>NC_089258.1:48678831-49936331 GCF_963930625.1 Muntiacus reevesi | reverse complement strand
TAGACCCCACCATCAGGAGATGAGGCCCTAGATTTTCTGATGGTGGTGGTCTGAATGAAAAGAAAAGAATGACAACAAAAAATAAACAAAAAGAAGAAGAAATGAATGAACTTGATAGTACCTTTAAATACACCAGCAGAGAGAGTAGTGGTTACCTTAGGGTCTCCCAGAATTAGATAGTGACATACCTAAAGGAAAAGTCTGTCAATCAGAAGAAGGACTAATTACCCACCCAGGTGGGTCTGTAGTACCCAGGTAATGCCACCACAGAGAGCTGGGTCCTCAGCTGCCTGGCAAGTCTGATGGGTCACCTCTTCTAGTGTGAAATGTCAGGGTGAGTCAGGAAATCGTAGCGCTAAACTCTGAATTCCTGTCTTGTCTTTGATTTATTTACTGTTTATTTCCTTTGTTCCACTTTTTCATCACCAAGTAACCTCCTGGTTATGACTTGGCTCCCCCTCTGCCTCTGTCCACAGAGAGAGAGAATGTGCTGGCTTGCCCTGGGAGGGTTTCAGTCCATCTGACATTTATGGTTCTCGAGGTAAATTAATATGTTTGCATCTTGACATCACTCTTTAGTGCTCTGGGCTCTTTGGGTTGTAAGTCCACCTCCGAGATGTGACTTTGCTCCAGCTTTGCCGACAGATCAGGTTTCCAAGCCTGCAAGGCCATGGACCAAATTTCAGAGTGTGGAAAATTCATCGAGGTAATGACACCATGAGGCTGCCTGAAAACCAATCTTGTGACACCCAGCCTCCTTAGCACTCCTCTCATGGTTGAAGCTTGATATAGAATATAGAATGTATGAGGAATCGTCTGGTAAAATATTTGTGCTTGAGATTTCAGAAATTTGGTTTCAGGGTTGCCATTAAGCATGCAGTTTTTTTTTTTTTTTTTTTTTCCCCAGTGAGTCTATTGTTGACACTTGGAAATAGGATACAGGGTAAACGTGCACTCTGAGTTGAGTCAATGACAAAGGAGTTATCATTTTGGAGAACACTGGAACCTGGGTAGGAAAAGCAGCTAGAACTTTGTGTGATGTAACTTTTTTCTCCGTCAGTAGAATCCATCCCAGGTTTAAAAACAACTTAAGAAATTTAATTTTATGGCTGATGCGAGCAAGGGCAACAGGCATGCCTGTTATACCTGTTCCCCGGGAACAGCTTGTTTCCTGTGGGTTTCAGTGCTCCTGTATTGATTGTGAGGTTAGTTATGTTGGGAACATTTCTCAGAATCTCAGCATTGAAAAATGTCAAGTCAACCTGTAGGCTCAGTTCTTTTATAGTGCTTATTGTATAAAGGTATAAAAATACCTTGAAGATGTGAGAGTCTGGGGACACATTTTCTATACTTAATGGAAAAATCACTAGATAAGAATAGCTGGAATAAATGGAACAGTTCTTCTATGGCAAGAAATATGACATTATAATCAAAATTTCTACCAAAAAGGTTTTTAAGAGACTTTCATTTTGCCCACATTTCTACTATTTTTTTTGGAAATGCCAGAGCTCTTTTTTTGGAAGGGATGAATATAATACTGTGAATTTAAACAGGAATCTGAGAACAAAGTTTCCAGGGTGCAAAAGGCTTTGTCATATTTTAATGTATTAATATTGTTCCTCTTCCTCTGTATTTGGAGAAATGCTTAGATTTTTGGAATTAAAGAAGGCAGCATAGCTCATTATTGTTTAGGAGGAGACTGGTTTCCTAGGAATATTCTTCCATACATTTTACTTGTGTGTATTCTGTATCAAAGGTGCAGTGCTCAGCATCAAGGATGAACTATACAAACACATCACTGTCTGTCTCCTAAAGGTGTGTATAGTCTAGTGAGAGAGACAAACAGATGACCAAGTAATCTGGAGCATGGTGAGTGCTGATTGCACGGTTGAAGGGGTGCTCGGGGAGCACAGAGGAGAGAGTGTGGAGAGAAGAAGGTTCTGCCCGGGTAACCACAGGCATCTTCTCTCCATCATCATGCCAATGTCCTCATTCATCATGCTCCAGAACTTCCCAGTTCCCCATCACCCCTCCCCATGCACCTTTTCATCTCTCAACCTATTATAACCTCTAACTCATATGTGTGTATGTTACTTGCTCAGTCATGTCCGACTCTTTGCAACCCCATAGACTGTAGCCCACCAGGCTCCTCTGTCCATGGAATTCTCTAGACAAGAATACTGGAGTGGGTTGCCATTTCCTTCTCCAGGGGATTTTCCCAACCCAGGGATTGATCCCAGGTCTCCCACATTGCAAGCACATTCCTTACCATCTTCCTTCCCCACCAGGGAAGCCCTCTAGCTCGTATATCTCCTGCCTAAATCTTTACCTGTAGGTGCACAGTTTTCTTGCCAAAAGAAATGTTTTAGACAAGAGCCAGTGTGCTCATTGCTTATCCATTAAGCCTTTTGAAGAATGAAAAGTATGTTGGTGAATAATTTTAAAATGAATTTTGTATATAGGTGGCATGGTTATAGTCACCTCTAAAAAAATTATATAATAACTATAGTTGAAGAATAACACTTCACCTAGACCTTCTGCTTTTCAATTTGCACTGTCTTTTAGAGGATGGTAAATTATGAAAATAAGCTACTTTTCTTATTAATTGACATAACTGATACAATTTTGAATTTAATTCAGTTCAGTAAACACTTAAATACCTACTCTGCTCCTGGCACCGTATTATGTGCTATGTGCACATGGATGAATGCATATATGTGCATATATGTGGGTGTACATACATGTATTTAACACATATAGTGTATGAGGTGCTTTTGTGTCATAGGAAACTTGGGTCAGTGAAGCCATTCTTTGTACATGTAAAACCAGCAAACAGCAAGCACATAGGAAATTCATAAGGTGCTACATTGAACACAGTTAAGTTCTGCCATGAATGTTCCCTGAGGAAGTCCATTGAGAGTATCAGATCCTAAAGAAAGTGGAGTTTTTCTGCAGGAAAAACTTCAAAAGCAGAACATACCTGATTATGTAGAAGTGCTGATGGAACCAAGCTGAATGTAAAGAAAAAAAAAAGAGAACTTTAAGATGTGGAACTGAGCAAGCCTGGTTCGTGGGGGCAGAGGCTGAAGGATAAATATTTGCTAAAAGACAGAGTCAGATGGTTGGTGCCAAAGTGAAAAATACATGCATCCTCAGATTGCATGTCTGAAAGTCAAAAGTTCTATTACAAGTGTTCTAATGCATTTACTGGATTCAGCCTGCAAGAAAGAGCCCCCGACTCATGAGGGAAACCAGCACCACCATGTGTACTTCTGTAAAATCCCAGGTGTAATGAATCAACATGTCATCACGTGTGTTCCATGAACTATATCTTGGAGAAGGTCAAATACCTCCTGGGTGCCGAATCTGCTCTGCACATTCTCAGGGTGGACCCACAGAGGTTCCTGGACTCCTGCTACATCTCAGCACGGGAAGCTCATTTTTTAACCTGGGGAAGAGAGAGGAAAAGTTGATCCCTGGTGACAGACAGGCTACGCCATTGAAAGCAAGGGGGGTTATTTGGAATGCCTCTTTTCCGAAACCACAATCAAATAGTTTCTTAAAGAAAGAAAGTGTCCACTCACAGCCTATGAAGAACTTTTGGCATTTCTTCTTCACCAGCTGCACAAAGAACAAATCATTCATTCTTTCCAGCCTTCTCACAGCAATGCTACAAAGCAGACCATTGGCTTTTCAGACTGGAAATGCCCCAAGAATATCAGGTCATGGGAGGAGAGGCTTAAGGAGTCTAAAAACTGTTCAATTGTTAGCACTTCCAGGTGGCCTGTAGTTAAACAAGCATATCCTGTGACATGTAGATTGAGGAGGACATGTATTAGAATGGTCTCTTTTCTCAATCCTGTAATTCTTCATGGACAACTGGGGGACAAGATTTTTAAAATCAGTCCCCTAAGAAGATTTAGGAGATTTTTAGAAGAGCCTCAAGGACTGAGAGGCTAGGGTAATGTGAGGGGACAGGTTCCCTTGGCCCCTTTTCCTTCATGAATAGAGCCACTTGACTTTTATGAATCCTCAGATATTGGACTTCAAGAGGGACTTTTCTTTAATGTTTAAACTGTCCCGTTTTATTTAAAATATGATGTGAGTTAACACATCTTTGCAGACCCTAACCACTCTATAAAATGAGTCATAACTGAGTATCCATTCAACATTCTTTCCTAGGGATTAGAACAACAGAAAACATTTGGGGCCCGTAGGAATGGGCATAACTATGTCCAATGGCATGAAGGCATCCTCTCTCCATCAGAGGAGCTAAAATTTCCATGTCACCATCATCCCTACTGAGCAAAATAGAAACATTCAGAAATACATGCACTCTTTCCAGAAGGCTTACGGTCTTAAGCTATGGGCAGAGCACAAACAAACTGACATTTAATACGGAAATGCCATTGATGTTCTTAAATAGAAACATCAGTGCATCTCCGTCATCAAGTGTGCAGCTTGATTTAAGTGAAAACTGACAAGGATGCAGTTAAAGTTAAGGCTGGTACACTGAAAATCTGTTCTTTCCCATCGTAACGCTGCAGCGGTCTTTGTGAGTCGATTGAAGAAGGTAGTCAGCCGTCAGAGTGCTAACAGATGATCTTCTAAAGAGTTCTCAGCACCCCGAGACAGGATAGCAGTTAAATAATGAGCGTATAAGTCATGATGACTCTCTGAGTGAATCCCTCAGGAACAACCAAATGCATCCTTGATTAACCACTGAGAAGACTGATGAGCCCTTCTGTTTTCCAAATTCTGCCTCTTTCACTAGAGAAAATGACGATCCCCATCATCCATCAAGTGAAAGTAGTAAGTAATCTAGGGGATGAAATGATGTGCCAAAGGAGTTTCTGCACTGAAAGTTTTGTGTCTTATTTCCCTCTTGAGCCACGGTCCAGGATGGGGAATTTGGACAGGAAAATTACCAGTTTTCTTACAGTGAAAGTACATAGAACCTCACGGGCTTCCCTGATGGCTCAGCGGTAAAGAATCCGGCTGCCAATGCAGGAGATGTAGGTTCAGTCCCTGGGTCGGGAAGATTCCCTGGAGAAGGATATGGCAACCCACTCCAGTATTCTTGCCTGGAAAATTCCATGGACAGAGGAGCCTGGCAGGCTGCAGTCCATGAGTTCTGAGCTTTTCTGTCTCTCTCTGTTCCTTGCAGTTAGGATGAACTTGCTCATCCGGTAAAATCTAGTAGAGGAATGAAGTTTTATGTATCCTTAACGTTACTCAAAGGAAGGAGCAGAACAAGACCTTATTGATTTGGAGAGAATCGCTCCTGTATAGTGAATATTAAACCCTGAAACCATGTTTGCATATCTAATTGGTATGACATTCCAGGAAAGAGAGGGTTTCTGTCTAAGTAAGCTCAATATTTAGGGGTAAGTTGCTGCTGTTCTGGAGAAGGAAATTATAATTTGGGCTTCCTGAGCTTTGCATAAATCATATTGCAGACAGCATAGTGATTTTGTTGTTATAGTTGAGTCACTTAAGTCGTGTCCAACTCTTTGCGACCCCATGGACTGCAGCATGCCAAGCCTCTAGCTTGTAAGGTGTCTGTGTCATCCACGGGATTTGTCCACTGGCCCTTTCCAAACAGAATATTAACTATTTAGAAAGTGTTTCATTGCAGCATGTGGGATCTAGTTCCCTGACCAGGGATCAAACCTGGGCCCCTTGTTTTGGGAGCGCAGAGCCTTAACCTCTGCATGCCGCCAGGAAGAGTGAAGATCCCACGTACTGCAACTGATTCATCACTGCCAGATAAATAGACAAAATTTTTTTTTAATTTTTTAAAGTATTGGATATGTAGAACTTCCCCCAACCACAAGCAAAAATGAGAATTTGGTTATGTGCCTTCAGGACTCAAGCTATTCTTGTTCAGATATTTTTCTCTGACAGGCTCCACAGAAAAAGCAAGACAGTCTGAGTTGTCATGTGGGATCTCAGCCCAGGGGTCAGCAGATCGGTGAGAATGGCGAGGACCTGGAGGGGATGCTGTGGTGTGGGCGGGCTAGTTCACAGCTTTCAATGACTTGCAGACATTTTTTCCTACCATCTTATTACCCTGTCTAAGAGACTCCTCTTGACAAAAATTCTTTGGACAGAAACGTTTTCCTGGGCAATCCTGGTCAAATACCTGATTGTGAATATACTGTAGGAAGCCGGGCTCTTCTGGAAGGGTTCTAAGGCTCTTCTGGGAGGGTTCTAAGGTTCTTCTGAGAGGGTTCTAAGGCTCTTCCGAGAGGGTTCTAAGGCTCTTCCAGAAGGGTTCTAGGGCTCTTCTGGAAGGGTTCTAAGAGTGTGTAGTGGTGTGTGGCGGTGATGTACAACAGCACACTTCTTCTGCCCTGTTATGGCAGCCCCCAGAGGAGGGGCTGACGCTTCTGAACCTCCAACATTGCAAAACCCTTCCTCCACCGAACTGTCCTTCTCACGCTTTTATTTTTTCTCTTAATTCCTGGCAGCTGAATAGGGAAGACAAAAAAAAAAAAAAAAAAACGAACAAACAAACCAATCATGTCAACACTAACAGCAAAGAGCTGAGTCAGCCTGTTTAGGAAGTTGGCTTTTTCCCTTTATTTTCTCTGCTTATTTTCTACCAGCTGGTCTCTCCAGGAAGCCAGCAAAACAGCTTTTCACTGGACATGTCTTACAAAAAAGTTTTTTTTGTTTTTTCTTTCTTATGAGGAAAGAGAAAAATAAACCTTTAAAAAAATGAGTGGACTATATTTGGGAAGAGGGTGCAGAATTATTTCATAGAATCATTGACTACTTTCAAAGTCTCTCAGTATTTAAATTATCTGGAAACCTAGACACATGTTTGCAAAATACCCCTTCAAGAGCTTTTAAGGAACTGTTGCTTCTTTTTTTATTTTTTTTTAAGTATTTATTTTTAATTGGAGGATAATTGCTTTATGGTGTTGTGTTATTTTCTGAAGTATATCAGTATGAATCGGCCATCGGTATACAAGTTTTCCCTCCCTCTCGAACCTCCCTCCCACCTCCCACCCCACCCCACCCCCTGGGTTGTCAGAGACCAGGCTGAACTCCCTGAGTCCTGCAGCAACTTCCCACTGGCTGTCTGTTTGACAAACGCTAGTACCTACGTTTCAGCACTGCTCTCTCAGTTCGTCCCACTCTAGAACCGTTGCTTCTTTATCAGGCTACTGCAAGGATGGTATGAAGGTGACTAAGCCTCTGCTCAGAAAATGAACTGCAAATAATGACCGAGTCTTCTCTCTTCAGAATGAGAGCATTAAACTGTATATTGTAAATGGGAACAAAGTGATGATACAAACAGCAGGAATGTTAAGCCTGCTGGTTGGTAGGTCTCAGGGGCTAGCGTCCTCATGCAGTGTCTGCGATCAGGGTGAAGCTCAAGTCAGAAACCAGCTTTGCTACCGAACACTTGGCTGGAATATGTTGATGGACAAAGAACTTTCTCAGATCAGTGTCTTACAGCCACTTCACAAATTGGAGAGTAGCATTTCTGAGACTACAGCAGCACATCACGACTCTCCCAGATTATCAGAAGGATGACTCTCCCAGATTATCATCAGAAGGGAGCTCAGGCTAGCCCAGTCTTCACAGACACTTAAGGAGTCATGCTTCTGTTAGAATACTGGCCATTTGTCTTATGAGATGATTGAAATCCAGTTCTCTTATAATATCAGAATCATAATAGTCCAGCAGCAATGCTCTTGAACATAGGAGCTTTTAGAGGCTTCCCAGGTGAATCTGATGTTAAAGAACCTGCCTGCCAATGCAGAAGACTAAGAGACTCAGGTTCGATCCCTGGGTCAGGAAGATCCCCTGGAGGAGGACATTGCAACCCACTCCAGTATTCTTGCTGAAGAATTCCATGGACCGGGGAGCCTGACGTGTTATGGTCCATAAGGTCCCAGAGAGCTGGGCATGCCTGAAGTGACTTAGCACTCATGCAGAAGCTTTGAAAGCTATGTTGGGAACTTGGCAAAATACCAATCAAATGTATATATTCCAGAGTATGTGCACAGTTTTGCTTCATATGTTGCGCATAAAACCTACCCCACCCTTTCTGATGATAATGTCGTGCTTTTGGTGTAATCCACAAAGACTTTCCATACATACGGTCCTCTGCCAACTACTGGACGGTATCACGCTCCGTTGTTTATAAGGCATCACCTGTTCTAATCCTTCCTCTGCCAGTGGGATGGCCTCTGTGCTCACTGAGTGAATGTTAATCCGGAGATTCTGGGAGAACAAACGAAGGCAGGAAATCCATCCTGTCCAGAAGTTAAATCTATAATGATTTAACTTTAACTTTAACCCACTCCTCTTTTTTTCTTAATCAGACTTATTGTCCCTTTTCCCTGTTTCCTTCTAACCTCATGAGTTGACATTAGACTTCCTCCCCAAATAAAACAAATCCTTTATGTGTATTTTGTTTACTGGGATCAGTTAATGTTTGTTAATATATCCAAGTAGCTTCTTCACCTCATAGGAACTCAAAAACCTCTTGCCTTTTGGAGAAGAACGCTACTTGTTTACCTTTTGATTTCTCACTTTAAGCAAAGGCATTTTTATTCTTACTCTTTTAAAACTTTCTGAGCCAAGCTTCAAATGTTATTAAACATTTTTTTCTCCTTCATTTAAAAGTGAACATGGTACTTCAAAATGTGCGCCGTGAATAGAAAACATACCCGAAACCAGATACCAGAACTGAACCGACAGGGGATCGCTCTTTCTGTCTGTAAAGCAGACCAGGAAGTTGTCGGGTCTTGGATGTTGCAGGAAGGGATTTGGCTGATGTAAAACTGAATCAATACCTGCTGGAACAAGTCCTCCAGGTTTCAGTTCTTCCCCTTCAGGCCAGTCTGTATGTCACTGTGGTGTGTGTGTGTGTGTGTGTGTGTTCAGTTGTGTCCAACTCTTTGTAACACCGTTGACTATAACCTGCCAGTCTTCTCTGTCCATGGAGTTCTCCAGGCCAGAATACTGGAATGGGTTGCCATTTCCTTCTCCAGGAGATCTTTCCAACCTAGGGGTTGAACCTGTGTCTCTTGCACCTCCTGCATTGGCAGGCAGATTCTTTACCCCTGAGCCACCTGGGAAACCTCTCTATGTTACTCCCAGGCCCCAAATTCTTTAGTATCTGTTTTAATGGGAAGACCTGGGTTCGATCCCTGGGCTGGGAAGATCCCCTGGAGAAGGGAAAGGCTTACCCACTCCAGTATTCTGGTCTGGAGGACTCCAAGGGCTGTACAGTCCATGAGGTCGCAAAGAGTCAGACACGACTGAGCAACTTTCACTTTATTTGATTAGCACAGTGGTAGGAATGATAAAAATAAATGTTTAAAAAAATCTTGCTTTTGCCTAGGCACCCGACTGGCTTCTTCAGGCACAGGCAGCTAGAGGATTCCAGTAGGAGGAATGATCTGTGTCAGTGTCAGGAGCTCCCTTCTCCGTGGTTAAGGCAACAAAAGGGCAAGACAGAGTCGGAGCCCCCAGCGTGGGGTGGCCTCCTGTTTGGAGGTGGATGGGCAAGGACAGACTGCCTTGGGACACTGGGCCTCTCCGCCCGAGTGTCTGGGATGTCGCCCTGCCCGGCAAAGTTGGAGTTGAGGCCAGAACACTTGGGACCCTCGACATTCTATGCTTTCTGCTCCAAGACCTGCTTCTGCAAGTATATTCAACACAGCAGAAACACGTGTCAGTGTACCCGTTCTTCAGTTTTCATGAAAAATGTCAAGATCAAGTCCCTCAGCTACTCCCAGCCTCTAAACCCGCCATGAGCACATGGTTAGTGGTGATGAAACTATTTGTGGCTAGAACTATGGGGAGGAGTGGATTATGTGTAAAATTGTTCTTGCATTAAGCTCTTGTCCGGATGCATATCAGATTTTCCTCCCAGCAGCTGTTGTCCTCCGACTGGAGAGCGCACGTTGCTGGTTGCATTCCTTGTATGGGATTGTGGCCTTTTTGAAACTTCACGCTGATGTTCAGTAGCGCCAGAACAGTGTGTTAACAAACTGGGTGAAGAGACGGAAAGGATGAGAAAGTGTCATTTCATGAGAACAGTAAACACTTACCCCAGTTCTTGGCCACCGCCAGGGGCTGTTCTAAACAGGCACAGTTATGTTGTCGTTCAGTCACTCAGTGGCGTCCAACTCTGCAACCTCATAGACTGCACGCCAGCCTTCCCTATCCTTCACCATCTCCCAGAGCTTGCTCAAACTCATGTCCATTGAGTCGGTGATGCCATCCAACCATCTCATTCTCTGTCGCCCCCTTCTCCTCCTGCCCTCAATTTTTCCCAGCATCAGAGTCTTTTCCAATGAGTTGGATCTTCGCGTCAGGTGGCCAAAGTATCGGAGCTTCAGCATCAGTCCTTCCAATGAATATTCAGGTATAGTCATAAACTCTTTGGATCTCGACAAGAACATGAGGCTCTAGGTACTGTTGGTAATTAGGTCTTGTTTTGCCTTGTTTATTTTATGTTGCCTGGTTTTGATTTGTCCTGTGGTTCAGGAGCAACACTGCAGGTTGGGAAAACTCACTCAGGGAGCAGACAGTCTCCTTTTCAGTCCTGCTTTGCTGGTAACGCTCCAGGTGACTCTGAGGATACCCCCTACCCTCTCTCGACTTCAGCTTCTTTTTTTTTTTCATAATATATATCTCCATTTATTTAGATTTTATTTGATATTTTCATCATAGTTTTGTAATTTTCCTCATAGATTTTATATCTGTAACTAAATTTATATCTTAGTTTTCCATGTCTTGTGCTATAGGAAATTATGGGGGGTTTTTTGTTTTGTTTTATTCATTTATTTATTTATTTATTTATTAGTTGGAGGCTAATTACTTCACAACATTTCAGTGGGTTTTGTCATACATTGACATGAATCAGCCATGGAGTTACATGGTATCTGCAGAAGGGAGGAGTTAGGCAAGATGGGTGGGTGGGTTTTGGACCTTTTCTTTTTAAGCCATTGACTCTGGGTGTGTATGTGTGTGTCAGTCTGGAAGTTCAAACCATGAAGCTGGTGGAGTGGCAGCGGGACTGTTTGAAGAAAGAGCCCATGCTTTGCAAACGCACTCGAGGTGGCTCTGCTAAACTCACGGGGCTTTTGAAGCCGTTTGTGAGTGGAGGAAGTTGATGGTATCTGAAGTCCACTGGTGACTCTGAAACACAGAGCGTTTCTTTCACGTTATGTTGACTACTGCTGAATCCTTTTTGTACCAGAGAAGCTTTTAGCACTCAGAACCCAAGCTACTCTCTATGAATTTATCACCCCCATAACCTCACCTGCATTATTCCAGAGCACGGAGAATGTTCTCAAGTGAGCTGTTCAGAACAACTGTTGTGGGTCACTGAGTAACGTGAACTACCTGATTTTATAGCAGTAGACCCAGCTATTTGCTCTTGCAGACACGTTCTCACTGATTCGCTCTGACTGTCACCCAAGGGCGTTTGATGCCCACGTGATTGACAGTTCTGCCGTCAGCCTCTCTGCAGCTCTGCTCCCTCCTCCCACGGTGCGCATTTTCTGTGCTAAGAGAAAGTTCCTGGGCCATCTCTATGTGTCCCCTGGAGGTGAATGGTAATCTGTCTGCATGCCTAGGAGAGGATCTGAAGCCCTCTCAGTCATAGGGCAGGTATTCAGCAGATTTAGGCTGCCGGGGGTGGGGGGGGGGGGCTGGAGGGGAGGCCCCTAGCATAAAGGACACCAGGGTGAGAAGAACCAAGTACCTTCCTGTCTCTTACCGGGGTTCTGTTTTCTGTTAACCTACTCCTCCAGCTCTCCTGTGTCTCAATGGTAAAGAATCTGCCTACAATGCAGGAGATGT
The DNA here is from genome assembly GCF_963930625.1 of Muntiacus reevesi. Classification (NCBI taxonomy): domain Eukaryota; kingdom Metazoa; phylum Chordata; class Mammalia; order Artiodactyla; family Cervidae; genus Muntiacus; species Muntiacus reevesi. Next base: position 49,924,493 of record NC_089258.1, on the reverse strand, counting down.
GGGTTCAACCCCTGGTCAAGAAGATCCCCTGGAGAAGGAAGTGACAATCCACTCCAGTATTCTTGCCTGGGAAATCCCATGGACAGAGGAGCCTGGTGGGCTACAGTCCATGGGGTTTCGAAAGAATCGGACATGACTTAGCAACTAAGCAACAACCACCACCACCCCCTCAATATTACAACCTATTTGGGCTAGCCTCTCTTTGTTAATTGGCATCTTCTTGATCAAAAGGTAAACTATATCAAATAAAAAATGAACAGAACTCATTTATGAAGTGAAAGTGAAAGTCGCTCAGTCGTGTCCGAATCTTTGCAACCTCAATGGACTATACAAGTCCATGGAATTCTCCAGGCCAGAATACTGGAGTGGGTAGCCTTTCTCTTCTCCAGGAGATCTTCTCAAACCGGGATCGAACCCAGGTCTCCCACATTGCAGGCAGATTCTTTACCAGCTGAACCACCAGGGAAGCCCAAGAATACTGGAGTGGGTAGCCTATCCCATCTCCAGCGGATCTTCTTGACCCAGGAATTAAACTGGGGTCTCCTGCATTACAGGCAGATTCTTTATCAACCGAGCTATCAGGGAACTCATTTATAGAATTTAATAAAACACCAAAGCAGAAACCCATGGAACCAACAAGCAAATCAAGAATTAGAGCGTGCTTGGGACCCTGGAAGCCCTCCAGGTGAAACTTTGTAACCACAACATCTCCCTGTCCCCAAAGAGAGAGTGACTAACTTTGACTGTAATCATTTTCTTACCTTTATAGTTTTCACTCCACTGAGTACATCCTAAATTGATAAGGTTTGGTTTGGCCTGATTTAAAATTTTATGTAAATTGAATCATTCTCTAAGTATTCTTTCATGACTTGCTTTTTTTTCACTGAACAGTATGATAGGAAGATTTACCGGTGTGTGTGTGAAGTTTATTCATGTTCAACGATATAAATTCTATTCCCAGTTTAGGGTGATTAAGAATGATATTGCTATAAATGTCCAGCACTAACCAGTTGGTATGGCTCTAGGACGGGAATTGCCAGGTCAAACAACATGAATATCTTTGGCTTTTTTTAGATAGTGTTACAGTGTTTTCCAACATAGTTGTGTCTGCAGTGAAACCAGCACCATATAAATTTGTGGTGCTTCCTATTATTAATATTTGGCATTGCCAATATTCTTAATTTTTGCCAATCTAGTGAACACATAGGTTTAATTTTCATTTCTCTAGTATTGCCATTTTCATGTTTATTAGCCATCTGCACTTCTCTTTTGTGATGTGCCTGCCAAATATTTTGCTATCCACTTGATTATGTTGTCTGTTCCTTTTTTCATGGATTTTTAGAAGTTATTTTTATATTCTAACAATTAGATAGAAAATGAAGACAGTGTGAAGAAGCTCTTTATAAGTATCTTCATGGCTTGACTTTTCACTTGTTATAGGTTTTTCTTTTGGTGAACAGGAGCTCTTAATTTTAAAAGTCAAATTTCAAAATCTTTTTCATTTTGGTTAATAATTTGTTGTAATTAATTTTTAAGAAATATTGCTGTATTTCAAGATAATGAAAGTATTTTCCTATACTCTCTTCTTAACGCTTTCCTTTCCAGTTATCCACTTGGAATTGATTTTTGGAATGATGTAAGTCTAGTTTTTCCTAAGTGGATGCCTAATTATATTCACATCATTTAGTGGAAGGTCAGCCATACATTCTATGATTTACAGTTGCTACAGGGCCCACTCTGCATACGCTTAGGATCTATCATGCCTGTCTGTTTGTGAACTTTCTCCACATCTACACCATGCAATATTAGTTTCTACAGCTATAGAAGAAATTTAAAACAGAGATCTTACTAAGAAATGGAACTCTACATTCACATTCTTTTCATGTATATTTTGAATATTTACAAAAATTGAGTATACAAAGGATCATAAAGCATATCTCAAGAAATTTCAAATGTCTAATATTATATAGGCCAGAGATTGGTAAACTTCTGCGGAGGATCAGAGAATAGATGTTTTAGTTACTGTTATGCCAAGCAGTCTCAGCTCTGCAGTTATAGTGTCAGAGTAAACACAGATGATGTGCCATAGAATGGATTTGATTCTGTTCCAATAACACTTTATTTACCAAAACAGATGGCAGGCCAGACTTGGGCCAGGAGCCACAGTGTGCTGACCTCTGATAGAGAACACATACATTGCTTTCAGTGAAATTAATGTAGAAATCAGTAACAGAATGCACTTAGAAAAACAAAAAGCTCATTATGTTTGGAGACCGAGAAAACATCTTCAAGTAACTCATAGGTCAAGTAATCAAAATTATGAAAAGAACAACACAATCCACTTCCAGAGACTAAGGGAAGAAAATGACAAAGCTGCCCATAGAAATGAATAAAGTAACTTCTTATAAACAAACTATAAACAAAACTAAAAGATATTCTGTTGAAAAACTAAGATTAGCATACCTCTGTCGGAACAGAGCTACAAATAAACAACAGATGGAATTAGAGAGACCATAATAGCAGATGTTACTGAAATTTTTCAATAAGTGGTTGTTACATAACAACTTAATGCCAACAATTTTGACTATTTGGATGGGATAGACCATTTTCTTAAAAGCACAATTTACCAAAGCTGAATTTTTTGGGAAATGAAGAACCTAAACAGTCCAAAAATCACAATATAAATATAATCACTAGTCTTTAAACTTCCATCTGCAAGAGTAGATGATTTTATCAGTGACTTCTACCAAGCATTGTAGGTAATAACAGAAATATTTCTAATAAGTGAACCTTGACAGTAGAGAAACCAAGAGACTAGCTCCTCTCATCTCATGGAGCAAGTGCCTGCTACCTGTGATGTTTTTATTTGGTGTTACCTTAGCTACCTGCTTCAGAATCATTCCAAGATACCTCTGGCAGCTCTGGAAGCTTTGGAAGATACCTCTGGAAGCTTTGCTCCTTCAAAAGCAAGGTTGGATCTCCTAACAGGACATCATCTTTCTGCTCTGTTTATGGGCCAGGATGTTATTTAAAAACAGGAAACCTTATTATAAGAGATTTCTTAGAGAAATTATTTCTCATGCTAGCTTTGTTTTGCTGATATTTCACCTATAATGTTTTATAAGATGTTTTCAAATTTTTTAGCTCTCAATAATAACAATCATTTGAGTTTGGTGGAAATCACCTGTAGGAACAGCTGAAGGAGAATGATTCCTCCTTGCTTAGTTCCCTAGACAATGGAGACAGACTTATTTTCCTCCATAGAAGCCGTTTACCATCTTGTTTCAGGATCTACCATGAAAAGATGTTTTGTGTGTGCATATATATTACTGTTTCAAACTATATTTAATTGGAATTTTTAATTATGCTTAAAGCTTTTTAATCGTAGCCCCCAAAGTTGGCAAAATTTGGAAGCCCTTCTTATATAACATTTACTCTCAAACTCTTATGCTCTCAAACTCAGAAAGTGTCATTCACACAGCATCTAGGCACTGCTGTGTTTTGACACCAACTATATTTTTGATAATTGGGATTTTTTTCCGACCCCTCTGGCCTCTCCTCAGCACTCAATTCCAACTAAGACAGGAGCTGTCATGGACCGCAAGATGTCACTGTAGGTTTCCCGGCAACCTTTATATAAGAGGTGGATGACCCTTGAAACAAGGATTGACTATTAGGTAACAATCCCCTCTATTTTTCCCAAGAGACCTTGATCAAGTTTACCTTCAGACCCCATCTGCCCTTATCCCCATCACTAAGCCATTAGATGTAGGTATTCATGTTTAGAAAAAACACTGAAAAGTAAAATGGAGCAAGAATGGGGCTCAGTAATGACGCTTAAGACTTATATGTACACGTAGCTTTGTAACGAGGCCCACAGCAAGGCAGCTGCCAAGAACTGAATAATGGCCTATTCCAGATGCGACTTTGCAAGGGTGGAAATTTGACGCTAACAGGTAAAGGAGACTCCTCTGTATTTTGGTGATGATTTAAGGTGATAATAGTGTCCTATAGTTAGTGAACCCTTGGTACCTTAGAGAAACAGGCATTCTTTTTTTTTTTTTTAAGAATAGGAATTTTACATTTTTTAAGACATTTAGAAAGGGGAGAGACTACAGCTTTTGCCCCAAGATAAAGGATTTAATCAATTTAGGCATGAGGGCAGCTTATGAACTGGATGGCTCCTTAGAAAATAAGAACTGCTGACCTGTAGAAGCTGATATATTGGAAATAGTGTTTTTGTGAGATTATGATATAGTAGTTGTGACTACAAAGAGCCTGCATCTTTTAAAGATCAGTTCAGTTCAGTTCAGTTCAGTTCAGTTGCTCAGTCGTGTCCAAGTCTTTGCGACCCCATGAATCGCAGCACGCCAGGCCTCCCTGTCCATCACGAACTCCCGGAGTCCACCCAAACCCATGCCCATAGAGTTGGTGATGCCATCCAACCATCTCATCTGCTGTTATTCCCTTCTCCTCCTGCCCCCAATCCCTCCCAGCATCAGGGTCTTTTCCAATGAGTCAACTCTTCGCACGAGGTGGCCTAAGTATTGGAGTTTCAGCTTCAGCATCAGTCCTTCCAATGAACACCCAGGACTGATCTCCTTTAGGATGGACTGGTTGGATTGCCTTGCAGTCCAAGGGACTCTCAAGAGTCTTCTCCAACACCACAGTTCAAAAGCATCAATTCTTTGGTGCTCAGCTTTCTTCACAGTCCAACTCTCACATCCACACATGACCACTGGAAAAACCATAGCCTTGACCAGATGGACCTTTGTTGGCAAAGTAGTGTCTCTGCTTTTTAATATGCTGTCTAGGTTGGTCATAACTTTCCTTCCAAGGAGTAAGTGTCTTTTAATTTCATGGCTGCAGTAGCCATCTGAAGTGATTTTGGACCCCCCAAAAATAAAGTCTGACATTGTTTCCACTGTCTCCCCATCTATTTCCCATGAGGTGATGGGACCAGATGCCATGATCTTAGTTTTCTGAATGTTAAGCTTTAAGCCAACTTTTTCACTCTCCTCTCACTTTCATCAAGAGTCTTTTTAGTTCCTCTTCACTTTCTGCCATAAGAGTCGTGTCATCTGCATATCTGAGGTTATTGATATTTCTGCCGGCAGTCTTGATTCCAGCTTGTGCTTCATCCAGCCCAGTGTTTCTCATGATGTACTCAGCATATAAGTTAAATAAGCAGGATGACAATATACAGTCTTGATGTACTCCTTTTCCTATTTGGAACCAGTCTGTTGTTCCAAGTCCAATTCTAACTGTTGCTTCCTGACCTGCATACAGGTTTCTCAAGAGGCAAGATACATACTGAAATATTTGTAGGTGGCAAGACATGATGAGGTTTGCTTCAAAATAATCATAGGAATAGAGATGGGGAGGGACAGGGGTGGACTGTAGGTGAAACAAGACTAACCATGAGTTGGTAACTATGAACCTGGATGATGGATATGGCATATGTGTTTGAAATATTTTGTAGTTATAAGGAGGGAAGGTATCAACCCCAATCCACGCAGGAGTCTATTCATCTTAGTCTTCCTTTCCTGCGGTGGAGGAACACCAATGATCTAATTCCCCTAGCTCAGGAATACACCCTCAGAAATCTTTACCTGTTGGTTGCTCATTCATTAGTTACCTAAATACCACCATTCTGGAGCAGCAAGCTCCTAAAGTTTGTAACTGTGTAAACTTAAACAAAAAATAGAGTTTACCTTTGTGCCCTAGATACAGGTTTTAAAACTGTCAGAACCTGATCCAACTTCCTAGTGTTTCAGAATGTCTTGAAAAAGTTTGTACACTTAACTGTGACTTATATGATTATGTAGATTTCTACCATAATCCCTCTTAGATTCCAACTTTTTATTTTGAAGTATCTAAAAGTAAAAAGATTTCTCTCCTGCAGAAGCCCCTCCATCTTTTTGATGATTTTCTGTGTCCTTCTGTGAAGATTTTTCAACTTTGTTGTTCAGTTGCTAAGTCATGTCCAAGTACTTGCAGCCCAATGGACCGCAGCCCATCAGGCTTCCCTGTCCTTCTCTATCTCCTGGAGTTTGCTCAAACTCATGTACACTGAGTTAGTGATGCCATCCAACCATCTCATCCTCTGCTGCCCTCTTCTCCTCTTGCCCTCAATCTCTCCCAGCATTGGGGTCTTTACCAGTGAGTCAGTTCTTTGCATCAGGTAGCCAAACTATCAGAGCTTCAGCATCAGTCCTTCCAATGAATATTCATGGTTGATTTCCTTTAGGATTGACTAGTTTGATTTTTCAACTTTAATTGTCCCTTTATCACTGAGGACTGGTAACCAGACCAAACATAGGTCCTGGTGTTTTCAGATACACTAGCATTGTTAAAACAGGGATGGAATGACTCCTGGGAAGAGAATTGACCTGGTTCACTTCCCACATCCTTCCTACAAGGTGTAAAATTTCATTTTAGTCTTCGTGGGTAGTAATAGAATGCCATCTCCCTCCTATAGTCTATCTCAGATACTTTTTCTGAGACACGTTCAGAGACCAATATGAGCTATGAAATATAATTCTTCTTATTTTTCCTTAGTGTTTTATCTAATCCTGCTTTGCTTTAAAACATCTGCCTACTCAGAGCCTGAAAATATCCTGTGATTTATCTAATCCACTTTTTTATTTACACTTGGGAAGATGCTATGTCTGTAGATTTCACAGTGCGTTCTTATTCATATGATCATAGATACCCAGCATTTCAATGATGCTGTCTCAAACATATTCCCTTCACTGTGCATCTTTTAATGAAATCATACAGCTGTGCACAATCAGTTCAATCTTCCATCCTTTAATTTTCTCCAGCAAATTAACTGAAACATTTCCCTTCAATTCTATAGAGTCGCTTTAAAAAATTACTTATACTTTTGATATATGTAAAGTTTTTGGAAGAAGTAATTGTGATCTTCTTTGTCCACCTAATTATTTATGTGAATTATTATAGGTATTTGCAAGCCATACACATCTCACCTAACTAAGTATGTGGTTATAGTCAAATCCAGTGACTTTTTCCCCCATTGCACTGGAAATTTGCTTATTTCCCACTATGGACTATAGAAAGCCCTCTTGAGGCTTCTTGGGAATTCTGTATTCAAATTACTCTTTTAAACTAGCATTTTTTTGATTACCCATTTTAAGAGCTGCAGTGGTGGACTTGTCAAATGACAGATGTACGTACTCAGAGTTCACAGCCTCATAGGGGAGACAGACATAGATCCTTATAAAACCAGAAGTCCAAAATTGTTAAGAACAAAAGCTGCCCCAGTTCTTATAATAAAGGATTCTATATTTATTTTACAATAACAAAAGAAAAGTGCAAAGCCGAAATGTCAAAAGCTTAAAATGGAAGTTTGTTTTTAGAAACAAAGATCAGTATTTACTTTTACTGTTCATCTTGTTTAGATCCTTGAACTCTGTTTATGGGTACCAGCCTGTACCCATAAGAAGAACTAGTGGTTTGTGACAACTGCCTCCTGTAACCACGCTGGACTCAAAAAGCCCCTTTCTAGACCACCCTCTAAGGTTTTCTCACCACCTAGGAATGTCTCCCCCATACAAATAGCCTCAGCTAAGCTGATCCCAAGTTCCAGTTTTATTGGAAATGTCTGGCCTCTTGTATAGTGATATAATATGCCCAGAGCTCACATAACCACCCTGCTCTTTTATATCAGTCCTAGACTCTGAATCAAAGAATGTTGGGGCCAGAAAGGAACCATCTCCTCCAAGCTCCTCATTTTATAGAAAAGGAAACTGAGGTATCATCATGCTATTTGCTCCAGGTCACATAGTTCCAAGGATTAGAAATTAATCCGAGATAAGGAAAAGATATTCTTGGTATTCATTCATGATAACTTTGAAGTAAATATTGGCAATGCAATGTGGCAGCAAGTATTAACAGGAGAAATAATCTTACTCATGAGATGCTTTTTTTCCTCTTATCTAGCTTGTTATGAGAAAGTAGTACCCCAACAATTTTTTTCCTGTTACATCGGCAGAAAGTAGAACCTAATAATAGTGGGTGAAAAATAGAGATAATGGAATCTGTAACCATTTTTCATCTAGACCCATCCGTGTAACAGGATCACCAGCTCAGTTAATCCCTGGCACCCTGTGATGGTTCAGCCACTGCTCTTGACTCAGTCGTGGACCATGCTCCTTGTTCAGCTTTACATGCCAACAAAAAAAATACCAGGCACATGTTCGCGTTTTTCCTCTCTTCTGTCCAGCTACTCCTCCCTCTGCCTTTTAGGGTGAAAAATCTCGGCTCTACTTAAATTGACTTCTGACGTCTTTTGGTCTAGAAATGACCTCCAGAAAAAAAAAAAAAAAATCACAATAGGGAACTATGCCTATATAAATAGGAAGACTGATTTTGTACAGAAGCCAATTCTAAACTTAGATCCTTACAAGATGAGAACATGAGCTCGCTACCAGCTGACCCTAATGCACACACTATTTATTCCTGAGGATAGAGGAGAAAAGCTTGCTGGTCACCCGTCACGACCGAGCTTTCTGGCTGCAAGGCTGTTTACTGCTGTTGTCAACAGGCGATTTTACATTGGATGGATCTGTAGAGATTTCACACAGGCTTTCATGCTTGCAAGAGAGAGCACATTTCTATTCTGTTTGTGACTAGGAAAGGTGTCTCTTTTTTTTTTTGCACATTTTTGCTTTCTGTGTCACGCAGATAGTAAATACTTCTGGTGACAGCTGGGTCTCCACTTTAAAAATAGAAAAGCTACTGCCTCCCTGGCCCAGCCCCCACCCCTGCCAGCCCTGCTCCCCGTGTTTCTGCACAGAGTTCAACGTGGAGGCCCTCCTCCAGGGAGCTCACAGGAATCTCTGTGAAAGCACGAAGGGAAGGAGAGAAAGTAGTTAGAAATCCAGCTGCTGACCTTGCTGCTGGCTGGAGCCCTTGCCTCGTGACCCTGGCTGTCCAGGCAGAAACGCCAACCCCACTATGCCCGCAGACGGTGCTTCTGTTGAAGGGAACTGTAGTAAGCAGACCCTCCCGAAAAGAAGGCTAGCGAGCGTAGAAGAATGTTCTTCTAAGCGAAAAGCTAGCTGGGGTATTCTGACCAGTCAAGGTTAGTAGAGCGGCCATTGCAAGTCTGTCGGTGTCCGGAAATAAACGATATTGTCTTTGCAAGTACTAACTTGAAGCTGTGGGTGCTTTCCAGAATGTGGACTCTGACCTGGAAGCGTATGGCATGGCCAAGGGCTGCACTGTATCCTTCACCTTAGAGTGTCTGGAAAATGCCCCTGCAGACTCATTCTTAGGACTGTGTATTAAACACCTGGGTAAACTCCCTGCGTTGCTTACCTTTCTGGCTCAGCAGGTGTTTCTAAGTTGGTGTGGGAGCCAGGAAAGCTGCTATGGAGCAGGAAAAGACTATTTCCAAGCAATTAAATATGAGAGTTTCAAAACATTTAAATGGAACCATAGGGTAGGAGGCTAGAAAATGAACAGAAGCACTTCCTTTCAGTGCCCTAGCATAGAGCTCCTAATTTTAATAATAAAAATATGAAAGCCATGGAGGAGAATGAGCACAGTGCCAAAAAGGAACTGTGCAAGGGAATTATTTTTTAAAAGAACAAGTGTACACTTTTGTAAAACATCAATGTGGTTGATGATAGACTTAATGTTGGAAGTGCAGATTTAGAGATAAAAATAACCCCCTATTCCCCTACAATGTAAAAGTTGCATTTACTATAGAATGGTTGGGGTCTGATGGATATTGTTTAGAAATTGTTATAAATTTGTAAAACATGCAAATGTATTTTTAAATAGGATAAAATACTGATTTCCTTAATAGACTGAGAAAGCAATCTGATTTTCCCCCCACCCCAACAACCCAGCCCAACATACATTTCTTTTGCATTACTTTTTAACAATTTGGTGGTCAATAAAGGTTAAGAGCAAAAGCATGGATTAAAAAAAACAGGTGACTACAAAGAAAACAAATCAACAAGCATTTATTCATCCACCAATAGACATTATTGATGTGGTAGGTATTCGGGATATGCAATGAGCAAAATGTAGCATCCCACTGTCTAAGATCTTCCACTGCAGCAGTAATAAGTTCTACGAAGAAAAACAGATCAGGGAAATGAGACAGCAAGAGTACTGTCGTAGGAGTAGGATGGTCTCATAAAAGATGGTCAGAGAAGAGCTCCCCTATGAGGCGATTTCAGTGGAGAATAAAAGTTGGCCATAAGCTGTGTGTGTCTCCCAGAAAGAAACCCCGCAGGCAGAGGGCACAGAAGCCCAGATGTTTAGCATGGCTGAAAGAGGACCGCGGGTGTAGGGAACGAGTGGAACTGGTCACACTGGTCAGAAATTCCTTGGATTTTACTCTGGGGGAGAAAGAAAGCCATTGGAATGTTTCTCACTTTAAAAGGATCCTCGTGTTTTGGATAGACTGTTGGAAGCACATGGGTGGAAATGCACAGACCTGTCAGGAGGCAATTGCATTAGGTCAGGCGGGCATGATGGTGACTTGGACTAGGGTAGTAGCAGTGGACATTATGAGACGATAGTGGAAGCTGGATTATATTTGAATGGGCGAAGCAAAAGGACCTACCAGTGTTTGACTGTGGGGTATGAGAAATAGAAATTCAGGAATACACGAAGGCTGTTGGTCCTGAAGCACCTGGATGGTGGAGTTGCCATTTACTGATAGGAAGGAGACCTGGGAGGATCACAGCCAGAGCTCAGTCTGCGGTGTGTTCAGTTGCATGGTCTGCTTAGACAGCCAAACGGAAAAGGTGAAGAGTCAGTTGGAAATACACATCTTGAATTTAGAGGGCAGAGCTGGTCTGAAGATACAAATTTGGGGTGATCAACATGTGGATAATATTTACATCAGTGGGACTAGAAAAGATCCTCCCAAGAATGAATGTAGATGAGGCAAGGACTGAGCTTGAGATGCGGATCCACAAAAAATAAAAGACTAAAGAGAAGTAACTTGTTTAATAATAACTGCCTCCCTGCAAAAAGCACAGGAAATAGTCAACACATATGAAGCGTTCCTTTAAACTGCTGTGCTTAAATTTAAGATCATATTATTAGTGCCAGGTGACAGAAAGGATGGTAACCCTGTCTTAAAACAATGGAGAAGCAAAAAGAATAGTTGGTTTTGAGAGAAAGGTGATGACTTTCCTTTTAGAGATGTCTTGAGATGTCAGCAAAATATCTACAGGAATGTCCAGAATTAAATTTTGTAATGTGTCACAAAAATTCATAGAAAAGGCCAGGCATAGAGGTATTGATTGAAGAGCTCTCTGTGTGGATGTGATCACTGTCTCTGAATTTTGACCATTCTCTGTCCATTTATATCTCCTACAGATACATGTAAGAGGAATAAGATGAGCTAAAGTTTTGTTATCTTAAATAAATTATTATATTTCCTATATAGAAGATGCAGTGACAAGCTCATAGGACAGACATACAGAGGTATTTGTTTAAAATGGAATTTGGATACTTACCTGGCAGGGGAGATGCCATGATCACGAGGGTGGTTTTCCCAGGGCGAGGCTTATCCATTGCACTCCGGATGTGCTGACCCCTGCGATTTCCCCAAATGTGGGAAGCTCGACTGCATAGTTTGTGGTAGTGGGGGACTGCGTTCGCACTTTCCCCTATAAAAAAAAAAAAAAAAAAAAAGTGGAATTTGGATTATATTGTCATATTTCAAATGCGTTTAGTACAAATGTGCTAAGTATATTCGCGATCACTACAATCCTATGATGGAAACAGAATTATCCTTCCCTTTAAAGCTGAGAAAACTGAGGCTCAAGAGTCCATCTGTGCTGGCCTCTGAGCTCAGGTCTCTGTGATGAAGTCTAGCAGGCTCTGTCCACAACAGCAATGGTCACTGGTTTTTATGAAATGTGTTAAATAGTCTTTCTCCCTTGATTTTGGATATTCATGGGAGAACTACTATCTTTACTTCGTTAAAAATTTAGTCCTATTTCTTGAGACAAACTGCACCAATGCTTTCGTTTATCTGTGTGGGTGTCTTTTTTTTTTTTTTTTTTTTTTCTGTTCCGGCCCATACCCTGTATTCTTGTAAGAAAACTGAGGGCTGCTAGATCATGAGCAGGAAATCAATCAGAATAAGTGGCAGGTCCGTGCAAGTCCGCACATGTACCTAAAGTTCCCAAGGTACAGCTCGCTCTGGTGGTCTCAGATCCAGACTACCATTATGTTCAGGAAATAAACGACAAGGATATAATCTGAGTGGAAAGACAAGGATGGTCTCAGTCTTTGAAGAGACTAGTTTTGGCAATATGTTACTTCCCTAATCAACCACATCCTCAAGGATTTGTGTGGCTCTATTAATCTGCTCATCAGAAAAGTACTCAGTAAGGGTCAATAAATCCCCAGTGATTTTAAAAGTATTTTATAAACCTGTGGATAGGGATGCGTTAAATGTCCTTGAGTCTGAAGCTTCGCCACATCTTTGGATCTTTAAGACAAATAACATGAAATTGCATAGTTTTAAAAAGTGGCCGTGGAAGTTCCAGGTTCTCGACTTCACAGTAAATCCACATCCATCACAAGGATTGTTGATTTAAGACCTACAGTCTGTAACGTGTATTAGCATTTTGCTCTCTGATTCATATATGAAGATGTCATTGCTTTTCATCTCTCCTTGTCATCTCCTGTTTGAGATGACCGTCCTGACGTTCCCGTTTGGGGCCACTGAGGAGAATCCGGTGCAACCCAAACCCAGAGAGACCCCTGCACCGCTCCTAAATCTGCTCTCTGATGAGTCCTGCTTCCACGTCTGCTGATGGGACTAGGATGGGGAGAAGGCAAAGACTTTCTGAAAAATAAAATGGTTTCATCATAACCCTGGGCAGAGATCCAAGTGTAACACTTTTATTTCATTGCAGAGCACATCCTATAAAGAGGGGGGTGGGAAATGAATTGGGAACAATCAGTTTCTCAAAAAGCAGTGAGCAATAATAAGAGGCAATTCTGAAAAGAAATCTGATTTTCCAAAAGCTGTTTTTCTTTTTGGAGGTGAAAGGTCATGTTACAAGGAGCTTAGAGCTCCATAAAATGGCTGAACAGAGCTAACACATACATGGCAAGTGACTTTTTCTTTTTTTCAATGCTGATCAAAAGAAAAAGATATGAGTCGGATTTACCTCAACAGTGGCTGGCTTGAAGTGCCGTGGGGAGATGGTGATTTAGGTATGTTATAGACCCCTATGGACCCGTAAATATCTGAGAACGTGAATGTTTTTGCTCTGGTAAGGTGGTTGTTTACAGAATACGACAGGCTTGCTCCCTGTAAATTATATACCAGATGCCCTGGAACCGGTGTTATTTCTAAATATAGGCACTCGCCTCCCGTGTGGCTGCAGGGAGACCGAAGCAGTGAGCATTAGATTAGCTGGTGAAAGCTACAGACTTTTTGTAAAACATTTTCACATTGAATAATTAATCCTAAGGAGTTCAACTGAACTTTTATTTTTTAAATCTTAGATACCCAATGTAAAGTCTAACAAGATTGTAGAGTTTAAAAAGTTGTAAATGAAGATGTTTATCTTTTGTTTGGTCTTGAGAAAGCTTATAAATCTTTATACTGTAAAGCATATCTGTATTGAAAGGTAAGATATTTAATATTGAATATATATGAATAGAAATTTGCAGTTGCTGATTTTCAGATGTTTGAAAGGGAGAAGCAGGGAGGGGTGAAGGTTTAGTTCAAAACAGAAACTGGAGCGTGATGGATCCTCTGATTCTCACATGTTACCAGATTAATTATAGAAATTCATCTAAGGAATTATAAGGAAGCAGACCAGGTTGGGTTGCTTGGGAGTTAAGTAAGCAGAATTCAAAACAAAAACTTTTTTTCATTGACTTGCCAGCATGTACTATAAATTACTCCTGTAATGGATTGCTATGACTTTATTTCTCAGAGCTTACTTAGGAAAGAAAAAGATAGCAACAGTGTTGATCATTGGTTTAAATACATTTATGAACCATTCAATTGCTTTATATGGTTTATTTAATTAAGCTGATAGCACTGAAAATCATTTTGGTCAATAGATGCTGTTACTTATGGCTTGAGTTTCCCTAATTTTGGAGAATTGTTCCTTTAAATTCATATTAAAAACCTCCTGTATGTATTGGTTCATATTTAACAAAGAATGCAAGGTATTATTTGTACATTTACATGGCAGGCATGCACTTAGCATGCTCCTTTCCAGCCTGCTCTCAATCCTGTCTCACAGGTAGTATTTTTCCTATTTTATGAGCAAATTGACCCGCAGAGAGTTTAGGTCCTCCCTAAAGGCCACCACCCTAATCTGGTATTCAAGGCCAGGCCTGCCCAGTCACTCCATCTTTTTCCTCCATGACCCTTCTGGGCTCCAACCTGCATCTCATCTCTCTCTTTCTCCTGGTCTCCGTTTCTCTCACCTCCTCCTCCTCTAGCCCACCCCACTGCTTTTAGGCCACAAGCAGCAGGGCTCCTGGGCAGGTGAGCAGAGCTGAGTCCAGCCAGGAAAATATTAGTTAACGGGTCAGCGGCTCTCAGAAGACTGGCCTCCGCCTTTCAGGCCAAGGGAGCCCTCTCCCACACCATATATTCCCAGTGGGCTTCTCACTGACCACCACTCACACTCTCCTGCAGACAGTGAGACATTTAATTCCCTTCTCATGCCAGTGGAGGTCCTATAAATAGAGATAATAGCAAATGCACATACAAAACTCTGGCTTCAGTGTTTTTTTTTTTTTTTTCTTCTACCATAAAGGACTTGAGGCTTGGTGATTAAAAAAAATGGCAATGGGGACAGAAAGCTCTGTGACCATCTTGGAGGAGAACAGGGGGCTGTGATGGGTGGTAAATTCAGTAAACACTTACATTTCTTTATTTTGGCCCTGATGTGGCCTATTTTCTGAATGATGCTTTTCCATTTTTTCTGTCTTTTGTGAACAACAGCAAGCAATGCTGAATGGTCCAGAAGACTAATGAAATCATTTTGATGGATAAATTGTATGTAAAATAGGAATATCTAGTACCCCTCAGTTGTAAGTATTATTAATTTTTCTGCCCCTTACAGTCTTAATAGTTTACTAGAAAGAAATAAGTCCAAAATGAATCCAAAAGGCCATTTCTGTAGACTGTTCTGAGTGCCCACATCTGGTTAATTGCCACATTAGCCAGTGACGGTGGAAGAACGGGCGGTGATAACAGATCATTCTCATACAATTCAGCATACAGTGTTCAGCGATAAAGTAAGGATAATGAAATTTATTAACCCATTATATAGGAGGGAGCATTATAAATCATTATAAATATTTATAATGCATATTTAAATTCAAATATTTATTTAAGCATTGATTACTTAAAACCTTGTTAATTTACTACTGCTGTGCTGAATAAATGAACAAAGTGGTTTTACACATGCAATCTGTTTGGAAAGTTAATAATTTGCTTATTTGAACATTCACCATGAAAACTGATATATGTTCTGAAGTCCTCCAGAATTGTGCTCTGTAGTCAAGTTGTTTAATGATTAAACAAACAATTGCATATGATTTTGAAAGCATTGAATTTTATCTTTATAGATGGAACTTGAAACATAACTGTTCCCCCCAAAGACTTACTTATGATGATGACTTTAGCATTTTATTTTGTGAGAACATAAGGCTTCAATTCTTATAGACTATTATTTTCCTGTCAGATTTGCCCTATTAACAGTTATTGGGGTACACTAATTCAATTTTGCTTTTAATATGATATGGGAGTGTTGGATCCTGGAAAGAAACAATACCCCAAAACTAATAAAAGATAACTCTTTGTTCAGTTGATAATTCAAAGAATTGGATGTTGGGCCTATTAATTTTTTGGATAAGCAGGAAATAATGCTGGGTGGAAAGGCAAAACAGTGGCAATCGAGTTGTAACAATTCAGTTCTGGAATTAGAGTATGTGACTCTTTTTAAATGTTTTCATTTCTTCTAGAGCTTTCACTTCCTCAACTTTAAAACAGAAATAATAACGATACGTACCTCAAAGAGTTGGTGCCGGGTGCATGCACGCTCCTTTGTGTCCGACTCTTTGAGACCTAATGGACTGTAGCCTGCCAGGCTCCTCTGTCCATGGGATTCTCCAGACAAAAATACTGGAGTGGGTTGCATTTCCATGGGGTCAGAAAAGAGTTGACAACAACCACCACCATGAGGGTTTGCTCTAACTCATAGATTTTTGTTTTCTTTCTTTTCTGGAAGGTTCCTGGGCAGATCGTTCACCACTACATGAAGCAGCCAGTCAAGGTCGTCTTCTAGCTCTGAGAACATTGTTATCACAGGTAAAATATAACATATAATTTTATAATGTAATATATTATAATACATAAGTTTATGATATAACCTACAGTTTAAAATTTGTCTCTGTTCCCTGAGCATACAGCATTCATTATCAATAGTAATCAACTCAAAAACAACAAAATTGCTTAATAACTTTTACTAGCTTTTTATTTTAACTCATATTGTTAGCCAAATCTATAGTTTCTCATTTATCTTTTGAAACGTGTTTTAAAACATTTTGGTATAGTCTTATGTCTCAGTATTTCAAATTTCTCACACAGTATATTTGTTCATTGATAGACATATTTAAGCACAAAGTAATTGGATGTATGTATTATTCATTACACATTTTAAATATGCTTACATCAGTACAATGGTGTGCAACTAATTGTAGGCTTAGTTTGGTCATAAAATATCCAAGAAAGGATAATCAGACCAGATGCTGTAACAATGCTTTTTACATTATGGTAATCTGTAGTAAGTTATGGGGGTTTGCTATGAAAGCTACAGAACAGTCATTTTTACACCTCTCTGATATCAGACTCACTGGAGGAAAAAAGAAAAGCACAGAGTCCTTTTAAAGGACTCTGGCTTGGCCAGTGGGATATGAATGCACACCCAGATCCGGAAGTCCTTGCCCTGGTGCTTCTCAGAATCAGGGAGACAGGAGTTTTCTCAAAGGGCTACAAGGGGAGGAAGTGTTGTGTTACCCACTTTAAGTAACAATGCCCCGGGCTCCGGTCACCTGGACTGCAGTCTGGCACTTGAGGTGAACCACAGCCTGTCAGAGCTTCCTTTTACTCTCCTGTGAACTGAGGTTGCAGAACAAGACACTCCTTAGGGCCTTCCAGTTCTGGGATAATCTGCTGACTATGTGGTTCGCTCATCACTTGATGAAATATACAATAAAAACTGCAAAACCATCACTAACTGTTGAGGGGCAACCCCTCTGAAAGGGTCATGCAGTTCTTGGAGAGGAGAAGAGTCTTAGGAGATTTGTAAGCGCATGTCCACAGACAGGCCAGTCAAAAGGGTCAGAGGCTGTGTCCGGAGCCCTTGTGAGATGGAGCCAGAACCCTTGCAGAGGCTTCTGTCATCGGTCACCCATGTGGGCAGTGGCTGGTAATCAGCTCTCCAGGTCTGGCTGCGGACTGGCCAATTTGAAACCTCTGACAGGGTGATTCAAGGGATCTTTAAAAATTGCCACTCGCTAGTAGCAAAGATTTGGGATGACATTTATTTTCTTGCATTCATTTTAAGATTCTTCGTGTCCTTCCTGGTGTTATTATAGATCATGGTAACCTGTAAGATGTTATGGGGCTTTGGCCACAAAAATCTTCCTGTGATGGTGGTAGTATGATTGTCCATAGAGTGAATTATCAAATATAGCAGGAAGGCAAGGAACTTTTTTCCCTAGCAACAGTTAAATATTTTAGACTGATATCATTAGTTTATTTGGAATAAAAATATTTAGGTTTTACTTAATTTTGATTGAATAATAAAATAAGACATTTTCTGTATGCTGGGCATTTTAATCATTTTTGCTTTGCATGTATCATCTCATTTAATCGTACCAATATATTTAGAGGTTAGAGTAGCAATCCGAATTTAAAAAATACTGCATTATGGCACTTCAAACTCACATCTAACTGACTCTATATTGAGACTTGTTAACCACCAGCATATAATCTAGTTGATGTGGCTCAGAGCGGGCTGCCCCAAATATGTCAAGGTGGCTCAGAATCTGTCGGACAAACCACTTAAGGCTGTGTGGGATGCAATATTGATAGTTACAACAATTTGGTTCAGGGGATCTCACAGCTGCATGGCTCTGGGTGTTTGAACTGGTCGTGCCTGCTAATCTGAAACCAGATTTTCCTGAGGTGTTCTGGTCTTTGCTATCACCTTCTAATGACAGTTACACAGGGGATTTTTCTCTGACTTTCTGCCCACGTTTCAAAATTACTGATGTCATATTTAGGGTTATAATGTCAACGCAGTGACCATAGACCATGTCACGCCATTACATGAAGCCTGCCTTGGAGATCACGTGGCCTGTGCCAGGACACTTCTGCAAGCTGGAGCCAACGTAAGTACTCCTGGAATGCGTTCCCCGTCCCACATGGGCTGCCTGAGAGAAGCAGGCAAAGTCCTCATTTTGCTTCTCTTGCCTTCTTAGTAGTTTTCAAAAATAGAGCAAAAAGAAAGCTCTCAAATTGCCTGTTAGCACTCCAAGCACGACTTCCAATCTTTGTAAAAGAATGCGTAGCACGCTGCAGGGTATGGAGTATCCCTTAGGCTATTTCCTGCTTTTGCGATTCTAAGTAACAATAGATGAACATCTTTAAGCTATAATGTTTGCTCATCTTTTGAATTTATTTTTTTAGATAAATTCTCAGAAATAGGATTTCCAATTTCAGCTGCCAACCCAGCAAAGTGGCTTCATCACTATTACATTTGTACCTTTTCCCCCCTAACTACAAAGTACCTAATCATTTAATTCATTTCTGTGTATTTGATTCTAGAGTATTTATTCCCAGAATTCCACTAGTTTCATGCCCACTCCTGTGCATTATCCACCACTTCATATTTCCATTTATCCCTTAGCATTTTCAAGCTCCGCTTACGGATGTGTGTGTGAGCTTAAATAGGCTTTGTTACGTTTACTGCACACTCCTTCTCAGTTAATATCTGTTTCCACACACGTACCTGTTTTGAATGCCTGACAGCGAATGGCGAGTGGTTCTGTGACTCTCATTCTCAGAGCTCTGGTTTGGTCTAGGTGAACGCGATCACCATAGACGGCGTGACCCCCTTATTCAACGCATGTTCACAAGGCAGTACCAGCTGCACAGAACTGCTCCTGGAATATGGCGCCAAGCCCCAGCTGGAGTCCTGCCTTCCTTCCCCTACGCACGAGGCGGCCAGCAAAGGTGACTGTGGCTGGGTGAAGTGACAGGGGAAAAGTCCCTTCAGCCGCAGGCACAGTGAATAAGGCTGCAGGGAGAAGCCTGGGGGTGCAGCTGTGTGTTGGAGGTGGGGCTTCAGGAGACTCAAGCTCACCTGTACTTTGTGTTGGCAGGTCACCACGAATGTCTGGAAATCCTGATATCCTGGGGTGTAGATGTTGACCAAGACATTCCCCATCTGGGAACCCCTCTGTATGTAGCTTGCATGTCTCAGCAGTTCCATTGCGTCCGGAAGCTTCTTTACGCTGGTAATTTTCTATACCCCATCTTCCATTCTGTCTGTACACACAAGTGGTTCTTCAGCTTCATGTTGACTTTTCTAAATAAGCTTCTTTAAAAATTACACCTTATGGATAAAAATGTTCTTATTCTAAGCATCCTCACCTATAACTCTAAAATCCATAAAAAGAAGCACATTTGTGGTAACTCCACTCGACCTCAAAACTCCAAAAGTCCTACCTATAAAAGGTCATAAAATTAAAATCCTCAAGGTTGGATATAATGGTGCCAAAGATCTCTATCTCTGTGAACAAACCTATCAAAAGAAACGTTAGGGATTATAACTGCTTAGGTAACCTTGTCTTTCAAGACTTTGCCTCAGTTTGTAATTTACCCAAAAAGACTTAATACCCTTTCGCTTTCTTGAAATAAGCCAATTCCTTAAAGTTCAGCTTCAGCCCCTAAGAAACTATTCATAATCTTCTGAGACCATGTAGTATCTTCTACTCTAGGACTGCGAGCCCTTTTTTATTTTTATTTTTTTAATTTTTTTTGAGCCCTTTTAAGATATGAATTAGATCTTTTTTTCCATCAACTCTTCCCTCTAGCTCAGTGCCTCTCATGTGGCACGTGCTCAAAATATAGATAAAATGAGTAAATGGATTTCTGTGGCTTTTAATGTTTATGACACTCATTCAGACTCTGATATATGAAAGTGAAAGTGTTAGTCACTCAGTCGTGTCTGACTTTTTGTGACCCCCATGGACTGTAGCCCTCCAGGCTCCTCTGTCCATGGGATTTCCCAGGCAAGAATACTGGAGTGGGTTGCTATTCCCTTCTCCAGGGGATCTTCCCGACTCAGGGATAGAACTTGGGTCTTGCACATTGCAGGCAGATTCTTTACCATCTGAGCCACCAGGGAAGTCATGTATATTTTTAGTAATTCTTTTATTTGTTACTCACTTCATCTTGGCTAAATTATAGACTTCTTCAAGCAGTGTCTGCATCCACTATTTCTTTCTCTTTATACCTAGTAAGAGTCTTAAACATGAGTTCTGCTAATAATGGCTGGCAGATTGTTATTTTCTGGCACTGTTCACCCATAAATTTGTATAACCAGAAGAATTTATTCTTTACAACCTTCTTTATTTTGCTTGCAATGTTATTCTCTTCCCAATATATTATATTGGGCCAAAAAAAAAAAAAAAAAAAAAAACAAGCTGAAGCAGTATTGTTAGTAATTGTGGATTGGTTGTTATTTGCAGTCTCTGATCTCCCATAAAATTGGTATAACCAATGAAATTTATGCTTTCTCTGTGGAGACTTTGTTTTGGAATATAATTTTTTCACTAAATCTTTTATATTCGATTTAAAAATATTGAAAACAAATACATTTACTGAAACTTGAGAGTATCAGGAGGGCCATAGAGGGACTCATGAAATGTGTTGCTTCTTATAAATATCATCGGTTTTATTGATGGTGTCACAAAGCAGAGCTGAGAAGGACTTAATGGATTTTTATTAACAGGCTTGTCTTGGTGTTGTAACTTTTTATGTATTGGAAAATTGGATCATTATTCTTTACAGTATTAAACAGCACATATTCATTGCATGTGTGTCAAATGACCACCATGTGCCAGGGGTTTGCACCAAGATAAAATAACTGTGTAATAATTTAACATGTAAGGACATTTTATTTTAAGCATTTAAAAAACTTACTTTGCATGCAGAAATATAATGTGCTTTTCTATTTAAAAGGCTCAGCACCTTTATATACTTATTGAATTAAACTGTCTGAGTGAGAGGGGGACAAATTTGTATACATTTTACCCAAAGAGCTCACATATCTACAGTCCTAAGTTTTCCAAGAAACCAAACAGCTCTATTGTCTTAAAATAAATGAAAAGAATAAGAACAATAAGCTCTTAAATGATCCTAAGAATGATCCATTGTGAGGAAAATGATTATGTCAACCTAATTGTGCACTGTAAATACTAGTTAATATGATTACTTTGGGAATTGTGTAAAATTTAAAAAAATAATTATGAGATTTTTCAAGCATAGAGGAAAATATTAGAGGACCTAACGGAAGTGTGAACTGTCCATCCAGGTGTATTGCATTTTAAGATTTAATACATGTATGTATGAAGTATATTTATGAAATCTGCATGTGCATATATACTGCATACAAAGAAGCAGCTCATTGTAGAGAACTGAGGTCCTCTTTGTGGCTGACACATCTGCCTCCCCTTGCTGAGGTAGGTGATTCGTCTCACAAACCATCATTCCTCATTTCCGTGCAGGAGCTGATGTACAAAAAGGCAAATATTGGGATACTCCATTACACGCTGCTGCTCAACAGTCCTGTACGGAAATTGTAAACTTACTGCTAGAATTTGGAGCGGACATCAATGCCAAAAACACAGATCTTCTGCGACCTGTCGATGTGGCGACTTCTAATAGTTTGGTGGAAAGATTATTGCTTCAGCATGAAGGTAAGAAGAATCTATGAGGGCATTAAAAACATTTTGAAGAGCTTGAAATAGATGAAATTAGAAGACCTTTTGTTGGCATGTAAAATAACAATGGCATAACATTTGGAATATTTTTTGAAGGAAGATAACTTTTTAACTTGGGTTGCATCCATAAAGAAGGTATCATGAGGATTTTGATTTTCTTTGTTCTCATCTTCCCTAAATTCTGTATTCTTTCAGTTAAGTTAAATATATTATTTTTTGACAGTAAACAATATGTTGATTCTGTTTAAATATATATTTCTTAATATATATCTTGAAATATGCCCCATTTTATAAGGATATGCATCATCTACAGTGTGTTATAGAAACATAATCATGATGCATTTTTGTTCTAAAACAGAAATTCTAAAGCCTGGGGTAGACACTAGAGTAAAATTTGCTTCGTCTTAAATAGTTAACCTAATTTGAGAAAAATAATTTGTTTTAATTACCCCTTTAGTGCATAACACTTCTTGGAGCTGTTGATTTATATGTCCTTCATAAAGCAGGAGATTTATGTCTCCTTCAAAAAGCAAAAAGCCTTGTTTATGAGGCTTTATAAACAACAATAATTTCAGAAGCCCAAAGATTAAAATATTTTAAAGAACATGCATGGATTATATCTCAATTATAATAAAGTCTTACAAATAAAAGCAATACATATGCTTATATAAACTTCCCTAGGTTAATGGTTTTCCCAGGTGGTGTAGTGGTAAAGTATACGCTTACATTGCTGTGTTCGGTCCCTGGGTTGTGAAGATCCCCTGGAGGAGGAAATGGCAACCCACTCCAGTGTTCTTGCCTGGAAATTCCATGGACAGAGGAACTTGGCGGGCTACAGTCCATGGGCTCGCAGAGTCAGACAAGACTGAGCATGCACAAACACACGATGGTCATACTGCCCTAATTTATTGCAAAGCTCTGTTGGTTTTTTGTGTGGTTTGATTTCATGTGTCTTACAACCCAGAAAAATCCATTTTGATTTTAATGAACAAATACTTTCACGCTTCTTACAGCCACCCCAAGCTCTCTATGCCAGCTCTGCAGACTCTGTATCAGAAACTACATCGGTAGACCAAGGTTACACCTTATCCCACAGCTCCAGCTGCCAACGTTGTTGCAGAATTTCTTACAGTATCGATAAGGGAGTAAAATAATTCTAAATGTCTGAAAATCAGAAATTTCTATTTCATCTGCATAGTGTATATTTCATATTAAAATGTGCTAAACAGATGGTAGAGATATGAGAACACCCAGGAAGAAGTGAAATAGCAATTTTAGTTAAAGTGTACTAGTTCATAGTATGTTTTATGCATTTTTACTGTTTTGGGTCTATAATATGTTTAAAGTATCTATGTGAACCCTTACTAAAAGTATTCATATATTTTTGAAGGTCTATATTCAATTAATGTTTATGCTTTTAAGTTTTGGCCTCTGTAATTGATTATTTCTGTATTGTTGACATTAATACAAAATATGAGTATAGTTTAGAAAAGAGCAGCTCATATATTTTTTGAAATAAACATGACTGTCATTCAGGAAACCCACTATGTTCATTGTTTACTTATCATTATAATGATCAATTCAGTAAAGAAAAGACAAATTGCCCCTTTCCTGCAAAGGTCCCAGCGATCACTTCACTGCCTTAGGTAAACCTGTTTCAGAAACTGGCAGGACTAGAATGATCACTACAACTCTCTCACCCTGAGAAGTCTGGAACATTACACACCTGCTCAGTGTATTTGAAGACCCTTTCCTACTCATGAGTGGTCTCTCAGGGTCTCTCTTCTGTGCTTTTACATGTATCACCCCAGCCTCCTCCATTCAGAGGCTGCTGGGAGCTGGTGAGACTTGGACCAGGAAAATGAACTTCATATCTAGTTGATAAAGAGGCCCTGGGTCACACTCTAGGAATCAGGGGGGCCCAAGGCTGTAGAAAGTGGAAGATAGCAAGTGCCTTAAAATGTGGGGTTTTCAAAGAAAAGGAAAAAGGGTATTACTTAGCAAACATAGAAACTTTAGGAAAGTCCCCATCTGTGGACCTTCATTGTGGTGTTTCTAATTCTTCCAGGCTCAGCATAGACTAGACTATAAAGGGATGCTGTACATAAGAAGGTTTCCTCTGTGGGGGCTTATTCTCTTCTGCTTAATGTATTTGAGTGCAATATAAAAAGTAATTTAAAAAATAAAATTAAATATTTAAAAAAACCTCTCTGTGTCTACTTTGTAGTTTAAACTGTTTGAATTTATAAGATAATAAGATACTTATAACACTGTGTAAAGTAGAAGAAAATACTTGGATGAGTCCTATAAATTTATCAAATTTTGATAAAGCATTTTGATAGCCTGGGGCCTTTCCTTTTTACTTAATTCTTGACTGACTGCCAGAGACCTGTGGGAAATAAACTATTATTGTATATAACCCCAAAGTTATTAAGACTACATTTTTAAAGAATCATTCTAGATTTTCAAAAGTCAAAATAAGGTTGTGGCATGTTTGTTTAAAAAAATGTCTTCTATGTGGCTAGAGACTTTTAAATTTGTCTGTTTTACAAAATATCTCAGTTTAATACATTTGTAATATCCTCAGAATAATATGCATTTAACCTTTTTTATTATAGAGTAACCCTATTAAACATAATCATATTAAAATTGCTTTTCAGTGAAACAGTGTCTACTAGTATTTTTCCTGAGCAAGAAGTCATCTTAAGGTACAAGGCATCCCTCTTAATTGGTCTTATGTCAGTAAGAGAAGTAAATATCAAATATTAAAATAAAAATTGACACCTGGAAAGTTTTGGAGTGCTGGTACCTTGTATATTAGCTTGAGTATGATTATCGTATCAAAGAACTGTTCTAATTTAAACGTATCATATGTATGTTACTATATTAAAGTGTGATGTTTATCCCTGGAATAAACCAGTTTTTTTTTTTTTCTGTTCTAACTAGTATTTGATTTTATAATGGAAGGTAATGGAGAATATGATTCAATTGTCCTAGTCTTATTTACCACTGGTTTTCAAATCACTGTATCAGGAGCAGTAAGTATGGCGTAATGCCAACTGACACCGTGAAGTTCCTCTAATCAAAATCTTTTTACATATATGTGTAAAGATCCAAGGACAAAATTCTACAAAGGCAAAATTAAAAAAAATACTACAGATAGTCCTATACCATACTTAATATGGGGTTGCCTCTTATCAACCCATCATAAGGTGAAAATATCATATGTTGAAAATGCATTTAATACACCTCCTCACGGAACATCAGCGCTCAGCCTGGCCCACCTTAAATGTGCTCAGATCACGTGCATTAGCCTACAGTTGGGCAAAATCATCAAACACAGAACCTAGTTTATAATAAAGTGTTGACTATCCCATGCAGTTGACCGAATACTGTACTGCCAGTGAAAAGTAGGCAGTTGTCTGGGTCTAGGACGGTGACACGTGTATCAGTTGCTCGGTTCTGTGGTCAGGGGACTGCCTGGGAGCGGCGGGTCCTGCCCAGCATCGAGAAATCTGGTGGGACAGGCGACCACTGGCCTGGGACAGAGACCCAGGTGCAACCCTCAAAGTATGATTTCTACCGAAGGCACATGCTTTTCAGGTCATCCTAAAGTCGAAAAACCAGTAGGTCGGGGACCATCTGTATTTGACACGAGATTAAAGACATATTGTGAAATAAATGCTGGAGTAATGCGCTGTGCTGAACACATTTATTTTTGTAGGAAAAAGTACTTAATGTCTATTATTGTTGTAACCACAGAGTACAGATGTTCAGAAATCAGTAAACAGAAACACAGTGTGAAAGGATGGCCTCTTCTGAAAAGGTCCAAGAGCATCCACTGTGTTTCCTTAGACAGCCCTGAAGCCAGGTGACTGGTTCTCCATTTACTACCAACAATTTAAACAAATGATCCACTCCTTTGGGTTATTCCCACCTTTTTACTCTAAGTTCTCTACTTTCTTATTTATAATTGCTTTAAGGTTTGCCCTCTCTCTTAAAAGCCTTAACAATCATTCTCAGTCTTTTTTGGGAGCAAATTTTTTTCAGAAAATTCAGGCCTTGTTACCTCTCTATCTGCTCTAGGGCTTCAACAAAAAAAAGGGGTGCCCTTTGAGGAATATAAATGACCTAAATATATAAAATGAAACATCCACTGGAACCGCTAAGTGCAGTGGATTAGGTCCGCCTGCGAGAAACAGGTGAGTTCAGTGTTTCTGAGTCCCAACACAAATGGGTCATGCCAGTGATTCACCCCTCAGACCATGCAGGTTCCCAAAGGCTCAAGGAGAGAAAGGCTGTGCTTCAGGGTGGCACAGACCCTGGTAACAACCAGGAGAGGCTTTGCTGGATGCGGGGTGGGAGACGCAATGAGTCAGGACGTTCGCTCTCAGGACGGCTCCATCACAGGAAGACCGTTTTCCCCCCTCAGGGCTTCCCTGATAGCTCAGTGGGTAAAGAATCTGCCTGCAAGGCAGGAGACCCAGGTTCGATTCCTGGGTCGGGAACATCCGCCTCCCCGGCTCATCCCTTGTCAAAATCATGCCTCGTCAGGGTGAGGCATGCAGGCAGATAATCTATGAAACGTGCAGAAGGAGGAACAGGGTTTCTTCCCCAGGGGGGAGCTGAGGCTGGACTGGAGGACAGGGAGATGTGGTACCGGCGTCCTGCTCTAGACCAAGGAATAAAGGCGTGCAGAAAACCCTGCTTCTGATCCTCCTGCACCAGGGACAAGACAGAACTAACACCCTACGCCAGGGATTTTTCTAAAGAGTTTGGGTTTGTTTGTTTTGTTTTTTCTTTGGCAGGGGAGAATGGTGACTCCATCTCTCCATATCATTCATTCATTGTGCCCAAGGCAGGATTCTTAGCTTGTCCCTTCCTCAAAAGGGACAAGCTAGCATTTGAGACTTGACACCATCTCTCAGACCCTGGACTTCAGGGAACCCAGGACTATTGAGAGTGAAGGCAGTTCCGTCTGGGGCCAGGATTCAGGCTTCCAATAGCTGCCCCTCATACTGCCAACACCCCCTGCCCCATTATAAGGAGAAGGGGTTCCATCATCACTGGTCCCCTTCCCCCAGGGTAGTGACTGACCCACAGAGCATGGGGGATGGGCCTCAGCTCTGGATCTGTCCAATCTGGTCCTAGCATCACCCAGAAGGTAAGTTAAACACAAACACACACAGTTCTACACTTCCCAAGGACAAATATTAATTCTCAGGGACAGGACAATTCAAACACAATTCAAGGGTGGAACAGAAGCATTCTCCTAACTAGCTCATAATTTTTGAGGCCTCCCTCTCAAAGTGAAGTCAGCATTTTACATTTTTATGTTTCAAATTATTATGCAGATTCATATCCATTATGTACAGGAAGGCATAAGGCCTTAGGCACTAAATGACTTTGAAAAGAAGGACTCAATTTAATGGTCTCAGTCTGGGGGAAGGGAAGCAGTAATTCTGGACTCTGTTATAGTCTCCTTAAAAAAAAACCAAAAAACTGAAGGTATTAAAAGGAACCTCACAAACTTCTTGAGTTGTGCATGGGAGGAAAATTACATGGTCAACCCAGCCACATATGCCAACTTTAGGAACATTGGGTTCGACCCTGTTCCAGGGTCCCACACTCAGAGCATCCCATGGTTGGCTTAATGGTCATCTTGAAATGCTTAATTTTTCAACAGTGGGCCCCACAGTTTTATTCTGATTCTGTTCCGATTCTGCTGTGACACTATAAATACTCCAGTGACTAACATCCATGTGAAGGCACGTTTTCATCTTTGGGTGATGTTGCAGTCCGAGCACGGATTGGAAAGGAATTTTTAGACACAGAATGTTGCAGAAAGCAGTGGGTTTAAGAACCAAAGAGCAGAGATAATGTGGGTGCTGTGAGCACAGCTGGCCGACCTCCCGGTTGATGCTTTTCATAGGCTAGCAGCCAAATTTTATAGCCTCAAGACAGAGAATATTCCTGCTGGAAGGGTGGCATTAGGTGACTGGTTAAGGGGCCACAGTGGGCATTTTTACCTAATTTGAGGTCAGGAAGCTGGCTGGTAAGGATCAGGGGGCTTTGACTGCAGTTACAATGGGGCTCAGTCAGTTCCAGGGGTGACCTTGGCTCTGGGCTCCACGTCTGAGGCCTTGGTGCAAGGCCTCGCACCTGTGACCTGGGGATAGGACTCCACAGATAAGTCACGTGGAGCTTTCTCAGGTAATTCTTGTCCCATTAAAAGAACCAGACGGATAACCAGAGGTGCTTTTTCAAATGTCACTTCAATATGGACACAGTCCAGGTTGGAGGGCTCAGGAGGAGAATCAAGAGATCCTTCTGTATGACTCGGGAGATGGAGACTTCCCCTCCCTGTGGGCAGAAGCAGATGGGGTGCGGTGGGGGACTGGTTATGCCCAGAACAGCACAGATGGCCCTGGCTGAGCAGAATAGAGTCGGTTCCCACTGTCTGGACCCCGTCGCCTTCACAGTGGAAGAGAGGTGTGGTGTAGAGAAATCAAAACTGAGACCACAGCTTGAAAATCCCCCCAGACCAAATTCCCACTGTCACTTAACTAAAGCCTAAGCTGTCCCGATGTCCCCAAATGCTGATTCCAACCTTAAACAAAACTTTAAGCTTTCTTCCTACCAATGAGACTTTACAGCTTCCTAGCTAGTGGGCTACAACCAAGGAAAAGGAGTGTAAGTTCCCAGTAACCAGTCACAATAGAAAACAGTGCACAGTCACCCCTTAAAGGCTTGAGGATGCCAAAATCCCAGGATGCTCAAGGTCCTTACTAAAAATGATGTGGAATTTGCTTATAAGCTATGCACACCCTGCTGTATACATTAACTCATCTCTAGATTACTTATTATACCTAATACAATGCAAATGCTGTATAAATAGTTGCTGGCAGGAGGAAAATTCAAGTTTTGCCTTTCCGAACTTTCTGGAATTGTGTTTTCTAACATTTTTCTATCTGAGCCAGGTTAAATCCACAGTTATGGAAGCCATGGGTCTGAGGGCTGACTGTATTCACACAAACACACTTTATAAACTGCACTATAATTGCTGAAAGTCAGCTTCTAAGCTCCTTCTGCTGCAACTCTGACAAGTGTGCTTCTCGATCAAGAAAATACTCATATCAAGTATGCTCTCTGAATTTTCTTTTGACATGTGAGAGGTCAACAACAGCTATTGACTTAGCTGTTTGGCTTATGTGGGAAGTTGGCTGGGCCTTGGAGGATGACTGCGGATTTCTGAACTTCATCAGGAGGTAACTTCAGTCACAGCTGCTTTTCTGTTTGAGGACTCTTTACTGGAATAAACCGCCACAGTCCCTAACAACTGTTATCCTGCTATTGATCTGATACTTTCTCTCCTCTGTAACAATCTGCAAGAACCACACAAAGTGGCTTGCTTTCTTCTAGCAGGAGCAGTAGGGCAAGTTCATCATCCTGCTTTAGGTCAAATCAATTTTCTGGCTCTCTGCCACAAGATCAGCAGAAGTTTTTGAGTATCTTAACATCCCCCAGGACATCCGGCTGGCCCACTTTATTCGTGATACCATGGATCTGATGAATAGGAGTAGCAGGTTCTTCAGCTGCCTTCGTGAGATGGAGATGAGCCAGTGGTAGAGGGAGACCACACTCCAGGCATTGTTCATCAGGGAAACAGAAGTAACTTCGTGAATTCAACAATAATTTAACATCAAGAAATGGTTAAATGGATAATGAAGAGCTAAACAACTAAAATGAGACGATTAAATTAACAGAGATAGACCTCTAGTTATTGCTGTTGTTCGTTGCTCAGTCATATCATGACTCTTTGGACTCCATGGACTGCAGCACGCCAGGCTTTCCTGTCCGTTACCGCCTTCTGGAGCTTGTTCAAACTCATGTCCATTGAGTCAGTGATGCCACCTAACCATCTCGTCCTCTGTTGTCGCCAGACCTCTAGTGCAAGAGGGAGGGCAAAGGGAAGGGGCAGGACTTTTGAGTGGAGAAGGAAACGGCAGCCCACTCCAGTGTTCTTGCCTGGAGAATCCCAGGGACGGGGGAGCCTGGTGGGCTGCCGTCTATGGGGTCGCACAGAGTCGGACACAAATGAAGCGGCTTAGCAGCAGCAGCAGCAGCAGGAGTTCGGAGAGCCTTGAACTTGGAGGGAAAGCCCTAGAGATTGGCTTTTTGAAGGGGCAGAGAACACAGCGGGTGCTGGTTCCTGAGGAACTTCGAGCAGGGATGTGAGTGTAGAGTCTGGGGCTCAGCCTTCTGAGCGTCAGCCCTTCTCAGTGGTCACTGAAACCTGTAAGAGACTACGATGAAACCTGCTCCAAGAGTGGGGACAGAAACTGCAAACTGACCCCAGCTGCCGCTACCTAGGGAAGCTTTCTTGCCCTGGTGACCTTCATCCAAACAGCCTTGCTTTGCTCCCTTCCTCTGGCCTCCAGGTCTCTCTCTCTCTCTCTCTCTAGTTCCCCCTAGTGGTAGAATTTAATACAGCTCAGCAAAGGAAACACTACATTCAGTTCAGTTGTCACTCAGTCGTCTGACTCTGCGACCCCATGGACTGCAGCACTCCAGGCCTCCCTGTCCATCACCAACTCCCGGAGCTTGCTCAAACCCATGTCCGATGAGTCAGTGATGCCATCCAACCATCTCATCCTCTGTCATCCCCTTCTCCTCTCGCCTTCAATCTTTCCCAGCATCAGGGTCTTTTCCAGTGAGTCTCTTCGCATGAGGTGGCCAAAGTATTGGAGTTTCAGCTTCAGCATCAGTCCTTCCAATGGATATTCAGGGCTGATCTCCTTTAGGATGGGCTGGTTGGATCTGCTTGCAGTCCAAGGGACTCTCAAGAGTCTTCTCCAACACCACAGTTCAAAAGCATCAATTCTCCAGTGCTCAGTTTTTTTTATAGTTCAATTCTCACATCCATACATGACTACTGGAAAAACCATAGCTTTGACTAGACAGACTTTTGTTGACAAAGTAATGTCTCTGCTTTTTAATATGCTGTCTAGGTTGGTCACAACTTGTTCCAAGGAGCAAGCATCTTTTAGTTTCATGGCTGCCCATCTGCAGTGATTTTGGAGCCCAAGAAAATAGTCTCTCACTGTTTCCATTGTTTCCCCATCTATTTGCCATGAAGTGATGGGACCGGATGCCATGATCTTCATTTTCTGAATGTTGAATAAGCCAGCTTTTTCACTCTCCTCTTTCACTTTCTTCAAGAGGCTCTTTAGTTCCCCCTCGCTTTCTGCCTTAAGGGTGGCGTCACCTGTGTATCTGAGGTTATCATAGATATCAACTGCTTCTGCTCACACTAGTAACTCCGTGTGAAGCCGTCCCCTTTCTTCTTCATTCCACAGATTTCCATGATCATCTCAGAAATATTTAAACGTACTGAGCCCTTGTGATATGTGCAAACTGATCCAGACTCTTCATTCATTTAACTTATTGATTTAATCCAACACAGCCCTTATTGATTTAAGCCCAACACAGTGAGGCATATCCTATTTATTTCCATCTTTTACAAATAAAAATAAATAACTCATCGCATAATAAATCTCATAACTAATAAAAGATAGGGCTGGTGCTCCAAAGCCTGTGTCTTAACCGATTCAAAATACTGCCTTATAATAAAGTCACATCAAAGGTCACCTCCTCTGAGAGGACTCCTACACTCCCTCAGGCCAAATTATTTGCTTCCTCCCTGACACTAATATATTTTTACCATGGTAGAACTTTTCAGATATTTATATCTCTGTACCTTCTATAAATAAGCCACCCAATGGAACTTCCTGCAATGACAGCGTGGTGTCTATGCTGTACCAAGCGGTGGCCACTAGCCAGTCCCATGTGGCTACTGAGAAGTTGAAATGTAGCCAGTGTTACTCACTTTATTTTAATTTGTTAATATTTAAATCTGAACAGCCACATGGGGCTAGTGGCTACCATATTGAATAGTGATGATCTAGTGCACAGCAAAGAACAGAACAATAACTCCTCAAAAAATTCACTGAATGAAATAATTATCCATGAAAAACATATTGGGTAAAGAAAAAACCCTTGTAAGACCCCATTTCTGGTTTTTATTTTTCACCATATACAGACTCACATTGGTTTACTATATTAATAAACATGTATTGAATAAACATTCAGTGAAATACTATATAGCCTTACTCTAAAGTCTATCCCATATTTTATCTTGCATAATAATATGTATCTATGAACCACATTGATTTTTATCTTTTACTGTAAAAGTTTTTAAAAGATGTTAATAACTCTGATGTGCAAATATTTAATTTATAATTGTGCCTGGTCTGCAATCTTTTTTTCTTTCATCTATATCTTTCACTGATAAATCTCAAGTGACTAGCTCAGGGCCTAGCAAGGATTCAGTAAATACTTGTCCAATGAATGAATGAATCATGCACACTGGGGCATCCTTGTGAAGTGTGATGATCTAATTTACAAATTGCCTTCAAATATTATGCAATTTTTATGAACACAATGTAATAATTAAGGAAATAGGTACACTAAATTTTGTAGACATTAAGCATCTATTCATCTTAATTTTGAAGATTTTTTTCCATTGGCAGTTTGGAACAAAACTTCTATTGTTTCCATTTTCCAAACAAAAACAGTCTTTGTCTTCTGAAACGTCTTCAACCTCCTCAAAATGCTTGACTACAGAAACCACAACATTCAAAATGTCAGTTTCTAAGAGAAAGTCGGATGGGAGTGAGTGTTCTAAATCGGTTACTTCTTAAAGGGTAAAACGGAGATTGAAAGCTCCGCCCAAGGTTTAAGCTCCTGGAACCGAGTCCTTTCCCAGTGGGACCAGGGATGCGCGTCCACCAACCCAGGGTGGTAGGACCCCAAGCTGGAGGACCCGTGAGGCGGGGCGTTGGCGCTGAGGCCCCGCCCACACTAGGCCCCGCCCCCACCGGTGCTGCCATAGAAACCCAGACGGCGCCATGGCTGCCGCCGGCCCTGGAGAAGGGCTTTTGACACAGCCGGCGGCAGCCCGCTCCAAGTCACGGTCAATTTTGCCAAGTCAAGCAGCTCCCAATGGAGGGAAGCCTAGGAAGTGTCTGGTCTATCCTCATCCCCCGAAGAGCTCCCGCCTGTCTCCGTCGGTTCTGCGCTGGCTCCAGGGCCTCGATCTCACCTTCTTCCCCAGAAACATCAGCAGGTGCTGAAGAGGTCCGGCCCCCGCACGCCTAGCGGGCGCCGAGGGCCCAGCAGAGCAGCCTGGAGATCCGTTCAGGGGCTCTTTCCAGGGACTGCCCCCGCCGCGCCCACTCACCACACACACACACACACACACACACTCTCTCTCTCTCTCTCTCTCTCTCTCTCTCTCTCTCTCACACTCATACATTCATATACACACACACTCACATACACACACACTGACACATTCATATACACACACTCACATACACACACACACACACACAAATACACACACACTCACATATTCCTTGCTCTCTTAGGGAGATGACCTAAAAAAACAGGATGGAGCATTTCAGTCAATCAATCATTACTTAGACTTAAGCCAATGGAGAATACTTTGGTAACTCAAAAAAAAAAAAGTCCAGGCTCTTTCTTCAGGGACATTGGAGATTTATATTAGTGAGGATCAGTTTACTTTCTGTTAGATCTAGCATCTAGTTTGAGAGTTGTCAGGGACTGAAAAAAGTTGCTGTCTAACTGCAGCCTCGCTGAACACTGCTGTTGTTCGGTTGCTAACTCAGTCTGACTCTTTGCCACCCCATTGGGTGGAGCATTCCAGGCTTCCCTGTCCTTCTCTAGCTCCTGGAGTTTGCTCAAACTCATGTCCACTGAATTGGTTATGTTATCCAATGATCTCATCCTCCTTTGTCCCCTTCTCCTCTTGCCCTTAATCTTTGCCAGCATCAGGGTCTTTTCCAATGAGTTGGCTCTTTGCATCAGATGACCAAAGAAGTGGAGCTTCATCTTCAGCATCACTCCTTCCAATGAGTATTCAGAGTTGATTTTCTTTAGGATAGACTGGTTTGATCTCCTTGCAGTCCAAGGGACTAACAGTCCTCTCGAGCACCACAGTTCGAAGCATCTGAGCGCTGAGCCCTTCTTTATGGTCCAACTCTCACAGCTGTACATGACTACTGGAAAAAACACAGCTTTGACTCTACAGACCTTTGTCACAATGAGGTCTCTGCGTTTTAACAAAGAAAGCTGTCTAGGTTTGTCACAGCTTTTCTTTCAAGAAGCAAGCATCTTTTAATTTCACTTGCTGAACATAACTGGCAGTTAATATTTTTTCTGGGAATGCAAACTAAATTCCAGAAAAATAATGACTTTGTTTGTAGGCAATGACTCTGGCGTATTAATTTCAGTTTTCCTTAAGAAAGATGCCTGAACTTTTCAGTGGATACAGGGATCACATGGGGATCTTGTTAAAATGCATGTTCAATACAAAATAATGGTTTTGGCTTCATAAAAGGAATGCCACAGGCTTTGGTGTGCCTAGTCTTACCCAAATGCTATTCCATAGCAGGCTTCCTTAGATCAGTGATCCAAGTAAGTTCCATAAGTTAGCTGCTGTCAGTATAGAATATTTAAGTGGTGTTAATTAACTATAAATACAAATTGTATAAGTAACTGCACTTTATTTCATTTCCTTATCGCTATGGAACAGGGATTTTTCAAATGGCTTCCTGATAGCAGAAATATTCACTACATATTACCCCTGGGACCTTAAATTGTCATCCTTTGAAAATGGAACTTCTTTAAAAGTCAAGTTGGATAACTGGGCACAGTTGGAAAAGGTACATTAGCAATCACTGCCACTTTTAACTGTTGAGAAGTTTGTTTGAAGAGGTGTATTCCTGAGATCTTGGATTTCTCTGTATATGCGTGTGTGGCCATGTGCTGGGTTAGCAGCTTGTTTCCTTGTATTGAAAAGAAGGTTACTAAGGTTTATTTCAAGAGTCACCTATGAAACTTGGCATACTCATTTCAAATTGGAAGTGGGATATAATAGTTGATTTTCTTGCTGAGTAATAATATCTTTTAATAATTATCACATTAAACCTCAAACTATTAGTTGAGGATTAAAGGGAGACTAAAGTGAATTCACAGTAATTGGAGACTTTTTTAGAACTTCTTATGATGAAAGTATTCTCTTTCCACTATTAAAGTTCCTGGCAAGAAAAAAACTTAAATTACCTAAAGAACTAATCCACGGAACAATTCACTGTAAAGCTGGAGTACCTGAAATACTGATACAGGAGGTGTACACCTTGTTAACACATCGAGAGTGAGTTATCTGGGATTTTCTAGTAATATAATTTAATATTAAACTTTTGATAATATAAATCTTATTACCAAAATGGCATTTGTCAACAATATTTTATTTTATTTTTCCAGAATTAAAAGTATCCAGGATGACCTCGTGAATTTCACAGACTACAGTTACCAGATGCAGCTGCCCCTGGTCCCTAGGTCGACAGCATCAAAGTCTATTAAAGATAACATTAGGCTATCAGAAGTAATAGGCAATCCCAACAAACTTAACAATGAACTTAAAGTAGAGTTCCTCTTCCTTTTACAAATGTTGCAAAGGAAATTGAGCAGAAAACTGAACCCAAGTAAGTTTTCCTTGGAAGTAGTCAACTGGGTTAGTCCAAGCTTAACGAGGCTCTACTTGAGCACAAGTGAGAAAAAAAGCCTGCCACTGTCCCCGATTCATGGACTGTTGTAATTTCATCTGCTGTGACTTATATTAATTCAGTCATATATGCATTCATATCTATCATATTTTGTGCTTTTAACATTTTCTATTTCTTATTTTTTGTCTTACCTGTTTTTTTCTTCTTTAGGACTGAACTTTTTTCCAAAGACCCTGCTACTAATTTGGAAAATTACAAATTTATACTCTTTCTAGTGCTACCATAGAAATTTTAACATGCATATGTATCTTAGTCTAAGTGTAATATATTTATTCTCTTCCTCAAACTGTAAGGACCTTAGAACACTACCCACACCCTGCCAGCCCCCTGTCCCACTTAAGTTCTCTTTTTTAAAAAGTTTATGCTATTTCTCCCTTTTATTTTTATTTATTTACTTATTTTGGCCACACTGCACAGACATGCAAGATCTTAATTCCTCCACCAGGGATTGAATCTGTGCTCCCTGTAATAGAAGGGCAGATTCTTAACCACTGGACTGCCAGAGAAGTCCCCCTACTTAAGTTCTTTTGTTGTTCAGCATTTTAGTTTTGTCAAGTTATTTTTTTAACACCACAAAATCAAGCATCATTTTTTGTCCCTAATATTTGCTTACATTTAATCTGTCTTACTATTACTTCTACTTATTGGTTCTGGTAGGAATTTCTGGAACAAAACACATCCATTCCATTTAATCTTCAATTTAAAAGTCCATTTTAGTGCAAAGCTGACCTGCATCCCTGTTTGCTTTGGAACACAATTTCTGTTTAGCCATGGACGCCTCAACCCTTCAGATTATTGAACAGAATTCTTTTATCATCAATGTTGATTTTTGAGACTGCTGATTTTAAGCAGCCAAAGTGATTGTAACAGTTCTGTGCAATATGACTGTCCAGAGTGGTATTTAGTACACACGGGGCACAGCTGATGAGTAGAAATGACCTCGGACATGTCTTCTAGCCTCCATGAGGATGAGCTCAGAGGAGTAAGTGGTCTTTAGAAGCACAGTGAAACTCATGCCCAAGTGCTGCAGTTGATAGAATTAGTAAGAAACACAGAAACATGGAAAATAATTTTGTCACCATTTTTACAGTATAAAAATAATTGCAAAATGAAAGATACTGTACGATTTTATCTATAGGAAATATAAAAACATGTAAAGCTAACCTACGATGACAATAGATGTCAAGACAGTTTTCTTTTTAGAGTTCTGGAGCTTCCCTGGTGGCTCAATGGTAAAGAATCCGCCTGCCAACAAGGGTTCGATCCCTGGGTCAGGAAGATCCCCTGGAGAAGTAAATGGCCTCCCACTCCAGTATTCTTGCCTAAGAAATCCCATGGACAGAGGAACCTGGCAGGTTACAGTCCATGGGGTCACAAGGGGTCAGACATGACTTAGTGACTAAATAACAACAACAGAGAGACATGAGGGGGTTTGGGGGTGCTGGTACTATACTGTTTCCATACTGTTTCTGGATTAAGGTGATGGCAACCCAGGTATGTATTCACTCCAAAAATTCATCAACCTGTAACAATACGATTTGTTCATTTTTCTGTACATATATTATTATTGAATAAAAGCTTATCAAAAGACTAATAGGAACACAGGGATAGTGTCTTTAAAGTAACTTTTTTGAAGCAACTATTCTGTGCATCAGAGATGTGAACCATGGTGGAGAGGGCTATTAACCTATGTATTCACACCACTCTCAGGAATATGATACAAAAGTGAAAGTGAAAGTGAAGTCACTCAGTCGTGTTTGACTCTCTGTGACCCCGAGGACTGTAGCCCGCCAGGCTCCTCCGTCAATGGGATTTTCCAGGCAAGAATACTGGGGTGGGTGGCCATTTCCTTCTCCAGGGGATTTTCCTGACCCAGGGATCAAACCCGGGTCTCCTGTATTGCAGGCAGACTCTTTACCGTTTGAGCCACCAGGGAATACCTGATGTCTAAATAACCTGTGTAAATGAAAATTGTAGTGTTGTATTTTGACAATGAATTTTTAAGAAAAAATGTTTTGTTTGTATTTTATAGAATGGTTTGCAGTCAAACCAACAGTGGGAGAATCTACTCTCGATCACCGTCCTGCCAAAGCCTCTGGGAACAAAGGCAATTTGGTCATTTCAAAGGACAGAGCCGCTCCTGCATCTTGTAAGTTTTTTTGAAGTTTTTTTTTTTTTTTTTTTAACCTGTTAAAATTGATGATGTTCTTTTATTTTGTTCATTTAAATTTTTTAAAATAGTAAAAATGTTGGTCTAGGCCTTCAGTCTAGAACTGCACAGGAGGTTGATGTGCTGTGTTTTTCTGTAGGTGGTGCAAGCATGAGCGCGTTGAGGGCTAAGAACCAGTCAAAACAGGGGAAACCCCCAAGCCAGGGTGCCCCCCCAACCTTCTTCCATACGAGCCATCCCAGTCCTGATTTCTACTTTAAAAAGTGAGTCTGAAACAGGGGAAGCGCAGTGGCAGAGCTCAAAACTTAGTTCTCAAGCAGCTGGATGATGAATCAATGCTAAGGCAGACGCAGACAACCTGCACACCTAGACTTTCCAATCACTTGTTCTACAAAAAGCCACAAGTTTAAATCCTGTGAATTCAGAAAACACTGTATACCACAGCAAACTGTAGCCAAACCATGGGCTAATGTCAGTCTCTGCCTGACAATTTTGCTATAGCCTGCAAATGAAGAATGGCTTTGACATCTTCAAATGGTTGGACACATATCAAAAGAAAAGCGGTATCTCCTGACACATGAAAATGCAATGGAATTCCAGTTTCCATGTTGCTAAGGAAAGCTGTGTTGGGACACAGCCATGCCTCTGCCTTTGTGCCTTGTCTGTAGCTGCTTCTCATCTAGAGCAGCAGGCCTGGTACTGGCCACAGAGACTGGCTTCACAACGTAGGATCCCAGACTTAGCAAATAAAAAGATGAGGGCAATACAACCAATACTCTTTAAGACATGTTGAGGACATACTTTTGCTAAAAATAAATATTCACTATGTATCAGAAATTCAAATTTAACAGAGTGTCCCTTTTTTATCTGAAAACCCTACTCAAAGCTTGAAATATATTTATTGTCATGCCCTTGATGGAAATTTCACTTTCACTTTCATGCACTGGAGAAGGAAATGGCAACCCACTCCAGTGTTCTTGCCTGGAGAACCCCAGGGACAGAGGAGCTTGGTGGGCTGCCGTCCAAGGGGTCGCACAGAGTCGGACACGACTGAAGTGACTTACCGGCAGCAGCCGCAGAGCAACTAACAGTTATGGCTTGGTAGAACAACTGTTCCCCAGAGCACACTTTTTGACATTGAGACCTTAGACCAGCCAGTGCCTCAAAACTCTTTACAGAGCAGGCTGTCTAAAGTGTGAAGAGGGACTTCTTGGGCAAGATGGGGCGGAAGTTCTTTACTTATTAGCTCTGGGAAAGCAGTGTCAACTGATTTTTTTTTTTTAATGACTTCTCAGAACCTTTCATATGCTAATATGCATTATGAATATAAAAAGGGAAAAGTATATAGAATGAAGTGTTTTTCAAACTCTATCTGATCACATGGGGCTTCCCTGGTGGCTCAGCAATAAAGAATCTGCCTGCAATGCAGGAGACATGGGTTCCATCCCTGAGTCCGGAAGATCCCCTGGAGAAGGAAATGGCAACCCACTCCAGCATTCTTGCTGGGAGAATCCCATGGACAGAGGAGCCTGGTGGGCTACAGTCTGTGGGGTCACAAAGGAGTTGGACAGGACTTAGCAACTTAACAACAACAATTTGATCACGCATCACTATTACTTAGTTTTCTTTTGCTATGGCTTGATAGCTCAGTTGGTAAAGAATCTGCCTGCAGTGCAGGAGACCTGGGTTTGATCCCTGGGTGGGGAAGATCCCCTGGAGAAGGAAATGGCACCCCACTTCAGTATCCTTGCCTGGAAAATCTCATGGACAGAGGAGCCTGGTGGGCTGCGGTCCATGGGGTCACAAAGAGTTGGGCATGACTGAGCAACTTCACTTTCACGCACTGGAGAAGGAAATGGCAACCCACTCCAGTGTTCTTGCCTGGAGAATCCCAGGGACAGAGGAGCCTGGTGGGCTGCCGTCCAAGAGGTCACACAGAGTCGGACACGACTGAAGTGACTTACCGGCAGCAGCCACAGAGCAACTAACAGCTATGGCTTGGTAGAACACCTGTTCTCCAGAGCACACTTTTTGACATTGAGACCTTAGGCCAGCCAGTGCCTCAAATACATCACCACAGAATCTAACAGAAGTGAACTCCAATGCTTCTATGAGGGAAAGAAGAGCAGTTTTAGTTTCACCTTTAGGTTCTGAGAACACGTCCTCCCCTTCAGCCGGCCTCAGTCTCCTTCCATCAGGGATGTTTGCAGCAAACGCTCCAGCAGGGTGGGCGCTGGAACCCCGCGGGCTGGCGTGGGGAGGGCTGTGGTGGGCAGGGAGGAGACTGCAGTGGGCCCTCCCTGTCTACCTGCCTGCCTCCGTCTCTGTAATGGGGCTCAAAGACCTGACTGCGGATGAGAGCAGCGGTGGACGTGAGCCAAAGCAAGCTTTTCTGCCTGTATAACAAACATGTCAGGTGCCACGCTTTAAAAACAAACAAAAAAAGTTGCCTACTGATGTCGGAGTTGCTAAA
Organism: Muntiacus reevesi; assembly: GCF_963930625.1. Taxonomy (NCBI): domain Eukaryota; kingdom Metazoa; phylum Chordata; class Mammalia; order Artiodactyla; family Cervidae; genus Muntiacus; species Muntiacus reevesi. The sequence goes on along the minus strand of NC_089258.1, from coordinate 49,884,079 downwards.
GAGTATTCTTCATTTCTGTTGTCTTTTCAGGAAACTTTCAAGACTTACAGGTGAGTTTTTCGAAAAACTGAATGCTATCGTTACTTCAGATGGGAACTCCTCGTAGCGTGGCCTCTTGCTCTTCCGTGTTTAATAAGGACGAACTGCTGTAAATAACTCATCCCCCATCTTGCGCTCTCGGTCCCGATTCCCTCGTTTCCGCGGCCTTGTCGTCTCCTTTTCAAAATGGCCGACGGGCGCCCTCACAGGGCCGGGCGGAGCAGGATGCCAAGACACGAGCTTTTATCTTTTTCCTTCTCTCCAGCCTATTGTAGATCGTTGGACTCTGTCAACCGATGCACAACAGGAATTAATAAATGGTGTGGACCTGACTCTGGTAATTATACGGATGAGAGCCCCTTTTCCTGGGGTTTACATCATTTACCCCCATATTTGTGAGTTGGGTGCCGTTTCAGTCATTTCTGATAAGAGCAGAGTGATTACCTTGGGTAAGCTAACAGAACTTGAAAGTTAACAGGAGAGGCAACAACCCTCGACTGAAGGAATTTAACCCTATTTTACCACCTAAGATCGCACTTGGCACTGATTGGTACTGAAATCACAAGCTGTTCATCTGAAAAGTTTCTCTCAATATATTGGTGGGGGTGGTAAAAATTAATTATAAGAAAGGTTACTTTTTTTGTTTGTTTTTTAACACTTCAGTTCCTTTGTTTACCTAAATCTATCATCAACCACAACAATGGGCCAAGGAAATGCAGGTCTCTGTTATCTCTGGCCCATCCTATTTGAACCAAATCAGCTGAAGAGTGTGAGTGGCCAGCTTGGATGCCTCAGCACAGAATTCTAGAAACCTAATTCTGAATTCTGTGTTTGCAAATCTAAGCACTATTAAAATCACTGTTGCCTCACCTGCTTTCTGAAGCAACATTTAAAAATAGTAGTCATATTTAGTATCAGATGCACCCAATAAGCCCTGGGTATTTTTAGGCTCTGCAGATGACTTCTGGAGGCACTGGTATTCCGGGTTTGTATTTCCAACTACTATAATGCATGCTGTAAATGTTCTGTTTACTTGAGATTTTAGACTAACTTGTGCCCAGCCTCTTGCTAATTATTCTGTGTATGGTTGGTACATTAGAAACATTGATGGTTGTGTACATATTTAATAACCACAGTGGATCTTAATTTTATTTAAATATCCCACCAAATACAGGTAATAGTGTCAATCCACCTAAAGAAACTGAGGTGAAGCAAACCGGAAAACATTCTTTTGACGGTATGAAGCCTCCCAGAAATGTGGAAAAGGAACCCGAAGAAGCACCTGTCTAATGGCTTTGAAGAAGTGATGTTACCACCTCTTGCCACCCTAATAGGATACAATCATCTACACTTGGATATATTTCAATATTAAATTAAAGTGTGTCTTATCCATAGTTGGGCTGAAGAACATATTTTTTAAAAATTCAATTCAATAACCATTTATTCAACACCTGTGCCTGCCTGGTACTGTTGAAAACACAAAATCAGTTTATTAGTATGCATGTTTATGCTTAGTCCCTCAGTCATGTCTGACTCTTTGCAACCCCACGGACCATAACCTGCCAGGCTCCTCTGTCCACGGGATTCTCCAGGCAAGAATACTGGAGTGGGTTGCCATTTCCTTCTCCAGGGAATCTTCCCGATCGAGCGATTAAACCTACATCTCCTGCGCTCCTGCAATGGCAGGAAGATTCTTTACCAAGAAGCCACCTGGGAAGCCCCTTCATTAGTCCAGAATGAGCAAAAATAAGTTTAAAGGTGCAGTTAAATATAATTCACCCTGATGAGTAAGAATTCTCTCATAACTTTTGTAGGTAATGTGAATCTACTTTGTAATACGTTTTCCTCACTAGCAAAGAGTTACACTACTAGTTTGCCTGATATCATTTATATCATGTCATGTCATGCTCATCAATAAAATTTTTTCTGAATATTACTATTATACATTAGTCCATTGAAAATCTTGCCCACCTCTAGAAATAGCTTTACTTAAGCTATTTTTTTAAAATATGTATCTTTCCTGTTGATACTGGAAGGAAAATCATGCTTCACTTGGAACCTCATTCTGGTGTTTAGCAAACCATTTAGTTTGATTGAAAAATCCTTCCTGCTTGCTTCCAAGCCCCATATTTTTATCAAAGGGAAACAAAAGCAGTTTGGTATTCTAATTATACTTCCTATATTCTTGGTAATCTTAAATTCATTATTTGGAAAATTTTCACTAAGTGGAATTATTCATGTTTTTATGCTATCTCACTAATAGTGTCATTTGACTTCCAAGATAAGTATTACTAAGGCTGAATCTCATGATATGTTTGTCAATTTCCAACAAAACTCTATTCATTTTTCTGCATGTTTGAAGGCTTAGACAGTTTCATGAGAATTTCAACATCCAGAGACTTTCTTGGTTAACTTTATCTTTCTGAACAGATAATATTTAGTAAAAGAAATTCTTTTAAAGAGAGTCCTGATAAAGATGACTTCTTGGGAATGAGTTTAGAAAAGGTTGAGAATAATCTTTTAAACCATAAAATGTAGTCCCTTAGGAAAGACTTTTTAGAAACAAGTCTCCTGAAACGCAGCTGGAGAAACATGCAAAGAATTAGATGTGGGTAAACAGTATGTTTCTTCTCTTGATTCTGTGTTCAATCTCCTGCAAAAGCATTCATGATCTAACTTCCAATAAATCATGTTTATTATAATTATAGAGTTAATATAAAATGATTAGAGATTGTGAATATTAAATTACCAAAATTAGTATTTATATCTTTTAAAAGAGTCAATTATCAAGTAAATTTTCACATATATTTCACTTCATTTGTTTTTTACCCCTCAATTTTTTTCATGCTTATATAACTCATTCCTTTTGTAATTGGACATTTAAGTTTCAGGTACAAAACCTGGGAATGTTTTCTTTTTAAAAAAATAAAACTGAAAAGTATTTTGACTGCATACCCATTTATTGATGTATATTAAATTTATAACTGAAAACTTTGATTAAATATGAACTAAAACTAGTGGTTTACCATGCATTTTGTAGAGGACAATATCGGTGCTAGTTAACTTGAAGATCAGCTGTATGTACCTTACATTCAAGACTTGGGAGATATTCGGTCATTCAAATATTCATTAGGTATCTACTGTACGTCAAGCACTATTTATAGGTGTTGCACTATTTTATACCTTTCAATGTTTTAACACTAGAATGGTTGGTACCTTTTATGCTTTGGGAAAAGTTTCTATGCTCTTTTATATTCATCAGTCCTTTATAATTTGAATATTACCTTCCTCCCAAATATGGCTATTATATTTTATAAAGGAGACAGACACCTATTTTTTTCCTTGAAATTATATAAATATTTTATTTGTTGAAGTTAATGATTAAAATCAACTGTGAGCCCTCCACGCCCCTCTTCTCCTCCAGACCTCCGCCTTTTGGACAACAGAGGTTAAGTTAATAGTAACTCACAAAAGGTCTTAAAAAAAACAATTAAGCATGGAGAAAAACCTTCCATCAAAATGGGTTGAGTCGTATTCCAGTCCCCAGAGGTGAGAATGGGTTCACCTTTGCCCACATGAGAGCATCATTCAAGGAGATGGTGGATTTCCCATCTTCAAGGAAAAATACAGGACCCTGCACAGTGGGAGTTACAGGAAGAGAGGATGAGATTATGAATTTGCAGTATGTTTTTAAACTTCCAGACACAGAATCACTGTCATCAAAAAAATCACTGGTGATATTCAGGCAATGCTGATAGGAAATTTAAAAATAGGAGAAATACTAGATTTTTTGAATTGCTACTAAATAGAGAAACATTTTTTAAATGCCCTGATGTCTTTCAAAATGTAATTTGGCTTTATCATCTGAATTCTTTAATTACAACAGTGCTGTCAATGACAATAGATATTGTTAATCTATTAATTACTACAAAATTAACATTTATAAAGGCATACATGCCTAATAATAGACTTTAATATACTTCATCCTTTTCATCATACAGCCTACATCAATACAGCTGGGTAAATTATTTAAACCAGAAACTCAGCTTGCTCTCCAGAAGATGAAAAATACACTGCTATATACATGTATATATAATATAGAGTCATGTCAATTCTGTGATTTATAAGCCTATCTATAATTTCGTTACATCAGCTATTTTGTATATCAAGGGTAGTTCTGAAGAACTAAATCCAAAAAAACCTTTCAATCTGTATCTCCCGGCTACTAGAAGAAAAAGCATGATTTCAGAAACACAAAAGTGCAATAAAAACTTAATTCTTCATTATGTTCTAAAGTTATCAGGCTTTGGACCCTGATTTCAAATGATTAGGGGCTTCCCTGGCAGCTCAGATGGTAAAGAAGCTGCCTGCAATGAGGGAGACCTGTGTTCGACCCCTTGGTTGGGAAGTCTCCTGGAAAATGGAGAATGGCAACCCACGCCAGTATTCTTTGCCTGGTGAATTTCATGGACAGATGAGCCTGGTAGGCTACAGTCTATGGGGTTGCAAAGAGTCAGACATGACTGAGCCACTAACACTTCAAATGAGAAGACCTTGTTGTTAGCAAATTATTTTCAGACAGCAAAATTATTATATTCAAAAATCCATTTATATGCAGTAGACAGTTTCCTATTCACAGGTACTTGAAATTTCAGTTTTAACCAAGACACATTAATTTTCTGCAGGAACAGAAATATCCCAGGGGGGTAGAACTCCCCCTGAATCAGTCATTTGTGCCTGAGTGTATGTCAGATAATTAGTAGATCCTTGCTTAAGGTGGGTTGGGTGCAGAGAGGTTAGACAGCCTGGGGAGTAGATTGTCTGTCTCAGAAGGAGAAAAAGCCCTGAAGAGGAGGAAGAAATAGGAAGTCTATCAAGCACTAGAAGTGGTACATGCAGGGCAGTTAGTGGCACTGAGGATACAGTCGAAAAGCTGCAAGATGGGTTTTGCTAATAATTATAAATTACTGAATTTACTGCTTTTGTTCTTAATCTCTGAACATAAGTGGATAGTAAACACATATCCTACTTGGCGTCCTGTCTGTGGTTTGGAATATACTGGTGTGTTCTGAAGACTTAATTTTCACTGTCAAGTCAAGCTGCAGTTAAGACTTTTCATTGGTAACAAAACATCTGACTAGTTATCCCCCCCAAATACCTTTCTCCACTGATGTGGCACATTGGAGTTAGAGATGTAATTAGCTACGTTACATTAGAAACACAAGAATCCACTTGGTGACACGTGATGATGCCTGGGAGATGGCATCCTTTTGGTCCCATCTGGTCTCCAGTAGCACTTCATGGGGATTCGGCTTTGTTTACTTCCTGGGGACACCTACAACTGCTCCTGGCTCTGGATGATGAAAGCTTCTCTATTTTCTGGCAGTGAAGGCACCCCTGGGCCACACGGGCAGGCCTGGCATTATTCAGCATTGTTACTTTGATTGCACACGAGGGGCCATTTCTTGGGAATTAGCCATCCCTCATGATAGAGCCCCATAATTTTTAATCACTGAGAAGTTCACTAAGTCAACGTAAGAATATGCTTAATATGTAGATTTATTATACATCTATCAGTTTTTAATTGCTTTGTGTTTAGAAAATACCAATGGAGACTATAAAGTTAATCTACTGAGAGAACAATGTGTAACTGTGTTGACTGCTGCTTTGTCTCCCCTATTTAATTTCCCTAAGGAAATGATCTCTTTTAAAACATTTGTTACTAAGTATACATGCCATTTGTTACTAAGTGTGTCTATTATATGAATTGTTTTTATAATAAAAAGTACAATGACTATGTCTGGATTTATTTTAAGGAGAGAGAAACCACTTATATCAAATACAAAAGCTTATTAAGGGCAGTATTTTCTCACTGGTCCTCAGGTTTCCTACACTTTGATTCAGATTATTTTCTCATTTCAAAAGGTAATGAAAAAACAAAAATGATGGGCATGCATAATTTACGCTTGACATTAGGCTGTACCTGGATTTTCAATCCCGTGAGACAAGAGATGTGAATGTCGGAATGACTGGGAAGATTCGACCCAGTCACATAATCTGGTCCAACAATTCCTCTGAGTGGTTCTTCCTTTAGTCTCTTCAGTAAAGTTGCATAAACCAGTCTTTGTGAATCAGAAGGGGGTGTATATGGAGAGTCTTCTGATGATCTATATTTCCAACAGATATTCCATTTTTATTTTTGTAGAATCACAGGATTGTCAAGGCTCAGATTAAAAACTCCCCAATGATAATTTAGTCCTTTGTAAGTGATGGCAAATTAATTTAGACTTAATTTATAGTAAAAGGAAGGACTTGAAAAAGGCAGGAGTGTTATAAATTATTACTGAGTGTGTGCTAAACAACCCAAGATTCATTCTCCTGCCAAAATAAATAATGAGACAACAATTTACAAGTCTGTCTACAGTATCAAGCAACACATTGTGTATTCAATTTTTATATCAGAGGTTATATTCACTCACGGGTTGACAATCTGTGTGCAAGCTCTCCATGCGTCCAGTTCCTCAGAAAGGTGCTCAATTTTTAAAGGCACTGACACGTTCCGCCGTTTTAACAGCTGACTGAAACATGCCAGAAGGAAATTAACATCTGACATCCACGATGAAGACAGCAAAAAAGCAAATGAATTTTAAACAGTAATTTCAGATATAACCACTGTTGTTCACGTATCTATGTGTATATGTAAATATATGTGTGCACGCGCGCGTGTGTGTGGGTCTGTGTGTGTGTCTGTGTCTGTAACTCTCTGGCAAGTCAAACATATTCAATAAATGCTGGATAACAGGATGAGCAATGCTGAGTAACACTCAGAGAAATTCCCTTATATTATAATATTGTTGAGAGTTGCTTTCCATCTGTGGCTACGCTGCTGGCATAGATTTTTCCTGGAGTGCCCTGACATCAGAGATTCTTCCGAGAGCTCCAGGAGCAGGCCCACAGTCACACAGCCCTCCAGCTTGACGAGAGGGGCAATCGGGAAGGAGAGAGCTCTGCCTGTCTCAGAACCCTGTGCCCACAGGAAGGAAACTCAGAGAAACTGCTTCACCACGGACTCTCCGCACCTTTAGGAGTCACCTGCTCTGGAGATGGTTTTTTTGTGGGGAAGGCACTGAGTTTTATTTTTGAGTACAACAAGTTTTATGCATGATGGTTGAGTTCAGCAAGCTGTCCTGAAAACACAGGAGTTTGGCAGGTAGGTTCTATCTGAATATAAAATATGAAATAGGGAGTACCTGCCACTGACCAACCTCTTTACTTTGCACTTTTCTACTGTGGAAATGGGCAAGCTGAAATACAGTTTCTCATCTTCCTTTAAAAGTGGATAACACAGTCCTGCCAGTGGGTTGCAGGTGCACAGCACGAAGAAGACTTTCCTTCCCGAATCAGAAGCTCCTGCTCTCTGCAGTCTCCATGTGGTCACCCTCACCTCCCCTTCCCACTTCAAATGCGGGCAAGATACACAGAGGGCAAGAAGCTAGCTGGTAACTCTGGGTCACTGAGGCAGGAGGAAGCAAGCCAAGGATGTCAGAGTTGAAAGAAAGGAAGAATCCAGATCCTTGATGGAATCTGCCCAGATGGTAAAGAAATCTGCCTGCAATGCAGGAGGACCCAGGTTTGATCCCTGGGTCAGGAAGGTCCCCTGGAGAAGGAAATGGCAACCCACTCCAGTACTCTTGCCTGGAGAATCCTATGGACACAGGAGCCTGGCAGGATACAGTCCATGGGGTCGCAAAGAGCTGGACATGACTGAGTGACTAATACTATCACTCACTGTTAATTTGCATCGCTTTACTGCTGCTTTATTATGAAGCATATGCTTAGTAAATAAACGGACATGTGCAAAATGTACTTGCTGCCTCTACAATGCACTTCAGACGCTAACCGTCTCACTGAAAGGCACTTACTTCTCTAATGTCTTATTTGGAGAGAAACTGCTTTTACCTCGTGAACTCATACAGTGCTGGAACGATGCTTTGATATTGCCTTCTGATAGCCAGTAACGCGCCAACGTACCCACATAATATCAGCAACTCATTTCGAGCTCTAGAAGAGAATGTATTTATTTTTAAAAATTCTATAATCTGAGGTACAGAACATTGCTCTTATATAGTTATTGAACTTGCGTCTCATTTTGATGAGTAACATTTATAGCAAAATATGCTTAGAAAATTTTCTAAATGTAAAGATGTTTTTATTCATCAGTTAGCTCCTATTCAGACATGTACAGAATAATACAAATTGTATTTAAAATAGAAGTCTTTAAATAATATGGGACTCTTGCCTTCTTGTTTTTCTCTCTCCCGTCCTGCTCCTGCAACTCCTGTCAGAGTCACAGGCAGCTGCAGCAGTTTTCCCATGTGGCATCGCAACAGAAACAGCCTAAAGCCTTTATAAGAAATATACACGGTTCTCGGGCCTTCAGCTACATGGGTAATAATGTCCTTAAATGATACCTGAATTCGAGGACAGTGTCTATTTTTTTACTTTCTAGCACTTTCGCATCTTTGCCCACCCTAGTTCTGCTTTGTATACGTGGATTTTTAAGAGCTATGACCACTACACAGACCACTGCAGACACGTGGTCCAAAATGACCCCAAAGCTCTGAAGTAGCCCTGTTTGAACAAGGTGTGTCTGTGTGTGTCTTTGTGTACACACACACACACACACACAACACACACACACACACACAACACACACACACACACACACACACACACACACACACGGTATTAGGAAATGGGGCCAGTAAGATTTATCTTAGGTTTCAAAGTGACCTCTCTATTATTACTTAAGGATAAAACAAAATGTAAAGCTATGACCACTACACAGACCACTGCAGACACGTGGTCCAAAATGACCCCAAAGCTCTGAAGTAGCCCTGTTTGAACAAGGTGTGTCTGTGTGTGTCTCTGTGTACACACACACACACACACACACACACACACACACACACACACGTGGTCCAAAATGACCCCAAAGCTCTGAAGTAGCCCTGTTTGAACAAGGTGTGTCTGTGTGTGTCTCTGTGTACACACACACACACACACACACACACACACACACGTGGTCCAAAATGACCCCAAAGCTCTGAAGTAGCCCTGTTTGAACAAGGTGTGTCTGTGTGTGTCTCTGTGTACACACACACACACACACACACACACACACACACACACACACACACACACACACACACACACACACGGTATTAGGAAATGGGGCCAGTAAGATTTATCTTAGGTTTCAAAGTGACCTCTCTATTATTACTTAAGGATAAAACAAAATGTAATTTTTCTACATGTGCACCTATCTGTCCAAGAGATCTTATTTCTTCATCTGAACACCAAAACCAATACAGTCATTTTGAAACATTGCATAAGTTTGGTTACATATTTTGGGGAAAAAGTACTCACTCAGTACATGTATGCAAGACCAATTTTTCAGTACGAATATAACTCAACAGGTCAAGAACGGGGTAAATGGTGTCCAAAGTCCAATCTGAACTACTGATGTGTTCTGGCAAAATAAAACCAGAGTCTCTAAATAAAAGGATTAAAACTTGTTCACTCAAATTTTAACTTGTGTGATTGATTCTTTTCTGGTCAATGCTAACTACCTCTTTATTTTCTAGATCCTAGTCAGGTCCCGATACCAAACCACCAGCAATCTCTTTCTTTTTTAAATTCAGGATGGCTAGTACTTTTTTTTAAGCCTTTTTAAAAAATCAATACAAATGAAAATACCAAATAAAATAGTAGATTTTAAATTATACTACCAACTAAATACATACCTTTGATGAAGTCAATACCAATAGGAAGGGCTTTTTCAGGTTCTTGACTTAGCAAGTAATACTTTATAGTTTCAAATATTTTGCCATCGGCATGGGCTGTCTCAGCTAACTGCATACATTCTTCTACTGTGGGTAGCTTGCACTAGAAAAGAATTGGTTTGATGACAATGCTACTAATATTTATAGGAATAAAAGCAATAGTATTAATATAAGTGCTAAGTATTTCCAATATACCTGGTATGTTTCTCTAATTAAAGTTGCTGAAAATGGATGCAAATGAAATAATCTGTACCGGGAGCATACATTTATGTTAATATCGTTAAGCTCTAATAACAATAAATATGATATTATCTAATGAGTCAATACTTTTAAACACACAAACACCCAATAAAAAAGGTGGAAGAAAATTGTCCTGATTGTGATAATGGGATTAGTACCCACAAATGTCATTTAGCAGGAATACTGAAATTAGTTATTTTAGAACAAATATACTCACCAGTGTCAAAAATTATATTAAATGCAGAAAACACAAAAGGTAATGCTTATGTGTCCTCTACACGGTAACTAACTTTCACTTGACCTTGAGACACAGCAACTTTATTTTGAGCAGGAAGGCAAAAAAGGACAAGCTCTTTAAAGCTTTTTTTTTTTTTTTTAGCTTTGACATTCTGAAATGCCATGAAGTGGAGATTCGAGCCTATAAAATTATATTAGTGTAAAATGAAAAGCAACGGTTTTTCAAATAATCTTTTCAAATAATTTTTCTGTTAAAACTGAGAATCTACTCCTCCTTCACGGAAGTTCTGCTTCCAAAACGTGGGTGGGGATTAATTTACCTTTCATGTAAACTTTTGATATGTTCATGATTTTTGAAGCACGGGTGTAAGAGTGTGTTGGTTTGCTTCTAAGCGAGGCTACATAGCTTACTGCCCTGTCTCGCTAATCTTTGCAAACAGTGATGCAGAAACATCTGTGTCGCGATGGAAGGTGATGTGGTTCCTCCACAAGGTCAGACGTCTCCTTTGAGATCTGTCACTCTCATCCCTTCTCTTTTTTTAATATCCCCTTAAGACTTCTCTTTTTTTAATATCCCCTTAAGGCTTCCTCAGATAGTAAAGCATCTGCCTACAATGTGGGAGACCCGGGTTCAATCGTGGGTCGGGAAGATCTCCTGGAGAAGGAAATGGCAACCCACTCCAGTATTCTTGCCTGGAAAATCCCATGGACAGAGGAACCTGGTAGGCTACAGTCCATGGGGTTGCAAAGAGTTGGACACGCCTGGGCGACTTCACTTTCACTTTAAGTTACTAAGATTGTTTATTTATTAATGCATTTATTCAATAGTTTCATATTTTTTGCTGTTTAAAAATTAACTAAATGGAATTAAAAAAAAAATTGACTTACTTGGCTGCGCCAGGTCTCAGCTGTGGCCTTTGGGATCTAGTTCCGTGACCAGGGATCAAGCCCAGGCCTCCTGTTTTGGGAGCATGGAGTCTTGGCCACTTGATCACCAGGAAAGTCTCAAATGGAATATTTTAGATCCCTCAATCTCTCAAAAAATTTACAAACTAAATTACAAGTGCTCATGTGTACGTGACACTTCATCTGACACTCCCCACCTATATTCCCTGAAAGCCAGTTATTTGCTGAGCAACTACTAGGTGACAGGAACTGTGCCTGGTTAGACAGAAGAAACATTTTTTCACTTTGCTACATGCTCTGAGAGCAGAGGGAGTTAAAGAACAGGCCCCACCGAAATTGCATTCTGACACAGAATGTGCAAAGAGCAGGCTGATCATTCCTGCAATTCTTACCCTATCTTAAAATTCTCAAAGCTATATAACTTAATATTTAAATATAATTTTTAGAGGAGTTGCTTGGTGGCCTAATGGATTCCAGGCATTTACTACTGTGGCCCTGGGTTCAATCCCTGGTTGGGGAACTGAGATCCCCCAAGCTGTGCATTGTGGCTGAATATATATATAAATACACACACACACACATATATGGATTTTTAGTCTTGTGAAATTCTCCAGTTATTAACACCTTTACACATATAACTAGTCTTTCTAAAGAGTTATTAATGAAGTCTGATCCAAGAGTCCAATTATACCCTTTCAGAATGTATGATAAAAAGAGCAGGTGAACACTGTTATAAAACTATGTTCACATATGATTTTCAAAATGAAAATCACATGGTGTGTACACGGTTTAATAATATGCTTTTTATTTTACTGTTCTATAGCCATTCATCAATAAAAACAGAACTTCATCATTTTTTAACAGATTAGTAGCACTGACACATAGAAATGTACCATAATTAATACAATCTCCCTGTTGCTGAATATTTTGATCACTTTTGTATGTAATCTTGATAGATTCCTATATTCTGTAATGGAGCATTTATAAAAAGCACTTTAGAATAAGCATGCAAATTTCATTATACTTCAGTAATTCTTTTCAAGATCCTAAACTATTTTTTAAAAGTTAGCATGCATGTGTGCATGCCAAGTCGCTCCAGCTGTTTCCCACTCTCTGCGACTCTATGGACCGTACCCGGCCAGGCTTCTCTGTCCACGGGACTCCCTAGGTGTGGGTACCTTAGGATGCAAAGGGCTTGCAGTGGGCAGCTACATGAGTTGACGTTTTCACTTCAACATTAACCAATTATGGCAAGTTCCCTACCTTCTCTGAGTTCACCTTCTTTATAAATTAGGAACAGCATCCCCTGCTTTTTCAGGGTTTTGTGAGACTTGAGTCAATAGCCAACAGATGTGAAAATTTAGAATAGCTCCCCAAAATACAGTAGAAATTCAATCAATGCTTCATGTTGCTGTTATAATTTTTGCTGTCTTTATAAGAGGATCCTGAAAGGATCATCTGTTTGTTTCTCTGCAAGAATTTCTATTTGACCAAACCTAAAACTACTAACGAGATCACAGCACGACATTCCAAATGGGAACACGGAGGATTGCCAGCATACCTTCTCATGAAGGTCATTTCTCTCTTCCGTACACCCTGGGTAGAAAGCGCAGAGTCTGACTAACTGAAGTTCACTGTCCGGAGTCATGAGGAGAAGGTCAGTCGCCAGATTCCTATTCACATGACAAAAGGGGAAACTTCAATGAGGAAAAAACTGAGAAACAACATTTTAGAACGCTTTCAAAGGAAGGAGAGTCTCCCGTGCCTTCCTATTTACATAGAGTACTGATTTTCTACGTAATTATGAAACTCCTCTAAATGCAGATTACAGAAACCAAAGGGCACGAAGGAAAACTAGATAATACCTGTATCCAACGGATGGAAAGCTAAAGAGAAAATAAATTTGAATATCATGAATATGTGATGAAAGCCAAGAAAAGGCGAACTTTCACAAGTGTAAAAGCAAAAAAGAAGTGTTCTTGGTTTATGAAAGCATATTCTCTTAAGATAATCCAGCTATCTTAATTACTGTGTTTTAAATTTGTGGAGCTCTACAAATAGCTGAGGATTATACACTTCACCTGGAGATAAGCCTGATCCACGTATTTCAGCGTATGCACTTGATCCTGGTTTCTGGTACACACACCTATGGCTGCATAAAGGAAGGGCTCTTGTAGGGAGTTAAGAAGAAACAGAAGTTTGCTTTCTATTAAAAGCATCCCCTGTGGCTCAGCAGTAAAGACTGCCTGCAATGCAGGAGCCACAGGAGACATGAATTCAGTCCATGGGGCAGGAAGATTACCTGGAGGAGCGCATGGCAGCCCACTCCAGTATTCTTGTCTGGAGAATCCCATGGACAGAGGAACCTGGTGGGCTACAGGCCACGGGGTTGCAAAGAGTCAGACACAATTGAACTACTAAGCATGCACGCAACACAGGATGTATGCTCAGTTGAGAGATCTCTAATCCTCTTCAAAACTTACTATTTATGGCTTGCTCCTTTTTCAGTGTTTAGAAAGAAGTAGTCACATTTTATTTGAAAGAGATGATGACTTCTAGCATAGAGTCAGTTACCTTTGTGGGTAAGCTGTCTGAATTAGACCTCACACTCTGGTTGGGTCTGAGGCAGTAGGGGACTGGGTCCTCAGGAGGGACAGTCAGTGTTAAGATACATTCGCATCTGATGCTGAGAGTGGGGTACCACTCAGTTCTACGGGGGCAGGGAGCTCTTACGTCACTGTGAGATACGCATCAATTTTAGAGTAACTCTAAGAGTATCGATTCACTCTGAAGTCCCCAGACCCAACAGGAAAGAAGAGTGGGAAGCACTGCTCTCTTTCTGACGTGGCTGTAGTCAGCTCAATGTCTGTGTTCCCCCAGGAGCCCTAAGTTGACATCTAACCCCCAATGTGATGGTATTAGGAGGCAGAATCTTTGGGAGGTTGCAGTGTCATGAAGGCAGAGCCCCGAGAAAAGGGGTTAGTGGCCTGATAAAGGAGGCCACGGGGAGTTTCCTAACCCTTTTCTCCATGTGGGCACAGCAAAAACAGCCGGTATGAACCAGGAAGCCCGCTCTTATCAGACACCAAATCTGCCAGTTTATCTTGAACTTCTCTCTCTCCAGAACCGTGAATAATAAATTTCTCTTGTTTATAGGCCACCCAGTCTGTGGTATTTTACACTAAGATAGTAGCTAAGAGTACAAACTATAAAGCCAATTTATGTAACTTGTAGTTTTGGTCATAAAATTTACTGATACCAACAAGTCTCAGTAAATTTATGCTACTGTTGGGCATCCAGTGAATTGCATATGCAGGGACAGCAGTGTCGTTAGCTGTGATCATCACCATCATTGTCCTCTGTACTGTTCAGCAGTGGCGTCTGCATCAGTCACTGTTCTGACTGGGGTGTGTGTGCAGGCAGTGCAGAGAAGTGAAGTCCTGACGAGCAAGTTCATTTAAAATTTCTCAAGGTTCTAAGTATTTTGGGGAAAGAGAAGACAGAAGTCTAAAATCATCTTTATTCAACAAGCCCCTGTTGAGAGACAGTACTGTCTCCATCATCAATGAAGCATCGTCTCCAATGAGGCATGGTCCGCCCTAGGAACCAGGCTCTGAGATATGAGGGGGAACTGCTCTGAGCTTCAGCCTCCCCGGGTCTTTCCCAGGTTTAACTCTTAACAGCAGAGCTCCCCAACCTCTGGGATCTAATGCCTGATGATCTGAGGTGCAGCTGATTAATAATAATAGAAATAAAGTACATAATAAATGTAGTATGCTTCAATCATCCCAAAACCACCTCCCCACTTCCGGTGTGTGGAAAAATTGTCTTCCACGAAACTGGTCCCTGGTGCCAAAAGGTTGGAGACTTGTCTTAAAGCATCACCCAAGTTGATTACAAGTGTATAGTCATACCATCTTTGCTATTACTCTCCATTAGAAAAGACACTTTATTTTCTAAACCTCCAACTAATACACAAGATCCAGGAAGAATGAGCGTAGATATGTAGAATTTCCAATGTGGGAATGTGCGGTCCTGATAATCTTAGGAAGTGCATGTCTATTGTTTAACGATGCTTTATGTGCTTGAAATATCACGAATTAGAACTGGGTTACTTCACAATAAGTGATGGTAGATTTCATTATATGCTCGCAGTAGTTCTTACTATTAATTCATATTCGTAGCACCACTTCCTTCACAATCTTATGTTTTATTTAAAAAGGAGACATTTAAAAATGCAATATTTTTAAATGTGATATTTAAAAATATTGCATTTTTAAAACATCACATGCAACTTATATTTAAAAATGCATTTCATCACTATGAAACTATTCTTTAACTTTAGAAATGCTCACCACATACATACATACATACATACATACATACATACATACATATATATAATGGAATATTACTCAGACATAAAAAGGAGTGAAATTAGGTCATTTGTGGTGATGTGGTTGGATCTAGTCTGTCATACACAGTTGAAGTAAGTTAGAAAGAGAAAAACAAACATCACATATTTTAATGCATATATGTGGAATGTAGAAAAATGACAAAGGTGAATCTATTTCCAGGGCAGGAATAGAGACAAAGACACAGAGAATGGACTTGGGGACACAGCAGGGGAAGGAAAGAGTGGCACTGATGTACACTTCCATGCATAAAGCAGCGTGTGGGAAGCTGCCGTGTAACACAGGGAGCTCCGCTCGGGGCTCTGTGATGACCTAGAGGGGTGGTGGGATGGGGGTCCAAGGGGAGAGGATGCACGTATGCATGTAGCCGATTCACTTCCCGGTACAGCAGAAACTATTAATTACATAATACTGTAGAACCATCACGCTCCCAATTAGAAAAGAAGAACGCTCACCACGCTGGGATCATCATGCACTTCCTCGCCAGTAACTCCAGGGCATAGTGGGTTGCGGGTGCTGCAGGCTCTCCCAGCACGGTGCCCACACAGACAGCCAGCTCCAGCTCGTTTCCACGAATCAGGTACGCCATAGCCAGCTTGCTCAATGAGAAAATAACGTCTCCAGTTTCACAGGGGATCGGCAGGATCATCACTCCCCGCCAAGCTCACAAAGCAGATCAAGTTGTATTAACCTGTAGCCGATTATTCTTGTAAAATAGTGAGTGTGATATTTCTATAATGTTCTTGTCCCTTCTCCAGGGGATCTTCCCGACCCAGGGACTGAACCCAGGTCCCCCAAATTGCAGGCAGATTCTTTACCATCTGAGCCACCAGGAAAGCCCATAGGGTACTTAGGCAAGGGCAACGACAATTTCCAGGTGGGAAAGCTGGTAAAGGGATATAGAGTAACTTTTATAATTTAAGACTTTTGAACCTTTGCTTACATTTTGGGGATTAATTAACAACAGTCTGTCTGCAATCGCCTCAACATGTCCTTCAGTCCCTCGGAAAAAAAGTAAATTCTCAG
This sequence comes from Muntiacus reevesi, assembly GCF_963930625.1. Classification (NCBI taxonomy): domain Eukaryota; kingdom Metazoa; phylum Chordata; class Mammalia; order Artiodactyla; family Cervidae; genus Muntiacus; species Muntiacus reevesi. Next base: position 49,867,371 of record NC_089258.1, on the reverse strand, counting down.
AATCTTCCTCAATAGTGTACAGTGATTATCAATTATCCCTTAAGGTCAATATATCTAAGGATACATGCAAAGTAGAGCCGATATCTTTACTTAATGGTTTGCCCATGACATTAGTGGGCTGAATGAAAAAATAGCTTAAAAACATAACTTGCAAAGAACATGCTAAACTGTTTATAAACAACTGCTTTCAAAAGTCAGAGAGTCTGAGTTCCAGGCCAGTGATTTTTGCCTTCCCACGCTAGTGCTTCTCATATATGATAAAAACTTAGAGTAAGGTTGTCACAAATATGTATCTTGTGATAAAAATTTAAAAATAGGTGAATAAAAGATTTCATAATTTGCAGAGCTAACCTGTGTTTATTGGGTATGGAGTAGCTCAGGCTTGGAAAGCATGCAAAACCAGGTCTTACACAGAAAGACCGCATTTTTCCCCCTCAAACATCACGACACACATGAGCCACCTTGAAATGTACCTCGATATTGTCCACAGCCAGGTGGCAACAGGCGGCTAGAACTGCTCGGCCATCCTGAAAATACCATTCTGCCAGCTCTCTGCAGGCTTCCTGCCGCAGTCTAGGAAGAAAAAGCGCACGTATTCAATATAAACACACGGACTCCATCATGAAAGTGAATGGATGCTCTTTTATAATAAGCTGATTAAGGGATCAAACACGATTTAATTGTATATCCCTGGTTTAGCTATAGAGATCGATTTGGGGGTAAAAATCAGGAAAGCAGTCTTTCTTAGTAGATGAGCTGACGAACCACCTGAACCACCTCCCTCTCCCAATTTTTCCTCTTTTCAGAAAAGCCTAATTTTAAGAATTTCTTATCCTACACTGGATAATTTATGCCTCAGCTATGGGGGCAATTAACATGAAAGGAATTACAGGTTGAAAATTTATGTGGAGATGGGAACAAGGGTAGTGTATGTTGCTAACAGATCATTAAATGCCAAGTTTCGAAATGGCAGGGGATAGCAGCAAAGGACCAGGAAGGAATATGTCAGTCTTAATACGCTTAACGTTTTGTGATCATTTTTCACTTGATGAGTGTCCTAAAAGTTTAAATATCCTATTTTCTGGAGCAATGATAGGAGCAAAGAGAAGACGCAGAGAAAGGCAGATTATTATATTTGAAAAAGGTCAAAAGGCTGGAGAAGCCTAATTTCTATTCCTTTTAAAAACATAAGTATTTTGATTTTTTTTTAGAGTTAAAAAAAAAAAGTTTACTGGATTACAGTTGATTTATAACATTGTGTAGTTTAGCAAAGCGAATCACCGACACACATACACACACCCACTCTTCCTTAAGATTCTTTCCCCGTACAGGTCATTACATGAGGATTGAGTAAAGTTCCCTGTGCTATACAGTGGGTCCTTATCAGTTATCTGATTTATATATACTAGTGTGTGTGTGTCAAGAGGCCCGGATGTCATTCTAGATGCTGGACACCGGGGTCCTGGATTGTGAGTGATGTCAGGGAGATGCTATCCACACTGAGTCTATGGTGAAACATTCACAAACAGCACATTTTATTTTCACTGCCTCTCCCCCCTAGCAGGTTTGATCAGAGTTTCAAGGATTTAGGTGCTTTATAAGCAATTACTGTACTGAAATGCAGTTTGCTTTTCTGAAAGCTATGTAAGATATGTGCAGGCTGTGTCTACATGCCTGACTTTTCCCTCCTCATCCAGGGGCAGATGTTGTGATGAAACAGACTGCAGTGAGAAATGCAGTTGAGGACACGGGACAGCCAAGTGGTCTGTGTACAAGGAAGGAGGACCTCAAAAGCCTCTAAAGGGAAACAAGCCACAAAAAATATCAACTCCAAGCCAAGGATGAGTCGCTCACTCGTTGAAGTCTTCCTTGTAGATATCATCAGAAAAAGAAGGTCCTTTGGGTGTCGAAACATGGAAGGTCTGCATATTCCCCTCACAAGCAGCCTGGAATTTAATGCGATCTTTGGTTAATCTTTAGCTGTTGATAATAGACCAACTTAAGAATATTATTTTGAACAAAGTATATTCAAACCATGTTCGAAACTTATACTACAATTTGGAGATACCCTTAGAATTTGGAAAACAAACCAACAAACCCATAAATTACACTCTATCAACATGAAGCATCAAGTTTCCTTCAAAGAGTTGTTCAAGTGTATACAATGTTCAGCAAAACAGACCCCATCAGAATTCAGAGATGCTTGTGTGTTTAAAGATCTAAAAGAAACTCCCTGTGATCAGAGCAAAAGGCAGGGTGGTGGAAATGTCCAAAAAAGGCGGCCAGGATATGGGCAGAAGTCAAGGCACCTACAACCTTATCAATCACCTGAACACGACCACCCCCCTCCCAAACACGCCCCCACAAAGCTGGGCAGCCCACTTAAGTTACATGTTTTTACCTGTGCAACAAGCAGAGCTTCTTTAAGCTGACCTCTTGACATAAAAAAATGGACTAATTTTTTCACATCACCAACGGCTATGCAGTACGGAACGACGTCATCCTTATCTTCCTGGATTAACTGATCAGCTCTCCTAATAAAGTAACAAGGTTTTTTATGAAACCCTAATTTCAAGGTTCTCAGCTGGACTCAGATTTTCTGAAATGCTGAAAATATCTAAAATTTGACCACCATTCCCAAAGACTTGGCTTTATAATCACATCATTATTGGAGGATAAAACTTTTCTGAAGCAATACTATAGGCACTTGTTTCTTCCAGAAAACATTATAGATTTTCCTATTTTAAAGGCACTGAACAGGTCTTAAATCGATATACTTATCTACTAAAGTGAGGAATATATCTTTCTGAAAATAAGTTGTTACCTACACATGTATGATGGAATACCTACTCTCAACTGGATTAATGTCTACTTTATTAAAGACAGAGAATTTTAAATGTCTTCATGGCACTGTAATGAATGGAGAAACTCTAAATTCAAGTAGCCTAAAATCATTAAAAAGGATAATTCAAGAACACAGATATTGATAGTAAAATGCAAAACACTGTTACTGCCTCAAGCAGGGTAGTTTAAAGAAAAATAATGTTCCAGATATTTGAGGAGGAGAGGGGACCTGAGTTTGGAGATTATGGAGGATATACACATGTCTGACTGTCTCTTTCTCTCTCTGTGTGTCCATCACTGTCTGTCTGTCTCTCTTTTCCTGTTTTTGGTCCCACTTTCTCAACAACCAACCTCACTAACCCTACTCTCAATGTTTAACCTTAGTTTTGTTGAAAACTAATCTGGCATATTTAATCTATGCTGGCATTTGCATTAAAATACATTTCAATTGCCAATCTCTGGGTGGGTACAGTAGACACTTTTCATATGGTCTGCCTTCCCTGGTGGCTCAGATGGTAAAGAACCTGCCTGCAACACAGGAGACCTGGGTTCGATCCCCGAGTCGGCAAGATCCCCTGGAGAAGGAAATGGCAACCCACTCCAGTATTGTTGCCTGGAGAATTCCATGCACACAGGAGCCTGGCGGGCTACAGCCACAGGTTTGCAGAGTCGGACATGACTGAGCGACTAACGGATCACTGTTAACAGTTTCCAGTTCCTGGCGTTTTTCCCAACAACAAGGCTTTCACCATCTGACTCTGACTTGCCTCTTACAGCTGTTAAGAAACAACACGCTCTTCCTGGACATTTGTAAGTTGGACTGAGAGACTGCCTATCAATCTCTGTGAATGGCTGAATCCATAAAACATAAACTTGGGAGTTGAAGGGAGATGATTTTCTGGCCACCACGTGAACTAAGGAGCAGAGAAAATCAGGCAGGTTGAAACAAAATTGTTTCGTGACATAAATATCCTCTGCTAACTCGACTTTATTAAGGTCTCAGTGGGAGCAAGGACTTTACAATTGTTCAGTGAGGGTACATGAACTGAGAATCACTCAGGATTCTTAGAGCTTAGGATAAGGAGCCTGCAGTCTGAGGGCTGGAGCCAGCCTATTGCTTCACTTATTTGGGGCGAGTAGTTGATGGAAACGGTTCCCTTTCCCTTGGTTAATGTGTTAATCCCCCTGGATTTCAGGCTTAGTCTCTGATTGATTTTATTGGTACATGTGAGTCACAGCTGAATTTTTTCTAAACCATGAAACGAAAACCAAATGCTTCATTTTTAATGCCAGAAACAAGGCAATTACTCAGTAAACAATACTCGTCAGTAACTGGCACGTAGTGAGGACTAAATATTTGTGGAATGAATGACTAGAACAGGATAGAGAATAGTCTTACGTCATGGGTTGGACTGCTTCCCCCTCACCGCCATCAAAAGACCCGTGGAAGCCCTAACCCACATGTGTGTGCTTAGTCTGTTTAGTCGTGTCCGATTCTGTGCAACTCCATGGACTGCAGCCCACCAGGCTCCTCTGTCCATGGGATTTCCCAGGCAAGAATGCTGGAGTGGGTTGCCATGCCCTCCTTCAAGGGATATTCCCGACCCAGAGACAGGACCTGTGTCTACTGCATTGCAGGCAGATTCTTTAAAGTGAACATGACTTTATTTGGAAATTGGGTCTTCACTGAAATAGTTAATTAATATAGGGTTATACTAGATTAGGGTAAACTCTAAATCTGATATGACTGGTATCCTCGTTTAAAAGGGGGAAATGTGGACCCAGAGACACATGGGGGATCATGCATGTGAAGACAGGGGGGCCGCCGAAGTGCCAAGGGTTGTAACCACTAGGGGCCAGGGGAGAAGAGTGGACCTCATTCCTTCTCAAAACCTCCAAGAGAAAGCAACCCTGCCGACAACTTGATAGCAGATTTCTAGCCTTCAGAACCTCCAGAATCGGGAGAGGACATGTTTCTGTGGTTCGAAACACTCTGTGGTCCTCTGTTACGGCAGCTCCAGTAAACCAATACACCTCAGAAAAAAATCTCATTTACTGCATTCCAGTCAAGGACCTCCAGGTAACCCTGTTCAGTGGTAAAACGTCTTGACCATCAGCACTACTTGATATCCATACTTATCAACTGCAACACGTTAAGCGGTGAGCGACCGACCCATCCTTTCCTTCATCAACAGGGGGAAACTTGCCTTCCACCACTGTTCTTATCAGACGTCAGGTCAAATACAAAAATGCCAAAATGACTTATAACCGAGTTGTTTAATTTATTGTATCAGGATATACAAAATTCAGTTATCATTTAAAACAACGGGAAAGTAAAAAATCTCAAGGGCTACTAGCATATGTACATGTTGTTTCTATTTTAACAAAATGTTAAACATCCATCTGGACACAGATGGTCCGCCTCACCTCTGCATCAGCTTCTTCCAGTATTTCACAGACACACTTGGCGCAACTGACAAGGCTTTGTCCCACTAGAACGGGAGAAAAGCAGAAACAGACCCCTTTGGAGTGTGTGGTCTCTTAACAGACATTTATTTTAAATGAACTCACATCTACAATGTATGTTTTTAAGCTGAATACACTCAGGAAAGCCACTCTCAGATGGCGGGACAGGAGCCACGCCTCTGCTTGGCTCTGCTTCAGTCACCACCCACCTCCAGAAGGCACCCACCGTTCTCAATTTTAACAGGATGGATCCATCCTAACCTTTTTGGAGAACTCTGTTTTACTAACTCTGTGCTCCCTAAGGATTGGGACATGCTGGAGAAGCACTCTTCAGCAGCTGACCCTCAGAGAAGACGCTTCTCTGGGCCAGTGTGAGATGGACAGACAGTGTTAGGGGAGTCCACTGGAAGCAAATTAGCCAACACAGATTTTTTTAGGAATCAGAGACTCCAGGCTTAGGCAGTGGTTCTCAAAGGCGAGCCTGTGTGAGAAAAAGCTGGTGTGTGTGTGTGTGTGTGTGTGTGTGTGTGTGTACACGCATGTGCGTGCATGTGCGCACACACTCCATCATGTCTGACTCTTGCAACCTCATTGGTTGTAGCCTGCCAGGCTCCTCTGTCCATGGGATTTCCCCGGCAAGAATACTGGACTGCGCTGCCATTTCTTCCCCCGGGGCTTGCTTAGAAAAGCCCCCGTGTTGGGCTCCATCCCCCGAGCTCCCGATCCTGTCGTCTGGGTGGGAAATGCATGTCTAACGATGCATATGTTAACAACAAGGCTGACACTGCTCGCCCAGGATCTCTCTGCAATAACTCCTGCTCTGAGGCACACCCTTGTTATCAGGTGAGCAGAGGACCAACCAGATTTGGAGAAAGACAAGCCTGAAATTGAGTATTTAACTAAGAATACTGCATTAAACTCTTTTGATTTTGCTTTAACAGCCCATTACCTCTCCAAGTTCAACCATCAGCTCACAGTATCTTTGAATCTGTCCCAGCCACAAGTGTATCTGGGCAGCTTCTTTCAGTCTTTCCTCTTTGGTAGGGACACCAATGCCACCACCAAACTTAGACATCTTCACTGTGGTGAGTTCTTGGGCTTCAGACTGGGTAAGAAGAAAACGAAATTTCCTAAATTTCATTATGCAAGAGCCAGTGATAACAGACGATTATAAAAGCATCATAGGGATACACACTTCATAAACATACAGAGCTGGAAATTAAATACTTTTTAAAAATCACTGCTTTTTGCCCATAAAGTATAATACTTCTTTAAGTGTAATATTTTGTTATGGTAGAGAGGGGGGTCCAGATGTGGCTGGTGCTGGTGGGAAGAGGCTGAATCCGATTTTTCTTAAAACTCACCAGAAACCCAGAGGTCAAAAGGTAGTGAATGATAAAGTAGTATATGACTGGTGGAAAAAATATATATAAAGGACTTTAATAAAAACCTAAAAATTACTGGCTCACTCTCATTGGCTTCTATACTGTCAAAGGTAACTGTTATAGTCATTAGGTGCTTATAATCAAAGTAGAAACATTACTTTGCCAACAAAGGTCTGTCTAGTCAAGGCTATGGTTTTTCCAGTGGTCATGTATGGATGTGAGAGCTGGACAGTGAAGAAAGCTGAGGACTAAACAATTGATGCTTTTGAACTGTGGTGTTGGAGAAGACTCTTAAGAGACCTTGGACTGCAAGGAGATCCAACCAGTGCATCCCAAAGGAGATTAGTCCTGGGTGTTCATTGGAAGGACTGATGCTGAAGCTGAAACTCCAATACTTTGACCACCTCATGCGAAGAGTTGACTCATTGGAAAAGACCCTGATGCTGGGAAAGACTGAAGGCAGGAGGAGAAGGGGACGAAAGAGGATGAGATGGTTGGATGGCATCACTGACTCAATGGACATGAGTTTGGGTAAACTCCGGGAGTTGGTGATGGACAGGGGAGGCCTGGAGTGCTGCAGTCCATGGGGTCACAAAGAGCTGGACACGACTGAGCGACTGAAGTGAACTGACTGAATCACAGAAGTGCTTCTTTATGGAAATGACTGTTTCTTACAGCACTGAATCCACACCTCTGGCACGAGTCTCCCCATGGTCTAACAGTTAAGTCAACCACTGATACTTCAAACATAAAAGCTTTTTCTTCTTTCTCGTCCCAGGACTGGTTTGCTATTGGCACTGCATATCACTTCATGTATAAGGTGTACTGAAATCCATTAAAGGATAAGATATGATCATTTTTAATGAAACATATCCCAGAACACAGCCTAGCAGGCCTCTGAGACAAAAATCACACATATGATCATCTGGTAATAGTGTAAAGGTAAAGCATTTCAAGGGTCTTCCAAGTGACGTTTGAAGAATTTCATGAGATTCAATCTGTGAAAACCATGACTGCCTTAGTCTGTTCTCAAATAATTCGTACTATCATGATCAATTTTTATTGAAGATTTATCTCTTCAATATTCATTTATCTTAGCCTATCCACTCTAATTACACACATTAAAATAATTTTCATTCTTTAATGACAAAAAGGCAAAAGTAATTTTTGTTTTAGCACAGCACAACTGCATATGCTACTTACTGTTCTGAATTTAATCAGATGTTTCAAGTGCATTATTCCTCTGCAGTAGTTCTGAGGGAGTAAGCTATCATCTTGCCCTTTTATCACTGCAACTAAGGTCCATAAATTGTCGCTGCCACCTGGAGGCTGAAAAGTTGACACAGGACACCCAAAGACATAATAATGAAGTAAAAACTTCAGAGCATTCTGCACCTTTAAAAATATAATGCAGGCATATAAAACTTGAAAAATTAACAAAACAGTATTTTCCTTACCGTTGATTTTCTTAAAGAAATTTGTGTCTCTTTATTTTTATTTGTGTTTTTGACCACACACCATGTGGCATGCAGGATCTCAGTTCCCTGCCTAGGGATCGAAGCCGGACCCCTGTATTGGGACATGTAGTCTTAATCATTGGACCGCCAGGGAGATTCCTACCTTATTTAGCTTTTCTGGTTTCCATTTGCATTCTTACACTGGGCCAATACAAGTAAACATGTGAACTTAATGACAGCAAGTCGTCATGACTTGTTTTGGCTAAAGAGGAAATTTTCACATTTCATTCCTACAATACTTACGGATAAACATTCTGAAAACCATCTGAGTTTTTTCACACGAAGGTTTCCGCTTAGTTTCTCTATCTCCTGTTTGATATCTCTTGACACTTTGCCACACAGCAGCGGGGGTGCGCCCGGCTCTATGGCAGAATCTGGAGGAGGGATGCAGCCTAATGAGAAAAGAGTGTTTATCAAATCGTATTTAGAAAGAAGGTCTAATACATGCAGAGTTTCAACACCTGTGTTCCCGATGATTTCTTCCCAGGATCTGTCTGCCAGAATATTTATTTGTAAAGGAGTGATTAACGGCGTCAGTGACCAGAGTCTCACTGTAGAGTCCCGGGAGCAGGAGGCCAGTGTGAAGGGGCGGCGTGGGTGGCATGTGAGACCTGGAGGGAGAAGTAAAGCCATTTACTAAAGGCAGCACCGAAAAACTTTTATTTACGTGTACCTCCGAAGTGTGAGAAGTGTTCGTCGCTCAGCTGTATCTGACTCTTTGTGACCCCATGGACAGGAGCCTGCCAGGCTCCTCTGTCCCTGGGATTCTCCAGGCAAGAATACTGCAGTGGGTTGCCATTCTCTTCTCCAGATTTTCCCGACCCCAAGATGGAACCCAGGTCTCCTGCATGGCAGGCAGATTCTTTTACCTTCTGAAACACCAGGGAAGCCCTACTTCCTCAGAGCTGAAGTTATGAAGAAATGTTCTAAATAACATTTCTGTCTTGGCTGTAAATGATACAAGGATGTTTAAAACAAAAAAGTACTAAGTATCTTCTATAGACAGGAATACAGGGTTGAATAATTATTAGAAAGCAGATGGTCCTGGATGACAATGTTGAAGTTACATTTCAGCTGCTCTATCAGCAAACTGGCAGTCATATCAATGGCATACACAGTGATCTGTGAGTTAATGGCTGGCTGGCTGGCTGTTCTCATTACAAGATAAAGAAAGATTTGAGAACCTTCACTTTAGAACGTCCACAAATGGGGCTCTCTCCCATCCTCAGGCCTGCACTGCAGTAACCAAAAGGCCACTGGGGTCAAGCACATGGTTACAAATGACTAGATTAGGGTTCTGTGTGTGTATAGTCACTCAATCATGTCCGACTCTTCCATGACCCATGGACTGTAGCCCGCCAGGCTCCTCCATGGGATCAGGCAAGAGTACTGCAGTGGGTTAGTTACGGTTAGCGTCCCTGAATCATCATTTTGCATTCATAATTCAACTATCTAACCCCATCGACGTTTGGGTGCCACACATGTGAGCAAAGTGATGTGCAAAAATAAGAAATCTGATTTTCCCTTTCCCAACTCATTTATACTACAAAACTTTGTACTATATTAAAAAATAAAACACTGCCCTAAATATCCAAGAGCAGAGGTAAAAGAATGGCTAGGTAAGTCATAACTAAGTTATGACTGATTTCCTGTTTTACAACTTACTGCTGGGATGATGCTAAGTGAGAAAAACCCAAGGGTGTGTGTTCGGCGGGTGTCTGCTTCTCTGCAGAGACAGAGACACCACAGAGCTAACAATAGCTATCTTCTGATCATTTCTGGGGATGCTTTCTATTTTATTCTGTGTATTCTGCTACTGAAATAGTAAACTTCTTGAATGCACACTTTCCAATAAGGTAAGTCTTATTTCAAAATGAACTACTGCAAGATTTCTTCAAAAACAGTGTATTCCACAGAAACTGAATCATTAACACAGCAAAATTTAGAAGTACATGGAAAACACTTTACCATACACATCTGCACCATGATCACACACAGTATCCAAACATATTCCTTCTCGTGTGTCCCACACTTTTATAGTGCAGTCCCAGCTGCCAGATATTAGCAGGTACGGGATCTCAGTATTCCACATCAGTCCCCTCACAGGCGCCGTGTGTCCACTAAGAATATTTACGCACGCATCTTGAGTGTAATCCCAGATTCGAACAGAGCTGAAAACAGAATGTTATGCATATAATACCATTCAAGTTATAATTTATCTAAAGGGTCAATATATTTTTAATGGAGCACATATTGTTAGTGATTATTTCTTAGCATACTGAAAAAGCAGTTTATGTTTCAAGATATGTTGATTCTCCACAGCGCACCAGCGCAAAGAATGAATAATTAGTTGGGCTGGAGACAGCCTATTACAATATTTCTTCTTTACTTTTGCTGGTCATTTACTACTGATACTACATATATGATTTCACAATTTATACGTTTGAAAAAACTGCTTTCTTAAATTATCCAGAGCAGGTAAAGCCAAAGAAAAAATATGACTAACAACATGTGTACAATCACTTAAATGCATTCAGATTATTTGTATCATGAAAATATAGCACATATGATGATGGATATTATTTGAAAAATCAATTCCTATCTATGCTTCTTAAAAAAGGCTTTATTGGAGGATAATGACTTTACAATGTTGTGTTAGCTTCTGTTACACAACAAAGTGAACCAGCTACAGATATACATATATCCTCCCTCTTGAGCCTCCCACTGCCCCCATCCTAGCCCTCTAGGTCATTACAGAGCTCTATGCTTTTATCAACACAGTAAACCGTTCATGTTTATGTCAGTAAAGTAAGTTTCTTAGTCTGTGAAATCACTCTCAGATCAAGTACAAAATTTAAATACAAATGGATTCATAATACTATTGGAGTCTACTGACTGTAGAATACAAATATTACTGAAGTAAAATTTTAACTCAAAATCAATTTAAAACCTCTAGATGCCAACTCTGCTTGGGTAACTCATAATTATCTTTTAGTTACAGATTTATATCAATCTGAAAATATCAAAATATTAATACTCCAAAGGTTATATTACACCATTAGAACATACATCATATATTTTTATTTAAGGCATATATCTTTTCACTTTATATAAAAAGACTTCTCTTCTTCTCTTTTATACTAGGACAGGATAATGTGGTTACTATTACAATTTTTACTAGCACAAAGTAAGACTTTTCTTATCTCAATTTATCTCCTATTCAAATAGCCCAAACTGCACTATGCAAATATGTCTGATATAAAATACAGACAAGATTTCAGCAACTTTCACAAACTCAGAAAAGAATGTTAAATCATTCTCATTTCTAAAATATCCTCTCTTCACTTTAACACATATAATCATCTTTTACTCCATTCTTAATGAAAACAGAGTACATACTAAAAATGAGAACATTATTAAAAATAAACTCTTCTCTATATTTTAAAAGGATTTACTGTTTCAGACATTTTCCCCAACAGACCCTTCTGCAATTTTCATTTCTGGTAACTTTGTTCTTAGTAAGATAGAAATAAGCAGCTACAGCAAGCACAAGAACCTCCTCCAGGGGATTTTCCCACCCCAGGGAATGAACCCAGGTCTCACACATTGCAGGCGGATTCTTTACCATCTGAGCCACCACGGAAGCCCAAATAAGGATACAGAAAGCATGAATATGACAGTAAGTAAGGAAAACTATTTAGACGTATGCAGTTAGATACTTGTTAACTGCTTACTTATAAAGTACATATTTAGAATAGTTCCACATACAAGTTGGATAATATAAATAAGCACATTTCTAGAAAATCGCAAGCTTTTGAGTTTCAGGACTAGAAACAAGAATCCAAAAGTACATACCCATCATCAGAGCCGCTGCAGAGAGTCCCCTCCCTCAGAGGAGACCATCTCACATGGAACACTTTCTCCGTGTGCCCGCTGAACACCTTCAGTGGTTGGTCCGAGCTGGTGGCCACGTAATAGACACGAACATTTTTGTCTTCACAGCCCGTGGCTATCATGTCTCTGAAACATCATCAATGGCCCATTAAAAAAATGACAGGGTTGATAATACCTGTTACTGATAGCTTTTAAATGTACCCCGTACTAATTTCTAAAACCAGAATACTCTGCTCCCTTCATGAAGTTACACTACAAACCAATGTAAGTAAAAACATCATTTATAGAAACTGCTCTAGTGCAGTTTCTTAAGGTTCCCTTTTAATCAGGTAAATTTTTTATTTCCCTCAGATGAGAGATAATGGTATATTTACTTCTGTTTTTTTTTTTTTCAAAATGCCCAGATTCATAAATTGACTATTTCTCAGATGTCTGTATTTTGCAACTATTGGAACTTGAAAAGGGTCTCAAATGGTCAGTGATTGAGATCTGCTGAACTGCTGGTAGGCAAGTTATTAATTACCTCATGCCCTGACTGCTAGTAGATTTTTTTGTGGTACTGGTACAAATAGCAGTGTTTCCCCCAGAAGTGTACTAGGACTCCCCAAAGACCAGGGTCGACTCATCTGACAGTAAGCCAGTCACAGTCCTGTTTTCCAAATCTCTCTGGTGGTTTCCCCAACTTGAGATGCTTAACCGTTGGATCCAGAAGAATCCTTTAGAAATATAATATGTGGGTATGATCTTTTAATGATCATTGCTCATTATTCTTAAGACAGTGAGACAAGCTAAGCAACTATCTGTACCCGAGTGGTCATGCCTGGAGTACTGTTCCCAGTGGAATTCAAGTACTAGACAGACCTGCGGAATCAAGAGCCAGACACTACAGTCTCTCCAAGAACATTAACAACCATAGAGACAGTCCCCAGGCCCAAAGCTAAAGAGGGGAAGCTACACATTTTGGACCCAATTGTCATCAAAACCTTCTCCAAACTTCGAACTGCTGATTTTTGTCATATCGGTTATAATATCTATACATATTAAAGCTTACATGTCAAAATACAGAAATCTTTAAACTAGCATGCTGGTTGGTCTGTAAATGTATAGATTACATGCACCCAAGGCTCACTGATAAACAGGCGTGTTTCTCTATGTGAGAAAATATATTTTGCATAATACAAATAGTTACATGTACATAGGAGTATATTTTACATATATGCAGATACACAGATATAAAATCTTAGAAATGAAAAAAATTCAAAAAATGTACACACCAGCTATCCAAATTATAAATTCAGGAATATCAATAAACTTTTATAAGTTCAAGACGTTTTTCACTTATCTCCTAAGACACTAAGTAGAATATAAATACAGAAACCAGAACATTAAGAAAAGATTCTTAAAAACAAAAATGTCAAAATGAAAAATGAAATTTATCAGACAGGCTTACCAATAAACATAATAGTTAAGTATAAAGGATTTTTTTTTAAGCTTTCTTAACCAACAAAGCATACTGTATTCATATCTTTTTTCCCCCTGAATGGTCAAATTCTTAAATTCTTATTAACCCTATAAAAGAGGGAAATAAGAATGTGGAACTGTTCTGCTGATCAGATACAAGGTAATTCTACTCATTTGTATGTTCAACAAGTATTTACTACACATCTACTTTTTTTAAGGCATAGTGAGGGTTAGAAGCCACAGTGTTCTGTTCAGAATATACTGTGAAAAGTAGAGAACCGCTGCTGATCTCAGGGAGAGGTAGCCAATTCACAACTAAAACTCAATTTTCTGATGTTAAGTGTCCTAAGGTGTACGATACCACAGGGGGAATTTACCTAAGATGGGGCTCAGGAAGACTTTTCTGCAGAAGTGGTTCCTGAGCTGAGGGATAGGGAAAAGTTCTGTATGCCCAGGTCAGGGCGGACCGGGTCGGGTGGGGTGGGAAGCAGAATCCTAGATGCAGCTGAAAACAGGAGCAGAAGCCCTGCGGCAAAAATGAGCTGGCTGGTTCAAGAAGTGGAAAGCCACTGTGGCTGGATTGAAGAAGCAGAGGTAGCAAGGCCTGGGATGCGATAATAAGGCACAGAGGAGCCGACTTATACACAGACTGCCTGACTAGGACTCTGCATGTTATCCCAGGATCAGTGGGAAACTGCTGGGAGATTTAAGCAACAGAAAGCTGTGCTCACATCTGCATTTCTCCACGCTCACTCTGGCAGCCACCTGGAGAACACAGAGAGAGGAAGTGGTGACAGCAGGTGTGAACTCTGAAATTGATTTAGAAGGTTTCTGCAGCAGTCCCCAAACAGACAAACGTCACTGGCTCAGGGGCTGGGGGGTGATTAGGAAAAGAATAATCAGACGGAGGCTATGACAGGAGTTGATGGTTGACTGGAAGTGACAGCTGAGGGATGATAAGGTCTAAAAAAGGAGAACAAGCATCTGGGTTTCAGCAGTTTGTTGCTGGCACTTTCAGGCAGCCGAGATGGAAAACGCTGCAGAGGAGCTGGCCATGTGCTCTTTTCAAAATCTTTATTGTGTTATAAATTCCATATTTACCGGAAGAAACGCACAGGTTCATCATTTTGTATAATAGTGATTTGATTCATGACCCAGTGCAATAAGGTGTGAATATCTGACATGTATATTTCAAAAGCATAATTCATATTATTTTCACCATATTTAAAGAAAATTTGACTTTTCAAATACAATTTGTTGTTGTTCAGCCGCTCAGTCATGTCCAACTCTTTGCAATCCCATGGACTGGAGCATGCCAAGCTTCCCTGTCCTTCACTGTCTCCCATATATTTGACAGGATATAATTGATCCCACATATTTGACGGCATATAAATGTAATTTATATCCTGTCAAAGAGAGGTGTGAAACACAAGATTCTTGGAAGTGCAGGGGCTTAAAGGATCAATTTTAGTGGAGGTTTGATGTGGATTAATTTTTAAATTTAAGCTGATCTTTACGTGGTAAATACCAGGCTCCTAAGCAAGGTTGACCTTTCAAAACCATTCTAAGCTCCACGTCTTGGGAAATCACCCCATGTCATGGCATTTGCATCAGGCGGAGGCAATGGGAAGTCCTGGGGAGAATACCACCACAGAGATTCCTAAGAGGGTTTGGACAAGGGCCACCTCTCAGAAGCCACACACAGACGGGACCCACTTCCATGTTCATTAGTGAGCTGTATGCTTTTCCCTAAGGCAGCAGCAAGGTGTCTGAAAGTAGGAATCAATATTCCTAAATCATGCAAAAACTTCATGGAATAAAAATAGATGGTTAAACATGCAGTTACAAGACGAGGTAAGGGGAATATCACCTAAAAAGTGTGATGAATGTTACTTATGAGAATAACATCAAACTTTATGGTTATTCAAAATCTTTTAAAGTGCTTATAACTTATTTCAGGGAAAAATACTTACTTGTTGTTTTGGCTCCAATCACAACCAAATACTGCAGCTGGATGTCTATATTTGTGCAGTATTTTACCATCAATTGTTCGAATTATACTGAAATTAAGCATAATATGTTAATAGAAAATTACAACATTCTAAATACATTATTCAAAGAAAGAAAGCCAAAACTGTGTAATTTAAACAAAATGTTTTAGGATAGAGACCTTGTCTGCAGAGAACAGGGAACATTTAAAAGGACCATGTAAATGATATTATAAATATGATAAGTATGGGACCATGTAAATGATATTATAAATATGATAAGTATGGGATCATGTAAATGATATTATAAATATGATAAGTATGGGATCATGTAAATGATATTATAAATATGATAAGTATGTTTACATCACATAGTATTAATTATGGCAACCCACTGAAACCTACTTAAAGGAGATACCTTTTTATTTAGAACATATTTTCTTATATTTATTCAGGAAATACATAGTATAATACATATATTTTAAAACATAAGCATTAGATTTTCAGTTTAACAGTTGAAAATTTAACAGTTGAAAATTTATGTTTAAAGCAACTTATTTACAGAGTTGGTTATATGTGTTATTACACCAAGTCCAAGACATGTAAGTTATTCTAACATTTTCATGGCACATTTTCAAGGGATACAACTAGAAATCTGGAGGACCCTTTCTCTCCAAACACACTTCATACACTTTCAATGCAAAAATAAAAGAAGCTTAATACTCTACTGTTGGAGTAGGAAATGGCAACCTATCCAGTATTCTTGCCTGGAAAATTCCATGGACAGAGGAGCCTGGTGGGTCACAGTCCATGTGGTCGCAAAGAGTTGGACGTGACTGAGCACACAATATCCTTCTATATTATTACCATAATACAAGGGCTATTAATTCCATCAGGAACACAAAGCTGTGTGTAAATTAATGTACTGCAAAGTTTGAAAAGTCTTTGGAAAAGACCCTTTTAAAATATCCCTGTTATGTGAAAGAAATGTGATAATCGTTCAGTCTTGTCTGACTTTTTGCAAACCCTTGGACTACAGCCTACCAGGCTCTACTGTTGATGGAATTCGCCAGTCAAAAATACTGGAGTGGGCAGCCATTCTCTTTCCCAGGGGATCTTTCTAGGCCCACCAAAACTTTTGAGGCTACTAGGGAGTGGTGGTAACCTACACTCAGAAATGTTTAGTGATTGACTGTGGTATTTATCAAGTAAGTTATTGCCCTGAAAATACATGGTAAAACTACATATCCCCTAATAAAAAAACTCTTAGGTACATATTTTGTATTTTGGTATGTATCAATTAGCAAATAGTCATTTTTCAAGGGAAAAATTCCTAATACTGTTGTTTCTGAAAATTTTAGCTTCCTGGTACAGATCTTTGGTTTCTACAACTTCTGTATTTCCCAGTGAAGTTAAAAAGTGAGGGTGAGAAGATGGGGCAGGGTATAGCAAAATCCAAGAGGAGATAAACTATTTCTCAACAACAATAAATTCCTATACCACATGTCAAAGATGACAATACCTATAGCTATATGGTAGTACCACTGGATTAAAAACTTTTTTAAATTCAAGGTCAATTCTTCCCTTACATATGTTTCTTGGAAAATTACTTTTCCCTGGGACTCACATATTTCTGAAACACAGGGTCAGAGAAGTTAGTTAGAAATTGCCTACAGCATGACCTTATTCCTCCTTGCAAAGCTTTTTTATCCTTTTTACAGGAATAACATATACTGTGAACTAGTTTCTAGAGCACTTGATATCTCTTGAGTCACTTGGGAAATGAAATACCCTTTCCTCAAAACGTGATGAGGATTAGACTCTGAAAGTACTTTAAGTTGCTTTGAAGCAAGTCACAGTATTTTAGTTATAATTTGAGCAGTTTTACATCTAGAAAGTAATTACTGGTTTATTTTTAAACATCACTGCATTGTTATTTATTACTGATATATCACAGCAGTGCATGTGCCTACACATGGAGCTGCTAAGTCGTTTCAGTCGTGCCTGACTCTTTGAGACTCCATGGACTGTAGCCTGCCAGCCTCCTCTGTCCATGGGATTTTCCAGGCAAGAATACTGGAGTGGGTTGCCATTTCCTCCTCCAGGGGATCTTCCTAACTCAGGGATCGAACCTGGGTCTCATCTGCTGCATTGGCAGGCAGGTTTTTTACCACTAGGGCCACCTGGGAAGCCACCATAAATAATATTTATGATAGTAGCTGGCAGAGCTGTACAAACAGAATCTTATCAAATATTTTAATACAGGTGCTAACATGAGACACTGATATTATCAAACACATGTTTTATAAACAGTGTGATTTCATACACAGTACTTACCAGTAACCATCACCACTGCAGGTTGCTATTCTTTTGGAATCTTTATGACTCCAGGCAATGCAGAATATCCCATTTTTTCCATGCTTCAAAAAATGCAAAATACCTATCAATAAGAAATAATTCACCCCTTTTTTCTCTTATTTATTTACTTCTTCTAATATTACTTTTCTATTAGGAACTTGCTCTAGATGATGCTACAGAGACATTATTGTGAGCAACAGAAAGCTGAATATACACTTTATGAATGCATAAAGCTATCACACTTAAGAAACAAAACCACTGTTTTAAGACATAAACTGGGTGGCTCTATTTTCTTTTGGGGGACACTGATAAAGACCCAAAGTCTGTCAGTCATCTGTAGAATTAAGCTCAGTTTTATACCTTTTTCTAGGAAAGCCCATCTTTCCCATAATGATGAAGATAGTTATCCTTTTTAAACCCAATGCTATTAAAACTACAGTGTAAGATATACTGCAAGCAACTGTTATTGTTCTTCTAAATTTCAAAATCTTATTTTTATAAAAGAAGGAAGGCTTAAGGTTATTATTATAACAAATCACTCTATGCTTACTTGTACTCTACATTTATCTGTACTCTTAGACTGGAGCAGGGTAAGGGAATATAATCACAGCTGGTATGATTAGAACTTTTAAAAACACAAAGAATATAATCTATACACAGGAATGTCACTCATCAACTAGCTAATGGGTGTAATCAACTAATTTTCAAGTCTCCCAGCATCTTGGTGTCTTGTGACCTAGGTACCTTCTCATTAGCACTAGGCAGCCCCAATCTGACCCCAGAGCCAGCCCCAAGCATCCAGGACGTCTCATGTCATTCACGGCTTTCCCAGTATCCAGTAGCATAGATAGGACCAGTATCAAAATTGCTTAAATTTAGGATAATAAATGTGGGGAAAATTAACACTGCTGACTTCAATTAACTGTCACGTGGGCCTCACAAAATAAAACGCAAGACATTACTGACCCCTAAGTGCACTGAGTTCATGAGGATGAACTCAGCCAATGGAGGAGCCCAAGTTCTTCAACTGAATGAGTATAAAGATCACCTCCATTCCTGTGTCCATCTTTATAAAGGTGGACGCCCCAAAAAAGTTAAAAATAGCAAACAGAAGACCACCTTAGTAAAACAGCCCTAAAGCTCCAGAGAAAAAGTCACTTTAGTCTCCCCTTAACACCAGCCACAGTTTAAGTACAATAATCACTGTAACCACTTGAATGAAATTTCAGGAAATTGAGGGACAATCCTAGACCCTGTTCATTATTTTCCTCCCTTCACAGCTAACGTGTTGCAAATATTAACAGAACAGAGGGAACAAATGGAAGGACAATTCAACTCTAAGCAGAAGGAAGAGGACAATCTGTGACACTGCAAAGAGGAGAGAGGGAGTTTTTACAACTTGTTATAGAAAAATGAAATTTGAGACTCAGAACTAAAACATTCAACTTTACCATCTTATAGGTGAACATTCAGGCTCAAGCCAATAAAATGATTCTATGTCAAGAGCTAACAAGTGACACAACTGGGACTGTGATTTGGGACACATTCTGAGCTTAACCTTTTTCTAACTTTTGAATATTTGCCTGGACGATTTTGTGGAAGATGGCTTAAAATTCCTTTGAACCTCTAATGCAACTTTAGCTGAGTAACTGCATCCTAGTTACATTTTTCAGAATTCATTTTAGCATATGCATGTCCTCTTGGATTTTCTTCTAATTAAGAGAATATAATGCCACCTGCTGATTAACTATTAAATTAAGAGAGAAAAGCACTGAAAATACATGAGGCCATAAAAGACATTATATTATTTAGCTAGCAATAAATACATCCTACCTCATTAAATCGTTGTACCATTTTGCCCTTTTTAATATCCCAAATAAAAGCACCATTTCGGGAAGTTGCTCCGGCAATACAATTTAAATCACCTTGGGAAACAATTTGTTAGATATTATATGAAATGTTTGCCACAAATGCAATTCTTTTTAAAAATGTAATTTTTGAAAAAGACGAGTTTGCAAAGTGCTTCAAGTATTTTTTTAAATAATGAAAATTATTAATTGCATGCAAATACAGACAGAAAGTATAGTGCATAAATATATCATACAAATTCAACAGTTATCAAAGTATGGTCAATCTTATTTTCGTCTATAGCCTCCTACTGGATTTTTTGGAGTAAAGCTCTAACATTGTGTTCTTTCATCAATAAACACTTGAGGACAGATGTCTAAAATACAGATGTCTAAAAATAAAATAAATTAATGTGATCAAACTAGTATAATCACAAATAGAAAAACTATCAATAATTCCTCAGTATTATTACATATCCAGTCAGCATTTACATTTTTCTGACCATCTAACAATTTTCGTAATCTATTAATGGTTAGGAAAGTAGATATTTCTGTAAGCAAGACACATGAAAAAATTCATTTTCTCCATCAAAAACATAATACTCTTTATTTTTAAGAAAAAAATCTATGAAAATCAAATTACTGCTTAGTAGATGATTCTGAATTTGTTACAAGGTAATCAAAGAAGAGGTTTTCTCCATTAGAAGAAACAAAACAGCTAGTACCTGCTACCTAGGAGAAAAAATATAGAGGAATTATTTTGTGATAAATGACTGTAAGTACTTTAAAAAATAGTCCTCACCAGTTTTTCTAGGATTTTCATTCTGCTACCCTGTTGGGGCTCTAAAATTACTAGGGAAAAAGTTTTCACATATATTTGCACCTCTAAAAATTTTCCTGTGATTCTTCTCTAAAAATAGGGAAATAGACATCAAACCCTTTAAAACATATATATATAATATATATATATATTTTAAAATATATATATAATATATATATATATATTCAGGGCTAAAAATTTATGTGAATGAGGAGATAAGCTAAAAAATAAGCTATATACTGGCTATAAGTCAGTTTTTAATTCATATATTAGTATTAGAACAAATAAAACATTCTACATACTTTTTAAAGTGAAAAACTCAGTTTAGTTTGTAAAGTTATTCATTACAGGAAAATTTAATGTTTTGGGAGAAAATGCCAGCGGTTTCACAGGACATCTCTTTTCTTTTTAAGGATAGGAAAGTATAAAGGTTCCATCATACTGAGTCCAAGAAAAGACCCTTGTATTGCATAAAATCCTTCAATATTACAAAAGTGGAGTTTATACAAAATCACATGCTCATAATCAAACTGATGATCGTTCTTGTTCACAAAACACATGCACCAGGGAAAGACAGGTAGCATAATTTTTAGAAAAAAAATATTTTATTTTTATATGTTTGATTCACATGAAAATATTAAGGAAAACTTCCATCATGTAAAATACATTACACCTTTACAGGGCTTCCCTTGTGGCTCAGACAGTAAAGAATCTGCCTGCAATGCGGGAAACCTGTGTTTGATCCCTGGGTCGAGAAGATCCCCTGGAGAAGGGAATGGCAACTCACTCCAGTATTCTTACCTGGAGAATTACAGGGACTGCGGAGCCTGGTGGGCTATGGCTCATGGGGTCAGGCATGACTGAGCGACTAACACTTTACAGGCAGATCTATACAAATGCAGCTAAAATGAGATGGGTCAGTATCACCCTGATTTACTGTGGCTTTTCTATGTGACTACACCATACAGAAGGGCCCAGAAATCAAAGTGCCTGCTCAGGGAGTTTATTCTAAATCCCCCCCAAACTGTACCAACACATATGTTGATACTAATTTGCCTCCACAATCATTTGGAGCAAGACAGCACTGAAAGACAGAAGATAATGCAGATGAACATAAAAGTTAGGAGAGTCATTCCACTGTACTCCTGATTTTAATAAAATTTAGGTTCTTACCTGGAGCCCATGAAAGGGAATAAATAACCCCTTCGTTCCCCGGGGAAGTGTATACCGCAGTCAACGTGTTTATATCCCAGACTTTTATGGTGCCGTCAAATGAAGCTGTTGCTAAAAGATTGGGGTTGTCAGGCTTGAATTTGCAGTCAAAAATAGTTTCCACATGACCCTAGGAATGCAGCATAAAAAAGCACAGAAGAAAACCAGGCAAAATGTGAGTTCTCAGCAGGGATGTATTCTATTTGACACAGAGGCTTCATGATCATAACAAAAGAAGTTTATAGACTCACAGAATTATTATGACTCAATAATAGAAATAAACCTTAGAAAATGCTTAATCCAACCTTGTTCATTTCATGAATGAGAACAAGAAAGCTTGGAGTAACTGGCAGAGATGGACTTTCTCCTTCGTCCTGAAAGAATATTCTATTTCTCATTTTGCTTCCAAAACACGGTGCAACTACATGATTTTCTGATACTACCCATAGGGGTAACATGGCCCAAACAATAATGGGAACACTGCCCAATGCAGAATAGTCCTGATAAGCTAAGCAGAAAGTACTATTTAAAGAAATTTAATGTTTACAATATTTACAATTAAATACTTTTAATAGTTCTAGACATCTTTCTAAAAAGTTTCAGTCAACCGAAATAAATTCCTAATGTATGGCTCTCTACAAAAATAATCTGAGGACAATATTAATACATAAGTAAAAGTAAATATCACTTAATACACAAAATAAGTATTGCATTATAAATAGAAAGAAAAACCACAGACATACCAAGTCCCTAAGAAAATCCCACTTCTTGGCTCCCATATCATAAAGTCCAACGCCACCATCCAAGAAACAGCACACGGCGTGAGCAGGAGGAAGAGAGAACGCTTGATTCTGCGTCAGAGTTGGGGGTGGGACTGCTTCACTGGTGGAGGATGTGTAACGATTTTTGGTTGGGGACTGGTTTGAAACTAGGAAAGAAAATAATCAACCCTAATGCCAGTGGCTTCCCACACGCTGGAATGAAGTCAAAGGACTTAATTTATATAGATGCTCCTTCGTTTTCTTTTATCTAGAATTTGTATCAGCAAACTCTTAATAAGCAATGATCAGATTTTCTGCCACAGGTGTACTTTTGCAGAACTGCCTACGCGCACACACACACACACATATACAAAATGGGATATTATTTTGAAAAGAGGTGTATAGGGTGCAGGTGAAACACGATGAATAAAAATTAGTGTGAGGAATCACAATATGTGGTGAATATTTAGTTTCTTACTGCCCCATAAATTAAAACACAGCATGACTATTTTGGAATCAGAATTTTCTTTCAAAATGCTGATATAAAAGCTTATTGCGTCCTCTACACATGCAAACATACATGTGAAGTTTTTTCTTTTAAAACTAATAACCCTCTTCCATAAATTTTCAATCCAATGAAAATAACTATTTTTGAGATTATTTATGATTCACTTTAATTTATCTTATGGTTCAGCTGGTAAAGAATCCACCTGCAATGCGGAAGACCTGGGTTCGATCCCTGGGTTAGGAAGAGCCCCTGGAGAAGGGAAAGGCTACCCACTCCAGTATTCTGGCCTGGAGAATTCCATGGACTGTATAGTCCATGGGGTCACAAAGAGTCAGACACTTTGTGCGACTTTCACTTAATTTAGCACCTATTTTAACAATCACAACTGTCTGACATACATGTGCATTTTAATTTCTTCTTTGTCAACGTTTACTTTTCATAGACTTTCATTTCCCCAACTCTGCATAAAAGTCTCCTTGCTTAGTCATTTTCTGTATATTCTTGGTTTTTTTGCAGCTTAAACAGTACAAATTTATTATCTTAAAATTCTGCAGGTCAGATCTGATACAGGTATCACTGGATTATCACATATTTTGTCTTCTTTCAAAAAAACTTTCCCTTAGAATGTAAATATGCTCTTGCAAATATAATTTAAAATAATGACACCACTGTAAATTATTAGGTCAATCTATATTAATTACACACTGGAATATAGATAAATATTTCCCAGTATATTTTCTCTTTGATTCAGAGCAATTTTACTTAACCCTATCACTCTATTTCTTATTTTCACCAGTATCATCGTTTCATTTTCCCCATGTAGACAATTTAATATTATTTTAATATCCTCATTCAATAACATTTAAAAATGTAATTTTGCTCTAAATATTTTCAATTTAGCAATATTAGATATTGTGTGGCTTTGATAGTATCTTTAGCACACGTATTATCAAGGGCAGTTTTTAAAAATTTGCTTTTCAGTATCATCCAGTATTTGTTATATTTATATCATTATATGATTTTATTTGATAGCAGCAAATATGATATTTTTAAATATTAAATTTTAACATTTTTACTTACATTTTTTCCTTGGAGGAGAATTCAGTACATGTAAGCAGTGAAATCCTGTTTTCTTTAATTTAAAATTGTCAACAGGTGTTGTTCTAGAAACATTCCAAATGCGTAAAACACCCACTTGGGAATCTAGTCAGATCAAAAGAAAAGCATTCTTAGTACATTTTATTTGAAACAGAAAATGCTGAGATATAAAAGCAATAACAAAATTTCAACTTGCCAGATTTTTAACACCACTTACTGACATTCTTCACACAATATTCTATAATAATACAAAGAAGCAGCTGAAATGATACTCATCCCTTAAATTTTTGGCAGGTTTTTTTTTTCTGTTCCAAATTGCCTTCTAAGCTAAGAGGCTGCTTGCTTTTGCAGCTTCACCCAGAAAAGACAGTTATGACGATTTTATCACAATAAAGCACCCAGTGACAACGTGCTCTAGGAAAGCCAGTCACAGAAAACTTTCTACCCCTGCCATTAACAATCCCTCCTCTTCTGAGACGTTTGTAAACTGCTTCCTTGCTCACCTGCAGCCAAACAAGGACTAGCTGATATGCCTGAAGAGTAACTAGAAAACCCCCGGCTTCCAAAATTCCCACCTTAATAAGTTACTCCAGAAACAAGACTGGCAGTTCCTCAACTGATTAAATGCAGAATTACCATATGACCCAACAACTGCTCTCCTGCATACACACCCCACTGAATTACAGACATGTCTACATAAAGCCTGCACACACAAGTTCACAGCAGCATCGTTCGTAACAGCACAAAAGTGGAAACCATCTAAGTGTCTATCAACTGATTAACGAAGGAACAAAATTTGGCATATCCATACAATGGAGCATTATCCATCTATATAAAGGAATGAGGACTCATCCACACTACATCACGGGTGAATCCTGAAAACCTGATGTTAAATCAGAGAAGCCAGACATAAAAGGCCACACACTGAATGATTCAATTCCTGTGAATCTAGATTATGCAAATCACAGAGACAGAAAGCAGATTAGTGGTTAATGTACATACATGTGTGACTAGGGAGTGCGTTGGGGGTCATGGAGACTGACTGTTGATGGGTACAGAGTCTACCAGGGGGATGAGGAAAGATTCTGGAGGTAAATGGTGGTAACAGTTGTACAATGCTGTGAACACAGAAACAGCTAAACTGTAAGCTTTAACTTGGTGATTTTTATGATATGTGAATTTCATCTCAATAATAAGGACAGTAATAATAATACATAAAAATACAATTCCCATGTCTATCATTAATTATATCGTGTGCATGATATATATATTATATAATATATATAATTATATAAGTCAATTAACATATATAAAAGAATCTGTCTACTTCCATGTGTAGTTAAAGTACTTAAAAAATAAAAACTTCTTTTAAAGCTGTTGAAAGGATAAAGATTCTTTTGTCTTTTATTTTAGACTTAGCAAATATGGGCAGTATTTGCTGAAATACTGAAAGTACTCAGTTTCTCTGAACCTATGTGAGTGGTAAGTCACTCACATAGTTAACTCCTAATGACTATTTTAAATTCCTCATCTTCCCATCCTCCATCACTTCTTAGATTTGCTGACTGTCTTATAATTAGGAAAACATGACTCAAAACTATCAGTGAAGCTAAGCGACCTCTCATTCATATAACTTGTTCTTCTAGCCAGTACCTTTATTGCCATCCAGCCATGGCTGAGACTGAACTGCTGTTCCCTTTTGCATATACACAAACCCAGACATGCACACACATGTGTACATACATGACATATTATGATTTTTACCAGAAACCTGAGTCTTCTTTTCATTTTTATTTGTCATTATGTTAATGATACACAATAGAAATAAAAGTAAACCTGGCATTTACTGTAAAAAATGGTAATATTTGAGATATTAATGTCTTATACAAAATCAGTCAATCAAAGAGTACAATTTCCCTGACTCAATTAAAGAACATGCACATATGTGAAGCTCTGGGGAACGAGGCCAAGTTACCTCCAGTTACGAACATCCCAGGAGCACTGGGAACCCAGGCCAGGCACTGCACGGACGCCGCGGCACTGGGCAAACTGAACGTCGTGATGCAACAAAGTGACTCGGAATCCACCAGGCGAAGTCCATGATGCAAATTAGCCACGAGCAGATAGTCAGTAGAGAGCGGGTCCCACTCCAGGGCTGACACGGGATCCTCTTCATCTGTCCCTTCCAGAGATTCGGGTCTCAGCACATGCTTCTGGCTTTTATTACCTATTCAGATGGAAGGAACATGATTTTCAACAAAATTTCCAAAATAAGACTAACAACTGAGACCATCTGAATTTCCTCTTTGCAGACCACTGATCCCAAGAGTCCTGGAATATAGGTCTGGCATTTCTATGTGGAAGTCATAACTGACATGTGGATGCAGAGGAATTAAGAGTTTGTCCGAAGGATGACAGGGAAGCCACAGTCCATGGGGTTGCAAACAGTCAGATATGACTTGGCGCCCAAACAACCAAGGATGCAGCTGGACAGAACGGCTTTGCTTAGGCAATCCCCAGTATCCTGGATATCTTTCTATTTGCTACTGAGAAGCTGTTAGGAAAAAAAAGTGGAAAAACAACCCACATGATCTTGTCAACAATTACAATTTCATTAAGTTACAATAGCATAGGGGTAGGGAGGTGCTCACCAACAGGAAGAATATTGTGTTCTGATTGAAAGCACAGGCTCTGGACGGCTGCCTGGGTCCAAATTCTAGTCCCAAGATACTGAATATCTGTGTGCTCACTTTTTTATTCTATGGTAGAGAACACGACGATACCAGAGGTCTTTTTTTTTTAAGAGTAAATGAGTTAATTGCCTTGAAGTGGGTGTATGATAAACAGCATCCCAGTATTTACAGTCATCTGTCCTCATTCATACTATCATTTGCCACATCGTAATTCACTCCTGGCTACTAGAACAAACAGGCAGCCAGAAAAACAGGGAGATGAAACAAATGAAATTAAGTGAAGAAAAGGACCAGCAAACAATCCTCTTATTTCTTCCAAATTATATACACACTGGTGATAATGAAAAAAAGGCTTTTGCTGATATACCACACGGGAACTGCAATTAAATGTTCCTCTCGTTTGCAACAGAAAGGCAGTGAAACAGCTAAGTTTAGAGATTACAACCTTAACAGAAGTACCAATTATTCCTAAGTATCATAAACTTTAAAAGAAGTGCTTACTCAAAAAATAAGATAATTGAAAGATACCATAGCTCTTCCTGCAACGTCATCATTACATACTGTCCTCCAACATATCAGATTATAAAAGCAACATTACATAGGCACTATGCCATCAACAACATTTCCAAAAGGAAACAATGAAAATTTGATTAGTGCATATCCCTGGAATAACACCAAAGTCAATTTAATTAAAACATTTCTACTATGAAGTTTGAAAACAGATTTTCTAATGACCTGGTTTTGTCTAAGGATATAACCTGAAATAGCTAAAGCAGTAGTTCTCCACCTCTTTTGGTCCTGCTGCTGCTAAGTCGCTTCAGTCGTGTCCGACTCTGTGCGACCCCACAGATGGCAGCCCACCAGGCTCCCCCGTCCCTGGGATTCTCTAGGCAAGAACACTGGAGTGGGTTGCTATTTCCTTCTCCGATGCAGGAAAGAGGAAAGTGAAAGTGAAGACACTCAGAAGTGTCCGACTCTCAGCAACCCCATGGACTGCAGCCCACCAGGCTCCTCCATCCATGGGATTTTCCAGTCAAGAGTACTGGAGTGGGGTATCATTGCCTTCTCCCTCTTTTGGCCCTAGAATCCCCTATTAATATGAGAATTTTTTTTCCATTTATTTTTATTAGTTGGAGGCTAATTACTTTCCAATATTGTAGTGGTTTTTGCCATACATTGACATGAATCAGCCATGGATTTACATGTATTCCCCATCCCGATCCTCCCTCCCACCTCCCTCTCCACCCGATTACTCTGGGTCTTCCCAGTGCACCAGGCCCGAGCACTTGTCTCATGCATCCAACCTGGGCTGGTGATCTGTTTCACCCTAGATAATATACATGTTTGGATGCTGTTCTCTCGAAACATCCCACCCTCACCTTCTCCCACAGAGTCCCAAAGTCTGTTCTGTACTTACTTCTGTGTCTCTTTTTCTGTTTTGCATACAGGGTTATCGTTACCATCTTTCTAAATTCCATATATATGCGTTAGTATACTGTATTGGTCTTTATCTTTCTGCCTTACTTCACTCGGTATAAGGGGTCCAGTTTCATCCATCTCATTAGAACTGATTCAAATGAATTCTTTTTAATGGCTGAGTAATATTCCATGGTGTATATGTACCACAGCTTCCTAATCCATTCATCTGCTGATGGGCATCTAGGTTGCTTCCATGTCCTGGCTATTATAAACAGTGCTGCGATGAACATTGGGGTGCATGTGTCTCTTTCAGATCTGGTTTCCTCGGTGTGTATGCCCAGAAGTGGGATTGCTGGGTCATATGGTAATATGAGAATTTTTACATGAAGTCCAATACAGAATAAAGTGGTGCTTTTCAGACTGAAAGGGATCAGAAGGCTTGAAGCCTCAGCTGGACCACCTGCCAAGATGTCCCACCCCACCCCTGCCCAACACACACAAAGAAATTCACAAACATACTAAGCAGGGTTTAAAAATCACTGCTTCCAAATGATGGATGAACTGCACTATTGTGGGCAGTCCTCCATGATTATTTATTTCTTCCAAGTGAGATAAAAGCAGGACAGCAGAGAGGTTGAGATCACAGTCTGCTCTGAGAACCCAGAGGACAGAAACACCATCTGTGGTGACAGTCACTCAGAAGGGAAGGGTGACCACCCCTCAGGACAAGACCTGATGCTGTTGGTGCTAATGGTCTCAGAGTTTCAAACTCACAGTTTAGAATGCAGTGTCAGAACTGAAAAGTGGGGCTTCCTTCATGACCCATTAACTCTTGCATATGTAAGGAAAACACACCACAGGGCTATACTGATGTTCTGTGCACGTTAATTGCTAAACATCCTACAGAATAATGAAGTCAAGGAATCTGTATGGGGTTGTTACGGGTTGAATTGTGTCCCTAAGAGATGGTGAAATGTACTAAAATGTCTTATAAATAAAATTTACTTCTAATAGTTATTTGGAATTGGAATAGTACTGGATAATATTTGCAAACTATTGTGCTGTGTGTGTGTGTTCAGTCGGGTCCACCTTTTTGCAACCCCAAGAACCGCAGCCGGCCAGGCAACTCTGTCCGTATGATTCCCCAGGCAAGAATACTGGAGCAGGTTGCCACTTCCTTGTCTAGGGGATCTTCCCGACCCAGGGACCAAATCTCCATCTCCTGCATTTGCAGATGGATCCTTAACCACTGAGCCACCTGGGAAGCCCAAGCACAACTATTATTTAAAAATTAAAATACTGTTAACTTTCTGTGCCATGTAAACATGAAATTACATATATTAATAAGAAAAATAAAATCGAAGACATCTGACTAAAAGAAAATTCTTACCTGGTTGAAAAATTGACAGACTTCCATCAATATGACCAAAGGCGACTTTCCCCTTTTTCTGTGTATGCCATCTGAACATGCAGACATCAGACAGGAAGCTGTGAGCATCTTTGTGCACAGTCACGCCACTGTCTGGTCCTGAGATGGTCCAGATGAACAGCGGGCCTCTGTGGGAAGCAAACGCCACGGCATCACCAGCATTCCAGCACCAGCTAAGAGAGGCAGGCGTCCCTGGAGTAAATTCAATACAGGTACACAATAGATGTGGCACAAGATCATCCCATTCAATATTATCTGCATCCTACGCTTCCAAGACAACTAAAATACAAGGTTATGTTCATTATTTAAAAAAAAACTACCTCTTACTTGGGAATTTAATTTATAAAGTAACCCTAAAGACTACAAGGAACATGCGGAGAGTACGTCTATGATGAAAAAGTATACCTAGTTTCTGGTTTAAAACTACTCATATGCTCATATGCTTCACATACTCAAAGAAACTTAAGAGTTCTTTCTTTCTTTCAGGAAACTATATATTGGGTTGCCCCAAAAGTTCATTTGGATTTTTCTAACTGGAACAAACTTTTTGGCCAACCCAATATTAAAGCAATGAATTCTTACTGTAAGCAATGAAAACGTACAATGAGTTTTTTTTGTGCATAAGACCTAGTTTAGGTGATTCAGGTGTATAAATTAGCATGGGATACAATTTCTGCTTTAAAGGATATTAAATATAAATTGGGGTTAAGTGTTATTCTCTCAGTTGAGTCTGAGTCTTTGTGACCCCACTGATTGTAGACCACTAGGCTCCTCTGTGGGATTTTCCAAACAAGAATACTGGAGTGGGTTGCCATTTCCTCCTCCAGGGGATCTTCCCAACCCAGGGGTCAAATCCAGGTCTCTTGCATTGCAGGCATAAGGATTAAATGTATGAAAAGTTAAATGCTACTATACGCATTTAATTCCAAACCAAAGTTAATGCTACAACTACAGTCTTATCAGGAGTTTAGACTTAAATTTTAGTTTTGCCTTAAATTAAATGAGTCATGTTACCTAAGCCCATTTCTTTATCTATAAAATGGATCTGACTAAAACTAGCTGACCACCTGTTTCACATGAATGTTAGGGCAAGAAAATACAATGATGTATATATAACCCCTTTTAAAACTAAAAGACAACATACAAAGGTTAATTATTAATCTCTTATAATTGTCTCACTGAGAAAACTATCTCTAAATATTGTTTTGATATTTATTTTTGAATTTTAATGTTATATTTAAACAAATTATCTGGTGTTGATTATGTTTTTTAATTGATCAGTGTACTAAGTCTGATTATTTCATGAAACTGTGTTTTGGTTTGTACGCATGCACACACACAACCATGAATCATGACATGAAATGTGTTTCTTACATGGACTTTCATTAGAAAGCTTGGAAAACACTACTTTAAAACCTGAGCTTATTGAAGTATAATATTTTGCTTATTGAAATAAAAATATTTCATTCAATGAAGTAAATCCCAGTTAAGAGATATACCTTTCGTATTGTCAAGTTTAGCAATGACTTTTTGTTCTGCAACATTCCAAATGATCACTAAATTATCAGCACTGCCACTTGCAAACAGATCAGGATTATGTGGACACCAAGAGAGAGCTGTGATTGTTTTCTTATGTTCAGACATAATTGCGTGGAGTTTGAATTCATTATAATGGTGATCCAACTAAAAAAAATATAAATAAAACATATCAGTGCTTCTTTTTAGGTAACACACTTTCCATTAATAATCACATTATTTTTTAAAAGCTGCACACACGAAAATGAGTGTGCCTAATAACAAGATATGAGTATAACTCAAGCTTTGGTCTACTTTCAAGTGAATTCAAATGTATTCAATGGAACAAAATCCCAACCACTACAACATTGTAAAGTAATTAGCCTCCAACTAATAAAAATAAATGAAAAAAAAAAAAAAAAAAAAACAGAGGACCATTCCTGAAAAAAAAAAAGAGGACTGACATTAAACATATCAATTTTAAAACAAGCAAAAATAAATGTACATTTAAGTATGCATAATTCAGAGATTTATTATATTTTCTGTAGCCCTATCTATTTATGAGGGAAAAATACCTTGGTCTTGAAATAATTTTCTGCAGTTTTTAACTTGTATTTGAATAAAAAAATGTACGTTAAGTAAGCCAACAGCTCATTATTGCATTATTAAGATATGCGAGGTTTGCAAAGCAATGGCATCATTTGGACCTGTTTTATGTTATTGCTTCTTGGAAAGGGCATTATGTTGTTTTTACATGCAAGTGGACAAAATGAATAGCCTAATTTCCCTATTTCCTTTGTAATTGTGCCATTAATTAGTAGATCAATTCATCTATCATTTCTAACATGTTTATGACATACTGTTATATACTGTATTTGTATTTTGTCGAATCTGGTTTTTCCCTTGAACACGTAACGAACCTCTCACAGTGTTATATGGTACTTTTTCAAATCATTATTAAATTATCTATGAATGCCACCAGTCTTTCTTTAACCATATACTTGCAGTAAAATCTTAACTGCTAACATAGTCGCCTACACCCAACACCATAAGCTTGTTTAAAGATATAAATGCATTTTCTGTACATGGAGGGATGAACAGGTTTACAAGTTTTAAAGTAGTTAGTGATTTAGGTTACCAAAGGTAGATAATGCAGATGCAAAGCATCTAATAGAAAAAACTGCTGCAAAAGCCACTCGGTGGAAGACTCTATAAATGCAAGTGCATGAAGAAGTCATTCTGCATGTCAGTGGTCCTGTCTGACTTTAAAATTACCCACGTGGGCTCTTGAGCACAATGCAGAAAACTGAAGTCAGGAATTGCAAATCAAGAGTTAATTAAATATTTTTATTAACGAAACTGCAGACTTTAATAGCATTTCACCAGCTTTTCAAACTTAATTAAATATTAATCTTACCTGAGAAAATGGAAAATTGAAAAGAGTCAGCATTCTTTTACCTGATAAACATAGATGGCCAGGGTAGCACAGTATGCAAACCTGTCCTCGCTGGCAGCGCACACGTCTCTGTTCCACGGCTGACACCCAGCGGCCAGCAGTCCCACCTGCCTTACCTGGGACATGTTCACCTTGAAAAGCAAATTCAGAGGAATGCTGGTCATCTCCATTATTCAATAAATCGCCTCTTCGTTGTTTTATATCTGTGTTCCTAAATCCTTATCTCTATGCCCTGAAAAAATGTTCTGCTAGCACTATTAATCTCAGTGTATGCTTTCAAAGAATAGGAGCTGAAATCTCCAAATAGCAACAGACATCAGGGCAGGCCATTTCTATTAGGGAAGTGAGATTATAAAATAAATGACTAATGACACTTGATAGAGGGCTGGGAATCCCACCAGCAGTGACAGGGGTCAGAGTGAAACGTAAAGTGCACATTCCTATCCAAAGGGTCTAGTACCACTGACCCTTCCCAAAGAGACAGATACACCCAGAATTTCATGTAAATGTACCAATTTTTAAATACTGGCAATTCATTCAAGGCAGCAAGCTCAAACGTAAAACACTGTGAGCCAACACAGTATTGGGAGTATTCTCTGTCTCAGAACTTGAGTTTCACATTGCCTCTAGCATCCTTACAAACACTATCTGAGGTACATTAGGCAGGAACAAAAGCTGGGTTACCAGTAGTCTTCACTGTGAAGAGGGGACAGAAGGAAACTGGAAATTACAGAATATACACCGTTTATATGGCAGGGGAGAGGATTTGAGAGTAAACAAGCCCAGTCAGTTATGTTAATTCTCATTTATTTAAAAAACTACTTTCTTCTTTATATCTCTTCTATTTCATAGTTCCACTTCCTGAAAAGATCTCTTTTTTTCACTCCAATTTTTTCTTTCTTCACCCCATTAAATTCCCTTATTAATTTCATTAAATTCCCTTATCTGAGTGGAACTAGTGATACATTTCCCAAAAAAGTAAATAATCTGCAGTGAAAATTAGCATAACAAAAAATTGTGCTTTTGAGAGCTTACAAGTATAAGAAACTGCTACAAATACCTGGTTTCTTCCTCCCCTAATGACACCAAGCATTCTTGATAAATAAAAAAGAAATACACACTTTTTCCCTTTTCACAATGTTACAGCAATATTACTTTTCACTGAAAATATACATGATTTCAACTACATGTGAATTAAATAGGCTTTTATAGTTTATCCTTGGGATGTAAGGTTTGTGTATAAACAAATTTTGAGTTTATATTTGGGAAAGAAACATTAAGACTGTCTGCACCATTTTGCATTCCCAACAGACAAAAATGAGAGTTCCTGCTACTTCACCTTCTCACCGAAGTTAGTGGTGTCAGTGGTTTAGATGGGCCAGTCTAACAGGCATGTAGCAGCATTTTATTGTTGCTTTAATCTGCAATTCCCTTAATAACCTGTAATGTTGGACATCTTTCCATAAGCTTGCATGTCATCTATCATCTTCAGTGAGGTGTCTTTTCAAGTCTCTCACCCTTTTATTTTCTGCTCTAATTATTTCTTATGTTCTGCTTACTTTGGATTCAATTTGTTCTTCCTTTTCTAGTCTTCTAAGGCAGAATCTGAGATGATTGATTTTGTCGCTTCCTTTTTTTCTAATAAATGCATTCAATGCAATAAATTTCCCTCCAAGCACTCCTTTTCCTGCCTCCCATAAATTTCCTTAAGTTGTACTTTCAGT
The DNA here is from genome assembly GCF_963930625.1 of Muntiacus reevesi. Taxonomy (NCBI): domain Eukaryota; kingdom Metazoa; phylum Chordata; class Mammalia; order Artiodactyla; family Cervidae; genus Muntiacus; species Muntiacus reevesi. The sequence goes on along the minus strand of NC_089258.1, from coordinate 49,832,976 downwards.
TTCACTTAGTTCAAAATGATTTTTAATTTCTCGAGAGTTCTTCTTTGATCCTTATGTTATTTAGAAAAGTGTTGTCTTGTCTAATCTCTAAGTACTTGGGGACTTTCCAGCTCTCTGTTACTGAAATCTAGTTTAGTTCCATTGTCTCAGAGCAGACACTATTATTTCTATACTTTTAAATTTGTTAAGGTGTGATTTTGGTCCAGAATATGGTCTATTTTGTCAATCTCCCATGTAAGTTTGACAAGAATGTGTAATTTGCTGGTGATAGATGAAATAGCTGATAGACATCAAATTACATCCAATTGCCTGAAGGTGTTGCTGAGTTCAACTATGTCTCTACTAATTTTGTGTCTATTAGATCTGTTCTGACAGAGCAGTATTAAGGTTTCCAACTATAATAGCTGGACACAGATAAACATCCCTGCCGTATCTGACTTTGGTGCCAATCCTTAGTTAATCTCTTTCAACTGTGCTTTTTCTTTTTTTGCTTTTTAGCGTGCCGTGTAATTTTTTGTTGACAGGAGGACATGATGTCACTGCCTAAAAGAACTGTGGCCAGAAATAGGTTTTCAGTGTTGTGATGTTAAGATGACTGTGCAGTCCATGATTATAGCTAGTTCTCTGTCTTCCAATAAGTCCATGCCCGTGGAGTGGGAATTCCACCAGTACTCTCGGAGATTTTCTTCCCCTAGGTAGGACAGGATGGTTAGCAGGGGCTGGTTCTTTCCCTTCTCCCAGACAGGTTGGGTGCAGATAAAACCTCTGCAGATCAGGCTCTGGTAAAACAGAGCAGCCTTGTTAAGAAGAAGGATGCTCTGACATATTTCAAAACAATTCCTTTTCCTCTCCCCTTGCCAGAAGCATGTAGGATTCTTTCTCTGATATTTACTGTGAAAACCTAGTAAAAGTCCTGGAGACAAAACTCAGAAAAGGCTGTAAGCCTCCTTATTACTGGGTCCCCTGGGAGTTTTTCACTCTGGGACTTGATACACGAGCCTCCAGCAAGTCACCAATTACTGCTGAGGTTCTCCACTCTGACCCTGGTTCCCACCGAGGTTTCTGCGGGTGGGTTTCTGCTCTGGCACACTGCGCTTCTCCCCATAAGCCTGTCTCTCCAATTTGGAAGCAGCAGTTGGCCTGGTGACTTTAAGTCTCTTAGGAATCTAAGAAGGAGTTGTTGATTTTTCAGTTCTCATTGTTTCGTTTTAGGCCACAGTGAGGACTTCTGAGCTCCTCATATGCCAAACTAGAAACTATTAAGTCCTTCTGCTAACTATTTATTTAAAAAAATAAACTTCTAAATCCATGCTAATATGTTTTTACTTTATCATGTATCTTGATTTACTTCTTTTTAATTCCTAAATTCAGGTAATATAAACATTTCAATATTTTCATACAATTGAGTCTGCTGTGGTATGTTCCTGGGCAGCTTTTACAAGTCTTATTATAGTCCAACAACTTAAAGCCTTTAGAATTCAGAGTTGAAGAACTTTTCCAAACCAGCCATTAAAATAATAAACAGGAAAAAGCAAAATGGCAGCTTCTTTAAAAAATTAGGGTTTTTGAATGAGATACTAAAAATCATGGATTATTAAAGATATGAATACTATCATATCTACAAATCTAAATTATTTAAACTGCTAGTATTTGAAACTTGTTATTTTTCAAAATTATCATAATATATATATATATATATATATATATATATATATATAACTTTTATTAAGTGATATCTACAACTGCTGAAGAGACAAAGTGTCCAGAAGCTTTTGATATCATGGTCAGCATGAAAGGTTAATCAGTTAGTTATTCTGGATCACTGAAAATAGAAAACATTCAACTGAAGGCCCATTTCAAAACACACATTTATATTTTAAATACAAATCCTACAAAACACATCACACATATAGGTAATCCAATATATTTCAAATGTATGTGACAGGTAGTTTTATATGTCTGATAAATATTATGTACTCTTTTTATCTGTACTTAAGAGGATGTTTCATTTTTATGTGAACCACCTAAGTATTTCCATGTCCATCCTAAACATCTGCTGTTTCAGAAGACGCTGTCTTTGTGGCCCAGAAACAAAACACACACGGTGAAGATGAAGTACTAAGGTGCAGTTCGCGGATAATGCGGGTTTCCAAAGGAGTCAGGAGGAAATCCTGAGCACTGTCACCTCACAAGCAACTGACAATGTCAGCAGTCTGGCAACTGCAGACCTGCAGAAATACTATTTTTATCTTTTTCATTTATCTTTTCAACCTAAATTCTATTTTTTGTTTCAGTCTTGGATGAAACACTCGACACATACATTGTAATTACTGTGAAGGGTTAAGTGTATAAAATGCAAAAACACAAGTTATAAGAATATACCTGAAATAGATATGTATAACAATAAAGCTCATCTCTGCACAGGCAAGATTACAATATAACATAACCATGAAATTTAAATCCAGCTAGAGTTACAACACTGTCAAAATTAGTTATAAAACTAAGTTAAAATCCAGTGCGTATACATGTGCCCTGTTTGTAGAAATATATACATATGCTATACATATTAATTGTATCAAATTTATATAGCAAGTCAAATATATTTGCTATCTCATATCAAATATATTTATACCAAATACATACATTTGACATTGAATATATATTCACATCAAATATATTTTGACATATATATTATGTCATATATTTCTATATTTCATATCAAATATATTTATACCAAATACATATTTGACATTGAATATATATTTATATCATACATATTTTCTATCAAAAGCTATATTTTATGTCAAATATATAAATATTTTTGATATTTTATATCAAAGTATAAAGGTCAACTTAGTGATGTTAAGATAAAACTCATACTTGTATGTGATTTCTCAAACACTCATTTCTAAATTATAATTTTTTTACTTAAAATCAACTTATCTTTTCCAGTAAACATTAAAAAAACAACTATGGAAAAATACGGCATGATGAATGCTCATTATATAGGATATATATGCACATACATATCATCTGAAAAATCATACGGTGGAATTTTAGAAGAAATTAGATAACCATGTTTCAATTTTCATTATTTAGAGTACAATGTTTCATTGTCATCTAAGTCTGTATAAGAACAGATTAAAACTTGACCCAAGAAAAGCTCAAACTCATGAAAAGGATATGGCAACTTGAGGGTTGAACTACATCTATGTATGAGAACAGGTTATTCTTTTAAGATGTCTCAGAACAAGAAATTCACTAATAAAGGCCAACAGTGTATTAAAGGGCAGACTGGAGTTATGGTGGAGAGAAAGATATTGAATCTTCACAAAAACCCCATGAGCTGCCTTAAAAATCACTATAAAAGAACACATAATTTTAGTAAAAAAAAAAAAAAAAAAAATTAAAAAAAAATCAGCCACCCCCCCCACACACACACAATTAGACTATCATCCCCTTTCTTTTCCACAGAGGAATATACAGTCTGCACTTGAAAAAGAGCCTTCTGTCTGAACATCCGAAATGCACTGTTATTACATTTAAAATACACAACACAAAAAAGGATGCTAGAGTTATACTGTGTGTACGTCTGTGTGTGTGCGTGTCTTGGTGGGTGGGTATGTCCGGGTGTCCAGTGCAACTTCAAATACTGCTATTAAACTCACACGCTGAAACATTTCTATCACTTATGGGTAAGGCTGGAATTCAGGCTAGTAAGCTACCCACTGACTCTCAGCCTCCCTTATGAAGAATGCTTTAGAATCCACAACACGAGGATTATTCTCCAGAGTTAGATATTTACTGCCTCCAGAGATGTTTACCAGCTTGTTTGAAGCTGAAAAAGAAATCTGCAACCAAAAAACCCAAGAGGCTTAAACTGCTGAGGATTTACAACTAAAAAGATAAATTAAAAGATACAATTAAAAGATAAATTAAAAAGATAAACTAAAAGATAAATTAAAATACTGAGAAAATATCTTTGATTGATGTGATTAGGAAAGCACCCTGAAGAAGTAAGGAGAAAGAACAATTCAGTACTGTGTAACTTTAGTAATATATGCCCTCAAGCCGCTGGAGAAGGAAATGGCAACCCACTCCAGTGTTCTTGCCTGGAGAATTCCATGCACAGAGGAGCCTGGGGGGCTACAGTCCACGGGGTCGCAAAGAGTCGGACACGACTGAGCGCTAGCACTGCCCACAAACCACAGTGGGGAAAAGCTGGTAAAACTGCATGAAGATATTCTGTCTCTTTTGTTCCACTCATGAATGAAAAGTAAAATCCACAAATTGCCTTCATTTAAACAATCAAGGGATCTTTCATTTAAAAGGTGAACATAATCAAAGAGAAATCCTATGTTATTCTAAACTAAACCCATGCTGATAAGGTATCTAATAAAATGGCAGTTTTCTGCCATTGCAATAATAGATCAGAATAGCTATGCTATGCCAAAGTTGCCATAGTAACAATGCAAATCCCTTTGAAACATAATTAATTGCCTAAAAATTTATCAAATGGAACACTCACTCTTCTTCAGAACATTTTTTTCATTTCCTTTTACAATATTATAATACATGGTATTAGCACATTTCTATCATGAAATGTTTTTCCTTAAGTAAACAGACTTTCTTGAAATTATTTCTATTTTCATCCATTAATCTCATTAGAAAGAATTCTATTTTATCTTTAAAGCCTAAAGACAATCTGAAAATACTAAGAATTCATCTGAAAACAGGATAGGAAAAAAACACCTTTCTTCAATTTATAATGATGACTATTCTTATATGTTATCTTTTTACCTCTGCTATTCAATCTATCAAATAAGTATCTTATTTATCCTCAGAATACTGCAGTGCAAAAATGTCCACAATATAAATGACATAGAAATACAACTGCATGAGAAGTAAAAAAAACAAAACAGAAAATTATAAATACAACATAAATGTATCTTACTCTTTGTAGTCCTTCATACCAATCATCTTGCTCAAACCAATGTGAAATGTAAGTCATCCAAGCCATAGAACGTTTCTACTTTAATCAAGGCAATTGGAAACCAGCATCAGAACAGTCCGCACCTAAAGTAATAACAATGCGTTTCAACCAAACGGGTTTACCAAATTGTCTCCTGAAATGTTGCTCAGCATGAGAAGCTAGAAGTACAAACACATTTCAGCTGCAACAGCTTTAATGATTTAGAAATAACAGTATCTGTAAAAATAATGTTAACCAGAACACGCAAGCCTATAGTCAAATAAGAAATAGATCACATAATAATTATGTTGTATAGTACTAGTGAATGCTATGTCAAATATTTTGTTAGGCTTTCAGTTTTCAGTCTAAAAAGCATCTTGGATTTAACTTTTGCAAGAAATAGGTAAATTATTTCTAAAAGTAATCAAGTTAAAAGTAAGGAATTCAGAAGAAAACACAAAACAACAAGAAACAGAAAATGTGTTCCGTTCTTAACATCAGCAGCTGGATATAAAACTAGAACAAAGCCCCCAGGTTATAAGGGTACAATTGTTAGGGGAAGCACACGGATTGAAACCAACCAGCCCCGGCCGGCACCATAGTAACCATTTGCATGAGTTACCATTTGCATGAGTTGTTTTAGGACAGGAGGTCCTGGTAAGGAACGGGGAACTAATAAGCCTCCACCAACCAGAAGAGTTCGGGAAAGGTCAAAAGGAGACACCACCTGTCCGATCATCTCCCAGAATCCTCCTCTCTGGCATCCATCTTGGCTGAACAAGGCGTGCGCCACCAGGAAGGACTCTGAGTCAGAATGATTGGCTAAGGACAACCCAGAAACTAATCCCATCACCATAAAACCCCAGACTGCGAGTCATGTGACAGAGCAGTTTTCCTGGGTTCCCTTACCCTTCTGCCCTCCACCCTGGCGCCTTTCATTTCCGAGTGTTAGACAAGAGCCCAGTTTCGGGCCCTGGAAGGGGTCCCCCTTCCTGCAACAAAATGACAAGGCCGATCCAGTGTTTCCACCTGCTGGCACCTTTGAGAGGAAAGCCAGTTAGCTGACTGCCAACTGCCCACGTGCGTCAAAAAGTTAAGCACCTCACCTAACAGAGTGCAGAGCACACAGGGGAATTCCGAAGAGGGAGGAGCCCAGCCACCGGAGAGACCGAAGCGACTAAGGGCTCCCCCGAGACGAGGTGTGGCCAAGAGGGGAAGCCACCAAGGCGGGCAGGAAGGGGTCGGTAACACTGGGATGGTCAAGGCTTCATGGCTGCTGTGACCAGAAAATCAGTTTAGAACTGCAGGTCCCTGATGGAGCTGAGCTGCCCTCGCCTGCAAGATCGCCTCAGGCCTCAACGGGGTGCTCAGGAGAAAGGGGCGCAGGTCAGACCTTGTCCAAGCACTCGGCCGCTGGGAGCCGGCAGGCGGGGAACTCGGCCTAGGTCTCTGAATCCTCCTCTCAAACGAAGCACAACTCCTCAGCCAGGAATCCTTCAGAGAAGAGACACATACCCTCCCTCCCAGGGACGACGAGGAGGGCGGAAACGCAAACTTCACGTGCCTCTAGGGAGGGACAGACGCCCCCTCCCCAAACCCCAGAGCGGGGAGAAGGAAGAAGAGCTACCAGCCCTGCCCCGCCTGAGGCCGGAGCAGGAAAATGCCACAGGCTCCCATCCTGAGCCAAGACAAACCCGGCTCCCTCACCGGAGAGAGGCAAAAGGGTCTCTCACTCAGCACCCGCCGCAGGGGCCAAGTGGAGTCCGGCTGCCTCAAGGAGGGAGGAAGACGGGGAGACACACAGACCTCTCTTCAAAACCAGATTCCCCCCAGTCACGGAGATTAAAAATCACAGGAGAGTCACATACGCTAATTAAAATGAACCACACACAATGAAATGAATGAACCACATGATGTAATTGGCCTGAAAGTCACACATAAATATCACAGGATTTTATTCATAAAAGTTTAAAAACAAGCAAGGTCAATCTATGCTGTTAGAAGTTATCAGAGAGTTTTCTTCAGGGGAAAAAAGGCAGGCATGACAGACAGGAGCCACAAGGGGGAATACCTAGGATGCTCACGGGTGCTTCTTTCATGCTCATTATGCTCACGTGCAAATTTGCAGCTACACAACAGTAAAGTGCACATTTCAGGTATATAATCAGGTATATAATCTAAATAAAGAGAAATTATACACTAAAAGTCCACAGCACTGCTTTCTAGTATTAACAAAACTAAGAGAGGAAAATAAACTGAAAAGAACTTGTCCACAAGTAGGTAGGTACTGGATAACGGCTACATTTTCAACCATCCCTTGGACATTTTCATTTATCTTTTCATTTCCCCCTGGAGTTTTCTGCCCCTTTATGGGCCCCAGTCATTATATTTCACAATGTGTTAAGTCTCTCTCAGAGACATGCACTAATACTTCTTTAACTCACAACGAGTTTTAGAAGCAGTATCAGGGACAAGCAGGTGAGGAAGGTTGTCACAGGAATAATCTCAAAACAGGAAATATGTGAAGACCAGAGTCTACTGAACAAGGGCAGGGGAATGAGATGGGCTAGGGTAAGGATGTGTATTGGGGTCCACAGGAAAATCAACAGAGTCTGATGACTTGGCCATGATCGATACACAATGGATGCTTGTTAATGCCATGCCCATAATAGATCCTCTGAGTCCTTAATTCCCACTATTCCACAGGAGTGTTCCCTGAGCAATCTCCCCCAGCTGGCTCCTAAATGCTTGCAGAGATCTGTAGAGACACACAGCTCCCATGCCAGCATTTCATGCTTTGACCAGACCTTCCAAGATATTAAATAGCTACACCCTAAGAAGCTGTGAAAAGAAGCGAAGTGAAAAGCAAAGGAGAAGGAAAGATATATCCATTTGAATGCAAAGTTCCAAAGAATAGCAAGGAGAGATAAGAAAGCCTTCCTCAGTGATCAATGCAAAGAAATAAAGGAAAACAACAAAATGAAAAAGACTACAGATCTCTTCAAGAAAATTCACGATACCAAGGGAACATTTCATGCAAAGATGGGTTCAATAAAGGGCAGAAATGGTATGGACCTAACAGAAGCAGAAGATTAAGAACAGGTGGCAAGAATACACAGAAGAACTCTACAAAAAAGATCTTCATGACCCAGATAATCACAATGGTGTGATCACTCACACTCACCTACAGCCAGACATCCTGGAGTGTGAAGTCAAGTGGGCCTTAGAAAGCATCACTACGAACAAAGCTAGTGGAGGTGATGGAATTCCAGTTGAGCTATTTCAAATCCTAAAAGATGATGCTGTGAAAATGCTGCACTCTATATGCCAGCAAATTTGGAAAACTCAGCAGTGGCCACAGGACTGGAAAAGGTTAGTTTTCATTCCAATCCCAAAGAAAGGCAATGCTAAGGAATGCTCAAACTACCGCACAACTGCACTCATCTCACATGCTAGTCAAGTAATGCTCAAAATTCTCCAAGCCAGGCTTCAGCAATACATGAACCGTGAACTTCCAGATGTTCAAGCTGGTTTTAGAAAAGGCAGAGGAACCAGAGTTCAAACTGCCAACATCCCTGGATCATCAAAAAAGCAAGAGAGTTCTGGAAAAACATATATTTCTGCTTTATTGACTATGCCAAAGCCTTCGACTGTGTGGATCACAATAAACTGTGAAAAATTCTGAAAGAGATGGGCATACCAGACCACCTGACCTGCCTCTTGAGAAACCTGTATGCAGGTCAGGAAGCAACAGTTAGAACTGGACATGGAACAACAGACTGGTTCCAAATAGGAAAAGGAGTACGTCAAGGCTGTATATTGTCACCCTGCTTATTTAACTTATATGCAGAGTACATCATGAGAAATGCTGGGCTGGAGGAAGCACAAGCTGGAATCAAGATTGCCGGGAGAAATATCAATAACCTCAGATAGGCAGATGACACCACCCTTATGGCAGAAAGTGAAGAAGAACTAAAGGGCCTCTTGATGAAAGTGAAAGAGGAGAGTGAAAAAGTTGGCTTAAAGCTCAATGTTCAGAAAACTAAGATCTTGGCATCCGGTCCCGTCATTTCATGTCAAACAGATGAGGAAACAGTGACTGACTTTATTTTTCGGGGCTCCAAAATCACTGCAAATGGTGACTGCAGCCAAGAAATTAAAAGATGCTTACTCCCTGGAAGGAAAGTTATGACCAACCTAGACAGCATATTGAAAAGCAGAGACATTACTTTGTCAAAAAAGGTCTGTCTAGTCAAGGCTATGGTTTTTCCAGTAGTAATGTATGGATGTGAGAGGTGGACCATAAAGAAAGCTGAGTGCCAAAGAATTGATACTTTTGAACTGTGGTGCTGGAGAAGACTCTTGAGAGTTCCTTGGACTGCAAGGAGATCCAACCAGTCAATCCTAAAGGAAATCAGTCCTGAATATTTATTGGAAGGACTGATGCTGAAGCTGAAACTCCAATACTTTGGCCACCTGATGCGAAGAGCTGACTCATCTGAAAAGACCCTGATGCTGGGAAAGATTGAGGGCAGGAGGAGAAAGGGACAACAGAGGATGAGATGGTTGGATGGCATCACCAACTCGATGGACATGGGTTTGGGTGGACTCCGGGAGTCGGTGATGGACAGGGAGTCCTGGCATGCTGTGGTTCATGGGGTTGCAGAGTTGGACATGACTGAGCGACTGAACTGAACTGAATAGTAGGAAATGTATTAGTCCTTGGACTTATTCACATTTCCTAAAAGTCTAATAATCATTTTTCAACCCATCCACTCATTCCACAAATATGTATTGAGCACCAAGTAGGTGCCAGGCAGGCACAGAAGATAGAGGATCCTGTACAATAGGTATGACTCCTGCCCTTCTATAGTTGATATTCTTAAGGAGGAAATCAGAATGAGCAAAACAAATATGTAAATGGTGACTATTACAAGGTAGTGTTTGGCTTGGAGAAAAAGAACACAGGGAAAGAGCAAGACAGGTTCTGGAGATGAGTTGACACCATAAACTTCCAAAAGTTGGCGCAAGGAGGCCCCACTGCAGTAATGCTGAGCAAGATCTAAAGGAGAAGAGAAGACAGAATATGAAAGTCTCTGTTGGGAAAGCAGCAAAAGCAGAAACTCTGAGACAAGAGCGCTCCTGGAAGGCTTGAGAAAGAGTCTGAATAGTCAATCAAAACATATAAAAATGTGAATTCAAAAGTCAGGGTCACAGATATACCACGATGCAGAAATTCAAGGTAGTTTTCTTGAAATCCTCTTTGTCTTCTTCAGAATTTTGTAAGTTTTTTAATAGAAATCTATTGCCTGTATTAATATAAAAGCCCTAAAGACATTATGTTAAAATTAGTTTTTAAAATCTAAATACACTGTATGCTCAGAGTTATGCAAAAAATTCTAATGAACACAGATAGTCAATCTGTGTTCATTAGAAAACATTTGGAAATTGTAAAAAGAAAAACAAAAAACTGGAAGGTTTATTTTTTTTCAAGCAGCCATCAGCCCACCAACTTGAGATCTTCCTCTGTCTAGTATACATAATTCTAAATGACCACTATTCTCACTGATAGGTACACCCATAGATTATCAAGGATAAATATAACTTTAAAGATCTCTAAATTGGTGCAACTTGAAGTGTGATTCTTAGGTCTCTTGCATCACAATTAACTGAGAAACCTGCTAAAAATGCAGGTTCCTAGATCACACTCTAAAGCTAGTAGATCAGAATCTTAGGATGTAGTCTGGAAACCTGCTTTTTTAGCACCGTTCCCAGATAAGCTATATACCACAGAACAGCTTGAGAACTACTTGCTCAGCTCAACAACAGTAAAGATATTTAGCAGATAAATTGCCTCTGCTATCTTCTACTGGCCAAGATTAATCTCTTCAATTTCAATCATTCCTAAACTTACCTTTCCTGTGCTTGGCAGGGCAACCACATTATATCTAAGTATTGCCAACATATGTCAAATCCTGATGTTCTTAAAAGCTTAGAGGATAAAATAGGTCACAAGTACAGTATTAACCTACGTTAAAATCCGGGATTAGATGGCAAATAGAAAAGAACAAGGCCATTATGGTTGTTGTAGTTTGGACTCAGAATGACCACTATACCACTATGAATTCCCACTTGATCAGCCAAACACAGAATTACATGTAATACCAAGAAGACCAAGACACTGATTCAGAGATGTGGCAATGTGAATGCAGTTACTTCATCATCCATCTATATACTTAATCTATCGTTCATCTAGATATTTATTTTTATATTTTCCTACATTTAACCACCAAAGTAAATGATTATGAATGAAATTAGACTTTCCAGGTTGCTCCAAGGATTACAGAATTTCTTGAGCTGCAATGAAGAAATCAGTTTTAATTTGATCAGAGGCCTAATCCACTTTTCCTGAACAAGGGTCACTTATATACTTCAACTAACCATTTTGAGAAGCTCAGCCAGAGAGAAATAGAGGAGTGAAATAACAAATTTTCACCCATAAACCAAGAAGAGGTAAATATTTCACTGAAAGAGACATTATGAAAGTAAACATGTAAATACTCATCACAAAAAGATACAGGATTATTTTTATAATGTGTCTGTGTGCTAAGTCACATCTGACTCTTTGCAACCCCACTGACTGTAGCCTGCCAGGCTCCTCTGTCCATGGAATTCTTCAGCCAAGAGTAATAGTGCAGGTTGACATTTTCTTCTCCAGGGGATCTTCCCAACCCAGGGATTGAACCTGTTATCTCCTACATCTTCTGCATTGGAAGGCAGATTTTTTTACCACTGCACCACTGGGAAATAGGGTATGGCAAAAATAAGTATTTTTATAAACACGCTCATTTCTCACGAAGGAAGATCTGAGAAGCTATGGCAGGAATCATTCTGTAAACCTGAGGATTCCTGTCTCCCTTTTAGTTAATCTGCTTTGTAACCTGGATTTTGAATATGAGATTTTAAAGTAGGGTGGGCCTTTATGCTTATCTGTCTGTGAGAATCAGGGTACTCATTTGGCAGAAACAGTCAGTTACACTGACATTTTTATGTTCTGGTCAAAGGTATTAAAATTTATTTTTGGCATGTATTGAGAAAAACCATCAAAGGAAATCAAATGGATTAAAAGCTTTCAAGCTTTAAGATGAAAAGAAATCACTCACACATAGTCACTAAATCCAAAATTGCATTTTTAATATGTGCATCCTTACATTGATAGGAGGCCAGAAATAAATCCTAACATTTAAGAAGTGAAGAGTTGTATCAGCTCAGGCAGGGCTGATACTTACATGAGACAGACTGCTAATCCAGTCAATAGGCCACCTGTCAAAAACTAGACTCTTAGCCGACATAAAATCCCCACAAAGATAAACCACTGTCATTAATGGTGAAAGTGAGATATTATGTTCTGAAAACTATTGAAAAATAGATGTTTATGAAACATACGCACAATTGTATTTTCAGGAATGAGTTCATTTACTTAGTAGTTCAAGGAAAGTTTTAACAGTGGAATCGCTGCGAACACCACCAGCCCCAGAGGAGGTCAGGTCCAAAGGCACAATGTACCTTCCAAGATACTTCTCAAGTGCTACTTTGGATGAGAATCACGTTAAGACTCCTGTGAACACTGATTCCAGGGGCTGTCTCTGATATCTCACTTAGTAGGGCCGTAGCCTGGAGTTGTGCATTTCTGACACGTTCCCAGGAGATGCTGCCGCTGCTGGTCTAAACTACATACCCAGTATCACCATTCTAGATGGCCTCTGATACCAAAAGGGTGGAGAGTCTAGAAAATAAATGCGTCCAGCTTCAAAATCTCACCCAATGATAAACATAATCCAGGCTTCAGATATAACCTCCAGAAGCTTCTCATTTCTATCATTCAATTGTAGATGTGATGGTTATGTACACTCAAATCTCACTGGGGTACATTAGGATAAGGAATTTATAAGACAACTGGACCCCTCCCCAGTCACGGAAGACTTTGCAGAAAAACTTAAATCATATTAATGATTAGATCAAAAAAATCCACAAATTAGGGGAAAATACTTGTTAACTAATATTTTAAGCAAACTTTCTATATGAGGAGACCAAACACATATAATTTGTTCATTATGTACAATAATCATTTAAAGGTACAAAAATGATCTAAATCTTAATCAAACTTTTGAAATACTTGAAATAAAATAAAAGAGAAAATGAAGTTGGTGATATATTTTTACACCTCTTTGGGGAGCAGCACAATGCTGAGTGTTAGAGCCTGAGATGGTAGACCAGCTCCCCCTCGAAATTTTCCCAGTTTTGAGCAACTTAATTTTTATGTGCTGAGTGACCCCATCTACAAAATAATGGTGCTAATTTGACTGGTCTCTAAGAAAGCTTCTAGCTTACATTCGGAAATGACCCCTCCAAACCTGCTACCATGTTTACCTTAAAAATAAAATGTGTATGACTCCTTTCATTAAGACTTATGCAAAATGTTTTATCTTAATGGAGTCAAAATTAAGTACTGCTTATTCCTTTATTAAGGGATTTTGCAGGTGGCTCCGTGGTAAAGAATCCACCCGCCAATATAGGAGACACAAGAGATGCAGGTTTGATCCCTGGGCTGGGAAGATCCCTTAGAGAAGGAAATAACAAACTACTCCAGTATTCTTGCCTGGAAAATCCCATGGACAGAGGAGCCTGGCCGGTTACAGTCCATGGGTTTGCAAAGAGTCAGGAACAACTTAGCAAATAAACAACAACTTCTTCTTAACCAACTATTCAATTTTTCAGGACTCCACATGGAGATGTGATACTGGAAAATGAAGTTTTTCCAACAGTACATCAAATATGAGTGCTCAATAATGAGAGCTATTTTCTACTTTCCAATTTCAAAGCAAGTTTTTTGTGTGTGTATTAGATATGCAACTGAACTTATTAAATGTAATTACAAATGAGTCTGTATGGGATACTGGCCCATGCTCCTAACTTAAACAGTTTGGAAGAAAACAAGAATCTGGGCATAAGGAAAATTATTTAAGACCTCTTTTATAAGTTATGCATGTCTGGGAATTCAAATTTAGAAACCAAATTCTGAATGTTGTAGCACCCTCATCAAAGCATGGAAAAATATTTCTTGCATCTTCTGATAAGAGCCTTTCTGAACATGACAATTATCATTTATCCCTCTAATAGCAAATAACACTGATGAATTATCTCCTATGATCTTATTGTGTAAGATTTGTATTCCTGTTTCTGTGACATATGTATTTCTTGAATTAGAATATAGAATTCCAGTGCTTTAGGAGATAATCAGGCTGCTAAAATCAATGTTGTTAGTACATGTAAAGCAATAGAAAGCAAGACTTTTATCATTATTTTCTAAAAAGATTACCTCACTCAAGTAGCTGATAATGTGACATCTAGATGCATGTGCCACCTGTGGCTCCAACTTCAGGTTGCCTTTTTTTGTTGTTCACAAAGTCTAGCCTTATTTCAAGTTCTATCTCTCTAGTCACTGAGATCAAGTAACAACAGCCTGAATCTTGTCTCCTCATGCAACAGCCCATGTTTCACCACAAGAATCTCAAGGAGGTGGGAGGGGGGATCGGGATGGGGAATACGTGTAACTCTATGGCTGATTCATATCAATGTATGACAAAACCCACTGAAAAATTAAAAAAAAAAAAAAAAAGAATCTTAGAAATTTTTCAAATCAATCATGAAGGGATTTTTTTTTCTTTCCCTCTACAATGGCATTGACCAAAGTTGATCATTGTATTTTTCTACCAATTTTTATAACTGAAGTTACAAGTTCTTCTTGAACATTTAAGTAACCTCAAGGAAGAGAAAGGTTTTCCTTTAGGGTTTGTTTCTCTGCAGAGTAAATTCTTGGGGGAATTTCTCAGATTCTCTCCAGGTATCCATATCTAACTTCTTGCTCATAAATCTCCAAGGAATAGTCTCATCAACAATGAGAGAATAACGTTCATGTGACTATCATAGAACATCACATGGTCTTGGATGTTGAAAAATGCCAGCCACTTAGTCTAATATACGTTTCACTTAGTAAGTTATTAAGAAATCCCTCTCGATCTCCTAATATGATTTCCATGGATTAAAGTATTCTCAGTAAGATCTCTGTTCCTGAAGAAACACTAGAAACAACATACATGACTTCATTTTAAAAGCTAAATGGAATAGATGTACAAAATAGAAGCAGAGATAATTCAGCAACTGCATAAAGTAGTAGCAATGTTTGTATACAATCATTGCCATGAATGGCTGGGTAAACATATTATTCAGCAATCTGGTAAACTGTCACCTTTCTTGTTTATTAGGTCTGACTTCAAATAAATTCTAGAATGCAGGAAAAAAATGCGAATCTTTTGAAACTGAATTTCATTTTAGTCTTCACTATAGCATTTAGGCAAGTAAAATCAGGTAGTCTTGAGAATTTCCACATATTTTACTAATAGTGACAATCTCATCACTCATGTTGGACTTCTAGTATCTATTTGGGCAAAAGAAACAAACAAAAATAAATAAATAAAGCTGTTCCTACTCTTAGTAATATAAAAACTGCTGTGGCTCATCCTTATCCAGGTTAAGGGTTTCAAGGTAGAGTATAGAAAACAACAAAAACACTTTAGCCCTGGTAGTCCATCTACTGAGCGCAGAGAAATTTAAAAACATCATTTTCTAAACTAATCTGTCTTTCTGATATATAAAATTATTACGTGACTAGTGGATAACAAAAGTTTTAAGTACATCAATAATTATTTTAAAAGAATGATGAGTTTTTCTGAAGGGTACTTCTGAAAGACTCAGACATTGACAGACTTAGAAATGTAATCTCTCTCTTTAAATCACTGTTGGAGACTTTTAAATAAATAAATATATATACATATGTGTTTATATGAAAGTTACAAAACAAGTGTGATTTATTTTTGATACATGACCCAAGTTATCACTAAATTTCATTCAAATCAAATGCTTTTAATTAAGATAGTAAAGAAAAAGTCAGTATCTATATATATAAACTATATTTTTAATACAGTAAAAAAATTTCAGAAATTTGTTAATTTCTGAAAAACAGGAAAGATTATATTTTATGATTTACTTAAGACATCCTGTGCCTCTGACATTCAATGCTATTTTTCTAAAACACATTTCCTTCCGACTCAAAGACTTCTTGGTACAACCTGTATATGAAGACATCCTCAAAGGGGAGCTTACACAAGTGCCCGCGGACACAGCCATGAGAGTTCCAATCTAGAGCTAGATGCACACAGACCGAACCAGCTTAAAACATGAAATCAAGACAAGGAGCCTTGGCAGGGGCTGTTCAAGGGACTCACACCTGGTGAGCGGCGCCGACTCCAGGGGCATCAACGCGCGCGAAGCCCTGCAGAACGCGCGCACCTCCCCGCGCCCCTCCCGCGACGCCACGCGGTCCGACGGCTGCTCCCCTGCAGCCCGCGCCCTCCCGGGCCCCTCGCCCGGCGGCCCGCCGCTGCTTACCTGGCGGAGGCGGCGACCACGGAGGCGGCGGACGGTGCAAGGTGCCGAGGCTCGCGCGGCGGCTGCGCGAGCGCGGCTCCCGGGCCCGCCCCGCCGCGCCCTCCTCTCCGGAGCCGCGGGCTCTGGGGCGGGGCGGGCTCCGAGGGCCGGGGAGGCGGGCGCCGCGGGCCGGACCCCACGTGACCCGCACGCCGGCCGCTGATTGGAGGGCCGGGGGCGCGGCGGCGGCTGCTGACTCCCGGAGCCCAGGCTCCCGGAGGTGGTTACCTGGCAACCCAGAGTCGGCTCTGAAGACCGGATTCCCGGAGTTTGTGGTGAGGCTGAAAGTGGAGGAAGAAGCAGTGAGCCACCGGCGTTCTCACCCCCTAACACACATAGCTGCTGCTGCTGCTAAGTCGGTTCAGTCGCGTCCGACTCTGTGCGACCCCCATAGACGGCAGCCCACCAGGCTCCTCCGTCCATGGGATTTTCCAGGCAAGAGTACCGGAGTGGGTTGCCATTGCCTTCTCCTAACGCTTATAGAGTCTTCTCATAATACATATGGAGCCTTCACCTCTAGGAAAATGAGTCAAATATGCCATGAATAAGTCACCTCACCTCCTTGGAGAGCCTGGGCTTCCTTGAGCTGAGCCTCCTTCAGAGGCTGTGAGTTGAATACATCACCCGGAGTGTGAATACAGAATACTGTCTCTTTGGCACTTCGTTATTGTCTGATTAGGCTCAAGAAGCTCTGTGCAGGACCCCTATGAAAGCTATTTGTCACTCTTAGTGGGTTTGTGTGTAATTAATTTGAAGGGAAGTGAAGTCGCTCAGTCGTGTCCGACCCCATGGACTGGCCTACCAGGATTCTCAGTCCATGGGATTTTCCAGGCAAGAATACTGCAGTGGGTTGCCATTTAACATTTTGCTGGTGGAATCTGGTTGAATGGAAATAGTACTGTCATTTACATTTCCTTCTTAATATCTCTGAAATCAATTCATTGCTAATGTCCTTTATCAAACACACAGGAGAAAATAAGCCTTCAGATACTCGGAATGAAGTGTGTTTAATAACACATTGAGTTTTCACTATATGTCAGACTCTGAATAGTTAATAAATTAATGGTTTACTCCAACCAAGCAACCAGGGACTTTCATTCCCTAGACTTAATCCTGACCCTCTTATGCCATAGACTTTTTTCTTCCAAAGTATTCTGCGTAGTCTGTTACCTACCACGGCACTTAACATTCTATTTTGCAAATTAAAATTGGCTTAAAAGTTACCTCTCCACATAGACAAGCTTTTTAAAAGCTAGAATCAGTTCTTACGAGTCTGTTCCCTTCATTCTAACAAATAGCAGATCTTCAATAAATGTTGGCTCAATGGATGGATAAACAAATAAATAAGCACATACTCTACCAGAGAAAATAGAGGACAATGCCTAAGTACATTTGATGTGTTAAGTCCTAAAATGGGGTTATGTAAAAGTTCTGTGAGATAATTTCAGATGAGGGAAGGAGAAAGTTTTTTTTTTTCATTGTTTTCAGAGAAACTTGCAATAAGTGATATTTTCGACAGGAATTTAAGAACCAAATAGACTTTACCTGTTGGAAAAAAGGACTGAACATACTGTGCAGTAGGAACAGCATGGCCAAAAACAAAATGGGTAAAAGCGTGACTGATGTAACTAATTTTGGCTTGTTTGCATTCTCTGGAGGAGGTGAAGGTAGATATGTAAAGATATGAGGGGAGAGAGAAATTGGTAAAAGATTAAACTGAGAAAATTGGAAAACTAGATTGAAAAGACATTGAACACCCAAATTAGGTTAGACCTTAACCTCTAAAACCAGAGCTTTTCCTTGAGAAAAGTTACCTTCGAAATGAGGGTATGTAACTTTAGCCACCTCATGCGAAGAGTTGACTCATTGGAAAAGACCCTAATGCTGGGAGGGATTGGGGGCAGGAGGAGAAGGGGACAACAGAGGATGAGATGGCTGGATGGCATCACCAACTCGATGGACATGAGTTTGAGTAAACTCCGGGAGTTGGTGATGGACCTGACGTACTGCAATTCACGGGGTCGTAAAGAGTCGGACACAACTGAGCGACTGAACTGAACTGAACTGAAGGGTGCAGAGAAATGAAAAGCATGATGAATTAGGGAAAAGATACAGATGGCCTGAATTAAGACCATGAAAATAAGAATGCTAAAGAGGGCAGATAGAAAGAAACATTTCTGGGAAAACAGACTGTCATTTTTGTTTATGACAGATATTTGCTTGCTACAGTGTCACCGATAAGCACAAAGAGAAAAAGTTGTCAAAAAAGACACAATGTCTAGCTTGGTCCATTGGTTGAATAAAAATATATTTTACATCTAAATAATTTGTTCATAATTGTTTCAGCTCTGCAGTTAAAAATCAGAAACCAAATGGGACATGAGAAATTATCTGGTTGTGCACTCACAATTTAGAGATGAAGGTCATGGGGCCTGGAAAATATTAGAATTTGTCAAGATCCTACAGCTATATTATTAATAGTAGCAGAACTGATATCATGATCCCAGACACCCTATTCAGTACTCTTCTCCCTTTCCTGTGATTTTGTTTGTAAGTCTTGAAAGAGAGGTTTAAACAGTCATAGGTATAATTAGATCCAGAACTCAAAGAAATAGTATAACCTAATTTCTAAGGAAAACATCTTTTTACTGTGGTTTTCATTCTTTTATTCAACAAATATTTAATGCAATGCAAAAAGCTGTCAGTCATTTAGACTGACTGACAGTTTCAGGGCAATCATTGGGTCTTAACTAGCAGAGTAATTTAGGGAATCTATTGATTCCAGCCAGTATGTCTTAATGGCTAAACATGTTCTATGAGAGTATTGACTTTGGAAAGGTTTTCAAGGCCATTTAATGTGACAAGTGCATTTTTAGTGAATATTCTAAATTAATGTGAAGAAATTCCTTAACTTAAATTTTAGGAAAATGTATATTAAAGGGCTTTAGTTTCACCTAAGTGAAAAGCCTTTTCATACTATTTTTAATGTAAAAAATAGTAAGAAAATAGACATAAACATGACAAAGGAAAAAACTGATCAAACTGTAGAGAATGAACTACTTAGAAACTTCCTGTGTGTAAAAACTCTGACTGAAGCCAGATGGCACTGGCTTGAGACAGACAGTTGTCATGGTTTTTAGGGTTTTAGAAACCCATTGTTGTACACAGCTCTTATTAAAATTAAATGATATAAATTTATAATTTTAAAGTGTTACTAAAAACAAATACTCAAAACTCATCACTTTCTAATTATTTTTATTATTTTATCTGTGTCTAATTTATTGAGGTTATGTCTATTATGTCTATTTACATCTATGCCTGCATGGGAAATACTATATAATATATATATGTAATATTATAATACTATATAATATTTCTTCCCGGTACATCATTCCATGATGGGATATTGTACTTGAAATTGGCCAAAATCAGTGTGTTTACAACTCCCAAATCAGCAAATGCTGCAAATCAGGGCAGGATTCATGGTTCTGTTGACTGTCTAGACCTGTGCTGTCTATTAAAGTAGCCACTAGCAACATGTGGACTTTTTAATTAGTTAAAAAAGAATGAAAAGTATTGTCCCTCAGTTGCAGTAGGCCCATTTCAAGTGCTCAGTAGCCAGTGATGTTTGCTAGAAACCATTGCAATACTTTAAAGCAATTATCTGTCAATTACAAATAAATAAATAAAATAGCCAGTGTAGTTAAGTGACTTCTGTATTAAACAGCACATATAAAGGGCATCTTCTTCATCATCTTCATTGTCACAGAAAGTCCTCTTGGTAAGTGTTGGTTCATTTCCAGAGTCAAAAATTTGTTTCTGAAAAGAGCCATGTGGTAGATATTTTAGGCTTTGAGAACCATGCAGCCTCCATCTCAACTACTCAATTTTGTTGAAAGCAATCGGATAAGACTTAAATAAATAGGTGTGGCCATGTCCCCCATAAACTTATTTACAAAAACAAACTATATTTGACCTACAGTTTATCTGTCAATCTCTGGTATGAACTTAGGTGATAATATTAATAATGCAATTCAACTGTAAACTGGAATATGTCTGTCATTATCACAGTAGAATAGCACAAAAAATTGAGGCATTCTCCTTCTAAAATTCAAAAACTATTATCCAGTACTGCAAAGAACTTGGTAAAGTCAATGACAAAAAGCCTTCTTTGTTTTGCTTTTGACTCATTAACAGGAAAATATCAGTCAGTACTAAAGCACTATGTTTATTTGCCTATTGCAACTGTGATTTAGCTACAAATATAAGAGTTTGGCAAAAATTATGAAAGAATTACGTGAAAATCAATTAGCTACATGGAATGTAAAATAAAAATATTGTATTATTATGTGTAAATTGCACGTAACACACCCTTTATCTCAGAAAAATCTGTAATAAACTTGTGTACCTACATATGTACACATTGTTTTATGCAGAGAACTTGTTGTTAAATATTCATTAGCACGTCACTAAAAAGTACTTGGTGGTGGTTTAGTCCCTAAGCCGTGTCCAACTCTTGGCGACCCCATGGACTGTATCCCGCCAGGCTCCTCTGTCCATGAAATTCTCCAAGCAAGAATACTGGAGTGGGTAGCCATTTCCTTCTCCGGGGGACCTTCCTGACCCAGGAATCAAACCCAGGTCTCCTGCATTGCAAGCGGATTCTTTACCAACTGAGCCACCAGGAAAACCCTAAAAAAGTTCTTAAATGTGTCTAAAAGTGTGACAAAGTGTGCATTATGATTCTTGGTGTTTCTAAAGCCATCAGTCTACGTACCCACTGATTTGTCTTTCTATTTATCTATCATAGACTTGAAAATGTGCCACTCATCTCCAGCTGTGGGAAACACCAAAGACAGATGACCCCAGGTACTGTGCTCAGAATCCACCACTACTGTGTCTTGCCAAAACCACACGTTTATAGTATGTCAATTTTCTCTCAGTCAGTCAGTTAGTTCAGTTCAGTCGCTCAGTCATGTCTGACGCTTTGTGACCCCATGAATTGCAGCACGCCAGGCCTCCCTGTCTATCACAAACCCCCGAAGTCTACTCAAACTCATGCCCATCGAGTCAGTGATGCCATCCAGCCATCTCATCCTCTGTCATCCCCTTCTCCTCCTGCCCCCAATCCCTCCCAGCATCAGGGTCTTTTCCAATGAGTCAACTCTTCGCATGAGGTGGCCAAAGTATTGGAGTTTCAACTTCAGCATCAGTCCTTCCAATGAACACCCAGGACTTACCTCCTTCAGGATGGACTGGTTGGATCTTCTTGCAGTCCAAGGGACTTTCAAGAGTCTTCTCTAGCACCACAGTTCAAAAGCATCAATTTTTCGGCGCTCAGCTTTCTTCACAGTCCAACTCTCACATCCATACATGACCACTGGAAAAACCATAGCCTTGACCAGACGGACCTTTGTTGGCAAAGTAATGTCTCTGCTTTTTAATATGCTGTCTAGGTTGGTCATAACTTTCCTTCCAAGGAGTAAGCGTCTTTTAATTTCATGACTGCACTCACCATCTGCAGTGATTTTGGAGCCCCCAAAAATAAAGTCTGACACTGTTTCCACTGTCTCCCCATCTATTTCCCCTGAGGTGATGGGACCAGATGCCATGATCTTAGTTTTCTGAATGTTGAGCTTTAAGCCAACTTTTTCACTCTCCTCTTTCACTTTCATCTAGAGGCTCTTTAGTTCCTCTTCACTTTCTGCCATAAGGGTGGTGTCATCTGCATATCTGAGGTTATTGATATTTCTCCCGGCAATCTTGATTCCAGCTTGTGCTTCTTCCAGCCCAGCGTTTCTCTCAATAGTAATTGATTAACTTTGGCACGTGACTAATTGTCTCCAGCTAGAGAGAAAGAAAATTATGTGAATACCTTTTTTATTTTAAATGGAAGATTCTATTTGAATGTATATTTGCAATGAATATTGGGGCTTCCCTGGTGGCTCAGTCAGTAAAGAATCCGCCTGCAATGCAGTAGACCTGGGTTTGGTCCCTGGGTTGGGAGGTCCTCTGGAGGAGGGCATGGCAACCCACTTCAGTATTCTTGCCTGGAGAATCCCATGGACAGAGGAGCCTGACAGGCTGCAGTCCATGGGGTCTCAAAGAGTCGGGCATGACTGAGCGACTAAGCACAGTAGCAACATAGGCAAAATTATTCTTGTTTATTTGGACAGCCACCTGAGTTTATATCCTTAATTTTACCCCACTCCTCTTAAATCATAATATGTTTTCAACTTATTATATTCCAAATGGAAATGTTTTTTGGTGTAAGATACAGATAGATTTTATCTGAGATAGGTATTGTACATGCCTGCGTGCTAAGTTGCTTTAGTCATATCCGACTCTTTGTGACCCTATGGACTGTAGCCCCCAGGCTCCTCTGTCCATGGGGATTCTCCAGGCAAGAATACTGAAGTGGGTTGCCCTCCTCCAGGGGTTCTTCCTGACCCAGGGATTGACCCTGCGTCTCTTATGCCTCTTGCATTGGCAGGCAGGTTCTTTACCACCTGGGAAGCCTGAGATACATGTTATAACACACTAATTCTAAAATTCTCTAATATGGGCATTCTATTCCTGTGTATGTGTTTTATATACATATAAATGTGTTTTTATATACATATAAATGTGTTTTTATGTGTATATAAAACTGCCTATGTATTGAAATAGAAGTTATCCAAGCTTTTTAAAGAGCCTTGAAGAAGTGTATATGATAGACTGAGAGTGCAACAGGCTACGCTGAGTGAAACTAAAGCAAGATGCAGCCGTTTGGCTGTGGAACACGTGCCTTGGACTGTTTTGTTGTGAAAACAAGACAAGATGTTGTTGCTATGAATGAGAGTCCCACATGAAGCAATTTGCTGAAAACATCTCGGGAGACTCTGGGCCCCTAAGACAAAGCATTTTGTTCTAGGGATGACTGCCAACAATTTATCTTTAATCCACAATTTTAGTATTTTAGTGACACCAGGTTGAAGAGGATAGTCATTTCTCACTTGTTTTTAAAATGCTTAAGATCATCAGCAAGAAGTTAAAATCTAGCATTTAAAAACCTTGTTCAGCACATGGCCAAATTTCCTTTGGCCATGTTTTCTGAGAGCAGTCGTAAAATTAAACCTGAGAGGACGACTTCTGAGTCACTCTGTTTCTAATCATAGCGATCTTGCTGAAAGAAAGAAAAAGAAAAATCTTAAATATGTATTTTATGAAATATGAACACAATATATGTTGCATTGTGTTTTTCCAGATGCCAGATTTATCAGTTGATTGATTTTATGGCCTAAAATATTTTTTCTAAGGAGCAAAACAGTTTAATAATAAGTATGTCCTTTTTTTTTTTTTTTTTTGACATGTTGTTTTTCCACTCCTTTGTCCCTATGAACCTTTTTGGTGCCAGGGTCTGATTTTGAGAAAGACAATTTTTCCACGGACTTGAGGTGAAGGAAATGGATTCAGGTTGATTCAAGTGCATTATATTAACTGTATACTTTATTTCTAATCTAATGCTGCCACTGATCTAATAGGAGGTACGTGACCTGGATGTTGGGGACCCCTGCTCTGTGTCACTCTGGCTCCACAACTGTATTATAGTTTGGGGCTTTTTAGAGGTGAAAGAGGAGTAAGAAAGTAATGGATCCACGTTCTATTCTGGAGAAGTTATACTGAAAAAAATTTTTTTCTCAAAAGGAAAGTGTGGCCAAAGTAATTCAGTAAATAAGCAAGTCAGTCTTATATGTCTATTAAGCGCATTTCTTGTTGTTGTTGTCCAGTCACCAAGCTGTGTTCGACTCTTTGAGACCCCATGGACCGCAGCATCCCAGGCTTCCCCGTCCCTCACCATCTCCCAGGGTTTGATTAAGCAGGTTAGTGGACATCTAATATTTGCCACTTACTTAAATTGTTCTGTGAAATGAATGTTCAGAATTTTTAATTTATGGTTGATAAATTAATACTTAAGGAGATGCTTATAATTAGCTTTTCAAGACTTTGCATTGCATAACACTTTATTTTCATGTTGAAACTTAGAGAGTGATCATGAGGCAAGATCCTTAGGGATTAATTTGTAAGTATTCTCAAACGCTTTAATCGCCTGGGCATTTTAGTATCATTGCTTTTGGTATACAAATGGATTTTTCCCTCTTGTTCATGAAAACACAATTAAATTTTGAGAAGTATGTTGTTCAATCACATGCCATTTCACCAGTTACAGGCATTTTACCTGTATAGGAAGGAACCAGGTAGATGTTATAACCAGTTCAAAAAAATTTCAAAACTTCACAAATGCACATGATGTGTAAAGGAATATTGAAATGAATTTCAAATGCAAGCAAAAATTGTCTTTGTGGGGAAAGAGGAGCAAGTTAATTGAAACTTTATCAGACGGAACAATGTTTACGTTATCTGTCACCTGCAATTTAAAAGAGAAGAGTAAAACAGCTCAAAATGATGAGTAGGATTCAAATTGGACCATCAGAAGGATGCGTGAATTTCCACTGGCCTTTCAACAGCTGTGCTGGTGATATTTGGGGATCTAGCTTTGGCTCCATAGTGTACTCATTGAGGTGAAGAACTGTAGACTTTAAATTTAATCAACGTGACTGATTCCTAACAAACACTACGTGCAGCTTCACAGGGGAGAAAAGATAATCTCAAGGAATGAGTAGAAATGAAGTAGTATTTAAGGCTTAGCTTAAAATAGCATACGCATTGGCACAATTGTAAACTAGGATTATCTAATAGCTATCAAGGCTTCAAAAGAGCATCTTAGTCTATCTACTTGCCAATGTTTTTCCCAAATCTTTATTGTCATATTTACTGTTGTTCATAGCTGAGATTGTTTTGGTGGGGGTAACAGATGGAGTGTGTTATGATTATAATGGGACAAGTGTTAACGTCTGAATAGTGAAAAATCCTGGTGATTTTTTCTTTGGTTAAGATATGGAGTTTCTGACATTATCTGAAAGAGCGTATAGATTGTTTTAACAGGGCAATGCTAATTTTTCTAATAATGTCTAAGTGACAATTTTGAGTCGCCACTAGGTGGCACTACTGTACCCTTAGACAGCGAGGCCGTTGATCCCTCGTCTATCCCGGAGGCAATGCAAGTTCCCTCTGGCCAGGCTCCATTCGTAGCCTCTTCTCCTGGTCCCGTTTGCTCACTCGTTAAGTTTCACTCGAAGCAACAATCAGATACAACTTTGTTGCTTATTCAGCCCTGAAAATCCACTCTCTGGATTAAAAGATATGTATGTTTACTGGAAATTTACAATTTCACGGTGAATACATTTCTGTAAGCCCTGAGCCTATAACTCCTCCATCCCTCTTCTCCTGTGCTTTAACAACAAAAAAAGCTCAGTTCACAGAGCAGTGAAACATGAAAAGAAACACAATTATTGTTGTAAGCAAGCAAGTGCAGCAACATAAACAAGACATTCCAAACCTTTTCACTGCCTGAGACTTATTAGTAAATGCTGCTCCTTTGACATTGGGTTTCCATGTACATCATGACTGTCATGTCAAAAATTGTATCATTTCGTAAACGTTTTAATGAAGTGAAAGGGCATCTAAGAATAGTAGGAACCATAAAACACTTCAATTCTATCTCCGCGATTTAAAAAAATGCAGGTCTAATTTATTTAATATAACTAAAAGGACTGAACATTCTCCACCGACTCTGCTCCAGGGTTCATATGAGCACATGCCTAGCATCCTTGCTGACTCACCTCTGGAAGTCCTCATTTTCTCGCTTTCCTGTCCCGACCCTAATCCTTAGAATCTTAGTATTGTAAAGGAAAGACTAGTATATTGGGATCCTTGACCTTCTGGAGTTCTTTTTTTTTGCTCAGAGGAGACAGTGATGTGAATAAAAGTACTTGCATTTTTTTGAAGCCTTTGCCCTCCATTTATATGTCTGTCTAGCTTTTATACGCCTGTCTTCCTCTCTGTTCCCTGGTTTGTTGGAGACTTTAGCTTCCAGCACAAGGTCTTCCTCTCTAGTCCTGCTTCTGGTCAGAGAGGTCAGCATCTTTCCAGGTGACCGTCCAGCAATCAGGCCTCTCAGCCCATCACATGCACCGACAACCTTGTGCTCCAGTGTGTTTGGCTTTGGGCAACATACATCTTTGGGGCATCAGTGTTAAGACTGGATTTCTGAAGGATCCAGGATAACCAGTTAGTGTACCAGATTTATGTGATGCATGTGATACTTCATTGTCTGGATCAACTTGACTGGGGGAGGAGGTGACTGGATAGCTGTTGAAACATTATTTCTGGCTAAACATTATTTCACTATTATGGTTATAGGTGAGATAATATCAGTTCTGAAGTACTATTTTTTATTTCAAACGGGAGGACAAAATACTTACCTTTATATATAAATCAATTTAATAGAGGATTAATTATTTGTTTTTGCCAAGTAAAAGTAATTTTTTAAGGGGGAGATAAAATGAAGTCATTGTAATATATTGTTCTGCTCAATCAGTGTGTGTTTATGTTCTTGAGCTAACATCACATACCCTCCTTTTCAGAGAACTTAAATACAAAATCTTAAAATCAGTGTTTCTTAAAGCAAAGTCTACTTGTAGCAAAACTACCAAGAAGTTTACTTAAAATTCAACTTCCCAGAACTTTGTGTTGCTAAGCTGCTTCAAAATTTAAAAAAAAAAAAGAAGTTTTGCTTAAACACAAATGTTTAGGAGTGACCATAGTGGGGCTTCCCTGATGGCCCAGACTGTAGAGAATCTGCCTGCAATGCAGGAGACCTGGGTTCGATCCCTGGGTAGGGCAGATCCCGTGGCGAAGAGAATGGTTATCCACGCCAGTATTCTTGGGTGGAAAATTCCATGGACAGAGAAGCCTGGTGGGCTACAGTCCATGGGGTCGCATAGAGCAACTAACGTGCACACACACACACACACACACACACACACACACACACGGTGGAGGACCACCTCCTCCCCATTTGCCCAGGTCCTCCCCAGTTCCAGCACTGAAAGCCACAGGTCCAGTTTCCTGAGAACCCCCTGGAGTCCTAGGCAAACCTAGACTGCAGCAGAATTTATCACCAGGAGCCAGCTATGGCAACAAAGACAACACAGCGGGTGCAAAGGCTTAGCATTTCAATTATGCTTTTGCAAAACAAGAAGGAAAGGAGAGATTTAAGTCACAATTTCACGAAAATGGTGCTTGTGTCAAGTCCCACAGTGCGTTCGTGTGGTTAGGCTGACCTCTGGTGGGGATGCACTCTCAGCCACAATCACGTGAGAGGCGGGTTTTTCTTTTAAGGTCTTTTATTTTCTTTTCCATTCAGAATGAAATACACTTCAAATGAAGTTTCTCCTCCGACGTTAAGTACATGGCAGAACCTCTCTGTAATGACGCTGCAGACCAGCCCTATGGGGCTGCGCTGGAATGGCAGAGCGGGGAAAGTCATGCCGTTGGGTCCCGTGTTTTTCTTAGTTATCATCAGGGAAAGCCTAACAAGATCGTAAACTTAAAATTGAGTCTCTAAGTTTTAGCCTTTACATCTTGTGTGTCCTCTGCCTTTCCATACAGTTTTCCCAGATTTCTATGTGTGTTTCTCCTTTGCTTCCTTCAGATCTCTGATTAAACGTTACCTCATTAGACAGTCCTTCCTGACTACATAGGATAAACATCAATTCTTTCCCTGATACTTTCTATCCTCTTTCTACTTTAGTCCTCCTTAGACCAATCCGCCACACCTGAAATCTGTTCATCTCTCTCTCTCTCATCTTTCTGTCTATTGATCCATCCATCACTGCATGCCCCTAGAAAAAGGCAGGGTCTTTGCCTATATTGATTACTGCCATACCTATAGCATCTTGAACAGGATGTATTATAGGCAGCAGTAGGTGAACAACATGTGTTTCTTGAATGACTGAATGAATGGTCAGTTTTTCATTAGCCTACAGTCCATCCTCTGAAACACTGAGCAGCCAAACACAATGTATAAGTCCTTGCACAGAAGAGTTTTCATGAAAAGAAATCACACTGTAGATTGTCTTTTCACAAGTAAACGGCCTAGTTACCTATTTTCACAAAGTGGAAATAGGATGGTAATAGCCGCATGTGTGTCACTCACAGGTGTCTGAATGCAACTTTGCTGCTATTTTTGCTTTATTAAATTGAACCAGAATTTCAAGGCAGTGAGAGATTCTTCTCTCATTTTTCTATTGATGTTAAATCAATCTTAAACATTTCTAAAAGGCTAAAATATTATTAGGCATATATATTATGCCCTTTAAAACATGCATACCAAATATAGATAAGTAATGTTGTTCTTGATATTGTCTAGCTAAGGCTACCTGGTGCTTATACATAAGGCCATACAAACAGAGTAAACCATGCTACACATCTTCAATATCAGAGAAGAACTATTTTTCTTGTTAATATTCTTTGCTTAAATAGGACTGTGTTAAAAATTTTTGAATTTTTAACTGAAAATATTTCTGAGAAGATCATAATGCTGGTAGTACTTGAGAGAAAATGATAAAAAGCAGTGCTTTGCTCTTTTTTCACTTCTTATTTTGACATAATTTCAGACTTGTAGGAAGGCTGCAAGAATATTGAAAAAGATTTCTTTTATCCAGATTCCCGTGTTAACATTTCCTACTTCTATTTTGCTGTGTTGCTTTTTCCTTCTCAAATGTATTACATATACACACACACCCTCTCTTGTATATATATTTTTTCATTTTTTGAAAGTAAGCATCAGACTTGATGCTCTTTTACTCTTGAATTTTTCAGTAAATATTTCCTGAAAGCAAAGATATTCTCTTTTTAATCAAAGTAGAATTATCAAATAGAAACTTAGTATTGGTATTATGATCTAAACTACAGACGTTATTCACATGTTGCCAATTGTCCCAATAATATCTATAAAGGATGTAAAGGAGAAGAAATCCCGGGTCAGGTTCCCCCCTGTTGTTCTGTCTTCTCGCTCTGCTTTACTCTGAAAGCTCCTCAGTCTGTCTTTGTTTTCATAACCTTGATAATTCTGGAGAATATAGGCCAGTCATTTCGTAGGCTGTGCTTCTGCTTGCTTTGATGGGACACAGTCCGTGATTGGATGTACATTCTGCATTTTTGGCAAGAATATTGTAGAAGTATGTGGTGTTTCCTGTGCATCCATTGTATCAGGAAGCTCAAGATGTCATTTGTCCTACTGCTACTAGTGCTGTTGACTTTATGACTTCATTACAGTGATGTCTACCCATTTTCCCTACATAAAGTTATATTTTTCATTGTAATAAATAAGCATATTACACGAGATAATTTGTGAGTTAGGAACATAAAATTCCTGTTGTTCATCAGACTTACTTTTTATCCACCAGATTTAGTTTTAGCATCTGCTAATGATTCTTTTGAAATCAGTTATGACTATAAGGGTTGCCAAATGGTGATTCTCTAGTTCCGTAATAGTGTTGCTTTAATCAGAAATGAGATATATTCTATAATTGTTTTTATCTTCTCATCGTTTAATTATTTTCTTAGTGGATTTGTACATTCTCATTTTTTTTCCCCATTGCTAGTTTTATCTAGCATTAGCCACTCAATCGTGTCTGACTCTTTGCGACCCCATGGACTGTAGCCTGCCAGGCACCTCTGCTCATGGAATTCTCCAGGCAAGAATACTGGAGTGGGTTGCTGTTTCCTTCTCCCAGTTTTATCTAAGAGATCTGTAAAAGTTGCCGAGGTCATTTGGTAAAAAGCACGGGCTTTATAGATCATTTCCTTCTTGCAATAAGTAATTATTTGCATTAGCCATATTATTTTAATAGTCTTAAAAAATAATGATGAGAGGGCACTATAGCCTCAAGGCTTCTTTTGATCCTATTTTTTGCTGTGAAATACATGAACTAGCTTATGATCATAGCTGTTTGCTGCTGTTGGTACAAATGATCAAATCACTTTTACAGTGTTTCTTCCACTAGAGTCATTTTTTCTTTTTAATGATTTCTTCTTCCTGCCTGCTCTCCAGTCTATTCTCTGGCCAGAGTCTAAATTGCTTAGGCACCTTTTCATCCAGACTGATCCATGCTCAGCAACAGTACATGCCTGTCTGAACAGTAGGGAACACTTGTAAGGTTGGCGGTGAATCCTAATGAGAAGAGCCCTGAATTCAGAGCCAGAGACCAGAGTGCTTCCAAGTAGGGAAGGCTGATAAACGGTAAAGTCCTTTCCAGTCTCCCCTTCCCCTTCAAGCCAGTGACAGTTCTGTGCTTCCTTACCTCCCTGTAATTTATCTGTAGCAGGTAAAGATGTATCAGTTCATCAGTTCCCTTTTGATGTGTAAGCAGTCGGCCCCCAAATGCAGTAGTTTGAAACAGCTGTGATTGACTGTATCTCATGACAGACTGACTGGGTGGTTCTCCGCTCCATGAGGGTTTGGCTGGAGTCACTGGTGTGACTTCATTAAGTTGATACCTGTGTTGTGTGGGGTGATCCAAGAACGTCGCTTTCACGCGTCTGGGGCCTTAGTACCAGCCATCGGCAGAGCCCCTCTTTCTCTCCCCATTTGCTGCCTAATTTCACCTGACCCCTTTTTCTGTCAAGACATCTTGGACTTCTTACCCTGAAGCTCAAGGATCTAAGACAGCAAATGTCAAAGTCTCCAGACCTGTGAAGGGCTAGTCCCCAGACCGGCAGAGTGCTGCATTTATTGGGCAGGTCACATTCTACTGGGCAAGGCAGCCTGGTTCAGCAGGAAGGGAGCTCCACGTCTTCATGGAATTAATGTCATGTGCATGCAGGGAGGTGAGGAGTTGTTGGCAGCTTATATTGGAAACTATCTGTAAGAAAGGTACATTATTTTTCAATCCTGCTCAGATTTATTTCTCCCATTTTTCAGTAATCATATCCATTTTCCCCTCAAGAAAGTATTCTGCCAACTCTCAATCCAAATGCTTTGGGGGAAGTCCCGTATCTAGCTCAAGTGTAATGCAGGGGACTTGGGTTTAGGTCATTGAGTGCATCGTATTACATGGACCACTAAGGTCAGGAGTGAAATTGTGATCTCATCAGTCAGGCGGGTGCAATAAAGTTTGCTTTCTTGGTCATTCTGAGATAGAGAACCTCATTCTCTTCCTTAGTGGTCTTGAAGTTAAAATGGTGACGGTAACCAGAAATAACATAGAGTCATCAGAGAATAGATTCAAGCAAGGAGTAGAGACCCAGGTTGGAGGAAAACCAGGCCCTGATGACATAACTGAGTCCTGGATCTAGCTCGCTGGAGGCCAGAGCTCCACCTGGGTTTTCTCAGCGTTGTGACACAATTCATTTCTCTGTGTGTAAAACGCCTGTGAGTTCACTGGACCGGAAGGGTTCCAACTCACAAAAGTAGAAAGCTAAAATTGTCTGCAGTTTTGTTCCCTTCTTGACTTTTATAGCCCAACGTTTAAATGCCTTGAGAGAAGAGAGTGAGAAGAAAGAATTCCTTGGAGAGAAATATGGAGAGAAAAGGGCTTTTTCCAATATTCAAAAGCAGATTTTGTCAGGTGGAGCTTAGGAGTGGGTGGAGGAGACTTCAGTTAGGATCTGGTGTTGCCGGAGGAGGTGGCCAGGCTCAGAAGAGGTGACAGTCCTGTGAGGCGGGACTCAGCTCCAGTGCGATCTCTTTCTCCAAAGAAACCACAGCCAAGCGTGGGCATGGCTGCTGCAGAGCTGGCTGGCTGGCAGGACTCACGGAGAATGGGACGGTGAGAGCCCGAGTCCAGGCTCTGAAAATAACACTAAGACCCCAGGGTCTTATCTGCAGTACTCTTGTGGGGAGACGCTTTGGGACCCTCAAGGTCAAGTGGCCTGCCATCCATTCTAAGGGAATTTAAATTTAAGTTGCTGCCAAATTAACTTTTAGAAAATAAAACTTTTTCTATGCATTGGATTTTGTGGACTGAGATTTGTGCTTATAAAGCACTAATAAAACATGAATTAAAGCAAATTACTTAAGATTTCTGGGCAGCAGTGTTTTCCTATACAAAAGCTGGAGGATGGGAGAAGGAAACGACAACCCACTCCAGTACCCTTGCCTAGAAAATCCCATGGACAGAGGAGCCTGGTGTCCATGGGGTATCTCAAAGAGTCAGAACTGAGCGACATCACTTTCATCAATAAATTACAATTTTCAAACTCAGAAAAAAAAAAAAAAAAAAAAAGCTGGAGGATGGGAGATCATCAAATCAAAATATCTTGTATGTCTGTGATAGAAATTGTATGTGTGCATATGTGTGTATGTAAAATTTCTGTTAAAATGTTGAGCACCTACTCTGCATCAAACACTATGCCTAATGCTGGGCACACAGTGCTGAGAAGAACCCTGGTTCCTGCCCTTCCAGAGCCTGTAGTTTAAGAGACCCAGGCAGTTTGAAATGAAGCTACAGTTCCTGTGATGGGAAGACAGGCTGTGCTTGGAGCATTTAGATGGTGTGTCCAAGTCTCCAGGTCATGAACAGCCCCCGAATCCAAGCTGCAAAATCCAGACAGTAGATATTTACAGAGCAAAGTAGGAGAGGAGACTTGTTGGGAGAAAGAGTTGTTTGAAGCCAAAGGGATAGCATATTCAAAGGTCTGAGAAGAGAGAAAACATGGCAAATTACAGGAACCTTAACAGTGATGGCTTCCCTGGTGGCCCAGTGGTATAGAATTCGCTTGCCAGTGCAGGAGACGAAAGAGATGTGGGTTTGATCCCTGGATCGGCAAGAGAGGAGGGCATGGCAATCCACTCCAGTATTCTTGCCTGGAGAATCCCATGGACAGAAGAGCCTGGTGGGCCACAGTTCATGGGGTCGCAATGAGTCAGACACAACTGAAACTAGTGAAGTCACTGAGCATGCATGCATATAGAGTGATGTGCAGGGTTAGCGTGAGGACTGACGCAAGGAATGACCGCCTCCAGAGCTGAGACTGGAGAGCCGATCGGAGGGCTGCCACAGCACCATGTCCCCTCTATGCTGTTTGAAATGTTTTCTTAATTTTCTGATTTGTCCCTCTCCCTACTCTTTTCTCCTTGGTAACCATAAACTTGGTTTCTGCATCTGTGACTCAATTTCTATTTTGCAAATAGGTTCCTTGGCATTGACATACACATGCTACTGGTTATAAAATAGATAACTTTTATCTATTTCAGTAATGCCTTATTAGTAATAAGGACCTACTGTATAGCACAGGGAACTCTACGCAATACTCTGTAATGACCTTAATGGGAACAGAATCTAAAAAAGAGTGGATTTATATATAACCGACTGACTTTGCTACACACCTGCAACTAACACAACATTGTAAATAAACTATACTCCAGTAAAAATTAATTGTACAATGTTTGTCTTATTTTAACATTTAGGTAAAGAATCTTAAATCAGAAAATTACATAACCAGATTTACGTTTTATGGATGATAAATTTGACCTCAGAATAGAAGATGAAATGGTGGTGGGGGAATCATATGTTGTAAATCAGACGGTTTCTGACATCCCATGCTGCTCTGAAATGCTGCTGTCATTTTCAACTCTGGTCCAGATGTTCACTATCCAGTTTACAGAATCAAAAGCTACTCGTGCTGTTTGGTGGTTTCAGGAATTAGGTCTCTGAATTAGGCCTTTCCTTAATTCAGACTTCACCATTGTGTTTGGATCTTGTCCTTGGAACTCGGCTAAGAATGCCACTGATTGGTCTCTCCCAGACCTGTGAGTCACTGGAGGATGTGAGCCTCACTGTGCTATGTGACAGATGTTCTGACTTGGCTTCCACATGTAGAAATTAGCAGAATTTAGAAATGTAGAAACATGTAGAAATTTATTACAATTAATAAACTGTAATAAATTACAGTTTATTAATTGTAAATTAATAGTAATAATACACTGAATTCAGAGTCCTTGGAAGACCTACATATGCGATGTTTATGCAAAGGACCTAGCACATAGTTCAGTTCAGTTCAGTCACTCAGTCGTGTCCAACTCTTTGCCACCCCATGGACTGTGGCACGCCAGGCCTCCCTGTCCATCACCCACTCCTGGAGTTCACCCAAACTCATGTCCCTTGAGTTGGTGATCCCATCTAACCATCTCATTCTCTGTCATCCCCTTCTCCTTCTGCCTTCAATCCTTCCCAACATCAGGGTCTTTTCCAATGAGTCAGCTCTTCGCTTTAGGTGGCCAAAATATTGGAGTTTCAGCTTCAACATCAATCCTTCCAATGAACACCCAGGACTGATTTCCTTCAGGATGAACTGGTTGGATCTCCTTGCAATCCAAGGGACTCTCAAGAGTCTTCTCCAGCACCACAGTTCAAAAGCATCAATACTTCTGCACTCAGCTTTCTTTATAGACTTTATAGTCCAACTCTCACATCCATACATGACCACTGGAAAATCCGTAGCCTTGACTAGATGGACCTTTGTTGACAAAATAATGTCTCTGCTTTTCAATATGCTGTCTAGGTTGGTCATAACTTTCCTTCCAAGGAGTAAGCGTCTTTAATTTCATGGCTGCAAGCACCATCTGCAGTGATTTTGGAGCCCAGAAAAATAAAGTCAGCCATTGTTTCCACTGTTTCCCCATCTATTTGCCATGAAGTGATAGGACCGGATGCCATGATCTTAGTTTTCTGAATGTTGAGCTTTAAGCCAACTTTTTCACTCTCCTCTTTCACTTTCATCAAGAGGCTCTTTAGTTCTTCTTCACTTTCTGCTGCACATAGTAGGTACTCTGATACATGACTATTATTTACGGTTGATCTGACCTTTCCAGTAGATCCATCCTGATAAGACTTGGATGTTCTAATACACATGTCACTCCTTGCCTTGATTACCTAGGTGAAAGGACTCAGGATAAATTTAAACCATATTTAGGTCTATCGACACAAAAGATAGTATCATAATTGAAATGTTGCAGTAAAAATATAATATCAGGATTTTCCAAAGAAGCAAATGAATAAAGTAACTAGAAAGTGCTTATCTTCATTAAAGAAATATACAAGGTGTGACTGGGGTGATGTGGCTTAAATGGGGCTTTGAAGGCTGGCTCCGTGGCCACACACACAACAAACCTCCCCAGTGTATAGTTCACAGCAGGAGTGTTAGATAAGCAAGGAGTGTCTGTTTCTTCTACATTAAGAGTAGATCTCATTTTAATTGCATTTTAACTGTTGTGTTTCCAAGGTCCTGAAATAATTCATTATGCTACAGATATGTTGATTTCTTTCTGGGAATTCTGAAAGTTTTTTTTTAATTTTATTTACAAAACAGAAGCAGAAAAGTAGAGTCATCGATGTAGAAAACTAACTATGGTTACAAAGGAGAAAGAGGAAGGAGGGATAAACTGGGAGATTGGTATTGACACATACATACTATACACACCACTGTATGTAAACTAGGTAACTAATAAGGACATATTGTGTATTACATGGAACTCTGCTCAGCACTCGGTGCTGCCCTGTATGGGAAAATAATCTGAACACAAAGAAATAACAAAACAATGCCAAAGTACTGTGAGTCTGGAAGAGAAATATAGTTTTGTTCACACTAGAAAAATATCAAATCATTTTTATCTTTATGATATCTAGAGTAAATTGAACCACATACAAAACTGCTTCATTGGTGGAAAAAATTACGTCTCATTTGCTTCTGGTAACTGGACCACATTTCACAATAGATTGAAAATGAAATTTCTTAACTTTTCCCATATCCTTTGGGGCATGTAGAATGGCATGTTGTTTAATGAGCTTATTTTGTGTGCAGAACCTACTTTCCTCTCACACAAATCATTCTAACTTCTGCCTTTCACACTTGACTTTTTAAAGGGCCTCAGTGATTTCTTAAACATTTTTGTGTGAATTTGTAAAATGGCATTGATTGTGCTTATTTATATAACGTGCACATGTGTTAATTTACAATGTATTACGTCACCTATCACTCTTGGATAAAATTATGGATCATGGCCATATTTCCTAATTTTTCGTTTAGATCAATGTCAAACACTCTTTAAAATATCTTAAAATTTGTTTTGCAACTCTGGGAAGAAAGACAGTAAATATGAAAAAATTTTTAACTTTGAGGACAATCAAAATGTGCTAATGTTTTCCATAAACGTTTATTGGTCATTGGCAACTTTTATCTGTTACTGTGTTTTGATCCCTTTATGATGACCAGTTAGTTGGTGAATTGTATTAGTCAGGGCTCCACAGAGACAAAACTAACAGGATATGTAATATATGTACTACATGCTAAGCCACTTCAGTCGTGTCTGACTCTTTGCGACCCTCTGGACCGCAGCTGCCAGGCTTCCCTGTTCTCCCTGAGTTTGCTCAAACTTATGTCAGTTGAGTCAGTGATGCCAGCAAACCATCTTGTCCTCTCTTGCCCTCTTCTTCTCCTGCCCTAAATCTTTCCCAGCATGAGGGTCTTCGCGTCAGGTGGCCAAAGTATTGGAGCTTCAGCGTCTGTCCTTGCAATGAATATTCAAGGCTGACTTTCTTTAGGATTGACTGGTTTGATCTCCTTGCAGTCCAAGAGACTCTCAAGAGTCTTCTCCAGCACCACAGTTTTAAAGCATCAATTCATCAGTGCTCAGCTTTCTTTATGGTCCAACTCTCACATCCATATGGAACTACTGGAAAAGCTGTAACTTTGACTTTGTCAGCAAAGTGATGTCTCTGATTTTTAATACGCTGTCTAGGTTTGTCATAGCTTTTCTTCCAAGGAGTAAGCATCTTTTAATTTCATGCCTGCAGTCACCATCTGCAGTGATTTTGGAGCCCAAGGAAATGAAGTCTATCACTGTTTCCATTTCCCCCCCATTTATTTGCCATGAAGTGATGGGACCAGATGCTAGGATCTTAGTTTTTTGAGTCTTGAGTTTTAAGCTAACTTTTTCACTCTCTTCTTTCACCTTCATCAAGAGGCTCTTTAGTTCCTCTTTGCTTTCTGCCACTAGGATGGTGTCATCTGCATATCTGAGGTTATTGATATTTCTCCTGGGAATCTTGATTCCAGCTTGTGATTCCTCCAACCCAGCGTTTCTCATGATGTACTCTGCATATAAGTTAAATAAACAGGGCAACAATATATAGCCTTGACGGACTCCTTTCCTGATTTGGAACCTGTCCGTTGTTCCATGTCCAGTTCTAACTGTTGCTTCCTGACCTACATACAGGTTTCTCAGGAGGCAGGTCAGGTGGTCTGGTATTCCCATCTCCTTAAGAATTTTCCACATTTGTTGTGGAAAATCCACATAGTCAAAGGCTTTAGTGTAGTCAATGAGGCAAAAATCAATGTTTTTCTAGATTTCCCTTGCTTTTCCTATGATCCAACAGATGTTGGCAATTAGATCTCTGGTTCCTCTGCCTTTCCTAAATCCAACTTGAACATCTGGAAGTTCTCGTTCCATGTAATGTTGAAGCCTAGCTTGAAGGATTTTGACTGTTACCTTGCTAACATGTGAAGTGAGTGCAATTGTGTGGTAGCTTGAACATTCTTTGGCATTGCCTATCTTTGGGATTAGAATGAAAACTGACCTTTTCCAGTCATGTGGCCACTGCTGAGTTTTTCAAATTTGCTACCATATTGAGTGCAGCACTTTAACAGCATCATCTTTTAGGATTTGAAAGAGTTCAACTGGAATTCCATAACCTTCAATAGCTTTGTTCATAGTGATGCTTCTTAAGGTCCTCTTGACTTCACACACCAGGTTGTCTGGCTCTAGGTGAGTGACCACACCATCGTGGTTATCCCCAAAAGCTGTACTTATGAATTAATCTCCAAACATTCATCATTTATCTTTCATAGATCCAGTATAAGTTTTTCCTTTGCTGCAGTCACAGTTCATGTTAGTCAGTTTCCAGAAGGATGATGCATTTCTCAATGGGATATTGCACACTTTAAACTTTTATTGACTACTTCCTTTCCCCACCCATAAGAACAACTTTCTATTTCCATTTAACTGAAATGCATTTGCAGTATCCTTCCAGGAGTGTGTCTCTTCCATTACCTGAAGAATAGCTGTGCAAACATTTCTGTGCCATGTTAGCGATGTGCTCAGCATTTCTTCATGTTTTTTCTGCCAAACATGCTCTTAATTATTTTTCATATTGTCTTCTCCATTATTTAGCAATGTTCCTGGAGGTTAGTAACCATGTACTTTATTTCATTCTTCTGCTTGTTTATGGCATAGATTTGTGTATTTTAGGGTGTGTCCTGTATGAAAAAGTAGCTTAAGACACTTTGGGGACTGACTTACTGAAATAACTCTCCACCATGGATCCTGTAAGAACTAGGCCAATAACCCGAAGAATTATATAATTTTTTTTTTTTTTTTTAGCTTGAAGGGGACCTTAGAGATCACTTTTTCCAGATCTTTCATTTTACAAATTAGGAAACTGAGTCGCTGTGTATTAGTAGTAAAGCAGGAATCACCACCTAGTCCTTCCAGTTGGGAAGCCCAGTGCTTTTCCAGCAGCATCTACTGCTTCTTGCACTGAGTCATTTATTTTCCAGGTGACTTGTGCATATTGTGATGTGTGTGTGGCAGGGAGGGACTTTACAGCCTTGCCAGGTTATAGAAACAAACGTA
Organism: Muntiacus reevesi; assembly: GCF_963930625.1. Taxonomy (NCBI): domain Eukaryota; kingdom Metazoa; phylum Chordata; class Mammalia; order Artiodactyla; family Cervidae; genus Muntiacus; species Muntiacus reevesi. The sequence continues at coordinate 49,793,878 of NC_089258.1, read as the reverse complement.
TGTGACATAGAAGAAAGAAGAGAGAGACACATTCATGGGAGAATTTTCTCTTCCTGTTACCTTAACATTGTTATTAAGGGAAAAACTGGTATATTGAAAGCAAGAGAAGATATTTAGGGAAATCATCCTATCAAACTCCTCTGAAATCAGCTTTCCTGGTTTGGGTTTCCAGGTTAGGGGTTATGATCTTGGCTACCAGGTCATCGTGTGCCCTGAGACGGGGCGCGTGTGTAATGTGTATTCAACGTGTTCCAGGGGGAGGTGTCTGCAAGTGGCCGGCCAAGTGGACGTGATCAGGGCGGGAAACGGGGCCGGGGAGGAGAGCGGCGGGAACCGCGAGGCCACAGCCAGTTGTCCGCGGAGCAGGTGGGACGAGGGAGGGGTCTGCGCTGCCGCCGGGTGCCAGGAGCCCCGGGAGCCGGCTCCGCTGGGAGGGGCGAGGCTGTCACTCGCGAGGCGCGCGGAGCAGGAAAGGCGCGCGGAGCTCTCGGGCCCGCGCTGCGTCGGCCGCCAGCGCTTGGAGGGGCCGCCGGGCAGCGGGACGCGGCGCCATGGGTGAGTGTGCAGCCCGCGGGGCGCCCCGGGGCTCGGCCTCGGGAAGAAAGCGGGTGTCGGTCGGCCGGCCTGGGATTGCACACCTCCCCGCAGCAGTCTGTGGACTTTTCTCCGGGAGCCACGCGGGGGAACGGGGTGGCCCTCGGAGGTGGGCGTCGGGGGAGGACCGCGCTCCAGACGGGTCGCCGCGCGTGGGCGTCACGGGGGGCGCAGAGTTCGAGGCTGGGGGGCTATGCCCACGTGCGCCCCAGGAGCAAGCTGAGACGGGGCGCGGGGAGTGGGGACTTCGTGCAACTTCCACTCGGTCCGGTTTGCGTGCGGGAAGGCGCAGGGGCAGGGTGAGGAGGGACACTTTACAGCCTCCGCCTCCACCGAGTGCCATCGTTGCGCAAAAGGCTGCAAGTTGAGGCTGAAGGCTGACCTGCTTCGGGGTGAGACGGGCCAGTGGGAGGGGGGCGCGACTCGGTCCAGGTCCCAGGGCGCTGAGGTGCGCGCGCGCTGCTCCGCTCAAGTTTCTAGACCGAGTGCCCCCCGCGCCCCCTTCCGCTTTGGAGTTTAGGGGCGGCACCTGGATGTGAGTGGCTGGGGTGAGGGGACCCGGTGCGGGGACCGGTGCCCGAGGAGGTGGCGTCCCGGGAGCAGAGCTCGGAGCCGCGCGCGTGGGGCGGAGGGCTGGAACCACGCATCCCGCAGGCGCGGTCCAAGGAGCCGCCGGCGCGGCCGCTTTTCGTGGTTACTGATTAGGGACCGGCGGGCAGCCCGGACTGACCCTGCAGTGCCTGTGTTCCCGTTTCTTCTCCGCCAAGTCCATTACGCCCCTCCCCCGGCCTCTCCCTTGTCCTTTGTTGTGAGGATTTCTTCCAGAGCGAAGGAGGCCTTGGGGATTGACGTGCTCCGGTGGAAATTCCTAAGTTCCCACAGGCTCGAGGGGTAGGGGGTGCTCTGACTGCTAATCGGTGGGGTTTATAGACGCTGGCCAACTTGGAAGAAAGGAGGACAGAGAAAGCTGAGGACATTTTTGCCTATGAATGTTAATTGTGATCAGGACATTCATAGTCTGTTGCATGACTCTGGAAAAGTTTTAAAAAGTCCCATTTTTAAGGGCCTGTGAATAAACTAGTCATGCAAATGATCTGCAGCATGAGCTGTCTTTAAAAAGTTTTCTGAAACAGAAGGAAAATGTTCCATTTAAAAGGGAAAGATAAAACACTTCTTTTTTTTTTACCAAGCATGGCAGAATGTGTTTCAGGCTCTTTCTTTCTCTTGCTGTCCATGGTCATATAAACTCTTGTTAGAATAACACATAGAGGGAAAAAGCTCTCATAAATGGAAAAACCAACATAATTGACTTTCAGTGAAGTAGTCTATTCACTTCACTGAAAGCATTTAAGATGCTGTTCTGTATACTGCATAAAGTCTCCGGGAAGAGCGACCTTAGGCTTGAGAGGACTATCTATCCAAGGGTAAGGTGCACATAATTTTGAAGTTAATTATTTCCCCAGCTTGCATTTCCAAACTGTAATGAAGATGGTAGGTCTTGGCTTTTACCTCAACAAATTAGACAGGATCTCAGGTTACAGGAGAGGGTTCTCCTGGAGAGGAGGTGGGTTTAGCCCCTGAACCCCTCTGATCAGACTGAGTTTGGTCTCTGATGCTTAGAACTTCTCTATCCTACCTGTAAACTGACAGCTGAAATTTGTCTGTTCCTTTTACTGCCATGAATGGACTGCCTTTTCTTATTGTGATTGAGGTCACTGAAAGCTCACGGAGCTGTCAGATGGCTAGTAGGAGAGAGTGGGTTGAGGAAGCAGGTGAGAACCTAGTGGGTGGGGTGGCAGAGGAAAGGACGACTGGGTGGCCTGGGAGTGAGGATCTGAGGCCAGAGCTCAGGACAGAGACCCAGACGTGCGGTCCACACATAGCAAAGGCCCTGGAAGGAGGGGTGGACAGCATGAGGGAAGGAAGGAAGGAAATCTGTCCAGAAACTAGAGAGAGAAAATACTTGGTCACTTAAGGTCATCTCTCTCCTCATCTTTTAATTCACTTGTGAAAAGCACAGAACTTCATTACTTAGCACTTCTTTTATTTAGAGGTAGTAGGGGGGTGAGGATTTAGCATTGGCGTCCAAATTGCTGGGATAAGAGAGAAAGCAGTGTAGCTCTGAATGCCTGACTGTGCCAGCAGGATAAGTCCATCTTTTCCTGGTGTCATGACAACTGAAATGTATCATTTCAAGAAAGGAAGATGGTGCTTTGGGGGTGAATATAGCCATCAATTCTTGCTTGATTCAGAAGAAGAAATCCATGCTCTAGCATCATGGAAGAATGAAAGTAGTTGGTTAATCAAAATATTCTGAATAATTGATAGTTATCATATTTATAATGCACAAGGCTATTTCTCAAAAAAAAAAAAAAACGCATTATTTGCTAAGTAGGCAAATTGAGATTTTTGGTATCCCTTGCTTCCTCCTTTTATTTTATTTTCTCAGTGATGCCTTCAGCTTATCAAGGTGTGCAACTGACTTCCTCTCTACCCCCAAGTTTTGCTCTGCACAAAGGATATGATGAAATATTTCATACTGAAAATATGTGGGACTAACTCATTGCTAGGAGTATTTATTTTTTAGCTGAAAGGTTGACTTGAACCTGCACAGTCACTAGTTATGAAATTGCAGGCTCCGGTGTGAGACAGGTAGGGGATATTTTAAATTTCTCCTCTCACCACATCCCTCAGTGCTCTTTGTTGTATTTAAACAGTGAGGTTGAACTTTATACAGAATATATTATGGAACGTTTCATGGAGGGAGTGGCCCTGAACCTGGTGATATTTGAAGGGATGTGGAGGATTTGGGAAGGAGACAGGTGTTCCAGATAGAATAATGGATCCCTGAGCAGGGCTGAAAAAATTTCAGGGAGCAATAAGACATGGATTGACAGAATGGATTGGCAGGATGAGACTTGATTTTGGATGGCCTTCAAAAGCAACCAGAGGAATTTAGAATGTATATAATAGGAAAGAGGAAATCATGGAATATTCTTGAGTAGAGAGGAATTGTAGTGAAATTAGTGTTTCAAGAAGACAAATTGAGCAGTGTTGTTTACGATAAAAGATAAATTAGGAGAGAACCAGTCACAGTGAAATAGTAGCACTAGTGGAAATGGAGAAAGAAAGATGGATGAATGATATTTCTAATGAAAAGCCTAAAATTAGGAAATTAAGTGATAAAAAGGAGGATGAATAAGAAGCATTTTCTGGAGATTTGAAATCTTGAGGATTGGGGATATAGTAGGTCCCTTGAGAGGATTTTTAAAGGATAAAACAGATGGTTTATTCTCCAGATGCTTTGGACAGAAGATAAATTTCATTTTTGAGATGTTAATTAAATGGTGATGGCTAAACATATTAACACATATGTTAGTAAATTGGAAACATATAGTCAGAAATTAATCAGAGCACAAGAATAAGAAGGAAAATAAAGGTTAGAAGGTCACCAACCTTTGGTGAGTAGTAAATCTATGTAATAAATTACCTGTTTGGAGGTGAACAAGTAGGTATATGGAGGGCTGGTTGAGGGAAAGGGAAGGAGGATAAACACTATCTGCAGGAAGAGAAATATCAGCCACATAACATGTATCAGTGCCCTGAAATTAGAACAGTGAAGTGTGACATCTTTAACATTCAGTGTTAGATCTAGGAGTCCACAAATTTTGACAAGAGGAGAACATCAGATGGAAATATTTTGATGTCATTCAGTTTCAGTAAAAAGGATCTTGGTTAAGGATCTGAAAATTATTTTCAAATTTAAGCCAAGAATAATGACACATGGTATCATCTCGAATTCATACTTTTTTTTTTTTTCCAGGAAAGTATGACCCCCTAGAGGTAGTTATGAACAAGGTACAGAGAGTCAGGATTTGAAGTCAGAGAAGCAAATGATAATCTTTAGGTGGATTATGCAGACACTGGGGATCCTGTTTTCTCTTTTGTTTGATGAAGGGTCATGCATGATTCTATAGATTTGTGTAGCTCAGATCTTGATTTAATAATAATTATTAATAATTAATAAAAACATGTAAAAAGATAAGCTTGAACTATTTTCTTGAAGCAAACCAAGAATATTTTAAAGATGCTTAACTACTAGTTGAAACTTTTTAAGGGTCAGTTGGCTTTGCTACGCTTAGTCGCTTCAGTCATGTCAAACTCTTTGTGACCCTATGGACTGTAGCCTGCCAGAGGAGCCCAGAGGACTGCAGGCTCCTCTGTCCATTCTTCCCAGGCAAGAATTCTGGAGTGGGTTGCCCTCCTCCCGGGGATCTTCCCAACCCGGGGATTGAACCTGTGTCTCTTATGTCTCCTGCATTGACAGGTGGGTTCTTTACCACTAGCACCACCTGGGACTCCAATACTTTGGCCATCTGATGCGAAGAACCAACTCATTGGAAAAGACCCTGATGCTGGGAAAGATTGAAGGTGGGAGGAGAAGGGGACGACAGAGGATGAGATGGTTGGATGGCATCACCGATGCGATGGACATGGGTTTGAGTAAACTCTGAAAGTTGGTGATGGACAGGGAGGCCTGGCATGCTGCATTCCATGGGGTCACAAAGAGTTGGACAGGACTCAGTGACTGAACTGGGCTGAACTGAACCACCTGGGAAGCCCCCAGTATGTTATATGCCTTAGAAAATTATAAAAGTTTGATGCTGAGCAGAGAAAGATAAATTAATATTTTGATTACTTTTGCTGCATACCATGTATCCTTATAACTAGTGAATTAAAACAGTTTGTTATTATCTCTTATGGTTCTGTGGACTTTACTGCCGAGCAGTTCTTATTTGAGGTCTCCTGCCTTGCAGTTCAGTATATGCTGGGGGTCAGGCATCTGAAGACTTGATTGGGCTGTTCGCTTAAAGTGGCTCCCACCTGTAGCTGACGGTGGATGCTGGCTACTGGCTGGGAGTTCAGGTGGGGCTGCCTGCAAGTGGCTTGGACTTTTTGCAGCATGGTGGGAACTGGCTGGGTTCCAAGAGGGTACATCCTTAGAAAAGTGTTCTAGGGAAAAACCTAGGCAAAAGCTGCAAGGCCTCTTATAACCTAGGACCTCATAGGTCCCAGAGCACCACCTCTGCTGCATGCTACTGCTCACAGAAATCATTGAGGATTCAGTGGTTCAAGGGAGATTCAAGGGAGGAGCATGCCAGTTCAAGGAGAGAAGGAAGTGTGGTAACCAGCTACTTAAGCTCATTCTGAAGAGATGCCTGGTAAATGTGTTTTACTATATAGACATCATCAGGTTTACCTCTGAAAATTTGATATTTTATTAAAATTAAAAAAAATTTAAATTGGAGGATAATTGCTTTACAATATTATGTTGATTTCTACCATGTATCATCATGAATCGGCCATAGGTATACATATACCTCCTCCGTCCTGAATCTCCCTCCCACTTCCCACCCCATCAGACTGTCACAGAGCACAAGGTTTGAGTTCCCTGTGTCATGCAGCAAATTTCTGAAACACGTGTGATAAAGGGTTGATACTTTCGTGAGAACTGTAAAGACGTCCAGATAGTCACACTGAAGTTTCACAGGAAAACATTTGAGTGTGGAGGTTCATGCCTGGGTGGAAGTGTGTTAGTGAAATGCTGGGGTAAGCTCTGCTCAGAATAATTTCAAATACAATCAGCTGGTATTTTGTATTTTAATTTCAACTAGAAGTTTCTAAGGCTATTGTAAATTACTGTTTACCTAAGTTTGAGTTTGTCATAAATTGAAATGTATAAATCCTTTATTCAATGTCTTCTTGTCACACTAAACTTTTTATAGTGAACAGTTCAGAAGATTGCTTTATTTTTCAAGAATGTGTTGACTGTATGAAATACGCAGTTGGTATGGTGCAACTAAAAATAAGTGTAGTCTTAACTATACCTTTTTTTTAAAGATATGTTTCTAAATTAAATGTGTAACATTCAGTTTATTAAAACTTTAAGTGTAAGTCTCATTTTACTATTTTTAATTAGAGAGAGAGCTGACATTTATGGTTACAAAAATATAGGTCTTTCTCCTTAGATGATTGAAAAACAAAGAAAAATTAGGGTAAATGAGATGGGTTTAAAGTCAAGAACAGAATTAGTTTCAACCTAGAAACTTAGAGATCTTAAAAAAGAATTAGATTCTGATGGCTGCAACCTGACTGATTTGAGGTCATTCTATTTTCGACTGTTTGACAAGAGATGAGGGAATGAGATAGATAATACGAAGCCACATGCTCTGTACTTGGTACTCATGACATGACGGACAGACAGAACTACATCTCAACAAGAAATAAAGGCCTGACCTATATAACCAACAGAACTGGAATAGTGCCTGAGGAGTTCAGAAGGTAAGATGACATGGAGTTAAATTCTTCTTTAGTTTGTTAAGACAACCCATCAGAATACTCACTCACTACTTTCTCTACAATATTTGAGATACACCCAAACTATATAATGATAGCAAAATCAATATCTCTGGCTGTTTCTGTAAGACATGTTGTTCTAGAGTCTCTAAGGTTATTGTCTGAATACAGTAATTTGGAGAATATGCTAAGTACTGATTTCTGGGTCCCACTGCCAAGATTTGAGATCAGAAACTTTGGGCGTGAGAGGTGGACCTGCAGTTCTCTCATGAGGTTCAGCCAGTGTTGAGGATGAAGCCTGGGACACGCCTGGAGAACTGGCTCTTCCAGAAGCCTCCGTCCCCCATCAGGCTATCTGAGGTCTGTGACGCTGCTTCTCCTCACCGGGGCCTTGCTGAGACTTAGTCTAAGTCTCTGTTGAGCTCCTCTGTCAATCGTACCAGTCACACCTTAGCCTGTTGATGGGATGATGTGCTCCAGTTTGTGGTAACTCTTCCCCAGAAGATTACTGGTGGTTTCCTGTCTCAGGGTTTCAAGCGTTACTTATGTGCACATAAATCTGGCTCCGCGTGCTCAAGTGTCCGCGGTGTCCACCCAGCTGCCCCTCTGGGGCTTCAGTCTCAATGCCTGCAAGATGGAATTCCTCCTTCCTGAGTCTAACTGGTTCCCTCCTTTCTTCCTCTGCCTGCTTCCTTCTCTTTATTTTTCTTGATGACTCCAGTGTACCTGGCCTTGCTGACTGGGTGTCATCACACTTCTGAATGCCCACACTGTCTCGTCCTGGGTCCTCACCCGCTCCAGCCTGGATGTTGGTGGTTTTTTCACTGCCAGTTACTTCCCCGACTTGGTCTCCTTCCAAATCACCCATGTGATGATCCAAGCACCCACGCAAGCATAGTTCTTATTGGCCCATTGGTCCTCTCCAGCTTCACTTCCTGCTCTCATCTCACATGTATTTTATCCTTAACCATCTTATGGAAAAACCTGAACGCACTTTATGGCCAATCTAATGATACACAGTAATATATTTATTTTAATAGACATTTTCTGTTACTGAGATAAGTCATCTATCTACTTCAGTCTAGATTTGAAGCACAAACGACAAATGTTGGATACTAAGGGAGTTTTCTGCAGTCCTGTTTCAGTTTTTATAGGAAATAGGACAAAAAGGACAACAATTCACAATAAGATGATACATATATGTGTGACAAAGATCCATTATTGTCACTGTTTTACAGATTCTTTCCTTCCTAAAGAAAAATTTACAAAGAATATAATTTTGTTAATTATAGATGAGAAATTAAACTCAGGGTGAGAAGTCTCTAAAGAAGAAAAATCCAGAGCAACTGTTAATATAAGTGCACAATTTTTAAGTAATTGGTTCCTTAGGTATAAATGAAGCAGCAATCACTACTTAATGTTATTATTTAGTTTCAACCATTACCTTAATAGGATTCCTTTTATATAACATGATACATACATCCTGTTTAACTGGGAGGTAGGTAAAGTGACAACTAAACTTAAAGGAGGTAAAACAATTTAAAAATACCAATGATAATTAGAAGATTGTTTTTTGGCAGAAAAGCTATGACAAACCTAGACAGTGTATTAAAAAGCAAAGACATCACTTTGCTGACAAAGGTCTGTATAGTCTAGGCTATGGTCTTTCTAGCAGTCATGTACAATATGAGAGCTGGACCATAAAGAAGGCTGAGTGACGAAGAGTTGATGCTTTCGAACTGTGGTGCTAGAGAGGCCCTTGAACAGCAAGGAGATCAAACCAGTCTGTCTTAAAAGAATCAACCTTTAATATTCATTGGAAAGACTGATACTGAAGCTGAAGCTCCAATACTTTGGCCACCTGATGTGACTCCTTGGAAAAGACCCTGATGCTGGGAAAGATTGAGGGCAGGAGGAGAAGGAGGTGACAGAGGATGAGATGGTTGGGTGGCATCACCAATTCAGTGGACATGAACTTGGGCAAACTCTGGGAGATGGTGAGGGACAGGGAAGCCTGGAGTGCTACAGTCCATGGAGTTGCAAAGAGTTGGACACGATTTGGCGACCGGACGACAACAACCTCATTGCCTCATGTTAAAATCATCATTGTCACAGAATCATTGTACCTAAGGCCAGCAACACTTCCATAGTAAAATAATACTCTATATTGTATACCTGAAATTATTAGGGGGTAGATCTTAAGCTTCTCACCATGGAAAATGAAGTAACTTTGTGAGGTGATGGATGTGTTAATTAACTTAGTCATGGTCATCATTTGCAATGTATACCTGTATTACCATGTTAAATATTTTATATATGTGTGTATATATATATATATATATATATATTTACAAGTTTGTTTGTCAATTATACCTCATCAAAGCTGAAAAAAATTTAAGAAAGTAAAAAACTGAAAAGAGTACTCCTTCCAAAACAAGCAGCCTCTTAAGTGTGTTTTAATATTGATTTGACCAATCATGCCCGCCCTTCTACACATTATGACAGCAAAAGATGCATAAAGCCCAGATTCTTATGTCTGCTCCAAAAATACTTGTATATTAATTGGGAGTTACAAAACTCACATGCATAGAAAACCAGCTGAGAATTTGAGAAAATTAGATAATGGAAATCTAGACCAATGTAAGGAGAAGGAACTGGCAGCCCACTCCACTGTTCTTGCCTGGAGAATCCCAGGGACGGGGGAGCCTGGTGGGCTGCTGTCTTTGGGGTCGTACAGAGTCAGACACGACTGAAGTGACTTAGTAGCAGCAGCAGACTAATGCAATAATTGCTAAAGCCATCTGTCTAGAATGGGAGAGACCCCTGGAGGCTGCATTCATCCAGGGAGGTGTTTTGAGTGAGGGACCGTGAAGGGAATCTGGGCTTGTATGATTCTGTCAGAAGGAGGGGTGGAGGTGTGGCCAGCGCCATGGAGGTGGGCTGAGCGTGCTCGGGGCCCACCTGAGTCTGCTCCCCCTCCGGCTCTCTGCTATGCATTTTTCCACGCACCCACCCATTCCCCCCCCATGACCTCTGGACTGGGACGTGGAGTGCCACCCTCATGGAAGTCTGTCTCTTTGATGTTCAGGCTGTTTGTCTGCTTGGCTTTCTGACTGACCGCTGCAGCTGACTGACTTCCTGCCACTCCCGTTCCTTTGCAGAACACGTCGTCAGCTCTTCTGTGATGTCCCCCCAGAGCTTATGAGAGGGTTCGACCCTTTTGGGATTAATCATTTCCACCCTCCCCACCCTCCCTTGATGCAGGTTCTCATAACTCACCCCTGGACTTTGTCGTTAAGTGGAATTTGCTGAGTGTCTAAATTAAAACCAGTCTTGCTATGGCATCAGTAACAATGCACAGCTCTGGAGAGTGTGATTCCCATTGTGCACCCAAGGGCTTCCAATCATGTAGAACACCTGAAAATGGGGCCTGGCAGTGGGCAAAGCAGGGTATGCTGGTCACAGCATCTTACCCTCTGCCCCTCACTCTGGTACTCCACCTCTAAACCCACTCATTGTCCTCTGAGCCCTGGCTACCTCATTTGATTTCCCTCTGCGCTAGCCCATCATTGTCATTGAGTTGCTAAGTTATGTCCGACTTTTTGTGACCTCATGGGCTGTACCACACCAGGCTCCTCTGTCCTCCACTATCTCCAGGAGTTTGCTCAAATTCATGTCCACTGGGTCAGTGATGCTATCTAACCATCTCATCCTCTGCCACCCCCTTCTCCTTTTGCCTTCAGTCTTTCCCAAGCATCAGTGTCTTTTCCAGGGAGTTGATTCTTCGCATCAGGTGCCCAAAGTATTGGAGCTTCAGCTTCAGCATAAGCATCATTATTCCCCTTCTATTCAGTCATGGCCCAGAGCCCCAAGCACCCTTTAGAAATGTTTTTTTTGTCCAAGAACCTGGATCACTGTAGCATAGACGGGAGGAAGTCTTCATATAAGGATTGAAAAAATGGTTCTAATGCAAGATCGTGCAACTGTAGCCTTTCAGCCAGGGAGTGATAGGGAAATTATCAGATTTAGTTACAGATGTAGCAGAAAGGAAGGAATCAGAAGAGATAATGAGAAGAGAAACTTTCAGTTAGAATACCAACCGGAAGGTGGTGTTCTGATGAAAGAGAGGATGAAGCCATCAAGAGCCAACATAAACAAACTGAAAATATTCTCAATTCAGGAAATTGCTAATGAACTAAACTTCACATAACCCACATCAATAAGTACGAGGATGATCTGGTATGACTTAGGTCAACCCAAGGATTCAGGATTGCTGTGTGGGTCAACCTGTCCAGAGGAATGCTCTGTTAGTTCCTGCTACCCAGATGGTTTTCCCTAGAAACTGTGCAAGATGGCAAGCTTTCCGGATGAAAGAGTGTTTTACTAAGAGTATGCAATTGGCTTCCCTCCTTAGAAACAGAACCTTCAAACAAGCTCTTAAGGTCCAATTTCCCATTGACTGTGTGGTATAATCAGACATTTATAAAAATTTGATTCAGAGATGTTAGGACATCCACTTAATTATGAATGAAATAATTCAATGTATTTAATTACAGATTATAACTTAATGGACAATTACACTATTCAAACTAAGTTGAAAATTAAAAATTTTAAACTTTTGATATCAAAGAATGTGATATAGTTAAGTATTGATAATGAGAGGATATAATAGTTTTTTTAAATCCCTAATTATTTAGCATTATGCAGTATTGTCTCCTTTTTTAATGTCTTTATACTTATTGTGCATGATTTGAGATGAAGGGCAAAGAAGAAAGATCCTTTTTCTTAACACCTTAAATTTCGCCCTAATTTTGGGTCTTTCTTCTATTTCTTTTCTTTTTTTTGCCACTCTGTTTTTTCCTTTTTTTTTTTTTTTTTTTTTTTGCTTTTCCTTGGCTTTTAAAGTTCAAAATGATGAACCTTTTTTATTTTATAAAGTTATTTATTTTTAATTAATTTTTGTTGAAGTATAGTTGCTTTCTAAGGTTGTGTTAGTTTCTGCTGCACAACAAACTGAATCAGCCACAGGTGTACATATATCCCCTCCCTTTGAATCTTTGAAGAAGACTATATCCTTGGGGTTAAAAGGCTCATTCAGTTCTCTCCCATATTCTGTGTAAGGGACTGATCCAAAGCAACATAGTTAAAATGAAACACTATATAATTAAAGAGTTCTGGATAGGTGAATTTCCAGAGACTAGTTGGGTATCTGTAAGGATGTCTTTTCATTTTCCACTGCGGCTTTCTGCATATGTGAAGCTCCATGCGGGCGAAGCTCTGGGAGCAGGTGTGTTCAGGCAGCATGTTTCTACCTCTGACTGCTCAGAAGCACCAGCAGACTTGACCCTGATCCTTCAGTTCCTGCGCAGATGGCAGGATCGAGGTGCAAGTAGCTATTTGCTCTCAAGTCCAGCCGGTCCTTCTGTTTTCTTGGTCACTGGCTTGCTTCTTCCATCCCAGTGGCTGTAGCTCACTGTTTGTTTATTGGGTGTTCAGTATGAGAAAACATTGCGTCTTTGATCCTTGACAACAGACTAGAGCAGTGAGCATGCCCATCACGGTACACTGGGTGTAAGCTTTGGCTGTTAGGCTCTTGGCTGGTCTGCTGCACTTTACTGTCTTGAAAGTTTGAGAAATCTGACTGCTTTGTCGGTTGTTGTTTTCCAATTCTTATTAACACTTGCCAAACCTTTTGTCATGCAGCTTTAGAACCATGACAGCTTCTAGGTCAAATTTCAGTTTTGATCCCTGCATCTTTAGAAGTAAAACTAAGAACTAAAATAGCCATTTCCTCCCAGTGATTGCCATGGGTGCTGATTAAACTGCATGCTGGTTGTTGGAGTCATAGCAACAAGTCCTGCTTACTCTCTTTTAAGAATCTCAATTAAGTTTCTTTAGTCTTTGAATATCTAACTACAGAAAAGTTTAATTTCCTAGGGAAAATGAATATATTCTTTTCTTGGAGAACAACACCATAGAGTTAATTAAGCATTTCTTTCCAAGGTTTATTTGTGTATTAAGCTTGAAATTATTTGCACTCCTTTTCCCCCTATTTTTTTCTTCCAGCTTTCATAATTAGGCTTTCAGTGGACTTAATCTTTTAATTTTAAAATGATTAAGTGCCAAGTTGTTGGGTACCATTGCTTGGGTTACAAAGATAAACATATCCAGCAATAACAAGAAGTTCATTGAACTTGCTACAATGACAGCAAATACTCAGGTTTTATTTTCAACAAAGACTCAGGACATTTTGCACTTGACCATGCTATCTTGAGAAGAGTTATAATTATTTTATTTTTCTAGGGAAAGGTAGATTTGGTGAGTAATTAATTTTTGGCATTAAATTCTACTATGATGTAAAATATGAATAGAAAATTTTCTTTCTTTTTTTACAAGTCATGTATATTTGTAATTTCTCCTGACATAAGGACTCTTTTAGAGGCATATAAAGTTTAAGCTTCTCCCAAATGGGTTAATGGTGAGGAAAAAAGGTTATGTTATTTTACTTTTGAAGTCAACTTGAATAGAATTTTGTATTCTCCAGTTCATTAATTTCTAAGTGAATCTGAACAAATAAACTTTCGTGGCAAATTCATGGCACTTTTTTGCATTTTTTGACTTCGAAAAGTCTGTTTTCAGTTCCTGGAGTCACTGCTTTGGGAAGGTGATCTGAACTCCCTGAGCTTTAGTTAGTGTATTTTATTTATTTGTAGACACAATAGTAATACCCTGGACCACCTGAAGTTCCGAAGAATAAATGATGCAATCTATTAAAAATCTGTTAAAGTAAAGGGCTTCCCTGGTGGCTCAGTGGTAAAGAATCTGCCTGCCAATGCAGGAGACATGGGTTTGATCCCTGGTCAGGAAGATCTTCTGGAGAAGGAAATGGCAACTCACTCCAGTATTCCTGACTGGGAAATCCATGGACAGAGGAACCTGGAGGGCTACAGTCCATGGGGTTGCAAAGAGTCAGGCAGGACCGAGTGACTAAATAACAACAACATATTAAAATAATTTAGCAATGTCGGACTAAGAGATAATACTCGATACATATAAACATACGTGAGTGTGGACATACACACACATAAACGACACTGTGAAAGTAAGTTTGTCTTACTAAGTCTTTAGTCTTAATTTTTTTAAGTCTATCATACAGGAAACTGTGGGTGAAAAAGTGAAAATCAAAGTTGCTCAGTCGTGTCCGACTCTTTGCGACCCCATGGACTGTAGTCCATGGAATTCTCCAGGCCAGAATACTGGAGTGGGTTTTTCCCTTCTCCAGGGGATCTTCTCAACCCAGGGGTTGAACCCAGGTCTCCCGCATTGCAGGCAGATTCTTTACCAGCTGAGCCACAAGGGAAGCCCAGGAATACTGGAGTGGTTAGCCTGTCCCTTTCCCATCGAATCTTCCCAACCCAGGAATCGAACCGGGGTCTCCTGCATTGCAGGCGAATTCTTTACCAACTGACCTATCAGGGAAACCCTTGGTGGTTATTTTTCAAAACCAATGCACAGTGTAGTCATATGTTTTCTTAGGGATAAACTGATTAGCTATGGCTTTTATGGATAGGACATAGTATTAGGAATAAGCTCAAGATTAAGACTGCTCAAAAGATGTCTAGGGATGATCTTAAAAATCGGAACATGTGAAGTCCGTCTGTATAGAATGCATTCATCAAGCAAATTTTAAACCCCTCATTCCAAGATATTATTAAAGAGCAATAAGACTTTTATTATTTTAAATTCAAAGCATTGAAGTTTCTTATTTTATTTAATAACATTTGACAAAACTCTCAAGAGATAATGCTAAATAAAATACTACAAACAGTTGGTTTTATGTGAATATTTTTTATTATGTAGGAATATTAAAGATGTGAAAATTTTCTCAATTGATGGTTGGAATTTCCATTATTAGCACATTCTGATTATTTTATAGTCATGTTATATTCTAAAGTGTAACTTTGATGAATTCTTCTGTCTCAGATATGATTAATTTTGGTCACTAATTATTCAAGCTGTTCTAAAAATCTGTTTCTTTGATTTGTCTATCAATCATGTATCCAAAGAATGAAATATTATTTTAGTATTTAAAACTGATTTCAATGACTATATTAACATTTTAGTCTTTCAGTTTGCAGAGTATTTAATGATTTTTAAGGAGCCAGGTAGTCTGCAGTGGTTAATCATGTAAATATCCTCATATCCAACCGTATTAGGAAATGCAGGAGTTCATGTTTGTTTTATTTTCCTGATTTTATTCAATTCTGGTTTTTTTGTTTGTTTTTGTTTTAAGTCTAGGTGCTTCTGCGTGTTGGTTATGCAGTTTGTGTAACATGCTGGTGTTCTCTGAGCTGTAGCTCTCGTTGTGGCAGCTCTGCGTTACTAGCAGGGTCACAATGATGAGGAGCAGCGGTGGGTTCTGTGCGAACGCCTAGTCCCCGACTGGTGGCAGGATTCGGCCAGGGGAGCTTACTACCACATTACCCTTCTCTCTCTATAGACACAGTCAAGCCTCTGTGACAGTTGGTGCTCCTTGTTGTAAACCTTGACTTACTGAGTTTGTGTGGTACATACCTCTGGTTCTGAATTGCAATGTCCTACTAGAACATTTGGTTTATTTCATTGCTCGCAGTGAACAAAAGTATGTTTTTGACATAAGAAACTAGTTTGAGAGACATTGTATTATAAACCACAGACAGTGAGTTAGAAACTTAAGTAAAAACCCCCAAACTGGCGAAAAGCAGCAGCGTAAAGTATTTTAAGATGATTTATTAAAATTGGATGACAAGTTTGAATTAAAAAGTCTAAATCATCGAATTTTCAAATGTGAATAGCCTGTTTTAATTCTTAGTGCATGTGAGAACTTCAAAGCAACTATTACGATGGTTTTAGAAAGAAACATCTTCTATTTCTAATATCTCAGTGAATGAATCAGAATCATTTTAAATTACCTCAGCACCTTTTATACAGAAATCAATTTAATATTATTTTTGCATAGTTCATTTTCCAGATAGACAACTGATAAAGTACTAAGACTCTGTGACTCTAATTATATTACTTTATCTTTGACTAATAAATCTTTTTATTGAATAAAAGTAAACAGTAACCTAAGATCAAGTGATAAATTAACTAAATAAAATTTTTTATTTTCATGTGCAGTTAAAGAGTTTAACTATTTCTAAATAGTTTGCTAGAAACTGATAAGAACTGAACCTCTAGAGGCATTAATGCAATGCTAAAGAGTTTGGGTTGTGATATTGTTTTTTCATTCATTTACTCACTAAATAAATATTGATTGAAAGACACTGTGTACCTACTCTGCACCAGGCAGTCTTCTAGGAGCTGAAAATATAATGATGGTGGAAGTAAACATGGTTAGAGGTATCACAGATATTCATGAACTAATGGGGGAGAAACACAAATAGATAATTGCAGCCCAGGCGTCAATATTTGACAGGATCCAGTAAAAAATAACCCTTATTAGTCACTCAAGTTTGGATTGAAGACAAGTGCTCTGGGAGATGGAGCTGAAAATGTTAGTTCTTTCATTACTGATAGTGATCTTGGAGAACAAGATCTTAGCTGGTCTCTCCAAGGGGGCATTTTTATCTCAGTTCTGCGTTGGGCAGACTTACTCAGACGCAAGCATCGTGGACCAGTGGCCACTTCTCAGAGCCTGTCCCCCTGCTAATGTGTCTTGGAGGAGCAGAGAATTCTAGACAAGTATGAAGGCTGAAGGTGGGGACCTGGGAGACTGTGGACTTTAGGGAACTCAGTGTAGTTCAGGTTGGTATATAAAGATAGCATGAAGGGAGCGATGTCTGGAGGAAGAAGTGGGGTCCATGTGGCACAGACCTTCGGGTCATGTTGGTTCATTTCAGTTTTATTCCGAGAGCAACATGGAGCCATTGAGGGATTTAAACAGGAGTTTGACAAGGTCACGGTTGTGCAGGGTGAATCTGAAAGGGACAAAACAGAATGAAGGATCTACTCAACAGGTGGTTTTCATGCCAGAAGGCAGAGACCACGCAGCGTGAACAGGAGTAGTAAGAGCTTGTGTGGCGTAGTTGGGAGACATTTGCTGTTTCATCTCTGGCTTCCTCATAGCCATTCCATGGCTCATTAGCACTTCCACCAAGAGGGAGGACACAGGAGCTGAATCAGACCTTCCCAGCATTCTTTCAGAACCACCATTCTGACGAATGAGCAGTCATTTTTTTTTTTTAATTGCAATTAATTGTGGTTTGGGATTAACTGAAAATTTCGTTGATTCATCCTGCCCCAAGATCTCATTAGCATGTATGATTGAGTCGGAAATGATTTTAATTATTTACTTGACCCTTTTAATTGACTTTATTTCTTCCTGTGATCTACTTCCCTGGTGGCTCAGAGGTGAATCTGCTTGTGATGCAGGAGACACAGGTTCAGTCCCTGGATCGGGACGATCCTTTAGAGAAGGCAATGGCAATCAACTCCAGCATTCTTGCCTGGAGAACTCCATGGACAGAGGAGCCTGGTGGGCTCTAGTCCATGGGGTCGCAAAGAGTTGGACATGACTGAGGAACTAACACTTTCACTTTCTTTCCTGTGATAGTTTGTAAGTTTTCTGCATATTTTTGGCTTGATCACATCAATCGCGGCTTCAGTGAGATGGGCCCTGAAAACAGCAGCAGCCCAAGCAGCAAAGCTGCATTCTAAGGTTCTGTGAAATTCATTTTGGGACTACATGAGAAGGGAAATCTTTCTTGGATCCTGCAGGTTTTTCTTTTAAGACTAAACTTTTCCTCGTGGGGTAAACTTCGGTGAAGTTGGATTGCTTTAGGTACGAAGACCTGGAGTGGGCAGTGTGTGTCCAATGGCTCAGTAGTCCCAATGTTGTCTGATCTTTTTTTAAATTAAAAAAAAACTTTTTACTTTATGTTGGAGTATAACCAGTGAACAATGTTGTGATAGTTTCAGGTGAACAGTGAAGGGACTCAGCCGTACATATCCGTTCTCCCCCAGACTCCCCTCCCATCCAGGCCGCCACATTCCATGCGCTACACAGTAGAACCTTGTTGGTTATCCATTTAAAATACAGTGGTGTGTACATGTCCATCTCAAACTCCCTAACTGTCCTTTACCCATGTTCTTTCCCCGCTGGCAACCATAAGATCATTCTCTGAGTTTGTGAGTCTATTTCTGTTTTGTAAATTAAGTTTATTTGTATCATTTCATATTAGATTCCACAGGTAAGGGATTTCATAATGTTTCTCCTCCTCTGACTTACTTCAGTTAATATGACAATCTCTAGATGCATCCTTGTTGCTACAAATGGCCTTATTTCATTCTTTTTAATGGTTGAGTAATAGCAATTCATGGGGTCACAAAGAGTCAGACACGACTGAGCGACTGAACTAAACTGAACTGAATAGTTTGTTGTATGTATGTGTGTCTATAATCCTTGACCTAACTTTAGAAGCTTCTCTATGTATGAAGTTAAGTCCTGTTAATTTTGCTGTGATGTTTCTTTACCTGTCTGCTTCTGTGCTTTACCATCATTTTGAGATGGCTCTTCACTGTTATGCACACATTTTGTCTTCACAGACATTGTATTGGTATCATTAATAGTCAGATGATAGTCATGTGCTAGCCCATTCATTCCTGTTGTGCCTAGCACTAACTACTGCCCTCTGTACCCAAAGATAATAATATATAAGGATTATAGATATTATTGCTCATGATATTATCAGTATTAACAGTATTAACAGAGGTAGCTGCTACCCAGCATAGAGAAGGGAATGACTCATTTTCCCTTCATTATCAATGAAGGAAACTTTGAATAAGGGTTTGAAGAATGGAAAGGAGTGTGCCAAACCACACAAAAAAAGTGAGAATAAATCAAGCAGAGGTATTAGCATAGGTTAAAAAAAGAAAAAAAGCCCAGAAACAAAGATAATGGAAGTGTCCTGTATTTTTATTTTCCATTGTGTTATCAGGGAGCAATCTCTTTAAATATCAGATTATAGAATATAGATAGTTAGATCCTGGAGCTATGAGAGCTATAAATGTTCTTTGAAGATCCTAGTCCCAAACCACTTATTTTGTAGTGTAGAGCTTGATGCCAGGAAGCTTGCCCAAAGTGATGCAGCTGATCAAAGGCAGAGCAGGGTCTTCCCGCTGTCATTCGGCCTCTAACCACACTGTCTGACCTCCCTAGTGGAGACAGGAGAAGCCTCTCTGCTGTTATCTTTGATCCCATATTTTCTGTTCCTCTTTGTGAATCCTTGGGCAAGGCTCCGCTCTTGTGAGAACACGGATGTTTTCAGGGTTGATGGAAGCCACAGTTTTGTTTGAGATGTTCTGATGCATCCTTGATCAGCACCCTTTACCCTACCACATACTTGCCTCTGAAGATAATGTTGAGTGGAGGCTTGTGTCTGGAGTGTCCAGAGAAATATGTATAATCAGCTGAAGATGGTTTTAGTCTCAGCTCAAGATAAAAGCACTTTGGAAGAGTAATGAACTGTTCTACTTTTTTTCTAGTTTGAACAAAAAATGTGTTATGGAGGAAATAGAATAACCGCGTGAGAGAGGTTTTGAGTCTGAGATTCAAGTCCCTGTCGACTTCCAATAAGTAAAGAAAAGCTGTGAAGAAACATACTCATCTTCTAGATGAACAAAGGGAATAACAGCGGCATCTGTTCTACCCAAGAGGTTTTCATTTTCACAGCTCCCCATTCAGCAGTTGTTGGGCACAGGGATTATATTGAGTATCAATAATGCAAAGGCCACATTTCCTAGAATATATAAACATACATACACCAGTTATACTTTCTTAAATTATGGAAGGTTTTAGGGAGATATTTTTTCATTTGCTTTTTTCTGCCTAGGCAGTGTGGATTCCAGATTTGTCTTCAGCAAATCCCATGTCATTTTTAAAAAGTTTTGAACTGACAGTTTTCAATAACAGAGATTTCAAAGAAAATTTAAAAGGATTATTGGTAAAGGAAAACAGTTTGCAAGTGAATATGTTCATATTTTAAAATCCCATGTTCAGGAATTTTTCTTTTTTGTTGTTGTTGTTGTTGTTTCTATCTGTGGATCTTGCTAGAAATAATTACTGGCATGAACTTAACCGTCATCAAAGATCTTGCATGTTAATGCAGATAAAATGGTTTTTGAGCAGATTCTCTGTATGTTTTGTTGTTAGTAGCAGTAAGATACACTGGAATATTGTATTGTTTGTGAATGCCTTTCCGGCTGAAGAAAGGTTGAAACAAAATTTCTGGAGCTTAGTAGCTGCATCTGATACAAATCTAAAAAACATTGTGGTTTTTAAAATAAGTTTTAGAGCAAAGCTAGGGTTCTCTGAATGAGCTGATGGAGAATAAAGCATATGCAGGGAATCATAATGTGAAAGGAAGGGAGAATGAATAGTAGCAGCAGGGAGAATTTAGGTCGTTTACACCGCACGTGACTCTCTTCTGACTGGAAATATTTTTCAAGTAGGGAACGGGTGCTCGGCTCCGCCCACCTCCCCGCCCCCTTTGTGCCCAGGAAGTAACTCTGTTTCCACCACCCAAAGTCCAGAGAACTCAGAACTGACTTCTCCCCAGATGTAATTTTTATCTCTATTTGTTTCTCTTTCCAAACCCCCTAAACTGACACATTCCTAAATTGTAGCCATACCCTACTGCTGATTTCAGCGTCGTCACTACCCTACTTTCATTTTTCTGGAAAAATCCATTAAGTGCTCTATGTCAAAAACCTCAGAAAAAGGGGAAGACAGCCTCAGTCAGAGGCTTCTGGCCCTTATTTTTCCTGTACTGTCTCTTTTATTACCTTGTCCGTCTCCAGACCTTTGCTGTTTGGTTCTCTTGCTAGTTGCATCCTGTTCTGCTTTCTCTCTTGGGAGGGGAAGTATAAAGGGGAGAGGAGGTTGATTGGGGAGAGGCATTGTGGGATGTCTTTATGAGTGTGTTTGGTCCTCGTTTTTATATGGAAGAGATGAATTTTTAAAACACATATCTACACATTATTTAGGCATGTCACACCTACTCTATTTCCTTGTCTTGAGTCGAGCTTTGAAAATAAATATGACTCAGAAAACAGGCTTATCTGGGTTAGATAAGTAGTAACCTAAAGGCAAGGGCAGGCTCCTTTAAAAAACCACGTTTTCATAGCAAATATGGGGAAAGTACAGCTCAGTGCTGCCCGGAAGGACAGATTTTCATCGGAGTTGGTAGCAGGACAAGGCCAGTTTTAACTCGAGTTGCTGAGACATTGGGGGCCACAGAAAACCTGAACATGTTCTGTATTATAAAGTTGAGCTGAAGATAAATCCTTGAAGGCGATGGATGCTGAAGACAAGCAGGCTTTCTCTAGCAAGTGGTCTCTCTCCGGGGTCTGTTTCCTTGACTTTGCTCACTAGGGCTGTATTGTGTTCGGGACTCCTGCTGAATTCCCCAGGGCTGCCCCGCGCTGGTCCAGTGCAGGACGTGACTTCAGGCGCTGGCCGGCTCCTTTGTCCCGCAGGCCCTGCTCTTGCATCTTGGAAAGGCTGTGAGTGTCAGCTGATGCTGACAGAGGGGTAGTGCAGTGGACCTGCCATTCGGAAGATGCTTCCGAGAGGTTGCTCATTTGAATTAAGGGTGACAAAGGACATAGAAACTTGTGTTTCTTACAATTGCTGCCTTTTAACGCGACCTTTTATTTCAGCACAAGGGAGTCCTCTTGTGACTTCGAAGATAAGGCTTTCTTGGACTTGTTTTTCACTTGTGATGGTGATAAGCTCCGCAACCCTGCTTATGACCCTTTAAATCTAATTTGAATAAGAAAAGAAATCAGCTTAGAACGAATTGGGTTTTTCTTTCAAAGTGGAAAGAAGCCATGCCCAGAGGCTTTTGTGTGCATTTCCTTTAGCTCCCTATTTAATAAACGTTTCTCAGTGGATACATGTGTGAAAATACACACAGAAAATACACACACACACATCTACAAACATAACAACCAACCAGGAACTATGTTGCAGAGTCGCTTGCTACTGTTTGCGAGCATTTTTCTTCGTTTTTCCTGATTTCTTTATATTTTCTTTTCCATCAAGAGTCTTCTGATTGTAGTTCTGAAAACTGCCAAGCTTTCAGCAGCCAAGTGGCCCGTGTATTCACTGCAACTAGAATGTGACCTCCAACCTTCGGTTTCCTTCTCTGTTATAAAGCACAAGCGTGGTGTGTTTTTGCAAAAGCCCCCAAAGCAGATTTCCGGTGAAAACAAACTTGTTTAGCATGAGGTGGCAAAGTACAGGGGCAGAAGACTTTTATTTCCAGAGAATTTGCCAAATATCTTTTGGTAGGAAAAGTTTTCTTTGATGAAAAAGGAAAACAAGGAAAAAGGAAGGACACAGTGGAATATTTCAGTATCATTGTGTTGTAAAGAACAATAATATCTGAAAGCTGTTGCTGAATTGGCTTTGCGAGTAAAACTAATTTAGTAGCTTTCTTTTTCATACTTAATGATAGCTCATCTTCAAAACGACTTTCCAGGTGGTGCTAGTGGTTACGAACTTGACTGCCAATGTAGGAGGTGTAAGAGACGCAGCCTTTGATCCCTGGGTCAGGCAGATCCCTGTAGGAGGGCGTGGTCACCCAGTCCAATATTCTTGCCTAGAGAAGCCTATGGACGGAGGAGGCTGGTGGGCTGCAGTCCGCGGGGTCGCAATGAGTTGGGCACGGCTGAGACAACTTGGCACGCATCTTCATAACAGCGCTGTGTGCTATTCTGTTGCATTTATTGAAAAAATTAATAAGCATATTTTAGAGCAGTTTTTGGGTTATAGAAAAATTGAGCAGAAAGTATTGAGTTCATACTTATCCCCTCATCCCTCCTCAGGCACATGGTTTCTGGTATTCTTACTGTTTTGCATTAATGTAGTACATTTGTTATAATTGATGAGCCAACATTGATACTTTATTATCAGCTCAAGTCCAGAGTTTACACTAGAGTTCATTCTTTGTATTGCATGTTCTTTGGGTTTTATCAAATGCATAGACAGGTAGCTACCATTATACATCAAACAGAATAGTTTCAGACAGTAACAGTCCCCGTATTCCATGGACACATCTCTCCCTTCATCACCCTAGACCTCTGGCAACCACTGATCTTTTTCTGTCTCCACACATTTGCCTTTTCCAAAATGTCATATAATGATATAGTGTTTTCAGATGGACTTCTTTAACTTATATGCATCTAAGAGAAAGATTCCTTCTTTTCATTGCTTGATAACTTGTTGCTTTTTAATGCTGTATAATATTTCATTGTATGGATATACCACAATTTATTTATCTAATCACCTGTTGGCTCCTCAATTTTATCCTCTCTAAAATGGGATGTGGATAGTTTCTGTCTCATAGCGTTGGTATAATAATTGCAGAAAATTGAGTCTATGCATTGCTTAGAACAACATCTGGCAGTAGTTTCCTAATTAATGTTATTTGTAATTAAAGAGGACAGCGACTCAGACTCTCAGGATTTGCATTTTTAGCCTGCAAAAATTAAAAACTATCATTAAAACTATTCTTAAAAAATATCATTTAAAACCATCTAGAACTCTCCTGGATGGGTGATTGGTCATTTTTTTTTAACTTATTTATTTTTAATTGGAGGATAATTGGTCTACAATACCATGTTGGTTTCTGCTATATATCAACATGAATAGGCCCCGGGTAGACGTATATCTCGTCCCTCTTGAGGTTCCCTTCCACCTCCCACTCCTTCCCACCACTCCAGGTTGTCACCGAGCACCAGGGTTGAGCTCCCTGCATCATATAGCAGATTTCCACTGGCTGTCTGATTTACATACGGTAGTGTATATGTTTCCTCTATGTTAGCTCTAAAATTCTTGCTTTAATTCACTAATTTTGTATGACTCTATGTGTGTGGAGTGGTGAGGCAGGAATATATCCAAGGTTTGATCACTGATTCTGTGGCTACACAGGGCAGCCAAGTCTAGTCTTAAAAGGCATTGCACATCCCCGTGCGTCTGAAGTGAATGAACCAGCCCAGGCCCCAAATCGCCAGTTCTACTAACATCTGATGTTCACCTTTTCTCTTATCTTGTTTTTAGGTGATGTTCAGTAAACTGGTATAATTACAGCAATCACTGAATTGTGCGCATGTGATATGTCTGGTGTGTGTGTGTGTATGTGTGTGTGTGTGTGTGTGTGTGTGTGTGTGTGTGTGTCTGCGCGCGCGCATGTGTGTGTTGAGGATCATTTCCTGGTGCATGAGAGGTTATGGACTGGCAGTCCTGCAGAGGTAACCTGCTACACATCCTCGCAGTGTGTGGGGCTGGCTGTGCTGTGCGCACCCATCACATATGGACCATTACACTATGTCCTGTGAGGACGGAGATGTTACTGTGTATGGAATGTGAATGTCGAGTTCCCCAGGACTGTCAGTCCCCATCTGTCCAGACATTTTCAAAGTGGTTCATTTTATCTGTTTTTGTGTTTCATTTCAGCAGTGTCTCTCTTTGACACTTGAATTGATTTCGTAGACTGACTGGGGCATTCTGCCGCCCTGTACTGCAACCGTCCGGCTCCGGTGGTGGTAGGTTAAGTGGAAGCCTTTTTTGAAGCTGGAAATTCTAAGCAAATGTAGTATGTTTTCAGATGCCAGGGACACTCTTCATTCCTTCACCTCACATGCAGGCTTGTGATTGGATCCGAAGGCAAATCCTAGTCATTACAAGTGAGGAGGCAAGTGGATCGCAGTGGCTTTTTGTCCAAAGTGAAGTTCATTGTGATGGAGCAGTCGTTGGGTAGCTGTGGCTCTGTGGGTGAAATGAGAGAGCGTTCCTCCAGTGGAAACCGTGCCTCCTTTCGGGAACCCTGGTGCTGTGGCAAAGCAGACAATGCAAGTATAAGCAGATAACCCCACAGTTCATTCTAAGATATGATCGGGATGCAGGCTTTTAATGGACTGCTAATATACACTCGGAGTCACCAGAGGCAGAGCTCTCCAGAGATCTCCAGGGATATCTGGAAGCTTGTCTTTCTGGTCAGGAAAAGAAAGAAAAAGAAAAAGACCAACATCTCTGTTTAGAATAAAGTTTCGGCCATTGTTTTACACTTTGCCCTATCACTTAGCAAATGAATTTGGAAACAGGGCTTGAAAGCTACTTTATAGTTCTCCATGTCAGTGTCTTTGAAAATACCTTTCAAGCACACTGCAGTTCTTATACCTGAAACCCAATCCTACAAAGTAGAACAGTAAATTTGCCTCAATCAACAATGGTTTCCTTAACTCCAAGGAGGCATTCATTTCTTTAAGTGGCCATCATTTGAAAAGAACTTTGAATGTGAAGGATACCATTCAAGTGCTTTGTTTGACTCAACTCACTTTTTATAGGAAATGAAAAAACACACAGTGATCTAGCATTCAGAGTCAGTAGTCACAGGCCAGGATCACAAGTTACCTTGCTGTTCTCATAGATGCAGGCACAAACAAAAATTAGGTTGTGTCCTTATGTTTCATTTGTTTTGAGTGCAGATCAACACAGGACAAAGAAATTGCTTTGACTTTGCAGAGAATTGACACATAAATGTAACTCATTGCTTTAAATTTTATGAATCTAGAAAATTTATATAACAACATGTAACAGTTTTGGTTTTGATTCTGTTCTGCATTTTTAAAGGGGATACTATTTGATGTTTCTCAGATTTCATGTGGTGTTGGGAAAAGACACTGACAAATTCAGTTTGCTTTGGGTTAGTTATAATTACTGAAAGCATGAGCTGCTTCTTGTATTTTTGGTTACCCTAAGACAACTCCAAAAGTGATTCTGTACTTTTATTCAAGTGTTCTTCAGTATTTTGTTCAAAATATTTTCTTTTTCTGTTTGAGACTATGTAGAAGAATCTCTGTAGAGGTTTATCTTCCTGTTGGTGATTTTTTTTCCTACTTTGTTATATTCATAACTTTGTTCATACAGTTAATCTCAGAATAGACCTGCTAAACTGCTCTATGCTTTGATCTGGAAACTTTCTGCAATGTTTACCCCTTGGCTTCCTGTCTTCCTGAGGTCCTTTGTACTTACCGTCCATCCCATGCACAAGAAACACATGCAACATGCATTGGGACACAACTCTTAGAATTCTTGAATTCTGCTGCTGCTGCTGCTGCTAAGTCGCTTCAGTCGTGTCCAACTCTGTGCGACCCCATAGACAGCAGCCCACCAGGCTCCGTCATCCCTGGGATTCTCCAGGCAAGAACACTGGAGTGGGCTGCCATTTCCTTCTCCAATGCATGAAAGTGAAAAGTGAAAGTGAAGTCGCTCAGTTGTGTCTGACTTTGAGACCCCATGGACTGCAGCCTACCAGGCTCCCCCATCCATGGGATTTTCCAGGCAAGAGTACTGGAGTGGGATGCCATTGCCTTCTCCGTTAAATTCTGCAGAACTCTGCAAAAGATAGCAGAAGTATCTTCCTTGCCTCTTTCTATTACTGGACAAGTCCTGTGGGTCTTTATGTAGATAGTCAGCCTAAAACTTATTTCTGACCTTCATACCTGAGCCAAAGTAAATGGCTAGAGAGTAGCTTTGTCATTATGATTGTTAGCATCACGCCGACTTCCCTCTGATCCCTCCGCTAGCTTGGTCTGGCCACCACGTCCAGCCTTCTTCTTCCTTCTGGACCACACAGTTTTCAGTTTGTTGTAAAAACTCTTTTATTTGGTTTTTCAACCAGGCTATAGGTCATTTCTGGGAAGGAATTCGCTATTTCTTCTGGGCGCCTTGATCATCTTGTAGTATGTTAGGTACATAGGTATCAAGGTGTACGCAGGTCACAGGTATAAAGTCAAGGCTGATGGGCTGACATGTTCAGTGAAAGTAAATGAATGAAGTTCCTTGAGGGCAGGTGCCCTGCTGTGCATCTTTGCCATCTGTCTTGGCACCAAGCTTCCTGTGAAGCACAGAAGTTGTGCTCAGGATGTGGGTGTAGGCTGGGGCGACAGGCTGGAGAAGAGTTAATGGGAACAGATGGTCAGATCAGAGGCTTAGTAATGGGTAAAGTTCATCTGTTCAGTGTGTTACATCTTCGTTTGTGGCCCCCCTTAAGAGAAAACAATAGAATGGGAAGGATTAGAGATCTCTTCAAGAAAATCAGAGATACCAAGGGAACATTTCATGCAAAGATGGGCGCAATGAAAGACAGAAATGGTATGGGCCTAACAGAGGCAGAAGATATTAAGAAGAGGTGGCAGAAATACACAGAAGAGTTGTACAAAAAAGATCTTCATGACCCAGATAATCACGATGGTGTGATCACTCACCTAGAGCCAGACATCATGGAATGTGAAGTCAAGTGGGCCCTAGGAAGCATCACTACGAGCAAAGCTAGTGGAGGTGATGGAATTCCAGTTGAGCTATTTCAAGTCCTAAAAGATGATGCTGTGAAAGTGCTGCACTCAATATGCCAGCAAATTTGGGAAACTCAGCAGTGGTCACAGGACTGGAAAAGGTTAGTTTTCATTCCAATCCCAAAGAAAGGCAATGCGAAAGAATGCTCAAACTACTGCACAATTTCAGTCATCTCACACACTAGCAAAAGAATGCTCAAAATTCTCCAAGCCTAGCTTCAACAGTATGTGAACTGTGAACTTCCAGATGTTCAAACTGTTTAGAAAAGGCAGAGAAACCAGAGATCAAATTTCCAACATCCGTTGGATCATAGAAAAAGTGAGAGAGTTCCAGAAAAACATCTATTTCTGCTTTATTGACTATGCCAAAGCATTTGATTGTGTGGATCACAACAAACTGTGGAGAAGTCTCAAGGAGATGGGAATACCAGACCACCTGACCTGCCTCTTGAGAAACCTGTATGCAGGTCAAGAAGCAACAGTTAGAACTGGACATGGAACAACAGACTGGTTCCAAATAGGAAAAGGAGTATGTCAAGCCTGTATATTGTCACCCTGCTTATTTAACTTATATGCAGAGTACATCATGAGAAATGCCAGGCTGGATGAAGCACAAGCTGGAATCAAGATTGCTGGGAGAAATATCAATAACCTCAGATGTGCAGATGACACCACCCTTATGGCAGAAAGTGAAGAAGAACTAAAGAGCCTCTTGATGAAAGTGAAAGAGGAGAGTACAAAAGTTGGCTTAAAGCTCAACATTCGGAAAACTAAGATCATGGCATCTGGTCCCATCACTTCATGGCAAATAGATGGGGAAACAATGGAAACAGTGACAGACTTTTTTTTGGGAGGGGGGGGAGGGACTCTAAAATCACTGCAGAAGGTGATTGCAGCCATGAAATTAAAAGATGCTTGCTCCTTGGAAGGAAAGTTATGATCAACCTAGACAGCATATTAAAAAGCAGAGACATTACTTTGCCAACAAATGTCCATCTAGTCAAAGCTATGGTTTTTCCAGTGGTCATGTATGGATGTGAGAGTTGGACTATAAAGAAAGCTGAGTGCCGAAGAATTGATGCTTTTGAACTGTGGTATTGGAGAAGACTCTTGAGAGTTCCTTGGACTGCAAGGAGATCCAGCCAGTTCATCCTAAATGAAATTAGTCCTGAATATTTATTGGAAGGACTGATGCTAAAGCTGAAACTGCAATACTTTGGCCACCTGATGCAGAGAACTGACTCATTGGGAAAGACCCTGATGTTGGGAAAGTTTGAAGGCGGGAGGAGAAGGGGATGACAGAGGGTGAGATGGTTGGATGGTATCACCGACTCAACGGACATGAGTTTGGGTAAACTCCGGGAGTTGGTGATGGACAGGGAAGCCTGGCGTGCTGCAGTCCATGGGGTTGCAAAGAGTCGGACACGACTGAGCAGCTAAACTGACTGACTTACTGAAAGCCTGATGATTCAGTTCTGAACATTTCAAAGCTGCGTGCTCTGTAAAAGTTAGTCTTTTTGGCAAGCCTTTCAGGTGGAGAGTGTGTTTTTTCCATTTCCCTCTTTTTCCTATATTTATTTGAACAATTACTAAGTATATTTCAATAGGCGTTAATTTAGTCTGGGCCACTGAGTCATTTCTATATGTTTTCCCCACTAAGTTATCATGAGGTAACCCCTGACAATATGCGCACTAGCATACATGAAATGTTTTATTCTCATATTTATAATAGAGAATAAGCAAATACCATCACTCTGCTACCTGTACCAAATGGTCCTCATTCTCCCCACCACCTGTGTTTCATATGTATTTTTGCTTTCATAAAATGGGATAAAATTGCATTACATTCCTTAAGACTATGTTATTCAGTTGAATATTTAAAATTTTAAAAATTAGGATAGGTTCATCAGAGGATGACTTGATCAACGTTCCAGCCAAGCCTAATCCATTAAACACCTCTGTCTACAGATTAGCTGGGGAATAGCTTCCTCTCTCATGGAATCTGTACCTAAGTAATTAAAATTTTTTATTTGAATAAGAAATAATTTTGGATCTGACAGTCAAATTATGCAGCCTAATCATTTATTTGAAACATTATTTTAAAAGTGTTGGTACCTTGCAAAGATATATAAATTTCTAAATGTAAACAAAGAGATAGAAAGATGAGATTTAAAAAATGGTAAAGTGGAACCAGAGCAAAAGGAATTTAATTTAGAAAAATGAAGTGAAACTGGGTGAGATTCTTAAGCAAGCTGTATATATGTACACACACACACAGGTATATATCATTAAATCCTATAAATATGTATCCTGCAAACTGTGTCTAATTTTTCTAATATCCAATACAAAAGGGGTGCAGATCCGTGAACATCCTGGGCCACAGGATAAAAACAAGCCAGAGCATGTGTCTTTCTGGTATATAAGGGAGAATTTCGGCCAGTGCGTTTTTCAAGAACAGTTTTTAAAATTGCTGACAAGTCCTCAATGGGACCCTTCCAGTCTGTGTGGCTCAACGTCGGGCTTTGTGTGGGTCAGGTCCACTCAGACCGATCATGCTCCAGCCCATGCCGGTCTGTGACCCCAGGGGCATGGGGGTGTGTGTTTACCAACCAGTTCTCTGGGCAGCATGAGGTAAACTCTTATTTGAAGCATTTGTCCATTTTCACAGAGTATTTCCACACATATATAGCATAATATTACTAGACCATAAAAAAGAAGGAAATTTTGCCCTTTGTGACAACACGGATCAACCTGGAGGGTATCGTGCTAAGGGAAAGAAGTCAGACAGAGAAACACAAGTACTGTTTGATTCCACTTATGTGCGAAATCTTAAAACAAGACAAAATGAAAACAACCTCATAAATACAGAGAACAGACTGGTGGTTGCCAGAGGAAAGAGGGATGGGGATTGAGTGAAATAGCTGAAGGCTATAAGAAGTGTAAAGTAAGTAAGTTACAGGGATGTGAGTTACAGCAAGAGGAATATGGTTAATAATATTTTAATAGCTTTGTATGGGGACAGATACTTGGTGGACTTACCATGGTGATCATTTTATAATGTATGCAAATATTGAATCACTATGTTGTACACTGAAACCAGCTTTTTTATTTTTTCATTTATTTTTATTAGTTGGGGGCTAATTACTTAACAATATTGTAGTGGTTTTTGCCGTACATTGACATGAATCAGCCATGGATTTACATGAAACCAGCTTAATTTTATGTCAACTATATTTCCATTACAAAATTTAAATGTAAACCCGTGACTTTTTGTTGCTGTTCAGTCACTAAGTCCCGTCTGACTCTTTGAGATCCCATGGACTGTGGCATGTCAGGCTTCCCTGTCCTTCTCCATCTCTTGGAGTTTGCTCAAACTCAGTCCATTGAGTTGGTGATGCCATCCAACCATCTCATCCTCTGTCGTTCCCTTCTTCTCTTGCCCTCAATCTTTCCCAGCATCAGGATCTTTTCCAATGAGTTGGCTCTTTGCATCAGGTGGCCAAAGTATTCAGCATCAGTCCTTCCAATGAATATTTAGAGTTGATTTCCTTTAAAGTTGACTGGTTTGATCTCCCTGCCGTCCAAGGAACTCTCTGTCCAAGGATCATCTGTCTAAATTAGTCTACCATGTTAGTGAAGCTCCTGACACTACTGCCTCTCTGGGAGGAGTCAATTTACACCCTAGGTTGGAAAGACGAGCCAAGGAAAGTTAATTGCACACTTTTTTATCCCCCAGCTTACACTGCTGCCAGTGTTTATCACAACTCTGAAAAAAGATAATTTTAAACCAGCTGGGTTAACATTGCGAACTCCCTTTTGACAGTCACCGTGGTAGTATACACCATATATCTGCCATGTTGTCCTGCAGGCTTCAAAGTTGCGTAGTGCATTGTAATAAAGAAAGAGACATTACTGTGTTAACTAAGAGTAATGACAATCAAAGGAAGGATCACTTAAATTTCTACTCTATTTCTGCTTTGCAGGCATTTGGTTGCTCTTGCTGTGGTTAGAATTTTCTCTGCCCCCAACCCTTTGTACCATATATTTTAAAATGGATATAAATTTAGATTTCTGAAAGTGCTATTTCCTGAGCCATTTTCACATCTAGTGCACAAATTATTATTCTCTTAGAGTACTTCTCTGTGGAAAATTGTCATGATATAACAGAGGTTCCAACACTGTATATTTATAGGTTTTTCAGCTGCAAAAACTACAGAGTTCTGGAAACAGGTTGGTAGAAAATGAAATCTCCTTGCCCTTAATATCCTTCCTTATCTGATAAAATTTAGGATTGTAGATATTTAGAGTGCATGCCATATTCCATGGTCAAAAGAGAACCTTCCCATTATTTGTCTCTCATGATGAGGGGCGGAGAAGGCAATGGCAGCCCACTGCGGTACTCTCATCTGGAAAATCCCATGGACGGGGAAGCCTGGTGGGCTACCATCTATGGGGTCGCACAGAGTCGGACACGACTGAAGCGACTTAGCAGCAGCAGCATGATGAAGGGATTTCTGTTTTCTTTGGGCATTGTACTACAATAGGACTGGACTCATTAGTGGAGAAGATAGGTCACCGTCTAAATTATTATATGATTATATTAAAGATTTATGAAGGACTCTGGAAAGGCACTTCATAAATCTTTTCACAAAAGAGGCACTCAAAAATGTTTGTGGGATAGGTGAATGAACTAATGCTTTCTAAATATTTCTAGTTTTATGTTGCTTAAGTAGAAGAATTTTAATTTTTTCTTTGAAAAATACTTACCCTAACAGAGCATATTAAAAGGCAGAGCCATTACTTTGCCAGCACAGGTCCATCTAGTCAAAGCTATGATTTTTCCAGTAGTCATGTATGGATGTGAGAGTTGGACTGTAAAGAAAGCTGAGCACTGAAGAATTGATGCTTTTGGATTGTGGTGTTGGAGAAGACTCTTGAGAGTCCCTTGGACTGCAAGGAGATCCAACCAGTCCATCCTAAAGGAAATCAGTCCTGAATATTCACTGGAAGGACTGATGCTGAAGCTGAAACTGCAATACTTTGGCCACCTGATGCAAAAAACTGACTCATTGAAAAGACCCTGATGCTGGTAAAGATTGAAGGCAGGAGGAGAAGGGGACGACAGAGGAAGAGATGGTTGAATGGCATCACCGACTCGGTGGACATGAGTTTGAGCAAACTCCGGGAGTTGGTGATGGTGTGCTGCAGTCCATGGGTCACAAAGAGTCGGACACGACTGAGTGCCTGAACTGACTGCACAAATCAGAGCCTTAGTTCCTTGTAATCAGTAATTGGGAAAGTAACTGATTAATGCTGTAACAATGCCTTCCTTTGGCGGCACCCTTTTTGTTGTCGCTTGCCTTTAATTACTGTAACTAAAGAGCAAAGAATTCGTGGTGTGTGATTCTTCCACTTACTGGTCCTACTGAAAATTCCAGGCAAATATATGTAAAAAGGATGACTTAATGGACTCTGGCAAGAAGAAGGAAGGAGAGGGTGGTGTGAATGGAGAGAGCAGCTTGGAAACATATATGCTACCGTGTGTAAACCAGATGGCTGGCGGGAGTTTGCCGTGTGACTCAAGAAACTTAAACCAGGGCTCTGTGACGACCCAGAGGGGTGGGATGCGCGGCTGATTCATGTTGATAAATGACAAAAACCAACACAATTTGTAAAGCAATTATTCTTCAGTTAAAAATAAATTAAAAAAAAAAGAAAAACAATTAGAAAATGGCTTGCTCCAAGGCTTGGTTGGACAAAGAGTCATCCTGAGAAAGGAACATGTTTTTGTCCTATGGTGAGATCAGTAGGCAAGATGAGAAATGGTTTTCCATCATTTGTTAATGTTTTACCTGTGAGAGTAGTAAACTCTAGTTGGTGGAGAGGAAAACCTCTTTTCTCAGAGATTTTTGGAAGGGGTGGTATTCACGGTAGCAAAAGCCTGAAATAATAATTTTTTTAAAAAGTTTCTAAATATTCATAGGAAAGAAAAAATTCCTTGTAAACACCATGTTTTTAATTCAACATTATTGGATACACGGGTACATATTTCCATTTTGAGAGCTCAACTTTCTGACGTGACATATTTTCAATAGTTTGGAAATTAACATAGTTGAATTTATGGTTGGTAATTTTTGCTGTAATAATAGGATTCTTGCTGTTAATCATTTAAGACAACGGGAGAAAGGCATTTAAAACTACCATGTGCCATTTAAAGTAGTATTTTTTCTCCGAACTAAAGTGAAGATTTTGTGCCCTCATTTCCCCATTCCAGCCCCCTCTGCTACCTCCCCCCCAACCCCTAACACACCCACTTAATCACAGCAAAAAATACTTTGATGAGCACTGTCTGGTCTGTTGACTGTAGCAGAGTGTCCTAGGTTTTCCTGAGAGTAGATCTGTATCTAAAAGCTCCAGAAGCTATTTTTTTTTCACTCCTGAAACACATTTCAGTGACCAGAAATTATTTTTCAGTTTCTTTGTTTGAAATTTATGGTTGAACTTGGAGTATTTGCATTTTGTTGGCAATTAAGAATAATTCTCCAAGTGTTATAGTCCTATTTTCATATATCAAAATTACCTCCAAGTTATATAGGAAGTGTTGTCATATGCTTGAATTTCTTTGACTCAATATCAATGACACTTTTAATTATATTTAATTTGTAAAGTGATTAAAATAATGTGAATAAAAGTTGAATACATATAAGCATTTATTAAATCTCATTAGAGCTCTGTTAGACCCCCAGGTAATCTAATTTTATTTATTCTTTTCTAATGATAAGTTAGGTTTCTGAGTTTGAATGGACAAGAGGTCTGTGAAAATACCACAGTACTGTAGAAAGCAAATATATTAACTTTGTCAAAATGTGTTGAATCTTTTCCCCTCTGATACTCATTGTAAACAGAATTACTTTTCTTCGTGGTGAACTCTGTATGCTTTTAAGATTTTCCCAGTGGGCTCTGACTTTTTTTTTTTTTTTAACAAAATCATTTGTCATTCAGTGGAGCTTGTTATATGAACTGATTGCCAATAACTGTCTCCTTTCACTCATGGATTTTAAAAATTCACTAGAAATGTGGTACGTGAGGTCACAGAGCTACAAGAACTTTTTCTGTTTGATTTCATGAAATATCATCCAAAAAACTTAATGCACAAAATTAGATAATTTTTAAATATCCTCTTAAAAACCAGCTACTCAAGGAATGTACTAAATGTGCAGAATGAGCAGATATGAGAAAGCCTACCAGTTCAACTTTATCTTCTTTGTGTACTTGAAATCAGCCTGGTGATGGGCTCTGGAAGGACCGGCCAGAGGAGACGCCCTTGTTTCTTTGCCAGTTCCAAGGAATCTTTGGTAAACTCAGCTCTTGATAAGAAGAAACAGGGAGTACTAGGTACGACTGTGTCTAGTAGCACTTGATTATTTATCTCCTTAGATTAAACAACAAGAAAACAGCTCAACTTTTTTTTTTACACAAAGTATGTGCCAAACAGAGATAATTTTAAGATCAGATATGAAATTTATATAACTTGAATTAAAAATATCTCCCCCTTATTAAAAAAGTTAATTCATTTTTTCATTGTAAGCAGATTGAAATTATAGGAAAGCACTAAAAAACTTTTCACTTCTCGGGATTTCTTCTGAAAATAGTTTGTGATATTTGGAATTATATGAGACTGTGGATTATCTGTTCATTTTAGGAGGCACTGTCTTTTTTGTTTTTTTCTTTTTGGCTGTGCTGCATGGCTTGCAGGGTCTGAGTTCCCCAGCCGGGAATGCAACCTGGGCCCTCTGTAATGAAGTGAGGAGTCCTAACCACTGGATCTCCAGGGAATTCTTAGAAGCCAGTTTCTTGATTCCTTAGTTGTGCAGAGGAAGTTAACTCTGGGAGAAGAGGCAGCACCCCATCCCCACGTATACACATCCCACCAAATGCAGCCTTCTTGGTCGAAAAGAAGTGTCTAGTCTTTCTCAGGGAATTTTTTTTTTTTCAAGGATCTTTAGTAGATTTCAATAACTGTCCTTTACTTACTATAATCGCAGTTGGTTATTTATTATTATAGTATCGATGTTTTTATTTTACTTGATTTGACATAGACCCATAGTATACCTTTGTGGCAAATGTTTCAAGATTCCTGCAAAAGGAAGGAAAGTGAAAGTGATAGTCGCTCAGTTGAGTCCGATTCTTTGTGACCCCATGGACTGTAGCCCGCCAGGCTCCTCTGTCCATGGGATTCTCCAGGCAAGAATACTGCAGTGGCTTGCCATTCCCTTCTCCAGGGGATCTTCCAAACCCAGGGATCGAACCTGGGTCTCCAGCATTCCAGGCAGAGTCTTTACCATCTGAGCAAAAGGAAGGGGTAGGTCACAGTTTTAAGTCTTCTTTTTTCTAGTTGATTGTTTCTTCTTTCCTCTGAGGTTAATCCATGTGAGTGAATTCTGTATTTGAGTCATAATGATGCTTTGTGTAAGATTTAGTGGAATAATCAAAATTCCCTAGTTTAAATTTTCTAAAATCGGTCTAGAGAAGGTGGAGCAAGAAGAGGTGTATCTGTCAGCTGCCATAACAAGATACCATAAAATGGGTGGTATTTCTTGCAGTTCAGCAGATTGGAGGCCCGAGGTCAGGGTGCCACCATGGTCGATTTCTCGGTGAGGGCCCTGATTATGATTCACAGATGGCCATCTTTGCCTTGTATTCTCACATGGCAAAGAGAAACAGAACATCTCTCTCATGCCTCTTTCGTTCCTTCTAAGGGCACTAATCCATTCATGAGGGCTCCTCTCTCAGGAGCTAACCACCTTCCAAAGGCCCCACCTTCCAACACCATGACACACGGGAGTTAGGATAGTAACAGAAATTTTGGGGGCGACACTAACATTCAGTCCATTACATGAGGATTCCATGATCTTGGAGAAAGGATTACAAAGCTCTCTTCTTCGTCATGGGGCTTATTAAACTGCAAGTAATATCCTTAGGCATCCTTGCAACTGCTGCCTCGGAAATGAGACGTGGTTGGAAAGAGAACAGGTGTCCTCTTGCTAGGTGCTATGTTAACACACAGCGCTGCAGAGAAACAGAGTGAAACTTCTTTCATTCACTCTTATTCATATGTTAATTCATTCATACATTCGGTAGTTATTTAAGTGTCTCCTGTGTTTCCAGATATTTATCTAGAAATCTAGAATATGATGGAAAACTGAGACTATAAAGTTTTCTATTTTCTCAACAAAAAGTGATAAGGAGACAATATAATGTATTTGAAAAAAATACTCAGACCTCAGTCCTAATATGATCGTTCAATTAAAATCTTGTGTGTCTTTGGTTCAATCATTTGCATTTTTAAATTTTAGCCAAGTGTTCGTAATACCTGTTCCCTTGGCCATTCATTTGGAGAAGCAAATCAATAATGCATGTAAAAGTCTCTGAAGTGAAAGTGTTGGTTGTTTTAATCTTGTCCAATTTTTACAACCCCATGGACTGGAGCCCGCCAGGCTCCTCTGTCCATGGAATTCTCCAGGCAAGAATACTGGAGTGGGTAGCCATTCCCTTCTTTGCAGAATATATATTATTACTTATTATCAGGACTCATTAAAAAATGCATTTGATATTTGCAAGGTGCCTGTATAATCTTTCATCTTGGGGAGGCATCATTATTTTTGAGTTCTTCAGATTTAGGAAACAAGTGGTGTTTTTAAATAACTTTCTTCAGGAGACGTTCTCCCTCTAGTGGTTGCTATGGAAACTACACGAGGAGTTTCTAATGGTACAAGTGGAAAACAAACTGAAGAGAACTGAAAAAAAAAAATTACTCTGAATTATTGAGAAGATGTTAGCTATTTTTGAAAGGCTCTCCAGTTGGAGTTTTAACATTTTGTGGCAGCCAGTTTTTGAAAATGAGGAAGAAAATTCTGTGCTCCTGTTCTGGTATCTCATTGATTTGAATGGAGACGATGGTTGAGACGTCTTTGGTTTGGAAGAAGCGATAAAGAAGGCAGCCCTCTCCACTCAGCAGGGCCACGAGGGACACTTTCAGCCACAGGTCCTGACATGCTGTTGTCTGCTTTCCTGTTCTGTGTTCAGTACAGCAGGGAGCTGCAATCCTGGCTTCCTTGTAGGAAGCTGAACAGAAGTTCTGGGTGAGTAAGCCTATTTGGACTTTCTAACTGGTACTTTTTAAGAAATGATTCCAAAAGGAAAAAAAAATTTTTTTTTCAATTTATTGGGAAGATTGATACATTTAAGAATCCAGCCCCTAACATGGGCTAACCAGGTCCCCAGTGGGCTCTCCCCTGCTGGCCAGGCACCATCCTGTTCTGCCCTTTGCCCCCCAAGGTCCAAACGTGCTGTTGTCTCATGTCCCCGGATACTGCACATTTGGCCTTGCTGTTCCCTATTCTTGGGATGCTCTTCATCACATCACTGGCTCCTATGGCCTGAAACCTATGGCTCACCTGCCTCAAGAAGGTCTTCCCTGACCAGCCTAGCAAAGTAGCCTTTTAACAGTTCATCTTTGTGACACCAGCCAAAGCTCTTACAACAATCTAGTTAACTTGCCTGTTTCCTGTCTGTATCCCTACCCAGAATGGAAGTGACATGAGGCAGGAGATGTGTCTCTGTTATTCACACTTGTATCCCAGAACCGAGAACAGTGCTTCACATCTGGCAGATGCCTCATCTGGGTTGACACAATGAATACCCAAACGGAAAATGACCCTATCATCAACGCTTTGGTGCCAGTCACTTAAAGCGTTTTTGAAACATTGAGTAGTCTTTGGTGCCTTATCTTAGTTGAGACTTTTCACCTTTGAAATCACTTAACTTGGAAAAGACCCTGATGCTGGGAGGGATTGGGGGCAGGAGGAGAAGGGGACGACAGAGGATGAGATGGCTGGATGGCATCGCCGACTTGATGGACATGAGTTTGAGTAAACTCCGGGCGTTGGTGATGGACAGGGAGGCCTGATGTGCTGCGATTCATGGGGTCGCAAAGAGTCGAACACGACTGAGCGACTGAACTGAACTGAACTGAACTTCCTAATTGAAATAAGGGCTGTAAAAGCTTGTAATTCTTTATGTGATGTTGTTTCAGTCCTATCCGACTCCTGGGAAGCCTGCCTGTATTCCTTATACAGAAGCCCTCTTCCAGAATTATGAAATTTAAAGTGAAAACGCCGCTCAGTCATGTGGGGAAAATGTTTAGTGAGTTCTTAATGTGCTAAAAGGGACTTGCCAGGTGGCGCTAGTGGTAAAGAACCCACCTGCCAATGCAAGAGACATGAGATTCGGGTTCTATCCCTGAGTCGGGAAGATTCCCTGGAGGAGGGCATGACAACCCACTCCAGTATTCTTGCCCGGAGAATCCCCATGGACAGAGGAGCCTGGTGGGCTGTGGTCCATAGGGTCACAAAGAGGTTGAACATGACTGAAGTGTCTTAGCACAGCACAGCACATTGTGTTAAAAAAGAACATGATGTCTTTATTTCTGTGTCTTTTATTAAATTCAGCTCCATTCTAACAGCTTATTTAGTGATACATTGTTTCTTGTACAAGAAGCTATTTCATAAATTATGGTTGTTTTTCTGAAATTTATGCTGTTCCATCTTGCTCCATCTTCCATAAAG
The DNA here is from genome assembly GCF_963930625.1 of Muntiacus reevesi. Classification (NCBI taxonomy): domain Eukaryota; kingdom Metazoa; phylum Chordata; class Mammalia; order Artiodactyla; family Cervidae; genus Muntiacus; species Muntiacus reevesi. The sequence continues at coordinate 49,754,900 of NC_089258.1, read as the reverse complement.
AGATAATCACTGTTCACACTCACATTCTTGGCTTCCTCAGTCTTTTCTAGCCTCAATAAATGATAAAAAAAAAAAAAAATTCTTCTCAAATGGCTTATTTTCTATACCTGTCATCAGTTGTGATTGATGTTCTCTTTTGAAACTGCTTTAAATATTCCTCCTATTGGTGCATGGTTTTGAGACTAAAAAATGTACTCAGAGGCCAAGGATTTCAGATCTGGGAGGTGGGAGGTGTGTACTGCGGTCCCCCAGACTGCCCTGGGAGCTGCTGAGACCCGGCACTAGACATGGAGCTAGTGGTTGCTTTCTGTTCGTGTTTGAGCCCTACTATTGTGAGCGTGTTGCCACATGCAACTGAAAAACAGGTGGCTTTGCTATAAATTTATAGCAAGAAGGTTAAGACACCAAGAAGTGAATTACTAAAATCTTCTGTTCCGTCGCTGTCTCCGTGCAGCCCCGTGAACCCAGGGGCAGCGTGCACGTGGTTATCAGGGTGCTCCCTGGTGATGTGCGCGTCGGTTTAAGGAATGACATGTCTTAATCTACTGACAACGAATGATAGGAAGTAGAATAAGGTTAATATGCATTTTATAGATAGTTCTGCTTATTACAAAGACTCTAAAAATAAAACAGATGAAAAGCAGCTTATCACTGGTTTATTCAGCCTCCCTCTTTCTGCACTTATGCTTTCCCGCTCTCATTACCATAGTTACTGGTTTAATCATGATGCACAGACCCATTTCTAATTACAGTAGATGCCAGCAAAAAAATTAATTCTTTGCATATCTTAGGCCACAAGCAGCTTGTTTTTTGGCACTTTGTTATTATACCATATATTCTGAAACAGACATTTGTGCATCATTTTAAAACTATTATTTCCTGCCATCTTATTGAGATGAAAATAATTCTGTCAAGTGAATTGATGTTAAAACAAGTGATACGAAAGGTTTGGAAGAGATGACAGTTTATTACAAGTTGAGACATCATTTGTGTTATCCCTAAAATGTTAATTAATAGCAATGAATATGTATTCTATTCCACTCAGAAAATATTACTAAAATGATGTTCATCATTTAGAAACCAAAATTATTAAGTTGTTGTGACTAAGCAGTTGAGCCAGCTATCACTATTTGAGCATTAATATTTTCTTAAAAAAGGGACAGTTTACATCAAAATTCATTCTAGCTCCTCTTCTACTTATCATAATTATATCAATCTAGTTAGGACAGATACTGAAAAAGTGTTATAGACATTTTATTCACTTTCATTATTATTTGCAGTTCAGTAGCAGTTTTAAAATATAAATGAATTATTATCATCAGTAGCGATATTAGAGTATCATTACTTTATGGGTTTTTATGTTGATAATTTGAAAATGCTCTTAGTATTCTTAATTCAAGTGTATTCCCTCTTTTCTGCCTTAGTAAAATGTTTGACAGACAAAAAGGGCTTTATTTTTTCCCACAAAATTACAATATATCTTCTCCTTAAACCTATGGGAAAATGTTTTCTATTAGATTGTTCAAAATAATTTTTTTTTTCAAAATAATTTTTAAATGGGTTTTGATTATGCTCCCAAATGTATTTGAATCATACTTACATTGGTTGGCATATACATTTTCTAAAGCAGTAAATGTATGGTGTTTTAGGACTCCTCTGGTTCTAAAACTGCTGCATACTTCACAAATGCTAGTCTGACAGGCATGTTCAATTTCACTGATAGAACTGGTCATAATCACACAAAGTATACTTCCATCATAACATAATAAAGAGATACGTGCACTGTCATGGATCTGGCCTTGTTTGGCAGTCGCTTGCTGCTGGGTTCCTACCTTAACTAGCTTGGGATCTTTAAAGCGTGTGTGATCTTCCCAGAAGTAACACTCGCAGCCTGGAAGCAGGCCCTGTGGGTTCCGCTCGTGCTTATGGGAAAACCCACGACTGCCAAACTATAAATGTTTTCCTGCCTGTTAAGACTGAAGCAGAGAAATACAGACTAAAAACAGGAAAACTTCCCTGTTGCAAAGCCTAGGTTCGTTTTCTTCTGTTTAAAATCGTCCTACTCTGGTTCTACTTCCAGATATGTATCTGCTCATTGGTAGTTCATTACAAAATAAATTTTCACTTCCAATTGAATTTTTCTGACTTTTTCCATTGGGTAGTCTTATATCACAGTTAATGGACACGTATAATAGGTATATGTTATTAACTGAAATAGCTTTAAAATTAGTGCACTATTTAGTCTTCCAGTTAAACTGGTAGAAGGGCCTCTCGTTAATTGGGGAAGACATATTTATTGGCTTTTTATATGGTATTTTTAACTTGCCTGGCAGCAAATGGAAATCAGTTGGGAAAGCATGAGTCTGTTAATTAGCTGAATTGAGTTAAGGGAGACAAAAAGCTCTTAATTTGGATAACAGGTTTTCCATCAGGAAGAATACAGATTATTACATCGTTCACAATTCTAAATACTCAGAAATGAAATTGTAGACATAATGAAGATTATTAAACAAGCTTGTCATTTTTTAAAAGGATTATTTGTTACTCCTTTGGACTGCAGCAGCTGAGTGCCATTAGCTATATTTGCTGGAACCATGTTGGATCTTCTCAGAATTTTTTCTGAATTCAAACCATAATGCACATGTGACAGACATAATTTAGACTTCTATGCAGTTACCGTCAATTGGCAATCATAACAAACAGGGTTGACTTTTTCAAGTCAAGTATTTTCAAAACAATTTTAATGAGTAAACTTAGAAAATTTGCATATTAAATTATTTAATTTTTTAAAATAAAATGATTTGAGAGTAAGCCTGAGGAGTAAAAAGATGAAACCCAGACTCTATGTTATCCGGTCACTTGAGGTCACTCACATGTATGTAAATAACTGGTTAACAGTTTTTAAATTAAACTGGTCTATTGAGAGTCACCTTACTGATCAAACTAATTGTTGATTTCAACTTGTGATCTCAGTGGCATTTGTCAATTTAAATGCAGTTTTGCATTGTGAAAATTGGCCTATTTAAGTTTTGGCTTTGTGCTAACTAATGCTTTTATTTTTTTAAGGATAGTTCACTTTGTTTAGATTTTCACTGAAATTAGTTGTAAATGCAACACTTCAAAAATAACTTGTTTAAAAAATTCAAGCAAGTATTGAATTGGGCAAAAATTTTGTTTTTCCAAACCAATATATAATGTCTTCATAGACCCACAGCATTGGCCTCTCTCCCACCCATTTTGCTCTCTGATCCATAGCTAGTCACTGTTATCAACATGGGGCTGAGAGGTTACCATTCCTTCTTAAAATAGCAAACAATAAAAATAATATCCACCTTGGAATTTTATGTCTAGTGGTGACCTTTGACCTTGAGATGGGGATTTGAACAGTAATTTAATTTTATCATTATTGTTTTTAAAAAATATACACAGTGTTAGCTAGTTTAGGTGACAATCTAAAAAATGGGACCGCGCTTTATGGCTAACATGGCCATCAGGAAGAAGTTTGTGATACAATTTGTAAATGTGCCTGGAGGCACGTATGATATTGTGTTCTGTGCTATTTGTCACCCACCCCCCTGCCCCCAGGCAATCAGTGATCTGCTTTTGCCACTGTGGATTAGTTTTGTCTGCAATAGAACTTACAGAATTTATAAAATTTAATATAAGTTAAATATTTATTTGTAGCTTTCTGTGTCTGGCTGCTTTCACTCACCATTAAACTTTTGAGATTCATACATGTCCTTGTAGATGTTAAAAGGACATCTTTTAGATGCTGAATGGTAATTCATTAGTTGGATTTGCAGTTTATCCAGTCACACTTTGACAGGCACTTGGGTTATTTCTGGTTGGAGGTTGTTATTTTAAAAAAAGTATTAGCTGGGAAGAGCTAAATACCATCACAGTAATGGATAATTTACAATATTCTGTGCCATGGATTTTTAAAATCTCATATGTGGCATCACACAGTTATTAATCAATTGACTTGTCTAGTGGGCTTTCCTGGTAGCTCAGCTGGTAAAGAATTTGCAGGCCAATGCAGGAGATACAAGAGACAAGGGTTCTATTTCTGAGTCAGAAAGATCCCCTGGATTAGGAAGTGGCAAACCACTCTAGTATTCTTGCCTGGAAAATCCCATGGACAGAAAGACCTGGAGGGCTACAGTCCATAGGATCACAAAGAGTTGGACACAGCTTAGCACTCATGCATACACCCAACTGTTTAATAATACATCATGCCAAAATTATATTAACAGAGGAAAAAATGCTGTGTTTGGGAAATTGTTATATTGCCTTCACTGTTTGGTATGTGGGAGGAGTGAGTGAAATGCCCATTTTATCTGCAGGAAAAGTGCCAGGATTCTTGATAGAAGTTTTCGAATTATTTGAATAGCTTTTATTCTGAAGAATTCAAAGCAAAGTTCAGCGTTAGAGACTCAAAAGAACCTCACCAAGAAAAAAAAATTTTTTTTTAATTTAATTCAGAGTTGAGTATAATTGTCTGAATTTAGCTTGTGAGGTGCATAAAATAAACTATATACTACCCAGAATGCATTTCAGGAAGATGACTTCATGTTGAAATGTTCTTCAAAAATAACAGAAAATAGGCTTATAAAGTTTTTTAAGTTGAGGTTTATGTTATACTTTTTGTTGTTGATGATGTGAGCTCATCTAAAAACCTCTATAAAAAGATTACTTACATGGAGGTAATCTTCATTGTGAACTAAACTGCTCTGCTTTTGTTTTGTTTGGAAACTTCTGATGCTGTTTTCAATCAGAGGAACCATTTTTACTGGGTGTTTTTATTAAGGAGAGCATCTTGGCTCAGCGGAGAATGACTGAGTGTTGTTTCTGTGTCCATGTTCATTCCTCTCTGGAGTGTGAGTGGCTCATCCTGTAAAATAAAACAGCTGCTGGGGGTTGTTTGTGCTGAAATCAGGAAGAGGAAGGGGGTTGAGGTGGAATGACCTGGAGGTTTGCCTTTTCCGCAGGAATACATAAATTCCTTGGGAACCAGGATAAGAGAGAGCTAACTCTTCACTTCCAAACACTGTCCATGGGATTCTCCAGGCAAGAACACTGGACTGGGTTGCCATGCCCTCCTTCAGGGGATCTTCTTCACTCAGGGTCAAATCCACATCTCATGTCTCCTGCTTTGGGCCGTGGGTTTTTGACCACTAGCACTACCTGGGAAGCCCCATTAAACTCCCTAGGGACCCCAAATTAGGTCCACATGGCACTGTTCTTGGGGTTCTTGGTGATTTAGTAATTTCCTGGTCTTTCACGGGTTATAGACTATTTAATCATGGGAATAAATCAGGGGGACACGTTCCTTTAATCAGGGGGCACATTCCTTCCTAGACCCTGTGGTCTGGCGTTGCACCCCCACGCTTGTTAGCTGTAAGTGACTTTTAAAATGAGAGGCCGCTTGCTGCGCCTGTTGTCGGGAGCGGCTAGCCTGGCTGAGCCAGGAGCAGCAAGTGGAAGGGAGAGGGCTGCCCAGCCCATCTTAGCTTATTTGAGCGCAGTTGGAAATAATGGCAGTTTATCTGAAAAGAAGAGTGTCAGGGCAAAAACGAAAGGGGCGGCCCCCAGGCAAGCCTAAATAACCTCCAGCAAGCTGGGAGCTGTCACCTTTGTCCCTCCTCATGCTTATCGTCTTGTGGCATCCAAGTGGGTGTTTCCCTGGTGGCCGTGGCCTCAGCTCAGAAGCAGCAAGGTGAGCAGGGTGGGGAGGGAGACAGGAAGGTGCAGGAAACAGCCTCCTCGGAACCTCCCTGCTCCCCGCAGGCTCTGCTCCCGTGTCCTCTGTGAGCGTGGCGGGCTCCTGCTTCCTTCTGCCTGTTCAGTGAGGGAGCTGATGGCCTCAGGCAGCTCATGGCCAGAACCTGGATGCTTCAGTGCCATGTTCTTCCCACTCCACGTTCCCATGGCTCTCTGCCTTTGGAAGTAAAATATTCTTCTAAAGAATGAACGTCCTCATCTTAATAATCTTTCCAGTTGTATGGCATATATATATTATTCACCCTACCACATGTCAGGAACTATAAAGGCTGCCTTGGACAACATGTGTTAAAATTGCCAACATCTGTTGGATCATAGAAAAAGCAGGAGTTCCAGAAAAACATCTATTTCTGCTTTATTGACTATGCCAAAGCATTTGATTGTGTGGATCACAACAAACTGTGGAGAAGTCTTAAAGAGATGGGAATACCAGGCAGGTCAGGTGGTCTGATATGCAGGTCAAGAAGCAACAATTAGAACTGGACATAGAGGAACAGACTGGTTCCAAATAGGAAAAGGAGTATATTGTTATGCTGCTTATTTGACTTTTATGCAGAGTACATCATGAGGAATACCAGGCTGGATGAAGCACAAGCTGGAATCAAGATTGCTGGGAGAAGTATCAATAACCTCAGACATGCAGATGGCACCACCCTTATGGCAGAAAGTGAAGAAGAACTAAAGAGCCTCTTGATGAAAGTGAAAGAGGAGAGTGGAAAAGTTGGCTTAAAACTCAACATTCAGAAAACTAAGATCATGGCATCCGGTCTCATCACTTCATGTCAAATAGATGGGGAAACAATAGAAACAGTGACAGACCTTATTTTCTTTGGCTTCAAAGTCACTGCAGATGGTGACTGCAGCATGAAATTATGAGACGCTTACTCCTTGGAAGGAAAGTTATGACCAACCTAGACAGCATATTAAAAAGCAGAGACATTACTTTGCTGACAAAGGTCCATCTAGTCAAAGCTATGATTTTTCCAGTGGTCATGTATGGATGTGACAGTTGAACTATAAAGGAAGCTGAACACCAAAGAATTGATGCTTTTGAACTGTTGTGTTGGAGAAGACTCTTGAGAGTCCCTTGGACTGCAAAGAGATCCAACCAGTCCATCCTAAAGGAGATCAGTCGTGAATATTCATTGGGAAGGACTGATGCTGAAGCTGAAATTCCAGTGTTTTGGCCACCTGATGAGATCTGACTCATTGGAAAAGACCCTGATGCTGGGAAAGATTGAAAGCAGGAGGAGAAGGGGATGACAGAGCATGAGATGATTGAATGGCATCACCCACTTGATGGACATGAGTTTGAGCAAGCTCTGGGAGTTGCTGAAGGACAGGGAAGCCTGGAATGCTGCATTCCATGGGGTGGCAAAAAGTCAAGACACGACTGAGCTACTGAACTGAATGGATAAAAACTGCCTTTGACAACATGTGTTAAATCTACTTAACTTAGGTACTGCTAGAGACTCAGCCCTTGTTTCTGGGAGAAAGGTATTTAAAAATCAGTGGTGGTATGGATAAGGACTGAGTGTCTGGTGCTATTATTATAGTATCTTAGATAAATAACATTTGTAGACTGCATTATAATTCAATGAACCTATGGTTTCTTATAGTTGCTGGTGGGGAAAAGTATGGGGAAAAGGGGTAGTTAGGGAGTTTGGGATGGACATGTACACACTGCTGTATTTTAAATGGATAACTAGCAAGGACTTAACTGAATAACACATAGAACTCTGCTCAGTGTTATGTGGCAGCCTGGATGGAAGCGGGGAGTTTGGGGGAGAATGGATACATGTATATGTATGGCTGAGTGTCTTTGCTCTTCACTTAAAACTATCACCACATTGTTAATTGGCTATCACTTCAGTTCAGTCACTCAGTCGTGTCCGACTCTTTGCGACCCCATGAATCACAGCACACCAGGCCTCTCTGTCCATCACAAAGTCCTGGAGTTTACTCAGACTCATGCCCATCGAGTTGGTGATGCCATCCAGCCATCTCATCCTCTGTTGTCCCCTTCTCCTCCTGCCCCCAATCCCTCCCAGCATCAGGGTCTTTTCCAATGAGTCAGCTCTTCGCATGAGGTGGCCAAAGTACTGGAGTTTCAGCTTCAGCATCAGTCCTTCCCAATGAATATTCACGACTGATCTCATTTAGGATGGACTGGTTGGATCTCCTTGCAGTCCAAGGGACTCTCAAGAGTCTTCTCCAACACCATAGTTCAAAAGCATCAATTTTTTGGCGCTCAGCTTTCTTCACAGTCCAACTCTCACATCCATACATGACCACTGGAAAAACCATATCTTTGACTAGACGGACCTTTGCTGGCAAAGTAGTGTCTCTGCTTTTTAATATGCTGTCTAGGTTGGTCATAACTTTCCTTCCAAGGAGTAAGCGTCTTTTAATTTCATGGCTGCAGTCACCATCTGCAGTGACTTTGGGGCCCAAAAGAAATAAAGTCTGACACTGTTTCCATTGTTTCCCCATCTATTTCCCATGAGGTAATGGGGCCAGATGCCATGATCTTAGTTTTCTGAATGTTAAGCTTTAAACCAACCTTTTCACTCTCCTCTTTCACTTTCATCAAGAGGCTTTTTAGTTCCTCTTCACTTTCTGCCATAAGGGTGGTGCCATCTGCATGTCTGAGGTTATTGATATTTCTCCCGGCAATCTTGATTCCAGCTTGTGCTTCTTCCAGCCCAGTGTTTCTCATGATGCACTCTGCATATAAGTTAAATAAGCAGGGTGACAATATACAGCCTTGACGTACTCCTTTTCCTGTTTGGAACCAGTCTGTTGTTCCATGTCCAGTTCTAACTGTTGCTTCCTGACCTGCATACAGGTTTCTCAAGAGGCAGGTCAGGTAGTCTGGTATTCCCATCTTTTTCAGAATTTTCCACAGTTTACTGTGATACCCCTATACAAAATAACAAGTTTTTAAAAAAGCAATATTAAGATAAAGATGCACTTAGAAGTACATGGATTAAATTATAGGACAGCAGTATTCTGGTGGACAGTAATGTGTTTTTCATGTTGCTGTTAAGTGACTGAGTTGTGTCTGACTGATTGTGACCCCATGGACTATGTCCATATCCTCCAATATCTCCTGGAGTAGGCTTCTCTGGTTCTCCAATAACTCCTGGAGTTTGCTCAAATTCATGTCCATTGAATTGATGATGCTGTCTAACCATCTCGTGTATGTTTTTCATATATAATTGCTAGTTCCGTATCCCTTTCCACTGAGAAAAATGAATAAAATAAGAATGAAAGAAAATTAAAAGGGATGGTCTTAATCAATTAAATTTTATGTTAGGCTGACTTAAAATGACTAATAATTAGGGATTTTGCTCAAGGGTTTACAAAAATTTTATCATGTAAATATTACTGGTATGATAAATGCCAAGAAGTAAATGCAAAATCCCATTAAAAAACACCACAAAAGAAGGAGTTAAGAAACCTAATATAGTAAACAGGATGATAGATCATGATCATATTTGAATGTGTTCTGTAGCAGAAAATCTGTCCCATTCTATTCCTCCATAAAAAACTGGGTTTCCAGAAGGTATTAAACTCACTGTGTGCATGCTAAGTCGTTTCAGTTGTCTCCAACTCTTTGTGATCCCATTGACTGTAGCCCACTAGGCTCCTCTGTTCATGGGATTCTCCAGGCAAGAATACTGGAGTGGGTGGCCAAGCCCTCCTCAGGGGATCTTCTCCGCCCAGGGTCAAACCCGTGTCTCATGTCTCCTGCTTTGGCACCTGGGTTCTTTACCACTACCACTAGCTGGGAAGCCCCATTAAACTCCCTGGGACCCCAAATTAGGTCCACATAGTACTGTTCTTGGGACCCCCTTGGTGATTTAGTTATTTCCTGGTCCTTCACAGGTTGTAGAATATTCAATCATCTTTGTATCCTATTGTTTTCATTGGGAACAATGGTCCTTGACTTTTTGGTGGGTAGGGCAGGGCATGAACTCCCTCTGGTTAAAATATTGAATTTTTCCTGTCCACGTGCGAATGAAATTTTGTTTCCCGCCTTAGACAGTTTACAGGCTTTGGAAGGCATCCATGAGCCCACAGACTGGAGATTAAAAGTCGTTACATTGCCTGACTCGTTATGCACATGAATTTATAATCTATTTGGGCATTCCTTTTTTTTTTTTTAAGGAAAGAAATTAGTCATGGCTGTCTATTGTAAGTGTTCTTTTTAGAGGATGGTTTTAATTTAACTATGTTTATGATATAAAGTTAGCTTAGTCTGAATGGAATCTGTGCCTGCATATTCTGGATGATTTGCAGTTTGTGTTTAATCTTAAATTTTTTTTCTAATATGTAGCTTTGCTATCTCATGGTGTTTGCAGAGTACTTTTATCTTTTACAGCTCTTGCTTTAGCGATATTGCAGAATCATTTTCACATAAATCAACTAGTGTGTCTCAACTGAGAAATAAACACTCACCTCAGAATTACCTATATATATGTATATATATCTCATGGGTGTTTCTTCAGAAACCACTGCAGTATTATCTCTCCTTTCCCCCCCAATTTAAAGATTTTTCTTCTTGATTCTGGTCCCGCCCCCCCATAAGGCTTCTTCCACACATAACTCAACAACTGCTGTTTCTAGCACCCTCTTCATTACCTAAGCAACATTTTGCCTTTCTTACAAACTGACAAATTCCCAGTTTACATCCTTATAGTTTGTCCAGTGTTTTTGGAGAAAATTCAGAACTTATACATGTGGTTATCATCAAGTTTGTCTGAAAACACTCTTCATCATAAAGTTTCTCTTTTTTCTCTCATTCTTTTTTTTTTTCATTTTCAGTTGTCAGGCTTTTAAATTCTGTATGCAGATTATGCCCCCATGAAACTCTTCATATTGAGAATATAATATATTAGAAAAAGAATTATTATAATTTACTTTATCTGGTGGGATTTATTACTAAGGCATTTTTTTCCCAGTGAATTTTAAGATGAGATAGCTGTTTTGAGTTTCATAAAATAAGGAACTTGGGGGGAAAAAGGATCCAATTTTTAAAAACATTACAATAATAGTACATAATTCCTCAATAATTACCCACCTGTGAAGCTACTTTGTTGTCTGTATTGCGTTCTTTGAAAGCTTTCCTCTTCTTGGGTTGAGATTTCTTGAACCATTTCATATTATTTTTCCCTTGATTATTTTTTCCTGTTTTTTTATGCCATCCCATTTCTCCCACACTCTAATATTATTAGATATAAAGTCTAATGGAATATCAACTCTAATATAATATTAACAACTCAGAGTTTTTAACCTGTTTGTCCTGAATTATATTATGGTTCACCTTCCCCACCTCCTGCATTTTATAAATTTTGCATCAAGGAGAATTAATGAAAAAGAATAATCTGTTCAGCAGACTTTTAATAGCTGCCCACACTATTATGATTTCATACAGGGACAGATAAAATCTTATCAGCCTATTTTGGATTTCCGTGTTTTTGTTAGGATTACATGAATTTGCTATCTCAAGCCCCGATGTTTCATTGTTTTGCTTATTTATTGGTAATATTTAATTTCTTGCAACATACAACCAACAACAGCCTCCAGCAGGCCCTGCAGTGCAGGTAAGGGCAGTGCTAAGCGCAGGGGATGGGTTAAATTTAGGGGATTAAAACGAGGGCATCTTAACTGTTAGGACCCCTAGACAAATGTGATCTGTGGAGAGCAGACCATAGGAAGCTGCCTGTGATCCATTCACTTGGTTTAGTTGGAAGATGACTTTCTCCATCCCCTGTCCAAGGCAAGGTAAACAGTGACCCTGTCTCATTTCCTTGTTAAGTGGACTCCTGTAGACGAGTGATAGTTTCCCAGAGAAACAGACATTATCTCTGTATCAGGAATGCTTTTAGCAGGATGTCTTTGGCTAAAGACTGCTTGTAGTAAATAAACCCTGTGTGTATGGATTTATTAGGCAGGAAAAAGTCTATCAACCACAGAATGCTTTGGGGTATAAAATGAAGATGTTTCAGAGCTTAAAAATTCCCCTCGATGTGTGTAATAGCCTGTAATAGTTTGTAATGGTGTGTAATGTGTGTAATAGCCTCTCCTGCACTCAACCTGTTACTCTGGGCCAGAGGAGCCACGTCCAGAGAAGCCACGTCCAGTGCAGGAAGGAGGGCTGAGAAAGTGGGTTCTCAACCAGAGAAGTAGTAACACTAAGAGGGAAAAGAGAGGGCACTTTGCCCAGCTTTAAATCAGGTTCAAAGCTTTTATTATTACATGGGCTTCCCTGGTGGCTCAACTGGTAAAGAGTCTGCTTTCAATGTGGAAGATGTGGATTCGATCCCTGGGTTGGGAAGATCCCTGGAGAAGGGAACAGCTATCCACTCCACTATTTTGAGTTGCAAAGAGTTGGACATGACTGAACGACTTTCACTTGGACTTCACTGATAGCTCAGTTGGTAAAGAATCTGCCTGCAATGCAGGAGACCCTGGTTTGATTCCTGGGGCAGGAAGATCCCCTGGAGAAGGGATAGGCTACCCACTCCAGTATTCTTGGGCTTCCCTTATGGCTCATCTGGTAAAGAATCCGCCTGCAATGCAGGAGACCTGGGTTAAATCCCTGGGTTGGGAAGATCCCCTGGAGAGGGGAAAGGCTACCCACTCCTGCATTCTGGCCTGGAAAGTTCCATGAACTGTATAATCCATGGGGTTGCAAAGAGTGGGAAACCACTGAGTGACTTTCACTTTCAGGTTTCATCATTTTAATTCTTCAAATTGGACTGTTTTGCAACTTAAAGGAATTGTGGGATTTTTATGGTGTTCACGATAACCAGAGAAAACAAGAAAAAATGCAAATTTTCATCAAAGGGAAGGGGGAGCCAGAAGCATTTGGGATCAACCTTGTGGCTTATGAAGGTTGATAGTTCAATATTTAGGAACCATGTGAGCCTGCAGGTAAAGCATCAGTAGCTTGAAATTGGCCACAATGGAAGTATTTACAACACAGAAATTAGTAAATGGGACAAATCAGGACTTTCCCCCCGAGAAAGGTGATTTTCTAGCACATCATTGGATCATAAGAAGCCACACTGACTACTTTGAAAGTGCAGTAGGAGGCAAAATACACATGCTTTTCATTATAGCCTGTGAGTTATTCATGTTTAATGTAATGGTTATACTTGATTCCTTTTCCTCTGATTCATAAACATCTTGTTGTCATTTTCTCTGTTCCCTAAATATACTATGGCTGTTTCTCATTAACTGTGTTGTTTAACCTGTGTTGTTCAGAGTAATGTTTCTCTCTGTCTGGTCATCCTAGCCAAATCCCATCAATTTTTAAGATTCACTGCAAACTCTACAGTGTCCACAATTTCTTAAATCTTTCCCAGGTGACTTCATTTGGTATTGAATTTCTCTTTATCGCTCTTCCATTCCTATTCGTGTTTTATTGTATAAATATGTAATGTAACTTACTGTGTGGCTTTTAAATTTGTGTCCTTCCTGTTTTTTCTTCCCTCACCAGGCAGGAGCACTGGAGTGGGTTGCCATTGCCTTCTCCTTCATGTTCATAGTATTATGTAAACTTATTTTATGATAAACATATTAATAAAAATCCTTTCATGAGTGGATATATTAAAATACTCTACATTTAGTTACTTTCACTATGGTCTTATGGTAGATAGAGGATATTGGAACTTTCACCAGCAGATGGCTTTTAGCTGTATATAAAAGGAGAACCATTTTTAATAAAAAATTAAAATTCATAACTGTGTTCCCTTCCAGATCAGCTTAGACAGTGAATTTCCTCTCTAAGCATCTGCTTTTCTTGTCTTTGAGCTAAAGTTAACAGTATCTACCTTCCTAGGTTGTGGGGATGATCACAATAGATAAAGCGTGTGAGCTCCTTGGATTGATGTTGTATAATTAGGTGTTCACCCTACCATACCGGTGGGCCCCTCAAATAAATTATACCTCTGGTAATAATTTAATAAAAGGCAAGGAGAAGCAAAGGGGATTTAGTCAGGATTGAGATGGGAGAAGAGCAGAAATGAAATGAGAGGGTTTCTATGGGAATGTCAGTCAGCCCTTTAGGCATGTGTGTATGCACGCTCAGGGGTAGAGGAGTACCGTCTTAGTCTGTTTTTGCTGCCACAACAAAACGCCTTAGACTCCATGCCCTGGGAAAAACAGACATTTATTCCCCACGGTTCTGGAGGTTGGCATATTGAGAATCAAGGTGCTGGGTGCCTGGTGAGGGCCCACTTCTCCACTGGCAGCCTTCCTCTCTCTCTGCATCCTCACAGGTGAAGGGGCAGCGGCTCTCTGGGTCTCTTTGCAAGAACACAAATCCCGTTCATGAGGGCCCCACCCGCCTGGCCTAGTCATCCAGCAAAGGCCCCTGCTTGTGATACCATCGCTCTGGGGCTAGGACTTCAACACACAGATTTTGGAGGGACACAGAATTCAGAGCCAAGTGGTATTAGGTGAGGAAGACCAGGTAAGAGGCAGCAGGCACTCTGTAAGGCCGACCAGGAAGAGGTGGGGTGGTGTCGAGCCACATACCAGTCTTGAAGTGCCCACTGAGCTCATCAGCTGTGATGACTGGGAAGCAAAGTATATCCAGGATGATGGAGGAGAAATGCTGGCCATTCAACTGAACTCATCACAAGTCATCTGTCTTTGTGGAGGCTCTGACTCTACATGAGCTCTTATAGATTGGCAGACACTGGGAGACAATATATGCTGTTATGCTATAAATGCCTTTCACTTGATCTACTTCAACGGTTGAAAATGTTCCTAAACATCTGTAGCTGAGATTTCCCCACTTAATTTGGTTCTCATCAGAGTAAATTTCCATCCAAGTCAACAGCAGTGTCATTGCCTATAGCTCTGGGAAGGAGAAGATGTGTTGGATGGTCTCCCTAAGTCAGCAGCATCAAAGTGAACTCATGAGCATTACAAGGAAATGAAATAAGGAAAGGTAAAGCTGGATTTCAAAGGATTCTGAGTCAGGCTGCTGTCACGGAGGTGGTGAAACTCAGATCTGTGAGCTTCGAAGCTATGCAAGGAACAGAGCTATATTCTAAATAGCACCATGGTTACAGTCTATAAAAATAATGAGACAAGAAAAGAAAAAACAAGAGCGCTGGAGTTTGAAGATTTTTTTTTTCTAAGATTGGTTTTTATCTACTTGTCTAATCAAATGAAAAGATCCTGTGATTTGCAGGATTGTCTCTAAACAATCTCATTTGTCTCTAAAGCAAATGATAAATTTATCTTTAAATACTCATTGCTAAATAGTCAAGAATATTTGTGCTTTCTGTCCTTCCTCCAGACAGCACACGTGTTATGTTTAACAAATCCGTGTGAACTAGCAAGTCTTCCTTTACACTGACTGCTGATCTACAATCAAAACTCAGTGATGACTTTTTATCTTTCACTCGCTACTTCTTAGACATTATCACTGATGCAGGGAGGGAGTTGCTTGAATTCCAATGCTTCTTGCATCCAGCTGTGGCCCTTGATTCCCTCATTGAATCGGATGGTGTTAAACACAATAAGGGAGATGACTTAATGGGTCTTCAATGTTTACTGTTATTGAAGCGGTTCTGCAATTTTCATTACCAAAAGAAGTCCCTGCTGAAACGTTACTCCTTCTACTTCCCAAATGCTTCTTGTAAGCAAAGAGGCAAGGAAATGCAGCCCACACCAGCTGTGTCAGGCTAATTTAGAGAGAAATGAAGTGCTCATTTTCTGTGAAGCTCCACTAAAATGCTCTTTTCTTCTTAATGATGAAAGGACAAAAGGGCATTGCAGTTTCACGGTTTAATGCATGCCTGGTAGTTGACATTTTTCTCACATTAGCATTCTTATGTAATGTAAAGACCAGTTCTTTTAGAATATGGTTCCTTAATGTGAGAAGATATATACTGAAGGAGATTAAAGTACAACACCCCCAAATATGCCACTTTGGCAGAAGGATTATTTTTAGCTGAAGGCAAGTTAGAAGCAACAGACAGAAAGGTTCTCTACCCTCACCGTTTGCCTAACAGCAGGGCATCCGTCTCCCTGTGTATGAACCCAAACCCTCTGTCTCTTGCCCCAGGGATGGTGGAGTCAGGTTAGCCCAGAGATTACAAGGAGAGGAATTTGAATAACAAACCTTAGTCAATAACCCTTGTCTTTTATTTAGTTCCCCCTATACATTTACCTTCCTACAATTTACCACCCTTAAAGCTTTAACTCTTTTTCCTTTTTCTCATCTCCACAATTTACTTCTCTTTGTTAAAATGGTATATAAACTGTTGGGACTAACTGCTTCTTTGGGTCTTCATCTATTTTTTTTTGTAAAATAGTTTTACTATATTAATTTCCCAACAAAAATATCTGGCAGTTTGGTAGTTGGATATCCTAGCTAACACTTAGTGTTACTGTTCTGTTGTTTATAGTTTTGTTTGCATTTCCCTGATGACTAATGATATTGAGCACTTTTTATGTGTTCGCATCTATTTGTCTATCTTTCTCTGTGAAGCATCCCTTCATGTCCTTTTGCTCGTTTTTAAAATGTACTGTTCGTCTTTATGTTATTGAGATGTAGGAATATTTTATAGAGTCATGATCTTCCCTGTCTCTGGCTTTCCAGGACTAGCAGAATTCTCCAGGAAAAGGCACACACATATGAATATTGCACAATATGGTTCCGTTCCATGAACAGAAATGCAGTATCCAAGCCCTACATTTTTCTCTTGGGTCCTCCATTGCATGCCTCCCTGACCTTAAGTACCTTACACTTCAAAGAGTGGCTCTGTAATATTTTTCCAGTTGGGCAGAAGCAAATTCATCAGAAGAACCCAAAGTGGTAGCTAGAAGTGTTGTTCAGTGCTTGAGTGTAGTTCAGCCCTGTGTTACAGTGGGAGTGCCCAGACATTCCAGCTTCTGGATTGCTCACGCCAAGGCTCAGTCCTCACCACGCCCATGCTCGGTGTGTGGGAGATGCTGACGCCCACATAAATCTGGGTTTATCCTCTTCCTTCTCTGACCCCAGCAGTGTCTGTCACAACTCATGTGGTTGCTGCTGCTCCTGCCATTTAAGCCCATTGTAGATTCAGCTACTTCAGCTGATCCAGGACTCTTGAGAACCCAGCATCCTTCCTCTGGCGGCAGGACCACATCAACCTCCAGCTCTTGCTCGTCCTGGGGACCCCTCACTGTCCACTGACTTCCCAGGCAGCCCCTCACCTGTGTCATCTTGGCCCTGTACTGACATCTCTCGCTTCAGTTCTTACTGAATGTTTTTTTTTGTTTTGTTTTCCGGGTTGAGCCCTGACTGATTCATGAGGCAAATGAGTCATTTTAAGGGACTCATTTCAAGTTTTAGAGACCTCCTCATAACAGTTTAAAACATGTAGCTCATTGAATTTTGCAGTTTTTAACCCCCTTTTTTCTAAAAGTGAAAGTGAAAGTTGCTCAGTCGTGTCTGACTGCTTGCAACCCCACAGACTATACAGCCCGTGCAATTCTTCAGGCCAGAATACTGGAGTGGGTAGCCTTTCCCTTCTCCAGGGGATCTCCCCAACCCAGGGATCCAACCCAGGTCTCCTGCATTGCAGGCAGATACTCTACCAGCTAAGCCAAAGCCTTTTTTCTAAGGAACCTCACAAATGATTATTTTATTTATACACCATTCTCCTAGCATGCTCCATCAAATTCAATATTACCTGTGATAAAACCCAACCAGAGTTTAAGAAGCTGGATAACAACCCACAGATTCATTGAAATGACCCGGCAGTTGGCTGAAAATAAGAGGATCTGAGGATCAGAGCCTTTGAATCTTGGGTCTGCTACCACTGTCCTCTAATCTCATTTGTCTAAGTAGTGAGACAAAGTGAAAGAAAAGCCAGAGGTGATACAGATGGCAGAGTAAAAGTTTAAGCAGGGTTTCCAAGCCGAGGGGCGAGATCACTGATCAGGAGCAGGAGGACAGCCTATCCATGGTTACAAGGAGCTTCTAGAACATCCACAGTGTGCCTGGCATAAGGAAGGGTGCCATTGCTGACCTGAGTGTCAGCATCAAAACCACAGAAAGAGATTAACCAGAACATGAACAAAACTTCTCTTTGAAGTGCCAGGCAAGGACAGCTCAGAAGAAAGATGGAATAGCTAATTAAGTTTAACAAAAGAGCGCAGTTGATATTCACCTAAAAGCAAGACTAGTCGGTCTGAGTTGGTTTGGTGCATCTCTTGTCATTGTTTGGGCCATTTCTGTTAAATGAAGAGAGTGGGAGGAACGGGGTGAAGGCCATGTGCAAGGATGGGGTTAGGGCACAGCTGTGGAGATTGAGGACATGCAAGAGCCACTGTGGAAAAGTATTAGTTCTTTAGCACCTCTTACAAAGTGAGTAAATGTATTTATTGAATACATGAATGAAAGAAGGAACAAGTAAACAAGTGAAGCAGAAATCAAGTGCAACAGGATTTCTTACCAGTGACCTATTACTTCCAGTAAGACTGTTCAAGAGTATTTATGAAATTGCACATGAATTACATACTGGAGGAGAGAGAGATTGGAACATGTGAGAAGAGGGTAGAACATGCAGAGAGAAGAGAGCTTTGAGACCTAAATGATCCTTGAGACCTGAAAAATGAAACAGGGAAAGAATAGAAAGCAATGAGTAGCACATTTTTTCCTAGATCTGAAATTTTTAAGACTCGTAACAGTCAATTGGGATGAGATAAGGGTATACATTAGAATTCCTACTCAAGTCTGTGATATCATCTTTCAGAGGGGGAGATTTCATATGAACAAGATGCCATTTTGTGAAATTTGTTCTTATTGAGTGGAAGTTGTAGTTTGCTTGAGCTACCAAAAGGTGGCAAAGTTACATGCTTGGTAGTTTTTAACAGTATCTGACTTCCCAAAGGAGCCCTCTGATTCCATTCTGTTTCAGTGGCAGCTCAGACAGCATGCAGTAGAACACGGGGGAAAAGCCACCTTGAAGATTTCAGTCCTGAGTGTTGGTCCCTGATCTTGGCAGCGCTGCTGAAGCACAGCTTGCAGGGCTATGAATCATAGCCTTGCCTTTTCATTTGATTCTTTATTTAGGCTGTAATTATCTAAATGAGCTTTGAAATTATGAGTTGAAACTTCAGACTCGTCTCTGACTCTGCTATTCCCATCTGAATCTGGTTCTCTGTTTTACGATTTTTTTAAAGAGAGAAGAGAGCAATATAACTTCAAAACGTAGCTAGGTTCTTACCACCTGCCCTTTCCCCTTATTCTGTCCCAAGGAATAACCGCTGTCCTGAAACTAGAATGGTTTTTATTCTCTATGTTGTTAAATGTTAGTCGCTCAGTCATGTCCGAGTCTTTGCAACCCCATGGACTGTAGTCCACCAGGCTCCTCTGTCCATGGGATTCTCCAGGCAAGAATACTGGAGTGGGTTGCCTTTCTCTTCTCCAGGGGAATCTTCCCGAACCAGGTTTTGAACCCAGGTCTCTTGCATTGCGGGCAGATTCTTTACCATCTAAGCCACCAGACCTTTATATGTTTCTCTGTTAATTACTTATATGTGTCAGTGCTGTCCAGAGATCATCAGGAACATGCCTGCATCTGAATAAGTTGGTGTCTTTCAGTGAAGGAGCATACCATCATAGGGAAGTGTGTGGAATTTCAGAGGGTGTTAGAAAGACCTTTGAGATTGGAATCGGGTTAGGTGATTTGGGGTAGGAATTCGGGAAATGGGTCTCTTCTCTGAATGATTTACTATTAACAATTAGAAAGCAGAAATTGTTACTATTGCAATCCCTTACTATTCGGAAGCAGGAATAATTCTATTACTGGGTATCTTAATATATCTTACCTTAAAGGAGGGGAGAGTAGGTGACGCTAAAGCTATAATTGATAAAGAAGCAAGTCCATTGTATTAGCTGGGATAGGGAATGCTTGGTCAATATTCCTGGCTTGCCTTTGTGCAACATGAATTCATAGTGGGCTTATTTTTTCTCTTGATCCATAGTGGTCACAGTGTGGTCTTGTTTGATGGTGACATTCTGTGAAATTCTTTATGTTCAGTAGGAGAACTTAAAGTCCATGTGTTGTGAAACCCATAGAGGTAAGTACCAGCCGGTTCCTAGTTGACAGGACCAGATCCAGTCACAGATGTCAAGGGCTCTTTTTTCAGATATCTGTGTATATCTCTGCACATGTATGTGTATGTATCCATATGTACTAAAGAAGGAAATGGCACCCCACTCCAGTGTTCTTGCCAGGAAAACCCCTTGGATGGTGGAGGTGGGTGGGCTACATCCAACCCCGGGGTTACAGAGAGCTGGACACAACTTAGCTACTGAACAACAACAATCCATATGTATATAGCTTATTATATCATAATTTCAGTATTTTCTTTAAATTTTATACAAATGACATCTTGAAGTGTCTGGTTCCCAACTTTTAGTGTGTGTATGGGCTCCCATTGTATGAATAAGCCACACTGAATGGTCTATATGTGGACTGTCAGTTTAATTATGTGGATTTGCTATTATAATTTTTTCAGTAGTGCTGCCAAAACATAAGTATAAATATCTGTGACATACTTGCATATGAGTTAACATATGAATACAAAGATGCTTTAACATTAGAATGATAAATACAATGCAGATATCATACCATGTTGCCAAGGAAGAAAGTCTTGATTTTTAAAGATGAATATTTTCCCCATAATTCTAAAAAAAAATAATGCAATTCACACTGAATTCACAAAGCAACCTTAGTAGCATAGCATGGTGAATCTGAGATAATATAGAAACATAAAGTAACAAAAACAGGTAAATTAGTTTTAAAGAAATAGAAGAACAAAGAATAACCAAAACAGGATGATATTGCCTTTGACAAACTGAAGAATGTAAGAAAATATGGACCCTGGATATAAATCCTAGTATATATGGAAACTTCACTTAGCAATGAGATAACAGCATCATTTAGAAGGAAAGATGTGCTGGATAACAGACTAACTCTATGGTCCAAAAAGAAAATCAGATGCCTATTTCAAACAAACGCCTATGTACCCTGCCCATACAAAAGCATCATGTGACCAAAGACCTAATGTAAAAAATAATATTTTAAACTGAGCGACTTAAGTGGAACTGAATTGAACAATATTCAAGTTTTCTATTTCCCTTGAAACATTTAAAATGTCTGTTTCATCAACATTTTTTAATATACTTAAATTGTTCTTAGTGTTTTGTTTCAAAAGTTTTATCACAGTTATAGTCTATTCCATCTAAAACTGTCTTTTCCTTTTCTCTTTTGTTCTGTTTGAAACTTGCCAGTGGTTTGTTCACACCTTTGAGTCCTCATTAGGCAGGAACTCTGCAGTGTCTAGTTTCCATCACCTAATAGCCTTCTTGTGTCTCTTCCTTTTTTTTTTGCCTACGGAAGTAGTTCATTCATTCTCATTGCTTTATGATATTTCATTGTATCATTATACCCCATTCTGTTTCTGACATTAATGGATATTTGGGTTGTTTGGTTTTGGGCTGGAAAAGGGCTACTTTGAACACTTTGTATACATCTTCTGCTGTGCATACAGATATACATTCCATGTTAGTGAAGTTCCTGAGTCATACTTTAGACATGCTCAAATCTAGTCTGTTCAGTTCAGCTTAGTCACTCAGTCGTGTCTGACTCTTTGCAACCCCATGGACTGCAGCATGCCAGGCCTGCCTGTCCATCACCAACTTCCAGAGGTTGCTCAAACTCATGTCCATTCAGCCAGTGATGCCACCCAACCATCTCATCCTCTGTCATCCCCTTCTCCTCCTGCCTTCAGTCTTTTCCAGCATCAGGGTCTTTTTCAGTGAGTCACTTCTTCACATCAGGTGGCCAAAGTATTGGAGCTACAACTTCAGCACAGTCCTTCCAATGAATATTCAGGAGTAATTTCCTTTAGGATTGACTGATTTGACCTCCTTCAGGTCCAAGAGACTCTCAGGAGTCTTCTCCAACAACACAGTTCAAAAGCATCAATTCTTTGGCATTCAGCTTTCTTTATGGCCCAGCCCTCATGTCCTTATATGACTACTGGAAAAACCAAAGCTTTGTCTAGACAGAACTTTGTTGGCAAAGTAAAGTCTCTGCTTTTTAATATGCTCTCTAGGTTGGTCAAAGCTTTTCTTTCAACGAGCAAGTATCTTTTAATTTCATGGCTGCAGTCACCATCTGCAGTGACTTTGGAGCCCAAGAAAATAAAGTCTGTCACTGTTTCCATTGTCTCCCCCTCTATTTGCCATGAAGTGATGGGACTGGATGCCATGATCTTAGTTTTTTGAATGTTGAGTTTTAAGCCAGATTTTTCAGTCTCCTCTTTCACTTTCATCAAGAGGCTCTTCAGTTCCTCTTCACTTTCTGCCATAAGGGTGGTGTCAATCTGCATATCTAAGGTTACTGATATTTCTCCTGGCAATCTTGATTCCAGCTTGTGCTTCATCCAGCCTGGCATTTCACATGATGCACTCTGCATAGAAGTTAAATAAGCTGGGTAACAATATACAGCCTTGACGTACTCCTTACCCAATTTGGAACTAGTCCATTGTTCTATGTCCTATTCTAACTTCTGTTAGTTCTGTTGCTTCTTGACCTGCATACAGATTTCTCAGGAAGCAGATAAGGTGGTCTGGTATTCCCATCTCTTTAAGAATTTTCCACAGTTTGTTGTGATCCACACAGTGAAAGGCTTTAGCCTGGTCAGTGAAGCAGAAGTAGATGATTTCTGGAATTCTCTTGCTTTTTCTATGGTCCAGAGGATGTTAGCAATTAGATCTCTGGTTCCTCTGCCTTTTCTAAATCCAACTTGAATATCTGGAAGTTCTCAGTTCACATTCTATTGGAGCCTTGCTTGGAGAATTTTCAGCATTACTTTGCTAGCATGGAGATGAGTGCAATTATGTAGTAGTTTGAACATTCTTTGGCATTGTCTTTCTTTGGGATTGGAATGAAAACTGACCTTTTCCAGTCTTGTGGCCACTGCTGAGTTTTTCAAATTTGCTGGCATATTGAGTGTAGCACTTTAACAGCATCATCTTTAGGATTTGAAATAACTTACCTGGAATTCCATCACCTTCACTAGCTTTCTTCATAGTATGCTTCCTAAGACCCACTTGACTTCACACCCCAGGATGTCTGACTCTAGGTGAGTGATCACACCATCGTGGTTATCTGGATCATGAAGATCTTTTTTGTGTAGTTCTTCTGTGTATTCTTGCCACCTCTTCTTAATGTCTTCTGCTTCTGATAGGTCCATACCATTTCTGTCCTTAATTGTACCCATCTTTGCATGAAATGTTCCCTTAGTATCTGTGATTTTCTTGAAGAGATCTCCAGTCTTTCCCATTCTATTGTTTTCTTCTATTTGTTTGCACGGATCACTGAGAAAGGCTTTCTTATCTCTCCTTGCTATTCTTTGGAACTCTACATTCAGATGGATATATCTTTCCTTTTCTCCTTTGCCTTTCACTTCTCTTCTTTTCTCAGCTGTTTGTAAGCCCTCCTCAGACAACCATTTTGCTCTTTTGCATTTCTTTTTCTTGGGGATGGTTTTGATCACTGCATCCTATACAATGTTATGAACCTCCATCCATAGTTCTTCAGACACTCTATCAGATCTAGTCCTTTGAATCTATTTGTCACTTCCACTGTATAATTGTCAGGCATTTGATTTAGGTCATACCTGAATGGTCTAGTGGTTTTTCCTACTTTATTCAATTTGTCTAAATTTGGCAATAAGGAGTTCATGATCTGAGCCACAGACAGCTCCCGGTTTTGTTTTTGCTGACTATTATGGAGCCCTCCATCTTCGGCTGCAAAGATTATAATCAATCTGATTTTGGTGTTGACCGTCTGGTGACGTCCATGTGTAGAGTCTTCTCTTGTGTTGTTGGAAGAGGGTGTTTGCTATGATCAGTGTGTTCTCTTGGCAAAACTCTTGGCAAAACTTTGCCCTGCTTCATTCTGTACTCCAAATCCAAACTTGCCTGTTGCTCCAGGTATTTCTTGAATTCCTACTTCTGCATTACAGTCCCCTATGATGAAAAGGACATCTTTTCTGGAGAAGGAAATGGCAACCCACTCCACTGTTCTTGCCTGAGAAATCCTACGGACAGAGGAGCCTGGTGGGCTACAGTCCACGGGGTCGCAAAGAGTCGGACACGACTGAGAACACCCGTACCAGTCAGAATCCCACGGTCTGGGAACTAGATCCCGCATGCCACAGCGAAGAGTTAGCAGGCTGCAATTGAAGATGCCTCGTGCTGCAATGAAGATTGAAGATCCCACGTGCCATGACTAAGATGCGGTGCAGCCAAATAAAGTATTTTTTAAAAATAAAAAAAAAAAAGAAAAGGACATCTTTTTTGGGTGTTAGTTCTAGAAGGTCTTGTAGGTCACCATAGAACTGTTCAACTTCAGCTTCTTAGGCATAAGTGGTTGGGGCATAGACTTGGATTACTGTGATATTAAATGATTTGCCTTGGAAATGAGCAGATCATTCAGTTGTTTTTGAGATTGTACCCAAGTACTGCATTTTGGACTCTTGTTGACTGTGAGGCCTACTGCATTTCTTCTAAGGGATTCTTGCCCACAGTAGTACATATAATGGTCATCTGAATTAAATCTGCCCATTCCAGTCCATTTTAGTTCACTGATTCCTAAAATGTCGATGTTCACTCTTACCATCTCCTATTTGACCACTTCCAATTTACCTTGATTCATGGACTTAACATTGCAGGTTCCTATGCAATATTGCTCTTTACAGAATTGGACTTTACTTCCATCACCAGTCACATCCACAATTGGGTCTTGTTTCCCCTTTGGCTCAGCCTCATCATTCTTTGTGGAGTTATTTCTCCACTCTTCTTCAGTAGCATATTGGGCACCTACCAGCCTGGGGAGTTCATCTTTCAGAGTCATAGCTTTTTGCCTTTTCATACTGTTCACGGCAAGAAAAATGAAGTGGTTTTCCATTCCCTTCTCCAGTGGATCACGTTTTGTCAGAACTCTCCACCATGACCCATCCGTCTTGGGTGGCTCTACACGGCATGGCTCATAGTTTCATTGAGTTAGAGAAGGCTGTGATCCATGTGATCAGTTTGGTTAGTTTTCAGATCTAGTACCTAATATAAAAGAGTTTTTGAATTGACATTGTTTCTATCAGACATAGGAGAGTTCCAGTTGCTCGATATTTTCATCAGCACTTAGTTTTGCCTCTTTCATTTTACCATTTTGTCTCAAAGAGCTTCCGAACTTACAATGACATTTGAACTCAATAGTTGATATTTTTGATTATTTGACATATGTCAAAGAAGTGTTTCATCTTGATATGAAAACATCTCTAACAATAAATGATGCTTGACATATGTTAAGTCTAATATCAGATTTATTGGAATTTTAATTCAAGAGACAACCTTTGCTTCTTGCTCTGTTCCATTGCTTGATACATTTTGAAAAATTTTGTGGTCAGTTTCCTAAAGCAGATTCTGTGAAAGAGTCAGAGTTACAGTTGTAAGATGGTTCTGAATGTATGTGTAAGTGATCTGAATAGTCACTAGTGAATGGAAATGTTGAAAGAAGTAGAAGACAATGAATTCAAGAATCTTGTGTTCTTTGCCAGTGCTTGCTAGTTGAGTCATAGAAGATTTTTTATAAAATCTGTAGCTCTGTTAACTCCATTCAGAATTTCTTGAACCAGAAATAATGCTTGCCAAATATTAAAACATTGGAGACAGAAATGGCAATGTGATTTACATTTTGTCATCAGTATCACACTGCATACACGTAACCTAAATTTGAACCTCCAAAGAAAGTAAAAATTTATTTTTGATTTAGCTAGATAGCAGTGAAGATTTTTTTCAAAATAAAAATTCTTCCTAATACAAATCAATGATGATTTTACACAGTTTTCTACTAGGAGTCAATGTGTAGAACATTGTAATTAAAAGAATTGTAAATTGACTATAAAGGCAACAAGAAAAATTGGGGTAGTATGTTTTTACTATTGATAAATTTAAAATTGCTTTTCAGTTCATTCAATATCCCTATATTAGGTGTTAACACTGAGTTGACACAAAAGTTAATTTACCTATCTTGGAGAGTATACTTTTGAAACATGGTTTGAAACTGATAAGCTTTTGTTTAAAGCCAAATCTATAATTCTAACAAATATGAATCAGTTTTATTAATATTATTGCAGAAATCAAAGGAAAATGATTTTTGATATCCAGTTCAATTATTAGGAAACTTTTAAGTATATTTGGAATACTTGGAAATGTGAATCTACTTTTCCTATATGCTTCCTTATGCAGTGTAAGTACAGATCAAGTATTTCTGATGAAAATTAAGTATCCAAATTGAGATGTAATATAGGTAGAAACATATATAGTGGATTATGGAGACTTAATTAAAAAAAAGTAATGTGAAATATCTTCTTAATTTATAATATTGATTAGATTTATAATGATGATATTTGGCTCTTTTGGATATCAGGTTATTAAATAAATTTTATTATTGAAATTAACTTCCTCACTAATTTGTATTTTTTAAAAGTATGGCTACTAGAAAATTTAAAATTACATATGTGACTGCCTTTATATTTCTGTTGTACAGTGATAATGTAGTGTAGTAGCTTAGATGTGCCTGTTTTCAGAGCAAAAAGTCCCATACCAATATGTTGCAGAACAGACTGAATTGATTATCCCATGTTTTGATCCTGTGGGTTTCCATGGGCTTCAAGAGGTTATACAAGTTCTTTTAGATGGTAGAATTCTGTGGTGAGATTCTGACTCCTGTTCACAGTGTGATCTCCCCCATTAAAAAATTGACTCTTTTAAATATCTTTGATAATATCATGCAGTTTCATCAGTTTTTTAACATTTGTATGAATTGTTGCTGCTCCTTCATCACTTTGAATGCTTGGTAAACTCCTACTCATTTTTCCAAGACTCTCCTCTTGTTTTCTCCTGTTTGAGACGTTGACTTTCCCCAGTGGAAGGTTAATCTCCCTCTGTGTAACCACTGTGCGTTTCTCACACCTCTCTCATTACCCTTTATCAGATTATTTTTTATTTTACAAATCTATTTCCCTGTCAGCCTGTGAATTCTTTCTAGCCTTGTTCCTTGCATAGTATAAATAGGAGGTAGATATTCCTTATAGGCATAATACATATATTAATATTTTTAAATGCATGATTGAGGAAAATAAAGCAAAACATCTGATTCCAAAAAGAGGATGAGATGGATAAAGGGAAAATTTTAACTTTTAAAGTTTATAAAGATGGTAAGGTGAGTTTCTGTAGCAGTCTTTTTAAATTTGTGGGAGAATAATTTTAACTGTTTGTTGAAACTCGGAGGGTAAATAATATGAAAAAGGATGAGCTTCTCAATTTTTATTTAATATGAAATTCACTATTATATAAATCCAAGATATTAATATTGAATCCTTATCATTCCTTACTGATAGTTTTATTAACCATCCAGAAGCATAAAATAATTTCAGTACTCACTCATGCATTAAATTACCAGTTGTGTCAGCTAGTTTTAAATATTTTGATAAGTACACAGCAGACCTCATGGAAAATATTACAGACAAATTATGTCACTAAAATGATAATAGTTATTATTAAAGAAGCATACTGCCTTTGGCAAAATGGAAAATATATATTCTCCTTTCCTTATGTTAAGCTACTAGGGAAGCCCCAACATGAGTGATAGGGTTTCTAATTTTAATTGATTAAATTGATAATAATATATTACTACTAATAAATTAATGTTTAAGTATTGAAATGGTAATTACACATATATTTACAAGCATAAATATATATTTCTTTATAAATGTATTATGAACTGTTAATCTAAAAAAATCAGATATGTTATTTTAATTAACTACTTCACCAAATATTTTTTAACTCTTTTGACTCCAACTTATATATATTGGTTGTTGATTGACATGTGTTTAGAAAAAGCTATTTCAATATTATTATTATCCTTATTATCTTGATTTTTTTCTCTAACATTAAATAATAAGGAACATTATTTTTTAACCAAAAATTTTCATCAAAAATAACACCGACTTCTTACATGTAACATTTAACAAAGGAAAGAAAACCATTTCCTCCACTATTTCAATGTTCCTATAATAAAATTGCTGGGGCTTCCCAAGTGGCGCTAGTGGTAAGGAATCCACCTGCTAATGCAGAAGGCGAAAGAGACACGGGTTCAATTCTTGGGTTGAGAAGATCCCCTGGAGGAAGAAGTGACAACCCAGTCCAGTATTCTTGCCTCAAAAATCCCGTGGATGGAGGAGCCTGATGGGCTATAGTCCGTGGATTTGCCAAGAGTTGTACATGACTGAGCACGCGCGCGCGCACACACACACACACACACACACACACACACACACACACACACACACACACACACACACACACACACACACATACATGTAACATTGCTGGCCTTTTTGTTATAAAGGCAGAGAGCCCTGCAGCTGGGTTGCTGTCCTGCTACATCTGGACTCACTTGTGTTGACTGACACTGATTACTGACCACCCCTCTTCTCCTGTAGCTGAAGCAGGGCTTAAACTTCTTCCCCAGCGAAGCCCACAGTGGCCTTGCCTCATGGGGGCCCACGGATCAATCTACTACTGCATTCGCCTCAGGGCCGGTGTCACTTCCTGCTGAACTTGCTATGTGACACTCACTGACTTTCATTTCCCTGATGGCCAGGACTCATCAAGGTGTGCTTCTTCTAGTGATGCTTCTAGAGCCTCCAGGATTGGACCTTGAGACACTCTGCCTGTGCAGAATCCTATCAGGACAGCGTCATTGGTCCTTTTATACTTTTCTTACCCCTTAGCTGGAATCTAATCATTTCTGGTCCTTCTCTTTTTAAGAGAAAAACTTCAGCCCCAGTGCACAGGACCAGGAGAGGTACAAACAACAGATGAGGATAGACAGGAAAAAAAAAAAAGAGAAGCGCAGCAGTTCAGAGTCGTGGCAAAAGTTGTTATGTTGGTTGAATCCCATTCCTCTTCCCCATTCTTGGCATTTTGTGTTGAATAACACCAGCAACGGTCCCACATTCATATGAAAGTGTACCCTTTCCGGTCTGTTTCACGTGATCTTAGGTGGCATTTGCAAATGTCTTAAATTGCGCATCCGACAGGGCAGCCTTGACAGCAGAGATGTGGTTACCATGGTACTCAGAAAACAGCTCTCAGAGAGACGTGTATCTTCTCCACGAACAGAAGTAAAACCTGAAAATAGATTGGCA
Source organism: Muntiacus reevesi (assembly GCF_963930625.1). Classification (NCBI taxonomy): domain Eukaryota; kingdom Metazoa; phylum Chordata; class Mammalia; order Artiodactyla; family Cervidae; genus Muntiacus; species Muntiacus reevesi. The sequence goes on along the minus strand of NC_089258.1, from coordinate 49,725,812 downwards.
TGTTTTCTCCCCAGAAATAGAGGACATAAAGTCCAGTATACCTTAGTGTAATTTTAGTTTTTAAAATGTCCTTATTACTTGAGATCTATTTTATGAATTTATTATGATGTTGGCCATGACATGAGTCATGCCGTTACTTCTGTAGCTCATGCTGGTAAGAGAGTCAGGGTTCTAGAAATCTATTAGAAGGTACTTCGTAAAACAGCTCATCTGAAACTCGTGGGACTGTCACCACACTCCTCCTAGGTTTCTTCCCACAGTAAGACTATTTTTAGGTTTATGTACCATATGGGAATCAAACTACATAGAGAAGTCACAGCACAGATTCTGGAAGACTTGTGCTGGGTGAAAATTTTTTGACAGAAATCTCAATTTGCAGATGAGGAAAATAAAAGACAAAAAAGGATATCTGACTTACCTAGTCAAGTAGGTGATTAGAAATAAAACCAGCCCTTGCTGTTAAATCTGGGATTCCTTTTCTTGCACCTGCTGGTAGGTTTCTACTGCTTATTTCATCATTCCAAGACACGGAGGGAAGTCATATTTCTTAATGACAGGTCATCCTCTTTAGAGTCTGCTCTTGAGAACAAGTGTGCTATTTCTGCTTCCAAGGCATTCATTCTTAAAAGGATTTAAGGGAATTTGGAACAATCTTGAGTGATCATCTGCTGCTTTTCTACAGGTTGCTGAGCCTTGAAAAATTCACCGTGCCATAAATCATTCTGCTGTGTCTGGATATTTCTGCATTTTTATTTGGCAAATGCAGTGGTGTCTTTAGGAAACCCATGCACAATGCTTTTACCAGTAGCCAGCATCTTGACCATCTAAATCTTGGAGTGCATCACCTGATTTATTATAAAAATTGTAAGATGTGGAAAATAGTTATCATGTAGGTCATTATATAATACTTGGCCAGGGTAAAACTGTGAGTTTATACCCTTTAATTGTAACTGGACTCTCAGTGCTACTGATCTTTCCACTTTGAATTGTCTCTCCGTTTATTATCTCGTGATCACAATGATGTCTGCATGCTTTCTCCCTTTCGTCTTGAACTCCTGGGCCAGTTCCATTTGAGTGTGTGTTGGGGGTGGGGGCCAGTTGCAGGAAATAAAGCTGCTTATGTATAAGTTCAGTCAAGTGAAATGTACTGGCTTGATATCAAAAGCTCATGGAATTGCAGGAAGGCTGGAGGAACAGCCTTCGGGAGGACACGACTGAGGAGCTTGGGGAGCAAGAAGGCAGCAGCTGTGAGAATGGTTGTTGGGCAGGAACATGTGGGCACAGCTGCTGGGGAGTGCGTACCCCCGCCCAGTCTCCAGTCTTACACTGAGCTTCCCAGGAGTGTCCCAGGAGTGAATCTGGTTGAGCTTAGGACACGTGGCCTCCCCTTGGCTGGAGGGGGTGATGAGAAGTAAGATCTGCTTCTTCAGCTCTTTTCCCTGGAAGCAGGCACCTGGATTTCATGTTGCAGCACATCCACAAATGTCAGGGTGCAGGCTATGCCACAGAAGGAAATTGAAGCCGGAAAGAAGTATTAGGAATTAGGAAAGGATGCAGTGTGGAAAACAGCATTGCTCAGTGATCCAGCATCCTTTCCTTCTACTTCTTGGCAGGTGACCGTGCTCCTGGATCGATCGAAAGATGCGTGCCCACTGGGGACAGCTGTATGGATTTTCCTCTTCCCCCATTTCCTGTGTATTTCAAAGTGAGGTTCTTTTAGTCTCAGTCCCATCTACTTTTTTCCTGGAGGCATCTGTTTGTCACTGGTACCTTCTTTCTCATACTCAATCTCATTATCACTGTCTCTTTCCTCCTGAGCTTTAAGGGCCTCCTCATTTACAAATTATTTTTAAAATATTGCCTTTAACATTTTTCTTGTCTTTAAGGACCATCAAATCTGCCCCATTTCTCAGTGAAAGTTTCAAATAAAAGTCATCCCCACTAGTTTTGCTCCTTCAGTATCTCCTCTTCTCTTTCTTTTGGAACTGCTTCCGAGTCACCAGAGACCTGACACAATGCGAAAGACCTCTTATCCATCCTCACCCCCTTTGTACCCCAAATGAAACCAACTGCTTGTCTTTTCTTGAAACTTTTCTCCTCCTTTAACTTCACAGCATTACTTCCTATTTTTAACATGTCTCTGACCTCTTGTTTTCTGTCTTCCTCCTGGAACGTCTTGTTTCTCTTAACAAATTCCACGTGGGTGTTCATCAGTGATACAGCCTTAGACTTGGCATCGCTTCTGTTTCTCTTATTCCACAACCTTTACTGACCTGCAAAGAGTCAGACACGACTGAGCGACTTCACTTCACTTACTGACCTGCAGCCACATGGAGATGTGTTGCTCTCTGGTACTCTGTTGTTTCTTGTAATTTCACTGCAGCTCTTTCATGAAAAATGTCATTTTTTCTTTAGCTTTTTAGACCAGCTATTCATGTATTTGCTCTAGTTTTTTGTAAATTGTCAGCTTTTGGAGTTTATGGGACTTTTTCATTATTATTATTTTTTTTTTTACTATATGACAGTTGCTCAAAAAATAATTGCAAAGTTAATGAAATAAGTTAACATGATTAAAGGAAAATGGAGGGAAGGTAGGAAAGTGGAGTACAGTAAAGACAGGTGTTAGATAATCAAACATAAGTTAAGGCACACTAAATTTTATGAATATAAGCACATTCAAAACAAACATAACTGTTTACTGACTTTTTTGTTCTTTTGTTCTTTAAATTTTAATTTTTATTCCATTTTAAAGGTCACTTTCCATTTATGGTTGTCACAAAATATTGGCTATTTTCCCCATGTTGTATGTACATCCTTTAGCCCATCTTATACCCAATAGTTTGTATCACTGATTTCCCCTCCCCACCCCCTCCACAGTGGTGACCACATTTGTTCTGTATATCTGTGAGTCTGCTCTTTTATGTTATATTCACTAGTTTGTTGTATTTTTCAGATTCCATATGTAATATCATGCAGTATTTATCTTTATTTACTGAGCCTTTTGAATTACAGATATTTGGATCTGTTTCCATATTGAAAGGATACAAGGGATATCACATTGCATTATTTGTTAAAAATTAAAGGTTTATTTTAGGAATTAAGTGCTTTTTGGGAAAAAATGAAATTAATTCATTGATGACTGTTAGTCATCGATGAGAAAAATCAGTGTTGCTCTTTCAAATCTTTGATTTATTCCAATTAATTGCTTCATAATTTGATCATGTTTTCACTAGAATATTTTTTCATAGTTTTACTAGAATATATTTTCTCATTATTGTGAAAATTATAATGATGTAACTGAATAGCAAGAAATGTAGTGATTATGTACATTTTCAAATGTAAACAGATTCCTATTATAGCAGAAAATGTGATTATGTTCTTAATTGTAATTTAAACAACATCTCATACAAAATGTTTATGGTGACCATTTTCTTTTCTTCTTTACTAAGTTAGTTGCACACTGGCAGATAAGTTTTCAGTAGACATAAAATTACAAATGATAAAGTCGTTAATTTAATTAAAAAATCTTAATATGACATTTAATTAGGAGCCCTAGGTAAATGATTATTTTTTTTAAAAACTGCAATTGTTAACTCATTAAGCTAAGGATGGCACACACATCTCCCTTTCATCTGAAAAGTAGCATATTATGTGTGTATGTGTATATGTATATACACACACACACACGTATTTAATGGAAATAGCTAAAGCACAGACTCATACATACACGTGCACATATATACAGAAAAACAAAAGTCTTTTAGATATGCCTTCATATTTTATCCTTCTTATTCCCCCAAATACCTTAAATAAAATCACTTGGTTTCTATTTGTCCAGTACACATGCCATTTCTTTTTAGTCCTTTATGAGAGTTAATTAGCAATAATTCTAAACCCAGAGGAATATAATTCAATCAATCCTAATAAGACTTGTTACAGAGAACTCTGATAATCACATTTTGGTTTCACAGAAGTGTGAATTTTAGAATCTTATTTTCACAGGAAGGTTATACCATCTGTCTCCATGTTAATTTATTGCTTCAAATACATTAACTTTTTGGCACCTTTTGTCACATAAATTTTGGCATTTTTACTTTTTAACCCTTGTATTCCTAAATTAGAACTGAATGACTTTTATTCTACATACTTCAAATAGTAAAGCAACTTTAAAGACCAGAGTATTAATACTGATTTCCCTGTAAGAGAAGAAATTTATATGCTTCTTCTAATTCTCAAAGAAAACCAAGTAGAGAGTTTTAGCATATGAATTTTGGAACTATTTCAGTCTCTCTCTTTGCCTCAGTTTTATATACTTTCATTTGTGTGGCAATTCAGCCTATCTACTTTTTAGGAATATTTTAATGCTTCTTGGGCAAAACCCGAGATGGTTGATGCTTCAAAGAGAAAGAAATAAATGAAAGAAGCTTTTGTAGCAATTTCAAGAAGTGCTTGGTAATAGAGGAGAAGAGGGTAAGCCTGAAGATGGTGGTGAGCAGAGGAGGTGGACGCTGCCTGGGGCCCGGGGATGGAATGAGGGCCAGAGACACCCCAGAGGGGCACGGAGCTCAGGGCTATGGGTCCCCCACATGGTGAAGAGGCACACGTGTAATCTGTAAAAATGAGAGACTTTTATTATCGATTCAACATGTTAGCATGACTAATTTACCAGGAGAAACAGGAAGGGCCAGTTGAGGTAAATAAGAGAATAAGAGAACAACAGCAAAACAGAACATAGACTATTCTTTCAAAGCCATAATTGTGCCATAATTGTAAATTCCCTTTGGATTGTGCCAGACATTTTCTCTGAATGCACATGTCAGGTAAAAAATGTGTTAGTGGAGCTTTAGTAATGAATTGGTCTATGATTCCTTTGGGAATATCTGGAGGAGAAAAAGAAATAAAACTTTTGCTTGGTTTCTGCAGCAAAAATTGTGAGTAGATCACAGATGTTCATGTATAAAATGGTCACTATAGATTATACTGGGCTAAGGTGAAAGAGCCATCATCATGTTATGTATTTTACACAAAGAAATGAGTGAGAGTCACTCAGTCGTGTCTGACTCTTTGCAACCCCATGGACTACACAATCCATGGAATTCTCCAGGCCAGAATACTGGAGTGGGTAGCCTCTCCCTTTTGCAGGGGAACTTCCCAACCCAGGGATCGAACCCAGGTCTTCCGTGTTGCAGGCGGATTCTTTACCAGCTGAGCCACAAGGGAAGCCCTTTATCCAAAGATCCTGAACATAAAATGTTCTAATAAAGAGAAAGATAAAGACAGGATATTTGGGTTAGAAAAGATCAAAATAAATAAGAAATGGTGGTGTGGGTTGGTGTAGGGATTGGTATCATTACTTGCCAATAGAGGTCATGAGAAGTTAGACAAAAGTAATGACCAGGGTAAAAAAAAGGAGCTTGAGAAATATTCAGAGATGGGGGAAAGTCAGCCAGTTTTGTTAGTAAGATTGAGTTCTTTTGATGATAAAAATTTCAATATTTTTGTTAAAACTGTTTATCTAAGGCAAAGGGAAAGTGACCATAATCAGAAGGAGAGACTGGGGCAACATACCCGTCAGTGGACAAATAAATAAGAGCTATGGAGAAAAAGGGATGCATAATTTTAAATAAGCTTTAAAATCATGATGCTAACACCCTTAAGATAATAAATGATAATAAGAGCAACTCACATTTATTGAACATTTTTAATTTTTGTATTGCAGATGTTTGCATCTTCAGTGTATTTATTTCATCCTTACAACAACTGCTTCGAATAAGAATTTAGTCTCCATCTTATAAACCTAGAAACCAAGGCTTTGAGAGACCAAGGAACTTGTCTAGGATCTAAGCTGGTAGAAATTGGTTCACTTCTGAGCTGTCCAGCCATAGAGCCCTTAGTCACTAGGCAGAAAAAAGGAGACAAAACCTGCTGAAAGAGCAAATTTTATTGACAAAGAAAAACATATGGAAATGAGGAGAGGTTAGGAGAGACAAGAAATCATGTAGTAGAAACAGGACTTCTTCATATTTAAAAGAGGATGTTTTCAGGGTTCTAGATGGAATCCTGTGCTTTGAAGGGTGCCGTGGGCAAAGGAATGAGAACCTTTGAGGATACACTGTTACATGTCTCTCATCTCCCAAACTGAATCCTACTAAACCACAACCTTGCCGTAGATTCTTCTCAGCTGGTAGACTAGTATGAGGGTCCTAGGGTACGCTTATGTTTCTTAGAACTTCACACATATATCTTAATAAATGGAAAAGTACATAATTTTTGTTTTAGGAAAAACCGTTATAATGTACAATTTCTTGGATAACAGATAACTTTTGAGAGGGGAATGGCAATCCACTCCAGTATTCTTGCCTGGAGAATCCCAGGGATAGAGGAGCCTGGCAAGTTACAGTTCGTGGGGTCACAAAGAGTCAGACACGACTGAGCGACTAACACTGCTTTGAGTAGGCTAAATTTAAACTAATTATAAACAGAAGAAAAAAACAGGATACCCTTCTTCAAGTCTGAAAAATGTGGATAATTAAGTTGGAGCATATATAGCAGAAAGCATTTTAGTTCCTGTTTAATATCCTATAAATATTTAAAGCAAATAAACCCCACAGAACAAGATAAATTATTTAGTAGAATATATTGAAATAGGATCAAGAGCATGGAAATTAGGAAAGTGAACATGTGGACAATATGTCAGAACTCTCCTGGGTTAGTTTGTGGAATAAGTTTATAGGACACAGCATTATCACTGGTTATTTATAACCAGCCTGGGAGTAGCAGCTTCTCAAAGACATTTGGCAGAATATGAGCCCTCGTTTACCTATGACCCATTAGAATAATAAGGGCAAAGTCAGAGATTTTGCCCAAAAAAAGCTAGTCTTTTTTTTTTTTTTTAAAGAAAAGCTATGATCAACCTAGACAGCATATTAAAAAGCAGAGACATTACTTTGTCGACAAAGGCCCGTATAGTCAAAGCTATGGTTTTTCCAGTAGTCATGTATGGATGTGAGAGTTGGACAATAAAGAAAGCTGAGTGCCAAAGAATTGATGCTTTTGAACTGTGGTGCTGGAGAAGACTCTTGAGAACCCCTTGGACAGCACGAGATCAAACCAGTCAATGTAAAGGAAATCAGTCCTGAATATTCATTGGAAGGATTGATGCTGAAGCTGAAATTCGAATACTTTGGCCACTTGATGCAAACAGCTGACTCATTAGAAAAGACCCTGATGCTGGGAACGATTGAAGGCAGGAAGGGAAGGGGATGGCAGACGATGAGATGGTTGGATGGCATCACCGACTCAATGGACATAAGTTTGAGCAAGCTCCGGGAGATGGTGATGGACAGGGAAGCCTGGCGTGCTGCAGTCCATGGGGTCACAAAGAGTCGGACCCAACTGAGCAAAATGAACAGCAAAATATATGAATTTAATGTTATAAGTTTTCCTCTAAATCCTGCTTTCACTAAATTCTACAAATTTCCATAAATTGTATTTTCATTTTTGTCAAAACACTTAAGAATTTCTCATGAAATATCTTTGGCCAATGTGTCATTTAATAGTGTATTGCTTAATTTTCAAATATTTGGGTTTTTCCAGCTATCTTTAGGTTGTGTACTTTTTACATTAGAGCTCATCAGATATTACTTATGGTTTTTGTAAATTCATGGAGATACAGCATGGCTGGTTTTGTCTCTGGGCGTCAAGCTCCTAGCAGTTTGATGTTTTGTGATATTCTTCAGGAAAATCCCAGAGCACCCCATATGAATTCCTATCACCTGTCTTTGTGTCCTGAAAGTCACATTCTATGTTAACACTTCATTTATTTAATCAGTTGTGTTCTTTAAAATTTAGGTGTTAATTTTGGATTTACAGAAAAATTTAAAAGATAGTACAGAGGATTCCCATATACTGCTTACGCACAGGTTTTTTGATTAATTACCTCTCACATCAGTATGCCATATTTGTTATAATTGATGAACCAATACTGATACATTATTATTATATTTTAAAAATGTTATTTATTTGTATGTAGCAGGTCTTAGATGTGGCATGCAGGATCTTTAGTTGCAGCATGCAGAGTCTAGTTCCCTGACCAGAGGTCAAACCCCGCCCCTCCGAATTGGAAGCATGGAGTCTTAGCCACTGAACCACCAGTGAAGTCCCCTTGATGCATTGTTATTAATCAAAGTCTATACACTATTCTGATTTTTTTTCTTGGTATTCTTTTTTCTGTTCCAGGAAACCACGTTGAATCATCAGTGTGTTTGTTTCTCTCTCTCTTTAAACCCTTTATTGAATTTGTTGCGATTCTGTTTCTATTGTTCATGTTCTGTTTTTTCTGACTGTGAGGGATGTGGGATCTTAGCTGTCTGACCAGGAAGAAAACCCACACCCCCTACATTAGAAGACAAAGTTTTAATCACCGGATGGCCAGGGAAGTCTCTACATATTTTTGTTTTTGTGAGCAATTTCTGATTTTCTAGCACTATAAGATGCTCCAGGCTCACACTGTATCTTTCCTGCCTGTTCTAGAGTCTTCCGTTTCTCCAAAGATGCCTGGTTCAGTTTCCCAGGGAGTGGAGGAATCCCTTTCCCAGCTCTGCGTGCGTCGTGGTGCTGGTCCTCTGGGTCTTCTCGGGGGTCGTCTTCTGGCCTCTGGGAGCCTCCTCACGCGTCTTTGTTGAGCAGCATGCTGCTGATGCTCATGGCAGACCCTGTGGGGTCCCCAGACTGCCCTCTCTGTTCAGCTGTCTCCTCTCTGGCTCTTTGGCCATGGCCCTTCCAGGTCTTTCTGTGCCATCAGCCCAGGGAGGTCAGCAAGCACTCCCTGCTTTCCCCTCCTCAGTCCATGAGAGGAACCTTTGAAGTTCTTGCATGGTGGTACCTGGGCAGTTACAGAGCTCACCTCGTTTGCATTCCATCTCTCAGGCTCCATCTATTGTTGCGTGAGGTCATTGGTCTTGAGCATCATTTGTTTAAGATCTTGTGTTCAAATACCATTCACCATTGCAACAAAAAGAATAAAATACTTAGGAGTATATCTACCTAAAGAAACAAAAGACCTATACATAGAAAACTATAAAACACTGATGAAAGAAATCAAAGAGGACACAAACAGATGGAGAAACATACCATGTTCATGGATTGGAAGAATCAATATTGTCAAAATGGCTATTCTACCCAAAGCAATCTATAGATTCAATGCAATCCCTATCAAGCTACCAATGGTATTTTTCACAGAACTAGAACAAATAATTTCACAATTTGTATGGAAATACAAAAAAACCTCAAATAGCCAAAGTAATCTTAAGAAAGAAGAATGGAACTGGAGGAATCAACCTGCCTGACTTCAGACTCTACTACAAAGCCACAGTCATCAAGACAGTATGGTACTGGCACAAAGACAGAAATATAGATCAATGGAACAGAATAGAAAGCCCAGAGATAAATCCACGAACCTATGGACACTTTATCTTTGACAAAGGAGGCAAGGATATACAATAGAAAAAAGACAACCTCTTTAACAAGTGGTGCTGGGAAAACTGGTCAACCACTTGTAAAAGAATGAAACTCGAACACTTTCTAACACCATACACAAAAACAAACTCAAAATGGATTAAAGATCTAAATGTAAGACCAGAAACTATAAAACTCCTAGAGGAGAACATAGGCAAAACACTCTCCGACATAAATCTCAGCAAGATCCTCTATGACCCACCTCCCAGAATATTGGAAATAAAAGCAAAACTAAACAAATGGGACCTAATGAAACTTAAAAGCTTCTGCACTACAAAGGAAACTATAAGTAAGGTGAAAAGACAGCCCTCAGATTGGGAGAAAATAATAGCAAATGAAGAAACAGATAAAGAATTAATCTCAAAAATATACTAGCAACTCCTGAAACTCAATTCCAGAAAAATAAATGACCCAATCAAAAAATGGGCCAAAGAACTAAACAGACATTTCTCCAAAGAAGACATACAGATGGCTAACAAACACATGAAAAGATGCTCAACATCACTCATTATTAGAGAAATGCAAATCAAAACCACAATGAGGTACCATTACACGCCAGTCAGGATGGCTGCTATCCAAAAGTCTACAAGCAGTAAATGCTGGAGAGGGTGTGGAGAAAAGGGAACCCTCTTACACTGTTGGTGGAAATGCAAACTAGTACAGCCACTATGGAAAACAGTGTGGAGATTTCTTAAAAAACTGGAAATAGAACTGCCATATGACCCAGCAATACCACTTCTGGGTATACACACTGAGGAAACCAGATCTGAAAGAGACACGTGCACCCCAATGTTCATTGCAGCACTGTTTATAATAGCCAGGACATGGAAGCAACCTAGTTGCCCATCAGCAGACGAATGGATAAGGAAGCTGTGGTACATATACACCATGGAATATTACTCAGCCGTTAAAAAGAATTCATTTGAATCAGTTCTAATGAGATGGATGAAACTGGAGCCCATTATACAGAGTGAAGTAAGCCAGAAAGATAAAGAACATTACAGTATACTAACACAAATATATGGAATTTAGAAAGATGATAATGATAACCCTATATGCAAAACAGAAAAAGACACAGAAGTACAGAACAGACTTTTGAACTCTGTGGGAGAAGGTGAGGGTGGGATGTTTTGAAAGAACAGCATGTATATTATCTATGGTGAAACAGATCACCAGCCCAGGGGGGATACATGAGACAAGTGCTCAGGCCTGGTGCACTGGGAGGACCCAGAGGAGTCGGGTGGAGAGGGAGGTGGGAGGGGGGATTGGGATGGGGAATACGTGTAACTCTATGGCTGATTCATGTCAATGTATGACAAAACCCACTGAAATGTTGTGAAGTAATTAGCCTCCAACTAATAAAAAAAATTAAAAAAAAAAAAAAAGATCTTGTGTTCAGTCTTTGATTGTCTCATCTGTGAGAGTAAATCCAATCCTAGTTAGTCAGTCTAAGCCCCTAGTCATTCATTAAGACTTTCCTTCCTCTTAAGTCCTGGGACGTCTACCTCTTGAACTCTCAGTGGTATCAGATAACACAGCTTTTCATGACACGTAGGCTCTGACCTCACTCATCTTTATGTACAGGAGGCTTTGGTAAGTTTTGGATGACACATCTTCACACTACCTTCAAAACTTTCTTAGTTTCCTCCCTTCTGCCATTTCCTTTTCTGGTTTGCTTTTGAATTGTTGCTTTTGAAATTGATGGTCTCAGGGTCTTTCTCCTGCAGTTACTTACCTTCTGCTAACTTGTGCTGATACACACACATATTTCCAAAATAACCTCCTCTTTTATAATTAAAATTAGATCCCCAGAACTCTGTTTAGCAATATTTTCAGTTGACATGTTTAAGTCAGAAATATGCTTCCCAGGTTTATCCTATTTTCCTTTCATGAGAGTCCCTTCTTTCTTAATCTAATTTATTGGCTTAAGTCATTTGGGAGCTTGCTTTTCGTTTCAAGGTAACATTAGTGTCTAATGTTCAAATTAATATGGACCAGTTATAAAATATATTGCATAAAGATTCTGATAGTGAAATAGTTAAGAGTGTTTAGGCTCACAACAACTGTCTGAACATGCTAAGAAGGCTTAAAGTTTTTATTTTTGGTAACTGAGTGATATTAATACTGTAATATCCTCACATAAAAGTACTGCTGAGAAGTAAAGTCATGTGAGTTCTCAAGTTGCCCCCACTCTTGTTTGTTAGGTATTGTCCTTTCCCTTAAAAAAAAAATTCCTTAGAACCTATCCCCTTACGTAAAAGCATAGAATAACTCTGCTTGTAATCTTATTAATTCTTTGTAAAGAGCAATGAAGATTTCCTGATTTTCTTACTTTTTGATCTCATTGTTTCTGAGGATTTGCAAAGCTCAGGAAAACAAACAAAAGAAGAGCTTGTTCTGTTTGCCCATTATTGCCTGATTAGCGCTGCACTATTATTTAATACTTCCTTAACATTGTGATAAACTTCAACTCAAGTTTTTAGGTAAGATAAGGTAAAAGTGGGAGAAGGAAGAAAAGCTTCTTTTGTTAATACTTTCTTGAAAACTTAGCTCCAGGGTTTTTTTTTTTTTAATTAAATAATCCTTTCTGATATAGTGCCCCAAAAGCCTCGTTTCAGTCATACTCAAGAGTTGAGCTGAAGTAATGATTGTAAATATTTGTTATTAAGGATTAAAAGTGGTAAATTAGTCTTAAAGTGCTTTGATTTCTTTGTACCCAAGTGGCTTGAAATTTTTTCCTTAAACTATAAATCATGGAGAAACATAAGGTAAGCTTATAGAGAACGGATAAATGCCATGGTCCTACTATATAGCACAAGGAACTATATTCAGTATCCTGTGACAAGCCGCAATGGAAAAGGAAGTGAAAAAGAATAGATATGAATGTATAATTGAGGCACTTTGCCATGCAGCAGAAACTGATACATTATAAATCAATTATCTTTCAATAAAATTTTTAAAAAGGAGAAAAAGGAAAAATAATGCAAGTTACCTGTAATGCTCAGTTATCCTTGTGGTTTTCTATAAGCTGACTTTTATAGGATTCGTATACTGTGGAGAAGAGGTTGTTAAACTGAGAAATATGATGGCAGCTGTACCTGGATGGCCCGTTTGGGTCCAATGTTAACAAAGGGAAAACATTGTTTACTGAATGTTGATCCAGACTCTCTGCTAGGTCTTACATAATCTATTCCTTGTTTGAAACAAGGCTACATATCTTTTTCTGATGTTCACCTTGCAGTAAGACTGTGAAATATTTTATTTGATTAGTATTAATGAATTTTCATTAAAGCTTCAAAGCTTTTTTTCTTTCATGCTTTTTTTCTGAGAGCAAAAAAAGAATTTCCTTTTTATATGTCAAAGGCAACAGAATATTAAACAAGTAGGAGAGAAACTTGAATGTTATATAATTAGTGCTCTGAAATTATTTTCCACACTCCATTCCTTAAGTTTTTTTTTTTTAAAGGCTAAGTGCATTTTTGAATTCAAGAGCAGAAAGATTACTAATATGAACTCTAAGAACTCTCAGAATGGGAGGGTTTGGGATAAAGCTCTGACAGGACACAAGGAAGGGAATGTTTCCATTTTTCTTTGTCATCTCTCCGTTCAGTTCAGTCACTCATTCGTGTCCGACTCTAATACAGTGCAAATTAGAGAAAAAATGAAGATGAGTCTGTGACTTGAAAGAACACTTAAATTTTTAAAAACCAGTCTATATTTGGTCTCATTGTACTAGCCTCTGTACCAGTGCTCCGCCTGCCTCTGTAACCGTCCCTTCTTTCTTGTCCATCTGTTTTCTTACTAGTACATTTTGATGGTATAGGTCTTCCAAAAAGTATCCTTTTTTCCATTATCTTTTTGCTTGCTATTTGCTCCTTCAGGTTCTCCCGCATTTCTACCTATCTGTATGTTTATTCCTGATAAACTGATTATCTGTTGTGTCCTAGGAATAGTACCAAATGCTAGGAATATTGATTTTACCTTCTGATCTCATCCCTTTATTTAACATCTAGTGAGATGACCGCTGGTCCCATTCCAATTACTGTAGGCAGGTCAACACCCTCTCCTGAGACCTGGCTTCCTTGGCATCCTTGTATCTTATTTTAAATCCTGCTCTGACTGATCTTTTCATATCCAGTCACTTCCTGAGGCTGCCCCCTGCCCCCGGCCATGGCTGTACCTGTGTGTGGCCACTGCCCTCTTTCTGCTTAAGGCATTGCTGACACATGTCTTTGGCATGAGCCAGATTTTACTCAGAGCTAAAGGATTTCCCTAAGAAAGGCAGCACCGAAGGATGCTCAGACTCCCGCACGACTGCACTCACTGCACAAGCTAGGAAAGGAATGCTCAACATTCTCCAAGCCAGGCTTCAGCAATACGTGAACCGTGAACTTCCAAGTGTTCAAGCCAGTTTTAGAAAAGGCAGAGGAACCAGAGATCAAATTGCCAGCATCTGCTGGATCATTGAAAAAGCGAGAGAGTTCCAGAAAAGCATCTATTTCTGCTTTATTGACTATGTCAAAGCCTTTGACTGTGTGGATCACAATAGACTGTGGAAAATTCTGAAAGAGATGGGAATACCAGACCACCTGACCTGCCTCTTGAGAAACCTGTATGCAGGTCAGGAAGCAACAGTTAGAACTGGACATGGAAGAACAGACTGGTTCCAAATAGGAAAAGGAGTACGTTAAGCCTGTATATTGTCACTCTGCTTATTTAACTTATATGCAGAGTACATCATGAGAAACGCAGGGCTGGAGGAAGCACAAGCTGGAATCAAGATTGCCAGGAGAAATACCAGTAACCTCAGATATGCAGATGACACCACCCTTATGGCAGAAAGTGAAGAAGAACTAAAGGGCCTCTTGATGAAAGTGAAAGAGGAGAGTGAAAAAATTGCCTTAAAGCTCAGCATTCAGAAAACTAAGATCTTGGCATCCAGCCCCATCACTTCATGGCAAATAGATGGGGAAACAGTGGCTGACTTTATTTTTTGGGGCTCCAAAATCACTGCAGATGGTGACTGCAGCCATGAAATTAAAAGACACTTACTCCTTGGAAGGAAAGTTATGACAAACCTAGACAGCATATTGGAAAATAGAGACATTATTTTGTCAACAAAGGTCCGTCTAGTCAAGGCTATGGTTTTTCCAGTGGTCATGTATGGATGTGAGAGTTGGACTATAAAGAAAGCTGAGTGCAGAAGAATTGATGCTTTTGAACTGTGGTGTTGGATAAGACTCTTGAGAGTCCCCTGGACTGCAAGGAGATCCAACCAGTCCATCCTAAAGGAGATCAGTCCTGAATATTCATTGGAAGGACTGATGCTGAAGCTGAAACTCCAATTCTTTGGCCACCTGATGCAAAGAGTTGACTCTTTGGAAAAGACCCTGATGCTGGGAGGGATTGGGGGCCGGAGGAGAAGGGGGCGACAGAGGATGGGATGGTTAGATGGTATCACCGCCTAAATGGACATGAGTTTGGGTGGACTCCGGGAGTTGGTGATGGACAGGGAGGCCTGGCGTGCTGTGATTTATGGGGTTGCAAAGAATCAGACACGACTGAGTGACTGAACTGAACTGAAAGGATAATAGAGGAAAGATGATAACACAGGACAGAAAATTGTTGATATTCATGATTAAACCCAAATAAGACCTTGAATGTGAATGAAATGTCTGTAGTATACAAACTGGACCTGCGAATCACAACTTGTTTGTGTCTTTAGCCACCTGTGGTTGCAAAGAACTGTCCATCTGAATGGAGGGTCTCATGTTTCCTCCTCCTCCAAAACCACTATATCCATGATCATGTTTTACACCAGGTGGAGGACTGGGTGCTCATCCCTCTTTAGTGTAACCCGAAGAGTATCTCCTCTCATGGCACATGAAGAGTATTTGTGTATTAGGTTGGAGAGTTCAGCCTCTAGAAAGCAGAAGGGCAGAAAAAAGGAGAAAATGGGCTGCAGTCATACACTACATCTTGGGAGGGATATTTTGAGTAAGAATAATTGTTGAGAGAATAATAGGAAGAGAAAGAGGAACTATATGTATAGGTTCAGTTTAGTTCAGTTCAGTCACTCAGTCATATCTGACTCTTTGCAACCCTATGGACTGCAGCACGTGAGGTCTCCCTGTCCATCACCAACTCCTGGAGTTTACCCAAACTCATGTACATTGAGTTGGTGATACCATCCAACCATCTCATCCTCTGTCACCCCTTTCTCCTCCTGCCTCCAATCTTTCCCAGCATCCGGGTCTTTTCCAGTGAGATAGCTCTTTGCATTAGGTGGCCATAGTATTGGAGTTTTAGCTTCAACATCAGTCCTTCCAGTGAATATTCAGGACTAATTTCCTTTAGGATGGACTGGTTGGATCTCCTTGCAGTCCAAGGGACTCTCAAGAGTCTTCTTCAACACCACATATGTATATGTATGTGATATATATGTGTATATATGTAAGAGATACTGGGTTTTGTATATGTATATGCATATATATTTATATGAATGCTGAATGCTATTAGTATATCAAAGCTAGCATATCCAAAATCTGCCTCATCCCAAATTTGTTTCTCTTGTTTCATGTCTAAATATTTTATTCTAATTACAGTCCTTAATGATTCACATCTGTTTGTCTTCTGGTCCCACTACCTTTATACTCATATTTTTGTTTTCCTGAACTTTTTGAATGTGCATTCCTAAACAGTGTTTCAATTCATCATCTCATCTGAATTCTACATGTTAGCCCCTTGCCATTTTCCTTAGTTTCTTATTATGTTCCATATGGAATATTAATAATAGTGATAATAAACTCAACTTTCTATAGTAGTCATGTTTCTTTCCCATCCCTTTTGCAGCATAAGGTTCTTAGGTTATAGAATCATATTCGCCTCCTGATTAAGATCTTTCAAGGTTGTCTTCTTTCTCACTGAATAAATTTCCCATCTCTCTCCTCAGCTGTTTACTTCAATAGCATTTTAGATTACCTCTAATTTTTCCCAGAAGTACATGAGGGGAGATGGTAATTTTTATTGATTTATTTGTTGGCATCCTTCATTCCTTCCACACTCAACCAGTCCCTCTCTCTGCTGGTCCCTGATACTGGAATGCTACTCACTGCTCTTCCCATATTTTGCTCACCCACACATGTTTGAATGCATCCCATTCTTTCAGATGTAAACCATTCAAAATCTCTTCCCAGAAATCTTCTAGTAGGACTTGTATCTCTTTTCTCAGAATTCATTTAAGACTTTATCTGAGCTTATATCACTATGATTCTGTGCTTTATTATAAATGTATGTGTCTTCTCTTTTTTACCAGACAGTGAGTTACTTTGGGCAGGACAAGTGCTTTTATTCAAGTTCCAATATCTGTTTGTTAAGTGAAGGAAAGATGATCAAATTGGCAAATATTAAAGATAAAGGCAGTTATCAAGGGTCAATCTTAATGCCATGCAGCTATTGTTTTCAGCTCTTTGTCAGTGAAACCATTCCAGTGTTAATCAGTGCAGGCTAGATCATGCTGCGATAACAAATTAATTTGCAAATCTTAGTGGTTTAACACATCAGTGGATTATTTTTTGCGAATGGCACAGATCCAGTGTGGATCATCAGGGTAACTCATTTTCACATTGTGATTCAGGGCAGGGGGCAAATATTGCATCAATCAAAAAAAGTAGAAGCACTTTTCTGTTTCTTAAATCTGTTGTCTAGGCTTCTGCTTAAAAGTAACACTTGTAGGTTCAGTCATAGTCCATTTCAGTTCAGTTCAGTTCAGTCCCTCAGTCGTGTCCAACTCTTTCGACCCCATGAACCGCAGCATGCCAGGCCTCCCTGTCCACCAACTCCTGGAGTCTACCCAAACCCATGTCCATTGAGTCAGTGATGCCATCCAGCCATCTCATCCTCTGTCGTCCCCTTCTCCTCCTGCCCTCAATCTTTCCCAGCATCAGGGTCTTTTCCAATGAGTCAGCTCTTGGCATCAGGTGGCCAAAGTATTGGAGTTTCAGCTTCAGCATCAGTCCTCCCAATGAACACCCAGGACTGATCTCCTTTAGGATGGACTGGACAGTCATAGTTACTTGGTCATAATTAGTCACAAAGTCCCAATCAACTGAAGAGTGCCTGAAGAACTGAGTTTCATGTGAATGTTTGACACCCTGTCTCTATCATGTTTCTCTACTTACTTTGTCAGTGCTTACCTCTGAATAGGAAAATTCTTTATACTATGATACTATAAATACTCATAAAATTACCAATTTTGAAGTTAATGAATTCTATACATAGAACAATATCTCATACCATTTAATTTTATCAGTTGAATAACAAAAACTCCAAAATTAAAATTGAGTGGTTTGTCACTTTTCCTAGTATGAATCTGAATTGTATATATTTATTTTCATACTAGTTTCTTACTTTCTCTAAAATTATTATAATATCTCCTTTGCTTAATAATTACAGCAATAGCAAAAACAATAGCAATATACAAGTTGTATGTTTATTAGTTAGTAAATAACAGTATTTATTGCTGTGAACTAGAAACTCGTTGTCCAAAATCTTACGTATCTTATCTCTTGAAATTTTCAGAACATTCCTCTTTGGTAGGTAAATTATTAATATTCTCATTTTACATGTAAGGAAATTGAAGCTAAGATAGGATATTTCCAAATATACCACAGCTAGCGCAAGGTAGCAGTAGAATTTGATACACATTTTTTCTGACTCTAGTCTCTAAGCTATAACATGCATCAGGTAGACTAGTAGAGGTCCTAATCACGACTTTAGTTTGCCTCTTAATCTCCAACATATTTGATTTTAAAGTTTGTAAGATAGTTTTAGAACTTAAGTATAAAATGAGAAGGAAGATATAAAACGAGAAAGAAGACCCCCTTGTTAAGAACTCATCTGATGGGTCCTAAAAGGCATCTATTAGTTTTAATTCGTTGAATTTTCAGAGATTAAAAAATGGAAGTGTGTCCATGTGAGAAAAGGCTTTTCTTTGCACTAGTGGCTGCTGTTTTTGAAGCTAGGAAGGCAAGACAACTACAAAACAAGCTGTCATCAACATTATACACAACTGCAAATGTTCAAGAAAACACTGTCTCAGCACAGGGCGGCAGAGAGTTGGTAGATGACAGCCTTGGTGTTTTGACAACTATTCAAGAGGAAGAGATGTGAACTTTCTTGCCAACAAACAACTAAAAAAAGCTAGGAGTTGAAGGGGTAGGCAGAGGGAAATGAAGATATGATCTTGAGAGAATGAAAGAATTTATTATTTCATCTGCAGAATGCTGTTCTTGGTTAGAAAACGTGCTGTGAGTTTCTTCAGGAAAGGAGTTTGCATTAATAGACACACACACACATGCACACATATATACATATATGTATATGTGAACACACATATATGTATATGTATATGTGAACACATGTGTTCACGGGGGTGGGGAGGGAGAGGAGTGGGATGAACTGGGAGATTAGGATTGACATGCACACACTAGCACATGTAAAACAGACAGCCAGTGGGAAGCTGCAGGATGGTGCAGGGAGCTCAGCTCAGTGCTCTGTGATGACCTGAGGGCTGGGTCTGGGAGATGTGCGGGAGGCCCAACAGGGAGGGGGTATATGGCTTCCCTGGGGCCCAGTGGTAGAGAATCCGCCTGCAATGCGGGAGACCTGGTTTCGATCTCTGGGTTGGTAAGATCCCCTGGAGGACAGCATGGCAACCCACTCCAGTATTCTTGCCTGGAGAATCCCACGGACAGAGGAGCCTGTGGGCTACAGTCCATGGGGTCACAAAGAGCCGGACACGACCGTGTGACTTGGCACGAATAGCTGATCTACTTCGTTGTACTGCAGAAACTAACATAGCATTGTAAAGCATTTATACTTAAAAAAAAAAAAAGAAAAAGAAAAGAAAAAGAAAGGCAAGTCATCATCCAGTGGATAGTTTCGAATGAAAATCTGTATTCCAGTGAAGTACTCTTGAGTTCATTTGTTCGATTATGTATTGAGTGGAGTATTCTCTTCCTTGTCCCCTGTTAGGCCAACTAATGCCTCCTACAGGCTTGTTATTTTGGTATGGTAACTATCTGCTGTATCTTTTTTCTATATATTCTAGTATGCTTTAAACCAACAAAGGGCAATTCACTGATTTCTGGCTCTTATTTTTACAGTTTATATTGGCAACAAAAGTATTCCAAGAATATCATTTGCTTTTGATCTCATAATGAAGCTTTGTAAAACAAAGGCGCTGATATGGTGCTAGAAAATTCAGTGGGATTTGGTGGTCATCCTTTGCAACCACAGCAAGTTCCTGTGATAAGATAGGGCACAGTTGTCTGATTCAGGTAGGCAGCACCTGTTGAGATTGGAGATCTACCTTCTGTTTCGATGACTTTTCTGCATTAATCTTCTCATTTTTTATTTAGAAAATCAAAAATAAGCTTTGGCTTTTCCCCTTTTCTCCAGAATACATCATGCCCCTCTGGAATTTGTACTGTAATTTTGCAAGATGTTTCCCGTTGGAAGAAGGTAGTTAATACTCAAGACCTTTACATATTATTTCTTACAGCTGTATAGGAATCTACAATTATGTCCAAATAAAAAGTTTACATTTAAAAAGACACAATTTCTAAACAGTGACAACAGATCACTAAACCAAGTACTGGCTCTTTTGAGTTCGGGGTCCTGTGTGACCCCACGGATGCCCATCCATGAAGTTGACCCGGCTTCCAACTTTTGAGAGTAGGATCTGCGAAAGCCCTGAATAAGTGTATGTTGAAACAGACTCAACAGTTTTAAGTAGTTTTGTGAGACTCACTCCGGAGAAGGCAATGGCACCCCACTCCAGTACTCTTGCCTGGAAAATTCCATGGACGGAGGAGCCTGGTAGGCTGCAGTCCATGGGGTCGCGAAGAGTCGGACATGACTGAGCGACTTTACTTTCACTTTTCACTTTTATGCATTGGAGAAGGCAATGGCAACCCACTCCAGTGTTCTTGCCTGGAGAATCCCAGGGATGGGGTCGCACAGAGTCGGACATGACTGAAATGACTTAGCAGCAGTGAGACTCACTCAGCATTTTGGTGGTAGAATTAGGATTACAAATGAAATGGTCCAATCCAGTGGGCCTTCCAAGTCATTGCATCGTGCTCTGGGGGTAGGGCTCTGCTCAGTAGGGTTCCAGGTCCAGATTCAGCTCTAGAACTTTCTGTGGCAGGAAATAAAAGAATGTGGAAAAGAAAGACATGTGGAGAAACTATTAATGAAATTCTCATTTGTTAATTCTTCTCTATTTTTAGGTGAAATAATCTTCATGCTTTGTATTTTGTTACATGACTTTCATCTTTGGAATTTTGCATTTGATTTTTGGCACATAAATAATTTTCCTTGAATTCATGGGTGTAGAGAGATTGGCCTGTTTACTTTGTAGAGTTAGAGATGGAACGCTTTCCTACTTGAAGATTGAGATCTGTCTATCATCTGTATCTACAGGTTGATATAAAGAATGGGCACATAGTTAATAATTTTGATAAACCTCAAATCAAAGACACATCAGTTGCTAAGTACTTAGCATTCTTATTAAGTTAGCAAATATTAGAGATTAAGAATGTTCTGTTTTTTGTATAAAACTATTAACTCATTCTTACTAAAGTATGACTAAATTAAACTATGATGACAGTTTTAGTCTTTTAAATTAAGTGTGGAGTGTAGCATCATAGAAAAGAAAAAGCTTAGCATAGAAATATATAGAATTATGTTTATTCTTCTTATGGCCACTTAGCATGTAATGCTTGTGAGTATCAAATACCTAATTAATGAAAAATAAGTTGATAATGGTATCCGACCTTTCTATTTTACATTGGGAGTTTCTGTGAAGACCAAATTCAATCACATAATGCCTTTAAAATCTATAATCCAATATACACATAATTTTAAATTGCAGATTCAAAATTACTTTACATAATTTAATGCTAAATTTTCCTTTGAAGAATCTTTAAATTTAGGAAGTCTTGGAAACATTATCTTAAAAAGGAGTTCTGTACAAAATATTGTTATTACATTAGAGAAACAAAGCTATTTTCCCATAATTTTCTCAAATGTTTTATATATGCAAAACCAAAAAGAACTAAACTCATGTTTCAGAAAAACTGAGTAGAAACAATGATGTATGTCTCATACTATAAAATAATCTTATTTTTTCTGAATAAAAATTTATTTTAGCTACTTATATATTCATGAGCAAGCACATTCTGTGTTATCTTAAGACAATACAGATTAACTGGATTTTTTAAAGGCAATAAACTTAATGACAAATATGGAAACTAAAAAACTCATTTGGTATGCAATGTTAGTTTATAGCTTGCATTTTATTTCTACATTTTCCAGCATCAGTGGAGAACCTGCTAGTCTATATGTTACTATTAAGGATATCAGCTTTTTATCTCTGTTCTTAAAAAGGGCTAGCATTTTTATATGTTCATACATAGTTATGATTTAGCATATATGTGAAAGATTATTTCTTTTCTTGAAAATGTGTCAGATGATAGAATCTGTTGGCAACGAAGCAGTGCAGAGGTGTACTGGCCCTTTAATGCTGTTTCTGTTGTCATGGAAATACGATTTTCAAGTAGGTTTATCTGCAGTGCTTTCCTTTTATGGATTCCCTATCATTTCAAGTTGGTTTTGGACAAGCATCTTTATCCTTTAAATAAAAACACCAATCTTGACCAACTTTCAATGTTTTCCTCAATAAGATTTCTTAAAAACCTAGGAGTAGGGCAGTGTTAGATTTTCCAGGAGTGTACATTACATATACACCAGGATTTTCTTTAAAAAAAAAAGAAAAAGAAAACAAAAAGCAGAATCCAGAGAGGGAGGTTCAAGGGGGAGGAGATATATGTATACCTACTGCTGATTCATGTTGAGGTTTGACAGAAAACAACAAAATTCTGTAAAGCAATTATCTTTCAATTAAAATTAAAGTTTTAAAAAAAAGCAGACTCCAGCTCCTGTGTCAAGCATTTAAAATGAATATCACTCTCACATTATTGTTAGTTGTATAAGTACAGTTTATGTAGGAAAAAAATGAGAAACATGAACAGAACAGTGTCACTGCTCATGTTATTTATCCAGTTCCTACCAGACCTCCATTTTCTTTGATGAGTCAGCAGCCACTTCCCTGGAGAATTCATTACTACAGAGAGATATGTTGGGGTTGAATTTACTCCTAACAAGCTGTGTGATCTTGGCAAGTTATTTCACCTCTCTCTTCCTCAGTTTCTTTATCTTTTACCATCATATGATAAAATTTGTGCTTCCTAATCACTTAAATGGATTCTCCTCAACAGTAGTCTCATGTGCTATTTATGTAGTCATATGTTCCTAAGGAGAAATATGATAGCAATGCGTTTCCAGGATAAAGGGATCTGGGCAGTGTAGTCATGGTGGGCTTTCCTGAGCTCCCAGGAACTGGCAGTTTTTCATAAGCACCCAGGAAAACAAGATACAGTTTACAACACCTTCTTCTCAGCAGTAGCACGCGAATATGTGGTGGGACCCTGTGGTGAGGGCAGGGTGACCAGGAGAGATAAGCAAAGCCAAGGAAGAACAGAGTGCTGTAGAAAGTGCTAGAGCAGAGGAGAGAGGAGGTGCGTGAGGTCCAGTCAGGGGGCTTCTGATCCCATTTGGAGGATTCAGGTACGAAAAGAATTAAACTGACAAATCATCAGCCAAATGACCTTCATGCTTTATTCTTCCCTCTCTTTGGGGGCAGATGTATGATGCAAAAAAGTCATGAGAGCTTGCTTCAAAAAACTGGAGGGACATGCCTTGTTTTATTATAGTAGTGATGGTCATAATTCTAATATTTAATTATTATTTTTTGTGGTTCAGGCTCTCGCAGCTCTTGTCACTGTCAGTTTATAAAAAATGTTGGTTTTTCTTTTTTTCTTTTAAACTCTTGTTAAGGGGAAAGTGCGCAGGTGAGAGAATGTGATAGCTTCTTCCATTCCGTTCAGGATTCGCGGTGTAACAGAGCCGTGGGACCCACACACCAGCACGGTGAGTTGACTCCAGCGTTCAGCACGGAGGCGCTGGGGAAGGGAAGCAACCTGTGAAGACCGGAGGTGCAGCCCTGCTCCGTGAACACCCCCGCGGGCGGCCTCCCTGAGGCGGGGAACTGAGAGTTCATCCCCATGTCTGGCTTTTGAAAGATTTTTGTAATCACCCGAGTGAACAAACAAGGCAAGAATAAAACAAAACTCGAAAAAAGCAGCTGAACAGCTCTGTCCTGGGGGGCAGGGAGCCTTGTGTCCTTTTGCTGAAGCCTGTACCTGCCCCTCGCCCAGGTCGCCGCGCTGGGAGCCGGTAGGGAGCCTTGGGGGCCTCCTATAGGAGGGTCTAAGCTTTGCCGTGTGAAAGCCCAGCCACCATTTTCAGACACTGGCAAGTGTTTGAGTAGCTCTTACCACACCTCTCTCGGCTGAGTCGTCAGAACGCACCCGGGCGGCTCCAAGAGTCCGCTGGCATCTGTTTCTGTGGTGTCGCCCCTCGCGGCCTCTCTCTCTTGAGGGCTGTCTCCCTCACGCGACTCAGAGACCTCGCCTTGTGGGCTTTCTCTGGAGGACGCGGAGCCTTCTAGTCCAGTTTCTCTACTCGCCGTTCAAAAAAACGGTGGCCTAAATCTCACTGGCCCGAGGAAGGCCTTAGTAAGACAGATTCTTCTCTCCATTCTCGTCCCACTCAGGCCTGACCACTCCTGGGTTTTCTGTGCTGAGTACTGCTGCTTGGAGGGGCCCCTCGCCATGGTCCGAGGATGGCGCCTAGCGAGACAAGGGCAGAGGGTCTCAGCGAATCACGGCTTCCGGGTGCCAAAGGGCCGCCCGCGGAGCGCACTGCTTCAGTCTCTCTGTCCCTTAATCTCCCTGTTTGTTACATGGGAAAGTAGTACACCTTCCTTTCTCCACTGGGAACAACGTGAAGCAGAATTAGGCCTGACTACAAATACTTATTTGTTTTCATGATCCTGCCTTGACTTATTCCATAAAAAGATTTTGGTTGGCTAGGAAGATACAAACATGAGGGACTGAAGACCCCTTTATGAGCTAGATGAGGAATGTGGTAAGTGAAAGTGAAAAAGTCGCTCCGTCGTGTATGACTCTTTGTGACCCCATGACCTACACAGTCCATGGAATTCTTCAGGCCAGAACACTGGAGTGGGTAGCCTTTCCCTTCTCCAGGGGATCTTCCCAACTCAGGGATCACAGGATTCTTCACCAGCTGAGCCACAAGGGAAGCCCAGGAATACTGAAGTGGGTAGCCTATCCCTTCTCCCAGGGATCTCCCTGACCCAAGAATTGAACCGGGGTCTCCTGCATTGCAGGCAGATTCTTTACCAACTGAGCTATCAGCTGGCATGCCTCAATGACAGCCCTAAGAAGAGTGCTTTGTTTTTTGTTTTTTTTCTTAAAAGCCACAGATTTTATTATAGAAAGGAGAAAGAAAATGGCATTAACAGATCAAGCACAGAAATGTGTGCACATAAAACAAAGCGCTCGAATTCCCTTCAGTATTTTGGAATTCGAGTGCTTTGTTTTATGTGCACACATTTCTTTGAAATGGATGGACAGGTGTGGCCCCTGCAGACAGACTGCCTGATTTGACTCTCAACTCTGCCGCTCTGTGCCTCAGTTTCGATATCTACAAGGTGAGAATAATAATGTTACCTATCTCATAAAATTATTGAGAAGATTAAATGGGGGAAATACGTGTCCTTTTCTTAGAGGCGCCTGGCACATCAAAAAGGCTCATCTGAGCATTTGCTCTTATTATTATTGCAATGACCATTGTTGGATTTTATTTGGTCTGTGAACAGTAGAACCGCTTTGCAGAGAATAACTGTTGTCTTGAAGCAACATAGTAAGATTGTTACCTGCCTGGTCTTTTCTACTTTAGGAAATCTTAAAGTTTTAAAATGAGGTTTTGACAAAATTATGCCCTTTACTAAGCTTTGGACAGTTTA
Organism: Muntiacus reevesi; assembly: GCF_963930625.1. Lineage (NCBI taxonomy): Eukaryota > Metazoa > Chordata > Mammalia > Artiodactyla > Cervidae > Muntiacus > Muntiacus reevesi. The sequence continues at coordinate 49,700,281 of NC_089258.1, read as the reverse complement.
TAGTATGAAAACTCACATGTTCTTGGTTACTTCAACATGGTTTATGAGCAGGAAGCTAATACCATGCTTCCCACTGTAACTGATAACAGTTCTGAGACAATTCTACTTTGTGGTCAGTTGGTTTAGGCAGACCTATGACCTGGGCAAGTCTAGAATTGACCCAGGGATTGCTAATCCAGAGTAGTCCCCCAGTCTATCAAAGGGAATCTCCTAACCCCTGAGAAAATCTTTACACACTGTTTTAGGAAGAAAAAAAATCCTATTTGTAGATACTCAGGATAAAATTGTTTTTGCCAAGTGGATTACCTTATGACTCAAGACAGTAATAGTTCATTTCAAACCTAACACTTCAAGACCTGAGGTCTTTCTCTCTTCTTTTCTAAGCAGTTTATGGGAGAGTTATTTATTTGAACTGATGTCACCTTCGAGGAAGGAGGGAGTTTCATGTGTACCGAGTGCCAGCCACACCTGTGCCAAGATTTGTGCTGAATGCACTGGATCCTGCAAAATCCCCCATGAATAGACTTTCTGTTTCTTAGTTTACAAATGAGAAGCAGAACCATAAAGAGGTCACGGAGGATGTGCAGAGCAGGCAGAGCTGCCCTTGGAAACAGACTGCTAAGCCAAGCCCAGCCAGGGCACTGCGCTGACCTCAGTGAGCCCAGAGAATGGCCGAAAGCCGTCTACGTGAGAAAAAGTAATCCTGCTATTTGTTCCCTAAGCCTGGGGAATAAACAGCTATTTGGTTTGCATCTGCTGGAGCCTGTTTCACAGGAGTGGTTTAGTGCTAGAATTAAGAGCACAGGCTCAGAAATCGGACTGCCTGGTCTCTTTGCCCAGCTCTGCCATTTATATTGTTCCCTGGGGCAAGTTCTTTCTCTCCCTCTGTTTCTGCATCTGTAAAATGGGGATAACATTAGTGCGTGCTTGGAGGGTTATTTTGAAGATTCTTGAGCAAACGTATGGCCCCAAATGCTAAGAATTGTGAGTGGCATATAATAGTCCCTAAATGTTTAGCATTGCTTTTCTGAGTTGTATCAGGTGGACGAATCTGCTGCTGTCAACTTGCAATTTCTATATCACTCTAACGCTAATATTTTTCATACAGCACGCTTTACTAACAGTGGTTATATTTATTTTTTAACAAGGGTTATAATTAGACTATTTTTGTACAGTTTTTTGGAAGAACTTTTTCATCTGCTTTCATCACCTACTAAGTGGCTTCAACTGATGAAGGCCTATCTTATGAAGATGTTGGAGGGATAAAATGAGATGATGTACATAAAGCACTTAGCACAGTGTCTGGCACTTGGTGCAGTCAGAAGACAACAGGGCAAGTGTTAATGCATTCATTTTGTATTTGAGGAAATTGAGACAGACCCTCCTTGACCAAAATCATATAGTGGGTAGTGGTACGGAAAGCTCAAAGCAGAATACCTGACAGAATGCCTGCTATAGAAATATTGCAATAAATCACTAATAGAGTGATTAATAACTAATAACTAATAGCCTAGTTAGTTTTAGACTAATAAGACTCTGCATTATATTGTTGCATGATTTGATGTATTTGGACCTGGGGGTTATAATATGGCTTCATTGACAAGAATCTCCAAAAGCTCTATTAAAATTTTTTTTTGGTAATTTTTAAAATCTTTTTTATTTTTTCTGTGTTTGTTTTGTCATATTTATTCATTCTGTTTTTTAGGTTCCACATATAAGTGAAGCAATACAGTATTTGTCTTTGTCTGACTTATTTCACTAAACATAATACCCTCTAGGTTCATCCATGTAGTTGCAATGGCAGGATTTCATTCTTTTCAATGGTGAGTAACATTCCATTGTGTGTATGTACCACATCTTCTTGATCCAGTCATCTGATGATGGAAACTTAGGTTGCTTCAGTATCTTGGCTATTGTAAATATTGCTGCAGTGAACACTGATGTGCAGCTCTATTTTTTGAGACATGAGAAACTTGTTTTTGTTGACTTCCCAAAGGTGTTTTAGATGTCACTGAACAGATTGGACGTTTTGCATTCTCTTCTCTCTGGACCATCCAGAGAAGCTACTTGTGACCACTTGCTTCTAGGATCCAGTTTTGTGTACTATTTCAGCTTTATAGATGTCAGTATCTACCTCTTTTTAGTGAATGTAATCGAAGTCAACATAGTGTTGAAACAAATCTTTTAACAACACAGAAATTCTGAGTGGTCACCTGAATATTCTATTTAAAAAGCAGGGTTTTTTAAGTGGGACATATGATAGCCTTTGTCTCATTCCTGATTTCCTTGTAAATTAATTGCTTCTCTTAGTCTAAGTCTTATGACCTGTGCAGTAGGAATACCAGTTATTCCCAAGATCACAAATGATCAGAAAGATAAAAACGTGCCTAGCATACAGTGGCTGCCACACAAGTATTTATTAAATGCTTTTGCAGATGGTAATGGCAGCCGAAAATTAAAAAACACTTGCTCTTTGGAACGAAAGCTGTGACAAACCTAGACAGTATACTAAAAAGCAGAGACATCACTTTACCCACAAAGGTCCATTTAGGCAAAGCTATGGCCTTCCTGGTAGTCATGTACAGATGTGAGAATTGAACTGTAAAGAAGTCTGAGTGCTGAAGAGTTGATGCTTTCCAAGTGTGGTGCTAGAGAAGACTCTTGAGAGTCCCTTGGACAGCAAGGAAATCAAGCCAGTTGATCCAAAAGGAATCAACCCTGAATAGTCATTGGATGCTGAAACTGAAGCTACAGTACTTGCAGCCCCTTAATGTGAAGAGCCAACTCATTGGAAAAGACCCTGATGCTGGGAAAGATTGAAGGCAAAAGGAGAAGGGGATGGTAGAGGATGAGATGGTTAGATAGCATCACCAACTCAATGGACATGAATTTGAGCAAATTCTGGGAGACAGTGGAGGACAGAGGAGTCTGGTGTGCTATATCCATGGGGCTGCAAAAGAGTCGAACACAACTTATCAACTGAACAGGAAAACTGAGTCAGTTCAGTTCAGTTCAGTTCAGTAGCTCAGTCATGTCCGACTCTTTGCAACCCCATGAACCGCAGCACACCAGGCCTCCCTGTCCATCACCAACTCTTGGAGTTTACTCAAACCCATGTCCATCGAGTTGGTGACACCATCCAACCATCCCATCCTCTGTCGTCCCCTTCTCCTCCTGCCCCCAATCCCTCCCAGCATCAAGGTCTTTTCGAATGAGTCAGCTCTTCGCATCAGGTGGCCAAACTATTGGAGCTTCAGCTTCAGCATCAGTCCTTCCAATGAACACCCAGGACTGATCTCCTTTAGGATGGACTGGTTGGATCTCCTTGCAGTCCAAGGGACTCTCAAGAGTCTTCTCCAACACCACAGTTCAAAAACATCAATTCTTTGGCGCTCAGCTTTCTTTACCATCCTACTCTCACATCCATACATGACCACTGGAAAAACCATAACCTTGACCAGCCGGACCTTTGTTGGCAAAGTAATGTCTCTGCTTTTTAATATGCTGTCTAGGTTTGTCATAACTTTCCTTCCAAGGAGTAAGCGTCTTTTAATTTCATGGCTGCAATCACCATCTGCAGTGATTTTGGGGCCCAGAAAGATAAAGTCAGCCACTGTTTCCCCCTGGCCCCTGGGAAGCCTGTCACTTCAAAGTAGGTATGTCCTCAGCTTCATTGGATGAAAGGTTGCAGAGAAAACACGTGCAACTTACGGCTTCTGCTCTCATTGACAGGCAGGAGAAATACATATTGAAATAGCATTTGTTGCTGGAGAGGGTGTGGAGAAAAGGGAACCCTCTTACACTGTTGGTGGGAATGCAAACTCGTACAGCCACTATGGAGGACAGTGTGGAGATTTCTTAAAAAACTGGAAATAAAACTGCCATATGACCCAGCAGTACCACTTCTGGGCATACACACCAAGGAAACCAGATCTGAATGAAATAGCATTTGTATTGAAATGTTAAAAATGGAAAAAATGTATGATACTTGGCAAATACACATTGTAGACAAAAGATATTGAAATTCAGGCTTTGGAATGGAGGGAGGAAAGACATCAGTTTTCCCTTAATATCTGCAATATCAGATCCTAAAAATAGATTTGCATTCGTCTTGGACATCTGCAGTGGGGTGCTGGGGATGACTGGAGCATCCTGCAGCAAACCTAAAGACTAGTTGCAAATGGATGGATTGTGTGTGGCTGTTGCACAACCAGATGGGAACCAAGGGCTGCTCTCCAGGGCTCATTTACCCTGTGCGCATGGAGCAAAGTAACTTTTAGGATGTAAATTTCTTGTGGTGCTTGAAAGCTTGAGTGTGTCCATCTTCCTTATATATCACATTACCGTGGTATGTCATCCAAATAGACCCTACGTCGTTGCCAGTACAGCTCTTGGGAGAAAGTTTTCTGGTTGTTTCTGGTGCATAAAGGACTTAGCTGTTAGGGCTTCCCTGATAGCTCAGCTGGTAAAGAATCCGCCTGCAATGCAGGAGACCCCGGTTCAATTCCTAGATCAGGAAGATCCGCAGGAGAAGGGATAGGCTACCCACTCCAGTATTCATGGGCTTCCCTTATGGCTCAGCTGGTAAAGAATCCGCCTGCATTGCGGGAGACCTGGGTTCGATCCCTGAGTGGGGAAGATCCCCTGGGGAAGGGAAAGGCTACCCACTCCCGATTTCTGGCCTAGAGAATTCCATGGACTGTATAGACTATGGGGTGGCAAAGAGTCGACATGACTGAGCAACTTTCACTTCTACACTTGTAATTCATGGAGTGTAGATCATGATCAAAGGTGTCTTGCTCAAGACTAAGAACCCCCTAAATGTCTTAAATGTACAATTCACCAAAAAGGAACAGTGCATAGATCACTCGCCCCTCTTAGACAGAGGAGAGGAAGTGTCTTTCATCCTGATGTGCCTGTTGGGACAAGCCTGCTGTGACCTGCCTGAGTCTTGAATTCATATGTACTGGCAGGTGACATTTTGAAGAGAAGTTGTCTGTCTGTGCATAGCCTCTTTCTGAGATAAGAATGTTTAGATTACCCGAGATGCTCTCCAGAAATGTAAGAGTAGACGCCAGTATATTTTTTTGAGCCATGAAAGGACTTGCAGTCTAATGTATAACCAAAAAGACCAGAGTGCTCATTATAAAGCTTAGATGACTTGAATCTGATTTTTCCTCATCATATCTTTAGCACCATGTTGTGTAATCAGCTTTTGCAAAGGATTTTTCCTATCATCTGTGTCTGCAGGAACATTCAAAGCAAGATTTAAAACCAGTATTTCAAAACTCAACACTTCTGATGAGCTTTGCAAGCTCTATGTTAGCCTTTCTGTCTTCGTTGTTCTCTTTCTCTCTCTCTCACACATACACATTCCCATTTTGCTTTTTATTTTTAAGGGTTTGTCATTTGCAGTATCCAGTGTGATGTGTAAGTTTGGACTTAACTGAGAGTTCCAAATTGCTGACTTTTGATTCAAATGAATGGAGCAAAAAAATCCATCTTTCAGCTAAGGTATAACTTATGACTGTTGTCATTAGTGTTAACATGAAGACTTCACTCAAAAATGAAGAAATGGTGACATGACATGTCTTATGACTGTGGTAACCAAGTACTGAATGACTTATCTTCTTGTGAGAGTGGATGTAGATTTAGAAAGACTGAAATTCAAATCCCAGTTCCTTAGTTCACAACCTGTGTCACCCGGAGAAAGTTAACGTAACTTTGAGGATCTCAACTTTGGTTTACAATAAATACTTATAATAGATTTTTCCTATTTTGAAAGGGTTAATTTGGTCTAGATAGTGTTCCTCTTGAATTTTTCTATCTGCCCTTACACTAATCAGTGCTTGTGACAAGCACCTGGTAAAAGAGACATGGCATATGATTACTCATTTTCCACTTGCCAGTTTGTTTTACAGTTTCACTTATGAAATATCTGTATCATTCTGCCTTCAACTCCTAAGCCATGGCATTTCAACTGAACATGTGTATCACGTTTTCTTCATCCATTCACCCATTGGTGGGCACTCAAGTGTTTTACATATCTTGGCTACTGTAAATAATGCTAGGATAAATGTAGGAGTGTATGTTTGTTTTTGAATTCGTGTTTTCATGTTCTTCTGATAAATACCCAGAAGTGAAATTGCTTGGATCATTGTTGTTGTTCAGTCACTTAGTCGTGTCTGACTCTTGTGGACCCCATGGACTGCAGCATGCCAGGCTTCCCTGTCCTTCACTGTCTCCCAGAGTCTGCCCAAACTCATGTCCATTGAGTTGATGATGACATCCAACCATCTCATCCTCTGTCACCCTTTTGTCTTCCTGCCCTCAATCTTCCCCACCATCGGGGTCTTTTCCAATGAGTTGGCTCTTTGAATCAGGTGACCAAAGTATTGGAGATTCAGCTTCAGCATCAGTCTTTCCAGTGAATAGTCAGGGTTGATTTTCTTTAGGATTGACTGGATTGATCTCCTTGCAGTCCAAGGGACTCTAAGGAATCTTCTTCAGCACCACAATTTGAAAGCATCAGTTATTTGGTGCTCAGCCTTCTTTACGGTCCAACTCTCACATCCATATATGACTACTGGAAAAACCACAGCTTTGACTACACAGACCTTTGTAGGCAAAGTCCTGTCTCTGCTTTTTAATATGCTGTCTAGGTGTCATAGCTTTCCTTCCAAGGAGCAAATGTCTTAATTTCATGCCTGCAGTCACCATCCATAGTGATTTTGGAGCCCAAGAAAATAAACTATGTCACTGTTTCCACTTTTTCCCCTTCTATTTGCTATGAAGTGATGGGATTGGATGCCAGGATCTTATTTCTTTGAATGTTCAGTTTTAAGTCAGCGTTTTCACTCTCCTCTTTCACCCTCATCAAAAAGCTCATTAGTTCCTCTTCACTTTTTGCCGTTAGAGTGGTATCATCTGCATATCTGAGGTTGTTGATATTTCTCCTACCTATCTTGATTCCAGCTTGTGATTCATCCAGCCTGGCATTTCATATGATGTACTCTGCATGTAAGTTCATATGCAGTTAATAAGCATCATATGTTAGTTCTGTTAATAATTTTTTGAGGAATATTCTTACTATTTTCCATAGTGGCTGTACCAATTTACATTCTTACCAACAGTGTGTAAGAGTTCCCCTTTCTTCACATCCTTCTCAACACTTGCTGTTTCTTGCCTTGTTGATAATAACCAGTCTGACAGGTGTGAGGTGATATCTCACTGTGGTTTTGATTTGCATTCCCCTGATGATTAGGGATGTTGAGCATCTTGTTGGCCATCTGTATGTCTTCTTTAGAAAAACTTCAATCCAGCTCCTCTGACCATATTTTAAAAATTGGTTTTTCCTTTGTTATTGTTGTTGAGTTATGAGTTTTATACATATTTTGGATATTAACCTCTTATCTGATGTACTATTTGCAAAGTATCTTCTCACAACAGCTTTAGATTTAGTGAGCAATTGTGTCTTCTAGTTTACATGGGGAAAATGTCATATATTTCACAAATATTTCTTAGGCGATGTTTGAAAGGGAAATCATATTTAACATTTAGTACCATATTTTTAAACTCCCATTGATAAAATATTATATGTTTTAATCTACTGAAAATAGAGTGTGGCACCCATAATGTGATGTGATGGAAAGCATGTTAGATGAGATGTCTCATCATCTCAATTTGTAGGTCTTAAATGCAACATAGGGATTTTCCTGGTTGTCCAGTGGTTAAGGCTCCATGTTCCCAATGCAAGAGGCATGGGTTTCCATCCCTGGCTAGGGAACTAAGATCCCACATGCTGTGCAATGTGGTCAAAATGGTTTAAAAAAAAAAAGACATTTAAAAATTAAATTAAAAAAACAATCTAGAAAGCAGAGAATTGCCAATTCTTGGGGGTTCATGGAAGTATATTTTCAAATTCATAAGGTTAATACAATAATGACAACTATATTTCTTTTTCTTTTTGAAACAGTTTTGAATTACTGGTTGTTCAAAAGATTTAGTTTAAATGAAAACAAGACTTTAAAAAATAATTCTAAACACACCAATCAGCCCCAGAAACTCACCTGCCCTCAAACAGGGGGAGAAGGAATCAGGGTGTTTAACGGGTCAGAATTTCCCTTTTGGAAGGTGAAAAAGTTTTGGAGATGGCTGCTCATGGTGGTTGTACAATAGCATAAACGTACTTAATGCCACAGAACTGTCCACTTATATAGGGTTCAGTTCAGTCGCTCAGTCGTGTCTGACTCTTTGCGACCCCATGAATCACAGCACACCAGGCCTCCCTGTCCATCACCAATTCTTGGATTTTACTCAAACCCATGTCCATTGAGTCGGTGATGCCATCCAACCATCTCATCCTCTGTCGTCACCTTCTCCTCCTGCCCCCAATCCCTCCCAGCATCAGGGTCTTTTCCAATGAGGCAACTCTTCACATGAGGTGGCCAAAGTATTGGAGTTTCAGCTTCAGCATCAGTCCTTCCAAGGACTGATCTCCTTTAGGATGGACTGGTTGGATCTCCTTGCAGTCCAAGGGACTCTCAAGAGTCTTCTCCAACACCTCAGTTCAAAAGCATCAATTTTTCGGTGCTTAGCTTTCCTCACAGTCCAACTCTCACATCCATACATGACCACTGGAAAAACCATAGCCTTGACCAGATGGACCTTTGTTGGCAAAGTAGTGTCTCTGCTTTTTAATATGCTATCTAGGTTGGTCATAACTTTCCTTCCAAGGAGTAAGCATCTTTTGATTTCATGGCTGCAGTCACCATCTGCAGTGATTTTGGAGCCCCCAAAAATAAAGTCTGACACTGTTTCTGCTGTTTGCCCATCTATTTGCCATGAAGTGATGGGACCAGATGCCATGATCTTAGTTTTCTGAATGTTGAGCTTTAAGCCAACTTTTTCACTCTCCTCTTTCTCCTTCATCAAGAGGCTTTTTGGTTCCTCTTCACTTTCTGCCATAAGAGTGATGTCATCTGCATATCTGAGGTTATTGATAAAATGGTACATTTCATGTTATATCTATTTTACCACAATAAAGAAATTAATCTCCACTCTCTAAGAAGTGATTGCCATAAGGAAGTTGTGTGCATGCTTGTTTCTCCCCATAAGAGGCTTTTTAGCCTGGATTAGAGGTGCTTCTTTGTATATTTGAAAAATTGGTGTAAATTGCTGTTGTCTTCTTTTAAAGATTTGTACATGAAAAAGTCTACTTCAGACAAAAAAGTTGATCATTATAGGAATCTGTTGCTTTGTTGCAAAGTTTCCAGAAGGGAAGTAAGTTATAGTAACTTTTCCATCTACCTTTGCCCAGTGAAGATTTCTTACAGTTTTCTTTTTGTCTCCCTTCCATATCTTTCCATTGGTTCACATGGTGAAACTTTGGACTGAGTCTGACTTGTGAAGGTGCCAAGGACACTCACGAGGGGATAAAGCTGCCTGTGGTTCAGAGCCTTAGACAAGGAATTGCTGACATGGAATCTCAGACTGACTTGTTTGTTCACTGGTCCAGTCCCTGGGTCTCCCTGAGTCTCAGTTTTTTCCAGCATAAAATGGGGCGAAAACAGCACTTTCCCTCTTAGTTTTGCAAATGGGTTAATGCATGTGCACGTGTGTCATGTGGATTGTAAAGTGCTCTGAAAATTTCAAGTGGCATTATTCTTTCTACTGCTGTTGCTATTAATGATGTGTTTCACTGATGATTCCTGTGGTATTAAATGAATAGAGAATATTAATGAGAAGTGATGCTTCATTCTGTTTTGACTGTATGCCAGGTTATGTCAGCCTGGGGACAAGTGGAAGCAGGGATGCTGCTATGATTTGCCTCTTTGATTTCCCTCATGGTTTCCTTCTTTCAGTCCGTGCCCTGAGCAAGCAGCTCTCTCATGAACCCTTGAATACAAATTGAAACCTATTCAGTGGAGATGAGTTTTTGATTTATTTGAATTATATTTACCTTTGGGTTAAAATCATTTGACTAGAGAAAATAAATAGCGAATGATCGTAGAAGTGAGAAGGCTTAAACATTCTTTTAGGAGTAATAATGAGAAATAAAGTGAAATGTTGTATGAGAATTGCCTTTCTTCTCAAGAGTGGCTTTTGTCATGGTTTCGAGGGTGGTATGGAACATGTTACTGACCCACTTTAAACAATATATGTTAAATATGTGCTGTAATATGAGAAACATATTCTGTGGGTGGTTAGAAGGCAAATTATTTTTCATGAAAGGTAAGGAATTAGTTGTGTGTGCGCACACATATGTGTGTTTCTCTGTGTACTTGCTGATTAAAAGATGGAGACGGAGACAAGGCTTCTTCCTGCCTTTATCTTCTAGGAAGCTTTATGCCCCCTAGAAAGGGGTACTGTTTATTTTCTTCCTCTACTTTCTGTGAAGTATTGAGACTGGTGGATCGTGCCCTGTGACTCAGGAGACTGAAGTACAAATGCTAATTTATTGCCAGACGGCAGCGTTGTGATTTGCATTCCAAATCAGACTGCAGAATCCCATTATAAATTGCTTATCCTGTCGTTCCTTATCTAGAATTTGTTCCTTCTGCTTCCCCAATGACGACCCTCTGAAGCAATTCTCTTTCAAGAGATTCCCATTTCAAATCAGTTTTTGTGGGCGAAAATCATCACGATAGATTACAAAGTCATCCATCGATTTCTTTCTACAGGCATTTCAGTTTCTCTCCCTTCCCTTTAAGAGTCTCATGGCTCTGAAGTGAAATAATGACTTAAGCATATCTTTCAGGCTTAAAGGTTTATACTCCTTCTTTTGAAAACCATACTTCTCTATCTTTTTAAATCTGAGAGCTGTGAGCTTGCAAGTCCTCTCTCCATCATAACCTCTTAGAGATAAACCCTGAGATGGTATAATTGCATCCTGTCTTGGCACTTTTAAATCAAATTAACCAGATACTTGGGGAGGAGGGAACAGGAAAACGCAGTTTCGCAAGGTATCTGACTGGGTGAGGAGTAAGCTTGCAGCATAAAGAACCCACGGGGAGCTGGGCTTTCCCACTCTGGTGGCAGAGAGGGGGAATTGTGGGTTGGTGGTCTGCTTCCTGTTAGGAGGACACCCCTCCATCTGTTCCCAGCTCAGCCTGCTTCCCATTTAAAGCCCAGATTTCAATACAAACCTCAATTTCTTTTCCCCATTTGAAATGCAAAGCAAGCCTTTCGAGTCCTAGAGTCTCTGCCACTGGGATTCAGACCAAATTTCCCCCCAAAATTCTCAGGCTCTTTGCTTTGAATACCTGCTTACAGTGGCGCACAATGGGCAGCTTTGAGAAGAAAAATTGATAATCTTCACGGAAGAGTAATTTGAATGAAATTGCACTTGACAGCCTGTCTCCAAGCAAACAAGAGGCGCGAGGGAGCCTGAGCTAAGCTCCGAGGACTTACCCAAGCCACTGCTGGGGGAGCTTCCCAAGGGAAAAAAAAAAAAGAAATCACTTGCTTTTCCTCCATCTAATTGAGCTTTTGATTAATTCCGTGTACCAGATTCTACTGAAGAAAGGTAGCCATGGAAGAGAATATGGAAGAGGGACAGACACAAAAAGGTACTGTGTGCGAAAGGGTTTATTTGTAACGAAGTCATTATTTTGCAGTTTCCTTGTTTGCTTTAGACACTTGCCAGGAAGGCTAATGAATGTTTCTCTCTTGGAAGGCATTTCTTTTTATTTCCCCTTTAGCCTGTTCCCCACTTGCAGTCATGTCTGGCGTGAACGTTGTCACTATTTGCAAATCTTTCAGATACAAGTACCCAGATGCAGAGTCGAGTATTAGTGATGAGGGCATTGCGGTGTTGGTGCAAGCTGTCCCTTAGACCTGTCTTTGTTAATCTTCATTTATTTCATGTTTTCACGCTTGTCGAGCGGGGTCAAGGGATTCCTGGTGTGAGCCACAAATGTAATATTGGGAGCTAGATGTAGTTAAAAATCTGGCGATGTGACCATAATCACGACCTTTGAATGGACATCTGATAGAACAAAGACGGAGAGGATATTTATTTTCATTGGTGCACCTTTGTTTAAAAAAAAAAAATCCGTTTTTTCTTTGCATGGATGCAGTTGAGTTTTAATAAAGATGGAGCAAAGGTTCATAAATTTTCAGAGCGTATGCTGATGTTAAGGTTTTCATTTCTGTGGAGTTGATTGTCACTAACTTCTGCATAATAATTGTCAAGGATATCTTCAGATGTATTTTCTAAGCCTGTTAGGTATATCTGGCTGTTTAAGTTAAAGTGAAATTGTCCTTTTTTTTAAAGGTTGAAATGGCCAAATATCAGCAATTTTAAATGATTCCAACACTCTAGCATTTGTGTGTGTCTCAAGGGTAGCTTTGGAGGGAACTGTGGCTTTTACCCCAGGATTGGCAGCGTTTTCTCTTCTGTCTCTTTAAGGCTTATGTAATGTTATAGAAAACACTCTTGTGTTCTTAGGATGCAAACAGTAATACAGGTAAAACTACTTAAAGGTTATATTTAAGAGCAGTATGGAAAAGATTCAGCTATTAAATTTGATTTCGAATGTACACAAATGCGTTATTTTAATTTACATGATAAAATAGAGTGGAAATACAGTGGGGTTTTTTTTTTTATTATTATTTTGAACCTTTCAGCTTTGCTGGGTTTTTTTACACACACATACATGTACTCACATATATATATATATATATAACCAGAGACATTCCATAAATAAAAGCAGTAGAAGCAGTAGAGAAAGGCAATAAACCAGTACCCAAATTTTAGACATTAGCACACTTCGTAATGATATTCTAACAGAAACACAATAATCTACATAGATATCATATGATATGTTTTTAAATTTAAAAAAATCCTCATCTACCTTTACTATGTGAACTAATAACATAAATGTTCATCAGTGATATGAAATGGCAAATGTTCCTGGTAATTTTCATCCTTAAAAGACTTCTCAATTGATTACCTTATTTTAGGAATAAAATGCCTTATGTTAATACCGTGTTATAGCACACAGCAAGATTGCTTCTTGGCCAGTCATTCTATTTAAGGAAATAGAAGTTTATCATTTTAAATAGAGAAATGATATTCATTACATTAAATGAAACCTTGAGATAATCCATGGATTGTGGTAGCAGGTTGAGTATGTCTGAGCATGTTTGAGCATGCCTTGGTGGATGTAGGAACCAAGAGAAATGATGTAATTAGTTGTGATGTTTTTTCCTCCAGTAACACCACTGAAAATCATTCCTTCATTGCGGTCAGGGCAGTGGTGATGGGTCGAGCACCTGCTCCCATCTCACTGGGCTCTTTTCACCATAGATGTGCCTGTTTTGTTTAGGAACAGTAGTGGAAAACAATAAAATTAAATGTCATATAGTGATCTATAAGTATACTGAGATACAGAAGTAAAATATCTGTGGTTAAGCTTTTTTTTTTCTCTTACTGAAGAAAGAGAAGGTTTAATTTTCTTCATTTTTAATCTTCCATTCCTTTCAGTTATGCTTATGACACCTTTCCTATATAAGTTTGTTATTAGACTGTTATATTTGAGTATAAATGTTCTTTCTGCTTGTGTGGGAGCAGGAGGCAATGTGATGAAATCTAAGTTGGAGTTCCTTGACAAGCAGATAAAAATCATTAGAGATTTTTCAAGAGTTCAGGTAGACAGATTTAATGACCCATCCACTTAAACGATGGCAACACTTTAAAGTAACCATTATCCTGTTTCCCTTAAATTGAATTTTTTAAAATAATAATTCAGATATCAGAGAATTCTCTTGGATTTGAAAGAGACTTTTCTGTCCTTTCTTAACTATTTAAATCTATTCTTTCCTGTTACATACTTAAAGGACTTACATTCATGTCAATGGTTAGTCATGTCGTCTTCCACATTCAACTTCCATGTGAAATGGAAGTTGGTGGTTTCATAAACGTGTTTGGAGAAAAAGAATAGAGTTGATACTTAAGGACTTAAAAAGATCTTCTGTAAGAAAAGTATTTTTCTCCGAAATGAGACCTCCTTTTTCCACTTACTTTATAAAAGGCACTGAAGGCAATCCTATGACATTTGCACTAATTTAACTCTATGTGTTCAGTTCGGGAGGAGAATAGTAATAAGGGGGTGACTTCACGAGCCGTTCTGCTCAGTGAGTACCTGTCTTGATGTGAAACTGAAATGTGGGTCATTAATCTGTTGCTCCATCTGTGTCTGCCAGCCTCCCAAAGGTGAGTATCTTATTGTGCTGAGAGTGAGTCTACTGTTTTAAGTAAATATGTTTTTTGTAAAACATGCCCTCTAAATGAAATCAGTTATCTTATCTCAAGTTCAATCAAAGCAATAGTATACTGGTATCAGAGGGGAAAAAAACAAGAAAACAAAAGAGGCTCCTTTGAACTTGGCGCTTACATGCAGCCATCATAAGCCCAGCATCACTGTCATCAAAAGTCAAGATACATGGTCACCAGATCTAGGAACAAGGGCTTCAGTTACCATGGACAGTTGAACAAAGTGCATGAAGACATGTGTTTTTCTTTTTATAAAGATTTAAAAGGTATACATTTATAACTTGTAGATATTTAACTATGTCTAGAACATTTTGTCCAGTCCTCTGGGAAGAAAAGTAAATGATTTGAGGGTGTCTGATCGTTAGTGTATTAGTGAGAATGTGTGTTTCTATGGCCCACCAAGTGACTAACCATGGCTTTGTCGATAACCTTAGTGAACACATTATGAATTAGGAGAGATCACAGAGAATGTCAGGGCTTCCCAGGTGGCGCTAGTGGTAAAGAACCCATCTGCCAATGTAGGAGACATAAGAGATGAGAGTTTGATCCCTGGGTCAGGAAGATCCCCTGGAGGAGGGCATGGCCACCCACTCGTGTTCTTGCCTGGAGAAACCCATGGATAGGAGAGCCTCGAGGGCTATAATCCATAGGGTCGCAGAGTCGGACACAACTGAAGTGACTTATCACACACACACAGAGATCGTCACTGATGAATCAATGATTAGAACAAGTGAGTGGTTATACAGAGATAAAAAGAAAGGAGCAATGAACAGGAAGAGCAAGCAAGTTGGAATCTTCATATATTGGCAGGACTGTTCCAAACAGCCAAAACCTGATTGATTTCCTTTTAGAACAGGAACAGCATATGAAACAAAGCCTTAAAATTACGTGTACCAGGAATGTTTGATCAGCCCAAAAGGTAACAGCCTCAGTGTTATCCACCATGTTTTTCTACCATAATTAACCAGCAGCGTATTAATACCTATCAACTTCTCTGGCTGAACAGAGTCCACCACTGACTTCCTCCGAGAATCCATCCTTGGTGACCCTGAAAAACTGGGTCACTTGAGGACACAGAAGATCAGACTTGGTGGGAACAGCCCGGCTTCCTTATCTCAACACCCATCACATGGCCCCTGCTTAATGGGCCTCATTCATCCTTAGCCCAGCACCGCTAACACATGGCATCAGCATCTCCTTAACTTACTAAAACCAACAGGGGTATCTCAGTGAAAGGACAGTGCACGGATCTTTTTTTTTTTTCCCAGTTTAGTTGTAATGTCTATCTCATAATTAACAACACTGTACAATTATATTTGACACATCTGCTCATAATTATACAGTTTACATGGACATGTATACACATATATCACCATTAAAGGATACACATCAGAAAAGCATATATACTGTATTTATGGGCTGATAAAATCTTTTCAAAACTTAAAAAAATTTTTTTTAATTGTGGTAAAAGTCACATAACATCTAAAACATACTGTTTTAAGCATATTTAACTGTCCGTTGCAGTGGTACTAAGTACATTATTATTGTGCAGCTCTCACCATCATCCATCTTCCATATTTTTTACTTTCCTATATTGAAACTCTGTACTCGTTAAACACTAAGTGACCATTCCCCTTCCCCACCCCTTACCCACTGGCATCTACCAGTGTCCTTTCTCACTGTATGAATTTAACTGTTCTAGGGCTTCCCTCATAGCTCAGTTGGTAAAGAATTTGCCTGCAATACAGGAGACCCGGGTTCAATTCCTGGGTCAGGAAGATCCCCTGGAGAAGGAATAGGCTACCCACTCCAGTATTCTTGGGCTTCCCTTATGGTTCAGCTGATAAAGAATCTGCCTGCAATGAGGGAGACCTGGGTTCAATCCCTAGGTTGGGAAGATCCCCTAGAGAAGGGAAATGCTACCCACTCCAGTATTCTGGCCTGGAAAATTCCATGGAGTGTATAGTCCAAGGGGTCACAAAGAGTCGGACACAACTGAACAATTTTCACTTTCACTTCACTTTCAGGTACCTCCTACCTAGAGTCAAACAGTATTTACAGCTACTGTATCAGAACTTTTCTTGACTAGGGTTATTTCTGCCTTGCCAGATGACTTTGGAGCCGAACCCTTCCTTAGACAGACGTCCTCCTGGAGAAGAGACACCGCTGTAATAAATGAGAAGAGAGTCGGCTTCAGCTCTGTGATACTAGATGATATTGGTTAACTTAAATTACCCTGCAATTTCAGTGCCAGATGGTGGCCTAGGGACTTTAACATAGATTACCTCATTGACTCGTCACCATGACCTTTGTTGGTACTAACGTTGAGAAAACTAAAAATCAAATAGGTTAATTAACTGGACCAAAGTCTCAGAGTAGCATGTAGAAAGAGCTGGGGTTCGATACAGTCAGACAGAGGAGGCCAGGGTCTGACTTTCAAATACACCCCGCATTGCATTAGATGTCAGTGTGACCTGCCTGCCACACCCCCTTCTTAGTGATTCCATTTAAGATGTGCCCAATGCTGCCTGAATCAGCCAAGCGCAGCAATCATGGCAGTTCTCTATCACCAGCTCTGGCTTTTTTTGCCCAGATGTGAAACAGCTTCACCAAGGGCAACCAGTCCCTAGGTGAGCCAGCAACCTATGACCTAGAAGTTTTGACTCCAGAAAGGGGCTGGGTCAATGAGACTCCTCTGCTGAGATCAGGAGATGATTCTTGGTGTGGGCAGAGTCTGTTTATCTCTCCATGTGTCTATGGAGTGACTGTGCTGCCCAGCCCCCAGGTAATCTGAGTGAATTTCTGTTGGCCGTCAAGAGACCTCTAAATAAAACATGTCTAGATCCTTTTAGGATCTGATATAGAGGGCCTTAATCTTAAGAACTGTTTCCCAAGTTTAACCTGCTAAGTGGAGAGTGGACCAAATGTACACTCATTGTATACTTCACTATCCACTTTCTGCTACTATCAAACACATCCTGGGTGATGCTGAATTTTTCCCTCATCATTTTATCTTTATAATTTGATTAATTAGTTCACCTTAAACCTTACCAAGTAAACATTGGTAATAAAATATTTTGAGAACCATTGCAAGAGAAAGAACCAGCATGAGTCAAAAATGTCTGCTTTATTAATAGAATTGGAATCTTCAATGGTTTGACATTGAAATCCATAGACCTGAAACTAGGAAAATAACAACAACATCAAAAAGCTTTAAACAGTCATGGAAATGGAGGAATTAATTAGCCTCCTTTTGCTTTTTGGATGTCAGCCCCTTGTAGACCCATGAAAAAGGGAGTTTGCCTTGCATAGACAGTAGTTCCAAGTGGACGAAATTCTCAACAAGCATCATCAGATGTCATCTCTGCCTTTGGACAAAAGCTAGAAGAAGTTTAGAGATTCAGAATTTATAAAGAACATAAGAAAACACTGTCCTGTGATTTGACAGCTGTGCTTTACTGGTGTCTGCTGCACTTTCAGAAATTAACTTCATGTTGTTACCAAATGTGGTTCTAAGATGCCTGTCAGGGGGCACAATTATGTATATATCTCATAAAATTTAGTAAATATTCTCAGAACTTCTGCATTGTCCTGGTTATTGTGACTTCTGTAGTTTAGATTTAATGTTTTAGAATAGAATGTAAATAGAATTGTCATCTTTTATTTGCACCGATTCTGCTGATAATTAGGTTTTTTCTAACTGTGGTGCTACTTGTCTTTGAGACCCCCATGCTCAGTAACACAAGCAACACCATCACGTTAGGACAGAGGATATATGTCAGTTTTTGACCATATCATTCAGTTCAGTTCAGTTCAGTCACTTAGTCGTGTCTGACTCTTTGCAATCTCATGAACCGCAGCACGCCAGGCCTCCCTGCCCTTCACCAGCTCCTGGAGTTTACCCAAACTCATGTCCATTGAGTCATGTCCATTGATGGTGATGCTATCCAACCATCTCATCCTCTATCATCCCCTTCTCCTCCTGCCTTCAATCTTTCCCAGCATCAGGGTCTTTTCCAGTGAGTCAGCTCTTCACATCAGGTGCCCACAGTATTGGAGTTTCAGCTTTAATATCAGTCCTTCCAATGAATATTCAGGACTGATCTCCTTTAGGATGGACTGGTTGGATCTCCTTGTAGTACAAGGGACTCTCAAGAGTCTTCTCCAACCCCACAGTTCAAAAGCATCAATTCTTCGGTGCTCAGCTTTCTTTATAGTCCATTCATATCATTAGAATGAGTGTATTCATCTTTTAAAATGGTGGGGGGAAAGTTAGTCACTCAGTCGTGTCCAACTTGTTGCAATCCCATGAACTGTAGCCTGCCAGGCTCGTCTGTCCATGGAATACTCCAGGCAAGAATCCTGGAGTGGGTTGCCAATTCCTTCTCCAGGTAATCTTCCCTACCCAGAGGTTGAACCCGAGTTTCCTGCATTGTAGGCAGATTCTTTACCATTTGAGCCACCAGGGAAGACCTCACTTTAAAATGAAGGTGCTTAATATAGCTATGTCATTAACTCATTGAACTGAAACTTGATCTTAAACATTTAAGGAAATAGAACAGTATGTTGGACTGAGATATGGGTATGGTATACTGATGAAGAATGTAGGTAGAGTGATGACTTCAAAATGGTTCTTAGAGGGAACTTCCCTGGGTGGTCCAGCAGTTAAGATTTCAGCTTCCAATGCAGGGGATGCAGGTTCAGTCCCTGGTCAGGAAGCTAAGATCCCATGTGCCTCATGGCCAAAAAATTAGAACATAAGCAATAGAAGCAATATTATAATATTCAATAAAGACTTTTAAATGTTCACATCAAAAAAATCTTAAAATTTGTTTCTTAGAAATTAATTACTCTTGAATCTCAAAGGCAGTGGTACGTGTGGGATTCCTAGGATATAGAAAATGACTCCGGTTTGTCGATTTTGGCCTCCATTGTCCTCTACACTTAGCATCCTCCCTGCCTCCCCCACCCGCCACTACCACAAGCATGCAAAATGCTTGGCAGTTTTCTTTGTCATCCATTGAAGGCAGACTGCTTGGCTTATTTTTCAGAATCCCTTTGGATGGCATCCATACTAACAGGTGGCACAGCTGTGGATGAGCTGACATTATAAAAATAATTCATGTTTTCCCATGTGTTCTCTGCTCAAATGGTGTCCATTGTCTTAGATTTTCTTAATCTGAAAGAAACTTCCTTTTTTTGCTCTGTGAAAATAAAAGGAAAGAAAAACAGAAGATAGCTGTTTCTCTTAGCTCGTGAGTGGAAAATTTACCTTTGGTCACAGATGAAAGTCTGTTTATTAGGGTCTGAGTATATAGTTCACTGGGGAATTAAGTTACAATGTGAGCAAGTCTGAGATCAGAGAGAAAAGGAAGGAAGCCTGCTATTTTAAATGATATGTGTTCCTCAAGTATTAAGACATGTCAACACGTCAGAGCATTACTACTGTGTGTAACCAGAATTCCCAAAAGAAAGACATTTGAGCATATTGTTTAAGTTGCTTAATGTTTTTGGACTTAAATTTCTATCACCAGAGAAGTAATAATCTTAATAGTACACTTACCTCTACAAAAGAGAGCCCTTTTGTGGAATTGATCCCTGGGAATGGCTTTAGGAAGATAAGACGTTGCTCACATTGCCTCCTATTATGGAGCATGTGTGGCTTTTCTTTATTCTCAAGTAAAGGTGAGAGAATTTAAAAAATTTGCTAGCTATAATTTCCAACTAATTAATAATAGAAATTTTAGTGTTTTGGTAAATATTTTCTCTTTTAAAAACAATTTATTTTCTCCATTAGAGAGATCCTTTAGAGATCTCCATTAGATCCATTAGATCCATCAGAGATCTCCATTAGAGAGATCCTTTGAAAGATGAATGAGCTGTTTTTTCTTAATAATGTAAAATGTGGATGAAAAACCTTATAATTGTTTATATTCTTTCACTGTTATTTGATGAGAAGTTCTAGTAAAGAACTCAAATAAAGAAATAGTATCTGATCAAATCTCTTTCCTTGAAAGCTTAGTAAATTTTTTTCCATTTTTGAGACATCTTTCCACATTTCCTGGATCAGTGGATATACATTTTCATTCGTAGTATGAATACCATGCCAATTTTGCACTTCAATTTAGTGATTGAATGTCTGAAACATAGCTCACTGCCTATATTAACGTGATTTACTTTTTGTGGAAAAATAGTAAATATAATAGCTAATATTTAATTTTCTATGCACTGTTCTTAGCATTTCATGTCAAGTATCTAATGTCAACATGTATATGTTAAGTAACAATTTCAAAGATTCTTTGATTTTATGGACACTCTTAGTCAATGATTATTTCATTCAAACTAAACTCTAAAAGGAGCTAGAAGAAAATCTTATATAAATATCCAGAGAACAAGGAGGATTTTAACTTAATGAAGTGAGATAGTCTTCATTTCAAAGAAAAAAAAATGTGTCTAGTTAGAAAAAGCATTCCCCCCCCCCCCACCCCCGTAATAAAAGCATTCAAATACAAATTTTGGGATTTTAGACTGGAAATTTCTTTTTCAGTGCTAGTAAAGAATTGTTTATAGTTTTGATAAAACATCTTTCAGTACTTTGCTACTAGAATCAGTGTTTAAAAAGATAGGATTGAGCATTGTCTGAACTGTGGAACTCTCAGATATGACACTAAATATTATTTGTCCACTAAAGCAAGCAGACTTTGAGATGTTCTGAAGGTCTTCAGTAGAGCCCCATGTTATTCACTTAATACTTTAGAAATTTTATTATAATTTTTCATCAATTAAAAGAACTCATCCTTTTATAGTAAGATGACTTTTGAATGTTACTCATACAATAACTGAACATAAAACATTTTCAATCCTTTTACTCCACCATCCACAATAGAAAGTTGTAAGTAAGCTGTAAGATCTGGAATTCAGAGACCATATACTTGGATTCTCTCCATAAACTTTAAGCCTGTAGAGAACTGAGTCATTTTTGTAATCAACTGTCATAACCCCAGACAGATGTTCTGTGGGTTTCCAGAACAGATGACGTTTGCTACGGGCTCTTTTCCTTCCCTGTAAGTCACTTTCTGTATACTTTTACCCATACTCTTTAATCCTGGCTTTCTCAAGCCACTTATTTATTTATTTATTTATTTGGCCCCTGTCCCATGCACAATTTTTAAAATAGATTAAAAACACAGAGTGTACTTTTTTTTCTTCTAATATGCTCTACTTAAAAAAAATCAGATTCACTGGCCACTTCATTCCATTTCTATCAGATTATTGGCACATTTCCTCCTATTTATTGATGTATGTTCATTTTACTTCAGTCTTTTTTTTTTTTTTTTTTACTTTTTTTTTTTTTACTTCAGTCTTTAAGTATTAAATGAATTGCTTTAAGTGTCTCCTGGGTGATTTATGACTTATTTGACTATATTATAGATGTATTAGGTTGACCATGTTGAATTTCTAATAATAGACAATTTGTTCTAAAAAATGGCACTTCAATATGTCTGTACTATCAGTGTGCTACTTTTAATGAAATTTTTTAATGTGTTCATCATTCCTATATAGAAAATAGAAAAATAATATGTGATATGACATGATTATGGTTTGCATGTCTACATGGAGTATGCAGTAAGCTTATCAAGTATTTTTTTCTCCAAAATCATTCTGAGCTCTTTAAATTTGTTGTGCTATTTTTACCTTTTTAAGCAAAAATTGGCAAAAAAAACTTGATTGGTTTATTCATATGTAACTCAAAGCTAACCTTTTCTCACTTTTAAGGTTGTGTGAGGTTGGTACTTTAGGGACTTATTCAACATACTGCTTCCAGATCTGTGATTTACTTTGCTTGCCTCAGAGTAGATGGCATGTCCTTTCCTCTAGAGAGTGGGTGGAATATCTGCCATGTTTTTCTTTGGATTAAATGAAACTACAAAGATCATTTTCCATACACGTGGCATGATCAGTGGACTCTCAGCTCCCACAAATTGATAATGCCATTTTTTGAGAGTTTTTTTTTTTTAATATCATCTAAGATAAGTTTACAGGACTGTTTGTGGTCCTTGAGGGATAAAGAATTGTGTACCATTTCAATATCGAATGTAACTCAGAATATTGTGTGGAAATACTCCTCACTTACCATGACTAGAGCTTATTGTGGAAGAAACAGAATCTTTTGTTGAAGAGGTCTTACTATCTGTGCTTTAGAAATATAAGAAAGCAATAATTTTGAATAATAATTTTTTAAAATATTTAGGCTTCAGGTGCCCAATAATGCAGGACAGCACTGGAAAACAATGGAATGCCCTTTAGTTTATGTAGATACAGAATTTTATCTGTTAATTTTTTATTTTTTATTTATTTATTTTTTTTATCTTTCATATCGGGTGGAGAGGGAGGTGGGATGGGGGACCGGGATGGGGAATACGTGTAACTCTGTTAATTTTTTAAATGTGGTTGTGAGAAAAAGTGAGAATGGATGGAAAAGACTTGGATGCCTCTGATCTTATTACAGGATGCTCATAGTTTCAGACCAGTTTTGGCCCAGATGTTGGAGTGTCCCATCCCTAGGTCAGGTGCTTTGCATTCAGTATAGTTAATATTAAAAATCATGTTATGAAATTGAACTCAGGTTAGTATATATTGATTGAAAGTGATAATGTTAGTCACTTAGTCAAGTCTGACTCTTTGCAACCCCATGGAGTGTAGCCCTCCACTCTCCTTTGTTCATGGAATTCTCCAGGCAAGAATACTGGAATTGGGTAGCCATTCCCTTCTCCAGGGAGTCTTTCCAACCCAGAGATCAAACACATGTCTCCTGCATCGCAGGTGGATTTTTTACCATTGGAGCCACCATGGAAGCCCATATATACATTGATTAAATAAAGCAATTTACTTCTCTAACCAAGGTTTTGGTACAAGTATGATTTATTTCTAAATTTGTTTTATAAATTTAAATTCTATTTTATATTTTTAATATTCTTTTTAACTATTTATGTTTTCAATTTTGTAAAATTTGAAATTCCTCTTAAGTCTCTGTGAAAATGTTGAATCATTTACCACAAGTTATACAGTTGTGTGCTCATTCACTCAGTTGTGTCCAACTCTTTGCAGCCCCATGGACTGTAGGCTGCCAAGCCCCTCTGCCCATGGAATTTTCCAAGCAAGAATACTGGAGTGGGTTGCCACATCCTACTGCAGGGGTTCTTCCCCACCCAGGGATTGAACCCATGTCTATCGTGTCTCCTGCATTGGCAAGTGGATTCTCTTACCACTAGCGCCACCCAGGAAGCCCAAGTTATACAGTTATTGGAATTATTTAACCACTTCCTGACCACTTAGAAATCTTTAAAGCTTAAAATTTTGTAGTCTCAGGATTACATTATTTGAGACAAAATTTTCTTAATTTCTTTAGAATTTATTATAAAAAAAAAATCCATCCCACTTAAAAAGCCATGCCTTAACAAGCTGAGTGAAAAAAGAACTAAACCTGAAAATATACTTGAATCCTATCCTTATGGAAAGGGTATTTCATCATGTCTTTCTTTCTTTTTTTTTTATTTTTCTTTTTTTTTAATATGTCCCTAAGATGTTCTGTTTATTTATTTATTTATTTATTTTCATTTATTTTTATTAGTTGGAGGCTAATTACTTCACAGCATTTCAGTGGGTTATGTCATACATTGACATGAATCAGCCATGGAGTTACATGTATTCCCCATCCCGATCACCCCTCCCACCTCTCTCTCCACCCGATTCCTCTGGGTCCTCCCAGTGCACCAGGCCCGAGCACTTGTCTCATGCATCCCACCTGGGCTGGTGATCTGTTTTCCTATAGATAATATACATGCTCTTCTCATGTCTTTCAACTAAGGGTTGCTTGTGTATTTTTGAAAATGTTCTGTTTCTAAGGTGACACTTAGATGCCTTTCACAGGTATCCGTGGTACTCTGCCCACCCTGTCACTCACTGCATTATTTAAAATTCTCCTTTTATTTATGAAAATGTCAATATTATCTCTGTACTTTATGTACTTTCACTTTGTTGTGCTAACATCAGTCTTTATTATAAGTTGAGGTTCCAAAGTTGTGTTCAGCTGATTCTTAGGTTTGTGGCAATTTCTAGTAGTTTATAGGGTGACAGGGGAACGTTTAAGGACCATCAACTCAGCGTCTGATTATTTGGAAGAGATTGTTGAGTGCTACTGCCAAGAAATGACAGTGGTTCAAACATTAAAGAAATGGGTATATGTTTGTGCCAAAAAAGAAATGATGTATATTTCAGAAGAGACCTGAGGCCTATAAGAGTCAAGAGAAGAGAGCTGGCTGGAGTCCGTAGGCACTAAGCAAAGAGAAGTGTGGACTCTGTCTTAAGGTCTTCAGGGGCTGGCAGTGAGCCTGATGGAGCTATTAGAGGGCATGGTTGGGAAAGCATAATGTTGTTTCCCATTTTGCAAAATGAGAAAGAAAAAAAAATGTGACTACATATGAGGCCATTGAAATCTTTGAACTTTCTGCTTATAAGTAGCCTCTGGCAATGATTTCCAATTTCCTTCATTTTCTTTTATGTGGAATACAGCTGAGGATTTGCCAGACAAAAATATTGAATACCTCTTTCGGAGTGGCGTGAAAATTGCATTCTATATTTCCCTTGGTAAAACTGCTTTTCCAAGGAAATGAACTGATTGTTAATCCACTGTGCTCCTCAAGTTCCCTTCTTTCCAGAACCAAGGGCTTCTGTCTTGCTAGTTAGATGCAGTGGCACTGAAAGAAAATGTTTTTCCACCCCCATGTAACTATATTATAAATGTCATACACAGAATTTTATTCACCGTGAAGTCATGAACTGAGCACTACCATAGAACATTTGGTTGAAAGATAATCTCAGGTTGAAACAACCGAGTTTCCTTAAAAATTATTAAATGATACATAGCAGGTTTTGGGAGAGATAAGGGGATGATCTTGCCTGAAGCCATTAGCAATGAATAACTTGTAAGACAAGAATCATTATTAACTGTACTTTGCAATGGATGTGCTATTTGGGGGCCTTTGGGATCTATGTGTCTTTATTACGTTATGTGTTATGTGTCTTTGTAAGTGTAGCAAGACCATAGTCTAGCAGAGTAGTTCTCAGTCTTATTTTGCTTGATGCTCACCTATTTTGGGGTGTGTGAAAACATAGGTTGCTGCCCCTCCTCCCTCAACCTCAAATTTATGATTTAGTAAGCCTGGGGCGAGGCCCAAGAATCTGTATTTCCAACAATTTCCAAGCGATGCGGTAGGGACTAGTCATGGGACCACACATAGAGAGCCATTCGTCTCGTATATTATTTTTACTGGGTAAAACTCATGGTGAATTTCCCAACAGAGATTTATAATTTATATATATCCAAATTAAGATATCATGGATTTGAAGTCTGAGACAAAAATGCATAAATAGCAATCATTTAAATAACTTTCTGGGTAACTACATAAAAACATAGAAATGGCAGTCATTAAAAATTAGAACTTTCTGGGTAACCAATTCAAACATTTTGCTTTTGAAAATCAAACAGATTTTTGAAATCTGTGATCATCTGCATAAATTCTTGTTATGCAAGCCTTCAAAAAGTTTTGTGAAATGTGCGATGATATACAGTTTTCCATCTGGATTGTTCAGTAACTGTAGGAGAAAATTATAATCATGGGTTGATGGGCAAAATTGACTGAGATAGGAAACCTACAGTTACCGAAAATGCTATGTGTGTACCAATAAAACAGTTGTCTTGTATTCAGTGGGCATGAGAGTTCAATCATTTAGGAGAATGATTCTATGTCACACCTGACTGCCAAGACCTGTTGCTGGTATTAATGCTATTGTCATTCTCACTAGCTAGTTAACAAATATAAATGAAATTTTGTGTCAGTGATCGTGAAAGATCACATGAAGACCAGCTCTAAACTTAGTTGGATCAGTTGGTTATCACTGTTGGTAAATATTAGTTATAACTAAGATCACAAGTTATGTTTTACTGACAAAATAAAAGCAAAAAGTGTGACTTGAAATCTCAGTTATTACCATGTGTTATAATTTATTTGTGTGTTTTTTTGCATTTTCTTATTAAATGTACATAAATTATCTTAAAGAAATGGAATAATTGCAATTTTTACTTATTGTTATGGAATATGAAGTCAAATTTAGGTAATTTTTCAGAGAACAGAATGTTTAAGAACCAAAGATAATTGTTTTACTATAAAATAATGAAAGCATAGGCTTAACATACACAAAACATAGTTTAGAAGCTTATAGAAATTCTTGAAATTCTTGTTTCAGATCAGAACAGCTTTCAGAGTGAATTCAGTATGCCCTAGGGAAGGAAATGCCTGTGGGAACTTATTACAGGTTCATTGGGTTAGAAACAAGCCAGCAAACAGCTTGCATAGATGGAAGGCTTGAAGACTGTGTCTTCCATCAGTACTGCCCCTAGGAATTATGCTTCTCTTCTTCCAGAATTCCCAGATGTGAATAGCTCTGCTGAATTATGATCTGTTTTTGGTAAACACGACCTAATAGCTTTGTTTATGCAATAGAATGGGACAAATGGCTTATATTTCTAGTTTTTACATGTTTGTAATGAAAAACTCTCAACTGTCAGAAGGGAGGTGGTGGAACTGAGTCGCGCAGACATGGGTTTGAATCTTAACTTGTTCATATACTGGCTTTGTTTTTGGTCCAGTGACTTAGCTTCTGACCAAGAGTCTCAATTTTATCATTCGTAAAATAGGAAAATACAATATCTCTGTGAAAGTAAAAGTATTAGTTGCTCAGTCATGTCCAAGTCTTTGCGATCCCGTGGACTGTACCCCACCAGGTTCCTCTGTCCATGGAATTCTCCTGGCAAGAATACTGGAGTGGGTAGCCAGTCCCTTCTCCAGGGGATCTTCTGGGCCCAGTAATCGAACCCAGGTCTCTCACATTGCAGGCAGATTCTTTACCATCTGAGTCGCCAGGGAACTTGATAAATTATTTAATGAGATAACTTTTATAAATCATCTAAATGACTTGATAAATCGTAGGTGATCAAAGTCGATTTTTATTAATGTTTTAGGATATGTTACTTTTTCTTTCCTTTATGTTATAGGACCTCCCTGTCCTTGCTAAAAGTCACATCAAATCTGCAGATTTTGTGGTTATACATAGATAGTTATATTAGAATAACTACGTGGTGCCAGCCATTCGTCTAAGTGTCACTGAACAAGGCAAACTAGATTATGGAGATTTTGATGTGGAAGTGGATACAGACTATAACTAGAACAATAACCACACACAAAATAAACATGAGAATATCAAGGGTATACTCATGAGAAAAGCAGCGTGGGATTTAGAATTGAGAGGCCTGCAGTCCAGCTGTTGGCCAATGGCTGCAGTCTCATCAGAAGGCTCGACTTGTCAGAGCACACTTGTTTTGTGACTCACCCGTCACCTTGCTGCAGCCTTCTCAATATAGGTCTGCCTCCTGACAGGGTAGCTGGCTCTTCTGAATGAAAGATGTAAAGGTACAGGAAGAGAACATGCGAGCTGAGAGCCACAATGCTTTTATAATGTGATCTTTGAAACAACATTCCATCATGTGTACCATATTCTATTCGTTAGAAGCAAGTCAGTAAATGTAGCCAATCAGTGAATGAAGGAATGTAGCCCTTACTCAAGTGAAGGAGATTTCAGAAAGACGTGAATACTATGGGGCTGGATCTGTGGGTACCATGTAAGAGGCCACGCCATAGATTGTACCTCAAACGCAACGTGTCCTGAGAGAAAGGAATTCATTTACTTCTGAATCTACTCTGCATCCTTTGTTCTTGACTCCCGTCACTCTGGTTTGTCAAAACCTGAAAGCCAAAGGGTCACTGCTAAGCTCTTCCACATTTTCTTCGGCATCAGATTGGTCGCCATATGCTTTTTCCTCAGAAATGTCTTTTGATTCTGATGTCTCATCTATATCTGTTCAGTTGTAGTCTTGAGGCTTCGTCAGTTCTTGCCTTAAGCTGTTGCAGTTGTCTTCACTATGCTTTTCTTCCTCTAATTTCTATCTGCTTTACTTAGAATAATTTTTCTCACACTAAATATATCCATGAATTCTGTGTCTTCAAGACTTGCGTTATTTTCACTCCCTGTAAGAATAAATCCATTATCCTTATTTTGGCATATCAGACCCTTTATAACACTGGGAAAACCAACCCACTAGCCTTGTTTTTGGATTTCATCCTTCACACACAGAAATCCTTACTCTTTCATCATGGCATGCCCTGTTGTGATGTGTTCTGGCCTGTCCTGATTTCCTGCTTTATGCTCTTTCTCACCTGCTAATCTCATTCACCATTTGAGTCACAGCTTAACCAGTGTTTCTCAGGAAACTTTGCCAGACGCCCACATTCATCACAAGCCATGAACTTCTTTAAGGTCCAGTAAGATTCTATCATGTCACTCAGTTCACTGAGTTATACTTCCTAGACTTCCCTTTCAAATAAAATCCACGAATTATTAATTTTGAATTCAAACTTCTGAGTACAGTGGTATAACAATTGATATTCAATAAATACTGATTGAATAAGTGAATTCTCATTTAAGTTATTGTGTGTAATTGCAGTGTTTAAAAAAAAAATACTTGAATGTAGAAGTTCCAAAGAAGGACTATGACCAAGATAAATGTTTGATTTTAGTTCCTATTAGGGACTTACATATGTAAATCTAAAAGAAATTATAACAAAATTTAACATTTATTAGGGTCACACTATTTGCTAGGCACTGTTTCCAGCGCTTTATGTTTAATTTACCCAATCCTGTCAACTCTATCAATTAGATGTTATGATTCTCTCTTTAAAGATAAGGAACCCAAGGCAGAGAGATGTTTAGTGATTTTCCCACAGTCACCCAACTAGAAAGTGGTGAAGCTGGGTCTTAAACCGAGGCAATCTAACCCCAAATACTCAAGAAAGTAACTGGTTTCCAAAGATACCCAAATTGAGATAACATAAATCAGAGAGGGATAAAGAAATAAAAACTATAAGATGAAGGTTAATTGGATGAAAAGCTAAATGGATGAAAATTGTGAATGAATAGAATCAAGTTTATGTTATCATAAAAAAAGTATTTTCAAAGTTTCTTCTGTGTGTTTGAGACTAGTGCTTGTATCTTAATATCATCATGCTCTGTGTCATCTCTATCAGGAAAGAGATAACTGATGCTCTTCTCCTAACTTGGATTGAGATGATTGCAGTCAGTTCCTGAGTTCAGTCTTACACAAGTAAAGTTAGTCTTTTATAAATTCGTTTTTCTCTACATATAAGAGCATTTATAACAGCACACCCAAGAACTTTACAAATTCATGTGGAGTAATAAAGTCACCTCCAAATTCTGTGACTGCCACTGAATGGGTGGCATGGGTGAGTGGCCTGTGGCAAACCATTTCACCTCTATGACCTTAAATTTCCCATTTTCAATATTAAGGAAATATGCTAGAATTCCATATTTATGCTTCTATGAATTTTAGACATGCTCTTTAAACCTAATAATGTCAAAGGTAATGTAAGAACATTGTTAGACTGTTGCTTTACTAGAAGTAGAATATATTTTCTATTGATGCTTTTTATTTATCTTTACTTATTTCTTATAAAATAAGCACATTTTTCATCTGATGTTTTATGTAGGAGAAACTCATCTGAGTGTCAGTATTCTTTTAGGTACTAGATAGAGTCTACACATAGAATGATTATATTAAAGTATGATTTCTTGTCCAAAACATACAGAAATATTTACCAGAAAATAGGAACTTTCATATTTTAATAATTTATTTTCTCCCTTCTTTTTTATTTCTCTCTCAGACACAGATACAGACAGATACACACACATAAACACACACATAACAAAAGCAAACTATCATAAATATAATAAATTGCCAAGTGAAAGTAAAATATTTTGAATGTCTTATATCTAAAGGATTAGTCTGAATTTTTTTTTTCAACCCAGGGTGACCTTTATGCTGGTCTTCTTTTCCTCTACAAGAAGGAATAATATGTCTTTTTTTTTTTGCAATTAATGACTTCATCATTTTGCAAAGTCCTCCAGTCCTTCGAATTTTACTGTTCTTGCTTTTGAATTAAAGACTTCCTTAAACAATAGCTAACAAGATTATATAGCATAACACATGTCTTCATAAATTTTCATTTTATGATACACAATTGAGGTAATTTTGCTATTCAGTGATTTCCTATTTTGAGAATATGGTATCTTTACATTGAGGATAACTAAATGCCAAAAGGCATTTGCTTTTGTCGTAAAAGAGAAGCTAAATATATATTGACTTCAGGCATTTTTTAATAGAGAAACTCGTGAAGACAATAACCAAGGCAAAGGATTAAAAGGATCATAGTTGTGATACTTATAGCATTCTGATTATTTTTTAAAATGTTGACAGTCTTATTGCAAACATCTCTATAGTTCAGATTCAGGAAATAAATCTTACTAATGTGTTAGCCCCTTTATTTTGCTGGTGAATTTGTTTACAGATAGTAATTAGGTCACTGTATTGAAATACCCCATGTAAGCTCAGAATTCTCTGCGTTGGTTGGCATGACAACCACAGTGGTCGATTAAACATGCTCAGAAATGGAGAAACTGTGCTTCTCAGACAGTAACTTGGTGGGAAGAGAGCCCTGCTCAGAGGGTGGCAAAAGGGACCGAGGGTTCTAAGAACTGCTCTGCTATTCCGTATTCATTTATATGATATGGATAAGATCAGCTTATAATATGTACAAAAAGCTAGATCCTTAAAAACACATTTAGATGTTTACCAAAACTGTTTTTGATTTTATATGGATTTTAAAAAGAAATGGTTGAAATAGCCTTAAAATACAAAGTCCTCTTTTAGGGAAAATACTTATTATTCTTTAGAACAAGTATAATTGCTGTAAGTGATCATTTCTATCTAGCTCTTTCCCTTTCAAGCCATTCTGTGAAGCACATGGCAGATGACATGTACAGATGGCATAGATTGGCACTGCCTTTGCTGGCCAGTATTACCATAGCCAAATTTAGGGACTGAAGAGATGGTGAAAGGATAAATCATTAACGAGAGAGGCAGAGCATTGGACAAAGACGGATGGTATGGCTCACTATCATTTTTTCCTCATCTATTTTTCAACTCCACCCCTTTGGCTAATACATAGCTATTAACCTAAAAGAAATTTGGAGGTAGTCAATGAAAGCAAATTATTATGCCTTATAAGACACTTCATATTGTTTGCCATATATTTTCTTTTATATCTAATACAGACAACATTTAGGGTGGTAGGAGGAGAAGGAATTGACTGTCTAGCAAGATTTTTAAAAAAAATTAGTTTGCTCTGATCTGGCTAATAAAGTTTAAAAGACAAGATAAAATGGACAGCACAGATTTAAACTGTTTCTGTAAATCAGTTTTGACAATCAATATATGAGGTAAGGAAGGTTGTATGTTTTAATTTGATTTTTTTATTAGGATGCTTATATAAAAATTCAAGTATAGATGTTTTGATTAATCGATGGAAAGTATAAATATCAGATATAAATATAAATAATTTATAATAGGCCAAGATAAAAAAATCTATTGTTGAAGAAATTTTTTTTAAATCACTATTCATTATAATATTTTTGAGAGGACGAGATTTACAGGTCATCCTCACTCTACAGGAGGAAATTAACTGTGTGGGATTAAGGAGCTAATTAATGATAGAACTAGGCCTAAAACCCTGCTGGCCTCATTCAAATGCAGGCTCTTTTTATAGCACTGTGATGCCTGCTAATCCCCCCACCATCCATGTTGTGGTCAAACATAATAACTTCCTGGTTGCATGAGATGTCCATTTAGTGCAAGAGAAGGCAACATTCTTTTATTTTGAAATTCCTTTCTTTCCTTGTCATAGCTCCTTTTTCAGAGCTAAGGGCTCTAATTTATTACTTTATGTGTTATTTTTTGCTTCTTTTTAATTTTGACTTGAGAGAGGCATATTTTTATTTTCACTATATTTAAATGTCTAATTTGCTCATGAAGAATTATTGAAGGAGGGACAGGGCTAAACATTATCCACCATTGGTATTTAGATATTAACTCTGAAAAGCAATATAAACTCTTGAAATTACCCTGGCAGATAAATTAAAATATAAAATTTTAATTTTCTGCTAGCCAATGATTGATAATAAATTCTAGCTTCAGTTTGTTTCAGAATTGGCACTCTCCTTAACTTTTCTAGTTTTGAAAGCAAGTGTTTTCTTTCTTATATTATTTTCATGAGGTTTTGATTAGATCTTTCCAAGTACTTTCCAAAGTACTTTCTTTGAGTACTTTCCAAGACTCAAAAATATTGTATTTTTAAAAACTCAATGATCTGTGTATTTCTATTTTATATTTCTGTGATTTCATTAAAAATATGAACTGAATATATCTTAACAAATTTAAAGATATTTCTTTGAGAAAAATATTGACCATTTTCCTTAATTTCAGGGTTGAAAATACATGTGTCTTGCCTTTCCTTGTCTTTTTTTTTTTTCTGACACATCAGTTGACATTCTTTGTTTTCATTCTCCTTTGTTTCTTCTTTTTAGTCTGTGCTCAGACCTTTCTCATCTTCCTTTTAAAGGTCTCTCCCTGTCTTGTTCTTCCCTTTCAGACCCATCCTCTCTCCCCCCTTCCCGTTACTTTGACTGGATCAGCTCACATTAATGAACATCTTCGAAAGAACAAAAAAAGTGGGTGGAGGAGGAAGGTGAGATGGAGAAATGATGAGCAGGAAAGTAAAAGATGAAATGAAAGATAAGAAGATCATGAATAGAAAAACTAGGGGGAAAAGGATAAACGAGTGGACAGGAATGTTAAGTTTGTCAGTTAAAACTTCGCAGCTTATATTTATATTTTTTCATCCTCTATTAGATGATTGATTCATCACCTAATAAACATATAATGAGTACCCACTTTTGCCAGTTCTAATTGAATTGCTCAGGTTGTAGCAATCAGAACACACACAATCCAAGACACCGAGTCCTCATCTTCCTGGCGCCTATAGTCCAGTAAATAAAAACTTAGCTTAGAAAATGGTGCTTTATATTGTTGATGAGTATCTTTCTTTCAGAAGTAAGAACAAAAGGAAAAGATTTTTCACAGAAAGTTGTGTCTTGAATAAGTTAAATTTATTTGCCTGATGTGATGAGTGATGTCCAGTAAGCAGTTTGATGCATGAACTCAGATTTGGGAGAAAAATCTGTGTTGAAATTTTGCGCTTGTAAATCAACGTGTATGTGATCATTGATGATAGTGTTATTGATTAAACCAACCTAAAGGTATTTGTGGACCTAGAAGGGACTAGAATAGAGACTTCAGGAAAACATCATAGAAAGAGGCTGGTAACAGGAAAGAGAGCGCTAAAGTGGGCAGAAAGCATGTGTTGGGGCCTTTGACGGAAGGCAAAGAGAAGTCACGAGCAAGAAGCGGCCAGCAGTAGCCCGTGCTTGTGAAGACCAGATAAGGTCAAGGGTAACTTTGGAGATTACATTGTCAGTCAGACCCTTGAGTAAACCTTTTCTGCTATATTTCTTCGTAACTCATACCATGTTAAGTATATTATTAAAGTTTTAAGATGGGCTTCCCAAGTGGTGCTAATGGTAAAGAACCTGCCTGCCAGTACAGGAGATGTAAGAGACACAGGTTCAATCCTTGGGTCGGGAAGATCCCCTGGAGGAGGGCATGGCAACACCCTCCAGTATTCTTGCCTGGAGAATCCCATGGACAGAGGAGCCTGGAGGGCTATGGACCATGGGGTTGCAAAGAGTCAGACACAACTGAAGTGGTTTAGCATGCACGCATCCATGCACGTCATATCTTATAAAAGTGATGTCATTTATTTCCTGAGCTGTTTGACCTTTGATATGGTAGGGATGTGAATATACATTTGAAGAGTGAAGAATCAGGATAGTGGGAGAAATAGAAAATAAAATAAAACAAGAAGGAGGTCAGTTGTGAGAGGTGCTAAAATCTAGAGTGCAGCTGGAAAGGTTCATAACAAACCCTGAAAGACAACCACGGATTCTTTTCCCATCCCTATTTAAAGAATGAAGTTTCATTTTGTTTCTTGAAAACAAAGAAAGAAGATGTATGTGTATCATGTTTTGTGTGTTTGGTTTTACATATTTCTGTTGGAAAAGCACAGTTTGGTGAAATTAGTTTGAGGTTGTGGTGAAATGAGTCTGGTATTGTACAGGACAGATGGGAGAATATTAGACTATAGATTGGAAGTCATGGAGGCTGGACCAAGATAAAGCTGCACATTGGAAAGATTCCATTAATTCAAGGGAAAAATATGAGGGAAAACTGATGAAACATGTAGTGTTTCTAGGCTGATAGAAATACTTAGCACATTATGTATTAAATGGTTATCTTACTAATGGTAGTCCAACAGTGTCTGAAAGGTGTCATGGTATTTTCAGTTGACAGTTTTAAATATCCACTGGTATCCTGTGAGTTTGCTCAGCAGTGTAGGTGCCTTGGGTCACAAGCTGGAAACCGTATGTTGATGATGTGCTTTCTCAAACTTGTTCTTCTTGTTGTGTCACAATATATATTGCACTCTATCATAATTACTTGTGTGATTTTTTTCCCCTTCCTTTTTGCCAGACTGAGTCTACAAACTTCACAAAGAGAGGACCATGTTTATCTTGTTCATAGCTGTATCCTTTCTAACCAGCACTGGCTCATGGCAGGTCTTCAATAACTAGTTGTTGAATTAGTCCAAATTATGAATGGGTTAATTATATACAATGCTAATTTGTCTGCATGCACTTTTCAAACTCCAAGGTTAATTTCTAGCATATTCCTTTTAGTGGAGTCATATTAATGGTCTATGTGAAATCTGTTGACAATAACTGAGTAGAATGAATGCAAGTGCTAAAAAAAGAATTGCTTTTTTCCTTCTGCATAAGAGAAGACAAATCACATGAATCGCCAATCTGGGTACACTTTTAAGAGAATTGTGGTAGACATGAGAATAATAACTAACAATAGCTAAAATTCTATTTAACAATAGTTAAAGTTCTAAAATTAAGTGCACCTAACTCCTTTAACTCCAAACAGTGGTAGGAAATATGATGCTTAACACGCTACCCAGAGAATTAGTGGTTTAAGATAGTATTATTTTTTTCTGTTTCACAGTTGTGTGTGTTGTCTGATTTACTCTTCTGCTCCATGTCGTATTGGCTGCAAGATAATCTGCTGTCATCTGGGGTCTTGACTGGGCTGGAATGTCCGAGAGTGCTCAGTTGATGTTGGCTGTTGGTTGCGAGTTTAGCTGAGACTCGGGGCCAATATATACACCTATGGCCTCCACATGTGGCTTGGACGTCTCATTGTGGCGGCTGGATTCTGAGAGGGAGCGACCGAGGAACAAGTACTGTTAGAGATCCAGGCAGTAGTCACAAAGATTCTTAGACTCTAGCCTCAGAAACCTGAGAACGTCTCTGCCACATTGTATATCGGAGGGGGGATTATTAAAGCTCACCCAGATTCACGGTGGAGTGGGGGGGAGTTAGATCCCACTCATCAATGTGAAAAGCAGCATAAAAGGAGAGGGAACGAATCAAGAGTGGCCATCATTGGCTATCCACTTCTTGTGGGTGCTACTAGTTTTTTTTTTTTTTTTAATTTTAGAAGTGGAGAGATAGATTCATGAAGAAATGGTAACTTAGATTTATAGATGATAAATGCAGCAACCAAGACTCAGAGTCCCAGAGTATATGCTCTTAGTCACAACCTGTTACTGCTTCACCTCTAGCAATATTGATCATTCTCATATGTGATTACACACACATACACACATATATATTACACATTCAGTAAATTTAGAGATCATGATGACAGTGATGATAATGGTAGGGATTTGAATATGCATTTATTCTGTGAGTGTTATTCACAGTTGCTACTTAATAGTCATATAGTTATATAATACTTTGTTTTTGCATAGTTTATTGCAATTCACATTGATTATTTTATTCACTCATGGGATATGTTCTTTCCTCAGTGTTTTAATGGTGATATAATCTTTAATTTACCAAAGCATTACAAAGATAGTACAGAAAGTTTCAGTGCAGGTTCACCCAGCTTAATTGACTGCTTCCATAACTTGGTAAAAGTTAGAAATGAACATTGATACAATACCATCTAACTAACTACAGACTTTATTTGGATATTTGAATGTCATTCACAGTTGCTGTTTAATGTTCCAGGATCTAGTCCAGCAAACTCAGTTTAGTCCTATATCTTTAGTTTCCTTAGTGGGTGAATATTTCTCTGTCTTTCCTTGTTTTATGTGACCTTGATATTTTTGAACAGTACTGGTAGAGTATTTTAAAAAATTTCCTTATTTTGTGTTTGTCCAATGTTTTCTTATTTTGAGGACGAAAACCACAGAGTTGGTATTCTTAGTGTACCAAATGGTATCCTTGGCTGCTTGGTTAAGATACTGTACTGTCTACAACTTCCCTTTCAGACAGTTTTTGTTAGAAATGGCTCATTATGTCCATCCTATCATCAAGGAGCTCAACTCAGGCTTCCCCCCTCAGAGGAAGTGCTGTCAAAAAATGTGTGAATGTGCTGAAACCACCCAACCAGCATTAATAAATATTTCAAAGGCTATGCGTTTGATTCCATTCACAGAATGAATCTGAACCTCCCCAGAAAATCCTGATTTTTTCTCCTCAGATTTGAACTTTTAGTCTACAGAATTTATTTTTATAATTATTCAATATTTTTGTCTGTAAATTCTATGGGACAATGTGGCAAAATGAAGGACCATAATACAGTGCAAATAATTCTTATCAACATATATAATTCCTAATGTAATTTATTTACAAGTTAAAATGCAAAACATATTCGACACATGTAGTTCACAAAATTTTATTGACCTCCACATGTTTCATTTACTAGATCTGCCTTAATGATCAAAATATGCATTCATCTTCTGTAGTTATATCAAAGCATACAATTTGATACAAATCATAATTAGGCTTTAATGTGCTTTAATAGATTGTGCATCATTTCAAGTTTTCTTTCTGTGTTATTAAATTTGGACTTTTACAGATATCAAATTTCTTAAAGCATCTTTAGAATAAGGAAGTCAGAAAGAATTTTTAAATTTTTGATTAAAATCAAGAAATGACACTTGCCTTGAATACTTCACAATTGTTCAGTTCCTTTATCAACTCTTAAAAATTTTTTTCACTGGTGAAATTGATATGACTTAATCTAAAACAAATTTTACTTCAAGGAAGACTTGTTATGTAGATGATAATGGGAATATCAGGGCCATGCCTAATTATTTAATAATTTGTGGTTTTGTTTTACTTTTGTTTTACATGACTATTATAGCAAAGGAAGGAAAGAAGTGTTACTTTGCAAGGATACAAAGTTAATTTAAAACAGTTTTCATTTTAATAAGTAAAAAAAGGCACAAGCAAGTTTAATAAATGATTTTTAAACTAGGAAAGTTTTGAAAGTAGCCTAGAATTAGTATTACCTTTTTGAGTTTTGTTTGATTGTTGCTGATAATTTAGGACAGTATATTTTTTTCAATATGCATTACAAACACAAAGTATCACCAGTTATGCACTGAATTTACTCAGTGAATTCAGAACAAAATAAATGTTTATTTTAGACTGATAATCATTGAACATTCCTTTGTGAATGTAAATAGTATTTTAGTAATTCAAAGGAGAACTCCACATCTTAACAGAAGAAAGGAGAACAGCATAACTATTTAAGTCTTACAAACTATTTAATTTTGAAAACTATTTATTAATTGACTGTATTCCTTATGGTATATGCAAATAATGGAATAGAAATTATTAATACTAAGTTGTATAATGTAATTTATACAACTTACCTGTGATTTCCATAATTGCAAGTATTTTGGGATAATAAAGTGCTGTTTCTTATTTACTTGTTCTTCTGCTGGTTAATCAAATGTAATGAATTTATGTAGACTGCAGAGTATAACTGCATTTGAGTTGTATTAATTTGCTAAGTTGTTTAGCAAAGGATCATCAAGAATGCAACAATAAACAAAGCATTATTTCTGTCTCTGAAGAACATGTGTTTAGTGGCGGGGATTGGGAGGAGGCGATGGTCTTAAGTGTGAAATTTTACCTGACAAGGCTGGATATGACTTTCCTGCTATCCCTTCTGTTTGGGATTTCTGTGTAAAGGTGATTGTTTTCTGTGAACCGTTTAAAGATGGTTAAGACTTTGAAAGGTGGAAATGGGTGAGATGATATTCCTTAAGGAGGAACAGTTTTAACAAAAGCTCGGGTTTGGTAAGGAAAAAGAGTTTTGAGAAATTAAAAATGTTTTCTTTGTTGTCCCAGGGTATATGGAAGAATGGTCTGTGAAATAAAATTAAGGCCAGATGAGGGGACAGTGTTAGCCTAAACATTTAGGTCTCTAAACAGTGGAATTTGGTAATAAAAGTGATAATGCTTATTCTACCTGGCACTTCTTGAGCCTTCTTGTTTTCCAGGCCTTGCAACAAACCAATGAGGTAGATGGTACCACTTTTTAACGTTTTATAGTTGAGAAACTTGAAGTTTGGGTATGTCATTTCTTGCCCCTTTGCTTAAGTTCATTTTACGACACAACCTTTGAATCTTTTTAGAAGTGGGAGTCATATTGTAGCGTGAAACTGAATAGTCACCTTTAACAGAAAAAATTAAACTTTGTTAGAAATTAAATATACAGTGAAACTAAATATTATTTAGAGGGGGAATTTTTACTCCACCTATTCATGGAATTCATTTTCCAGGGCAGCTTCTTCCTCTTGCCAACCAAGACTTTGTCTTTTTGTCGTGCTTCCAAGATCAGTGTTTGAATATATCAAAGACTAAGTTAAAAGATGCTCAGAGACCCTTTACACACCTGACTTTTTTGGCAGCTGCTCAAGTTTTTGACATCATGAATCAGCACAGTTTGCTCTTTCAGAGTCTGGGTTTCTGTTGCTTTTCTAGATTCTCTTCCTCTCTTCAGGGCTTGGCTGGGTCTTTGTTTGGAAGCCAAGTGGAAAGATACATTTGCTCTTACTGTCAGTTACATGAAAAAGGCACATTAACCTAATTCTCCATAGAATTTACATATAAATTGACTTAACACAGGGGGTAAGTCAGTAAAAAATGGGAGACACTTTTAGGATAGACACTTAGTATAATGATTAGTATAATATTGAATTGAAATTTTTATCTAAGAAAGTTTTTTTAAGGTTCCTGCCACAGATCTCTTTTTGAAGAAGCCTTTCCTCACTGTTATTGCCTTTATTGTCCCTTTAAAACAACTCTCCTGTCTTAACTCCTCGCCATTTTATGCTGATTCTCACACCACACATTAATAGTGATGCCAGGCATATTGTGTCCTTGTTTTTTTTTTTTTTTTTTTAATAATCTGAAGATTTCCTCAAATTTAGTGTCAATAGATTACTGTCTGTTGACATTTTTACATTTTTCCTCAAGTTTCCTCTTTGGTATTCTAGTTCAATGTCATTCTGTACAAAACAAAATATAACCTCTCTTTTTGGGCTTTCATCCCAGTGGGCTGATTTATAGATTTATAACTTAGATTTTCACATCATGCTAATCCATGGTAGGAAAAAGCAACTCTTTTCATGAGGTTTTAATTCACTTTTCTGAAGACATTCGATTATGTTTTGGCATGTATTTCACACAAGACTTGCTTTATAACAATTTGTGTCGTTTTTGACAATCAGAAGTGTTTCTCCATTTTAATTTGATTATTTTGAATTTCACCAGATAGTTCTTTATATGTAGTAGTGAAGGCAAGACTTTGGAAAGAAAGGAGTCATTTTTTTCCTCTGCATTGTCAGACATTTTTCACTTGAGTTTGAAATACAACTAACGTGGTAGTGGGTGGGAAAGGATTAAAAATTACTAGCAGGCTGAAATAACATTTGGGTTAATGGAAAAATCCAGAGATTTTAATAAAATTTTGAGTACATTTCTAAGCGTCAGATTTCCTCACTTTCTTTTTGGGGCCACAACTTTGGAGAAACACCATTATAGAAATAGTTGTTATTTTACATTGATTTTTTAAGTAGGAATCTTAGAGGAAATACTTTGGTTTTTACTCATTTGTGTTTTTTATTGGTCACAAAGTGTCTGGGATCCTTCTCAGATGTATTTTCTGTACATGATTGAAGTTAGATTCCTCAACTTTTTGAAATTTTGTGAGGTTGATACTGTATTTGACACAGATATTTCAACTGCAAATATTTTGGTGATACTAATTTTATATGGTCTTACAGATTTCTAGACTGACTGCAATTGCTTCCATTGGTTTTAGCCTAAAACATCTATGTGTGTGAAACTTCTCATCCTGGTAGATTTTACACATTCACATACAAAACAGACAATAAAAATTTTGCACTGCATAAATCTGCTCCCTTTACCTCCTGATTTTATTTTGTATCTACTTTGAAATGGTGCTTGGTCACAACTTTGGGATCAGCAGGTTACCTTAAAAATAAAAACTATTTTATGAACATTGTTAATTAAAACAATGAATAAATGAATAAAATTCAACCTATTACTAATTCAGCCTATTTGAAGACATAGTTTTTTTATACATCATCATTTTATAATTTCAGAGATAGAAAGTGTATTTCGCAATCTTTTTTAGTGATTTGTCAGTTGTTGTTTTGGTGTTTAGTCACTAAGTTATGTCACACTGTATTGCGACCCTCTGGACTATAGCCTGCCAGGCTCCTCTGTCCATGGGATTTCCCAAGCAAGAATACTGGAGTGGGTTGCCATTTGCTTCTCCACAGGATCTTCCTGACCCAGGGATTGAACCTGTGGCTCCTGCATTGGCAACTGGGTTCTTTACCACTGAGCCACCAGGAAAGCCGAATTTATCAGTTATATGCTCTTTAAAAATGCTCCTTATTAAACAGTCACAATTGTAACATGTTTTTTTTACTGATTTCTTGTAGTTTGATGATACAGTGTTGATGTAAGCAATTATTCTTTGCTCTATTGTTTAGTTGTTACAAGGATCTTATCATTACTTGTAATACTCTTCATTGTATAAAATTTTTGTCAAGTTCACTCACGACTTAAATTACTTTATCTAAAAAGTTTAGTGCCTGATTGCTTTCATTTTCTCTTTGGGACCTGTGTACTGTTGGATTCTATGCCAAAATAAAATACTTTAGTTTTTTTTTTTTTTAATTAGATTGACTTTCTTATTTGACTGTATTAATATCCCCATTTTGTGAATATATATGTCAAATTCTTCAGTATTAGTATTATAGATTGGGTGGGGAGGGGAATCTAATGACATATTGTTTGAAGAATTTAGATTTGATATGAAAAAATGAGTGTTTATTAATACTTCTAATTAAGTACCAGGGTGAGTTATATTAGATACTGTGTTGTTAATCCAGTGGTTCTTTGCTGACCTTTTCAGGGACTTTGGCAAAGCAGAAGAGATAAACAAATGCAAATTTCTTCCCCCCATGTGTTCATACACACTTGTTAGTTACTCAGTCATGTCCGAATCTCGACTCTCTGTGACCCTGTGGACTGTAGAGGGCCAGGCTCCTCTGTCCATGAAATTCTCTAAGCAAGACTACTGAAGTGGGTAGCCATTCCCTTCTCCAGGGGATCTTTCCAACTCAGGGATCGAGCCCAGGTCTCCTGCATTGCAGGCAGATTCTTTACTGTCAGACCCACCAGCAAGGCCCTCATACATGCTAATGGGATCATAATTTATTAAGCAAATATCTAAATTAAGAACAGTGGTATTGATAGAACTCTGTCTACAAACCTTGATTATCCTTGATGGACATTAGACAACTGGGATTTTCTATTTTGCTCATAAACTGCAAGCCATGTTGGCAACAAACTTGAGAGAGCTGGGTTTCATTATTTTGATATTGATTATTTTGATCAAAGAAAAAATTAAGGGAATTTTGTTTATTCCAGTTAATTTATGTTGAAGGATTTATTTTTAAAGATATTTATGAAATGTCATTTGAGTTTTGACATTTAGCATAATAAAATTTTCCTTTCTATTTTTAAAGATAAAGGCTTCTTTTCTTAAGATTTTGATGCACTGAAATGAAAGCTCAGGCAAGTCTTTTGTCTAGAGATAACTATTGCTCTTACGCTAGCCACTGCCCTGTTTCTATGGAAACTGCAGGAATCTGAGGTATAGATACTTTTGCCCAACAGTGCACAGTGATAGCCAATCAGAGTTTCCTTCCCTTCAATTCATTAACATAAAATTGTGGTTTCAGTTCTTTCATATGGAGTCCAGAATACAATGGAATCCTAACGCAATTCCATTATGATACAATTCCATTCATTTCCCCCACAAGTGTTATAATCTACATATAATCTTTTGTATCAAATTAGTTTTACATAGGATTAGTATTGCTATTATTTGAAAAGACAATTTGATAAATACAAAATCAATATTTACTCTGCGAGTTGTCCTCTTTAGTATCAGATAAAAATGCTTTTTAAAAAATTTGAACGTTAAGATTTTGTTTGTTTTCTATTTGGTGATCAGTCTATGCCAGACAGGGTCTCCTATTTTCTATATTTATTGTGAAGATGCAACATTGAGTCTGATACTAATTTCAATGCAAGGCTTTTGTTCTTTTTAAAGCCTTGAGTATATGAGAATATAAAGATTTTTTCTCCACTAATCCTGAAAGGCATATGCTGATCTTATCCCTTGACAAGACACAATGATGGTAGTGATTAATAAGCCTTGAATGTAGAAAACTGATCCCTTGAAAAGCCATTCAGCTGTTTTTCAGTGTGTGAGATGGCTGGTAAATGCTTGTATGAGAATGTCTATAGGGATGTATGGAGATAGGGATGTATGGAATCTCCACCAAAAGGACGAAGGGCTTTGAATGAAGATGTACAAACAGAAGGGCATCAGTTGATTAAATAACCATATAAAAGAGCTTTTAGTATGCTGATTTATTCCAGTGACCTGGTCAAGACCTAGGATGACTTATTGATCAATGGGGTTCAGAGGAAATTCAAGATGCCTCCATCTGTAAGCACATTATTTTAGAGTAATTGGACTTTCCCTGCTTCCATTTGATTTTGAAATACTAGATAATTGTGTTTTCTCCTATATGATGAATCTCTTTATCTTTTTCATTTTCAGTATATAACAGTAGGAAAGGAAGATGGATGCTAACCCCAAGAGAATGTGAGACTGCAGTCTGTTCTGTACTATTTCCCTTCCCTTTATCTCTACTCTTCTTTTCCTTTTTTCCTCTTTCCCCCAGAGGGAGTGGAGAGAAGCCAGTTAAGAATATCGTGCTGTGCTTAACCTCAGCACAATGATAGGAAGGAAATTTAGTCCATCTAAACAGGGGCTATTTGGATTGGGGTCGGCAGAAGTTTCTTCTTCTATAATCTCCTTGTCTCATTTCTGGGTGAGACACTGGTGATAGGATTGTCGTTCAGTCGCTGAGTCATGTCCAACTCTTTGTGACCCCATGGACTAGGCTCTGCCATGGACTGTAGCCTGCCATAGATGGTAGACTGCCAGGCTCCTCTGTCCATGGAATTTTCCAGGCAAGAATACTGGTTCAGTTCAGTTCAGTTCAGTTGTGTCTGACTTTTTTCAACCC
This sequence comes from Muntiacus reevesi, assembly GCF_963930625.1. Classification (NCBI taxonomy): domain Eukaryota; kingdom Metazoa; phylum Chordata; class Mammalia; order Artiodactyla; family Cervidae; genus Muntiacus; species Muntiacus reevesi. The sequence goes on along the minus strand of NC_089258.1, from coordinate 49,656,292 downwards.
CATGGATTGCAGCACACCAGGCTTCCCTGACTTTCACTATCTGCCATATATTGCTCAAACTCACATCCATTGAGTCGGTGATGCCATCCAACCATCTCATCCTTTGTTGTCCCCTTCTCCCACCTTCAATCTTTCCCAGCATCAGGGTCTTTTCCAATGGGTTAGTTCTTTGCATCAGATGGCCAAAGTATTGGAGCCTTAGCTTCAGCATCTGTCCTTCCAATGAATATTCAGGACTGACTTCCTATAGAATGGACTGGTTTGATCTCCTTGCAGTCCAAGGGACTCTCAAGAGTCTTCTCCAACACCACAGTTCAAAAGCATCAATTCTTTGGTGCTCAGCTTTCTTTATAGTCCAACTCTCACATCCATACATGACTACTGGAAAAACCATAGCCTTGACTACATGGACTTTTGTTGGCCAAGTAATGTCTCTGCTTTTTAATATTCTGTCTATGTTGGTCATAGCTTTGCTTCCAAGCAGCAAGGTCTTTTAATTTCATGGCTGCAGTCACCATCTGCAGTGATTTTGGAGCCCCCCCAAAAATAGTCTGTCACTGTTTCCGTTGTTTTCCCATCTATTTGCCATGAAGTGATGGGACCAGATGCCATGATCTTAGTTTTCTGAACGTCAAATTTTAAGCTAACTTTTTCACTCTCCTCTTTCACTTTCATCGAGAAGCTCTTTAGTTCTTCTTTGCTTTCTGCCATAAGGATGGTGTCATCTGCATATCTGAGGTTGTTGATATTTCTCTCAGCAATCTTGATTCTAGCTTGTGCTTCATTCAGCCCAGCGCTTCTCATGATGTACTCTGCATATAAGTTAAATAAGCAGGGTGACAATATACAGCCTTGACGTACTCCTTTCCCAATTTGGAACCAGTCTGTAGTTCCATGTCCAGTTCTAATTGTTGCTTCTTGACCTACATACAGATTTCTCAGAGGGCAGGTCAGGTAGTCTGGTATTCCCATCTCCTTAAGAATTTTCCACAGTTTATTGTGATTCACATAGTCAAAGGCTTTGGCATAGTCAATAAAGCAGAAGTAGATGTTTTTCTGCAACTCTCTCGCTTTTTCGATGATCCAGCAGATGTTGGCAATTTGATCTCTGGTTCCTCTGCCTTTTCTAAAACCAGCTTGGACATCTGGAAGTTCATGGTTCACATACTGTTGAAGCCTGGGTTGGAGAGTTTTGAGTATTACTTTGCTAGCGTGTGAGATGAGTGCAACTGTGCAATAGTTCAAGCATTCTTTGGCATTGGAATGAAAACTTACCTTTTTCAGTCCTGTGGTCACTGCTGAGTTTCCCAAATTTGCTGGCATATAGTGTGGCACTTACACAGCATCATCTTTTAGGATTTGAAATAGCTCAACTGGAATTCCATCACCTCAACTAGCTTTGTTCGTAGTGATGCTTCCTAAGGCCCACTTGATTTCACATTCCAGGATATCTGTCTCTAGGTGAGTGATCACACCATCATGATTATCTGGGTCATGGAGATCTTTTTTGTATAGTTCTTCTGCATATTCTTGCCACTTCTTCTTAATATCTTCTGCTTCTGTTAGGTCCATACCATTTCTGTCCTTTATTGTGCCCATCTTTGCATGAAATGTTCCCTTGGTATCTCTAATTTTCTTGAAGAGATCTGTAATCTTTCCCATTCTATTGTTTTCCTCTGTTTGTTTGCACTGATCACTGAGGAAGGCTCTCTTATCTCTCTGCTATTCTTTGCAACTCTGCATTCAAATGGATATATCTTTCCTTTTCTTCTTTGCCTTTTACTTCTCTTCTTTCACAGCTATTTGTAAGGCCTCCTCAGACAACCATTTTGCCTTTTTTGCATTTCTTTTTCTCGGGGGTAGTCTTGATCACTGCCTCCTATACAATGTCATGAACCTCCAAACCTACGTCCATAGTTCCTCAGGCACTCTGCCTATCGGATCTAATCCTCTGAATCTATTTGTCACTTCCACTGTATAATCATAAAGGATTTGATTTAGGTCATACCTGAATGGTCTGGTTGATTTCCCTACTTTCTTCCATTTAAGTCTGAATTTTGCAATAAGGAGTTCATGATCTGAGCCACAGTCAGCTCCCAGTCTTGTTTTTGCTGACTGTATAGAGCTTCTCCACCTTTGGCTGCAAAGAATATAATCAATCTGATTTCGGTGTTGACCATCTGGTGATGTTCATGTGTAGAGTCTTCTCTTGTGTTGTTGGAAGAGGGTGTTTAACGTGACCAATGTGTTCTTGTGACAAAACTCTGTTAGCCTTTGCCCTGCTTCATTATGTACTATAAGGCCAAATTTGCTTGTTACTCCAGGTATTTCTTGACTTCCTATTTTTGCATTCCAGTCCTCTATGATGAAGAGGACATCTTTTTTGGGTGTTAGTTCTAGAAGGTGTTGTAGGTCTTCATAGAACCATTCAACTTTAGCTTCTTCAGCATTACTTGTCGGGGCATAGACTTGGTTTACTGTGATATTGAATGATTTGCCTTGGAAACGAACAGAGATCACTCTGTCGTTTTTGAGATTGCATTCAAGTACTGCATTTCGGACTCTTTTGTTGACTATGATGGCTACTCCATTTCTTCTAAGGGATTCTTTCCCACAGTAGTAGATATAATGGTCACCTGGAGAAGGGAATGGCAAGCCACTTCAGTATTCTTGCCTTAAGGACCCAATGAACAGTATGAGAAGAATGCTGGAGTGATTGCCATTTCCTTCTCCAGGGGATCTTCCCAACAGAGGGATCAAACCCTCATCTCCTACATTGGCAGGCACATTCTTTACCACTGAGCTTCCAGGGAAGCTGGTGACAGGATACAAAAGAGCACCGTATCCCCTGATATACAGTTGTAAGCACACAGCATTCTTGTTCTTCATCCTTTATAACTCCCAGTGCTTTAACCTTTCCTAGTGATTTGATTTCCACCAAAGCCTCTTTCACAGTGGTTTTTGCTCAGCATTCATCCCTCTCTTCCCAGTTAAAACCTGGCATTTCCTAAGGAACAATGCAGGAGCTGTGTCCTACTTGAAGTAACTTATTATAGGTTGTGATGGACAGATATACTGATCCCATGTGAAGGGAGTCATGTCTACAGCCCCGGGGGTGTGTGGAGATGTTCATGAGTCAAATATCCTTGCCTTTCCTCTTGTGGTTCACCTGGGAAGGTCAACGCATGTGAACTGAACAGAAGCTTAAGAGGAGACGTGATCCTTGTTGCAGAGATTTTAAAAGGTCTATACAGGTCATACTTGAGCAGGTCTGGAGATGATGGCTAAGGAACCAATAGGAAGAGCGGTATTAAAGATGCAGCAGTGGGAACTATCCTGTGAGCTCTCAGACAGGTGGGAAGGACCAGGACTTGGAAGGGATGCCAAAACTCAGTCTTCAGAGTCAGGACCTGCAGAGGAAAATGTTGAAGGGAAAGGTTTTCCCAGCACCAATATAGCACACATAAAATCCTGAAGAAAGAGAATTTAAAGTAACTCAGTATTATGAGCGTATTAAGTGTAAAGAAGCACGTTTGAGAGATGAGGCTGGACAGTTAAGCAAGTGCCTCGTCAGAATGGAGGTTATGAGCCATTCTGAGATGCTTGAAATTCATTTCAAGGTGTGGAAAACCTCTTAGAAAATGCCTTAATACTGTAAGTGATATGGGGAAGTTAGCATTTTGGAAATGTCACCCTGGAGAGATGCAGAGAGATGAGATTAAGAGCTAAGAGATTAAAGGCTGGAAAGACTGGCAGCTGTAGGACTATGAAAAAGATCTTCCTTTCTTGTTCACAGAACTTCAGAGTAAGGTTATAGGCCAAAGGTGTTAAGATCTTATAACATTTACCATACCATTCTTCTGCTTGAGTCTGCTTGCAGGTTGTCACTTAGAAATAAAATTCAGCCTTTTGCCGAGATGGCTAACCTGTGGAGACTGTATAAATTTGACTTTTTTCCTCGACATTAATTTTACACTGGAAGGAAAACTGAAAAGACAAAATATCGCAGAATGAAACAATTAGCAGGCAAGTTCAGTATTGACTCTTAAGCATGTGATCCATGGCCTGGCCTTTTTAGGTCCAATGATCAAATGTGAAATAAGAGAAGGGAATATAGAATTTATTTAGTAAATGATGTACCCTCAAATGCTACCCTGAGCCCTCTTATACCTGATGGTCTAAAAGCTGGCCACCATGCCGCCCGGGGCTTCCCAGATCTGGCTGAGCTTTCACCCTGGGCTGGGTGAATCGCCAACCGTGGAGTGAACCCTCAGGAAGCACAGAGGTGCTGGGGAGAAGTTTCCACCTCTCTGTATCTGTGAACTCACCTTTTTCTTTTATGCACCTTATGCTCTGTGTCAACTTCAAACCCAGGCTGCCCTTTATCCTTAATTGAAATAAATACTACAAGAAGAGTTTTTATGTATTATCTCATTGAACTCTATAAGGTAAGGAAAATCACCCCATTTGTAAATGTTTTTATTTACTTTTGTTGGGGTATAGTCGCTTTACACTGCTGTGTCCGTTTCTGCTGTCAGCGCATTGAGTCAGCCACGTGTACGAATATCCCCTCTTCTCCGGATTCCCTTCCCGTCTGAGTTCCCATGGAGCCTCGGGTAGAGCGCCCTGTGCTGTCAGTAGGGTCTCATCGCTTATGTTTCATCCATAGTCATGTGTATGTCTCAGTCCCAGTCTTCCAAGCCCCTCTCTCCCACCTTGGTATCCATATCCCATTTTTTTATATGAGGCTTAGAAAGATGTGGTTTATCCAAATTCACACCATTACTCATTTGAACACTGTCATTGGAAAGTCCAGATTTAGCCCTAAGATCTTTTAAAACAAGATCATTCACAATCCCAGTTAGGAAACTACCTTTTAATTAACTTTCTATTATTTAGAAATATAGTGAATATTTCCAAAAACTGCCTTTCAAATAGTACCTTAGTTTCTTCATTTGCATTACACACAAATGTTGCTTTTTACTTCTAAATGTTTATATTGAAGATGATAAATGATGCCCACATATTTAAATTCAACTTTTGTAATCAATGTAAAATAGAGTATATAGTATGATAATAATTAAAAATCCACAAAGTACTTTTATTGGGTCACAAATTAAATCTGTAGGCAATGGATCATTTTTCCCTTTTTTTTTGCATTACCTTCACTGTATCTTTCTCATCTTCTTTGAGTTTAGTCACTGTATAGAACTAAAGCTTTTTTGTTTCTTTTCTGTCCTATATGTTCTGGTAACTTCTAAATCACCAAGAAATGGAGTAGCCACTTGAATCTCCCTAACAGACTGCCTCTTTTTCCTGTATTTGCAATATATGACGTCTAATACATCTATAGAGTTTATGTCTCTGGAAGTCTGGAAGTCACAATGTAATCAATGACACAAAGTTGATACGATACTTCCTTTATAGAATACTTTTACTCTTTTATACAACATTCAGTCTAAAAATAGCGTCTTTTTTAAAAAGCACTTCAAAGCATTTCATGTCATTTCTTAATCAGGTAAAAACTTTTTCTTAGAATTATACTTGTCAAATTGAGCACCATTATGTTGTAATCAAGCAGTAATTCAAAATCAGATGATAATTAAACTACAGATTTTCACTTTCAAGATAAACATGAAGCATGCTGTTGTTTATAATGGAAGTGCCTATTTAGTTGTATTTTTATCTCAATTGTAGGGGTGAATATAAAAATAGCATTCATTTTGGAAAATGCCAAACTAAGTGTTGTAATCCTAAACTTTTGAAAATTGTGATATCCACTCGAATCTCAAAGCAGACACCTCAGTTTTTGTGTATCTGTAGTGTATGACATCTTAGATGTCATCTGTGTGTCTATATTTTCTCCATGTGGTAGAAACTTGGAGACCTTTGAATGCTCTAGAATGAACCATTCACTCTGTATCAATATCACACATCTAAATTCATGGGTGCCAAGCCTATGTCTGATGTATATACATACCTCAGCACACTCAAACTTTCAAGCTAGTGTCATGAACAAAATAGAAAATTACAAACTCCTCAAATGTGTCATTCAATGCCTGAAGTCATAGCTGTTGCCCTATATTTGATTTAAGAGTACACAATATAAAAAATCTCCTATAAAAAAAGAAATTAACAAATGTGAAAAATATTCTCTCTGCGAAAATGTATTTTTTTAAACTATGTTTTTCTTCTGGTTTGTGAGACCAGACAGTGGGTAAAGGATCTTTTCAGGTCCTCATTGTGAAGCAGCGCAGTCAGGGGTTTATGGTTTGGGCCAAGGTTTGCTGTACATAGTGAACACACATTTTCTTTGGCTGGATTGCAAGACATCTTCAAGTACAGAGAAGTCCTCTTCCTGCCCCCCACAGGAGTGTTACCTCGACACAACATATGTAGCCTTCTGTTGCCAAAAGGGGAGCAGATTATGAATCTTGGCTTTCAAAAACCTGTTCCATCTGTAGCTCTTGATCATGTCTATAAATTCTCTGACTTCTTTTAGAAGAATGGTATGTGTCTTCAGGAGAACTGATGTGCCTGCAGAATATTTAAACAGTTCTGATAGATTTTCTTTCAAGAAACTGTGTTATACTCATTCATTATGAAAAGAAAGGAGAACAGCATCTTTCCCTTTGACTGCTTCTTCTCTCCATTCCCTGAAAGGTAATGGCTGAAAGCCAACTAGTTGATCCATTAACTGCAGAGAAATTTTGTGATTGGAAGGGCAGATTCAGAGGTAAAGAGTGAGTGGACACACTGACATTCTAACGCTCCTTTGGAAATCATAATGTGAGATGAGAACCATGTCAACAATAGAGGTACCTGATGAATTTAACTCTATTAAGCTTATAAATTGATATAGTAAAGACAATCAAATACAACTGAGTAGGGGGGGAAGGAAAAATGAAGTGACCAAAAGTCAACTGGTTAGTGTAATTTGGATTTGCTTTAATTGAAGTCACTCATGTAATTTGAGTTGAATCCCTTCAGATTATTTTTTCCAAATAGAGATGCGTTTTTCCAAATTTTAAAATTTTAATGAGCAATTTTTTAAACAAAGTTCAACCTGCTACGCTTCAGAATCCTTACCTTGGCAAGGATTTTATTTTCTTCATCTATAAATCTATGAAAAAGGGGGTAAATCGCTAATTATTAACATTTTTGAAACATCTTAAATAAATGATACATTTTAGAAACCAAAGAATAATATGTACTTAGCTGAGTTATGATTGTTTTACTTAAAAGAGAGATATTTTTTCTTACTATATAAACCCCCAATAATTTTACAACCTACTGTGGGAATAGGACATTAAACAAACAGCCAGATAAATGTACAATAAAAAAATAAAACACATTAGATGCTAGGAAAAAATAGTGAGTTTATTTCAAAGGAAAAACATCAAGGCACTCTAATTTTGACTGGGGTGTCGGAAGGTGGTTTGGAGAACATGACATCTGAGTAGAGGCTAAAAGGTGATTAGGAAGTTGTTAGGCGAGGAGTGAGATTTGGTGATGGCAGGAGAATTAAAACAACATTAGGCAAAGTTATAGAACAGTGTGGTGCAGGAAGATGCTGACAAAAGCCTGGTGTTGATGGGGTATAATAAGGAACGGGTAGAGTGCTATTAGATCAATTTATGGTCAGAATCCAAGCTATAGAGATGAACAGGTTGTATTAAAGAGTGGGTTTTATTTTAGGGGTAACAGAAAGTTTCCAAAGGGCTCAAAGCAGGGGAGTGATGTAATTTAGTTAAATTCTTAAGAGCGTCCCTCCGATCTTTTTGGCTAAGAATAAATTTGAGGTGGTCCAGGCAAGAGGGGACAGCCCAGATGGCAAGTGATGGTGACTAATTCCAGTTAATGGCAGTGGAAATAAAGAAAAGTGGGAGTTCAAGCCATTTTGTACTCCATATATACAGGATTCGGAGGTGGAATTTACACTGGTAATGAGAGAAGAGTGTGCTAAGGATGGCCACCAGACTTTGGACTGAGACTAGCGGAGTGGAGTTGCCATTTCATAGAAATGAAGACGGCCAAAGAAAATTTAATGTGGAGATGGAATAATTCAGCCATGTATTTATGTATACAAGATGTATACAGGATATCCAGGTGATTAAAAAGTGGGTTCTTGGCTATCAGTCTCAGCATTTTATTATATCCTTAAAATTCAGCGGGTTTCATCCTTCATTGAAAGTGTCCATGTTCTGTTTGATATGTGATGGATGAAGTCATTAATGGGCAAAAGTTTTTCTTCTTTAGAGAAAAAATATGTTTCCCTACATTTTATATTCATGTTTTCTTGATTTGTATTTGAGAAAGAAATAAATCACATGGTGTTTATATATTCTATAAAAGCAAACAAAATGAACTGCTAAAATAGTAGCCAAAAGGTAGAAACAATCCAAATGCCATAGGCTGTCGAATGGACAAACAAAACATGATATATACACATGGTGGAATACTATGCAGCCATACAAAGGAATGAAGTACTGATGCATGCTACACTATGGATGAATCTTGAAAACATTATACTAAGGGTCAAGCGGCAAACACAAAGGACACATATTGTGTGGTTTTATTTATATGATATAAATGGCAAATCCATAGAGACAGAAAGCAGATAAGTCATTGTCAGGTCCTGGAGGTAAGAAGGAGAGAGCTGTTGCTTAATGGGTATAGAAGTTCTTTTAAGGATCATGGAAAATTCTGGAACTAGACAGTGGTGATGGTTGCGCAACATTATGAATATGCTAAATACATAGAATTGTGTACTTTAAAATATTTTAAATGTTATATGCATTTTACCACAGTCATAAAGAAATCAAATAAACTATTTACTGATTAAAAGAGCATTTCCCAAATTATACAAAGTGTTTATTGGAGATTACTTCTAATAATGAAGGCTTAGTGCCAAAGTATTGATGCTTTCTAATTGTGGTGCTGGAGAAGACTTTTGAGAGTCCCTTGGACTGCAAGGAGATCAAGCCAGTCAATCCTAAAGGAAATCAACACTGAATATTCATTGGAAGGACTGATGCTGAAACTGAAACTCTAACACGCTGGTCACCTGATGCTAAGAGCCAACTGATTGGAAAAGACCCTGATGGTGGGAAAGATTGAAGGCAACAGGAGAAAGGGGTGACAAAAGATGAGATGGTCAGATAACATTACTGACCCAATGGACATGAATTTGAGCAAACTCCAGGAGATAGTGGAGATTGCAGGAGCCCGGCATTCTGTAGTCCATGGGGTCACAAAGAGCCAGATATGACATAGCGACTGCACAAAAACAATTCTAATAATTCTCACTACAGAGCTTCATGTGGATATTGATTATATTCTGTTAAGACTAACAGGATCTTAGGATTTTTCAAATTAAAAATTTTCTGTCAGAGAAGAAAAATTCTAAGGGAGTTATTTTCTTTGGATTTATAGAATGTTTAGGAAAAAACTACCTTTTTTCTAAGGATATCTATTTCCATAAGAAATCAGCATTATTACCTAAAAATTATCACTGAGACATGTAGAATATTCTGTTTCACTGTTAAATAAAGAGTTTATAGTTAAGCAGTCTGGGGTTATTCTGCATCATTACATTTTATTCGCTAGATAAACTACATTTAATGAGACCACATTGCAAATATTAAGAATTTGACACATCATTAAGTGAAAAGTGAAATTAAGTTTCATAGGTCATTGAGTAACTCATGCTGTATTTAAAACCTAAAACTTATAATAATATTAGTCTAAATAATTGGTTATTAAAAATAGCATATCTTTAAAAGAAAAAAATGCTCAGTGGCAATCAAAGGAAGGAAACTGACTGCGTATGAGTCAACTGATGATCATCCAGAGGGAAGGATTCCTTTTTACAACACGTGTTTTTGGAAGTAGAAACAGCTCTGAAATAAATTTCAAAAATACTGCAAAATAAATTGCCAAACATTGGATTGTTTATGAAAAAATTGGTAGCAGATTTATGGAGATGTAATTCATATATCATAACATTCTCTAAGGATTACAGTTCATTGGGTTTTTACATATAGGTAGAGTTTTGAAAGCATCAACACAGTCTAATTTTGCACCTTTTCATTACCCAGGAAAGTGGCCTCCTACCCATCAGGCATCCCTATCCACCTCCCCTCCCACTAGCCCAATCCTAGGTAATTACTGGTAAATCTTTCTCTTTCAGTATATGGGCAGCTCTGTTTTAAAGTGCTAATCTATTTTGCTTTTATTTCTAGTGCTCTTACTATTTGAATTAAGGTGACACTCTGGAGGTTGTGGGGAAAGAAAAAACAATCTGCACCATTTATGCAGAATTTATTCTAATAAGAAACAATCGTATTTATTTCTGGCCAACTATAGGATGTTCATATCTTCTCTTTTTGTTTTCCCCAGCTGGAGTTCCTTTAGAATCCTTTTGTTTTTTAAACCTAGCAGCTTTTTATAGTATATATGATTACCGTTTTATCTGCCAGAAATATATACTTAGATTTGGACATTGAATCCTTCGTTACATTTTTGTCTGATGAATGTACTGTATTGATTTCAATGAGAGTTTTAAAATATTTCATAATTAATAGAAAAATAATCCCTAAAAGAGCAGCAAAATGGCACAACAAATAATGAGTTTACACCATCACTATTAATACATGAAATAGAGGGGATGATAGTGATATAGTAAATATTTTTTGAGTGACTGAATGAAAAGTAAATGAATGAGTAAATAAAAACATGGTAAACTGATCATATATTAGCAAAATATCATATATTATTAATACCAGTTATAGATGCTTGTGACTGTATTTCTTTGGTAGTGTTAATAATATTAAATGGAATCAGTTAAAAACTAGCAAACTGATCAAATGCACTAGATGTCTGGTGAGCCTGAGACTCATGAGAAATTCAAAGCACGCTAAGAGAACACTAGACTCTATGAAGCTATGATATGCGTCAGGATATAAAGCTCATTATTGACAGCTAAGAAATTCTGAATGATATTTACCAGGTTAATACAGTACAAATGTTAAATTAATGTTAAGGAACATAATCCTTATCTTTAAACTTCTGCTGGGAGAGGGAAACATATAGTTCCAGTATTGCAGTTATTTTAAAAGTTATCACTATGTTATTAATCATAGAATAATACATTGCCAGGTTATTTAATCCAAAGTCTGAACTCTACCATCGACTTAATGATCCAACATAAATATAAAAATTAAATAGAAGTGTGAAGATTTTTTTGTCAGAACTCTCCTTCTTTCTGTCAGATTTTCCTCAGAAATCTGCTTTCTGTCAGAAATCTTTCCATCAGAAGTCTCCTTTCTATCAGAATGCTGCTCCTTCTGTGTGTCAGAAATCTCCTTCTTTCTGTCTGATTTCCTTCAGAAATCTTCTTTGTCAGATTTCCCTCTGAAATCTCCTTATTTTTGTCAGGTTTCCCTCAGAAATCTTTCTGTCAGGTTTCCCTGAGAAATTTCCTTCTTTCAGTCAGAAATCTCCTTCTTTCTGTCAGAGTTCCTTCAGAAATCTCCTTCTTTCTATCAGAAATCTCCTTTCCATCAGGTTTCCCTCAGAAATTTTCTTTCTGTGAGGTTTCTTTCAGAAATCTCCTCTCTGTCAGTTTTCCCTTAGAAATCTCCTTCTTTCTGTCAGAAGTCAGAAATATCCTTCTTTCTCTTAGGTTTTCCTCAGGCATCTCCTTTTATCTGTCAGATGTCTCCTTTCTTCTGTCAGATGTCTCCTTTCTGTCAGGTTTCCCTCAAAAATCTCCTGCTTTCTTAGAATTAAAATAAAATTGTTTGTAAGTTTTACCAATTAATGCATATCTGAAATATACATTGAAGGTCCTGTATCTTAGTGAAGTGAAAGTTGCTCAGTCGTGTCTGATTCTTTGCGGCCCCATGGACTATACTGTCCATGGAATTCTCCAGGCCAGAATACTGGAGTGGGTAGCCTATCCCTTCTCCAACAGATCTTCCCAACCCACGAATCGAACCGGGGATTCCTGCATTGCAGGCAGGTTCTTTACAAGCTGAGCTACCAGGGAAGCCCCCAAGAACAGTAATCATATTTCTTTCATTCATCACATATACTGAGCTGAGGCTGTCTGCAAGTACATTAGTGTTTGTAATAAGGGACCCTTAGGTGATTTTTGTGGTTTTAGTGTCTAACCATATTCAGTGTGGCATCTGTTGAATTGTTGAATGGTTCTTTACTTCTTTCCTTGAGTTATTTTGTCATTGAATTCAGTATGACAGGATGAATACCCCTAATATGTTTTTGCTAGAGTTTATGCATATAAATGACAGGGATGACGATGGACATTGAGGTGTGGCTTCTGCAGTCCATGGGTTCACAAAGATTCGAACATGACTTAGGGACTGACAAAAGAACAATGCATATAAATTGTCTTAATTCAAGACCCTGCTATAAAATAAGCTTTTACTATTTTTAATGCTCACATATATATTTTGATCTTCCAACATTACTGTTTACATTCCCAACATACCTAGATGAGCATCTCCCAATTTAAGAGTAGTATTTTTTAATATTTTCACCCCCAACCAAGTATCTTGATATATATCTCTATCTCTGTCATGTTCTATCTATTCATCTGCATTTATTGACTAAATTATTCACTACTCCTGGAGCCATAATTTTACAAATATTCTGTATGTGATCAATTTGTATAGAGAATATATGTCCTTTTTCTATAATTGTCCTCTAGTTTTTAATCTATCTTTGAATCTTAACTTTAATCTTAAAACTTTGATCACATTTCATCAACCTCAGAGTCTTTAAATATGTTTTTGTAAAGCACTCCAGAGTTCTATAATATGAAAAAGTAAAGGAGAGAGAACAGTATCCCAAGGAATGCTCCGTTACTTGTTTGTACTTTTCTCAGATATCTTATAGATATGTCTGTATTGAGTTGAGCAATTCCAGTTGAGCTATTTCAAATCCTAAAAGATGATGCTGTGAAAGTACTGCATTTGATATGCCAGCAAATATGGAAAACTCAGCAGTGGTCACAGGACTGGAAAAGGTCAGTTTTCATTCCAGTCCCAAAGAAAGACAATGTCAAAGAATGCTCAAACTACCGCACATCTCACACGCTAGCAAACTAATGCTCAAAATTCTCCAAGCCAGGCTTCAACAGTATGTGAACCATGAATTTCCAGATGTTTAACCTGGATTTAGAAAAGGTAGAGAAACCAGAGATCTAATTGCCAACATCTGTTGGATCATTGAAAAACCAAGAGAGTTCCAGAAAAACATCTGCACCACCCTAATGGCAGAAAGTGAAGAGGAACTAAAAAGCCTCTTGATGAAAGTGAAGGAGGAGAGTGAAAAAGTTGGCTTAAAGCTCAACATTCAGAAAACTAAGATGATGGCATCTGGTCCCATCACTTCATGCGAAATAGATGGGAAAACAGTGGAAACAGTAGCAGACTTTATTTTTTTAGGCTCCAAAATCACTGCAGATGGTGATTGCAGCCATGAAATTAAAAGGCACTTGCTCCTTGGAAGGAAAGTTATGACCAACCTAGATAGCATATTAAAAAGCAGAGACATTACTTTGCCAACAAAAGTCTGTCTAGTCAAGGCTATGGTTTTTCCAGTGGTCATGTATGGATGTGAGAGTTGGATGGTGAAGAAAGCTGAGCGCCGAAGAATTGATGCTTTTGAACTGTGGTGTTGGAGAAGACTCTTGAGAGTCCCTTGGGCTGCAAAGAGATGGAGATCAGTTCTGGGTGTTCATTGGGAGGACTGATGCTGAAGCTGATACTCCAATATTTTGGCCACCTCATGCAAAGAGTTGACTCATTGGAAAAGACCCTGATGTTGGGAAAGATTGAGGGCAGGAGGAGAAGGAGATGACAGAGGATGAGATGGCTGGATGGCATCACCAACTCGATGGACAGGGGTTTGGGTAGACTCCGGGAGTTGGTGATGGACAGGGAGGCCTGGCGTGCTACGATTCATGGGGTCGCAAAGATTCGGACACAACTGAGCAACTGAACTGAACTGAACTGCTTTATTGACTATGCCAAAGCTTTTGACAGTGTGGATCACAACAAGCTGTGGAAAATTCTTAAAGAGATGGGAATACCAGGCCACCTGACCTGCCTCCTGAGAAATCTGTATGCAGGTCAAGAAGCAACAATTAGAACTGGACATGGAACAACAGACTGGTTCCAAATAGAAAAAGGAGTACATCAAGGCTGTATATTGTCACCCTGCTTATTTAACTTATATGCAGATTACATCATGAGAAACATTGGGCTGGATGAAGCACAAGCTGGAATGAAGATTGCCAGGAGAAATATCAATAACCTCAGATACACAGATGACACCACCCTAATGTCAGAAAGTGAAGAGGAACTAAAGAGCTTCTTGATGAAAGTGAAAGAGGAGAGTGAAAAAGTTGGCTTAAACTCAACATTCAAAACACTAAGATCATGGCATCCAGTCCCATCACTTCATGGCAAATGGATGGGGAAACTGTGGAAACAGTGACACTTTATTTTCTTGGGCTCCAAAATCACTGCAGATAATAACTGCAGCCATGAAATTAAAAGACACTTGCTTCTTTGAAGAAAAGCTGTGAGAAACTAAACAGTATATTAAAAAGCAGAGACATCACTTTGCCGACAAAGGTCCATCTAGTCAAAGCTCTGATTTTTGCAGTAGTCACATATGAATATAAGAGCTGGACTATAAAGAAAGCTGAGCACCAAAGAACTGATGCTTTTGAACTGTGGTGTTGGAGAAGACCCTTGAGAGTCCCTTGGACTACAAGGAGATCCAGCCAGTCCATCCTAAAGGAAGTCAGTCCTTCAGTCCTGAATATTCATTGGAAGGACTGATGCTGAAGCTGAAACTCCAATACTCTGGCCACCTGATGTGAAGAACTGACTCATTGGAAAAGACCCTGATGCTGGGAAAGATTGAGGGCAGGAGGAAAAGAGGACAGCAAAGGATGAGATGGTTGGATGGCATCACCGACTCGATGGACATGAGTTTGAGTAAGCATATTTGTAGTTATATTCCAAAGAATACAATTCTTTCCTTCTGAGAGAATTGCTATCTCCCTCCATTCAAATTCTTCATATTTTAGAGATAATAAAATTTTTATTACAAAATAATGCACCATCATGTTAAAATATCAAAAGCTATAAAAATGTATCAGACAAAAATTAGCAGTCTCATTTTTATTCTCCCCAAAACCTGAGGTTCATTTATGAGGTAACAATCGTTAATAGATTCATTTATGTCTATAAATTTTCAATTCAAACAAATAGCAATTTATAATCTGTCAGTAAGTAAACTTAGTTGTCTTTTTAAGTGGCATAGGTAGACTGCCACAGTACCTTTGAAGTCTTTTTCAAGAAAGAATAAAAGATCCTCAAAATTCACAACATAAATTATTTGTCCATCTATTTTCATAAAGGAGAAGATGGGTTTGGAGAAGGTTTTACACTTTTTATTTAAAAGATCTGATATGTTATCATCTTGATCTTTTATCTTTAATGCTAGGTTTTCTTGAAGAATTATCTACTTATGATTAAGTCAGTATCTTGTCTTCCTCTCATATTGTATTCCTTTATCTTCTCTTTTGTTTGCTTCCATGCATCAAAGTCACAAAACACTCACTCTTTTTCTAGAGGAAATGACTGTCAAGAAGCAGATAACCACTTCCAGGAAGTGCATGTAGCCACAAGCATTAAATAACTGGGTATTTTCTTCAGACACTTGACAGCGAGACCCACATACCTTGAAGAGCCTGAAGAACCGCCACACTCTTGCTGTGCTGGTATCTGATGGGTACTGTGAGTGACTGAATGTATGGGCTAGAGATTTCATTTTGGCCAGTGCTATTTTTATAGTATAACTGTCTGTTTTGTGTCATACGTTACAAACAAAACCCATTCCCTACTGTCAAAGAGTCTAGCAGTTTTTGTGCCTTTGATCAGCTTATAAATGGAAGAGATGAACCACCTTGTATAAATTCACATGAAACTGGAAAGAGCACTTGATGTCTTGGTGGCTTTTAAAGGGCGAAGTAAAAAGCCGGCTGCCTCCTACAGGCTGGAGGTAAACTGAATGTTTCCCTTGCGTGGAATTTGCATTGCCTGCTGTGCCCCAACGGAGGACCAGGAAGGTGTGCTCATTATCTCGTATTTATTTTTATAAACCAGGATTTTCATACTGTTCCAACCCTGGGAGCTATCACTGAAAAAAACGCTGCTTGTTTTTATACATCTCAAGACGTTTTCTCAATGTTCTTTTTAGCATCTATGAAAATGGTTATTTCTAGATGTGATTTGCCATTTTCTCCCTAGGGGCTCAGCTGATGCCCTTTGCCGGTTTCTCTTAAGCACCAATTCACATGTATACAGTGCTGTCCAGTTTGATATTTCATGTGTATAATAATCACATGCTTGGAATTAAACTATTGAAGCTAGCAGATTTGACTGATTCTAGCATTTTTAAAGATTTTTTTAAAGACTTTTTTCATATAATGTATTACTGTGTACTGACTCCTCACAAATTGTTATTTATTTTCAGAAAGATGTTACTGATGAGAAAGCAAAATGCCTTTGTTTTCTTATGCTTTTCCAGTTTTTAAAAAGGAAATTAAGTAAAGAATATTTGCTAAGCACTTTGTTTTTTATGTCTCAGGCTTGTGCTGGGTGTTCTAAAATAAGTAATACGTGTCTTAAACCTGACAGTAGCTCTTGTATATTATCCTGATCTAACAATTTACAACAAAGGCGTCTGGAGAGGGTAGATTTGTTGCCTCAGGTCACTCCAGTGGCTAGAAGTGAGGACCGCCTTGATCAGACTGACAGCTTTCCACCTCCATCCCCCACCCTGCGCCCTCCCCGAGGACAGCACTTCTTCAACGGACAGGCTGCACTGCTCATTTCCCCATGCTTCTGCTGTGGTTTGGAGATTATGTAATGCATTTGCAATTTTTATCCTTTCAATTCAGTGAATGGTTCTACCATAGCCTAGTGGCACAAGACAAGCATTGTCAGTTATTTGAGATTCTTGTCTTCAAATTCAACATGAAGCCAGTCTCAGTGTTTCATGGAGTCTAACTTCTCAATATCTTTTTAAGATGACCGTGTTTCCCTTCCCCATTGCCATGATCATAAGTCAAATCTTGTCATCTCTGACTGGACTATTATCATTAATCTCTTAAATGTTCACCCTTGTTTCTATCTCTCATGGCACCTCCATCCATAAAATTCTTGCAAAGCCTCCTTCAGTGATTTCTCATTATCTTGTAACATAACTCTACACTCTGTTCTTTCTTTGACTGATCCCTTCATCACCCCCATCCAACTCCCCTATCTTTCAGAACATATAGACCCCTAATCATCTGAACAACTTGCAATTCCTAATGCGTCCAATCTTGGGTCCCATGATGACACACTCCATCCTGAAGCCTTTTCTCCTCTTACTCTCTGTCACCTACAGAACACCAACTCATCTTTCAAGTCTCAGGCAAAATTTGTCTGTTCTAGAAAAGGTTTCCTTAACCTCACATTCTAACCAACATCTTCCTGTCTTCCTATACACTAATTGGTGTCAAGGATTATGACTAATTCTACTTTCCAGATCTTCTGAGCTCATAGTGACTGATACACAGAAGTCATCAAGTAAAATGCTAATGAATGAAAACAGAAATTCATTAATGTGACCTGGGTAGATGGATTACCAGACTCCTTGACTCAATCAGAAGCATTGCAGAATCACCTACAATGCAATTGGTTGTTTGTGTCAACAGTATTTCTAAGAAATCGTTTTTTGGGCCGACAGAGAAGTAAGTTAGATGTACTTTGGATAAACGTCCATAGACATTTTAAACAGGAGTGTGGTTATGGGATCTGATCTTTACACACATACTAAAATGGCTAAGGCTGTGAAAACTTCACCTGTCAACCAAGTGTTAAATGGCAGGTCCCAGAGAATAGACCAGAAGGAGGTAGAGGGAATAAACTGTGCTGGAGCAACTGTCTCCTTCTTAGAGCTCATATTGCCCATTAGTTGGGGGAAATTGTCCTAAAATAGTTTCAGAAGAATGTCCTAAAAAGAGGAGCTCCTGTGCAGATAACCATGTTTTACTTAAAGATGAAAACAAAGCAAAACTGTGATTTGGTGATACTCATCACTTTTTACATATGTGTTTATCATAAGTATTTGTGTCATGTAGAACTCTGCGGTTGTGGGAGTCAAGACATAATGTTCTACTCTCTGTTCATTCTTTGAGCAGAGTGAGAAAACTTTTTCTAGACATGAATTATTATAGAAAGGATCTAAAGAACACAGTACTGTATGTTTGAAAACTGTTGGCTTAACAAAATGATCACCCTCCCACTTCCTATTCCCTCATTTGGTGCTTTAATAATTAGTTTAGTCTAATACTATAAAAGGCATGAAAAATGCACTATGTTCTAGGTTTCTTTCTTTCTATTTTAAAAATATGTTTAAGTATTGCAGTCTACATGATAAGAGATGATCCAGACTATTTTAATGAGTTATTCATGTGTGTGTGCTAAGTTGCTTCAGTCAGGTCAGACTCTTTGCAACCCATGGACTGTAGCCCACCAGGCTCCTCTGTCCATGGGATTCTCCAGGCAAGAATACTGGAGTGGGTTGCCATTCCCTTCTCCAGGGGATCTTCCCGACCCAGGGATCGAACCCTCGTCTCTTTGTCTCCTGCATTGGCAGGGAGGTGCTTTACCACTAGCGCCATTAGCAGTTTGCCGAATGACTTGATTGGTATCAGGCAAAAGAATAAGGTTGGCTTTCTGATTTTGTTTCAGTTAGTGTATTGATAATCTACATATCTATAGATATTGATGTATTTTATAATCTAGATATATATTAATAGTCTATAGGCCTAGTCTTAAATCAGTTTGTAAAGCTTCAGCTCTTCTGATGTGTAATATTTAAGATTTCAAAAGATATACTTACCATCTAGCTAATCTTAGAAACTCTACCTTTTCAGACCAAATATAATCTGGCTTAAGTTTAGAAATATAAACATAAAGTCCTTGTGGGAAAAAAATGAGTGTGAAAAGGGTCTATGATCCAAATGGAATCATGTTTCTGACATGTCTGTTCTGGGCATCTAAAGTTCGATTCTTATTATGATGGGTTTCACATTTCAAAAACTTACCTATGAGAATATAAATCTTTAATTCTGATCTTTCAAGAGGCCACACCAGGTTGGCTGAGAATGATTAGGTCACAGTATTGTCTGACATATTCAGGTTAACACACAGGTGACTTGCAAAAATGTACGTAAGAAATTAACAAAACAACTTCAGATACTTTCTCACTAAGGAATTAAAAAAAAAAAACAGTCAAAGATGACTACAGAAAGTGTTTCTATAATGGCCTTGTTTAGATTCTCTTCCTCGTTTTTCTTAGTGGTTTCCCCATCAGATACTAATTTTCTCTCTTTAATGAATCTAGATCTTGTACATGTCTGAACCTGAATGAAAGCTTTTGGGGAGGGAAGCTGATGTGGACATTTAATTATATGGAAAATTCAGCCTGTCTCTCTAGAACTGCTCAAAACATACACTTTTAACTCAGCAGGTGATAAATCCACTCCCAGTTGCCTTTTTCCTTCTACAGTTTCTACTGCCCTAACAAGAACCCTAGTTGTCTCTCATTCAAGCTGTTAAAGCTGACACCCAATTTCTTTGCCTCAGGCCTGGCCCCGACTTAAATTCACCATCCACACAGCAATCAGTGAGATCCCTCTCCAATGTAAATCTCACCATGTCACTCTCTGAATAAATAGCATGAAGAAGCCCTCCCTGCCCCCACGTGACGCACATCTCCAGACTCAGATTCTGTCTTTCCGCCCTTTGCTGATATCGACAGTGACAGCATTTGTCTCTATATACCGTGATGTTTCCTAAGTATTTTATGCACCCTCTGCCAATCTTATCTTCCTTTACTTGAATAATTCCTATGTATCATATAATAACAATAATGCAAGCATTCCCTCTTTAAGAAGATTTTGTGAACTACACAATCACATCATCTTAGAGGGAAGACTGCCTTCTGCCTGCCAGCTACTCCAGGTCCATTGAGGCAGGGACTTCTCTTCTTAATAATGGTACTTCTAGCACCTAGCTGACTGACAAAGCTCATGTTCTTCCTCTTTGTCATTTGCTAATTTGCACATTAAACATGCCCAGTACAAGGACAGCTGCAGCTTGACACACAGTATGGAGGAATTGACCCAAGAAAACCCTCTTCATATGCTTCATTTTTCAATGAAATTCATTAGCTGACTAATGAATAATTGCCATGGGTATCCTAGATAAATGCATTGCCTATAGTCTCAAGTTATGCTGTTTCAAAAAAGCAGACACTTAATGTATGTCAGGATAGCAGATTTAGCACATAAAGACTGTGTATGTGGCAAAGAATCTGATGTTTCATGCCTTTTCTGAATTTTCATCAAAATTCATGGGTGATTAATTTCTTGTCTTCATCTTTGTAGTGTGGGAAAAGCTTTTGGTTTTACTTTAGAGAAAAGGATCAGTGAAAGTAGACATTGAGGCCCTGGCAAACTTTCTTATTTTTCCTTCTTTTTCTTTTCACTATGCTGAACAATTTAGAGTTCTTTGCAATAAAAATGCACAGTCATGGGCGGAGAACTTTTTTAGTTTAAAATGTATGTATTTTTGACCATAAATTCCCTGTAACAGAGATTTAGCACATACCAGAGGTTTTGAGATATGCCCTGTTCCCATTATTATTTATTTCAGAATACCATTCTAATTTTTAAGAATTTCTCCTTTGGCATAAGTGATTTGGAAAAATATTGCTTAAAATTGAAATATTTAGAAATTTTCCCTAGTTTAAAAATTTTTCATTTGTAACAGTTTCACTTTGGTGAGAGAACAGAATATACTTCCATTTTTTTGACATCTAATGAAACTTTAATGCTCCCTTTGTGGCCTATTTTGGTAAATTTTCCATATGCATTTGATAATAATCTATATCCTACAGCATGTGTTTGTACTATTAAGTGTATGTCAGTTTGGTTAATCATTTGTTAATCATTTTGTTAATCTCTTGTGTATTGTTCTTGGTTTTTGCATTATTGTTCATTCAGTTACTAACATATGTCTGCTATACTCTTCAACTGTCATTTTGTCCTTCTTTATTTCTCCTTTTTAACTCAATTAGTTATTGCATTCAATATTTAATGCTGTTTAATTGGTTATCTAGAAATTTAGGATATTTTATATTCCTTTTGAATTAAATCTCTAATCAGGTGAAATGTCCCTCCTTGTCTTTAATGATAACTGTTACCTTAACCTTCATTTTGTCTGATATCAGGATTATCATATGACTTTTTTGTTTAGTATTTGCGTGTTATACCCTTTTTTTCCCCTTTTATTTTTCATCTTTCTGTGTCCTTATATTTAAAGGGTATTTTTTAACTGTAAGAAGCATATCATTTTCTTTTCTGACCTTTGTCTTTTAGTTGTGGTACTTAATTCATTTTTGTTTATGTGAATTAATAATATATTTATGTCTAAATCTACCATTTTTTCCTTCTATTTGTCTTTACTTCTCTTTGTTCATTCTTTTCTCCTTTTGCCTTATTTTATATTAATAATATTTCTTAAAAATGTCCCCCTTATTACTTTTTTAACATTAACACCTTTTTAAAATTCTTTTATTGGTTCCCCTAGAAATTACAGCATGCCATTCTTAAGTTATCTGAATCTACCTTAAAGAAAACATATACAGATTTTCAGACTTTGTACTCTTTGTTTCTACATACCTCACTCCTTATGTAGTTTAATTGGCATTTAAAAGTACTTTAATTTTTAAAAGTCAGTTAATATTCATTTAGAGTTACCCCCAAATTTAGCCTTTCCCTCTCTCTGCCCTGATTCTCTCTGGTATCATTTTCCTTCTAGATTTCTGTGACTATAAAAAGAAAAAAAAAACCAAAAACTCCTATAGTTTGTTTTCCCTTTTTCTGTTTTTTGTTTTTGGAAAAATTTTCTTTTTCCTCTTTAACTCTTTAAATAGATCATGTCTTCTGCTTCTATCATTCGTGTTGTGAAAACAACACATTTAGGACTTTTCTTGATACACTTTTCTCCAGGATCTTGGTCCCTTACATCTTAGCTGCTTTGATTACTTATAGAGACTTTCATATATGCTTTTGTTACAGCTTTTATATTTATCTAGCTTTCAGACTGCTTTCTACAAGAAGATTATTCCAAGAAACATTTTGTAACTGGAACTGAACATCCAGTAACTCAATCCTAAGTGTATTTAAGTATCTATTTTTCTTGTGTCTGCTTTTGTAATCAAAATAATGAATTTTGTGAACATAGCTATTCAATACAAAGAGGATCAAATAATGTAGAGAAAAGTAGACAACTTAACTCAATTTTGGGAAATGAATATTTAAAAAGTCACTGATAAACCATGTATTATTGATGTATTCTGTATATCAGTTTCATAAATGCTTCTGGGTATTTAATTTACATCTTAAGCAAGTGAGACATTGTGCAAATTTATCTAATTCATGATACATAGAGCATTTACAGCTCCTCTGGAACAGACCAACCCACCCAGAAGGAGCAGAGGGAATTATTTTTATATTGCAGATGTACACCATTCAACATCAAAAGTACGTGTGGAAATCTCCCAATGAGGGAATTAAAAAAAGTGCTTCCCTGGTGGCTCAGTTGGTAAACAGTCTGCCTGCAATGCAGGAGACCCAGGTTCCACCCCTGGATCCCTAAGATCCCTTGGAGAAAGAAATAGCAACCCACTCCAGTAATCTTGCCTGGGAAATCTCATGGAAAGAGGAGCCTGGCGGGCTACAGTCCATGGGTTCGCAAAGAGTCTGACAGGACTTAGCAACTACACCACCCCCACATAGGTCTGGAATGTAGATGATAACTGGCTACTGGCCTCTTGGAGAGCCATTTCAGTGAAATGATCAGGTGACCTCCAACTGTAGAGTTAAAATTGTATTCAAATTTGAGGATTGGGGGAAGAAAGGAAGTAGAAGTAGTGAGTGACAGTTCAATAGTATTTATTAAGCACTTGAACTCTTGAGGGTGAAAACTAGAATCAACTTGCAGTCTGGGTCTGTATGCATTTATCTGAGCATGCTTTCATATTTGCTGGTGACATTTAGAAGGCTGCTTCTAAAATGCCTTTCTTGGGTCTCTGTAGCACTACTTAAAATATCACCCTTTCAGCTTATTTTGGAAGCCCTTTACATTTGACAGTTTTTGAAAGAAACATGAACATGAAATAAACTCTTGTAAAAACTAAAACAGTAAAATCAATGACAATAAAATAAAAGTGAAGCATTTTTTCCTAATCTAATAGCTGCTTATCTCTCTGCAGAGATATATATATGAAGCAAAATTCATCCACCTCCAAATGTTTCCATACTGAGATGTTTTAATTTTTTCTTTTTATTCAGAGGCATTCATAGGGAAAACAAAGTTAGTGTTGTTTTTCTGCTGAAGAAGTTGGCAATAACACTTGCTGGTCTTTTACACTGGATTCCACCAAAGAACTCATTTTTAATGGTTTTAACTGAAATTTATAAATTATTTGAAGTCTATTCATAATTTACATGTAATGATGATTCTGCACAATTTTTAATAGGTTCCAGGTATCATCCAAAAATGTGTAGTAGTAGAGTGTCTTAAGACACTCATCTCCCCATGTACATTATAACTAATGATTTTAATAAGATTCTTACTTTAAATACATTACCCAACAAAGTATGTTTCCAGCAGTCATTTGGTAATTTTTTGAGTTCTTGTTTAGATAAGGTGAACACAAATATGTTTGATATGATCATGTAAGCTTACTAAACTGTCGCTTCCTTATTCCCTAAAATTTAACTAAGTTAACCCAAAAGAAAAACAAACCCTGTGTTTTCGAGACAATATTTTCTATATATTTATCTTAGCAAGCTATCAGTCAAACATTATTTACTACTTTTAAAGATATTTTTGAAGAACTTTGCTTTATATCTTATTTTCTGTAATAGTTTTAGATAATTCTCACATTCATTTGAAGACTAAAATGATCAATAGCAAAACTCTTTTTGTGAAAACAAAATATGAAGAGTTTGATAATTTCTAAAAATTCACTTCATATTTAGAGCTGTATTAACATGTTAAATAAATACTGGAGTGCAAAGTCAAGTGGGCCTTAGGAAGCATCACTACATAGAAAGTTAGTGGAGGTGATGGAATTCCAGCTGAGCTATTTCATATCCTAAAAGATGATGCTGTGAAAGTGCTGCACTCAGTATGCCAGCAAATTTGGAAAGCTCACCAATGGCCACAGGACTGGAAAATATCAGTTTTCATTCCAATCCCAAAGAAAGGCAATGCCAAAGAATGTTCAAACTACCTCACAATTGCACTCATCTCACACGCTAACAAAGTAATGCTGAAAATTCTCCAAGCTAGGTTTCAACAGTATATGAAACAAGAACTTCCAGATGTTCAAGCTGGATTTAGGAAAGGAAGAAGAATGAGATCAAATTGCTAAATCTGTTGTATCATAGAAAAAGCAAGAGAATTCCAGAAAAACACCTATTTTGCTTCATTGACTACCCTAAAGCCTTTGACTGTGTGAATAAGTGAGTGAAAGTCATTCAGTCGTGTCCGATTCTTTACAACCCCATGGACTTTATAGTCCGTGGAATTCTCCAGGCCAGAATACTGGAGTGGGTAGCCTTTCCCTTCTCCAGGGGATCTTCCCAACCCAGGGATCGAACCCAGGTCTCCAACATTGCAGGCAGATTCTTTACCAGTGTGGATCATGACAAACTGTGGAAAATTCTTAAACAGAGAGGAATACCAAACCACCTTACCTGTCTCCTACAAAACCTGTATGCAGGTCAAGAAGCAACAGTTAGAACTGGACATGGAACAACAGACTGGTTTCAAATGGGGAAAGGAGTACTTCAAGGCTGTATATTGTCACCCTGTCTATTTAACTTCTATGCAGAGTACATCATGTGAAATGCCAAGCTGGATGAAGCACAAGCTGGAATCAAGATTGCTAGGAGAAATATCAATAACCTCAGATATGCAGATGACACCACCCTTATGGCAGAAAGTGAAGAAGAACTAAAGAGCCTTTTGATGAAAGTGAAAGAGGAGAGTGAAAAAGCTGGCTTAAAACTCAGCATTCAAAAAACTAAGAGCATGGCATCCAGTCTCATCACTTCATGGCAAACAGATGGGGAAACAATGGAAACAGTGACAGACTTTATTTTCTTGGGCTCCAAAATCACTGCAAATGGTGACTGAAGCCATGAAATTAAAAGATGCTTGCTCCTGGGAAGAAAAGCCATGAGAAACCTAGACAGCATATTAAAAAGCAGAGATATTACTTTGCTGACAAAGGTTCATCTAGTCAAAGCTATGGTTTTCCCAGTAGTCAGGTATGGATGTGAGAGTTGGACCATAAAGAAAGCTGAGCCCTGAAGAACTGATACTTTTGAGCTGTGGTGTTGGAGAAGATTTTTGGGAGTCCCTTGGACTACAAAATCAAAGCAGTCAATCCTAAAGGGAATCAGTCCTTAATATTCATTGGAAGGACTGATGCTGAAGCTGAAACTCCAATACTTTGGCCTCCAGATGCAAAGAGCTAACTCATTGGAAAAGACCCTGATGCTGGGAAGGATTGAAGGCAGGAGGAGGAGGAGACTTCAGAGGATGAGATGGTTGGATGGCATCACTGACTTGATGGACATGATTTTAAGCAGGCTCTGGGAGTTAGTGATGGACAGGGAAGCCTGGTGTGCTACAGTCCATGGGGTTGCCAAGAGTTGAACACAACTGAGCAACTGAACAGAACTGAACGTGTTAAAAGCAAAAGTGTTAAAAGAAACAGTTAAAAGAAAAATAAAAGAAGCAGTGTCTTAAAACACCAAGTAATTCAGGCTTCTGATGGCTCATCAAAGTGTTTTTAAATGGTTCTGTTTTACTGCCCAGAATTAGAGGTTTAATATTATAGGATCTTTTACTTATAAAAATGTGACTCATTAATGACATTCACTAAGAAAAAAATGCTCTTTATTTTCAGAACAGTTTAGCTAGTCTACCAACTTTTGCATTTCATATATAAAGAATTTCCTCTATACATGTAATTAGTACCTTTCAATAATACTTAGTTGTTATTATTAGTTCTCCAATTGGGAATTGTCAGAATTAAACTATAGGCGTTAGTGATATGGAAGTTTAGAGAGAACATTTGTTTCTAGGAATAGACTGTATGTGTGTATGTGTGTGTGTAAAATATGGTAGAATTTTGTGCCTGAGACCTTTTGAAAGAAACCTCTGCACATAGATATTTGACAAAATGCATCTAATTTATTATTTATAATTGAATTTGCATTTTCTTGGCAAAAATATATACCTTAGTTGACTGTATGACATGACATTAAATTTTGAGAGAACAAAGTTAACAGAAACATATATACCAATCTTTAAATTCAGGCAACAAATTTAGTGAGACTAATTAGGAACGTTTCCTGTCAAATGAAAACTAAAATAAAATACCTTCTATTCAACACCTTGTCAGGCACAGCTGTAGCTCTTTTTAATGCTTGCTTTAGACTTATACCAAAAGCTCTCTAGTGTCTTAGAACAAGATTTGACCACCTACACAAATTATGTCAATTCTATGGTTAATTTTTTTTATGACAGCACAGACCACTAGGCTTTAAAAATAAGCCATGAGTTCTTAAGAGTTTTAAAACTCAATTTCATATCCACCCCACCTATAACTTTATATTTCTAAAACAAATAGCAGATGGTGTGTGGGGAGGGTGGGAGTGTAGAGTGTAGGATACATCTGAAATGAAAATTCATGGATTTCTCTGACTTAACTACACATCATTTTTTACCAATATGTACACACTGCTCTGGTTTAAATCCTGAATTTCCTTAAAAATTATCTTTACATTTTGTTTATCAAAGTGTTTATATACTACTTGTCTAAGGTTTAAAAAAAAATACCCTCAGGTCACTCTCCATTCCGTCTATGAACACTTTGTGTTCCCATTTCTTCTGGCCCCATTTTGCCATTTTCACTCCCTTCTCATGAACTTCTTCAGAGGCAATGTGCAGAATACAGGACTGCTAGGACTCTGCGTGCTGATTCAGTGTCTGCATTTAGTTAGTTTGGGGTGCTTTCAAGAAAAGATAGGGAGGTGATTTTCTCAAGTGCATGTACCCTGTGAAAGCAAGATGGTAGTGAGGGGATAAAACATGCTGGCATTCTCAGGAACTGTTGGTGTTAGAAGGTGGATGACTAAGAGTTGCTTTGGGCTGTAAGATCAGCAGAGTGGTGAGCATTCCCAACTGCTATGAATGTCTACAAGCTGCCTCTGAACACTGTAAAACAGAAATAAAGATCATCTTTATTGGCCATTTCCTCTATACCATATCCAGTGATAAAGACTTTTATTTATCAATCGGTCGCCTGTGTTCAGTTCAGTTCAGTTGCTCAGTCATGTCTGACTCTTTGCGACCCCGTGGACTGCAGCACGCCAGGCCTTCCTGTCCGTCACCAACTCCCAGAGTTTACTCAAACTCATGTCCATTGAGTTGGTGATGCCATTCAACCATCTCATCCTCTGTCGTCCCCTTCTCCCACCTTCAATCTTTCCCAGCATCAGGATCTTTTCAAATGAGTCAGTTCTTCACATCAGGTGACCAAAGTATTGACATTTCAGCTTCAGCATCAGTCCCTCCAATGAATATTCAGGACTTATTTCCTTTAGGATGGACTGGTTGGATCTCCTTGCAGTCCAAGGGACTCTCAAGAGTCTTCTCCAACACCACAGTTCAAAAGCATCAATTCTTCGGCGCTCAGCTTTCTTTATAGTCCAACTATCACATCCATACATGACTACTGGAAAAAACCATAGCCTTGACTAGACAGACCTTTGTTGGCAGAGTAATGTCTCTGCTTTATAATATGCTGTCTAGGTTGGCCATAACTTGTCTTCCAAGGAGCAAGTGTCTTTTAATTTCATGGCTGCAGTCACCATCTGCAGTGATTTTGGAGCCCCCAAAAATAAAGTCAGCCACTGTTTCCACTGTTTCCCCATCTACTTCCCATGAAGCAATGTGACCAGATGCCATGATCTTAGTTTTCTGAATGTTGAGCTTTAAGCCAACTTTTTCACTCTCCTTTTCCACTTTCATCAAGAAACTCTTTAGTTCTTCTTTGCTTTCTGCCATAAGGGTGGTGTCATCTGCATATCTGAGGTTATTGATATTTCTCCCAGCAATCTTGATTCCCGCTTGTGCTTCCTCCAGCCCAGCGTTTCTCATGATGTACTCTGTATATAAGTTAAATAGACAGGGTGACAATGTACAGCCTTGACGTACCTCTTTTCCTATTTGGAACCAGTCTGTTGTTCCATGTCCAGTTCTAACTGTTGCTTCCTGACCTGCATAGAGGTTTTTCAAGAGGCAGGTCAGGTGATCTGGTATTCCCATCCAGAATTTTCCGCAGTTTACTGTGATCCACACAGTCAAAGGCTTTGGCATAGTTAATAAAGCAGAAATCTGTTTTTCTGGAACTCTCTTGCTTTTTCGATGATCCAGCAGATGTTGGCAATTTGATCTCTGGTTCCTCTGACTTTTCTAAAACCAGCTTGAACATCTGGAAGTTTGCGGTTCGTGTATTGCTGAAACCTGGCTTGGAGAATTTTGAGCATTACTTTGCTAGTGTGTAGCATGAGTGCAATTGTGTGGTGGTTTGAGCATTCTTTGGCATTGCCTTTCTTTGGGATTGGAATGAAAACTGACCTTTTCCAGTCCTGTGGTCACTGTTGAGTTTTCAAAATTTGCTGACATATTGAGTGCATCATCTTTCAGGATTTGAAATAGCTCAACTGGAATTCGATCACCTCCACTAGCTTTGTTCACAGTGATGCATCCTAAGGCCCACTTGGCTTCACATTCCAGGATATCTGGTTCTAAGTGAGCGATCACACCATCGTGATTACCTGGGTTGTGAAGATCTTTTTTGTATAGTTCTTTTTTTTTTGTATAGTTCTTCTTGTCACCTCTTCTTAATATCTTCTGCTTCTACTAGGTCCCTACCATTTCTGTCCTGTAATGAATTCATCTTTGCATGAAATGTTCCCTTGGTATCTCTATCTCTAGCCTTTCCCATTCTGTTGTTTTCATTTATTTCTTTGCACTGATCACTGAGGAAGGCTTTCTTATCTCTCTGCTTTTCTTTGAAATTCTGCATTCAAATGGGTATATCTTTCCTTTTCTCCTTTGCTTTTTGCTTCTCTTCTTTTCAGCTATTTGCAAGGCCTCCTCAGACAGCCATTTTATTTTTTTCCCTTTCTTTTCCTTGGGGATGGTCTTGATCCCTGTCTCCTGTACAGTGTCATGAACCTCTGCCCATAGTTCATCAGGCACTCTGCCTATCAGATCTAGTCCCTTAAATCTATTTCTCATTTCCACTGTATAATTGTAAGGCATTTGATTTAGGTCATACCTAAATGGTCTAGTGGTTTTTCCCTACTTTCTTCAATTTAAGTCTGAATTTGGCAATAAGGAGTCCATGCTCTGAGCCACAGACAGTTCCCAGTCTTGTTTTTGCTGACTGTATAGAGCTTCTCCACCTTTGACTGCAAAGATCATAATCAGTCTGATTTCAGTGTTGACTGTCTGGTGATGTCTATGTGTAGAGTCTTCTCTTGTGTTGTTGGAAGAGGGTGTTTGCTATGACCAGTACATTCTCTTGGCAGAACTCTATTAGCCTTTTCCCTACTTCATTCTGTACTCCAAGGCCATATTTGCCTGTTACTCCAGGTATCTCTTGACTTCCTACTTTTGCATTCCAGTCCCATATAATGAAAAGGACATCTTTTTTGGGTGTTAATTCTAGAAGGTCTTGTAGGTCTTCATAGAACCATTCAACTTCAGCTTCTTCAGCATTAATTGTCGGAGCATGGACTTGGATTACCATGATATTGAATGGTTTGCTTTGGGAACAAACAGAGATCATTTTGTCATTTTTGAGATTGCATCCAAGTACTGCATTTTAGACTTTTTTGTTGACTGGATGTGAGAGTTGGACTTTAAAGAAAGCTGAGCACCGAAGAATTGATACTTTTGAACTGTGGTGTTGGAGAAGACTCTTGAGAGTCCCTTGAGTCCAAGGAGATCCAACCAATTCATCCTAAAGGAGATCAGTCCTGGGTGTTCATTGGAAGGACTGATGTTGAAGCTGAAACTTCAATACTTTGACCACCTGATTCAAAGACCTGACTCATTGGAAAAGACTCTGATGCTGGAAAAGTTGAGGGCTGGAGGAGAAGGGGATGACAGAGGATGAATGGTTGAATGGCATCGACTCAATGGACTTGTTTTTGGGTGGACACCAGGAGTTGGTAATGAGCAGGGAGACCTGGTGTGCTGTGGTTCATGGGGTCGCAAAGAGTCGGACACGACTGAATGACTGAACTGAACTGAACTGATGATGTCTACTCCATTTTTTCTAAGGGATTCTTTCCCACAGTAGTAGATATAATGGTCATCTGAGTTAAATTCACCCATTCCAGTGCATTTTAGTTCGCTGTTTCCTAAAATGTTGACGTTCACTCTTGCCATCTCCTGTTTGATCACTTCCAATTTGCCTTGGTTCATGGACCTAACATTCCAGGTTCCTATGCAATATTGCTCATTACAGCATCGGACTTTGCTTCCATCACCAGTCACACCCACAATTGGGTGTTGTTTTTGCTTTGGCTCTATCTCTTCATTCGCCTGTGTAGCAACTTTTAAATTAATTCAACTTGCCTCATATGCCCAGGATTACAAAGGCCTGGTCACCTGGATGAAATCCAAAGGCTGAGCAGGTCCTTCCTTGTAGGTTACACTCTCTTCTTCCTCCTCCTCCTCCAAGGGGGCAGAAAGTATGTTTTCACTGGTATTTTTCCAGGCTAAACTGCCATTTTTGATTCCACAGTTACAAATTTCAAATCATTTTCAAAGTCCATCAAAATAGGATGTTTCTCCAAATGAAATTTGTGATTTATGTTTCACAGGGAAAGAATATTACCTTCCTGATCCTCAGCGATTACCTATTTCTCACTAGTCTCATCAACGGTTGCAGCGGCTAACCTCGATTACCAATAGCAGAGGCTTATAACCTGGCCAGTGCTGAAAGATGAGCGCAGTTAGGCCTGTGATAGAATGAAGGTGGAAGCAAGCCTCACAGTTGGCTCTCCAGCCTCTTGTATTGTCCACGTTTTCCCAAACTGATTCTGTCTCCTGAACTCTAGGCCCATCTGTGTAATGGCCTACTTGAGGTCTCCACGTGAATATCTTAAAGATAAGAGAAGTTCAAACCCATCTGAAATGGAATCCACTATTTCCTGACCCCCTGTCCCACCACTGGTGGTATATCTTCCCATCTCAAGTTGGTGATAGATGTGCCCTTCTATCCGCTCAAAGTAAAATCCTTGGCTCCTGTTTCTCTTAGGTCCTTTCATCCATCCCATGATGACACCCTATAACCCTGCCTTCCGATAGCATTGGAATGCATCAGATCGGACCTTTCCCTACCATTGCTGCTGCTACCATCCTGCTCTGATGTGCCTCCACTTCAACAAAGCAGCCAAAACGATCCTCTTAAACAGCTAGATTATCTCATCCTTCCCTTCTCTCTTGATGCAGAGTCAATGCCGGTGTTCCCATCGCGGCTTTGGGGTCACATGCAATCAGCCCTGAGCTCTGTGGCCTCATCTCCTCCTGCCCTTCCTTCTCTCGCTTCCCAGGTTCAGCAACGGTGGCTGCCTGGCTTCTCTTTCAAGGAACTGCTGAAGGCATTGCTGGAGCTGCTTCTCTGCCCTGGCCGTTCTTCCTCAGACATCCACAGGTGACTCTCTCCTGCCTCCCACCCCCATCAAGCGTCCGGTTTTTGTTTAACTCTCCCCTGCACGGTGAAGCCTGCTGTCCCGCCCTGGCCGCCCTGTTAACGCTGCCTCCTGACCGGTCTTTCCCTCCCTTCGCTGGTCGGATCAGCCTTATCCTGCTCTGATGTTTTCTCTGTGCTACCACTCTTGTAACATTTTAACCTACTCTGTGTTTTTAAATTGTGTTTTCTTGGTTATTGTTCATTACACTCCAGGATGTAAGATTTGTGGGCTCATGGATCTTTGTGACATTCACAGATGTAATCCAGATGGTTAGGGAAATGCCACCAAATGAGTGAAAGAATATTAGAATGGTTTTTATTTTGGGCATTGGCAACAGAATCCCACAGTCAGACTTTTCTGAAAGCAATGTCAGTGATAACTTGAGACCATTTAGTGGATGTGGTTAAAAATAGTCAATAGAAGGCTTTTCGAGTTTGCTTTAGGCAGCCTCAGGGGTAGGAAAGCAGGCTGAATTCCACATAATTTCCTCCCTAGAAAACATGGTCTCAGGCTACCTGCCAGGATGGGTTTCCTTGGAGGCTCGTTGAAAATGTCACTATCTCTAAAAACGCTTGCTTCCCTTCCGTCGTCTGTAAGATTGAATTGTTCCGTTTGTGAAGCAAGTACTGCCGGGGGAATAGCAGTGAACAAAGAAGACAGGATCCCTGCTTCCCTCATCTCACATTGCCGTGGGAAGAGACCCCCAAGTGACAGAGAAGTAGGCGATTAAAAACAGATAACCCAAAAGTTAAATAGTTAAGAATGGGAGGAGAGTAAGTGGTTCCAGGAGTCAAGGGGCTGACAGTTTTACTTGGGGGGACATGTCAGGGACATCCCAGTGAGCAGAGCACATCTGAAAAAGAGCTTGATTGGTAGAAATTGCGGGTATTTGAGGAAGAGGAACACCGGTGAAAAGGCATGAGGTAGGGTGGGATCCAGTGCTGTGGAGGTCATGTCGGCTGGAGGTGAGTGAAGACATGAAGTCCGTGAGACAGTAGCAGAAGTGATCAGGGTCTGTTGTGTGTGTCTTGCTGGATGAGGAACATCTTAAAATAGGATAAAGTCTTATACAAAACTGAGCATTCAGTATACACCAGGTTCTCAACAAATGCTGTTCAATATTGACTAAAACTTTCCTTCCATGCTTTTCTTGGATGTAAATTTAAAAATCAAGACATCATTTGAAATAAATAAGCTTTTAATAGACATGTATCTCTTCAGCTATTAAAATATTCTCCTTAAAATCACACTTTCTCTTTCACATTTATACCAAAAATGCAAAAGGAACTAACATGCCTTCAGTTAAATAGAACTAGTAGTAAATTTTTTAACTTTCTGAAGTCAGTTTCTGAATAGTGTCATTTTGAATAATGTCTGTAACTATTTTTTCATAGAGCTAGGAATTTGATAGTAATTATATTTTAAGGAAAACATATTTCATTTTATGAAAATTCTTTTGACCCCAAAATCAATGAATGCCAGAACTGTCTCCTAACAAAAATAGCATGAAATTTATCTTGTGATTAAAATAATTTGCATAGTTTTGCTTGTTTTTATCTTAGTACTACTAATTTATAACTGTCTTTTAAGAAGTGACTTTTATACAAGTATGCTAGTAACCAACAATACTTGCTAAAAATAAATCTGAAGGCTGTGCTTTGCTGGAAGTTTGCAATTGATAAGTTCAGCTGTCTGGAGATATTATTTAAAATTTATTTTTATTTCAGCAACATAAAGCACTTTTATAGAGAAAAAAATATCTTCTTCATTAAAGCATTTAAATTATTTTCAAACAGGAAAAAACCACACTTGGTATTATTTTTGCTATTTGGTGTCCCAGAAAATGATCATTAGGTGGCAAGATGGTCAATCTGAGAAAATAAGTGGGTGGAACCTCATGTGTCAAGACTCTATAGATTCGTTTATTCACATTTTATAGATGCCTTCTTCTAAGAGTTCTTTCTGTAAGCTAGCAATCTTTTAGTCTTAGGAATCTCCTGGGTGAAATCCACCAGACTGAGTTTAGAAAGGGATGTGATTGCATTCATATTTTCATACAAATCAATTTTTAAATGACTCTATTTTTCAGGCCCATTTGTGCTCTCAGACTCATAAATAGTTCTGATGGTTATTTGTAATATAGGCCCATAATTTGTATTCTTTTGGTTCATGATTTTTATTTGTGAAAAATTTAGAGTGATATTGTATGTGCATCCAATACATTTACAGCTTGATGAAAGTATTTGTCCTTTTGAGAAGCTAAGAATGGTCCACTTAATAGCAATAATTAGGAATAACAACTTCTTGTTTCCCAAATCAGACAGAATTAAGGACCAAACCTGAACATGACTATAGTCAATTTTCTGTTTATATGACCTTAAAGATCTTAAAGTCCTAAAGTCTAGACCCAGTTGTTTTTTATTTTTCTGTTTAACTCCCACATTCACTCTTCACACTGTGTGTTTCTGGAAGATATTTTTCCAGGAAGTATAAGTGTTACTATTAATTCAAAATATGCTGAAACAATGGAAAAATCCAGAAGGATGTACATTGAAAACAATTTACTATAGGTTGAGCTAAGTGACTCATATGAAATATAGAATAGAAAGCATTGTTCTCAATAAAAATAGTTTCATGACATTTTTAAAGAAAGTATTCAATAATTGCTTACTGGCTTATTGGAAAGCATAGGTGGTATGAAAATGTTCTTATAAATAAATCATTCTCAAAGGTATAATCTAATTCCAGAAAAAGGTGAGATTCCAAAACAGAAGAAGGACTAGTTTACATAAGGTAAATATTAAAGTATTTTGTAAAGTAAGGGACTGACTGACCACATTTGAAATAATTTGATGTAAGTTGAGGAACCTTGAAAACTAACACACACAAAAAAGATTGACAATTATACATAAAACAGAAGGTTGCTGCACATTTTTGAATAGGGAAATGATGAATGGATGGTGGTAAAGCATATTAATTGATGACTGTTTGTGAGTATATTAGAAAAAAGAATGACTCAAAGCAAGGAAACAGAACAGGACTGAAGAATTACAAATTATAATGGCAGCACTGGAAATTGCAAGGAAATATTGAAGAAAAAAAAACTTGGCAGAAAATAATATAGGCAACCAAAGAGAGAGATTTAATCAAAATACACTTTAATTTTTCTGCCTTGGAATAATGGAAGTCAATTTGCAGGAGATGGTAAAAGTTCAATTTTGACAATTTTGAGTCTGACAAAACATCAAACTTGGCACACTCTATAGAATTTTTTTTTTCATTTAATTTTATTAGTTGGAGGCGAATTACTTTACAATATTGTAGTGGTTTTTGCCATACATTGACATGAATTTAGATGTTTAGGATGAAGGTTTAAATGCGCCCATGTATGCTCAGTTGCATCCGACTCTTTGTGACACTATGGACTGTAGCCCTCCAGGCTCCTCTGTCCATGGCATTCCCCAGGCAAGAACACTGGAGTGGGTTGCCGTTTCCTCCTCCAGGGGATCTTCCTGACCCAGGGATGGAACCCAAGTCTCCTGCATCTCCTGCACTGGCAGGCGGTTTCTTTACCACAGAGCTGCCAGGGAAGCCCAAAAGTTTAAATAGGAATGCCATTAATATGGGGTTTCCCAGATGGTGCTAGTCTACAGAGCCTGGCTGCCAATGCAGGAGACAAGAGATGTGGGTAAGAGACATGAATTCGATCCCTGGGTGGGGAAGAGCCCTTGGAGACGGGCATGGCAACCCACTCCAGGATTCTTGCCTGGAAAAGCCCATGGACAGAGGGGCCTGTTGGGCTACTGTCCATAGAGTGGCACAGAGTCGAACACGACTGAGGAGACAGCATGCACGCCATAATGTTATTATAATGAATGAAACCATTTTAATAT
Organism: Muntiacus reevesi; assembly: GCF_963930625.1. Lineage (NCBI taxonomy): Eukaryota > Metazoa > Chordata > Mammalia > Artiodactyla > Cervidae > Muntiacus > Muntiacus reevesi. The sequence continues at coordinate 49,620,379 of NC_089258.1, read as the reverse complement.
AAATTAGACTAGTTTTCAAATTGGAATTAAAATACTATTTTAAAGATAGTTTAAGGTTACTTTTTATGCAAAATTAAGTGTCTGTGCTCTGTATACCTACTATTCTTAAACATGCAAACAGGCCAAAAATCTTTAACTATAGCTCAGATGGTGAAGAATCTGCCTGCAATGCAGGAGACCCGTGTTCGATTCCTGGGTCAGGAAGATACCCTGGAGAAGGAAATGGCTACCCACTCTAGTATTCTTGCCTAGAGAATTCCGTGGACAGAGGAGCCTGGCTGGCTACAGCCCATGGGGTAGCAAAGAGTTGGATGCAACTGAAGTCCACATGCACACATAGATACAAGACATTGTCTAACCTGGGTCTTTGTATCCTTCTTCTCCTGGTCTCTCAGAGATAAAATGAATGAGTTTAGATATCCCATGAGTAAAGTTAAAAGCACATGCTGACTTGCAAGAAACATTTGTTTCCTGCAGAAATCTATTAAGATTGTTAAATCTTTTAAAAAAAAAAAAAAAAAGAAGAAGTGGTTGTGGGGCGGGGTGGGGGGGAACTTCCCTGGCAGTCCAGTGGTTAAGACTTTGCCTTCCAAGGTAGAGATGCAGGTTCAATCCCTGATCAGGGAGCTAAGATCCTGCATGCTTCCTGGCCAAAAAACAAAACACCAAAAAAAACCCCAAAAAACAAAAACAAAACCAGAAGCAACATTATAACAAATTCAGTAAGGACTTTAAGAGTGATCCATGTTAAAAAAAAAAATCTTTTTTAAAGGAAAGACCATTAAATATTCAATAAATAGTCAATGAAAGGACATTTCTTCACACGTAGGTAACACAACAGCAAAGACAAAGGATAATGGAGCTTTTAAAAAGAGAACATGAACTGTTTAGATAGCTTGATTTCTCAATGTCTTTATGTTTTTCTGAAGCAGCATACTTTTCTTAAAGAGGTGATGTTTTTCAGTAAAAAACCATTTCATCACTGGGCTAAAAGCTTCAAGAGGAAAGTCGCCTGTCAGTTTCACTCATCATTACATTGCCTGAACTTAACGAAGTTCTGACACTTAGTAGATGTGGCTTATAACTTAGCTCTGCTCCTGCAATCTGTGTGGCCTTAGGCCAATCAGTTCCTCTCTCCATGGCTGAGTTTCCTCGGGTTATAAAATATAGATAATAACATAGAAGTTCTTGAGTAACCATTGACTTAATAGATGGGACATCTCTTCAAAATTCAAGCTCCTGTATATATGTAAATCCCAGTATTATTTCATTATATTTCTGAGGCCAGTGACCAGTTAATGATAACCTTCCATTATATAAAGGAATACTATACAGAAACAACAGTAAGCTTTCCTGGTATCAGCTATTTAAATTGGAGCATTAAATCTTTGAGTTAGTTGCATACAGGTAATATTTTCATGTCCAAAGATTTTCTTTATATGTTTTTAACATACAGGATAGAATATTTCTTATCTGTTATTAATATAAATGTGTCATTTATGGAACTAAGGTAAATCCTCCAAAATGTCTTGCTACTTCAGATTAGATGGAAAACCTTAATGAAAAAGAGTACGTGTAAATATACATACACACATATACACAGGCACACACAAATACTCATGGATAAAACCTGTCCCCTTATAAAAGGTATGGGCACTACAGCATTTGAAAATTAAGTGACCTACTCAAAATTAGGCAATTAATTTGTTCCAATTGTAGCAGGTAATTTGAGTCTTTTTTTCCCCTTTTTAAAAAAAATTATTTATTTTTAATTGAGGGATAATTGCTTTAAATATTGTGTTGGTTTCTGCCATACATCAACATGAGTCAGCCGTAGGTATACATATGTCCCATCTCCCTTGAGCCTCCCTCCCTTGAGTCTTTTTTAAGACAGGTATTTGTTGGACACATGATCGATGCCAGGTTTTTCCAGCTATGTAGTCTCCTTTAATTGAGGTGACTCTGTATCCAAGTTTTTCAGGATAGTCTCAGTGTTTCCAGAAGAATCTCAATTATTGCTTGTTGTCTATGCTTAATTATCAAGAGCACCCTGTCTTATTCTCAAAAGTATTCTGAATTGGGAGGTATATTTTATTGTCACATTTCGTACTTGCAAAAAGATCTCAGAGGTGGGTGTTTTGTAAAAGGGCAAGGAGCTGGTTTAAACCCATACCCCTAGGAAGTGGCTGGCCTAGAGTTTTAAGCCAGGTCTGTTAGTTCCCACCTCTGCTATGCTTTTCATTTCTGATTTCTGTCCAGTCCCACAGATACTCAGCGTTATCTTGTGTTATAGCTGAAAAAAGAAAAAAAGCTAAGGCAGTTTGAGGTGCATGTTCTGTGGTTTGCAGAGGTTATGGAGGAGGCCAAGTGAAATATCAAAGTCTAGCTTCCATGCCTATGATCTGTACACTCTTCCAGGGTCTTCATGTGTTTTGTTTGTCTGTTGTGTTTTGTTTGTCTGTTGACTCTCATGCCTTTATTTTTGTATGCAGGTCTGTGCCATGTGTAGATAAAGTCTCAGCTCCTTTTCTCTGGGTTCTGACTTCAGTTTCTTATTGTTATGAAAAAAAGATAAACATTTAATTTTATTAATTGTAGTGTAATGACAGGCTTACAATGGCAATTAATAGAAATAATATTTTTAAAGAATATATATTTCATCTTCATGGCAGTTATGGGTTAAAACTCCTTTTCCTGCCTTAGTAGCTAAGAGAGAGTAATGTAATGGTCATGATTTTTGTGTAATCAACAAATAGGTACTGAGCGTGTTCTCTATGCCAGGCACTGTCCTAGGTGCTGAAGCTACAGCAGTGAACAGAGTGGGCAAGAAGTTCTTGTGAATCTTTCATGCTAAAAGCATATGAATATTGAATTTAAATAGTATACTAGAGATATACTAGAAGGCAATGATTACTATGGAAAAAATACTGAGGAATGGGGAGACTGGAGTTTTAGATAAGATTTTAAAAGATGGGGACTACTCTAAAAATAACACTTTGAGCAGAGATGAGGTAAAGGGAAAATCCATGCAGATATCTTCCAGGCCTTGTGCTAAGCACAATATGACATTGAACAAAAAACTGTTGTGCTTTATCCTTGTGCAGAGTGACGTAGCTTAAGAGTCAAATATATGCTTGAGACCACGTTCTGAGGGAAATGACCTTGTCAGGAAGATCAGGGAAGGTTGTCTCCGGAAGTAACTGTTAAGTGGAACGATCATAGGTGTGTAGGAGTTAAATAGGTGAAAATGAAGGTGCAGTGTGTGTGTGTGTGTGTGTGTGTGTGTGTGTGTGTGTGTGTGTGTATGGGAGCGCATGCCAGACCCTGGGGCAGTGCAGTGTATATTCAGGTCCTGTGTCAGGGAGAAACTCCAGGAGCCCAATGTCAGCTGCCACAAGTGATGAAGATCTAGCTAAGCAGAGACCAGAGAATGAAGGGTTTCGAAAGCCAGGCTAAGAGCTTGTCCCTATTCAAAAATTAAGAACATTATATGCTATTCTAAGATGTAAGTCATTTATGAATTATAAAGCAGAGAAAAGACATAAAATTTATATCCAAACAAAGCGTTCTGATTAAGATGGGCCAGTGGGATGCAGCAAGACCCATTAAGGATACTTTCAGTATCTAAAAGAGAGAGGGTGGCAGCAAAGACTGTCAGGATTGAGAACCTTGGTAGAAGAAGACAGAGGCAAAGAAATAGAGGAGGAGATGCCAGAAAGGCAGGGTGAAAACTAAGCAGCCAGACAACTGTTGGATCATGAAGTCCAAGTAAAAGCAGTGTCAAGAACGAGGGAGGGGTGACTGGTGGTCAGTTGAGGGGAGATGTGAATCCTGTATGTTGGTGAAAATGGGAAGCCGTGGGAAGTGGCTTCAGGATAGTGATGGACTGGGAAGCCTGGCTGGAGGGATGGCTTGCCGAGCAGATGAAAATGACAAAAAAGAGGTCAATATGTCAGCAGCGGCTAGAAACCATTTCTCTACGAGAGGGAGGAGGAATCCAGGACAGCAGCCACATGGTGTCTGTCAGAATATGTGGAAATAAGGGAAAGCTTTCTGAAATTTTATTTTCAAACTAAAAGAGAGATTTAAGGATCTTTGGAAGCCAATGGGAAAGTCCAGTGTAGAAGAAGTTGAATATGCATGAAAAACAAAAACATATTGATTGTATAAGAATCTGTAGATTTCAGGGTGGGGGGAGTAATTAGCTTTAAATATGTACAGAGATCGTCTCACTTGTCAATAGAGAAGGAATTTTCATGTCTAAAATAGGATAAAATTAAGAGTCCAGAGTGAAGATGTTGGCAAATGGGCGTGATTGCCATCAGGAAGAAGAGATTTTTCTAATTCAGTGGTTTCTGTGGTCCCTAGAATGGAATGACCATACAATTTGTCATCCAAACTGGGACACTTTGAGGAATGAATGTAGGTACTGTTAATAATTAAGCTGGAGTATTTTGGGGTACTAGAATTAATGGTCACTGTCTTATTTTCCCCCAGGAACTGCCCCGATACAGAGATTTGAGGTTGGTTATTTGTTTGATATGCAAAGGAAATACAACTAAAAAAGTAGGTGACTGAGGCAGCTAATGAAGTTTGGAAGAGAAAGGACACTGATAAAGTATGCAGTGACAAGCCAGGTATCACTTTGAACATCTGGGTCCTCCTCCTGCTGGGGAAACATTAGGAGCCAGGGTAGATCACACCTCCGCAGAGTCGTCTCACCATAGGAGAGACACCAGGATGTTTATACTCAGTTCCTGTCAATCATTAGATAAGGATGGTCCTCAGATGGACATTAGTTTCCCTTGTCCTCACCTAACTGGCAGAAAAAGTGCTTATGGGACTGAAGACATCTTTGGGGGGAAAATGCAGATGCCACAGATTGGAAGTTGAGCTATCATGTGACTAAGAGCAAATGCCCTACAAAGAGAGCACCAATAGTGCCCATGACACCGAGTTAGGCTAGACCCGGGGAGCTCCTGAGAGCTAGGAGATGGATGGGAAGTTGGAAGGAGCATAGAGAAAATATAAACAATGATACAAGAAACATGCCTACTGTTATTTTGAATACTGTAGGTCTCTGCACCACAACTAGGAAACTTCTAGCAGTGGTTGAGATGGTGGTGATAGTGGTTTTTATTTTCACCTTTATCTGCATTTGGCAGGTAGAACTGACACCATGAAAAAGTAAATGTGTAATAAGTCGCTAGGACCATGAATTGCTCCGTTGCTGTGAGTAGTATATATGAAACTATACTTTCTGGAATTATTTTAAATATTCTTAGACACACCCTGTAGAAATTTTTTTGTGATTATATACTGATGTTAATAGAAGAAATGCATGGATAGTCGGTAACAAGAAGGCCGTATATCACTAGGGGGTGGGTTGTCTAATCAACTATTAGACACAGATCCACAGCAAACCAGACCACAGTGGTTTAGCATTTTCCCCATGAATCATAATACTCTGGCAAATGAGTTATTTAATTAAAAAGACCAGAAATTATCCTATATCTTGTATGTCTCATAGATTCCTGACCAAAAGTTTATAATATTGAATGACTACAGACAAGGTAACTTGTTCTTTGCTGTGTTTCTTTTCCCATTAAATATAGTGAGATTTTTTTTTTTTTTTCTCATTTTTGCAACTTTGGAAGGTTATTGCCTCTTCTCTTACATTGTAGATTTCCTGATATGAGGAGACTAACTGCCTTGGTAGCAGTTTGTTTTTCTATCTGCTGGATTGCTTTTTGGAAGCCTAGTATTGCTTCCTGTTTTCTTTGAAAGTATGTGTTACAGATTGCAAGCAAGTTATCTGTCAGTGATACTGATGGCATAATGTCATTCAGTAATGTTTTCATTTCCTTATGTAAAATGTAGTGTAGGATTTCTGCCATTAATCCATTTTCTATTTGAGCATTTCTCCCTCTTGAGTACTAAGAATTGGGAATTAATGGGGAGATATTTTTTCTTACAGAAAGTTAATGTAACAGTTTTCCAGTTTGGTTCTTATGCCTCCTTACTCCTCAGCATTATACATTATAATAAAGTTTTGGACTTTCATTCTATGTTGACTGCATAAGGAGAAATGTAACAATTTGCATAGCATATAACATTATATTGGAGAACCACACAAACCTTTATATATGAAAGCATTCCTTGAATATGATTAGAATGTAGATGAGAATGTAATGTAGATAATTAATAATACAGAATGTATATCAAAAATATCCAGTTACACACAGATGTTATTGTTATGTATAGAGTGGTTATTATTGGGTGGAATTGTTAGGAAATATGTTTTGTTCTTTTGAATTTTTTTTCTTTCTACCAAATTTAAAAATTAAGGAAAAGGCCTGACCTCCACAGAAAAAGAAGAGCTCAAGTGATAAACTTACCAGTCGGGCAGGCAGCACTTAGACTCTCAGGATGCACAAGTGGGTCGTGATTTTCAACCTCATTTCTGCTTTAAAGTCATTTCTGTATTTTAAAGTAATTACTCAAAATCTAGTGAAACCAAGACACAACTATCTGAATGAAAGCAATGAATGACTATTAAAGACAATCACTTCATGGTTTTGCTAATGTATTAGGACTCCTTTGTCAGTAACCATTCCTTGCTTTATATATAAAAATGGATACTTTATTACCAACATTCATTCTCCCAATATGAGTAGATGTTACAAAGTGACAGAACATGTGCAACTATGAAGTTTAAGTATCTGGGGCTTGTAAAATGTGTATTAGAGTTTACTTTCCCCTTATAGAGTAATGTTACATTTTGTAGGACTTTAACATACTGACCAACCTAGATAGCATATTAGAAAGCAGAGACATTACTTTGCCAACAAAGGTCTGTCTAGTCAAGGCTATGGTTTTTCCAGTGGTCATGTATGGATATGAGAGTTAGACTGTGAAGAAAGCTGAGGGCTGAAAAATTGATGCTTTTGAACTGTGGTGTTGGAGAAGACTCTTGAGAGTCCCTTGGACTGCAAGGAGATCCAACCAGTCCATCCTAAAGGAGATCAGTTCTGGGTATTCATTGGAAGGACTGATGCTGAAGCTGAAACTCCAATACTTTGGCCACCTGATGCGAAGAGCTGACTCATTTGAAAAGACCCTGATGCTGGGAGGGATTGGGGGCAGGAGGAGAAGGGGACGACACAGGATGAGATGGCTGGATGGCATCACTGACTCGATGGACATGAGTTTGAGTAAACACTGGGAGTTGGTGATGGACAGGGAGGCCTGGTGTGCTGCAATTCATGGGGTCGCAGAGAGTCGGACACAACTGAGCGACTGAACTGAACTGAACTGAACATACTAAATTATTTCTTGTGATTTCAAATGCAGTAGCAAGTATTTGCAAAGCAAAAACATTTTTTGTTGTTTAGTCGCTAAGTTGTGTCTGACCCTTTTGTGACCCCGTGGAGTATAGCCTACCAGGCCCCTCTGTCCATGGGATTTCCCAGGCAAGAATACTGGAGTGGGTTGCCATTTCCTCTTCCAGGGGATCTTCTCCACCAAGGGATCAAATCCACATCTCCTGCATTGACAGGTGGATTCTTTAGCACTGAGCTAGGTTTAGCACTATAACACAGTTTCAAACTCTACTCTTTAAAAGGCCTCTAAAGTTCAAAACATTACACTCTGCTATAATGTTACACACTTCCTGCCTAGAGTCTGGTAGGTGAACCAGTGGCAACAATGGACCACCTTGCCTTATCAGCACCCCTCATCCTCCCAAAACCTCCTGGGAAAAGGGAGCCTCAAGGAACCATGGGTGCTCCTTGGTGAGCAATCATAGGCAGAATGGAAGGGAAGCTCAGTGTTCTATCCTCCGGAGGCAATTTCTCCCTGCGTCCCCCTGAGTGTGGGGATGGTTCTATGAAACACCTTCTCATCGCATGATACTCAGTCATAACTGGGCTAAAAATACTCTCTTTCTCCTCTTGTCCTGAATACATTGTTTAGGATCCACTGAGCATCAGAGGAAGAAAATAAAACCCACTGAATTCTTTTTAAAGATTTTAAGAAACATTTTAGAAGCAAAATGAGACCTTAGAGACCATTCAGCCACTGGATCCTTTAACAGTGAAGGAAGGTTGAGAGACTTGCCCTGAGACTTTAAAGCTGTTGTGGTGGAACTCATTTAGCAGCCAAGTTGCTGGCTCCCTACTCAAGGCTTTTTGCCACTGAATCTTAAAAAGCTCTGTCTTGCCTACCATCGAATAATTTAGAACATATGCTTAAAATTCATTGTCCTAGATAGTAAATATATCTGTACCATTTTTTTTGTAAACAGTGCAGTATTTATGGCTGCAATAATAATAGCCATAACCTTTTATTTATGGCTTTTTATTTTGATGTGTTTCTTTGTTATTTTTAAGCTATTAGAAGAAGAGTTCTACAGAGTGAGACTGAGTAAGAGCTAAATCTTATGCTTACTTCTGTTTCTTGAAGTATGAGCCACATTGATTAGATTGGTGGCTGTAGGCACTGGGCAGTGCTATCTTTGTGGAAGGACTCTATTGCTAAATTTGTTAATGTCTCCAAATAATGTTATAGTTTTACTTTCCAGGAGTTTTGTGAGAACTCTTGTGCTATTGTGGAAAACTAGGATCCAGTCAAATGCCTGTGCAGTCTTTTCTTTGTGTTTATATAATAAATAGTGCAGTTTTTAATGTGAAGTTATCACTTTTATGGATGTGGATTTGATTTTTATATTTTGTATTTTGACTAGGAATATATTTTAAGTATCTTTTCTTTGCCTGATAAAAGTATATTTCTTCCAAATACATATGCGTTAGGCTATTGGATAGAAACTTATATTTAAGCAAATTCTTTTTGTTATTTTCCTTGTTGACAGTGAACTCTAGGTTTTTACTTGGCAATCACAAGCATAAGCTTCTATATGTATAAAAGATAATACCCGTTCAACAAATGTTAATTGAGGATCAACTATGTAGGAGCCTACACTTCAAGGAGAATTTGTTGTTGTTGTGTAATTGCTAAGTTATATCCGACTCTTTGCTACCCCATGGACTGTAGCCCACTAGACTCCCCTGTTCATGGGATTTCCCTGGCAAGAACATTGGAGTGGGTTGCCATTTCCTTCTCCTGGGGATCAAACTCGTGTCTCCTGCATTGACAGCAGGAAGATTCTTTACTGCTAAGCCCCCAGGGGAGCCCCAAGGAGAAGAATACAGGTAAGCAAGAGATAGTACTGAGGAGTAAACTTTGTATTGTGTTGAAAGTCACGTGGAAATAAGAAAAAGAAGAGCAGGGTAATAGGACTCTGGAGTCTACAGCTGTGAAAAGGGGAAAGCAGGATACAATTTGTAAATTGGAGAGTCAGGATTAAAATTAAGTGAAAACTTGAAGGACGTGAGGAAGTTGGGTCCCCAGATATCCGAGGAAAGAATATTTGCAGGAGAAAGTGTAGCTTGTAGCAATGCCCAAGGCTGGGTGTTTCTCACAGAAGGAAGGAAGATGCTGCTGAGAGAGGGAGGGGTTGGAGAGATAATGAGGGAGAACCTCAGCGGCTGGCAAACCCTTTTGTAAGGCTTTTAGCTTTGTTCCAAGGGAAATGAGCTGCACCCCCTGCAAGGCCTTCCTGTTTTTCTATTCTTATCTGACCCCCCCCAAGCTCTCTCTCAGTGGTACAGTCATGCATATGTATTTCTCATTAACAAATCACATATAAAATATACTGCATGGTACATTTCAATATACTTTTTTCAATATTAGAATTCCAAATATATTGGTGTTACTATCTGGCCTCATAGACGTTCTGTTAGTTTAGCTATTGTATGTCCAGACATAGATTTGACGTTTAGTAACTCATATCTTTATAAAGGTCAGCTTCCTCTTACTCATCTTCATTTTTCAAAAGTAACCAGCTATTAGATGAATGCTGCATGTTTTCTCTTAATTTAGGTTTAACTCATGTAAATATAAGAAGCCTGCCAGCTCAGATTCTAGGACTCTTTGGTAGAAATGCAATCTTCTGGCTAGACTCCTTCAGAAGCTTCCCTTTTGCTTGTTCTTTAGCGTTGCAGCCCCTGCTCAGTTTTTAAATGGGTAGGCCTCCCAATTAGTTAGCTACATCTTTATAGTTTACAAATCAAATATATGGTTGAAATGGGAGTCATGATAATGCTGAAAAAGGAGGCAGAAAATCCCGACCAACAGGCGATGACTTTGCTTTCATTGAACGCTTGGGATCAAACATAAATAGAGCCAAGCCCCTCAGGGACATTTGCTTCCTGGGCACGAGATGGTCAAGGTCACTTCTGTACATATTTCCCCTGGATTTTTCTCATTCAATTCTGTTTGTGAAATGCTTCAGATCTTGTGGTTTCTTAAGTGAAGGATCTTAGGCATAAGTATCATGTTTGTGTAACTAAATGGCAGCAAATATAGGTCTCATTTAGAGTCTCATTGTGCAGGTAAATCACTGAAGTTACTGTAAACTCTTCTCCCAGAATAATATTATCTAAAAATGATAATAGGATTTTTTTATAAATATATATTATTCTTACCAGTAGAGAGAAATCTTTACATGTTATACATTATCCATAATTTAATTACATAAATTATCACATGGGGTTTGGTCACATTTAAGAGCTCAAAGGAAATAGTAAAAATTACCAGACCATTGGAATATGTTACTCACTGTCACTTATTAAACAATTTTAAATGTCTTTCATTCCAATTCCCTTCACTCACTTCCAGGTTCATTCTTAACATGAGCATTGACAGATGATCTTGGATAAAAATAATCCTTTCAGTTATCTAAATTTGATCTCATATACTTGTCAAAACTGCAGGAAGTGTCAGTGGTATTTATCAAAAATACAGAACATTGTTCTCCATGTTTTAAGGCCAAACAATGTATTTGTTTAGTAAGCAGAGTCTTAAAAGGATTGTCTGTCTTAGACTTTCCAATGATGAGAGAAAAATGTCAAGCTAGTGAGCTCATAGAGCAGCTTTCAGGGTAATAAAGTCAATTGTGTATGCCCACACAACCCCCCAAGCGAGTTTTTAAGAATTAGATTCTGCTTTATTAAAAAACAAAAAACAAAATCAAACACTAGGTAAGTTTGAGAACTGCTACTTACTGAGAAAAAGCAGAAATGCCACGTTTCTGGTCCTTTCTTCAGGGTTCTTTCCATTATATCTCAGAAGTGACCAGTCCTGGCCAAAGACAGAAATGACTGTTTTCCTTTACATTGTGAAATATGCTTCTAAGGTTTCCTTGAATTAAACTGCATCTTTTGATGCTATTGCTGTGACTCTAATTTTTTCTCCAATATAATTTGAATGGACAACATGTTGAAATTGATGTTGACTTATCCTTTCAGTATATAGGCAATCAAAACAAGAAAAAACACACCACCAAATAGAGATAGAAGATAAGTCCTAGGAGTTTTCCATGCTTGTTGTGTGCATGAACCAAGCTTTATGAAATCCCGGATGTGTAAAAATATGTAAATCCTAGTCCCTGATACCAGAAGTTGTCAACTCACTGCAACCACAACACAGGCGCGCTATACCAAAGTGTAGAGTATACACTAGAGATTATAAAAATCTAATGTTTTGTGTAATATATCTGCCTTTCCAGTTCTCCATGAGCATTCTTCTATTACTTTGGCAGCAATTCTTACTTTAACTCCACAGCCACTTGAGATGACTGGCAGCAACTGAAAATGAGCTTTGTCTGTATTCATAAAATTGTGGGGATTACTGACATGAAATAAAAAGATTTGTGTGAAGTGCAGGTTTTCATACATAAGCTGAGCTCTCTTAAAGATGCGCCCCGTGGTGAGCAGAATACAAAAACACCTAAAGGCCGATTCCCTTATAACATGTTCAAGGCTGCTTTGTAGTCATCTGTCTCTAAACCTCTATTTTTCAACTGCCAGCATCTAAGAGTCATTTGGGTCATAATCAAAAGAAGCAAAGGACATGAAATACGTGTGGCATGGGACAAATTAACCAGGGATGAAAATTGCTGTAATTAAAAAGCAGTGCATGTATATTTTGTGATCACAAAGCTCATTCAGTTTGTAATAGAAGCAACAAAATGGCAGGCTTCTGCTTGGCTCAGATAAAATCAACATTTCTTCTGCAACATTTAAAAAGATCTACTGGAGACTTTGAACTAGTACTTCCCTGGTCTTTAGAGAGCAGAGCAGAGGACCATAGCCCCTCTGATGAGAGAAGAAGCCAGAGAGGGAGAGAAAAGAAGAATATTATTCTGTTGATTTTAAAAATATATTCTAGCTTTTTCAAGTTTCTGGTACTTGAGAAAAGATAGCACTTGCAGAAGTGACATTTCTACTTTGCAATGCTGCCAGTTTGCCTCTTTCCAAAGAGACATTAGATAATTTAGATACTCAATAATGCTTCAACTGTGGAAGCAGAGTTTTCCTTCTTACAAATTATGACAGGTTGTTTGTGGCTGAAAACAATGACTTGTCGTGCAACTAATTGGGAAAAAATATACTCGCTTTAAAAACTCTGCTAATGTTCACGGTAAAACATCTTACTGTGATTATCCAGAGGTGGTTTGCTTTGCTCTTTATTCCATATGTATTTTGAAGTAACATTATGATGTAAGAAATTGTACTTGAAAATATTATTTTGATGGTTCAGACAATGACTTTTTATTTTGACTCATACCAGATTAGTGTATGTTTTAGTAACTATGAAATGTGTGTGCTCAATCTCTCAGTCGTGTCTGATTCTGTGACCCCATGGACTGTAGCCCACCAGGCTCCTCTGTCCATGGGCTTCGCCAGGCAAGAATACTGGAGTGGGTAGCCATGCCCTTCTCCCGGGGATTTTCCCAACCCAGGGATTGAACCAGGGTCACCTGCATTGCAGGTGGATTCTTTACCAACTGAGCTACCAAGGGACTATGAAACAGAAAATGTTAATACCTGCCTTTCTAAAAAAAAAATTAAATTTAGAATAAATGTCTAAATTTTAAAATACCAGATTACATTAAAAACCCTATCATTATGTTTAGAGAAATATGGCTGTCTCTGCAAATGTCTCAGTGAATTTCTACAAACTAAATTGAATAAATAAACTTTCTATAAGTAATTCACAGTGTTTAAAAAGAGAATTTGTATTTTTTTAGCTTTATAATTTTTCTTTCACAACTTTAATTTATAATTTGGAATTACTACCTTTAACTTTTCAAGATATGTTTTTATTTTCAAGAATATCTTCGAATTCCACAATTATTTTTTAAATATGCTCTAGTTCTATAGAAAACATTTGTTTGATCATGACATGGACTGTGTGAGTAAATGATCCCATTTTGCCTTTTCTCACTGGAGTTTCAAATAAAACTGATCAATACTCTTAAAAAATTGTCATATGGTTTATACATGGAGCAATTTTTTAAATTTTTTTGATCAAAATAATTTTAAACTGTAAATGTCATTTTTAAGATTAATTTTTAAAATTCCCTTATTGTTATTTTTAAAGTTCAGTTCAGTCCAGTTGCTCAGTCGTGTCCAACTCTTTGCAACCCCGTGAACCACAGCACGCCAGGCCTCCCTGTCCATCACCAGCTCCCAGAGTTTACCCAAACCCATGTCCATTGTGTTGGTAATGCCATCCAGCCATCTCATCCTCTGTCATCCCCTTCTCCCACCTTCAATCTTTCCCAGCATCAGGGTCTTTTCAAATGAGTCAGCTCTCTCCATCAGGTGGCCAAAGTATTGGAATTTCAGCTTCAACATCAGTCCATCCAATGAACACCCAGGACTGATTTCATTTAGGATGGACTGGCTGTATCTCTTTGCAATCCAAGGGACTCTAAAGAGTCTTCTCCAACACCACAGTTCAAAAGCGTCAATTCTTCTGCATTCAGCTTTCTTCACAGTCCAACTCTCACATCCATACATGACCACTGGAAAAACCATAGCCTTGACTAGATGGACCTTTGTTGGTAAAGGAATGTCTCTGCTTTTTAACATGCTGTCTAGGTTGGTCATAGCTTTCCTTCCAAGGAGTAAGCATCTTTTAATTTCATGGCTGCAGTCACCATCTGCAGTGATTTTGGAGCCCAGAAAAGTAAAGTCAGCCACTGTTTCCACTGTTTCCCCATCTATTTGACATGAAGTGATGAGACCGGATGCCATGATCTTAGTTTTCTGAATGTTGAGCTTTAAGCCAACCTTTTCACTCTCTTCTTTCACATTCATCAAGAGGCTCTTTAGTTCTTCTTCACCGTCTGCCATAAGGGTGGTGTCATCTGCATATCTGAGGTTATTGATATTTCTCCTGTCAGTCTTGATTCCAGCTTGTGTTTCATACAGTCCAGCATTTCTCATGATGTACTCTGCATATAAGTACTCTGCATATAGTACTGCATAGTGAAGTGAAGTTGCTCAGCCGTGTCCGACTCTTTGTGATCCCATGGACTGTAGCCTACCAGGCTCCTCAGTCCATGGAATTTTTCAGGCAAGAATACTGGAGTTGGTTGCCATTTCCTTCTCCAGGGGATCTTCCCAACCCAGGGATTGAACCCGTGTCTCCTGCACTGTAGGCAGATGCTTTACCGTCTGAGCCACCAGGGAAGCATAGTACTGCATAAGTACTCTGCAAATAATTTTTAAAGTAACAATATAATATTAGGATATTATGATACTTGATTTAGACTCTAGACTGCTGTATGTAACGTGTAATTTTGCAAAGTCTTGTATACTGTTTAAAACTTAAAAATAATCTCCCAATATCATACTGTTTCATTATATAGCACATGTTTATTTCAAAACACAGAACACCTTATTACACTGAAAATTCTGGACAGTTCTAGCAGCTTCTTTGTGCTGTATAGGAGACATTAGAAAAAAATTTTCACAATCCCTGGTTCACCATATTAGCCAAGTGCAAGTGGAGAAACCAGCTGAGTCAAGCGATCAGTCCCCATTCCTCTTTCAGCTGCAGTAGAATGATCCCAAGTGAAAACTGCCCATCAGAGTCCAGTAAACCTATGCAACTGTAAGAAATTGTAATACATTTTTGTTCTAAGGTAATACATCTTTGGGATGGCAGCAGTGGATCAACCCCAGAACTAATGGCATTCTGAACATAGGTCTGAACATTGTGAGGATATGGCCACACTGACGTTTATGTTGATAGGTTCACTCAATAGAGCGGGAGATAAGGTTTTAACTGGATCTCTAAACATCATTCACACAAGCACAATGGGTTCTTCAAATACCTCACAGGTATCTGGAACTCAGACCAGTTTGGGGGCTTACCTTTCTTCCTTCCAGGAATTGCTCTGGCTGGATCTCAAAAACATGTCTCCACCTGACTGTTCCCTCGCCCTTGAGGTTTATTTATCATAGCCAGAAGAGTATGGCTCCAATCATTATCTAAACAATTAGTTTTTCTGCCTTAGGGAAATGAGTTTAATTAATCAAAACATTCTTGCTAAGTCATGTTGACCAGTACAGATTGTTCTGTAATTAATGATATTTTTTTTACACTCTGGAGTTGCAAATAGTATTATAAATGTGTCCATAATAAAAACATGTTTAAAAGGAAAATGTCATCATTCTGCTGAAAAATTCACTATACACAGCCTTTCACAAACTTTTTTCAATACCAGTGCTCAATAATCATTTGAGAAATGAATGATTATACCCCCTTCACAGGGTTACTGTGAAGATGACACTCAACCGGCAGTACACTAAAAGTCTTGGTACTATTTGTGAAGCTTTGGAATTGTCCAAAAAATTATTTTTGATGTCATTTAGTTATAGACTGCATGTTTTGTTTAATGATTTGTTCAAAATTCCTAGAGTAAATCCTTCTTAATCCTTGTATTACATGTGTATCTGGTTTGTCAATTCATTTTAGAGTATGTGAGATATTTAATATGATTTTATAGAATACTGCATGGTTTCCGTATGCTCTTACATCTGTACATCAGAGTCAGCTGAAGTACTTGATAAAAACAGCAGTGTTTTCAATGGGGAGGGGATCCTAGGATCTCTGTTTTTGAGAAAAATTCCTGGTGATTTTGGTTCCTAGCCAACAACTTAGCAGAGTATAAAGAATATTTCCAAACTCTGCCCATTCTCTTCCTTTTCCAAGATGTTCTTTTTAAAGTTAGGAACTAATTTATCTAATCACAGTATTGTAGCAATGAGTAAAGTATTTAACATTAAAACCTGTTGTGTGTGTTTATATTCTTTATAATGCCACTTTATCCTGAATTATTTAAATATTTATCTCAACTCTATAATTTTTATAGGCCAGGGATATATTTAAGTAAAGTGTTAATAACATTTCAATAATATTGGGGGATTATCTGAGGTATATTCTAGCATGCTTTAAAACTTTACATGATCATGTCATTAACCAAAGGTCTAGTGTTAGAAATTCTGTTTGCTGTAAAGTTTACAGTATAAAAAATTCTTCATGAGCACAATTCTGAACTCTCATCTTACTGCTCATCTTTCTAGTATGCTACACTTTACACCAAGGACATTTTTCTACTGTCCTTCAAGTGACTGAACTCCACGGTCACTGCCACTCTTTCTAGTGGTTGATGAACATGGTGATTCTGGCTGCTCAGGTTGGACATGCAAGACGTCACAATAATCCTAAATACTCAGGTGGAATATTTTTGGAAAACTTTGTAGAAAGGTGCTAGAAATTTCGAATTTCATTTCCCAGTAGTGTGTGGACTTCTCACTACTGGTAGGTAGAGGTCATATTTCTTGTCTCTCTTGTAGACTCCCTCATATGGGCTTCACTCATAGTTCAGTTGGTAAAGAATCTGCCTGCAATGCCAGAGACCGCGGTTTGATTCCTGGGTCGGGAAGATCCTCTGGAGAAGGGATAGGCTACCCACTCCAATATTCTTGGGTTTCCCTTGTGGCTCAGCTGGTGAAGAATCCGCCTGCAGTGTGGGACCTGGGTTTGATTCCTGGGTTGGGAAGATCCTCTGGAGAAGGAAAAAGCTACCCACTCCAGTATTCTGGCCTGGAGAATCCCCTGGACTATACAGTCCATGGGGATACAAAGAGTTGGACACGACTGAGTGACTTTCACTCTTGTAGACTCAGTACATAGCACTAGTAGGTGCTTAAAAAACATTCACAGTATGTTGGTAGAGGTTTCAGTAACTGAGCTGCCAGCAAAACATGGAAAACAATGAATGAGCATTTGAAATAAACCTAGGACAGTCAAGTCTGACTTAATGGTGGCTATACTGTTTCTACCCACGGGACAAGGAATTGTGTAATAGGATAAGAGGAAGCGAGGCTGGCTTCCTGTCACTAAGATTTCCACAAACACTTAAGGATCCTAAGGCCAAATGGAATTGTTAAACGTCTTCAGAAACGGTCCCCTAAAAAGTCACCTGCTTTCACTTTAGTGGATAACTTCCCATTTCTCTTGTCTGGTGATGGTGTTGTCTAAGATGCTTATTGTCTGTGGCCCCAGCTGTTGTAACTGGAAGAGGCACACAGCCAACCCCAGGACGCTTATCTTCTTGGTATCATAAGGCTGTGAGTAAGGGCTCTAGAAAGGAAACCAGCCCATGAGGAAAAGTCCTTTTCATCTGGAGACGTGTGTTCTTCGATTCTAAGAGACTGTTTGTAGTAGTTGATAATTTGCTAATCTTCATTTTCTCGGCTCTTCTTGATGGACCTCATTACATTTGAATATCAAAATTGGACTTCCTCATCTGATCTTCTAAGTTGCTAATCTTTTCTCTCCAATTTCCACCTTCACCTTTTCGTTCTTTGAGACAGATTTCCTTTTCTTTGTCTTTTAGCTCATCCATTAAATTTTAAACGTCTGCTATTTTTAAATAAGAACTTTTAGCTTTTTTTGCAGTTACCTATTTTTAGCATCTACTCTTATTTCTTAGTCACTCAGTCGTGTCCAACTCTTTGCAACCCCATGGACTGTAGCCCACCAGGCTCCTCTGTCCATGGGGATTCTCCAGGTTGCCATGCCCTCCTCCAGGGTATCTTCCCAACCCAGGAATCGAACCAGGTCTCCCGCATTGCACACGGATTCTTTACCATCTGAGCCACCGGGGAAGCCCATGTACAATGTATTTAATTATATCCTAGGAGAACATAGGGATATATGTGGGTGTGCATGCACATACCCATTTAAACTTTCACCAGCTGCCTGCTTTGTCTTTCGTTTCTCTGAGCTCTTTTTGTGTTTATTTTTTAATTTATTTTTTATTATTATTTTATTTTTGTTTCCTTCTTTCAAGTTGGAGGTGTTCCTCAAATATCTACAGATCTTTTGTTGTCCCTTTGTAATGAAAGAAGTTGGTGAAGTTGTGATGAAGGAAGTTGGTGAAACTGTGATGAAGGAAGTTGGTGAAACTGTAATGAAGGAAGTTGGTGAAGTTGTAATGAAGGGAGTTGGTGATGGACAGGGAGGCTTGGTGTGCTGCAGTCCATGGGGTTGCAAAGAGTTGGACACAACTGAGCGACTGAACTGAATGAAGAAGCATTGATTTGTAATTATTCAAACATTTACCTTAACTCTGTACTTTATTTGGCCAGAAATATATTTAAATAAAGTGTTAACATTTCAAAAATATTGGATGATTACTTGAGCTATATTCTGGGACACTTTAAAACTTTAGTTGATCATGTCATTAATCAAAGGATTAATGTTAGAAATTCTGTTTGCTATAATCTTACAGTATAAAACTTCTTCATAAGCACAATTTTGAACTCATCTTATCCCCCTAAATGTTTATATTAGAAAAGATAAAAGGCTGAAGATTCATAGCTCAGCATCCATTGATTCAGTGGGTAAAGAATCTGTCTGCAGGGCAGGAGATATTAGAGACTCAGGTTCGATCCCTGGATTGGGAAGATCCCCTGGAGAAGGAAATGGCTACCCACTCTGGTATTCTTGCCCGAAAAAATCCTGTGGACAGAGGAGCCTGGCAGGCTACAGTCCCTGGGGTCACAGAGTCACAACTGAGCACCTAAGCAGACACATTCTCTCTAGGCAGGATGACATGTACAGGAACACACTATGAAAAGATGGTAAAAACGGAAAACTTAAGAATGAATCTAAGGAAACAAAGTAATCATGCAAAATGGGTTATTTGAAAAGAATGTGTGTGTGTGTGCGTGTATTAGTCACTCAGTCGTGTCCACTCTTTGTGACCCCATGGACTGTAGCCCACCAGACTCCTCTGTCCATGGAATTAAATCTTCCAGGCAAGAATACTGGAGTGGGTTGCCATTTCCTTCTCCAGGGGATCTTCCTGACCCAGAGATCGAACCCGAGTCTCCCACATTGCAGGCAGATTCTTTACCATCTGAGCTACCAGGGAAGCCTGACAGTAGTATTCAAAAGCCACTGACATTACTTATTACATTAGCAATTAGGGCTGTCGGCTGAGTATTTATGGGACCCTGCCCTGTGCATACGTGGTAGAATTGCACTGTTTGCTCTGTGTGGCTGAGGGGGAGGCATGTGACTTTCTAGCCACTGGACCATGAGTAGAAATAGCAGAGTGAGAGGAAGGTGTGGATGAAGGACTGAAAGACGGAAGGGAGAAGAGGAGGAGGGAGGGAACTGAAATCATCAGGGAAAACAAAAGGAGATACATGCAGATGATGAATCGGTTAAAAATACTATACAAGTTACATAAAATTTCATCCAGAGTTTGAAAACTTACACTAAGTTTGCAAATGCCTACAACATTGAACCTAGCAAACAAACTTAAGAAGCAAAAGAAAGCTTGATTAGTTCTATAAAGAATTAGATCAGTAGTTAACCTTCTTCCATGAAGTATGCAAGTGGCCTGGATGGTGTTACTGGCTGGTTTTACCAAATATTTATTATGCAGCTAAACCTAATGCAAACAACCTCAGGGTGCAGGAAAAAGATCACCTTACAAGGCTGGTATGAACTTGATTATAAAACAAGAAAGCACAAATTAGATGTCAGTCCCATTCATGAACATGCGCATCCCTGTTCTTACCCGGTACATCGGTCACCTTATCATCTCCCCTTATGTTCTTTTGTTTCAGCTTCAGTCTCTTTTACCACTGACTTCTTAGACACTCTTCGAATCCTCAGGGGCCCTTCTCAGGACGTTCACATGTGCCTTTCCTGTCTTTGAAGCCCTCTGCTCCTGAGACTCTCTTGCCTGGCCCCTTTACCTCCTCCCATCCTTTAAAATTTGTCATCTCAGTTATTCCTTCCCTGAATTATTCCAATGTTCCCTACCCCTCTTCCATATTTTGCTTTTCTTTGCACTTTTCACATTCTTACAGATATTACTTCTGCATCTCATTTGTCTGTCTTCCACCTCTACAACCAGAGCAGAATTTTTTTTTTTTTTTAATTTGACTTCCTTCCACAGCACCAGCAATTTGCAAAGTGCCTGGCACCTGGTGAGGGCCTGACAGCTATTTGTGGAATGAACTGATACATACAAAAGCATTGAACAAAATGTTAGCATGACAAATTCAGCAACATGTTAAAAAATACAGTATGACTCAGTTGGGTTTTTCTCAAGGATGCAAGTTTAATTTAAAATTGAAAAAAATATTGAAATGGCAGATAAAAAGAAAAACATAAAATTATTTCGACAGATGGGGAAAAGCCAGTTATGGAATTCAAAACTGAAGATACCTTTTTAACCAATCAACCAATAGCATACATAACGCTTGATGGTCAAACAAGAGAGTTGTGTCAAGAGAAAGGTCAGTAGTAGAAAGGTACAAATAATGAAAAGAAAGCTCAAAAATTTCACAGATGGTATAATTATCAACACAAAATAATTCACAGATCTAAAATAATTCAGAGGATCAAAAACTGGTTTTGCAAAATTTCTAGACATGCAATCATTATAAAAATACCCATCTGAACCCCAATAAGGTAAATTGTTGAATCACACAAACTGTTTCTAAAATTTGTATGTTAATGTAATAGTGCCATCAATGGCATGATACACATGAAGAAGAGGAGCAAGTTGAGGGAATTTTCTCCACAACAAACCAAGATAAGCTCCAAGGCTGGGACACAGACCAGTAGAGATAGACCAATGGTTGAACAGAATTAGACCACCCTCATAGACTCAGACCTCTGTGGCTACTTAGTAGTGACAAAGGTGTTCTGGTAGGTTGGAAGATAAAGAATCAACTCTTTGGTAAATGATGCTGGAAAAAAATTGTCGGTGAGTACATTGCCAGTCTCTCGTCAGCCTCACATCAGTCTCCCTTCCAGGGCCCTCCGTTTTGTTGGCCTCTCTCTCAGTTTTCTGTCTCTCTTGCTCTCTTTCTTGTTGATTTAGACTTTTCTCCCTTTATTTTGGTGCACTCTGTGGAGTGAGAGAAGGCTTGTGTTTACTTCACAATGTTTGAATGAAAGAAAATTAAGCAGCATACATCTCACTTAAAAAAATAGACTTTTTATAGACTAATATATAATATAGCTTTTATCTTCTTTGAAATTTTGATACAGTTGCTAATATTTCAGAGTGTATTGAAAAGAAAGTCTAGTAATTTCTTCTTCTATGTGATAGTAAGAACATGGGCATTAATTCATTATGAGAAAAATACAAAAAACAGGAACTAAATACAAGAAATGCTTGTTTGTGTATACAGGTATGTCTATAGCATGTAAATTCTGGGTTCAGGATTTCAACCATCAGCTCTGTTTGAGAATCAGTGGCCCTACTTTCATCATATCTAATATTGGAAATGTTTCCTGGGGAAAGTCATTTTATTGTTTTTAATAGAGTTTTCAAGAAAAGGTATTTTCCCCAGTGCCAGCCCTCCACCTACTATGCTTTCCCTGATATCATTTAATAGCGTGCTTTCTCATTGGAGGCACAGTAAGAAACATGGCGATGGTGGCAGCAGAATCCTCAGCCTCCGAAGATGGTTGTTGGGAGCATCTCCTGGGCCCCGGAGCACAGTTGCCATGGTAACTCTGCTGCTCTGCCAAGGCTGCTTCTCTCTGTGGGAGGAAAGAAGCTCCTCTGCCAGCAGCTACGTGGGATTCTGGCAGCTGGAGAGAGCACCGAAATGGTGCACTGCTTCCCCAGATGGGAGTTCTGAAAGCTGCCTTTAAAAGCCAATAGGCAACTCGGGTCTCAGAAGAGTGGGGCGATCAGAGTCCAGCCCATTACGAGTACAAAATGTGCATCAAAAGTTTCTTACTTTGAGTAAAAGTTTTGCAGAGGATCAGGACTGAAAATGGGGCTTCCCTAGTAGCTCAGTTGGTAAAAAATTTGCCTGCAGTGCGGGATACCTGGGTTCGATCCCTGGGTTGGGAAGATCCCTTGGAGAAGGGAAAGGCTGCCCACTCCAGTATTCTGGCCTAGAGAATTCCATGGACTGGATAGTGTATGGAGTTGCAAAGAGTCGGACACGACTGAGTGACTCTCACTTCACAGGACTGAAATGGAAAGATTATAACCTGATCTGATGGTAAAGGAGGTTTAGAGGAGTTGATACTTATCCATAAGGGTATCGTCAGTCTGAGAGATTTAAGTGACAGCATTTAAATAGAAGGTTAAAGAAATATTTCTGTTTAATTTGGAGATTTTAAGCTCATCTGGAAATGCCTGTTAACTCAGGCTTATCGATTTGGGTTTACTTAGTATTGAAATTCTCTCATGTTTTCCTAAATTTAAAAGGCAGTTTTCAATGAAAGCTATGCTTAATGTTTGGGCTTCCCTGGTGGTTCAGATGGTAAAGAATCTGCCTGCAATGCTGGAGACCTGGATTCGATCCCTGGGTGGGGATTCCCTGGAGAAGGGCATGGCTACCCACTCCCGTGTTCTTGCCTGAAGAATTCCATGGACAGAGGAGCCTGGTGGGCTACAGTCCATGGGGTCACACAGAGTCAGACATGACTGAGCGACTCACACCTTCCCTTTATACTTTATACTATACAGACTATGGCACAAAGAGCATCTCCCCTCCCACCATATATATAGAGTCTAGGCAACCAGGCTTGGTTTTTAGGCTAGAATTGGTCCAACGGAGAAAACATGAAATAAGCAGAAACTGACTGAAATTAGTAACAAAATTAATCAGAAATTCTTTTTTTGCCACTTTATTTTTTAATTGAAGGATAATTGCTTTATAGAATTTTATTGTTTTCTGTCAGACATCAACAAGAATCAGCCATAGGTATAACCACGTCCCCTCCCTCCCGAACCTCCCTCCCATCTCCCTCCCATCCCACCCTTCTAGATTATTACAGATCCCCTGTTTGAGTTCCCTGAGTCATATAACAAATTCCCATTTGCTATCTATTTTGCATATGGTATTGCGAGTTTCCATGTTACTCATGACAGTCTGGTGACCACCAGTGGACTTACCACTCCCTTTGATCCTGAGACTGTCACAATTTATCTTTACTCTCTTAGAAGCTTGAGGTGTAGGATCAGCAAAGGTAATTCCTATCTATGAATTCAGTGTTTGGACTCTTTCCTGTATATTTGACTCCTGTTCCTAAGGGTTTCGTGGATACTTTAATCAGACACCTCAGTGTCTGCAGTAGAAATGCCACACATTTAGATCCTTCAAGAAAAATCGGGAGAGAAACTACAAAGGACAAGGATTTGAGATCATGGGGCTTTTTGGGACACTTGCCAAAATTAAGAGTAGCTCTTCTTTGGGTTGGTACCAGTTTTAGGATTTTTCTTTATTTTTAAAAACAGTCCAAAGATTTTTTTTTTTTTTTTTTTTTTTGCTACCCTGTTAATCTCTGCTCAAAACTGTGTTCAGTGACATTCAGATACTCCACACACTGGTCTCACCCAACTACCAGTGAAATTTCTTCCTATCACATGAGGTGGCAAGAGGTTCTAACCTTTTCTACTTAACCACATTGTGTGTGTATGTGTGTGCATGCACATGCGTGTTGTGATTGCATGCACATGTGTGGTGTATGTATCATGTGTGTCTGGGGAGGAATGTTTAGGAAATAATTTTGCCTGTGCTAGCAAGAGCTGTGGAAGTGGGAAGGTGTTCAAACTTCTTTTTTTAACCTCTCCTGGGACAGATAAGATGATCCATAATTCTCTTAAGGAGGCTAGTTCAATGAACACTAAAACAGCAGACTAGCTCCCCTCTGAATGTAAATTTACCTCACACAGGAACTTTGCAATCATTGCATGGTTCATATGTAGCTTATACACATATACACATTATAGATATAACAACACACAGATCTCCCCATGAATGAAGTACAGTACATAATAATCCACTTTCCAATATTATTTGTTATTAGTTTCTGAAGAGATGAAAAGTCAATAACATGGAGAGTTTGACGGGTTTCAGCATTACAGAAGGAAATTTGATCCAAAATTTCCAAAAGACGACAGGTCGGAGGAACTTTTTGAAATAGGATATGTGTGGGGAAGCAGTGGGGAAGAGAGGTGAAACTGATACATAGAGTTCCTCAGTGCTTGCTGCCCATCTAACCTGAACTTCCCTTTCTCAGCAGTGGCTGAGAAACAGTATCTCATCAGTATTTCTTGTGGCAAAACATATATACCTAGGCATTTCTAGTTAATGCCTTAGAAGAACATATCTGAGTTGACTAGAGAGTTCTGATACTTATTTTGAATATCAACAACCAAGGTTAAGTGATGTTTCAGACTAGTTTAAAGCCATCTTTTGAAAATGGAAGACTAAAATTATGAAACTTCTAAAAGCAAAAATAATTACTATGATCAAATGATTTTTGGAAACCATATTACAACATAATAATAATTAATCTGTATAATAGTTACAGATATATCCAATAATGATAGATGTAACATTCACTGAGTAGTTACTCTATGTCATGCACTGTTTTCTGTTAGCTCATTTAATGCTCACAAGAACCACTTGAGTCCATTTTATTGTCACTCTTTTACAAATGATTAATTCAGAAGAATAACCTCACCCTAAAACACAGGGGGGTGGAGTCCCTAACCCATTCAGGTCTCTCTTTTATAAACTCAAAGTGATTCAAAAGTAATGTGCCTTCCTACATGCAGTGCCTTCCTGCATTCTCTTTCACTTTTAATAAATGCTGGTCAACGTTCACTAAATTGAATTCACACACAACTAACAGGTTTTGACTCACTGTGTAAAAGAAACAGGCCCAGGGAGTTGAAAAGAATAAATGTCATGGAAATAAAAACCAGAATGTGAAATTTGAGAGCAATACAGTCAAGATAGAATGATATGCATGTATAGTGAAGATTAATTATTATAGGAAATCTGGGATTTCCCTAGTAGTTCAGTGGCTAAGACTCTACACTCCCAACACAAGGGGCGTGAGTTCAATCCCTGGTTGGGAAACTAGGATCCCACATACCTTGTGGTGCAGCCAAAAAAAAAGAAAATGGAAATCTGATTTGGGAAGGAAGGGCTTCTGTAATTTGGGGGTAGAAGAGGAAACCCCCAGCAGAAGTAAGCCTTCTCTTGCCTGTGGAGGATGGTTGCTAGTTAAACTTGATTTCTGTACTTTCCAGGACACCATAGGACTGGATTTGTGTGGTTGATCTGATGTCATCTATAAATGCAATACATAATATGTTCCATATTCCTTTAAGTTTGAGAAAAAGTTTCATTAGATTAACACGGAATATTAATTTCTAATTTTTTTTTTCTGTTGGTCTTTTGCAGGGTGTTTTGAGTGCTGTATTAAATGCCTGGGTGGCATTCCCTATGCCTCTCTGATCGCTACCATCCTGCTGTATGCTGGGGTTGCCCTGTTCTGTGGCTGTGGTCATGAAGCACTTTCTGGAACTGTCAACATCCTGCAAACCTACTTTGAGATGGCCAGAACTGCTGGAGATACACTGGACGTCTTTACCATGTAGGTCATTCTGCTATCGCTTCTCATTTTGAGAGTGTATGTGCTCAATGCTGTGTGTTAAATAAACGAGTCTAGAGATAAGTGAGGCAGCATTTTATAGAAGAAAAAATACTTTTAGGGAGGGTGAAAAGCATGTCCCCTTGGACATAATGATAACAAAATTTTCAGGAAAAATTGAAATAATTCATGTTTATCTAAAATATATTGGCACTTAAGATTGGAGACAGATTGGTCATAAAATAAGAAACATAACAAAACATGTGTGTGATAATGCCCCACCCCCCAAACCATACACACACATAATGATTAAAAGGACGTAGTTGTTGATTAGACACTCAGATAGGAAGGTAAATTATTTTAAAATAGTCCCTAACTCCGAAGCATCAATTTAGAACTTCGTCAATGTCACTGACAAATGGAAATGAATAAATAGAAAATTTTAAAAATAAGGAAAAAAGAAATAAGGAAATTATACCCCTTATATTTCCCAGTGTAACTTTATTTTACAAATTCTGAAAATTCAGCATTATCCATTAAATTGAATTTTTTAAGCCTGTAGTAGACAGTTTATCGATTAACACTGAATTAGGTATATAACATGAATTGATCCTTGAAAGTTTATGAATGATACTCATCATTTGGAATATAATTAAACTATCTGAAAATGCTTTGGATTATTACATGTTGGTTTGCAAAGAGCCTTAAGCAAATGATTCCACAGATATATTTTAATGTGACAATACTGACATTTTCTTTTTAGTTTTATCTCAGCCTACACTGGACAAAATATGTTTTCACTGTGCATTATTTTAAGCTACCACAGATGTCTTTAAGATCTACAGATCCTCTATATTTAGGCTACATCCAAAGTGCTAACTTTTAGTTATAGAAGTTTGGAAGAAATAAGAAGCTTAATAAGTGGCACGGAATGATTGACTGTATAAATCTGCTGAAAACCAGTTGCCAGCATGTTTAGTTGATATTTAGACAACAAACCTTTATAGAGCACAAACCTTGATGAGTGTTCCACAGGGTTGCACATATGCGGGTGCAGCAGAAAAATCAGAGGTCATATGCTAACTTTGGAACTTTAACCTTTGATCTCTTATATTGGGAGTGAAATGTGAAATCAATAATGCATCTTTGGCATGAGAAGAATGCCATTTAGATTGGAATAAAAGCAAGTGCTCAAATTCTCTCTTTTCATATTTCAGATAACTAAAATCCCTTATCCTAAGCCCTTTGAAGCTAGCGAATGAATTAAAACCCTCTTCCTGTTGGCAAATAGTTCATGAAAACACAGAGGGAAGATGTGTACCAGTAACTCCTGGGTATGATTAAACCAGGCGGTACATCCAAGGTCACATAGTGACTGAGAAGTGGTAGCGTTTTCAGAAGTCAGAGTTTTCTAAAGAACACATGGGCTTCTTAGAATGTAGTGATTTGCTGTCAGTGGATGTGCTTAGACAAGGCTAGTAATGAACCTCCAATTCTGAGATGCTTTCAATCTATGTTGTTCAGTTGCTCAGTCGTGTCCAACTCTTTGCAACTCATGGACTACAGCACACCAGGCTTCCCTGTCCTTTACCATTTCCCTGAGCTTGCTCAAACTCATGTCCATCAAGTCAGTGATGCCATCCAACCATCTCATCCTCTGTCCCCTTCTTCTCCTGCCTTCAATCTTTCCCAGCATCTGGGTCTTTTCTAATGAGTCTGCTCTTCGTATCAAGTGACCAAAGTGTTGGAACTTCAGTTTCAGCATCAGTCCTTCCAATGAATATTCAGGACTGATTTCCTTGAACTTTGATCTCCTTTCTGTCCAAGGGACTCAAGAATCTTCTTCAGCACCACAGTTCAAAAACATCAATTCCTCAGTGCTCAGCCTTTTTTATTGTCCAACTCACATCCATACATGACTACTGGAAAAACCATAGCTTTGACTATACAGACCTTTGTAGGCAAAGTAATGTTTCTGCTTTTTAATATACTGTCTAGGTTTGCCATAGCTTTTTTTCCAATGAGCAAGCATATTTTAATTTCATGACTGCAGTCACAGTTCACAGTGATTTTGGAGCTCAAGAAAATACAGTCTATATTTACCTATTACACATTACAATTTATATTCACTTGCTAAACCTCAGTCTTCTTTATTCAAGAACAGTTATTTTAGGATTAGTGTTTATTTTGCTGTTTGGGTTATTGCAAATATCAAGTATGGAAATATATTTAAAACTCCTTAAATTTATTATACTTCTACCATGTACTTCTTTTCAAATATTCACATTTTTTTTCAAGACAGTCTTTAGTCTGGTTTGTTTTTTAATTAATTCATTTAGCAAATATTACAGGGTTATACTCTGTGCAAATCACTGTGCTAATCTTTAGGGACACAAAGTAGAACAGAACAAATTATTTTTCCTCTTGTACTGACATAGGAAAGATATGTTAGCAAAGTGCCATCCACATTAAACTCAGTTCAGTTCAGTTCAGTCACTCAGTCACATCTGACTCTGCGACCCCATGGACTGCAGCACGCCAGGCCTCCCTGTCCATCACCAACACCCGGAGTTTACTCAGACTCATCCCCATTGAGTCGGTGATGCCATCCAACCATCTCGTCCTCTGTCTCCCCCTTCTCCTCCCACCTTCAATCTTTCCCAACATCAGGGTCTTTTCAAATGAGTCAGTTCTTCGCATCAGGTGGCCAAAGTGTTGGAGTTTCAGCTTCATCATCAGTCCTTCCAATGAACACCCAGGACTGATCTCCTTTAGGATGGACTGGTTGGATCTCCTTGCTGTCCAAGGGACTCTCAAGAGTCTTCTCCAACACCACAGTTCAGAAACATTAGACCCAACAGATATGAATCAGATAATGGTAGTTAGTACATGAGCTGATTTCGAGGATGCATCAGGTTAATGAAGTAGAGAAAGTTGAGAAGCTGCAATAATTGATACCACATGGTGTTGGCACAGACATACCTATAAGTACTTATAAGTACATACAAAATTATGTTCCTACTTACATTTTTACCAGAAATTTTTCAAATGGATTTAAAGTTAAACTTTAAGAGTAAACTAATATTAAAAGTTCAGATTTAAATGGGGCTTCCCTGGTGGCTCAGACAGTAAAGAATCTTCCTGCAATGCAGGAAACACAAGTTCAATCCCTGGGTCAGGAAGATCCCCTGGAGAAAGGAATGGCAACCCACCCAGTATTCTTGCCTGCAGAATTCCATGGAGAAAGGAGCCTAGTGGGCTACAATCCAAGGGATCACAGAGTCAGACACAGCTGAGCGACTGACACACACAGATTTAAGTATAGATTTAAAATTTTACTTCTTATTGGGCAAGAAGTATGTAAACAATACAAGAAATTACAATATATAGATTTGAGATAATAAAAATTAAATTTTGCTCATTAAAGTATTATAAAAAGTTAAAAGGTGTTTAAAAACTGAGAAATATATTTACCACTTACAAGATTTCCTAGATTTAATAGAATAAATTCAAGAAAAGGATACATATTCTAGTAGAATAATTGGCAAAATATAAAAACATGTTTCTTATAGAATGCAAATGACTAATAGCTTGTAAATATATGTTTATCCATACCACTAAACCAAGAAAATTAATTAAAATGATAATGCCATTGCTTTTAAACTATCAGTTTATTAGGAAAGTTAAATGGTAATTCTCAGTATTGGGAAACAGAGAATAGACCCTCTTACTAGTTATCCATGCATTTTTATTTTGGCACAAACTTTCTGGACACTATTTTCACAATACATACCTTAAAAATTTCTAGGAATTTATCCCA
Organism: Muntiacus reevesi; assembly: GCF_963930625.1. Lineage (NCBI taxonomy): Eukaryota > Metazoa > Chordata > Mammalia > Artiodactyla > Cervidae > Muntiacus > Muntiacus reevesi. The sequence continues at coordinate 49,590,696 of NC_089258.1, read as the reverse complement.
GAGAAATGACCGACACTGCCCAAGGATTTATCTTAAATAGTGTTTGTAATAGCGGTGCGTAGCTTCCTATTACTGCTGTAAGAAGTTACAACAAATCCAGTGGACTAGAAAAATATTTATTGTTTTTTAACATTTCTTGAGGTCAGAAGTCTGAAGTGGATCTCACTGGGCTTATTGAAATGGGGTCAAATCAAGGGATTGGCAGGACTGCGCTCCATCTGGTGGCTCCAGGAGAGAATCCACGTTCTCACTTGCTCCAGCTTCCAGGGGCACCTGCATCCTTGGCTCAGGGCCCCCTTCCCTCTTCAAAGCCAGCCGTGGAGCGTCTTCAGATTTCTCTCTGCATCTGACCCTGACTTTCCTGCATCTCTGGTTCATGATCCTAGTGATCATCTCTGATCACTACGACCTTGTGATTATATAACACAGGATGACCTCTGATGGGCTAGTCCATCCAAAACAGTGTGGAACAGAAGCAGAGATTATTCACGGTTTTCTTGTGACTGAATCGGAATGCCTTAGTGAGTAGTATCCTGGGTTTGGGACTGTGACACTTACTCCATTATGAAAAATGCACCCATTCCTACTTCTTAGGATCTTTTAGGGAACACAGTGGTTTTACTGGAATAACACACATATTGAAATAAAGACAATCAGTAAGAGGTTGTCGGGGTGCACTTTTTAGATTTTGTAAAAATGATCTCTAGTCTCTGCATCTAGGAAGATACTTTGCCTTTCAGTGCCTATATATTCTCATGTCCCAGGTTGCTACCTAGGCCCACATGGATTCTTCTCACAGTAAAAAAGAGGGGATCAGAAGTACCTCCAGAAAGAACTGTACAGGCATATTTACTTTGCTCATATATCTCGAAAAGTTACCAATATTTCTATGCTTAGAAAAAATTTTTATAGGCAACAGTTGTTACAAGAGGGAAAAAAAGCAATCTTGGCTACTGCAATACATTAAAAAACAAATGCTCCATTCTAAATACACTAACTTCCTAATCCCTAACACCTATAAATATTACTTTATGTGGCAAAGAAGTGAATTTTGCCTTATATGGTGTAAATGGTTTTGAGTTAGAGATCTTGGGAAGAGAAAATTATCCCGCAGTATTCAGGTAGGCACTAAAAGCAATCCCATATATCCTTATGAGAGACAGGCAGAGGATGTTTTGAGAAGAACTCAGAAGTCAGTACAGAAATCAAATATCACCAACTAAATGATAAAAATCAGCATTACTACTAATTTTTTAGTATCAGATGGACAGAGTTATCACCTACCTAGTATGTGGCCAAGAATGAGTAATCTGAATCTAACCATGAGGATATATCAGATAAACCCCAGATGAAGAATAGTGTATTTAGTAAGGAGGAAGTGGGTTGTATTCCTCAGCAATGTTAATGTCCCGAAGACAAAGACAGGCTGAAGATGTGTTCTGAGCTAAAGGACACTAGGGAGAAACCTGGCAAATGAATCCAGTACTTACCTCTGGACTGGATCCCACGTTGCAAGGAGGAAATGCTATGGGTCAGTCCAGTTAATAAAAATTATATATAGAATTGTATATAGAATACAAATTATAGAATTGACACAAGTACTCTATCAACATTATATTTCTTCTTAAAATTTATTTTAATTGGAGGATAATTGCTGTACAATATTCTTTTGGTTTCCGCCATGCATCAACATGAATCAGCCATAGGTATACATATGTCCCCTCCTTCTTGAGTCGCCCTCCCACCTTCCATCCCATCCCATCCCTCTAGTTTATCATAGAGCACTGGGTTTGAACTCCCTGCTTCATATAGCAAATTCCCACTGGCTGTCTATTTTATAAACATTATATTTCTTAAGATCTATCATTGTACTTCAGAGAATTTCCCTCCATTCAGATAAAATTATCCCAAAAGAGAAAAACACAGGTAAATGAGGGAAAATGTCATAAAGTAGATCTAGGGTTTACAGGATTTTTCGTACTGTTCATTTTCTGCAACTTTTCTTTTAAATGTGAATTCGTTCTCAAATAAAAATTAAAATATATTTTAAAATAGGTTATTTTAATCTAAGCATTGTATCGACAAACCCATACAAGTTTGGTCTAACTAAACTCTTCAAAGTGTTAGTAATGTCAAATGGGATCTGCATGTTGAAATCCTCAGATTGTTTCACACGCATGATAGACTGATGCAATTCACGTCATCTGCCTCATTGCCCATGACAAAGAGAATTGTGGAATACTTAGATTTTTCAGACAGTGGGAATCAGTCACTAACCCATCGCTCTGGTACACTGAATGTTGACAAACTCTTCTTGCTCTTTTTACATGCAACAAGTTCATTTATGCTATTACATATATTTTTTTAAAATTGTCATAGCATTCAAAGTTTCTAACGCTCCATCAGTGTAAGCGAGCTTCCTATTCACTCTTTCCCCCTTTGTATAAACTCAACAGCATCTGTCCTTCATTTCTTGCCACCCTGTCTGTTACACTCACTTTAATTATTGAGGAGAGTAAAAATCAAGTTTGCCCAGTGAAATAAAGAGAGATTCTCTTTCAAATGGATATGAAGACCACAAACATGGAACTGCAGCTAATATGTATATCTCTCCTCATACTATGTCTCCACATACTATAGCTCCATAACTACTAGTTCTAGAGGCAGAAAAACTGATTAATTTAATTTATGATTTTTTTAATTTCCAAAGGGTTTGGGGATTCCCATACAATATCTAGAACAACAACAACAACAACAAAATCCATCTGCAATTTATAGACAATGTGTATTTCTCTCCCCCTTCAATACCTGGGCACTCAATTGTCAGAAGAGAAAAAAATACTTTCCCATTTCTCTGTGGAATTATTCTATAATTTGACTCAGGCCCAGCTAATCCCATTACATAATATGCCATTAGTGATTCTGCTTTAAAAGTTTAATTGTCAAAATTGTAACTTAGTTATAAAACCATCATTTTTTCATTATTGTGAACAGAAACTATTAGTTATGAAACCATCACAGTAAGTGTGAAATAAAACATAATTACAATTGACTAGAAGAAAAATATGACATTGTAACTTTATCAGAAACGAATGCATCATTAGCCATAAAGCTTTCTTCCTCTTGTAATGTCGTAAGGTCTTAAAAACTCAAGTGTTGTATACCTAAACCTTTGTATCTGCTATTTTGTCATAATTTTTAAAGAAGTATACGGTAATTATCCTACTTATCAAATTCATCTCAGCAAAGTCCAGTATGATCCACTGCTCACCCAGGGCTACCTTGGTGTGAACCAGGGGAGAGGGGGTGGTGCAGTGGAAGAGGAAGAAACTTAGAAACAAGAGGAACCAACAAATCCTGGAAGTGGCAGAAGAAAATGTACAAGCATTAGGCATATAAAGAAAAATATTTTAAAAATCCAACGTTCATCATGAACATAAATATTCCATAGCTTTCCTTCCAAAGGACCCTGAGCACGTGGGCGTCCGCCGCTGTGGATCAGCCGTGAAGAGTTGCTAAACTAAATCACTTGGTCTTTCCTTCCAGGATTGACATCTTCAAGTATGTCATCTACGGAATTGCAGCTGCCTTCTTTGTGTACGGCATTCTGCTGATGGTGGAAGGCTTCTTCACGACCGGGGCTATCAAAGATCTCTACGGGGATTTCAAAATCACCACTTGCGGCAGATGTGTGAGCGCGTGGGTACGTTCTCTGTCTGTGCTCAGAGCTTCATGCGGGTTTATTTCAGTAGCTCTCTGGTGTTTGTGTTCATCTGCCAGAAATGGAAGTAATGTATATTTTTTTAACACAGTAACACTCCCTCCTGTGATGGCTATTTAAAATCTTAATGATATTATTTTCTAATTTAAGATTATTACATGTGAAAATTCAGGTTCAAATTCTCAAATCATGTGCAATACAACTTGTTTTGCTTCTGGAGCTTCTGGATTTATATTTTGTTTTTCCAAATGACCCTGGGCTTCCCATACAATGTTTAGAATAATAGACAAATCCATCTGCAATTTATAGATAAATGTATGTTTCTCCTCCTTAAGTGTATGTTTCTATATTTTACTGTAAATTTGGGTGGGAACTGTAATTTCTTTTTAGTTTTGATGTAAGGTAAGAATTACCCTATATTATACTTATTTAGGTTTTAAATTTTTATTGATATTTAATGGTAAATCAAACTTTGATTTAATAATGCAGTGCAGAAAATTTAACCACATGACATGAAAATTAAGAGTAATATGCTTTAAAGTACTTTCATATGTTTGTGCAGAATAATTTTCACAAACTTGGGAGCTTCCATTTTTAACTAACATATTTTTTCTTATTTCCTAATATTATATGAGAATATATATTTAATTACAGCATATATTTCCTATTATGTAAGGTGTCTCTAATAAGGATGGTGTCATTTATTTCAGTCTTACAGAAAAGTTCGAAAACACCAACTGTTTTTTCCACCAGCTTGTAAAAGTTGTATTATTCGCTCAGTGTCCACAATGATAATAACATGAGAAAATAGTTTGCACATGTTATGGGTATTTGTTGTTGTTTCTGCAATAATTTCTTGTAAGGCTCTTTTGGAGAACACTGTTTATTGTAACACCTCAGTGTTAGGATCGGCAATATCAAATTACAGACCCAAAGGAAGTTAAGTTAAAGATCTTGGATCAATACGTAAGATATGAATATTCACTGGGCCAATTTTTAGTGATACCTAAGGGATTTCTCTTTTAAGAAGGGACATTGTGATTTTAGGTTCTCTTGTACTCTGCCAAGGGCTTCTCTGGTGGTTCTGCCAATGCAGGAGACGTGAGTTTGACCCCTGGGTGAGGAAGATCCCCTGGAGAAGGAAATGGCAACGCACTCCAGTATTCTTGCCTGAGAAATCTCATGGACAGAGGAGCCTGGCGGGCTACCGTCCATGGGGTCGCAAGAGTGGGAAGTGACTTAGTCACTAAGTGGCAACAAATACTGTGCCAATAGAGTATGAGGACTTCACTTAATGATAGACTTTTTCTTATAATTAGGACAGTATCATTGTAACACCACTGTTTGTCTTAGCAAATCACTTAACTCCTCCAGATCACAGTTTTCTCTCTTATATCATAAAGACATTAGATCATCTCTAAAGCGCAGTCTAGCTGGAAGAGTCCCTCATTCTGAAGCGCTAGAATCACAGAGAAAAAGGGTCTCTGAGCACACATTTACCACTGAAGAGTGACTTTGTGCCGGGAAGAGGGCAGCTGGCTCTGTTGTTTCATTGAGATTGTGAAGTTTCTGCATAGGATTGCACGCAGGTCCTGGAAGAAACCGCCTATGTGTCGTGAATGATTATCTGCTTGCCATTCAAGCATTTCAAAGATATCTCAAATAAGGATTTTTAAAGCAAAACCAGGAGCCACTTTTTTTTTTCTATAATTGTAACCATTTTGTCACCGGTCCCACTTACCAGCCGGGAATGGTGGCGGCAGCGGCATGGGCTCCCGCAGAGGGAGGCAGCGGGGACCCACACCGGAGACCAGCCGCTCCACAAGCAGCCCCCTGCGCCCGGACGAGCGGAACCCGGGCAGAAGCAGAGCTGCGCTTTGCGGGTTTTGCAGAAGCATCGGTGCAGCAGGGAGGGCGCTGAGTCAGGCCTGGGCTGTTCCAGGCCGGGGCAGCGCCTGCAGAAAGAGGCCAGCTCCGCCGCCGGAGGTGGGCAGCGGCAGCTGCGGACCGCGCAGGGCGCAACCCTGCCAGCCTCTCTCCCCGCCGCTCACCCAGCTCCCTGCAGGCCTCGGGACTCCATGGAATCAGAGGGGGAAATAATAATGTTTTATCAGTCACACTGTCCTGCTGCTTAGGTTTTTTGCTTTCTCGTTTCCATTCTGCTGCTTTTCACTCCCCCCCGCCCCCATTTGTAGGTAAAAAGTATCTTACAGTCTACTGTTTGTTTTATGAGTTCACCTGTTAGCCTGTTTAATCAGTCTTCCTTAGCTTTACAAATGTCTTCTTGAAAATATATTGATGAGTTTCTATTTGGAGTTCTGAGTGATATTAACAGTTGGAAAAAAACTTTTTGAAACAACCATATTATAATATTATAGGATTAGCTTTCAGAGTTAGTGCTGAAAGAAAATTATTATTCTACCCCTGCTTTTTTCATGCTGTATCAAATGTAAAGTGGTCACTAGCAACTGCTTTCTGCTCACAAAATGGAATTATGCCCAATGCATAAATGCAGTTTATTTTAAAGAGGCATTGCATCTCTGAATAGAAGATGCTAAATGCTATTCTCGTTTCCTAATGAATCTCTTGAAAACATAACTTGACCTGCATTGTGCACTTCTGTCATGCAGCATCAAGACCACTTCAAATTTATTTCAGATTTTTAATGCTGTCCCTAGAAATTCTAAATGTGAGGCACATAAAACACAATAGCATGGTATTAACTTTTAGGGGTGAGGACCACTAGTTTATTAAAAACATGTGAAAATTTCTTTAACTCAGTAACAATTTTTATCTAAATTAAGTAGTAAATGGCACCAACATGAGTACAAGTCAAATGTTGCTGAATATATTAAATGTGAACTTAAATTTGATAAATATAGAAATATTTTCTTTCCTTTGAATTTCTTCCCCATTAAGTTTTTAAACCAAAAAGTACATTTATTCAGTTGCAACTTGGGAGCTATTCAGCGGCTCACATCTTGAAATCTTGGGATACTTGTTACACCCATCACTAAGTTATCTTGTTCTAAAAATTTCTCGTTATGACAGCAATATGGATCTCAAATTTTATCTATGCTAGTTCTGACACATCAGATTTTGAAGCCCAACAGCTTTGAAGTAACAGAGTTCTTAAATGTGGTACTTTCCTTGGAAATTAATATATTTATTTTCCATAAATCTACCTGCTCTAAGTATTCTATAAGACAATAAAAAATTTTAAAGTATATGCATTCATTTGCTAAGGCTGCCATAACAAAGTACCATGAACTGAGTGGTTTAAATGGCAAAAACGTATTTCTCACATTTCTGGAGGCTTCAAGTCCAAGATCAAGGTGTCAGCAAGACTGGTTCCTCCCGAGGGCCATGAGGAAGCTCTGTTCCTCTAAGCTCTGGTGGGTGCTGGTGATCTTTGGCGATCCAAGCTTGTAGAAGCATCACCCCAACCACAGCCTTCATCTTTACCTGGTGTTTGGTCCACAGGTCTGCTGCTCAGATTTCCCTTTCTGAAGACCCCAGTCACACTGGGTTAGCGTTCTCATTTTTAGTTTGCTTACCTCTGCAAAGGCCCCGTCTCCAAATAAGGTTACATTCTGAGGTACGGGGGGTTAAGAATTCATCATATGAATTTCAGAGGAACACAATTTTGACTCATAACAAACAGCAACAGTCTTATAACAGCAACAGCATGCCACACACAGTGTTTATGTTGCATTGTGTGTGTGTGTGTGTGTGCTCAGTCATGTCCGACTCTTTGCGACCCCATGAACTGTAATCCACCAGGCTCCTCTGTCCATGGGATTTCCCAGGCAGGAATACTGGAGTGGATTACCATTTCCTCCTCCAGGGGATCTTCCCAATCTAGGGATCGAACCCATGTTTCTTGTATCTCCGGCATTAGCAGGTGGATTTTTGACCTGGGAAGCACACACAATGTTTAAAGTAGCAAAAATAAGTCATTACTTTTTACCGCATTTTACAGGTAAAGAAGCATATGTATTTACAGTCATCTACTGTATCTGAGGGGATTGGTCCCAGAACTCCTATAGAGACCAAGACCCATAGATGCTTGCGTCTCTTATATAAAACAGTGTAGTGTTGTATTTAACCTTACACACATCCCTCCGTATACTTTAAATCATCTCTAAATTACTTATAATACCTAATACAATATAAACTCTGTAATTGTCAGTATAAATGCTATAAAACAGTTGCTGGCATGTGGCAAATTCAAGTTTTGCTTTTTGGAACTTTCTGGCATATTTTAAAAAATATTTTCCATTCATCATTGGTTAAATTCAAGGATGTCAAAAAGGAAGACCAGCTGTATTTGTTATTTTATTCTTTTCTATTAGCCTCAGATATTTATAGATTTTGACTGCAGCATATTAGACTAGTGTTCATAAGACATATTCTGTAGAATTACCTTTACAGAGTGTTTCATGACTCATGGTTCATTTTCCTAACTTTAAGTTTAGTTTTAATAATAAATCCAGTATTAATAATAGGAAATGTTTGTTAGGTACTTATATATGCCAGTTGCTATACTTGGGACTTTACAAAATACTAGGATATTTAATCCTCCAAACTATGTGAGTAGGTACCAGTATTATTGTGATGTAAATATTAATAATTACCTTTATTTCACAGATGATGAATCTGCTACCAAGAAATGAGTACATGGTGGGTAGTGGAGTCAGATTTGCATTCAAGCCTGTGGCACAGGGTCCCTCACTAACCTCATAATCAAGATTTGCCTTGTCATTTATGTTTTATTTGGGCTAATTTCATAGGAGAATTATCTGGCTGTGAGAGTTTTTAATAATTCACCAGCCCCTTACATTTTAGTGATATCATTCATTGGTGACTGGAAAGTTCTTTCATGGCAGAGATGTCCTCATTTTAGCCTTGACTTTTATCCAAAATCATGAATTATCTCTTTTTATAAGACAAGGATGCTCTGTGCAAGGTGAAATAACTCAGTAGTCAGTTTTGATGACAACCTCTAAAAGAGTCTTAAGGTAAGTTTCTAAGTAAAGCTGTCATCAAGGAACTCTGCATTCTAGTCTACCTCTTAAATTCAGTGTCTTCAAAAGTGAATTTTAAAAAATAATGACACCATTGATCCCAGACTGCCAAATTCCTCAGATAAGGCTTAGTCTCTCTCTAGGATATTCTTAATTTAACCTCAAGAAGGCAACATCATTTTTTTTTTTCAGATTATAGCAATACACTTTAGCACTCTCTCAGTTGGGCATAAAGGGGAATGGGGGAACATAAACTGCTTCAAGCATAGTGGTAATATTTAGAAAGATTTGCCGCAAGTATCTGAAGTAGATCTCACGCATGCACTTATGGTTTCAGAACTGGACTGTAAATACAGGACAGTGGACCAATCTCAGTGTGACCATGCAGTCATTAACTGTGCTGGTACATAAATTATGGCAAAAACAGAAAACATGGTCTCGTTCTATTCAGGTTTCGAGCATAAAAATGAACAAAAAATTTCGGTTAGCCTTAGAAGATGACATTGACAGAATGGGAAAATTTCTTATAAAAAGTAAATCTAGTGTTGGAATTTTTAATTCAAAATACTTAAAACTGCTGGAAAGCAAAAATTGGAAAAAAAAAAAAAAAAAGTCTGAATCATCCTGCTTCCTCTCCAGTCACCATAGGTCGTGGTTGGAATTGAATTCAAATAAAAATAACTTCTCAAAAATATTGAGCCAAGGTTTTGTTTTGTGTTCATTTTTGTTCTTTTGATTATTCAGATCATGAAATATACTGTTCTGCTAAATTGTTCTTTTTTGCATTTGTATATTCAGTGGCATTTTAATTCTCATTAGACTTCTCTATATATCAGATCATCCTAGGATATAATTTCATAATATTCATGAAATGCTTTGTGAAATGCTCCTTGTATTTTTAAAGGACATCCCTATAGCTCAAATGGTAAAGAATCTGCCTGCAATGAAGGAGACCCAGGTTTGATCCCTGGGTGAGGAAGATCCCCTGGAGAAGTAAATGGCAACCCACTCCAGTACTCTTGCCTGGAGAACCCCACAGATGGAGGAGCTTGGTGGACTACAGTCCATGGGGTCACAAAGAGTTAGACATGATTAAGTAATTAATGCACACACATATTTTTAAAATCCTAAAGCATTTTTTCAAAAATAAACTTTTAATTTTACAATAGTTTTAGATGTACAGAACCATGAAGATGGTACAGAGAACTTCAAACTCAGTTTTCCCTACTAACATCTTACTTTAGCATGGTACATTTGTCACAACTAGTGAGCCTGTGTAGAAACATTACTGTTAACTAAAGTCCATGCTTTGTTCGGTTTCCTTCAGTTCAGTTCAGTCACTCAGTCGTGTCTGACTCTTTGCGGCCTCATGAACCGCAGCACGCCAGGCCTCCCTGTCCATCACCAACTCCCAGAGTTTACTCAAACTCATGTCCATCGAGTCAATGATGCCATCCAGCCATCTCATCCTCTGTCATCCCCTTTTCCTCCTGCCCCCAATCCCTCCCAGCATCAGGGTCTTTTCCAATGAGTCAGTTCTTCGCATCAAGTGGCCAAAGTATTGGAGTTTCAGCTTCAGCATCAGTCCTTCCAATGAACACCCAGGACTGATCTCCTTTAGGATGGACTGATTGGCTCTCCTTGCAGTCCAAGGGACTCTCAAGAGTCTTCTCCAACACCACAGTTCAAAAGCATCAGTTCTTCAGCATTCAGCTTTCTTAATAGTCCAACTCTCACATCCATACATGACCACTGGAAAAACCATAGCCTTGACTAGACAGACCTTTGTTGGCAAAGTAATGTCTCTGCTTTTTAATATGCTGTCTAAGTTGGTCATAACTTTCCTTCCAAGGTCGGTTTCCTTAGTTTTTATTAACCAAACGTTCTTTTTCTCTTCTAGTATCCCACTCAGGGAGAACAGTTAGCATGGTACAGTTTAGTCATTTCTCCTTAGGCTACTCTGATCTGTGCCATTTTCCAAGACTTTCCTTGTTTTTGATGGTCTAGAAAGTTTTGTGGGGGTAGTAGTTAGGCATTTTATAGAATGCACCTGAATTGAAATCTGCCTGGTATATTTCTCATGATTTGAACTGGGGCTTTGGACTTTGGGAAGGAACACTACAGAGACTGCTTTCTCATCACATCATTTCTCATACATTTAATGAACTGTTGAAAAAGGAAGCTAGAGATCTGAAGTAACACTCTCTGATTCATGTCTTCCCAAACGAAATAGTTCTATTAAAAGCAATCCTGTTATACACATAAAAGCACAAAGTGGAATGGTGGTTGCCAGGGGCTGAGAGTAGGGAAATGGGGAGACGGTGATCAAAGGGTACAAACTTTCAGTTATACAGAGTGAATAAATTGTTGATGGATTTGCCTAGAGGTCCAGTGGTTAAGATTCTGTGCTTCAGCTGCAGAGGGTAAGTGTTCAATCCCCGATCAGGGAACTAAGATACCACATGCCATGCAGTGGAAGCAAAGTAACTAAATAAAATAAAATGTGGGGGAAATATGTTAAAATACAGTTATCATAGATTAATTGTACATAGCAGGATAATATTCCGTTTTCATTTTTACAGAATATTTAAAGCCCTGTTTTTTATTTAATTAATATAACGTTAAATTTTATAATTCGATGCCCACTGAAAAGTTCTTGGGAAAGATTGAAGGCGGGAGGAGAAGGGGATAACAGAGGATGAGATGGTTGGGTGGCATCACTGACTCAATGGATATGAGTTTGAGTAAACTCTGGGAGTTGGTGATGGACAGGGAGGCCTGGCGTGCTCTAGTCCATGGGATCGCAAAGAGTTGGACACGAATGAGCGACTGTACTGAACTGAACTGAAAAGTTCTAAGGAAATATATCTATAACTAATGAATTTTCAATTTCTACTTATAAAGATATTCTAGTTTAAATGAAGTCATTTTCACATATAGATTTTTTAATCAAATTTTATAATAAAGCTAGAAATTCACCTTAAGGATAGAAAATATCCTCCAATTTGTAGACTTTATGAATCCTAATGTGGCATCCTGAATCCATTCACTCACAGCAACTGCTTCTACTGTGAGTAACCTCAATTTTATATGTTCAGGTGAAACTGCAAATAGAAATGTTTTTTTTTAATTGGTTCAATTGATTTCAATGTGCCAAATATTTCCATACATGTAAGAGTTATAATTTAAACAGGCTACTGGATTGGGGATTCAGTGATAACTGTGGATTACAGATGGTCTTTTGCCAATACTTATTGTTTAGTAGATACCTGTCTTTTCCAATCAGAAGGCTCATGCCCACTGTACTGGAAATAACCTCCACACAAAAAATTTTTATTTTATCATTTCTTTTAGAAAAAAAGGAATTACATCTTTCTGATTTTGCCTTTAAACCAGTAACGTTTTACAAAACATGAAATTTTACCACATTTTTGAGACTCAATTTCCTTATCTCTTTTTCTCATTTTAGGATTAGCAACCATAGTTTATGTTTTTTAATTACTTTATGGGGAGATGATATAAATTAAGGATATAAAAATCAAAAGCTCACTGAGGAATGAATAAGCCTGGTTGTGGTGGTGGTTTAGTTGCTCAGTTGTGTCCAACTCTTGTGACCACATAGATTGTAGCCCGCCAGATTCCTATGTTCATGGGATTTCCCGGGCAAGAATACTGGAGTGGGTTGCCATATTCTTCTCTAAGGGATATTCCCCACCCCGAGTCCCACCCCCCAGGGACTGAACTCACGTCTCCTGCATTGACAGGTAATTCTTTACCACCGAGCCACCAGGAAGGCCCATGTCTAAGCCTAGTATTATTATATTGGGATTCTTGGTCAGAAGACCATTTCTCAGATATTCACAATGTAATTGACAACAAAATAACATTCACTAAAGGGAAATTTCCTCTATGGTAATATTTGTTGGAAAGGAGGCTGGCGATGCTTTTATCTCTAATATAATTTGATTTGATTTGATTTGAATTCTGCTTTCACTTGAAAAAGTAAAGCCTACATAAGCACACACGTGCTGAGCACATTGATGAACATGGATGGCTTACAGTGTTTGTTCAGAGATTGGTTAAAATCTTCGAAAGACGTTGTTGACCAGTATATACCCAAGGCCTTGTATAGTACACATTGTTGACACAGGGGACATTTTAATTATTAATGAATTAAAAAGTAAAGGACTTTGATCAAGGGTTTGGAAAATAGAAAGAAGCTCTATAAGTAACCTGAAGGATGCAAATTAGAATGAACTGTTTAGAATACTGCAATCATCCAAGTGTCAGATAGGGCAACCGCAAACTCATGATGAATCCTGTACTATATTCTGAAGCATTTTAGTTTGATTTGTTGAATGCATAAGACCAATGCAAGGTAATAAAGAAGAGCATTACAATTAGTGTATTTTTAATAGACTTTATTTTTTAGAGCAACTTTAGGTTCAGAGAAAAATTGAACAGAAAATATATTAATAGAAATTTCCTAAATATCCCCCACCCCGACATATAAACAGCCTTCCTCACTCTCAAAATCTTGCACCACGTGGTACATTTGCTACAATCAATGACCCGACACTGACGCATGATAATCACCCAAAGTCCATAATTTGCCCTAGACGTCACTCTTGGTGTTGCACATGCGGTGAGTTTAGACACGTATCTGACACATATCTGCCTCTATAGCATAAAACAGAATACTTTTACGGCCCTGAAAATCCTGCACTCCACCTGTTCGCGCCCCTCTCTCCACTCTTGGCAGCCACCTGTCCTCTGACTGTCTCCATAGTTTTGCCTTTTCCAGAATGTCATATAGTTGGAATCATACATTATGTAATCTTTTCAGGCTTTTTTCGCTTAGTCATATGCATTTAAGGTTCTTCCATGTTTTCCTGTGGCTTTATATAAGTCATTTCTCTTAGAGCTGAATAATATTCCACCGTCTGAATGTAGCACAGTTTATTTCTCCATTCAGCTACTGAAGGACATTTTAGCTGCTTCCATGTCTTGACAGTTATGAATAAAATAGGTATAAACATGGCAAATAGTTTTTTTTAAAAGCAAGTTTCTGATCACCACTTGTGCCAAGATAGTTTTAGGCCATAATGTTGACAATAATGATGATTGCATATTTTCAAGTAATTTACATTATAACGTGAGTAATTTTTTCATCAGTAAACTTTACACTGTGTTTTTCACAGCCTACTGAGTTCAATATTGTTAGTGCTGTTTCATTTTGCACTCTTAGTGATAGCATATTCAGGTGTCCATTTGCTTCATATTAGAGCTGTGGCTCTCAACCAGATGCCGTTTCCCCACTCCTTGCCTTCTCCCCCAGGGGACACAGAAATTTTGGTTATGTAACTATTGTCTATTGAGTAGAGACCAGGGATGTTGTTAAACATGTTGCAATACAATCCATAACAAAGAATATTCTGGCCCAAATTTTCAATAGTGTTGAATCTGGGAAATCTTGATTTCAAATTTGGCTCATATTAGTCCCTCACTCATCTACACATTTGGCTATTTTGTTGACATTGGCATGGATTTCTGGCAAATCATTCCAATTGTGCTTTTTTTTTTTTTTTTTTCGACTTCAGGTGTGGTATCCTGAAGAGGTTAAGGAAAATATCAGAGAAGTTTTCACATCAAATGTACTCATGAGAACTTTATTGATTCCCATAGAGCAGTAGTTCTTCATGTCAGATACCCATTAAAATTGTCTGCAAAGGTATTGTAAATTCAGATACAGTTGTCATGGGCAAAGCCTGATCTCTTTCTCAGATTTGCCAGATGATCCTACAGTGTGTCCACGGTTGGAAACCTCTGTCAGAGGCCATGACCCTCAGCTCACGTTCACCCAGCAAGACTGCTGGATGACCAGATCCCTAAACCCAGAGATGTTTCTGCCTTAAAATCTACAGCTGTTTCCTCTTGCTGTTCAAATGGGGACATGATTGAACTGATACTTTACAAATCCATTCCCAATGAGGAAATGTCATTGAAAACATATTTTTGTGAAATGAGGGAGCTCTGAGTTAACAAATACTTTATCTAAGTATTTTTATAAGCTGTGCTGTAAAACATTGATGAGAAAGAGACTTTATAGACAGTGTGCTGAGTGGAACCCAACAGTATATGTTTGGTATATGTTTGCATATACCCACAGGGAGGCCTGGCGTGCTGTGGTTCATGGGGTCTCAAAGAGTCAGACACGACTGAGTGACTGAACTGAACTGAACTGATAGATCCATTTAATTCATTTCACTGAAGTTTGAGTCTGCATTATGCCCGAATTTATTCATTATATCATAACATTAAATTTGATATATGGCTAACTTTTTCAGTGTTTACATAGTCCTTAGAGACTCTTGGAGTCAGAGTCAGCCGACTCTTTTTTCATCAGTTCAGCTAACATCTGAGATGTTATTTTTACCCAGACTATGTGTACCCAGGTACACATCTGCTGAAGTTCCCCCAGAAAGTCTATGGCTCAACCAAGTGTGATTTTCTTAGACATCAAGCTTAAGTTCATAGGCACTCAAATGAAAAATGAATTACCTTTTACAAGTCACTCTTAAGTTAAATACACTGTAATCTCAAAGCTGCATCAGCAAGGGGTAATCATCTGTTTTTCTTCCAAAGACTAAGAAAACCTTGTTTCTTGCAGTTCTGTATTTCAATTTCCCTTCTAAATTTCAAACAATAATTAGAACATCTAGGTTGAAATCAAAACAATAATACATATTTTTTAAAATTTTAAGCCACTAAGAAGGAATTCACAGCAAGGTTGTTGAGTGTAATACTAACATGTATTAGACCCTCAACAAATGTATTTTGAATAAAAATAAAAATGAAACAAGAACTATGGTACCAAGAAGGTGCCTATTGTGAAAGTCATTTGCATGTTCTGATGAAATGGTACTCAATAATGATGTGATAATAAGATTGCTGGGTATTAATTATGAATCTGGCACCCAGGTCTTTATCATTTAATGGCATTAAATGGCATTAATGTCATTAAAAAAATGACAGTTTTTGCCATCCAAGATCAACAAGTTAACTAATCTAAACCAAACCAAAGAAATTTTACTGAGTTATTTTTCTTTGTGAATTAGGAGGAAATGGTCAGTGTTTTAATATAAGTGAGAGATACATTAAACTGTGGCTGAAATAGGAAAAGCCAGTGAGTCCACTTTATATATCAGACTTCCATAAGACCCCTCCCTCTCTCCTTTCTATAAATAGGGCCACTACTGTTTAGTTTAGAAAGTAAAATATGTTGTTGTTCAAGGCAATAAACACCACACATGAATAAATAGTTTATGAAATATTTCATAACAATTTATGGTGACAGATGTTAACTAGACTTATTGCAATGACCGTTTCACAATATATACAAATATCAAACCATTATGTTTTACACCTGAAACTGATATAATGATATATATCAACTATACCTCAGTTTAGAAAAAAGAGTAGCTCATTTATTTAGTGCTCAGACAACAAAATACCTGTCATATTACTAGCAGTGGAAAGCTAGAAATAAGATGATAATCATGGGATATTTTATTACATATAGAGAATTTTTACCTAGAATCACACTTTATCAATTCAAATAATTTTTCAATCTTAGTAATTATCAGATTCTAAGGGAAAACATAAAGTAGGAAGATAGACATATTTTTAGCATGTTTAGTATGGATACTTTAGTGATTATGAACTCCCTAAAAATGTAACTGCTTTGTACTCCAACTCAGATGTAAAGTCTTTTGTATGTTAGAACAAAAGTTAATGCACTAGTCCTCATGAAAACATGTTCTCGCAGCAAAGATTGATTCTATAAAATGCAGTTTTATTACTGTGCTGTGACATTATAGCAAATACGGTTTCAGAATTCACTCCTTCCATTTGCCTTGTGAAGTAGCAGCAGCAACACAGTTCAGAGAATTCCAAGCCAGTTTGAATGTAAACCCATCAAATTCAAAGTCCCATTCTATGGTGAACAGCACCATCAAAAGAAGCTTTTGAAAAGTCCCCTGGGCTGGTGCTCTGGGAAGAGCCAGAGGGATGGGATGGGGAGGGAGGCGGGAGCGGGGATCGGGATGGGGAACACATGTAAATCCATGGCTGATTCATGTCAATGTATGGCAAAAACCACTACAATATTATGAAGTAATTAGCCTCCAACTAATAAAAATAAATGAAAAAAAAAAAAGAAATTATAAAAAAAGAAAAGTCCCCTGGGTCCGAAAGGAAAACAGGGTAGAACGTAGCCAAAAGGCATGCTGATTACTCTCTTGTGGGTTCTGAGTTGCTATTACCCTCCAGAGGACTGCGTCTGGAGTGGCAGTATCATATTCATTATTCTTGAGATTGTAAATTAGCGTTGAGGTCTACAACTCTGAATAATGAAAATGTTAATAAACAGAGCTCTTTCCTCCCAGGAGTCCCATTAACAGATTTCTTCAGTTTGGGGTAGTTTCCAGACTTTCGAGAGCCTTCTTGCCAGCAGAAGCCCTTGTTAAATAATTTTCCCAGACTTGAGAACTTCTCATGCTTTTTATTTTCTCCAAACATGAAATGAAGCCTAATTTCCTTATTCTATACATTCCTATCATTCAGGCAAGATATATGTTTGTAATAATCACAATAACACTAGCTAGAATAAAGAGTACTAACACTTTGGGCTTCTTACGTGCCAGGTTTGATGCTCAGTGCTTTCACCGAGTCACCTCATTCCAGCCTCTCCACAATCACACCGTGATTGTAACTGTAGATTACAATTGTGATTGTAATTTTGGGTCAGTTTAGCAGGCATCCTCTGCTAAATTAATCACAAAGAGGCATAAAGAGCGGCCTAGACTCAGTCCAGTTCGGAATCTGTGCCTCTAACCAGCATGCTCTACGGCCCCCTTTCTTGCTAAACAAATAATGACATTCAGGCTGGGGACGCAGTACATGAGTGGCATATCAATGCTTGATAAATCAATCAGTCAATCAAAGGTAAAATGAATATGCATGAAAGAAGATTTAGACTTAAAGTTTACAAAAGTCATTAAAAAAGAGGAGTAGAAACACACACTCATATCAGTATATACCAAAATGACCTGTGAGTCATCGTACTTAGAATGTTAAATGTAAGCATGATTAAGTAGCTTAAATATTTATGAGGTGAAATTGTGCCCATTTGGTTGTCATACAAAGCTACTGGCAAAGTTTTAACTCAATGTGCAGGATCACATCTTAAATTTATCAGTTAATGTTTTCTAAAGTTTAAAAAATGTGTGGTGAGATTTTTGAGATCAATACATGAATGAAACAGGCATTAAGATACAAATGGACTAACTCTTCCTTTGTCCATCAGAACCTCTGTGACGCAGTTTTTCCAGCACCTTTCTTCTCGTGATCCATGATGTTCACCATCTCTCAGCGTCTTTACTGGTGGCAGGACCTACCAGAGTTGTGATAAATATTGAGCTGTGTAGGGTAAACACAGAATCCCTCCTTTCCAGTAGAAGGAAGGATGTTTTCTGAAGGAATATGTTTTCTGTCTCGACTTTTTCTCTGTTGCAGTTTATTATGCTGACATACCTTTTCATGCTGGCCTGGCTGGGAGTCACGGCATTCACCTCACTGCCGGTTTACATGTATTTCAACCTGTGGACCATATGTCGAAACACCACCTTAGTGGAGGGAGCGAATCTCTGCCTGGACCTTCGTCAGTTTGGTAGGTGGATCCCTGGCTGTAAATACAGCACCTCATACGGTTTGCCTCATTTTAAAATAGCGTAATGGAAGAGAAAACAGCAGCCCACCCCAGTATTCTTGCCTGAAAAGTCCCATGGACACAGGAGCTTGGCAGGCTACAGTCCTAAGAGTCACAAAGGGTTGGAAACGACTGAGCAACTGAGCAGACTAGTGTAAACCACTTTGGAACCATCCTTACTTCTACCAAAGAGATAGATGCATCAGAATCTTCATGTTTAAGTCATTCTTTTAAAACCAAACTAAGGGAATTTCAGTGATTGCAAGTTACTCTTATGACATGAACCGTGTAGTGTTTGCATAGTATTTTCATTCTCCCCTGATAAACTATATAGTTTGTGAAGTCTGCTGTGAAGATCACCTAAGAAATAGATACTTCATTGTTTTCTGAAACAGGGGAAAAAACTAAACTTTACCATTTCATAATAAAAAAAATCAAAAAATACTAAATCAGTCAGTAGTCCTCTTGGTTATTTTTATTTAGGGCCAAAACCTCATGTAATAATACTAATTTCTTATGTGTATAAGGGCTTACAAGAGTTTGTATATGTTTGCCTGTTTAGTTCTCACAGTAATTCTGTGTGGTGGATACTGTGGTTATCCTCTTTATAAATGACAAAACTGAGGTCCCAGGAGGTTAAATTTCCTGTCCAAGGTGACACAGTTAGTAAGTGACCGCACCAGCTTCACCCCATCCAGTTTCAGAGTCTGTTTTTGGTTCAAAGTGAGCTGCCTCACCTGTTGAAACAAGTACTGAACTATGAATGTGGAAAGTTGAGTCTAATCTCACCTAACCTGTTTGGAATTCCATCCCATCCTTTGTAATAATATGGGGGCTACAGAATTTATAGAAGATGTACAAAGTCATGTGCTCAAACTGATTTTTTTCTACAACACAGCTGTTAGTGGATTGCCATTCCCTTCTCCAGGAGATCTTCCTGACCCAGGGATCGAACCCAGGTCTCTTGCATTGCAGGTGAATTCTTTACCATCCAAGCCACCAGGGAAGACCTTTAAAATCTAATAGGGTGTTCTAAATGTTTTTCTCTAATGCGGGTGTCCCCATACTTCAGGCAAGTGGGAAACAGTTCAGTAGAGGGGATTGCAAGGTTAGACTGTGGCTCTGAGGTTAGACTGTAGACAGACTGCAGGGTATGGTTGAACCAGTCCATCACCAGCTAGCCCTATGTTCCAAAACAGTGTCCATCTACGCTCTTGTTAGGAGTTCCAGCCCCCATTGTGTGATGCAGATGAAAATCAGGATGATCTGCTCTGTACATGGGGTTCTTGGCAAGAAGATGATGGAAGGAACGTGGACAGGTCTTCCCTGGGGAAAGTTTCAACCTTGGAATCATGTCCATGTAAGCAATGGCACCCCACTCCAGTACTCTCGCCTGGAAAATTCCATGGATGGAGGAGCCTGGTAGGCTGCAGTGCATGGGGTCGCTAAGAGTCAGACACGACTGAGTGACTTCACTTTCACTTTTCACTTTCATGCATTGGAGAAGGAAATGGCAACCCACTCCAGTGTTCTTGCCTAGAGAATCCCAGGGACGGGGGAGCCTGGTGGGCTGCCATCTATGGGGTCGCACAGAGTCAGACACGACTGGAGCGACTTAGCAGCAGCAGCACAAGGAAAGGAAGCCTTGGCACCTACTGCTGGAGGTCACTGGAAAATAGCTGCTCGGGAAACCACAGCCCTAACTTCAGCATCCCAGCCCCCAACTAAAATGTCTTCCTTTAATTCTTCTAATCTGAAAAATTAAAATTGGAAGAGATATGGCTAGTCTCACAGAGAGGATTGCCAGGTAAGTTACAGGACACCCAGTTAAATTTGAATTTCTGATAAGCAGTATATTTTTTTAGTGCAGTACATCCCAGATATTGTAGGGGACATACATCTGGTAAGTGTAAAGCATGACTATGATTAAAGGTGCTCTTTGAACCTTAGCCCTGTTACAGCATAGTTCAGTTCAGTTGCTCAGCCATGTCTGACTCTTTGCAACCCCATGGACTGCAGCACACCAGGCCTCCCTGTCCGTCACCAACTCCTGGAGCTTGATCAAACTCATGTCCATCGAGTTCATGATGCCATCCAACCGTCTCATCCTCTGTCGTCCCCTTCTCCTCCCACCTTCAATCTTGCCCAGTATCAGGGTCTTTTCAGATAAGTCAGTTCTTCACATCAGGTGGCCAAAGTATTGGCGTTCCAGCTTCAGCATCAGTCCTTCCAATGAACACCCAGGACTGATCTCCTTTCGGATGGACTGGTTTGATCTCCTTGCAGTCCAAGGGACTCTCAAGAGTCTTCTCCAACACCACAGTTTAAAAGCATCAATTCTTCAGCCCTCAACTTTCTTTATAGTCCAACTCTCACATCCATACATGACTACAGGAAAAAACCATGGCTTTGACTAGATGGACTTTTGTTGGGAAAGTAATGTCTCTGCTTTTTAATATGCTGTCTAGGTTGGTCAGAGCTTTTCTGCCAAGGAGCAAGTGTCTTTTAATTTCATGGCCGCAAGTCACCATCTGCAGTGATTTTGAAGGCCAAAAAAATAAAGTCTGTCACTGTTTCCCCATCTATTTACCAGGAAGTGATGGGACCAGGTGCCATGATTTTGTTTTCTGAATGTTGAGTTTTAAGCCAACTTATTCACTCTCCTAGTACACTTTCATCCAGGATTTATTCAGGCTTAGCTTTTCTCTGTGATGTGAAGAGGTATCATGCAACCTTTCACATCATCTGCACAGCTTTCTGTTTGCTCTTAACAAAGAATCTACTGCCTGGATAGCATTTATTTACCCTCCAAATAATGTCTTTAATAAGAATCCTTAATGTTCATATGCAATCAAGTTATAAACAAAGGACATCAGAAAAGAAAAAAACCTGTGTTCCCCATCCCGATCCCCACCCCAACCTCCATCCCCATCCCATCCCTCTGGGTCTTCCCAGTGCACCAGCCCTGAGCACTTGTCTCATGCATCCAACCTGGGCTGGTGGTCTGTTTCACCCTTGATAGTATACATGTTTCAATGCTGTTCTCTCTGAACATCCCACCCTCGCCTTCTCCCACAGAGTCTAAAAGTCTGTTTTGTACATCTGTGTCTCTTTTTCTGTTTTGCATATAGGGTTACTGTTACCATCTTTTTAAGTTTCATATATATGCGTTAGTATACTGTATTGGTCTTTATCTTTCTGGCTTACTTCACTTTATAATGGGCTCCAGTTTCATGCATCTCATTAGAACTGATTCAAATGAATTCTTTTCAATGGCTGAATAATACGGCAAAAATCACTACAATATTGTAAAGTAATTAGCCTCCAACTAATAAAAATAAATGAAAAGAAAAGAAAAGAAAAGAAAAAAAACCAACCCCCCAATTGTGGATCACAATGGATACAGACAGAGGCAACAGAATTTCCTGATAGGTTGTATGTGGGGGTTGCCAGGAAAAGAGGATTCAAGAAGGAATTCATCGTTTTGGTTAAGCAACTGGGAAGGTTGATTAGCTATCAAATGAGATGGGAAAGCCAACCGGAAGAGCTTGCTCAGTAGTGGGGCAGGCAAGGGAGAAGATCAGACTTCAGTTTCGGCAGTGTTATTTTTCAGATGCATATTAGAAGTCTCAATAGAGTTGTCAAGTAAGAAATTGGATATTTGGGTCTTGGTTTCAGGAGAGAAGTATGGGGCCACCTGTATGGATTTAGGAATCTTGATAATGTTTAAAGTTGACAGCTCTGAGAACGGCTGAGCTCAGCAAAGGAGACAGATAACTGAGGACCGAACACTGGGAAGCACCGTTGAAAGAGATCCTAGCTCACTGGAGTAACCCAACAAAGATACTGAGAGGGAGAAGCCAGTGAGGACAGAAAGGCGAAAACAGGAGGATGTAGATTTTGGAATCCAAATAAAGAGACCAGGAAGGATGGAAGTCTCCTCTGTCCATGAGATTTCCCAGGCAAGAATACTGGAGTGGGTTGCCATTTCCTTCTCCAGGGAATCTTCCCAACCCAAGGATTGAACCCACGTCTCCTGCATTGGCAGGCAGATTCTTTAACCACTGAGCCACCAGGGAAGCCTCGCAGGAGTCATCAGCTGCCTCCAATACTGCTGACTGGTGAATAGAAGGTGAACTAAGAATTCATCTTCAGTTTTAACAATGTGGAGTGCATGAGTGATCTTCACAAGGAAAGTTTCAATGTAGGATTGGGGTGAAATTTGACTGGAAGGGGTTTAAGTGAAAATAGAAAGAAAGGAATTGCAGACTGAGCCTAAGCAACACTTCCTAGAAGTTTTGCTGCAAATGCGAATAAAGAAATAGGCAATGAAATGCATGCATAGCCAGGCTGTTTCATGTGAATGAATGAAGTCTGCAACAGATCAGGAAGGAGAAAGATGGCCTTCCTGGGAAGATTTCTCACTAATGATGATTTCTTAGATACATCTTCCAGAGGTTCTTTTTAACCCCTCTTAGACTTACCATGGCAAAAAAGGAAGGTCCCAGAGAAAGATCTCTAAATTCAAGATATTGCAAGTAGATTTTTTTAACTCAAATAATTGCCCATACTATTGGCAAAGCAGGTTGGTATAGGCAGATCAATAGACATGGAGAGTTGATGGTGCACCTCAAAGCTAAGAATGTGTGAATATGTGTACACATTAAAACTAAATAATATGTCCATATATTGTTATGCAGCAAGTGCTAAAAGCTGAGGTATTAGTTTGCCCAGAAGTTGTGAATTTTTTCTTTCATGTATATATGTGTTTAACACTTCAGGAGTTCTCAAAACAAAATCAAAGACCCATTTTAGGATGAACTTGATCACTTCTGTAAAATCACGTCTGTGGCAGTGCATCACCTATGTGCTTGTTAAAAATGCAATAGTCTTGGCAAACGTTCACAGACTCTGATAGAATAGTCCTCTGGTGGATCCAGAGATACAAATTTGTGACAGTCCCCAGGAGATTCTGATGCAATTCAGTTTAGTCACTCAGTCGTGCCCAACTCTTTGCGACCCCAAGGACTGCAGCATGCCAGGCCTCCCTGTTCCTCACCAACTCCTGGAGTTTACTCAAACTCATGTCCATTGAGTCAGTGATGCCATCCAACAATCTTATCCTCTGTTATCCCCTTCTCCTCCCGCCTTCAATCTTTCTCAGCATCAGGGTCTTTTCCAGTGAGTTAATTCCTCACAACAGGTGGCCAGAGTATTGGAATTTTGGCTTCAGCATCAGTCCTTCCAATGAACATTCAAGACTGATCTGATCTCCTTTAGGATGAACTGGTTGTATCTCCTTGCTGTCCAAGGGACTCTCAAGAGTCTTATCCAACACCACAGTACAAAAACATAAATTCTTCAGCACTCAGCTTTCTTTATAGTCCAATCCTCACATCCATACATGACTACTGGAAAAACCAGAGCTTTGACTAGACAGATCTTTGTTGGCAAAGTAATGTCTGATTTTTAATGTGCTGTCTAGGTTGGTCATAACTTTTCTTTCAATGAGCAAGTGTCTTTTAATTTCATGGCTGCAGTCACCATCTGCAGTGATTTTGGAGCGCCTCCCCCCCCCAAAATCTGCCACTGTTCCGCATTGTTTCCCCATCTATTTGCCATGAAGTGATGGGACCAGATGCCATGATCTTAGTTTTCTGAATGTTGAGCTTTAAGCCAACTTTTTCATTTTCCTCTTTTATTTTCATCAGGAGGCTCTTTAGTTCTCCACTTTCTGTCACAGGGGTGGTGTCATCTACATATCTAAGGTTAGTGGTATTTCTCCTGGCAATCTTGGTTCCAGCTTGTACTTCATCCAGCCCAGCATTTCTCATGATGTACTCTGCATATAAGTTAAATAAACGGGGTGACAATATACAGCCTTGACATACTCCTTTCCTGATTTGGAACCAATCTGTTGTTCCATTTCCAATTCTAACTGTTGCTTCCTGACCTGCATACAGATTGCTCGGGAGGCAGGTCAGGTGGTCTGGTATTCCCATCTCTTTAAGAATTTTCCACAGTTTATTGTGATCCACACAGTCAAAGGCTTTGGCATAGTCAATAAAGCAGAAATAGATGTTTTTACTGGAGCTCTCTTGCTTTTTCGATGATCCACCAGTTGTTGGCAATTTGATCTCTGGTTCCTCTGCCTTTTCTAACTCCAGCTTGAACATCTGAAAGTTCACACACTGTTGAAGCCTGACTTGAAGAATTTTGAGCATTACTTTCTAGCTTGTGAGATGAGTGCAGTTGTGCAGTAGCTTGAACATTCTTTGGCATTGCCTTTCTTTGGGATTGGAATGAAAAGTGACCTTTTCCAGTCCTGTGGCCACTGCTGAGTTTTCCAAATTTGCTGGTCTATTGAGTGTAGCACTTTCACAGCATCATTTTTTAGGATTTGAAATAGCTCAACTGGAATTCCATCACCTCCACTAGCTTTGTTCATAGTGATGCTTCCTAAGGCCCACTTGACTTCGCATTCCAGGATGTCTGACTCTAGGTGAGTGATCATACCATCGTGATTATCTGGCTCATGAAGATCTTTTTTGTACAGTTCTTCTGTGTATTCTTGCCACCTCTTCTTAATATCTTCTGCTTCTGTTAGGTTCACACCATTTGTGTCATTTATTGTGCCCATCTTTGCATGAAATATTCCCTTGGTATCTCTAATTTTCTTGAAGAAATCTCTAGTCAGGAGATTCTGATTCAGTTGATCCATAAACCAACTGGAGCAAGGATAAATAGGAGTGAAATTGCAGGTTTTTATTTCTTCTTACTAATAACACTGTTTTCAGTGTTAGCAGAGAAAAATTGCTCCTTTGGGCAATATGCTTTTATAGACTAACAGAGGCTTTGTACAAGCAGAATACTTTTAGATTCTGACTTCATCTGGAGCATAGTTATCCAAATAATTCTGATGTCTACACCATGACATTAATGGACCAAACCAATGAAATAGCTACAATTGAATCTGAAGATTCTGGTGGCTAGATCCCATTGAATTCAGATTGAAGATGTTTTAAATTGCTTAAGGCTTGAATAGTCTTGATCTTTCATTCTTAGTTTTATTTTTCATGATTATTGTCAAGCCATGAAAGCTGAGGAAGAGTTTTTCCATTACAATATAACATAAAAAGAAACTTACTTATATTTTATCCACTCAAGTTTCTTTTTTTCTCTTTGGGATCCTGAAAATATGTAAAATATTAAACTGTAATTTTCTGAATGTTGTAGGAATTGTGACAATTGGAGAGGAAAAGAAAATTTGCACCGTCTCTGAGAATTTCCTGAGAATGTGTGAATCCACTGAGGTGAGTGTTGTTACAGCCTTTAATTTTGTTAGAATTTGAGCTTCATTTTGTTATTTGAATATATAATTAAAGCGACATCGAATTTCCGCCTTTTTCTTTCAGAGGCAAGTTCACTTGCAATGTTGTTATGCAGGGGGATGAGAAGATAAATAAGAATGACATACTCTGCGTATTTCAATAAAAACTTATGATAAAAATTTTTTTCTAGAAAGTATCATTTTAATGAAAGTTGAAAAATCATAAGGCTATATTTTAAAAGATATGCCATAGCCTTCATGGTTATAATATTACTGGAAACCATCATTATTAATCATGATCTCATCTTTAACATGAAATTATACTAAAATGGTGCAGTTGCAAAGATTTAAACAACTTGCAGGAGAAAAGATATTGTGAGGTGCACTTCTGTTAAAGATGCGCAGAGTTCTTACTCCTAAGGCTACAGACGCCTTATCACGCTTCTGCTGTAACCCTGATGCATGTCTGTTTCTCTCTGGTTTCTTTGCAGCTGAACATGACCTTCCACTTGTTTATTGTTGCCCTTGCCGGAGCTGGGGCTGCAGTCATTGCTATGGTAAGACCTCAAAGCTCTGAGGCTTGGTTTTTCACTTTGCCTGTAGAGACGATCATTTGCCTCTAATATCCAAAGTCTGTAGGAATCATATGTATTTTAGCATCATTTAAAAAAAGAGAGGAGGGGAATGGGCAAATAATTAAGTGAAAAATAAGGCTTAATCTAAAGAAAGATATTCGTTACAATAGAATTGACATTTAGTAATCAGTTGAAGGATTCATAATATTGGTAACATAATATTGGTAACCATAATATTGGTAACACTAACCAAAATAAGTAAATTCCTTAACATTTTAGATATGAGACTACTAGTAACATTAAAAAATCATTTATTTAGCATATACTACATATGCATCAATGGGATATTTGAATAATTTAATCAATTCCTTATCTTACATTACACTTTTTTCCTCCTTATGGAGTCATTTATGAAAAAAGGATTAATTTATTTTTCTTCACATAAACCTTAGTAGTTTCTTGTCGTGTCTTCTGTATATAACTTTCTTAAAAAATATTAAGAACAAGTCCTGAAAGTCAGGTTTTACCAAGTTTTGAGGACCTGAATTTTGCCAGATCCAGTCTCTTCTTTGTAACTTACCATGAGTTCCATTTTGTTTAGTGGAAGGCCAAGTGGCAACAATGAACAAGGACCCTGCACATTGTAGGAACTTTTGCGGCCGGGTTGCTCGGTCCTTATTTCCGTGTCCTAGAATATAAGTAGCAGAGAGCTCTCGAAGGTGCCCAGTAACCTCAGCTATGGAACAGCTACTTCAATACCCAGAAATGATGAGTTATTTTGGAACTATCTAATTCCTTTCCTTATGGTGCCAATACATTATCCAACGTGTTGGTGAAAGGAACATTCGGGAAAAAATGAGTGCTTTTCTTTCGTCAAAGACTGAAAACAGGAAAGCAGAGACAATGTGCTGGTGAGCCACTTCAGACCAGTTATTTTCAGTGACTTCATAAATAAATTTGTATTAAGACCTGACTCTGTTTTATAAAACTGTTCTCAAAGATGTGTATACATGTCACTTCAGTCATGTCTGACTCTTTGCAACCCCAGGGACTGTGGCCCACTGATGGGGCTCCTCTGTCCATGGGATTCTACAGGCAAGAGTCCTGGAGTGGGTTGCCATGCCCTTCTCCAGGGAACCAGCATCTCTCATGTCTCCAGGTTCTTTACCACTAGCACCACCCTATTTTCAAAAATACCTGACAAAAATAGCCATATCAGGGCAATAGTGGATTTTCAGATATTTTAATTCAATATCATGCTAATTGCTCAACATTGTAGATTTGGTGTATAAACGTCTCCATAAGAATTTCACTTCAGAATATGAGATGTTTAACAAGATCTCGCTGCCTGAGTAAATGAGGGGTCACAATAAAACAATAAGCAAAGGCCTTATATTCTTAACATAGAATCATCCATGGGTTTTGGGCAGTGATATCCCAGACCCCATAATCCCAAATAGCCCAGCTGTGAGACAACAGGAAACATCTGTTTACCGGCATCCACACACACATCTCTGCACAGTGGATAAATCTAGGTCGTGTATCTTCAAGCAATACACACCTATGTATAAAACATCTATCAAATCATTTTCTGAAAAGAAGTACATAATAAAGCATTTGTTTGCATTTGCAACATATGTGTGTGTGAAATTCTGTGTAAAAACACATGCCTTCAGGCACACATTAGTGAAAATACCTGTCTGAACAATAGTGTTTAAATGACTCTAAAAATGCTTCCTATAAAGTGATTCTATTATCAAAAGGTTTTAAGATGATAGAAAATTTAGATGTTACATATTTCTTAAGAAATCTGCATAGATTTAGGAATTAACTTATAAATAAGTTTTATTAAAAACAGCAAGAGTTTAGAAGATTACTTTCTTAAGTACTAAGCATCCTTTTAGATATCTAAATAAAGGCAAAGCATAAATTCCTTGAGAAGTAAATAACTTCTAAATATTGATTGACATCCCAAGTTTGTATTTCTGGAAACAGGGAAAATACTGATAAAACTACTTCTGTTGTTCCCAGTATTAATATAGCTACCATAGCACTGCTATTAGCTAACATTTCTTTAAAATATACTTGGTTGAAGTTACCATCAAATGCTTTATCAGTACTTGTAAGATAGCAAATGTCATTAACCTCAACATATCTCATCCAACTCTCACAAGACAGCTACCGTAATTATTTCTATATTAGAGATCAGAAAATTGAGATGAATTTCACTCTTAAATACCAAGGTATTTAAAAATCCTCTGTAATTTAAGACAAAGGTTGTAAGAATGTGGACTAAGATTCATGTGTGCTCTACTCCGCTTGCATGCGGGACACCTGGGTTCGATCCCTGGGTTGGGAAGATCCCCTGGAGGAGGTGTGGCAACCCACTCACACATCCTTGCCTGGAGAATCACCATGGACACAGGAGCCTGGCGGGTTACAGTCCACAGGGTCACAAAGAGTCGGACACGACTGAGCGACTCAGCAGGGCATAGCACTACTCCATTATTTTTTTTATTATGTTAGGAAGGTCTGTCTGCTGACAAAAGTAGTCAACTTAGCATCTCTAGATTTCGGTGATCGGGATTCATCTGCCTGGAGCTTGCATTAACCTAGGGCCAGGTGAAATATCTGAAAACCTACTGGGAAACTCCAATCTCTAAAATAGAGTAACGCTGACATTCTTTTCAGTATTTCACTCATAGATTGTTAGTAATAATTTAAGGGTCATATTTTTCTCAGATTTCAAAGAGAAAGTTTCTAAACATCTAAAAATAAATTCATTCCTATGGCAAATATTCTGAGTTTCAGCTGCTTGATAAGCACTCTCCAAGGCCCTTGATATTTTCACAGCAACAACAACAACACAAATTTGGCTACGTGTACAAGCCTTACTTAATCCACATACGTACAGTGATTAAGCTTTCACTATGAAAATGCAGGAATATAATTCAGAGCTCCTACTTCCATGTGGCTTACAATTTCTAAACAAATGAAGCAAAACACAGAATTTGAGAGGAATTTCATTGCTTTACTGTATCGCTGTATCAAAATTATTTTGTCAAAATTCCTTTCTACTGCCTTTTGACTGCCTGAACATGAACATACCACAGTAGTCACTGTTTAGAATTTACTTTGCATTCTTTATGTTCATCTGTACTTTTCTAGAATGAGCCTAGCTCCTATCTTGACTAATCAAAATTTTCAAGTTCTTCAAAAAACTAAAAATAGAACTACCGTATGACCTAGCAACTTCACTTCTGGATATATATCGGAAAAGAAAAATTACTAGTTCAAAAAGATACATGAACCCCAGTGTTCACAGCAGCATTATTTACAATTTCTAAGACATGCAAGCAACCTAATTGTCCATCAACAGATGAATGGAAAAATATGAGGTGTATATACAATGGAATATTACTATTCCACTACAATGGAATATTCCATATATACAATGGAATATTACTCAACCATAAAAGAGAAGGAAATTTTGCCATTTGCAACACCACAGATGGCCCTGAAGAGTATTATGCTAAGTGAAATAAGTCAGATAGAGAAAGACAGCTACTGTATGATATCACTTATATATGGAATCTAAAATGTACAACAAGCTAGTGAATATACAAAAAAGCAACAGACTCACAGGAAAAAAAAAACAAAAAAAACTAGTAGGTACCTGTGGGGAGAGGGAAGGAAGAGGGGCAACATAGGGGCAGGGGATTAAGAGATACAAGCTATTATGTATAAATTACAAGGACATATTGTACAACACTGGAATATAGCCAATATTTTATAATAACTATCAAAGGAATATAAGCTTTAGCCATTGTGAATCACTATACTGTATCCCTGTAACTTACATAATATAGAATATCACTATAATTCAATAAAAACTTTTCCTGTTCTATATTACTTTAAGTAGAAATAATGCTACCCTTTAAGGCTCAGAGAAAGTACATACCCGACAACTTAGTTTCTCTTTCCTATTCATCCATCAAAATCCACCAATTGGAAAATGTCTTTTTCTCTCTCCAAGACTACAAGGAAGGCAAAGAAAGAAAAACAAATAAGTGATCTCATTGCTCAGTCTATTCAGGTAAAACCAGGAGCTTCATTATTTCATACTTTATTCCTCAGGAAAAATAGGGAGCTTCCTTCTTGAACTATTCTAGCTATTATGAATGTATATAAATGTACAAGATTCAGGGACTTCCCTGGTGATCCAGTGGTTAACACTCCATTCTCCCAAAGCAGGGGGTCCAGGTTCCATCCATGCTCAGGGAACTAGATCCCACTTGCTGCAACTAAGAGTTCTCATGGTGCAATGAAGACTGAATAGCTGGCATGCTGCAACTAAATAAACAGTGCAGACAAATAAACATTTTTTAAAAATTTAAACAAAATAATACAAGATTCACATGACACATTGCTTGCTCTCTTGTAGTTAGCAACATAAAGTGCAAAATTCATTGAATGGAAAATTAACGTAATGAAATCCACAGGTTTATGTTGGGGTTTCCATGAACCCATTTTCTATTGCACATTGGGCAGTGTATCATTTCATTAGTCCCAGTTCACTGGACTCCACTGTATGTGAGACTGTTTCCTATAATAGAAAACATAAATACATAACCATAAAATGTGTAGTCTTCAGTTTGAGTAAGTGAGGGCAGAAGGACAGGAAGCATCACACAAAAGCTTTAAAATACTGAATTAAGACTCTTGGATACCTCCAAGCTGAAGAAGAAGAAAGATACTCTGAAAAAAGTGAGCCAAGAAGATATTGTCATCATTGGGGGAGTGAGGAAGGAATATATTTTATTTATATTCTATTACAGAAGAAATCTTCACCCCATTTTGTTAATGAACATATTCTACAGAAGTATATCATTTGAACATTTCCTTCCTAATAGCAAGGTGTAGTGAAGACATGGGACAGACTTCCCGCATCAGTTATCTTTGTCTTTGATTAGGTTCACTACCTTATGGTTCTGTCTGCCAACTGGGCTTATGTGAAGGACGCCTGCCGGATGCAGAAGTATGAAGACATCAAATCGAAGGAGGAGCAGGAGCTTCATGATATCCACTCCACTCGCTCCAAAGAGCGGCTCAATGCGTACACATAAACACCACCTTCCAGCTCTATCACTCAAATGCATTGGTGTTTAACTAAGGGCCATCCAACCATCCAATCTTTTGAAAAAGAAAATGAAAGTGCTTCTCATCAATGATATGGGGGGTGACTTATGAATTACCCGAATACACGTCTTTGTTGTGTAGCACTTCATTTCCTAATTTGTTCAATTGGTGTAATCAGATCTCTTCTACAAGCTCCTATCCAGCCTTTTTTTTTTTTAATTTCTCAAACTCACTTAATTCTGTAAGATCAAAGAGACTAACATTGTCAGATGCAGAGGTTTGATTTCTAACCACTTCCATGTGTTATACATTACACCTTTTGCATTCTTTCTTATGTTTTGAAAAGAAAAGTAGCTTTTTATACTTTTTAGTTTTGATTTCAGTAACTAGTTTAACTACAGGTAACCTTCAAAGGGACCACTGTACATTATGACAATAGACAGAAATGATATCATGACTCAAAACACAAAAGTCCTGTCTGAAGATCAGTGGCCGTGTTGCTATAGGCCCTGGTTAATCTTTTCATCAATCTAAGGTGCAATTTCTAAATTTGTAAGGGTAGGTTTAAAAAAAGTGCTTCTTATCTTTGTTAACACTGTTTTTTTTTCCTTGATGTACCTAAAAGCATTTCTCTCTGATGACTCATGTTTCTGTTGTGAGCATGTAGAAACAGTGATGCTAATGCATGGCTAGTTACCTTTTTAAGATAGTTACACCAGGCTTACCTTTTAAAGTTTAGTATAGAGACAACTTTAACAGAAATAACTACCATGGACTGTTGACGAATGATTGCTTTGTGACTTAAGCAGTGGCTGGATTGGAACTTTTAATATGCTAATGTGGAACATTAATTACCTTTATGAAGGTGGTATATTAAAAATAAGCACACTAACCCCTCCGAAGTTGTTTTACCTACTTTAAAGCATTTTAATGGATTGCACCTCTGTAACTGATTCCCTCAATGTGTATGATATATTTGAAAAGGCTTCCATTAATATAATAGCTTTGCTTGCAGCCTTCCAATCTATGTTGGTTTACCTGTAGTGTTTTTTAAAGTGAGGTCAGAGGCCACTATACAATGTATCCTTTCGAAGTGTAGTGATATCTTGTGTTTTTATTTCAAGTAAGTCATTTTAACCAAATGTTCATTCGTATTCATTTATAAGACGTACCTGTATCAAAGGAATAAAAAAAAACAATCAGTATTATTGGACCAAATTTGGTGTTTGTTTTAACCTTAACTCTTCTTCGGGTTATTTCTAATGCTACAAGAATCCTGTAAAGTGTCTTTTAAAATGATGTAGCCTGACAAGACTTTCTTGCCAGTGTATAAAAACTAGGTAGTATTGTGCACTATTTGACCATTGTGAAATCTTTTCTCAGTGTAAGTGCATTTCTAATAAAATTTATTGAGTGAAACAATCTTTGTACAATGACTAGCTGTGCATCATCCATAATTTTACAATTCTTGTAGTAGGTAGGGGGTGTATTACTAGGCTTATCTGTGGCATGATTATGCATTCTGTAGTATTATTTAATTAATTTGGGGTTTTGCTTCTTTTTTTTTTTTACACTTAGGTTATCTTACTGGTTCAACATTTTTCTGATATATGCAGTATTACAGATATTCAGCAAAAGTATTAATGGGCTTCTTTAAATTCTATCTTATAGTGTTTCGGTTCTGTGTCTTAACAGTTTGTGATGATTTTTAAAACTGTCTTTTAAACTTATGTAATGATGTTGATGTTTTTGGCTTTTTTTTTTTTTCTGGTATTAGAGTTTGTATTTTCACAAAGAGTGCTTTGTAGCAGGCATTACAATTAATCTGTTTTGTACATAAATGTGCCAACAGCTTGATGGTGGCGTTTTTGAAATGTAGAACAAAGTGCTTGCAAATGTAATAAATACACTCGTGTACTTTGTGTACTTATTATTAGTTTCTGCAGTGTGTTTTTGTTTTTTCTTTCTTGTTTTGTTTATTCCTCTTTCCTGTGTGTGCATTCTTTCCAATTCAATCGGTGCTAATTCCTTAGGATGCTTATTGCCTTGGTTGAGCCGACCTAACGCTTCACAATTTAATGAAAAGTCTGTGCGTGACCTACAGTGGGGGAATGCTGGGCAGAGGGGAGAGGGTGAAGTGGAGGCTGTGGAGGCCATTCCATTTAGCAGATGATAGCGATTCCCAGTTTATGCTGTTTCCTTGCCTAATGTTTATTGTTTTGTGTTTTCTTTAGTGTTTCATAAACTAGTAGAGAAACAAAAATGTCTAATGCAATTAAGAAAGAAAAAATGATTTATTGCTTTGCTTCCAAATGTCAAGGTGAGACCAATGAAATGAAAAAAAAACTTTTTTCTGGACTTCATTTGTTTTGGGTGTAATTTCTTCTGGTCAAATCAAGCAATGGCAATTTACAAATGATAAAATAGTTATCTAAAAAACCTAAACTTTCATAAAACCTAAGGAATTATATTATTCTTCATTTATGTATAAATTGTAAATGACAATTTGGAAATTTCATAAAGTTAAATTACTAATAGCTACAATAATTATAAGTAGATCATGGGAAAATGTCGTGTTTTAAAAAAAATCACTTTGATGACAATAAAAAAATTATCCCTTATTCAAACCTCATGAAATAATAATTCTTATTCTTTCCATATTTATGAGATGCTTAGCTTTGTTGTTGTTGTGCTCATTTGTGTCCAACTCTTTGCGACCCCACGGACTGCAGCCTGCCAGGCTCCTCTGTCCATGGAATTTTCCCAGACAAAGAATACTGGAGTGGGTCGCTCTTTCCTTTGCAGGAGATCTTCCAGACCCAGGGATCGGAACCAAGTCTTCTGCATCTCCTGCACTGGCAGGCAGATTCTTTTACTGCTATGCCACCTGGGAAGCCCTTCTAGGCATAGCAACAAGATAATAAAGAACTAAATGTTAAAGAACTTCGACATGAACAAAAATTTCATGATATATGCTTTTCAAAACTGATCATTATAAAATAATTTAATCTTTGAAAAATTAAAAGTTCATTTCTCTATGTAAAAATATATGCTTATATTTTAGTTCAGTTCAGTTGCTCAGTCGTGTCCGACTCTTTGTGACCCCTTGGACTGCAGTACGCCAGGCCTCCCCGTCCATCACCAACTCCCAGAACTTACTCAAACTCATGTCCATTGCATCAGTGGTGCCACCCAACCATCTCATCCTCTGTCATCCCCTTCTCCTCCCGCCTTCAATCTTTCCCAGCATTGGGGTCTTTTCCAATGAGTCAGTTTTTTGCATCAGGTGGCCAAAGTATTGGAGTTTCAGCTTCAGCATCAGTCCTTCCAATGAATATTCAGGATTAATTTCCTTTAGGATGGACTGGTTTGATCTTCTTGCAGTATAAGGGACTCTCAAGAGTTTTCTTCAGCACCTCAGTTAGAAAACATCAATTCTTCAGCACTCAGCCTTCTTCTTTATGATCCAACTCTCACATCCATACATGACTACTGGAAAAACCATAGCTTTGACTAAACAGACCTTTGTTGGCAAAGTAATGTTTCTGCTTTTTAATATGCTGTCTAGGTTGGTCATAGCTTTTCTTCCAAGGAGCAAGCGTCTTTTAATTTCACAGCTGCAGTCACCATCTGCAGTGATTTTGGAGCCCAAGAAAATAAAGTCTGTCACTGTTTCCATTGTTTCCCCATTTATTTGCCATGAAGTGACAGGACTGGATGCCGTGATCTTACCTTTTTGAATGTTGACTTTTAAGGCAGCTTTTTCACTCTCCTGTTTCACTTTCATCAAGAGGCTCTTTAGTTCCTCTCAGCTTTCTGCCATAAGGGTGGTGTCATCTGCATATCTGAGGTTATTGATATCTCTCCTGGAAATCTTGATTCCAGCTTGTATTTCATCCAGCTTGGCATTTCTCATGATGTACTATGCATATAAGCGAGGTTTTTAGATGACAGATTATTCAAAGTCAGTGTAGGCCAAGTCTGTATAAAATGCTCCTAGTTCAAATGTAAATATCTTTCTCCTGATTAAATGAGACCCACTGCCACTGCTTAATCCCCAAACTCATCATTTTCAATAACTGTCAACCCTGTATAATCTAAACTGTTTGTATTCTAACTCCTATTTGATATCTTTCCTGCTTATTTACTCTACTGGGACCATGTATCTATTGATCTTGATTTTACAGCTTTTTACTCCTCTATGTCCTCAACTCCTCCAATAACTAACTTATATTGCATGACCAATCATTGTACTTATTCCCTTGGCAAATCCTCAGCATCCTTGACCCTCTCTCTTCCTTAAACTCACAGGGTAAAATGCCATCCTTGCTTTAATTCATCTTCTGTCCACATCTGAACCTATATAACTAATCATGACTGGAGAAAATCACATGCTCAGACTGACGAACATCACTTAAGTCTAGGTGAGCTCTAGGAGTTGTCAAGAAATCAACTCTATTTTCCTAAAACAGGAGTTGGAAACTTTTTCTGTGAATGACCACATAGTGAATATTTAAGGATTTATGTGTGGGCCGTGAACTCTCTATGGTACCTTCTTAACTGACATTATAATTTAAGAAGAGCAATTGAAATGTGTCAATAAATGGGCATGTGTGTTAGCCACTCAGTCGTGTCCAACTCTTTGTGACCCCATGGACTGTACCCTGCCAGTCTTCTCTGTCCATGGAATTCTCCAGGAAAGAATACTGGAGTGGATTGTCATTCCCTTCTCCAGATAAATGGGTATAGCTGTATTCCAATACAACTTTGTTTACAAAGACAAATGGTGGCCCATGTTTAGCCTGAGGTCCATAATTTACTGACTTCTGCCCTAGAGCATTCACCATTTTACATCCTCTGGATGGTTCCTGTATCACAGTTTTCTCTTATCAAACTTCCAGTGCTTTCTTTTCATTCAGTTAGAAATGGTCTCCTATTTCAGGGGGAAATGAGAAACAGAACAACATCTCCATGAATCCCCATCACCAATCTCTTAGTCTATCTGTGTCAATATCTGCTTTTTCTCTTTTCAATTTGGATGAATTGCTCACGTTTTTCAGGCCAGACACACTTGATGTATTTTAGATCCCACTTCCTGTCACCTACTGAAGGGTAAAGATCACTCCAGCAAGTTTTCCCTCCCCCAGTCTCTCCTGAATCATCAGTTTTCACTCTCTAATGGCTTTTTCCAATCTTTAAACAAGCAAACAACAATAAGAACAAACTTAAAATCAACTCTAAAATTAGAAATGCAATAGATCTATAATTGCAATACACTCAAAACAGAAAATGAAGTTGGAGCACTTATACCACTTGACATCAAGATTTATTTGAAAATTCTCATAATAAAAATTAATTTGGGAGTAAAAATGGGCAAATATTCCAATGGACAGGAGTTGGGATCTTATAGATAGATAGATGACAAATTGTTGACAAAAGTGCCAAAGTAGTAACCCAATGGAAAAAAATCATCAGTTCAATTCAGTTACTCAGTCTTATATGACTCTTTGCGACCCTGTGGACTGCAGTATGCCAGGCCTCCCTGTCCATCACCAACTTCTGGAGCTTGCTCAAACTCAGGTCCATCGAGTCAGTGATGCCGTCCAACCATCTAACCTTCTGTCGTCCCCTTCTCCTCCTGCCTTTATTCTTTCCCAGCATCAGGATCTTTTCAAATGAGTCAGCCCTTTGCATCAGGTAGCCAAAGTATTGGAGTTTCAGCTTCAGCATCTGTCCTTCCAATGAATATTCAGGTCTGATCTCCTTTAGGATGGACTGGTTGGATCTCCTTGCAGTCCAAGAGACTCCCAAGAATCTTCTCCAACACCACAGTTCAAAAGCATCAATTCTTCTGTGCTCAGCTTTCTTTATGGTCCAACTCTCACATCCATACATGACTACAGGAAAAACCATAGCTTTGACTAGACAGACATTTGTTGGCAAAGTAATGTCTCTGCTTTTTAATATGCTGTCTAGGTTGATCATAACTTTTCTTCCAAGGAGCAAGCATCTTTTAATTTCATGGCTGCAGTCACCATCTGCAGTGATTTTGGAGCCCAAGAAAATAAAGTCTTTCACTGTTTCCATTGTTTCCCCATCTATTTGCCATGAAGTAATGGGACCAGATGACATCTTAGTTTTCTGAATGTTGACTTTTAAGGCAGTTTTTTTGCTCTCCTCTTTCACTTTCATCAAGAGGCTCTTTAGTTCCTCTTAGCTTTCTGCCATAAGGGTGGTTCATCTGCATATCTGAGGTTACTGATATTTCTCCTGGCAATCTTGATTCCAGCTTGTGCTTCACCCAGCTGGGCGTTTCACATGATGTACTCTACATATAACTTAAATAAGTAGGGTGACACTATACAGTCTTGACGTACTCCTTTCCCAATTTGGAACCAGTCCATTGTTCCATGTCCATGCTTGAATATTAATCTGAAGTGGATTATAGACCCAAGCATAAAAGTTACAATTGTAAAGCTTCTAGAAGAAGACAGAGAATAATATCATCTTGACCCTTGGATAGGCAAAATTTTTAGACAGGTTGTGAAAGTCTAAAGGAGCCAGTAATGGATTAGACTCATCAAAACTTAACACCTTAGCTTATTAAAGGACAAAGAAATGAAAACAAAAGATACAAACTGGATAAAAGTACTCATTGTGCATATATTTGACAAAAGACAAAGGAAATATATTCAACATGTACAAAGAACTCCTACAAATTAATAAGGAAGGGAAAATCCAATAAAATTGGGCAAAGGACTTGAAACTTGAGAAAGAAGATGTACACACAATATTGTAAAGCAACTACCATCCAAATAAAAATAAATTTTAAAAAAGATGTACAGATGGCCAAATAGGCACTGAAAAGATGCTCAGTATCATTAATCATCAGGGGAATTAAAATCATTTCCAAAATAAGACACTACTTTACACTCATTAGAATAGCTAAAATTGAAAATTTTTCAACATTATGTTTTGAAAATGTACAGCATCTGTAATTCTCATAGATTACTGATAAGAATATAATTGTATGGCAGAAACTAACACAAAATTGTAAAAAAAATTTTTTTAATTAAAATAAAATTTTTAAAGAATATACTTATGACATTATACGTCTGCCTAGACTATGAACACTCTACTCCTAGATATTATTCAAGAGAAATGAACTTCTCGGGGGGGGGGGTTCCACAAAAAAGAGTTGTGCAAGAATGTCTGGAGCATATTTATGGATTGAGAAAGAGAGAGAAAAGAGCCCTCACTGCTGTCAACTGGGAGGTAGTTGGTTTGGTTATTGGAAATTTTCTCCAGATGAACATAAACAATTTTAAAGATCAGCAAATCAAAAATAAGTCAATCAACGATGATGGAACAAGACAAAACAAAGAGCATTCCAGAATTATTTGGGCATAATACAAAACAAAACTGTCCAAACCAACCTCACAAGAAGTCTACTTCTCTCTGTGCTTGCTAATGGAAATGATTGCAGCTTCTTTACCACCTGACCTCTAAGGGCACCATGTTCTTCCTGCCTTTTAAGTAAAAACTATTGAGATGCTCAACCATAGAATTGCCTTCACTCTGACAGCCTCCAGTCTGGAGGATGCATCTTCAAGCACTGCACTGAGTCTCCCAAAGCAAATGCAAATCTCACTACAAGCCTGTTGTCGCTGTGTCCTTCTCTATTGCTGCCTAACAAATTATCCCAACGGTAGTGACTTAAAGCAACAGGTATTATGTTTCTGCAGGTCAGCAGTCCAGTCACAGTTTATCTAGACCATCCAGGTCATCTGGCTCTGGATCTTCGTAGCAGACCTCACCCATTTCAAGGCTCGCCTGGGATGGAGCCCCTTTGTAGCTTCCTCACTCATCCACAGTGTTGCGGCAGGATTCCTTGTGGGCTGTCATCGGACACCTCACTTCTTTCAAAAGCTATGGAGGGAACTTCCTGAGTTGATGAAAGTACTCAGATCTTCATTGGGGTGGGGGCCATATGGATGCACACATTTGTCCAAAGCAATGAACCTATACACTTCAGTCTATCAACTTCATTTCAGGTACGTGTTACATGATGACTCCCTTGCATTAAAAATCAAATTAAGCTAAATGAAAGGCACAAGAAGGAAAATACAGACCTTTGAGAACATCTCTTTGGGTTCATATCTTGTTTCTGCCCTTGTGATCATGCATCTCTTTTTGTCTCAGCATCCATATCTATGAAACTGAAATCAGAATAAAATAGTACTGACTTCAAAACGTTTTGTAAAATGATGTGTGTGAAGTAGCTGACAGATGAGATCTGATTACATTACTGTCTTAAACAG
Organism: Muntiacus reevesi; assembly: GCF_963930625.1. Lineage (NCBI taxonomy): Eukaryota > Metazoa > Chordata > Mammalia > Artiodactyla > Cervidae > Muntiacus > Muntiacus reevesi. Next base: position 49,550,814 of record NC_089258.1, on the reverse strand, counting down.
TTGACTATGTCACTATAATCATTTCATTTGAGGGTTGAAAAGGACTGTAGAGATCATTTTTTAAAAATTTGTCATTTATAAATAAACTCAGAGACATTAAATGAATTGCCCCCAAAATATAATAATTTATTAAACCACCTGGAATTATATTTCAAGTTTTCTGTCATTATGATTCACATGAGGTGAGGAGTAGATGAAGGGGATAACATCATGTCATCTCTTCTTTGCTCCTGTGACTCCTACAGGACGCTGGACTCAGGATTTCACTGTGAATATGTAGCGTTCTGTAGAAAAATTAAAAGAATAATATAACCAAATAGACTAAACTGATGACAGCTTGTTTCTTTATTACAACTATTTCACAGACATCTGCCCAAATGACTATTTTAGCAGTTTACCATTTTCCCATTTTGTTCATGAAGAAAATGGGGGGAATTTATGTGTTTATAATTTATAATCTCGTACTAAAAGGCAAAACAGTTGGCCTCCCAAAAAATAGTTGCAGTCTTTTTTGTAAAATCAGTGTTTAAAAATTAGTCATGTTTGAAATGACAATTATTTTACATAAAAAACAGAGTATCGGTTTTTGAAGGAAAGAATTCCTTCATCATGTGGTCCTTTCAACAATAATATTCTGTAAAGGAGTTTACAAATGATTACAATCAATTGTAGGTGATCCAATCACAATACTGGATTGTGTATACCAAAGGGTACGTCTTTACTTTTGTTTGCATAGATAGTATCTTGTATTTTAGCCTTTAGTTCCAAAAAACCACAAATTGGGAGAGTCTCAGGCTTTGGATTGAAAAAACTTGTGTACTTAGTTATCCCATCATTTCAGATTTTTCGTGATAAAGAAATAGCTTAAACCTCGGAACAAAGATTTCCAGTGATGAGTGAATTAAAATAGGAAGATGAGTTAGCATGTAAGCTGATGTCAATGTAAGCTACTTTTCAATGAAAGCTTATTTTTTTTAGCCTTTATTATTCTACATGGGCTTCCTGAGTGGCTCAACAGTAAAGAATCTGCCTGCAATACAGGAGTCACGGGCTCAATTACTGGGTAGGGAGGATCTGTTGGAGGATGGCATGGCAACCCACTCCAGTATTCTTGCCTGGAGAACCCCATGGACAGAGGAGCCTGGCAGGCTACAGTTAATAGCAACGCAGAGTTGGACACAACTGAAGTGACTTAGCGTGCACGCATTCTTCATGCTTTAAGATGGCACTATGGAATCACTATCAGAACCCGATGACAGAGTAGGTCTGTGATCATCCTGTACTTTGAAATAAACTCATGCTTGCTCCTGGTCATCTCATTACATGGCTCAACCTCTGGGATCAATAATATAGCATGTCTCTGCATTGTTATCAAATCTAACACTTTAGAACACTTTTCAGTTTAAAGGTACTTAGACGTTTTTCATCACTTTTCTGTGGAATCATTATTTTGTAGGATTTATATCTAGGAAACTGACATCAGTAGCTTTAAATGACCTGCCTTAGGATAATTTTGCAACTAACTTTGGGATGCAAACTTGAGGTAGCAAATTAATATATTGTTTTGTTATATTTCTATTTGGCTTATTATTTTTAATTAAAATTGTACTTGAGGGGATGTTTACTGTGGCTTGTTGATTTTCTTTAGTGTGCTTTATAGCACTTGAAGAAGGAGAGCCAACTCGAATGTCACGCTGTCACAGTAAGCTCACTCTCTGATATAAAGTATTGATCCTGGGACGGCAAATAAACTGCCTAAGAAAATGATTAGGTCTCCATTTCATAACAACAGAGATATCGGAATGCATCTGCTCTTTGATAGAGCTTTGTCTTGGTCAATGACAGTATGCTACAAGGGAATATTTGTCTACAAGCTTTCTGAAACTGTGTTAGCTTACCTATTTTCCTTTAAAAACATGTTAACAGTTTGCGTGTTTAATAAGAGATGTAGTCTATAAATATCATTGTTCAGTTTGTGTACGTCTTAATTTTTGCTTTATAACTTTAGAGAAACATTTCTACCTGGAAGAATTCAGTGACAACTTTCAGCTTTCATTATGCTAATAAACATATTTGGGAAGAGGAGAGGATCCTCTGGTGTACACACACACACACACACACACACACACACACACACACACGCACACATATATATGCTTATATACATATATATATATAGAGAGAGTGTGTGTGTGTGTGTGTGTGTGTGTAAAATATCAGTGGTTGCTAGGGGGTCAGTGAGGAGAAGGATTACTAGGTGGAGAGGATTTTTAGGGCAGTATAACTACTTCATGTTACATTAAAATGGCAAACAGTATCACTATAAATTTTTCTAAACCCACAGAATTTACAGCACTGAAAGTGAACTTTAGTATGAACTATAGAGTTTGGGTGATAATGATATGTCAGTATAGGTCTTCAGTTGGAACAAATGTACCGTCTTGTTGGAGGGTATATGCTGTGTGTTAGAGGGTATGTGGGAAGCCTCTACCTTCTGCTCAATACTGCTGTGAACCCACAACTACTGTAAAAAATAAAGTCTAGTTTTAAAAAAGTAAATAGTAATAGGCTTATTAAAGAACTAACTAGAATATGAAGTACCTCAAATAGTGGTGGTTTTACCTAATTTTTTCCCCAATTATTATCTTTGGTCTTGGCTCAATGCAGCCACAGTTTTGGAAGTGGCATCATCATGGACCAAGACGAAGCTCCAGGGGAGTCCTCCAGCCCTGGTTTGAGGAGCACGATGGTGATCTCCTAACACACAAGGGAAGTGATAAGTGTTAGCTGCTCAGTCATGTCTGACTCTTCACGACCCAGGGACTGTAGCCCTCCAGGCTCCTCTGTCCACGGGATTCTCCAGGCAAGGATACCAGAGTGGGCAGCCATTCTCTTTTCCGGGGGATCTTCCCAAATCAGGGAGTGAACCCCAGTCTCCTGCACTGCAGGTAGATTCTTTACCATCTGAGCCACCAGGGAGGGAGGTAAGAGAAAATCCCATTTAGTTTCATTTTCTTTACTTTCTCACACCTCGGCTCCCTAGCAAGCCTGGGGTAGTGGATGACAGCCGTGACAAAGGCATCCCTCTCGCAGAATGACGGGACTATTGTCTTAAGAGGATGGCATGATCATCTATTGCACTTTAAATAATTTCCTGTCCTCCTGCCTCAGATGCAGAGGCAACGACAGAAACATGTCAGACAGAATGAGGCAGAGGAACCTCCAGTTAGAAGCTGGAGAAGTGAGGAGAGCCCAGGGGAAACTGGTGAGCACTGTGCAGAGAAACAGAATGAGAAGCTGGGGAGAGTCGCCGCGAGGGCATCATGAGCTTCCAAGGTGCACATGTGTGGATCTCACCAGAAAGAAAATTGCGATAAATCACTACAGACTCCGAAACTCACTACAGGACGGACTCAGGTCTCAGCTGGTCCAGTTCTGTGTAATATGGAATCCTGCATGCTTACATTAAAACTAGAGAAATCTTGAACCACAATATATAAATATACCTTCACTATAAAGTCATTTTATATTTATGAAGGATGCAATTCTATTTTAGAAATACATTAGCTCTTAATTTTAAATGCTGTGGAAACATTTATAAATGAACAAATTAACTCAAGAAATTGGATTATGCAAGGATTACACAAGGATTAAGTAGGCACAAAATATTTAACAGCAGATTGAATGTTCAAGCCTTTTTGAAAACAAGAAAATCTTGGTTTCTGGCTCTGGATGACATATGTGCAGAGGCTAAATGCTGCACATCAATGTGAGCATCTTGTTATCTTAAATAATGTTACGTCAAAACTACTATATATTTTGGTTTTGAAAGGATACAATCCCATTTAATGAATAAAAAGCAACTATAGTAACTACATCAGGCTTTATCAAAGTATGTAATCCCAAAATGATTATCTTCAAGTGACAAGCAAGAGCTAATTTGAAGCCAATACATGCAAAGATGGGCTTAATAAAGGACATAAATGGTAGGAACCTAACAGAAGCAGAAGATATTAAGAAGAGGTGGCAAGAATACACAGAAGAACTGTACAAAAAATATCTTCACAACCCAGATAATCACGATGGTGTGATCACTCACCTAAAGCCAGACATCCTGGAATGTGAAGTCAAGCAGCCTTAGGAAGCATCATTACGAACAAAACTAGTGGAGGTGATGGAATTCCAGTTGAGCTATTTCAAATCCTGAAAGATGATGCTGTGAAAGTGCTGCACTCAATATGCCAGCAAATTTGGAAAACAGCAAAGGCCACAGGACTGGAAAAGGTCAGTTTTCATTCCAATCCCAAAGAAAGTCAATGCCAAAGAATGCTCAAACTACCACACAATTGCACTCATCTCACACACTAGTAAAGTGATGCTTAAAATTCTCCAAGCCAGGCTTCAGCAATACATGAATCGTGAACTTCCATATATTCAAGTCGGTTTTAGAAAAGGCAGAGGGACCAGAGATCAAATTGCCAACATCTGGTGGATCATCAAAAAAGTAGGAGAGTTCCAGAAAAACATCTATTTTTGCTTTATTGACTATGCCAAAGCCTTTGACTCTGTGGATCACAATAAACTGTGGAAAATTCTGAAAGAGATGGGAATACCAGACCACCTGATCTGCCTCTTGAGAAACCTATATGCAGGTCAGGAAGCAACAGTTAGAACTGGAAATGGAGCAACAGATTGGTTCCAAATCAGAAAAGGAGTATGTCAAGGCTATATATTGTCACCCTGTTTATTTAACTTATATGCAGAGTACATCATGAGAAACGCTAGGCTGGATGAAGCACAAGCTGGAATCAAGATTGCCAGGAGAAATATCCATAACCTCAGCTATGCAGATGACACCACCCTTATGGCAGAAAGTGGAGAACTAAAGAGCCTCTTGATGAAAGTGAAAGAGGAAAGTGAAAAAGTTGGCTTAAAGCTCAACATTCAGAAAACTAAGATCATGCCATCTGGTCCCGTCACTTCATGGCAAATAGATGGGGAAACAGTGGCTGACTTTAATTTTCTGGGCTCCAGAATCACTGCAGATGGTGATTAAAGCCATGAAATTAAAAGACGCTTACTCCTTGGAAGGAAAGTTATGACCAACCTAGACAGCATATTGAAAAGCAGAGACATTACTTTGTCAACAAAAGTCCATGTAGTCAAGGCTATGGTTTTTCCAGTGGTCATGTATGGATGTGAGATTTGGACTATAAAGAAAGCTGAGACAGAAGAATTGATGCTTTTGAACTGTGGTGTTGGAGAAGACTCTTGAGAGTCCCTTGGACTGCAAGGAGATTCAACCAGTCCATCCTAAAGGAGATCAGTCCTGGGTGTTGGTTGGAAGGATTGATGTTGAAGCTGAAACTCCAGTACTTTGGCCACCTCATGTGAAGAGCTGACTCATTTGAAAAGACCCTGATGCTGGGAAAGATTGAGGGCAGAAGGAGAAGGGGATGACAGAGGATGAGATGGTTGGATGGCCTCAACGACTCAATGGACATGGGTTTGGGTGGACTCTGGGAGTTGGTGATGGACAGGGAGGCCTGGCGTGCTGCGGTTCATGGGGTCGCAAAGAGTCAGACACAACTGAGCAACTGAACTGAACTATTTTTAAGAAGATGAACTAAGCACAAATAAAAGTTGACAGTAATATTCACTGATGGTGAACAAAAATAGTCATCACACACTCATGTGACAGATTGGACAGCTCAAGGTGATAAAACATAAAACAAGATATGTATTACATTGAGCCTTAAATGAGCAATGAAGATATTAGAGTTCAACCCCTTTTTTACCACTAATTTTAATGCTGAGAGAGAAGCAATGCAGAATATGTATGGAGTGTTGATATGAAGACCAGTTATGGGAGCACCAATTTTTAACCATCATCTTTATCATCCAAACTGTAACTCTGTATGTATCAATGCTTATTATCATGAGGTACTACTGAGAGTTTTTGTTGTTATTTCCATTTTGCATATGAGAAAACAGAGATATTAATTTGTTATTAAGTGATGGTACTGTATTCAAAACTACAACTAACTGATTTCAAAGAATCAGTGTGGGGTACAGCCTAAGAGGAAGAAAATATTATGCCTAACCCACTTATTGATTTCTCTAAAGTTTATTTTCTCTTCTGTAAAATATGTAATTAATTGTCGTTCTTTCAAAGATAGGTGTAATTGTGAGAAATGTGAACTTGAAACAAATGTAATTCAAAAACAGAAGATTGCAAAAAGACTAAACACAATCAAGTACATGGGCCTGGGAATTTTGTCCTGCCGTGACAACTAAAAAACTAGGCAAAAGTGAAACAATACTTTTCCAACACTGGACCACAGGCAGCAGTGTGCTGTGACTCCTGACAGGAAGGAAAAAATCAAGCCCACCATGTACCTGCCTCAACTAGTGGTCTGGAAGCCATGGTACAGGCTGGGGAAGCCAGGCAGTAGTTATCAGTTGAGGAGACAGACTGGTGTTTGAGTCCACCAAGGTGGGCCCAGTGTGTGAAGCAGGTCATCTGAGAGGAGTGAGCGTCACAAAAGACAAACTCCATGGGTCAGCCGAGGGATGCACATACGTCTTGGACTACTGATCTGCAAATGTGTACAAGGGCACCACCAGAAGATTGGGAAAGACCGGAAAGCAATGGAACAGACACTGCTTGAAGCATATGCAGGGAAAATCCCCGAACAGAAAGACTTCATAATAAATGATCACTGGACGCAGGCCTGAGAGAAACATCAGCTCCACAGGGGGCCTCGTTAGCCCTGGACCAAAGGCTTTGATCAATCCTAAGCTTTGGTCAATCCTAAGCAAATCTCCAAAGCAAGTCTGATTCAACAACAGAGATTACTAATCATATCAAGATCATGCAGACCATTCACAAGGATAAGCTATATTCCGGGTGGTAACACATTGCTATAAATTGAAAAACCATCAAAATGTGATCTGTAACCACAACAAAATGATCTAGGAGTCGATATAGAATAGTATCTGATGAAGTCTTTCAAATTTGGAAATAAATTAGCACACTCTTACATAACTCATAGGTCAAAAAAAAATTCAAAACAGAAATTTTGATTTTGTATTCAGTTCATGTTTAGAACGGAATGTAAGTGAAAATACAGCATATCAAAACTTGTAGAATTCAGGTGAAAATGGGCTTATAGCATTAAATCTCTATGTTAGAAGACATGAAAGATCTTAAAACTAATCTGTGTTGGGAAACTATAAAGATAAGGACAAATCAAACCTTGAGTAAGCAAAAGGAAGCAATAATGACAATGCAGAAATCAATGAAGTATAAAACAGAAAAATAGAGAAAAGTCAATGACCTGAAAAGTTGATTCTTTGAATAGCTCAATAAAATTGATAAACATTTATCCAGAAAAGCCCCAAAAGTAAAGGCTATGAATTACCAATATCAGGAAAGAAAGTGAGGACAATGTTATAGATCCTTAAGGTAGAATGATAAAAGGATAGTATCTTTAAAAACTATGCATCAATAAATTTGATAACAAAGATGAAACATACAAATTCCTTGAAAGACAAAAGTTACTAAGAAGCTACTAACCTAAATAGTCCTTTGTCAACTAGGCAATTAAATCTGTAGTTTAAAACTGTCCCACAAAGGAAATATACAACTGTAATTGTTTAAAAAAATAAGTAATGTCAATCTTGTGCAAATTTTTCCAGTTGACAGAAGAGGATGCCAACATTACAAACAGAACAACAGAGACAAACACGTCTCAAGAAACAGAGATGAAAAAATACTTAACACAGTTTGGGCAAAAATGAATCCAGCAAAATAGAAAAAGGAACAATTCAATTCTGATTTATCTCAGGAAAGCAAGGTTTGTCTCCCATTTGAAAATTAAACATTTCAATTCACCACATCAACACATACACTAAACGAAGGAACATATAATTATCTTCACTAATACAGAGCAAGCAATTAACAAAATGTAACACCCATTGTGATCAAAACACTAAGAAACTAAGAATAAAGGGCAACTTCATCAAGCTAAAATAAAGAGGATTTACAAATACCCACAACAATGATGGCACATAAGAGTGAAAGGTAAATGTTTTGCACAGAGATCAGGAAAAGGTAAGACTATCTTTTACGACAATTTCTTTTCAACATTTTAGTACAGATCCTACCCAGTGTACCTTATTTTATTTTTTTAGGGCAGTTCTAGGTTCACAGCAAAATTGAGAGGAATGTACAATGATTAGATGGGCTTATTCCTTTGATTTGTCCTGCCTATAGGAGCTATAAGACTGGATGTCCATGAGTTCGTTACATTAGCATGTAAAATGTTTTTTAATTTCAGTGAATAACCAACTTTAAAAAATCATATTATCTCTGTATCTCAAAGCATTTCTCTACAAGTAAAAATTGTTAGTCCTTCCTTCACATACTTTTTCTTTCAAATGTCTGAGAGTATCTGAAGCACACAGATCAAATGAATAGTGTCATAGGCTCAAACGTCTTCAAATGAATCCCTTGCTCAGTATGGTGTGTTATGCAGGCTCAGTAACTAATTGGTTAGTTATTTATCCTCAAACTGATAGCTAGTTATTTTTCCAAATATTTTCTCTTGCTTATTTTCATCAGTCTTTCATCTCTATTTTATTAAATGACAGATACACACGGGCACATACACATGTCATTTTTCTAGCACTAATGGGTCTCTTCCATCATCTTGTCAATATCATGTTTGCAAATATTCACAAATAAGGAATAAACTGCGAGCTACAAGTCTACTCAAGTCTACATACAAGCCGTGTGAATCTGGGATTCTTTTTCCTTATGGTCCATGAAGAGTTATTGTTGGGTCAGAATGCAAGTTTAGGAGGTAATTCAATTCAGCCTTCAGTTAACCTAACTAGACATTTTTTTTTTCCCCCGCAAAATCATAAACATGATGTGAAGGCAGATTGAAAGCTAAATGAGCATGGAATCTGTTCTCCACCCAGCTCCCCAGAGCTGTATGTGGGAATGTTCTCCCCCATCTGTTCTCTTGTCTGAGTGATGGCTCTGCTCCTGCCAGCCCCCCGTTAGTAGCAGGAGGAAGGAAACGTTCCCAGGTGCACAGACACACCTGAGCCCCCCCTGCACTATGTTCTGCGGGGGCCCCCAGCCTCCGGGATCCAGTGCCTGATGATCTGAGGTGAGCTGATGCAATGATAATAGAAATAAAGTGCACGAGAACCACAGGGCACCCGAGTCATCCCCAAAACCCCCCTCTGCCAGTTCATGGAACTGTCTGCCCCAAGACTGGTCCCTGGTACCAAAAAAGCTGGGGGCCGCTGCTTTAACGTATTTACTAAAAAGTGGATAGATTTGGTGGGGAAACAGCTAACAGTGGGGAAGTGCTTCAGTTTCACAAACTTGAAGTAAAAGAAGAGGTAAATCCTACATATCCTTCTGAGATAAACTGAAATAAATTCTCCCCTGCCAAATAGTTAGTGCCCAGGAACCCAAGTCCAGAATTATTATATTAACAGTGACACTGAATGTAAAAGTACCCAAGAATTTCCATTTTCTGTTGTACCTGGTGCTTAACAAAGTGTTTTTAATCATGATTTACTAGGAGTTAGAACAGACTGGCAGCAGCTTGCTGGTGAGAATGGTTATATAATCTCAGCTCACTCCATAGCCTGAGGCAAGCCATTTTCTTCTAAAAACTTCAATTACTTTATCATAAAAAGTCAGCTGGTAAGATTTAATTTCACTGTATGTTAAATGTACCAATGAGGATTTTTTTGCAAGATGATTCGGCGTCCTCTTCCTAATTGTGCTATAGGAGTTTCAAGTATTAATGAATTCTGCAACATTAAGACTAAAATATGTTGTCGTTTCATTAGATGATTCATTTTAAGCTTCTTGAAACAGGGGCTGTTTTGAATACATCTTTGTATCCCCCCATGGAACCTAGCACAGTGCTTCACAGAGAGCTGGGCTGAATACACATCTGCGAAATGAATAGATTTTTACAATCTCATTCTGTAGCTACAGTTTCTCAGAGAAAAGGGGAGACCTTGTTTTAGAATTGGGATTGAAAGAGTGACCTCACCCAAGGAACTGAGGGATAAATATGCCCAAACTGTAGCCAGTTCTCAGCAGGAAATCACTGCATAACTAATCTTTAGGACCTTTGTTGAGTGTCAAAATTCCCTAGTCCCGTGGCTCCCTTTCCCCAAAACTGCCGCCTGCACATACACAGACTTTGTATAATATTCGTTTGTCGACTGTAAGCAGAGGACTTTGATGGGTCTCACTGGATTATATCTCACAGTTGAGAAAGACAGAGACTTCCTGTCTGGCTCTCCACTCCCTAAAGCCAGGTGCTAAGAGGAAGCGACGTAAGGGGGAAAGGCAAATGGTAAATCCTTAGTTGTCATCTGCAGACTCAGAATACCTGTAGTCCAAAGAACTTTAATGATGCGGATTCTCCAGCACGCCTTCTTCAAAACGCATGGTCTGGCTTAAGAGACGTGACTTGCTCTTTAAATTATTTCCCTAGGATGAATTAATTAATTCCTCACATTGATTCATTCACAAATTCACTAATTTTACTTTGCACATGTGATCACCAAGAGACTTTTCTAGCCTTCAAGGTAGTACTAGCTCTGCAGAAATGTTGAGAGATCTGAAAATAACCACACACAATGTAGAAAGGGCTAAATTTACAAAAGAGTGAAAACAGGAAAGAAACAATCAGATATCCTCATTTTCCCCATGATGCAGCAGATAAGAAAGCACTTGTTAAGAGCTAAAGGGAATAAGAATATGTCTGAAGTGGTCCTTTTTATACCACGGCAATGTACGTTATACACACACACATACACACACGCACGCACGCTGATATTTTTACTAATAACTTTGCTTAACATATCATAAATCTGGGACTGGAAAATAGTTATATCCAATGAATTGCTGATATTCATACATTTTTTAATCTGGATTGTTTTAAATGTTATACAATTTCTCATTGACTCTCGCTATGGATGGAGAAAATGGCTGAACAGAAAGTCTGTCGCAGAGACAAATAAAAAAGGCAGCCAGAGCCCCTTTCAGAGAGTTATCGGATGCTGACATCTGGTGGCTCTCAGAAACATCGCTACAAAGCGCAACTGCACTGCTTCCTCTTTGCACGCTTTGCACCTCCTAGTTCCAGGGCACACCTGTGGCACACGCATGTAGCCTATTTTGATGGCCCATCATGGTCCTTTATATGTTAAACTTCTGCCGATACTTAGACAGAATGAAAAGCTGAAGGGAAACGTACAGTTCAGGATCAGTTTTACTCCACATTCTGCCTAAGGCTGAAGAAAGTGCATCCTTTTCATTTCCTATGGAGAACATCTTTATAAATGACCTTGCTGTTCCCTGACTTAGACCTTTTGTAATCTGAAGTAAGCCTCTTGAGAGAGAAATTTTTCTGACATTTTTGAGTGCTTCCCTAAATTTTTCAGCTCTACCTGCTTGACCACAATGGTATATGTTATACACACAAAAGGGTGGCCCCATAATAGTTCTTAGAACCTTTCTGCTTTGAGTATTTGGCATTTATCACATCTTAATGAGTTTGTATTTCTACGGATATACATTAATGTATGTGGCTAATTGGCAAAGGGCTTCCCAGGTGGCCCTAATGGTAAAGAACCCACGTCCCAATGTAGGAGATGTAAGAGACACAAGTTTGATCCTTGAGTTGGGAAGATCCCCTAGAGGAGGGCATGGCAACCCACTCCAGTATTCTTGCCTGGAGAATCCCATGGACAGAGGAGCCTGGTGGGCTACAGTGCATAGGATCACAGGGTTGGACATGACTGAAGTGACTTAGTTCGCATTTTGTCAAATGCATTTTAACTTATTTTCTTCCTCCCTCCCTTCTTTTCTGCATGTTATAATTTTAGTTTAATACTTACTGCTACTACATTTCTCTAAGCCTCATGTATATTTTCCCCCATTGGTCATTATACACACTAAAAACCTTATTCTAGAAAGAAGATTACACTGAGCACTTTCTTGACAATTTTTCCCCATCATGGCTTCTCTTCTTGGTCCCTCTCCAAAAAACCATCAATTTAATGAGTTTGCAAAAAGCTTCCTTAGCACGAACTTGATCCTTTGTGGAATTTACATTCATTTTTTCCAAGTGACTGCACAGACAACATTTCTGTGACAGGAAAATGCAAAGTAATCAGCTTGGTGCTCTTATTCATGAACTCTGCCAAGTTAAGCTGTCAGAGATGTGAGAGGCGAAAAAAAGAAAAAAAGACAAGCACAGACTGCAGCTCCCATGGGCAATGCAGATTTTGGTCCCTGCTTCAGAGTGTAATGATCTGAAGGTTTGGCGTTTATGCTCACCTGGGCATCTGAAAGATGAGAGAGTTTGTAGGAGAGGGGAAATCTAGAAATTTCTACTCTGTCTTCTCCACAAACCCACTTTGCCTCCCCAAGCGCATAACCACCACACTCAGGCACATACCTTGATGACTGGAATATGGAAAAAAAAAAAAAATCATTCCTAAACTGAAGCTCAGAGATGGGATGACTTGTTAGTTTGAGTGAACTGGGATTAGGTTTGCTGGAACCCTCTAAAGGCAACATTTTCCTGAAAATTGTCAAAGTCTTTTAGGAGACTGTTTCAACTGAATCATACATAGGGATTCCATAGGCTGGAGTACCTTTGTATCTATTTCAAAATACTGTATTTTAGCTATTTTTAAAAAATAAAATACAAGAATCTGGTGTTATTGGAACCCACTCCCTTTGAAACTCAACTCTTCTGGAGCTCAAAATATTCCTCATGTGTGCTCCACCAACCCTACTGGAAAGGATGCCCCCAGAATGGCTGTCACCATCATTCATCCATATTCCTCAAGTTAGTTTGATGACAGCTCATTGGTTTCATGTGGGTGTGAGCTTATTTCACTTTTTAGATGCATTATTTTAATTTTGTGTATTATCTTTATTTTCATCTATGTTAAAATAGAAAATCATAATTATACTAAACACACACAACTTCATCATCCAGGTTTGTCAATGCATAATGTGCTATCTTTATCATCTTAAAATAATAAAATAAGTTCCCTGAAGGAAGTACTGTGCCTGATGATAGCAACCAGATGTAGAACTTAAATGTACACATTTCGATGCAGTGTTAACTGAGGTGAGTTATTGATGTTCACTGCCATTCCAGTATTCATTTATAACATGTTTCATTAATACTTAAACCAGTCCATCTAGTTGGAAAATTATACAGAGGATACTTTAAGAATTTCCTAATTACTCTTCCTTAAAAATATAAACAAATTACATAGTAATGGAGACTATCTACATGCACTGTCTTTATCAGAATTAACCCTCTCCCCCCTTGCTTTCCTCAGAATTAACTGCTACCATGAAGAGAATTACATCATTTCTATATATTATCATATTTGAATAGGTATTTGAGACAGATTTGTGTATTTTTAACACAGTACATAAATTATATAGTTCACTTTTTTTCCCCTCAACACTGTTTGAAATATGTAGCCAGGTTAATCTTTCAGTTCAGTTCAGTTCAGTTCAGTCGCTCAGTCGTGTCCGACTCTTTGCGACTCCATGAACCGCAGCACGCCAGACCTCCCTGTCCATCACCAACTCCCGGAGTTTACTCAAACTCATGCCCATTGAGTCGGTGATGCCATCCAGCCATCTCATCCTCTGTCGTCCCCTTCTCCTCCTGCCCTCAATCCCTCCCAGCATCAGGGTCTTTTCCAATGAGTCAACTCTTCGCATGAGGTGGCCAAAGGATTGGAGTTTCAGCCTCAGTGTCAGTCCTTCCAATGAACACTCAGGACTGATCTCCTTTAGGATGGACTAGTTGGATCTCCTTGCAGTCCAAGGGACTCTCAAGAGTCTTCTCCAACACCACAGTTCAAAAGCATCAATTCTTTGGCGCTCAGCTTTTTTCACCGTCCAACTCTCACATCCATACATGATCACTGAAAAACCAAAGCCTTGACCAGACGGACCTTTGTTGGCAAAGTAATGTCTCTGCTTTTTAATATGCTATCTAGGTTGGTCATAACTTTCACTAGCGGATAATATCCCTTAAACTGGTCATCTTCTTTGTGAGAAATGCTTCCACAAATAATTGCTTACTAAGTTTCAGAATGGGTTTCATCTTTTGGTATGAAGCAATTGTAAACTATTGTTAGTAAATATGGAAAAGAACCTGGTGTGGCTCTTACAGTAAGGACAAGATGGCATGATAAGGACAAGATGGCATGATATTTTGGCATTAAAAGAAAAGCACTGTGATTTTTTTTTATCATACAAACATGCTTGTATTTACATCAAACAAATTTACCCAAAGTATGCTACCATGGCATGTATTCTGTGTTTGTGCTACTTAGCTGAAATTCCCCCTCAGTGACTGCTCTTTATTAATTCCAGAGCATGGTCTAAGGTTACAATTTAATTAAAGTTTCTCTAATCACTCAATTTGTAAAAAAACAAAAACCCAAAAAACAGTGATTTTAGATATAAACTCTAGCAGCCTGCCTCCCAAATGCACCCAGTTTTTGCTACATTATCATGTGACGTGACAGGGACCCTGCAGGGTAACATCCCTATCCACTCAGTGAAGGTACCAGATGGGGTTTCTCTTCATCTTGCTGAGGCCACGTGTGATCCCATTGTTGAGCCATACTCTTTGAGTCTAGTGAGTTATATCCTGAGGCACGGGTGTGAAAGAGCACATAGTCTCTTGGGGGCACTGAAGGTCATCCAGACCTGATCCAATTGGTCTCTGCTGTACTAATTAGCTCAGAGGGTAAAGAATCTGCCTACAATGCAGAAGACCTGGGTTCGGTTCCTGGGTCGGGAAGATCCCTTGGAGAAGGGCATGGGAACCCACTCCAGTACTCTTGCCTGCAAAGTCCCATGGACAGAGGAGCCTGGCGGGCTACAGTCCACGGGGTCACACAGAGTCAGAGCACTGACAGACCAACAAAGTCCAAGCACTAGTTAACAGTGGACCGAGCCAAGGACCTGCAACCTGCCTCACTACCAGTAGGGGGAGTACTCCTGCTCTCATTTGATTTTTTTATATCTGTGATAACAGACATCAAGAGACTTTTTGCTATTTGTTTTTTATCATCATCATTATTATTCTGCCAGAATTTCTCCATGCTTGTATCACAATAGGAAATAGGACAGGGTGGCATTGGATGTGATAGAAAGTGTGGAACCGTCTCACTGGTTTGATTTTGAAGATATTGCTACTCCAAAAATAACTCCCAATCTGTCCACCCAGGCCTGAGGTTGCATCATTAATATTCCGTGCCTCTATCTAATCTATTTTAATTCCATTTACTTCCTGTAAAGAGCGCCAGAGGTAACAAAAGATTTGGGTCTTTGTTCTGCTTCTCTGCCACCAACTCTCTGGGGGAACTTATAAAAATTTCTCAACCCCTAGTTCCCAGTTTCCTCATTAAAGTGATGGCATTGGAATGTATACTGAATTAAATACCTTCCAGTCATACAAATCTTAATACCTACATCAGCAGTTTTCAAACCATGTTCTAGGGACCTTTGAAGGGTTGATGAGACCCGTTCAGGGTTCTGTAAGGTGAAAAAAATTTCCATAATTATACCAAGACATTTTTTGCCTTTTAAAATTCCCATTTTCTCAGAAGTCTTCTATAAGACATAAACTCACAAGAGACTGAATGTAGACGCAGATCTGAAAATAGCACTCTCTTCTATTAAGCCAGACATTAAAGAGATTTGCTAAGAACGTACAACACTGTCACTCTTGTCACTTTTTTCTAACTTTATAAAATAAAGTTATTTTTCTTAAAAGTGTGGCTGATGCTAACATGCAATAGTTCATTAGTAGTATTTTAAATTTAACTACCAAATAAAGATTTTAAACAAATCTTTCAGTTTTAGTTTCTGATGGTGAGTATCAATGTATTTAACCCCCATATACGAAAGCTCTTCAGGGTGCCTGATAAATTTTAGGAGTACAGTGAGGTTCCAAGGCCAAAATGCTTGAGCACCTCTGATTTCTAATATATTTTGGGGGGGATTTATGATTTTTCTCTACATGGGCTTTGATTAAGGAAGGAAGGGAGATTCTGAGGGCACTGCAAGTTGGTAACAGGACTACCAAAAAGAGAAGCTGCAGAAGTGGGGATTCTAGAGTGTTAAGTAATTAAATCTCTATAGAATGACAGAGGTGGGTGGTCTCCTCTAATGAGTTCGAAACTCAAGAGTAAAACTATCCCTGATGTGAGGCTGGGCTTATGGGATGAAGGAAAAAACACGCCCAGAAAAATGAATTTTTTTCACATGAAGTCAACTGCAATATATGGTACTATGGCCTACTGGACCAGTAATATGCATTTAACACTAGGTATAACAAAATCAAAAAATAAACACATCTACTTTATAGCTGTCTATAAAGGAATTATACAACAATATTGTATTTCTAAATGTTTTCCCTTGGATTGAAAATTTGAAAATACATGTAACTTTCAAATGATATTTCTCCATTTACAAAATGTGTCTTCTAATCTATGCTATGCTATAAGATGTCATACTACGTAAGAAAGTTCACTTATTTTAAATAAGCTGGTAGCAGGTATTTTCTTCTTTTTGAAGGATTGCAGAGTGTGGAAAACTTATAGGACAGTCACACAGTCTAATTTGGTGTAACTAGGTAACAGCAGGAAAGAAGAGAGAAAATGGGACAAAAACAACATGGAAATGATAGATGGTATGACTTTCTCCAAACTGATGAGAGATACAATGCATACACTGAAGGACTTCACCACACTGTTGGGAGGATAAAGACAAACAAACAAACCACATCTAAGCATGTAGCCAAACTGCTGAAAACCAAACATAAAGAGAAAACTTCAAAACCAACCACGGTTGGGATGAAAAGGCATATGAGGCAACAGTAAGACTTCCAGATGCCTTTACACTAAAACAATGAAAACTACAATAAAATAGTTTACTAGTCTTAAAAAACTTGTCAACCTAGAATTTTAGCTCAGCAACGTATCTTTCAAAAACGATGGCAAAATGATTATTTTCCTAGATAGCCACAAGCTGAGAGAATTCATGTCCAAGAGAAGGGCACTGTGCATGAGCATGTGCTAAGTGCTTCAGTCAGCCCACCAGGCTCCTCTGTCCCTGGGATTCTCCAGGCAAGAATACTGGAGTGGGTTGGCATGCCCTCCTCCAGGGGATCTCCCCAACCCAGGAAATGAATCCAAGTCTCTTAAGCCTCCTTCATGGGCAGATGAGTTCTCTACCACTAGCACTATCTGGGAGGTCCAGAACTGCACTGTATGAAGCATTAAATTATTTAGGTAGAACTTAAATGATTCCAAGTAGAAGTTCAAAGCTGCAAGCAGAAATAAAGAACACTAGAAAGGGAAAATAGATGGGAAAATATGAAAAAAATAATAACCACTTAAAGTGAAAGTCTCTCAGTTGTGTCCCACTCTGCTACACCATGGACTATACACTCCATGGAATTCTCCAGGCCAGAACACTGGAGTGGGTAGCCGTTCCCTTCTCCAGGGGATCTTTCCAATCCAGGGATTGAACCCAGGTCTCCAGTATTGTGGGCAGACTCTTTACCAGCTGAGCCACCAGGGAAGTCCCTAAAGAAACAATAATTGCTATGTTCAAAACTATGCTTGTGTTTTTACAAGATACAGAGTTAACTATATAACAACAATAAAAGAAAAGCCAAGAGAGTAAGTACAGTTAAATTGTGGCAAGATTTTGGATTTTATGGAAAGTGATAAAATTCTAATTTAAGGTACTTTTACAAGTTATGGACACATAATCACTAAAATAATACAATGAGAGTTCTAAAAGAGCATATTAAATGTAATAGCAAAAAAATTAATCAAAAGAAATTTAAAAAACAGTAGATGAAACAGAACAAAGAGGAAGATGCTGGTTAAATCCAATCATATCAGTAATCAAATTGAATACACATTCAGTAGATACTAAATAAAAGAATACTCTTTTCAGGCTGGATTAAAAAAATAAAAGAAAGCGAGACATAACTAGATATTATTTCTGAAGACACAGCTAGGTGGCCTTAGATAAGTCAAAAGCAAAATGATCAAGCAAGAGATGCCAAAAAACCTAAACAAAAGAAGACTGTCATGACTGTTTAAATATAAGACAAAGTGGATTTTCAACAAGAAGACATAGCAACCTGAAACGTTCATGCACCTGATTACAGCTTCAGTTCTCAAATTTAAAATGCTGAAAAATCATTACTTTGCTATCTGCTATCAGTGCTAGAAGTGACTTAGTTAAATGGGATACCAGTAAATACTGCTTGGAAAATTTGTCGGATTTTCATCCAGGAACCAGAGCATTATTTAGCTTTACTTATTTTGCTTTTTAAATGCATGGCCAACTTACAGAGCTGGAGCTCAAGGTGCCATGACTAAGAGTGACAGTATTTCCTATCTAGATGACTAATTTCTGTCAGAATCAATAAGTCAAAATTGATGTTAAGATAAAAATACATACTTATGTAATAAAAAGCTGTGCATGTCAAACATGTCAGGCAAGCAAATGGTTATTTGGATAATAGTTTATTTCCTTACCAAAAATCTATTTCAGATATAAGTATCAAAGATCTCCTAAAGAATTCATAAGATCACACTCACCACGACTAAGTAATCATTTGTATAGTACATTTAAGTTTCTTTCTGTTGAATTTTTTACCTAGATTATGTCTGTGTCTTTTTAGAGACACAACGTTTACATAAATATGATGGAACATCTTTGTTATGCCTTTAATTTTTGATACCTATAGCTTTCATTCATATCTGGGGTAACAGATAGCCCAAATGATTTAATAGCACTCAAGCACAGAAATCAAAAGAAATATCTTTTCCAGACCAATGTCATTCGTGGAGGCAAAAACCAGATTTCAAGGAAGAAGGAAGAAGACACAGGCAGCAGTTGGAACACACACTTAGTTCACCTCTTACCTGAACCATAGCAACTGTGTTCACACATCTCTGTAGATATTCTTGGAGTCAGGGATCCACCTATCATTTTCTCTCTTGCATTTTCTTACCACAAGATGTGCTGAAATGCCAGCTTCAGCTGTTTCTTATCTGTGTTCAGAAACTAACTGAACTCTTCACTTCTAAAGCTCCTGGTCTCCCACTTTTCAAATGCAGTGGCAAGCCCATCCTCCTTGACTCTAAACTTGCTTGTTTTACCCAACTCATTGTCATTTTGCCTTCCCTGGTTTGCCATGATACACCAAGTTAGAGCGTGCGCGGTAAGTCACTTCAGTCAGTCCCACTCTTTGTGACCCCACAGACGGTAGCCCGCCAGGCTCCTCTGTCCATGGGATTCTCCAGGCAAGAATACTGGAGTGGGTTGCCATTTCATTCTCCAGAGGGTCTTCCCAGCCCAAGGATGGAACCTTCGTCTTTTGCATCTCCTGTATTGACAGGTAAGTTCTTTACCACTAGCACCACCTGGGAAGCCCTAAACCAAGTTAGGGTACACGCTATAATTACTTTCACATTTTCTTCCTCCTCTCCAGGCCCCACAGTGCTGTTCTTCCTTTGGTAGTGTTATAGGCTGAAAGTCCGTGTGCCCCCAAAATTCATATAATGAAATCTAATCCCTAATATCATTTTCTCCATTGGATGGAGTAGCCATCATATTCAACAAAAGAGTCCAAAGTGCAGTATTTGGATGCAATCTCAAAAACGACAAAATGATCTCTGTTCATTTCCAAGGCAAACCATTCAATATCACGGTAATCCAAGTCTATGCCCCAACAAGTATGGCTGAAGAAGCTGAAGTTGAACGGTTCTATGAAGACCTACAAGACCTGCTAGAACTAACACCGAAAAAAGATGTCCTTTTCATTATAGGGGACTGGACTCCAAAAGTAGGAAGTCAAGAACCACCTGGAGTAACAGGCAAATTTGGCCTTGGAATAAAGAATGAAGCAGGGCAAAGGCTAACAGAGTTCTGCCAAGAGAACTCACTGGTCATAGCAAACACCCTCTTCCAACAACACAGGAGAAGACTCTACACATGGACATCACCAGATTGTCAATGCCAAAATCAGATTGATTATATCCTTTGCAGCCAAAGATGGAGAAGCTCTATACAGTCAGCAAAAACAAGAGTGGGAGCTGACTGTAGCTCAGATCATGAACTCCTTATTGTCAAATTCAGACTTAAATTGAAGAAAGTGGGGGAAACTACCAGACCATTCAGGTATTACCTAAATCAAATCCCTTATGACTATACAGTGGAAGTGAGAAATAAATTTAAGGGACTAGATCTGATAGACAGAGTGCCTGATGAACTATGGACGAAGGTTCTTGACATTGTACAGGAGACAGGGAGCAAGACCACCCCCATGGAAAAGAAATGCAAAAAAGCAAGATGGTTGTCTGAGGAGGCCTTACAAATTGCTGTGAAAGAAGAGAAGCAAAAAGCCAAGGAGAAAAGGAAAGATATTCCCATTTGAATGCAGAGTTCCAAAGAATATCAAGGAGAGCTAAAAAGCCTTCCTCAACGATCAATGCAAAGAAATAGAGGAAAACAATAGAATGAGAAAGACTAGAGATCTCAAGAAAATTAGAGATACCAAGGGAATATTTCATGCAAAAATGGGCTCAATAAAGGACAGAAATGGTAGGGACCTAACAGAAGCAGAAGATATTAAGAAGAGGTGGCAAGAATACACAGAACTGTACAAAAAAGATTTTCACAACCCAGATAATCACGAAGGTAAGCTCCCACCTAGAGCTGGACATCCTGGAATGTGAAGTCAGGTGGGCCTTAGGAAGCATCACTACGAACAAAGCTAGTGGAGGTGATAGAATTCCAGTTGAGCTATTTCAAATTCTAAAAGATGAATTTGATGCTGTGAAAGTGCTGCACTCAATATGTCAGCAAATTTGGAAAACTCAGCAGGGGCCACAGGACTGGAAAAGGTCAGTTTTCATTCCAATCCCAAAGAAAGTTAATGCCAAAGAATGCTCAAACTACTGCACAATTGCACTCATCTCACACGCTAGTAAAGTAATTCTCAAAATTCTCCAAGCCAGTCTTCAGCAATATGTGAACCGTGAACTTCCAGATGTTCAAGCTGGTTTTAGAAAAGGCAGAGGAGCCAGAGATCAAATTGCCAACATCTGGTGGATCATCAAAAAAACAAGAGAGTTCCAAAAAACCATCTATTTCTGCTTTATTGACTATGCCAAAACCTTTGACTGTGTGGATCACAATAAACTGTGGAAAATTCTGAAAGAGATGGGAATATCAGACCACCTGACCTGCCTCTTGAGAAACCTGTATGCAGGTCAGGAAGCAACAGATAGAACTGAACATGGAACAACAGACTGGTTCCAAATAGGAAAGGGGGCACGTCAAGGCTGTACATTGTCACCCTGCCTATTTAACTTATATGCAGTGTACATCATGAGAAATGCTGGGCTGTAAGAAGCACAAGCTGGAACCAAGATTGCCAGGAGAAACATCAATAATCTCAGCTATGCAGATGACACCACCCTTATGGCAGAAAGTGAAGAGGAACTAAAAAGCCTCTTGATGAAAGTGAAAGAGGAGAGTGAAAAAATTGGCTTAAAGCTCACCATTCAGAAAACTAAGATCATGGCATCCAGTCCCATCACTTCATGGGAAATAGATGGGGAAACAGTGGAAACAGTATCAGACTTTATTTCGGGGGGCTCCAAAATCACTGCAGATGGTGACTGCAGTCATGAAATTAAAAGACACTTGCTCCTTGGAAGTAAAGTTATGACCAACTTAGACAGCATATTGAAAAGCAGAGACATTACTTTGTCAACAAAGGTCCATCTAGTCAAGGCTAGATGGTTTTTCCAGTAGTCATGTATGGATGTGAGAGTCGGACTATAAAGAAAGCTGAGTGCAGAAGAATTGATGCTTTTGAACTGTGGTGCTGAAGACTCTTGAGAGTCCCTTGGACTGCAAGGAGATCCAACCAGTCCATCCTAAAGGAGATCAGTCCTGGGTGTTGGTTGGAAGGATTGATGTTGAAGCTGAAACTCCAATACTTTGGCTACCTGATGAGGAGAGCTGACTCATTTGAAAAGACCCTGATGCTGGGAAAGATTGAGGGCAGGAGGAGAAGGGGACGACAGAGGATGAGATAGTTGGATCGCATCACTGACACAATGGACATGGGTTTGGGTGGACTCTGGGAGTTGGTGATGGACAGGGAGGCCTGGTGTACTGCGGTTCATGGGGTTGCAAAGAGTAGGACACGACTGAGCAACTAAACTGATCTGGATCCCTAATGTGGCGGTGTTTGGAGGTGGGGCCTTTGGGAGGTAATTCCTTCATGAGGGTGGAACCCTTTAACAATCAGCCAGAGAGCCAGTTCCCTCCTTCTCCACTAGGTGGGGACACAAGAAGATGGCCCTCTACAAACCAGCAAGTTGGCTCTCATCGGACCCAGAATCTGCCAGCGCCTTGATCTTGGACTTCCCAGCTTCTAGAACTGTGAGAAATAAGTGTATGTTGTGTTGTTTTAAGCTACCCAGTCCTTTTTTTCCTCCCTTGTTCTTTCTTTGCCGTGGGATGTCATTTTAGTTGCTACAATAACCCTGTGATGGGCCTGGCCAGGAGAAGAGGCCGGCTGTGAGTTCCGGCCAGAGAGAGGGTCTTGAAGCCAAGTGCTGAAGGTGCACGCCCAGGAACGGCCGCGAGGTGGCGCGCACTGCACAGGCTGCCCAGCATGGGGAACTCAGGCCCGCCCAGGTAGGCGCCCGGGGATCAACGGTCCACGGGTCTCCAGGACCAGCCCCCACCGGGCCGCTGGGCCCTGGAAGCCCCTGCCTCGGGCCTCAAAGGGAGTTCATGCGGTCCAGGGAGCTTAGCCCATCTGTCTGAGGGGCAGCGCGGCCGCCACAGCCTGGGGACCGATCCAACGCAGCCAGCCCGGTCCGAGGTCAGCCCAGGTCGGTCCAGGGCAGCGCCAAGCTCCTCCTGCTTTGTGGGCACCTGGCTGCTCCCGGGGGGGCTGATGACCGAGTCGCGCCTGCAGAGCCGGCCCGGCTCTCGAGGTAGGCCCTTCGCCGTCCCCTAACCCCAGTGGGCAGGTTCCAGCCAGGCCCCCACAGCCTCCATCCCAGCACCTGTCCTTGAGCAGGTTTGCCTTGCAGCATTGAAAACAAGGGGACCTGACCACGGGCAGTGTCAGTGATCTCAGAGGACCTGGCTCAAAGTGTTTCCGGAGGTGTGCGGGCTGATGACCCGGAAGCTGAAGGCTGATGACCTGGAAGCTAAGGGCGGTGTCAGGCGGACAGGCCGGGGTCAGCATCCACGACTGCGGTGTCCAGGTGCGCAGGTTCGCCCAGCATGTGCCGGCGGCGCGTGGGGAGCCGCCCTGCGCCGGGCGCGCCGCTCTGGGGAAGGCCCAGCGGAAGACCCTGCAGGCGTTTGACCGACGCCTCGCTGGGCAGAGCCTCCTCTGCAGACAGTTCGGATGCGTGTTTTGTTCGAGCCTGGTGCACGTGTCATTATACAAATAGAGCAGCGTTCCTGATGCCAATATATTGGGGCAGCAAATGTGAAATATTTCGCTTCCCTGGTGGCTCAGCAATAAAGAATCCGCCTGCAAAGCAGAAGACATAAATCCTTTGAGTGGAAAAGATCCCCTGGAGGAAGGCATGACAACCCACTCCGGTATTTTAGCCTGGATAATTTCATGGACAGAGGAGCCTGGCAGGCTACAGTTCATAGGGTCGCAAAGAGTCAGACACCACTGAAGTGACTGAGCAGCAGCAGCGTGTGAAATATTATATATATATACTTATGGTATGAACATACCTCATATGAACATTATTATGCACGTATTACCTTATATTACATAAATTACCTTATATTACATAAATTACCTTATTTATAAATATTCAATATCATAATACATTATGTAATAATATGACTACATATACACATATAACATTTATTATGTCTATATTACCATATATAAATACTCAATATTTATTGAATAAAATATTGAATAAAAACTAAACAAATATTTGTTGTTTAGTCTCTAAATCATGTCCAACTCTTTTGTGACCCCCATGGACTGCAGCCAGTCAGGCTCCTCTGTCCATGGGATCTCCCAGGCAAGAATACTGGAGTATTCTCCTGAAGATCCTTCTCCAAGGGATCTTCCCCACCCAGGGATCAAACCCGTGTCTCCTGCATTGTCAGGCAGATCCTTTACCATTGAGCCATCAGGGAAGCCAAATATTCAGTACAGTAATACACCATATGTGGCTAAAGGAAATTTGCTTCCTTCCACATGGGTCTCAGTGGTTGAAATGTTTGAATATATATATATATCCTAGGAGTGTGTGGACTTGAAGTCAGCAGGGTTTAGAGACCTCCTGGACTTGGCAAGAGGCTAAAAGGAGGGAAGCCAGATGAAGACCAGATTTCTGCCTTTGATATTGGGGACAGTCATGGTGATGTTTGGTGATACCAAGTATGCCCAGATGAAGGTATTCAGTCCATGGTGCACACCGTAAGCTAACAGCACTAGAGTAAGATCTGGGCCTCTGAAAATAGACATTGGGTGGTCATTGTATTATAGAAAAAGTAGGCAAACCTATCCAAGTGAATGGGATTGTTCAGGAAAATGTCACATAGGCAGCAGTAAATAAGGTGATATGCATTCTAAATATATATAAAACTGAGACCACCTTTTAAAAATAACTTGACATTTTTAGAGATTTGATAGACTGAGCCGGTTAAACATTGAGTGTCCATCTTTGAATGTTTGTAATTCAAGCTTTCTATAAAAGATAACATTCCGCTGTTTCTGCTTTCCTAAATATATCTGGTCGTAGTCACTGAGCAGAGTGGGTCATGTTTATTCTGTTCATGCATTCCTGTGGCTCTTTCCTTTTCCTCAGGTTATTGTTTATTTTTATTAAATGTCAAAGATTTTAGTCTTCTTGTTTCTGGAACACACCAATCTTATCCTGTCTTAGAGATTTTGAGCTAGTTCTGATTTAGACACTTTTCCTCCAGATATCTGCAGGGTTAATTCTCTTTCCTCCTTTAAGCCTTTCCTCAAAAAACACCTTTCCAATCAGCCTTACCCTGCTTATCTTTTTAAAATTGCATCTCTGCCCACGATTTGCAAATAACCCTTAGCCAGCTGTAATTTTTCCCCCCAGAATCACTTGTCCCCTTTTAACAAAGGGCAGATTTACTTTTATTATTTTTATTCATTATTTCCTGCCTCACTGTCCTACAGCATGAGCTCCAAGAAGGTGGGGACTCGGTCTGTTTTATTTACTGATGTGTTCCAAGGATCCTCAACTTCCCCCGACATATATTAGGCACTTGATAGATTATTACAATGAAGGAATAAATATAATAAAACACATTAGAATGTGCCACACATCACCTGGAACCAAACTAGCTTGTAGTAAATATTTGTTAAAAGCCCTGAAACAAAGCACATGTGAGAAATCGTTAATGAGATTGTATACTGGTGTGATGGTTTGAGTCTGACAGAGTATCTGAAAGTATTAAGGAATTACTGTGAAATATTTTAGTGCCATAACCGGATTGATTGTTTTGGTGTTTAAGAAAAGAGTGCTTACCTTTTTGAAAAAATATACTGAAATACTTAATGGAAAGACATAATCTTTAAGATTTGCTTCAGAGTAATTGTGTGGGGGAAGGAAAGCAGGTAAAGCTTTAGCAGAGACAAGTGTGCCCACAGATTGCTAATGGTTGTCACTTGATGTTGGATACATGCATTTCATTGTACTGTTCCCTCTACTTTTGTGGATCGTTGATACTTTTCAAAATTAAAAAAATAATAAAAGGCTGTAGATATTAAAATAAATCACCCACTTTCTGATAGAATGAATGAATACAAGTGATGTTCTTGATAGTATAAAATTTAGTCCATCATTGACTATTCAGAAAATTCATACCTCAGAGTATGAACCCTATTTTAACTCTGTGCATGAACATAGGTTCAGTTCAGTTCAGTTGCTCAGTCCTGTCTGACTCTTTGCGACCCCATGGACTGCAGCACACCAGGCCTCCCTGTCCATCACCAACTCCTGGAGCCTGATCAAACTCATGTCCATTGAGTCAGTGATGCCATCCAACCATCTCATCCTCTGTCATCACTTTCTCCTCCTGCCTTCAGTCTTTCCTAGTATCAGGGTCTTTTCCAATGAGTCAGTTCTTCACGTCAGGTGGCCAGAGTATTGGCGTTTCAGCTTCAGCGTCAGTCCTTCCAATGAATATTCAGGACTGATTTCCTTTAGGATTGACTGGTTTGATCTCCTTGGTACAAAGCAGGAAAATTATGTGAAGCAGCAGAGGAAAATCCTAGGTTGATGTGAGACATTGGATTTTTATTTCAACTAATAGCATGCTTAGAAGGAATCCTGTATTTTCAAGTATTTAATTTTTGCATTTAAAAATGACTCAACTGGGATCAAGATAATAAGCATTTTATTCACACTTGGGAATGATGTATCTTCCTGCTTATTCAATTCCATCGTGGAGGTATGGCAGATTGATAACCAGGCTGTTGGTATAAAGATGCGGGACACTGTCCAAGGCAGCTTTGCAGGATCCCATTTAAGCTCATTCACAGAATCTATGTGCTACGACCTGTCCAGCTTCACTTTTGTCTAAAAATGCAATCCTTACCAAAACTTAATGAGTACATTTGCCAAATTACAGCAGCTTTTCATGTGTATCTATGCAAAAACCTGAGACCAGGATCTCAGTATAGATCTTTCCATTTATGAAAGTGAAGTCGCTCAGTCATGTCCAACTCTTAGCGACCCCATGGACTGTAGCCTACCAGGCTCCTCCTTCCATGGGATTTTCCAGGCAAAAGTACTGGAGTGGGTTGCCATTTCCTTCTCCAGGAGATCTTCCCAACCCAGGGATTGAACCCGGGTCTCCCGCATTGTAGGCAGATGCTTTACCATCTGAGCCACCAGGGAAGCCTCTTTCCATTTATACTAAAGCTAAAACAGTGGTCTATAACTCATCCATCAAAGTGATTGACTTCTGTCTATATTACATTCCATCCTTGGAACACATCATCATCTGGGAGCTTTCAGTCTAGGTTAACATTAAAAAAACTTTTTTTTAACATTAAACATTTTTTAAATGTGTTTATTATATTAACATATAATAAAAAGTTACCTTGAGATATGATCTGAAGGAATTGTCATTCTTAGAAAAACCATGTATATTATCTTGAGTGAAGGGTGGAAGAAACTGATGATGTAACGGGAATCTATAGTTTTGCTGAGAAGAATCAGAAACTAACATACTTACATACTGAGGTGGAAAATCTACAGATCTGGGTTTTAGACTTGATTCTTGTCTGGAGTTTATAAGATATTTGGCTTGTGTGTTATTTGGTATTGTCTTTATGAAGAGCTCAAGCAGGAATTTGTGTCTTATATTACTATCAGTAGTATCTGTGCTTCCCCTAAGCAAGCAATTTAGCAATCAATTGATTCTTATTTAAAAAAAAATACAAGTGGCAGTATTTCACTTTGCTATTTGGCTTCTAGAAAGCATCAGGCCAAGGTTGTGGGGCACTTCAAACAAGATATTTATCTTTATGGTATTTAAGTCTTTACTCTCATTTCTCAACCTTTTATGATTCTTCTCTTGCTGTACAATCTGCATTGTTTCTATTTTTGTTTTATGTTTTATCAATACAGCTTACATCTTTGTTATCTATAATAAACCCTTAACCTTATCATCCACCATAAATCCACAGGCAAGATCCTTAAAGTCTTAGAATCTTTTTCCTTCACTTGTCAAAATGACATTTAGAACAGTTTATGTTTGCAAGAGATTTATCTTTTACAATAATATCGCCATCATTAAGCTTGTGCTAAATTGCTTCAGTCATGTCTAACCTATGGACTGTAACCACCAGGCTCCTCTGTCCATGGGTTTTTCCAGGCAAGAATACTGGAGTGGGTTGATATGCCCTTCTCTAATCATTTACCTTAGTATTGTTTAAAATAAAAACATAATATAGTAAGAATTATAATTATGCTGCATATAATACTTCTTTTATAGGCAATATAGTAAAAACTTATACTGTGTTGAGTGAAAGTTTTATCAAGTATTATTTAGACCCTGTCCCCAAACTCTAAAAAGGCAACGACACTTTCATTCAAAAACTCATGGAACAGAAATGGACATTATTCATGGTTGAACATTATTCATTTATTAAAAAATAATTTTATTACAAATCATAAGGCTACCTGAGGAATCTATATTAAATATCTTATACCATTAAAAGAGCACACATCTTAGACTAAACCCCAAGTGTATTAATAGAAAGCTGTAACTCTAACATAAATGTACAATTAATTATCCCCTAAGTCTTGTTTAGAATTAACATCCTACCTTCCTCATTATATCCTGCTAAAAAAGTTACAGGCTTCCCTCATGACTCAGACTATAAAGAATCCACCTGCAGTGCAGGAGACATGGATTCAGTCCCTGGGTCAGGAAGATCCCCTGGATAAGGGAATGGCTACCCCCTCTAGTATTTTTGCCTGGAGACTTCTATAAACAGAGGAACCTGGAGGACCACAGTCAATGGGGTCGCAGAGTTGGACATGACTGAGTGACTAACTTTCAAAAGAAGAGCAAATTATTTCCATCAATAACTTCTATAAGAATAGAAACTCATCAATTTGTAATAAGTGAGCATGTAAACTTTCTGACTACAGAAACAGAAAACCTGTCCTCCCATTCTTTGGTAATATAAGAACCCACTGAAAGGAAATATGTGATTCTTTTGGAACACATTAGACTATTACATGTATGGTTTTGCATGAGCCATAATTTTCTTGAGTGTAAGTTATCAGCCAGAGGAAGGTGCCATGGGAAAAGACACACTAATTTGTTCAAACTGAATGGCTTTATCAACGGATCAGATCAGCAAAGCAGAGTCAACAGCTGCAGTGGGGATGAAATTATTTAAAACAAGCAGAGGGAGATTGTTTATGCCCAGAGTCGGAGCCTGAATATCACTCTCTAAGCAGTATTCTGATAGTTGTCATGTATTTTGGCAGAGGAGAAATTCAAATTGGGTGAAATGCAAGAAGGACAAAGCGTATGAGGCTCCAGATGATTCTAGGACTGTCACATTTAGCAAAAACTCCACAGACCTTTATTTGCAATTCATGACAGTAATCCCATCACTAGAGATGGAAGCCAGCAACCCTATTATCACAGAGAAAGACAGGCTGTGCATGATAAATTAGACCTGAAATACAGGGGGAGAATTGTTAAGAAGTGGGTTTCAGTGTGGCTGGCAGGAAACAGTTCTGTTGAAGGGAGGTAATCGCTGGAATGTCCCACATATGTGAATTAAAAATAAGGTTGCCAGATTGAGCAAGTAAAATTACAGGACATGGTTAAATTTTAATTGCAGACATAATGGGCAATTTGTTGTATATATGTACCAAATACTGCATATTCTCTTACTAAAAAATAGTCACTGATTATATGAAGCTTATATTTAACTGTGAGTCTTGTATTTTATCTGGCAACCCTCACTAGACATGAATATTTGCTGAAAAGCTTAGATAAACTGGGTTGAATCTCCCTGTCTCTATGGTTCACCTCAGGATATCATAAGCCTCTCAGTTAATATTTGTCTTGGTTTTCTGTTGCTGCCTTCACAAATGACCACAAACTTAGGGGCTTAACAACAACACACATTTGTTCTCTAAGTGTTGTGTGGTTTAGAAGTCCAACACGGGTCCCGTGGGCTAAAATCAAGGTATTGCCAGAGCTGTGCTCCTCCTAAAGATTTCTGGCAGGAAATCCACTTCCTTTTACCATCTTTTAGAGGCCACCATAGGCCTTCCCAGGTGGCTCAGTGGTAAAGAACCTGGCTCCCAATGCAGAAGACACGGGTTTGATCCCTGGATCAGGAAGATCCCCTGGAGAAGGAAATGGCAGCCCACTCCAGTATTTCTTGCCTGGTGAATCCCATGGACAGAGGAGCCTGGCACACTGCGGTCTATGGGGTCACAAAGAGTTGAACATGACTGAGTGGCTAAGCGCTCACGCACGCACACGCGCGTGCACACAAACACACACACACACACACACACACACACACACACCACCACCACCACATTCCTTGGCTTGATGCTCCTGTCCTCTGTCTCCTAAGCTGACAGAGACACACTGAGTCCTTCTCACATTGGGTTATTCATCAGGTCTTTTCCCACAATCCCAGTTCCTTTCTCCTGGCCCACCTGCCCCAATCTTTAAAACATATCTGTGTTGGATTAGGTAATAATTTTAAAGCTGCTTTATCCTGAATGACCTGCCATTATACTCTTTTAATGGGCTAGATTCACTTTCTAATAGGATACAAAGAAAGCAGATTGTGCTTGTCTGAGGGATCAAACATTCCACTCAAGTATGTTTAATTTTTTTACTACTATTTTTTAAAATTTTTTGGTCATGCTGCATAGATCTTAGTTTCCTGACCAGGGATTGAACCTGAGCCCCCTGCATTGGAAGTCCCTCGAGTGTGTTTAGAAGAATTTTGTATTGCAATGCAATACAAAACTATCAGTGAGGAAGAGCTCTACCTGTCAGCACCAAGTGATTTGATTATTCTCTAAACATCATTTACTTGACCATGCACGATAGAATCCTTGCATTGTGTAATTTCATGAGGATGGGCATATAAAATGTAAGCAGCAATTTTATAGCTATGAACCTTTTACGAAGAAAGAACTAGAACGAAGTGACAGTGAGGGCAAAATCCTAATTTTCTGTTGATTTATTACATATCACGAAATCGTATTTCTTGAGAGACACACACACATACACACACTCTCTGGGGTCAAATATGAGTTTATACATTTGAACAGAAAGTTACTTGGAGAAATTCCATTCTTATAACTTTATTTTTATGATTTACCAGCTAAGGCTATTCTGTATATATCAAGATGTCCTCCATTAGCATCTGGAAAGATTGACTTCTGATTGAGAAAATCATTTTTTGTCATTTTCTTTTGTGGAGAATAGGGGGAAAGAAGTCCCTTTTTATTACCAGAGTCTTTAATGTAATTTGCGTAAATATCAGGGAGTTAAGTTTTTCAGTTAGATTCTCTTTAGATGGGTGAGTTTAGGTTATTGAGACATTTTTAAAACAATTCATTCCTTTCTTGCACTTTCTTTTTATGACTCAGGTTCAGTGATAAGTTTTTGTGGTGTATAATCTCCCGTAAATTCCAACTTTTAGTGATTGTAATTACTGTAATTATTGAACACATTTTAGGAGCCACATTATGCTCTAAGCTCTGTACATATGCTTTATACAAGACTCATCATAATAGGTATTATTTGCATTTTATTAAAGAGGAAACTGAGGATTTTATAACACTTGATTTTTATAACTACTTGATTCCAAAGTTTTAGTCAAGACTTGAAACCAGCTCTATTTAAAGACTAAACACCTTGTTCTTAATAGCTATGTAATCATGCCTCCAAAATATATGATTGTGCTTTATTTATATAGTCATAATTTGCTGATGTGTTCTTATACGTCTTTATTACAATGGCCATGATTGCTTTTATTCTCTCCTGCTGGGTTGCCAAGTAAAGATTTGAGAAATGTTCTTGTTTGACTTTGACATCCTTTCCTCATATACCGAGTTCACACTTGGTGAACACTAGCATGTAAGTCCTCGGAAGTCAGGGTCTGTGGTTTGTTCAAGTGTCTTATATCCTGACGGCACCTACCATGGATTGCCAATAAAGATACATTCATTGATGAGTTAGAGATTAAAGGACTGTATGTTAACTGTGTGTGTGATGAGTGCATGGCAATGCTGGGCTCCTCTTTCTCTATAGAATGAGGCATAAGTCAAAGCTCTGAGTGGGCAGAGCAGAGACCCATGAGGATGTCCATGTGCAGTCTGTGGAACCTGTGAATATGTTAGGTTTTGTGGGAAGAGAAATTATGGTTGCTGATGAAATTAAGGTTACTCATCAGATGACCTTAAAATAGAGAGATTATCCTGGATTATCCTGATGGGTCCAGTGTCAGGACAAGGGTCCTTAAGTGGAAAATGGGATGGAGTCAGAAGAGAGCCAGAGGGAGATGCAACCATGGAGGAGGCTCAGATAATGCCATTTGGGAAGGCATGAGGGTGGTATCTAGGAGCCTCCAGAAGGAATGTGGCTTTGGCAACACCTTGACTTTAGCCCAGTGAGACTCACATTGGATTTCAAACCAACAGAAGTCTAAGATAATACACTTTGCTGTTTTAAGCTATGGTATTGGTGGCAACTTGGTGTAGAACCACTACAAAATTAGCATAGCTCTGAAGTGACATTACTCAAAAGCCTCAAATTCTAGGCATAGTTATGTTTTATGACTTCTAAATGTGGTAACTGAGCTGCAAATGCCGGTCGTACACTCTAAATGGAGCCCGGGGGGAGGTATACTTGAATATAGATTTACTGTAACCCTAAGTAAATCACTCAAAATAGGTGCCTTTTTTGTTGATGAGTATGGGGTTGCATCTTTATTTAGAAAGAAGGGTTGCATTCTGAACTTTGCATGCCATAAAAGTTTGTAATTAAATTTGGAACCAGTCTGTTGTTCCATGCCCAGTTCTAACTATTGCTTCTTGACCTGCATACAGGTTTCTCAAGAGGCAGGTCAGGTGGTCTGGTATTCCCATCTCTTGAAGAATTTTCCACAGTTTGTTGTGATCCACACAGTCAAAGGCTTTAGTCTAGTCAATGAAGCAGAAGTAGATGTTTTTCTGGAATTCTTTTGCTTTTTCGATGATCCAACAGATGTTGGCAATTTGATCTCTTGTTTCTCTGCCTTTTCTAAATCTAGCTTGAACATCTGGAAGTTCTCGGTTTACAAACTATTGAAGCCTAACTTGGAGAATTTTGAGAATTACTTTGCTAGCATGCGAGATGAGTGAAATTGTACAGTAGTTTGAACATTCTTTGGCATTGCCTTTTTTTGGGATTGGAATGAAGACTGCTTTTCTGGTCCTGTGGCCACTGCTGAGTTTTCCAGATTTGTTGG
Organism: Muntiacus reevesi; assembly: GCF_963930625.1. Lineage (NCBI taxonomy): Eukaryota > Metazoa > Chordata > Mammalia > Artiodactyla > Cervidae > Muntiacus > Muntiacus reevesi. The sequence continues at coordinate 49,517,617 of NC_089258.1, read as the reverse complement.
CATATTGAGTGTAGCACTTTCACAGCATCATCTTTTAGGATTTGAAATAGGTCAGCTGGAATTTGATCACCTCCACTAGCTTTGTTCCTAGTGATGCTTCCTAAGGTCCACTTGACTTTGCACTCTAAGATGTCTGGCTCTAGGTGAGTGATCACACCATCGTGGTTATCTGGGTCATTGAGATCTTTTTTCTGTATAGTTCTTCTAGGCTGTTTAACTCTTAGTTGATCCTACTTTGAGGGTAAACTGAAACCCCTGGGTGATAGCAATGCAGGTGATTACTACTTCCAAGTATAAAGTCTAGAGGCCTTGTCCTTGTTGTTCTCATTTTATTTTATTTGATTTTGGTGGCACTGGGTCTATGTTGCTGTGCCTGCACTTTCTATAATATGAGGAGCGGGGACTACTCTTCATTGCTGTGCCGGATTTCTCATTGCAATGGATTCTTCTTTGTGGATCATGGGCTCTAGGGTACCATGCTCAGTACTTGGGCACACAGGCTTAGTTTCCCTGTGGAATGTGGAATCAACCTGGACTACAATTGAACCCATGTCCCCTACATTGGTAGGCAGGTTGTTATCCATTGGAACACCATTGGAAGAAGTTACCTCATTCTTGAAGTATTCCTACAGATTTAGCATTGCATCCTGCAGCTTTTACTTTGACATAATTACAGATTTCCCATGCACATTTTTTGAAACAAACTACTACTCCCTTCTAGGGGCCTTCATGCTGTTCCTTATACACAATGTAGTTTCATCTCCATCAGTTATAACCAGATTTCTTAGGGAAACAGACAGAAAAAGGTGGCAGTCTGAAAGAAAGGAGGTGAATTCTGAGGAAAATGTGACAACAAGAAGGTATTTCATGACAGAAAGGAGGCAATTTAAGAGGGAAACCTGACAGAAGAAAGCATATCATGACAGAAAGGAGGAGATTTCATAAAGAAACCTGACAGAAAGAAGGCATTTGGTGACAAACAGGAGGTGATTTCTGAAGGAAAACTGACAAAAAGAAGACACTTTCTGCACTTTCTGACAGAAGGGAGGCGATTTTCTGAGGAAAACCTGGGCGGGGGGGTGGGGGGAGGCGTTTTATGACAAAAAGGAGGCAATTTCAAAGGAAAATGTAACAGAAAAAAGCACTTTGTGACAGAAAGGAGATGTTTGAGGGAAACCTGATAACAAGAAGACACTTTCTGAAAGAAAGGAAGAGATTTTCTGAGGAAAGCCTAACAGAAAGAAAGCGCTTACTGAAAGAAAGGAGTTGATTTCTGAGGGAAACCTGATGGAAAGAAGGCATTTTGTGACAGAAAGGAGATGATTTCTGAGGGAAACCTGACAGAAAAAAGACCCTTGCTGACAGAAAGGAGGTGATTTTCTGATGAAAGTCTGACAGAAAGAAGATGCTTTCTGACAGAAAGGAGGTGATTTCTGAGGGAAAGATGACAGAAAGAAGACACTTTCTCACAGAAAGGAGGTCATTTTCTGAAGAAAGCCTGAAAGAAACAAGACGCTTTCTGACAGAAAGGAGGTGATTTCTGAGGGAAATGTGACAGAAAGGAGGTGATTTTCTGAGGGAAAACCTGACAGAAAGAAGGAGCTTTCAGATAGAAGGGAGGCAATTTCTGAGGGATACCTGACAGAAAGAAGGCAGTTTTCTGAGGGCAACCTGATGGAAAGAATGTTCTTTTTTACAGAAGTGAGGCAATTTCTGGGGTACCTTGACAGAATGAATGTGCTTTCCTGCAAAAATGAGGTGATTTATGAGGAAAGTCGACTGAAAGAAGACACTTTCTGACAGAAAGTAGGTGATTTTCTGAGGGAGATCTGACAGAAAGAAGGCCCTTTAACAGAAAGTAGTAGAAAGAATCAGCTACACTCTAATTCAAAATAAAAAATTTTTAAAAATATTTGTTTCCAGCTGCAATTGCCACTACCTACATGACCTTAGTGAAATATTTTTCTTTTGGTTGATGTAAATTCTCTTATCTGTAAAATTAAAGAATTAAGCATTAAATTGCCTTCTAATTTTAAGTCCTTAACATCATATAATTTTACAGTGGCTATCACTGCAAGTGTGTCATCTTCCGACAGAACTGAGGCCAAGATGAGAATGATGTGAACTCCCTCAAGAGGGGACAACTGTATGTCAGAGATTCTAAGATATTCATAGATCAGGCAAAGATCAAACAAGGGGATATCTTCGATTGTATTTGAAGACTCTTCCCATTACTTCATGACAAATAGAGGGGGAAACAATGGAAACAGTGAGAGACTTTATTTTGGGGGGCTCCAAACAATGCAGATGATGACTGAAGTCATGAAATTAAAAGACACTTGCTCCTTGAAAGAAAAGCTATGACCAACCTAGACAGCATATTAAAAAGCAGAGACATTACTTTGCCAACAAAGTTTGTCTAGTCAAAGCTGTAGTTTTTCCAGTAGTCATTTATGGATGTGAGAGTTGGACCATAAAGAAGGCTGAACACTGAAGAACTGATTCTTTTGAACTGTGGTGTTGGAAAAGACTCTTGAGAGTCCCTTGGACTGCAAGGAGATCCAACCAGTCCCTCCTAAAGGAAATCAGTCCTGAATATTCATTGGAAGGACTGATGCTGAAGCTGAAACTCCAATACTTTGGCCATCTGATACGAACAACTGACTCATTGGGAAAGACCCTGATGCTGGGAAAGATTGAGGGCAGGAGGAGAAGGGGACAACAGAGGATGAGATGGTTGGATGGCATCACCAGTTCAATGAACGAGAGTTTGATCAAACTCCAGGAGTTGGTGATGGACAGAGAGGCCTGATGTGCTGCAGTCCATGGGGTCACAAAGAGTTGGACACGACTGAGTGGCTGAACTGAACTGAGCTGAATAGATGATTCAAGGAAGAGGGAGAGTTACCCAAATGAACACAGATGTCATTATGAAGGATTGGAACATCCTGTCATGAACAGTGGAGAAAACAGTCTTATCAGTTTTACAAGGATCTGAACAAACTGGCCTGAAAATGACCACACTCCCTTTCTCCTTTATCTACACTTTAATATTCCAGCTTCTCAATCATGAGCACCAAGGATGTATCTCAGACTGGTAAAATGCTTCCTTCCTATTTTGCATTATACTTAAAATTTTGCCACTGAAGCTCATCCCAAATTTCCATGCTTTTTCCAAATTCCCTTGCTTCCTGTTGGTTTTTAATAGTTTGATAGAATTCTTTTTTTGTGTGGTTGTTGTTGAGTTGTCTTACACACCTAACTTGCACCCTTCACAAATATTCCTTTGCCAATAGATTCCAGGTCCCTTTGATTCACTAACAGAGGCTGACCCAATAGCTGCCATTTCCACTGTCTCTTTTGGAGATGGGGGCCCTTGTGAAAGCTACTTGATTTGTATCCTTGTGTCAGATGTCAAGGCTTCTCCCCCTCCCCCCTATATTTGAGTCCCCTTTTGTAATCATGGAGCTCTTGGAACTTGCTTTCTGTTGGTGGAAATCCTTGTCTTTCTTCCCAATTTGGACCCCATCAGTTCTAAGGAGGATGCTCATGTTGGACATCTGTATCCCTGAGACTGTGCGTTAGGGTCTGAGTCAAGATGGCCATGGTATAACTCAGTGTCCGAGTAGGTCTCCTAAGAAACCCAGCTCTACAGTTGTTCACCACCTACCTTTTGGTATTAGAGCCAAAGAGAGAAGGAGAACAGAAAGCAATAAATGGAGTCTCATGGTTGAATGCCTGGTAGAGCAGTGAGTAATCAGGAACAGCAGGATAGAGCACCTTTTATTTACTTCTGTAGACCAAGGGTCCTTTTAGTCAGTGAAATTTAGCAAGTAAGAAAATAAAACAGCTTCCACTGGAATGTTTCCAAACCCTGGGGTCTCTAAATTTGGTGACAAATTAACCTAACCACTGGAAACCAGATTGCTAATCCTGTACTTTTTCTGTGGGCTCTCATGTTTCTCAGAAGTCAGTATCTCTGGCCAGCATCTTTTGAAGGGTCATTGAGTGTAAAGTCCTTGTTACCAAAGTCCTCTGTGTTGCAAGGGGACTCTTTTTCCACATGAGGGAGAAAATAATTGCCTAAGGTCCATTTCTGGAAAAAAGAAGCTGTATTTAAGTTATTTCTTTAAAAGAGAGGCCAATATCACAAATGTACTATGTTCTTACTAGAATCTGAAAGGTAAATACACTGAGTTCACATTGAAAACTAAAATTTTCTCATCCATTATAACCCTTTGTATAATTGTCTCATATGACAAGGTTGGTGAGAAGAGGAGAGTCAAAGAGCACAGTATTTCCTCAGTCACCACGTATTGTCTAAAGACTCTGTGCCAAAAGCTTAAGAGGACCATCCCCCAGCCTTTCCCCCTATTTTTCCTTTATTGAGGAACCTCCACACTGTTTCCCATAGTGACTAAATCATTTTACATTTCACCAGCAGTGCACAGATGTTCTGTTTTTTCCACATCCTTGCCAACACTTGTTAGCTCTTGTCTTCTTGATGCTAGCCATTGTAATAAGTGTGCGGTAATATTTCATTATGGTTTTTGTTTGCATTTCCTGATAATTAGTGATGTTGAGACCCTTTTCATGTACCTGTTGGTCATTTGTATGTTTTTTTGGGAAAATTTCTGTTCAGTTCCTCTGTCCTTTTTTTAAAAATTGGGTTGTTTGGTTTCTGTTTTTGAGTTGTATGAGTTCCCTATGTATTTATATATATTAATCCATATCTGATATATAGTTTGCAAATATTTTCTCTCATTCTGTAGATTGCCTTTCCATTTTTGTAGATTCTTTCTTTTGCAGTGCAGAGCTTTTTAGTTTGATGTGTCAAGTCTCACTTGTTAATTTTTGCTTGGTGCTTTTGGTGTCATATCCCAAAAAATCTTGTTGCCAAGGCAAATGTGAAGGAGTTTTGCTCTGTTTTCTTTTAGGAGTTTTATGATATAGGGTCTTATGTTTAAGTCTTTAATTCATTTCAGGTTAATTTTTTTATTTGTAGTATAAGACAGGGGTACAATTTCAGTGTTTTCCATGTGATTATCCAGTTTTTTCAACACCATTTGTTTGAAAGATTGTCGTTTCCCCATTGAGTATTCTTATCTCCCATGTCAAACATTAGTTGATTTCATAAATACTGCATTATAGGATGAGAGACGGGGAGTCTTCACTTACCAAATCACACTTCCTTAATCATCAAAGTGTTCCATATGACTGAAAACTGGCTCCTTCTAAGAATAACTTTGAGGTATGTTGTTGAACTCAAGTCCTAAGGGCATTCAAGAAAGGAAAGTGAGACCGTATGACTCTAGGGAGGAAGATGAAGTTGTAGTCAGAAGTTGTGACACATCAAAAGTCTATTTAAAAGGGGGTATTGACAGCATACCCTGAGAGAGGTTACTATGTTTTCTACAGTAAAATGTTTAGGTTCTAGAAAAGCAAGTTATTTGTGTAGAGGAGTAAAATAATTGAGAATCTGTATGATCACAATATTTTCTCATTGCAGTAGGACATAAATATCTTTTGGGGGGAGTTGTTAATTGAGCTTTTATGTGTTAGTATACTTATTTCTGTTGGTCTTCAACTTTTTGTTCCCTCCTTTTTGGTTTCATCTCTTTCGAGTTATCTGCCATGCAGTTACAATCCTTATGTTATCACCCCAAATTATTTTCTCTTGCCTCGTTCCAGTTTTCTCCCATTTTCCTATTTATATCTCCTCCACTCCCAGATAGTTTCTAGATTTCCTCTATATTCGACTTTTGAATTTCCTTTGAATTCTCTGTGTGTCTATTTAGTTATGTTGCATATATAATGATGTCTTCATTTTTGCAAACTGTTGGTTAAATTTTTTATCTTTCTAAGATAATTTTTTGGGAAAATTTGTTACATAAATAGACTTTACTTTTTCTTATTATGCTTTGTTTGGAGTATAATTGCTTTACAATGTTGTGTTAGTTTCTGTGATACAATGAAGTGACTCAGTTCTATGTACACACACATCCCCTTCTTCTTGGGCCTCCGCCCCCACCCCCATCTTACCCATCTAGGGTTATCGCAGAGCACCCAGTTGAGCTTCCTGTGTTTTATAATAACTTTCCACTGGCTAATTTACACACTGTTGAGTATGTATGTCAATATCAATCTTTCTTACTTTCAAAGAGGATTTTTCTGGATTGAAGTGAGTTTCAAAGAAGTAGTATTTGGATTGATTTGAAATCAGCATATAGTTATTTATTTTTATTGACAAGGGATGATAGAAGTTGATAATAAAGCCAGCAGTATTTAATGTGTATATTCTAAAATTTTTAGACACAAACATGTTTCATTTTGGATGCTTTTCCAAGTTTCATTTTATCTTAGGCTTGATAGGTTCTACATAATCTGAATAGATAGCTGGTGTTGGAACTGGCAAAAGAATCCACCATGAGCGACAGCATTTCCACCTTCTTTGGCAGTAGCCAATTATATCCTCTGTTGTTCTGCAGGTGTCTCTTTTGCAATTGCCTTGCAGATTGAGACAGTTGTTTCGTGCAGAACTCATACCACTTCTTACTGCAGAAGAAGAGCCATTAAAATCATTAGTCCATGAAGGGAATATAAACCTGTAAATCTAGGTGTGAGATTAGACGAGATCTAGCATGAGCATTTCTACATGGAGGAAAGAAACTGGACAAAGTGTCCATCCAATTGCTCCATCACATTCACTATCTCCTTTTTACCCAAGAGCCAAAATACTGACAAACTCCCCTCCTTTCCTTATATCTTTAAGCTTCAAAAATAACTTTGGTAAATGTTGAAGTGAAACAACAAAGGGATGGACAAAATGTATGTTCTAAATACACAATGTTCTTATTATTTTACTTCTTTATATGGATCTTCAACCAGTATTTGCTGAGTGTCTTCTATTCACTAGGCATTTTTCTTTGTACTAGCAATAAAACAGTGAAAATGGCAGAAATGTTTCTTATCCTTGCAGCAACTTATATTCAGTGAGGAAAAGTTTACCATACAAAAATATAATGACGAGATAATTTCACAAAGTGTTAAGTGGTTAGAATACATTAATAAGCCAGATATAATCTGGAAGATGGAGCTGATAAGATGGACCAAGAAAGGCTTTCCCAGGATATAGCATTTGAACTGAGATTTGAATGATGAAAATGAAACAGGCAAGTAGTTATCCACGTGAAGGTATGGTAGGTGTATAGGGAGCAAGGTCTTTTGCTTAGTTTACTTGAAGAACAAAACGACCTATGTGGATGGAACATACTGGGAAAAAATAAGTTTGATGAGAAATGAGATGACCTTGATTAAATGGGATCAAGATCATTCTGGGGTTGTAGGTCATAGGAAGCTTGCAGACTCATATAGTTAATATTGCAGTTTTCTTCCGTCAACTTCTCTGTGCTTATTCTTCTTTTAAAATGTTTGGCATTTTCACCTCCTATTTCCTCCAATCCATTTAGATAAGGGAGGGGGGAAGTTTCAGGAAAAACAACTCTGCGGCTACTCAGATGTGCTATGTGCTAAGTCATTTCAGTCGTGTCTGATTCTTTGTGACCCTATGGGAGGGCCAGGCTCCTCTGTCCATGGGATTCTTCAGGCAAGAATACTGGAGTGGTTGCCATTCCCTTCTCCAGGGGATCTTCCTGACCCAGGGATCAAACCTATGTTTCTTATATCTCCTGCATTGGCTGGCAGGTTCTTTACCACTAGCACCACCTGGGAAGCCCAGTGGTACCACATCTGGTACTGCATCTGGTACCACTCAGATGTAGTACCAGTTTATTCTAAACTAATAGAAAACCTCTCAATCTCTTCATGTTTCAATCAGCTCAGAAAGTAGAATTTATTTTTTCTTTCCAAGTTAGATATGATCTGCCTAACTAGAGGGCAAAGAAATTTTCATCATGGAGTGTATCAGAGGAAATTTAAATTTGTGGACATGCTAAATGATCCTTTCAATTATATCTTTAAAAAGTAGAGGGTATTAGAAAACTGAAAATTGGTCATTGTGTCCAGACCATTATTTCCTCCTGGTGACTTATACAGAAGAAAAGTTATTTTACTAAGTAGCTCTCTAGTGGCAGAGCTAAATAAACTGGTCTTCTAGTGGGAAATCCACCTAGAGCTGGAGTTAGGAAACAGACAGTTAATAGCTTCACTTGGACTCACTTGTGTGTTGAGAATTTTCATAGTATCAAGATTTTACCACTCAAGAAATAATGCAAGGTCCATTTAATAGTGGATGGAGTCTATTAAATAAGACAGTTTTTAGTATCATCAAGGTAATTGTTTTATACTTGCCTGTCGAAGCCATTCCTAGCTAAGAATGATGTCAATATTTTCTGATTAAAATTTGGTGGTGATGTTCCTGTTTACTGTAACAGAATTACATAGACAACATACCCACTTGATAAAGTAAGTTAATTATGTATTTGAAGGGGAGAATGAAAAGAAAATCAACATTGACATCTGATAAACATTTTTTTAAATAGGAAGAGTATTGCCTTAACCAAGTTAAAGTTTGTCTGCACACAAAAATCCAGATAATGTCTCATAGTAAAATACTAGCTTCAATCCCATGAAAATCATAAAGAGAAGACTGTCTAGTCAATACTATATGAATATAGTTCTGAAATTTTTGAGCCATGCCATAAGTCGTAAGAAGGAAACTCTGTGATGACTTGAGCCTACTGTTTTTTCCCCTCCTTCTGTATCTCCCCAGCTGCCATGGGAACGATATAAGTAACATTTTGACAGAAACTGTAGGGGTGCCAGAAATCACAGGGTACCATCAATGCATCAGAAACTGAGAAATAACTGAAAGGCACAAACCAAATATGATCAGGTTGAAAGAAAGATTTAAACTCTGGCCGAGATTATAGGTTCAGTGCTCTCAAGTGACTGCTATTGTAGAAATAAACGGACCCTGAAGAATATCTTTGAAATATTTCTATTCTTGAAAATGATAGGTCGATTTCCTAAAATACTTCCTTCTTGAAGGAAAACAGTCTGTGAACTGAAACTTGAGCAGTGGGCCCTCTGTATTGGTCATCTGGGTAGGTGGAGGGTTTCCTGGAAGTTCAATGCTGTGATCACCAGTCCTAACATGGGGACTGACTCCTGGGTTTTGCACATTGCAGTTTGGTTAAGACTGGAAGCCAGGAACTGAGATAAAGAAGGGGAGAGGTTTACAGCGGTAGCTTTGGATGGCTGCAGAAACACATTCTCAATTGAGACTATAAGAACATGGCAACCCGAGTACAAGCAATGAATTTATTATGAATGATCAGGAAGGTAAGACACTGTGAGTACTAGTTAATGGAAAAATAACACATTTGGACCTTCACAGACTAAAGGTATGGGAATCACCCTTATGAGCAAATAAATATATTCTTGCCTTGACAAAGAAAGCAAGCTGAGTAATTTATGTTTGCGTGCTTAGTCACTCAGTCGTGTCTGACTCTTTGCGACCCCATGGCCTGTAGCCGGCCAGGCTCTTCTGTCCATGGGATTCTCCAGGCAAGAACACTGGAGTGGGTTGTCATCCTCTCCTCCAGGGGATCTTCCCAACCCAAGGATCAAACCCAAGTCTCCCACATTGCAGATTCTTTACGATCTGAGCCATCCGGGAATTTATAGATCACATTTTTAAGAGCCCCTCAGAGATCTGGGTTCTCAAAGAAAGCTAATTAACTAAAATCCAAACTCCCTTGACCTGCCACAAGGGAGGGGCAGTGAGGACACAGAGATAGCAGTGTGGGTGGTTTGTCTTACAGTCTTTCGGGCTCCTCTCAAAGGTCTTATATTTATTCTTTGCCCTAAGGATCTAAGGTCACAGGGTCTCGCCAGTTCCCAGCCCAATCATTTTCTTCCCACATCGCATATGCATTAGTATTCCAAACTCTATTATCCTTCTAATTGCCTCCAGATTTATGTTGAGGTACCTATTCTGTGCGATACTGTTTAACATAAGAAGTCCTTCCTAAAATGTGCACCAGCGCGCAATCTTCTCAGTAACCCCTTACTGGGGACTCTAGTTCTCTTTCTGAAACCCTCTCCTGGGTCTGTGCCATTTACATAGCGCAGCCCAGTGGCCAGTTTAAATGAGACAGGTCTGGGTTATGCCTTAGTCCTGATACAGTGATAAGTGCTTCTTTCACTTTCCAAAGATGTCTAGTTCCGATTCTTTAAATGTTCATCCTACGTCTATAATCATGGCTACACCTCTCCCACAATGAGAGTTGTGCTCATCATAATGCTGATTTGTCAGTTCCCTCAGGAGGCAAACCTACAGGACAGAGTCCCCAGGACGCACCCTCTGCACCAAATCCTGTCGCTAGGTCTCTGTCCATCTTTTTCTGACCTACTGAATAGATATAATGATAGATGCTGATGGAATTCAATCCTTTCCGATCTACCTGCCTACCAATGGGTCACTGTGCCTCACCTAGACATCCCAAGCTACAAAGTAAGGATAAAGCCAAATGTGATGTCATCGAGCATTCGGTTAACAGCGAAGGAATGATCTCTCTACTGTCCTCCCCTATTGTCATCCTATGAGGTTTATGAATCTGCAAGACTGATTCCAGGGTCTTGTCTGACCCTCCCAACAGCTTTCTGAACTGTGGACCCAGGTAACCAGTCACCACCTTACCCGGGGATAAGAGGATCAAGAAGAAGAGTGCAGAGAGCAGCAGGTGGAGCCTCAAGGGTGAACAGCAGCTGGAGGGAAGGAGCGTCAGCATGGCTCGAGCTGGTAATCGCTGGGCGGGCAGGTCCGTGGCCTTTTATGGTGTCCCCCGGGCCTGCGGTTTTTCCATGGTTAGTAGAGCCTATCCAAAAGAGAGTTAACACAGTCTTTCACAGGAAATCTCAAGGGAAAAAAGTACATGGTGTGGTGAAAACTCAATGGATGAGAAAGCAGAAGCTGATGCCATGGGTTTCCCAGATTCAGGATATCCAAGCTGTCTGCTGTGTTCCTTTATGGGGAGACCCTCCCAGCAGGGGATTGATGACTTTAGCAGTCAGTCGATGAAGACTTAGTCAGTTCCTCTTTATGTTACATGGAAAATAGAAATTGAGTTCTGTTTCACATTTATAATGTCTAGAATTGAAAGTGTTTGCACATTTTGCCTTTAAAGTTGCTGTTTTAGTTGCTCCATAGTCTTTCTTAATTTTTATTTTTAATTTTTGACTTTGCTGAGTCTTTGTTGCTGTGTGGGCTTTTCCCTAGTTGTGGCAAACAGGGGCTACTCTCTAGTTGCAACGCGCAGGCTACTCATTGCAGTGGTTTCTCTTAATTTTGGAGGTGCACGGGCTCTAGTGTGCTCAGGTCAGCAGTCGCGGCAAATGGACTCAGCAGTTTTGGCTCCCAGGCTTTAGAGCACAGGCTCAGTAATTGTGGCGCGCTAGCTTAGTTGCTCTGCAGCATGTGGGATCTTCCTGTATCAGGGATTGAACCTGTGTCTCCTGTGTTGGCAGGCAGATTCTTTACCACTGAACCAGCAGGGAAGCCCGCTCTACAGTCTTAATGTATTTTTCACCTACTTGATGTACCAATTGTCAGTGAGAAAATGTTGCCTGTATTACCTTTGGTCCATTTATTGTAAAGTAACTAGACCCAGAGAACTCCATGGACAGAGGAGCCTGGTGGGCTACAGTCCATAGCGTTGCAAAGAGTTGGGCATGACTGAAGAGACAGGCAACGAGACCTGTTACGTAGATTTCTAGGGTGATACAGCAATAGTATCAGTAACAGCAGCAGGAGAAATAATAGTGGTAGCGGTTCTATCAGTCAGGATCCAGCCAATTAGAACAGAGTAGGGCTTTGGTTTACAGAGGGGACTTACATCAGGATTTGTTCAAAGAGAATGCCGAGGGAACCCAGAAGCAACTGCAGGCAGTGGACATCACCCCTCAGTGAGACAACAAAATGGAAGGAGCCAGGAGCCAGGGGCAGACTCCCGTGGTCCTCAGGCCTCAGAGGAGGGGGCATGCTGCCCAGCCATGCTGGTGCGTCTGCAGACGTGAGCGGAGGCCTTTCAGAGTCAGTCCTCAGGTCTGTGAAGAGGGGCATCGACTAGCTGTTGCGGACACCTGTTTGAGGACACTGTGAGATGGCTTCTGTAGCCCCATGAGATGTGGACCCAGGAGGCCACTGTTGCTCCTGGATGCAAGCCATTGTTGCTATAGCAACAGTGACAGGAACAGAAGTGAAGGAGGAAGCCCACCCCCTTCTCCAAGCTCTAACTCTCCCTGGAGAGTGCGTCCTTGAAGCCAATTGGCAAAGGAGTCTGGGAAATGCGATCTGCACCTTCCTGGTCCCCGAGTTCCTGTGAAGCATGGTGTCAAAGAGGGCATCTGGAACAAAGAGACTCTGGGGAAGTGACGCCACAGTGGATGCAATGTTAGAAATTTCGAGCAGTCAGATTTTTTTTTCAACATGCAGATGTTTCAAGTGATTATGCTATAAACTCATTCTGCATTTCTTAGATTTTAAGTCACCTAGGGAAACAATGTTCCAGAGTGAAATACAAGGAGGGATATTGAACTGGGGATGAACTAAATCAGATTCACTCTGGCAATGGGATCTGATGATAACTGGGCCAGAAGGTGGTTAGACCCTGAAAAAGACTTAGAAGCAAAAATGAGAGAATCAATACGGAAGAATGAAAAATGCTATCAGTTATGCTGGAGTATCTAAGAACCACTTTCCTATGCTGCTTGTTCATGAAATAAAGGCTCACCATTCTGAAGGATAGTTATGGGAGTGGGTGCCTCATACCTATTTAGGGTTTTTGTAGGGAGGCTACAACATGCTCTTGAGGCAATATATTTAGCCCCCTCTGGTTTCTGGTTCTTATCATTGTGTCAAAGCCTGTAGCAGAGTTTTTCAACCTCAGCACTGTTGATATTTTGGGTCAGATAATTCTTTGTCTTGAAGGTCATTTCTGTCATTGTAAGATGTCTAGTAGCATCCTTGGCTGGTAGCCTCTTGGTTACCATTAATAGATGCTGGTAGCATCTTTCTGGTTGTCACAACTGAAGGTATCTCTAGACATTGGCAACTGTGTGCTGGGGAGAAAAGCATCTCCAGGTGAGAGGTCTGGTTTATAGGATCTAAGTCCTCATGCGGGTTGTTTCTCTTCTACTTTTGGACCACTCCTTAGGGCCAAGGTTTGGCTATAGGGTTATCAGATGGGAGCTGACTTTGAATGAACCCAGGTAAAATTGGGGTTATATGAACTCATCAGGAGCAGAGCCAGACAGGGTTTTTTCCATCACTCAGTATCAGGACCCACCGTTTTATAATTCAGGCTGTAAGAGATGATGATGAGGACTTCTCTGCATGACTGGAACTCCTCCAGATTTTCACCTGACCCCATGGTGGTGCCAGGTCTCAAAAGTACAGGAAGGTTCTGGGGGTGGAAGCCGTGGTCACTCTGGAAGGCCGTGTTCTGTGTGGAGGAATGCAGCAGGTTCTCGTAAGTGAATTCTATCCCGACATTAAAGCCTGAGGAAAAGAAGCCACAGCTGTTAGGGGTCAAAGGGAGCTATAAAAGCTGAAGAAAGGAACAGAACTGACGTTTGTGTTGTCTTTTAAGTCAGATATATTGAGACGTGTCTTACACAATAGAATTATTTTCATTAAAATTTAGCTCATTTCTATGAGTTTTTAAACGTGCATATAGCTGTATAAACACCACCACAATCAATACCTAGACCAGTTCTATCACCTACAAAATCCCCGTCATATTCTTCTGTGTCCAGCGTCTCCTGTTCCCAGCCCCTGACAACATCTTATCTTTCTGTCCCTATAGTCTGTTTTGTCTTCTTTTTTATCTGTTTCTGCTTAAGTGAGGTTTTGGTAGTTTGTTTCTTTCAAAGAATTCACCCATTTTCATTGATCTTGTTGGATTTATGTACGTAAAGCTATGCCTAATAATGTCTGATTGTTCAGCTTCTATCTGTAGGATCTAATGTGCTTTCTTTCATGGCTGGCATTGGTAAACTGTGTGCACTCTTTCTCTCAGATCAGAATGGTAAGACACATAAATTTTATTCATCTTTTCAAAGAACCAGCTTCTGATTTCATTTTATTTTCTATTGATTTTCTGTTTAATTTCTTTTGTTATTTACATCCATCTCCTCCTTTATTTATTTAAATAAATATTAAATATGCTTTAAATAGTAAAGATTTAGTATGCTCTTCTTTGACTATATAAGCATTTGGATACTATAAATGTATTTCAAAATGCTACTGTAAGCTTTATTCCACACATTTTGTTATATCATATTTTTATTTTTACTCAAGTTGCATGCTTATTCATTTTTATCTAGAATTTGTTGTTTGATTTTCAAATATATGGGAACTTTCCAAGTACTGAATATTGATTTCTGGTTTAATTCTAGTAAGGTTATTGAGCATATTTTGTATGATCTCGATAATTTTGTGTTTATCAAGACTATTTTGTGGCTCAGAATACAGTTTACATCTCTAAATACACACTTAGAGTGTTTATTCTATTGTTGTTGTGGGAAGGTTTTAAACAATATTAATTAGATTAAGCTGGTTGTTAGTATTGTCCAGGACTTTTATATACTTACTGAATTTTGGTCCTCATATTTTAGTTGTTACTGAAAAAGAAATGATTATTTTATTGAGGTATAATTGACATACAATATTATATTCATTTTGGGTGTACAACATAATGATTTAATATACACATGTATTTTGAAGTGATCACCACCATAAGTCTAATTAACATCCATCAAAAAGCATGGTGAGCAAGCTCCGGGAGATAGTGAAAGACAGGGAAGCTTGGTGTACTGCAGTCCACAGGGTCACAAAGAGTTGGACATGACTTAGGCATGAAACAACAAAGCATGGTTACAAATTGCTTCCTTGTAATGAGAACTTTAAGATTGAGTCTCTTAGCAACTTTCAAGTGTTGAAGTGTTGAACATCACCCAGAATGAATTTCTGAGTCAAGGCAGAATGCCTGGCAGGACAAGTGTGCAATACAGTATTATTAACTATATTCACCATGCTGTACACTGGATCCCTAGGATTTATTTTATAATGAAGCTTTGTACCTTTTAACCATTTTACCCCTTTTACCCACTTCCAACACCCTCACTCCAATGACACCAATCTCTTCTCTGTTTCTATGAGTTCATTGTTTTTTTGGCTTGTTTTTTCTTTTGGAGTCCATGTATAAATGAGATCATACAATATTTAACTTATTTCACATAGCATAATGCCATCAAGGTCCATTCATGTTGTCACAAAATCCAGGACTTCCTTCTTTTTATAGCTTAATAATATTTCATTATATATTAATATATATCACATTTATTCATTCATCTATCAAGGACACTTAAGTTTTCCATATCTTGGTTATTGTGAATAATGCTGCAATGAACATTGGAGTACAGATATCTTTTTGAGTTAGTGTTTCTGTTTTCTTCAAAAAAAAACTCAGAAGAAAATTTGTTGCATCATATGGTAGTTTTATTTTTAAAATAGCCTCTTTTCATTAAGGTGAAATGATCTTAAATATAAAAACCCTAAAGACTCCATAAAAAAAAAGACTCCATAAATGACTGTTAGAACTAATAAATGAATTAAAGTTTCAGGATACAAAATCAACATACAAAACTTAGTTGCATTTCTATATGCTAAAAATGAACTATCTGAAAAATTAAGAAATCAATTTTATTTGTGATAGCATCAAAAACAATAAAATACTTAGAAACAAATTTAGCCAAAGAATTGAACCATCTATACACTGAAAATATAAGACAATAATAAAGGAAATTGAAGAAGGCAGAAATAAATGAAAAGGTGTCCCAGAATGGAAATTTGTTTGGTCATAAAAAATAAGAAGGAAATTTTCATGGAAGAACTTTGAGAATGTATGCTAACTGAAGTAAGTCAGAGAAAGACAAATACCATATGATCTCATTTATATGTGGAATTAAAAAAAATCCAAACTCATAGAAACCACAAATAGATTGATGGTTGTTGGGGGTGGGATGAATGGGTGAGGGTGGTCAAAGTGTACAAGCTTCCAGTTATAAGGTAAATAAGTTCTGGAGAGCTAATAGACAGCCTGCTGTGTATAGTTAACAACATTTTAGTGTATAATTGAAAATTGATAAGGGAGTAGATCTTAAAAGTTTGCACCATGTATGCAAAAAAATTCGAACTATATGTTAGGATGGTAGTGGTAGTTTAGTCGCTAAGTCGTGTCCAACTTTTGTGACCCCATGGACTGTAGCCCGCCAGGCTCCTCTCCATCTGTTAGGATGGCTATTGTCAAAAAATAAAAGAGAAAAAGTGTTGTTGAGAATGTGGGAAAAGGGGGACCCAGAGCACTGGCTGTGAAGAGGGTGTGAGAAGAACTTGTCTTTTATCTGGGTGTCATTCTGTCTGTGATTCAGCTTGCTGGTGACGTCTGGGAAGATTTCCTGTGAGGTGCCCTTTTGTCAGGAAGGGAGACCCCATGAGGCTGCATGGAGTGAAGTGGTGCATTCTCCAGGTTGGAAAAGGGATTCGTCTCCCCAGATGAAGGGCAGAGGGCTGCAGGGCCAGGTGAAAACAGGAGGTGAGACAAAATTCCTGCCCCCAACCAGAGCTCATCCAGGCCAGATAAAAAAATGGAAACCAAACCACAGCCAAGTGAGGATACATCACAGGATTCTTAGAACAGGTTCTCTGTGTTTGCAAATTTTGATTCTTTATTTATTGAGAACTCACTAAGAATCCCTGTGAGAACAAAAGACAGAGAGGCAAGAGTGAAAGGTCAGGAGAGTAAGAATAAAACATCCAAACAAACAAAAAGTTTCAGGAGGCCTTCAGTGCACCCTGGGTGTGGTGGGCTCGACTTCAGGGACGTTCACCAAGGGCAAGCAGCATGGGCGGCCATCCAGACATCGCCCAGAATGGATTTCGGAGTCGAGGCAGAATTCCTGGCAGGACCCATTTGGACGCTCACAGACCTCCCTGAAACTGGCGCTGCCTGCACAGAGAAGAGGGTGATGGTTACTGTTTACTGGTTTCCTTACATTTTATTGAATTACATGCAGTAATTACATGCAGGGATATCTGGAAACAAGCTTGTATGGATTTTTCATTGTTACTCGATTTTCTTAAAAATCTGTTTGTTGTTTACTTGCTAAGTTGTGTCCAGTTCTTTGCGACCCCATGGACTACAGCCTGCTAGGCTCCTCCGTCCATGGGATTTCCCGGGCAAGAGTACTGCAGTGGGTTGCCATTTCCTTCTCCAAGGGATCTTCCAAACCCAGGGTTTTGCAGACAGATTTTTTACCACTGAGTACCTGGGAGAGTCCCTTAAAAATCTGCTTTCACACAAAAAATTTGGATTGGGGGCATTCTTGTAATATCTGGCAAGATTAAGTGCATCTTGGAAAGGAAAGACTGCTCAAGGGCAACCCTGCCCTTGGTCTGGGGCTCACACACATCAAAGCTCCTCCCGTCTTTCTCACTGCCTGTCATCTCCTGACACTGATGGCAGAAGTCAGTCTTTATTTGTTATGAGTCTTATGCTGCTCATTTTTCTAAAGTAGAAAAAACTTTTTAGAGACAGCTGTCTTTCTGTGTGTTTGTGTATCTTTCAAAAGTGGAACTGAAATACAGATCCAAAAGATAATGTACACAAGGAAATTATTAGATAGGATATACTTGTAGGGGAAGGGAACGATATTCCTACCTATGTAATGTGCAGATAGCGCCCACATCAGCATGTCTTGCATCATGAGGGGGCACTCACTGCTTCTCTCTCTGGTGCTGCTCTTCCAGATTGCAAACTGCTGCAGGAATCATTGTGTACATTGAGTTCTTAAGGGATAGGCTACCCACTCCATTATTCTTGGGCTTCCCTAATAGCTCAGATGGTAAAGAATCTGCCTGCAATGCAGGAGACCTGGGTTCAGTCCCTGGGTTGGGAAGATCCCCTGGAGAAGGGACTGGCTACCCACTCCAGTGTTCTTTCCTGGAGAATTCCATGGACAGAGGAGCCTGGCGGGCTACAGTTTATAGGGTCACAAAGAGTCAGACACAACTAAGCAACTTTCACTTTCAAGGACTGAACACATATGCTTGTTAAAAACATTGATTTGTATTTGACTTACGTCCTAATATATTAGTGTTCTGGAAATGGGTCACACACGATGAGGGGCTCAGTTTTGAAAGCGGCTTCATTTCAGCAGTCTCCATATGTAACAAATAGCACCTTTCCTAAGACAGTTTCTGAAACTCTTTGCTGGCATTAAAAAAGGTCTCAAAACCAGCACTTCTAAATTTTTCTATTCCAGAACACAAAAGCCAACTCTTGAATAGCTTCAAATCAGTGTAGGGCATTTGTGGCAATTCAACAAAAGTCCACTGAATTCAAAGGAAAGTCAAATGGATTAAATTGAATTTAACTCTTTACTGTTCACAAAACAATAACTAATTGATATATGTTATGCATCCACTGAATGGGAGGCCTTTACTGGGGAGCAGGCTTCCAAAGGAAAAAAAAATATGATGGCCCTTGACTTCTGAGATATAATGGTCCAGTCATCTTCGTGGCTAGACAGTCCAGGGAAGAGTCAACTAGCTCTCAAAGTAGAACATTGGCCCGAGGATGAAGAGGTTTGGTAAGTGAGAGCCAGAGGTAAATAAAACATGACTGAAATAAAGAGAGCATTAAGTGTCCCAGGGGATGAGAACTCAAAGCACGAAAGCCTCAAAGAATCTGATGGTTGGAGCAGGCTTTGGAAGGAAAATTATGGGATCAGATTAGTGCTAAGTAAGGCTGTGTATTCGCAGTTTTCATCTGCATTTCCCCCTATTCCCAGAATAGTAACATTCTCTGTATGTGTGTGTGTACACAACATGCATTTTGCCTATCTGTGAAACATACCCACTGCCCCACACTCCACAAGGGATCTGAGACGAATGAGAAAGCTGGGATTACAGCTCCTTATACGAGGACTGTCCACATCCACCCATCTGTGTACCTTCGGACTCCTTCCCAGCGCTGAGACCCTGAATTCTCAGGAAAAGATAAGACATTCCTGTTGACGTAAAGCAGTGAGTCACTCATGCCTCCTTAGATCAACATGTCCTGGAGATAAACATCTGTGCCTGCCCCTGTGATGGGTGTTGGCACACCACACAGCATGCAGGTGGATAGACTCCACCGCAGTGCCATCTTCATCCCTGTGTTTAAGTTCTATTCCAGGAGAACAGATGTCGAAAAGGAAGAGGAAGCCCAGGGTTGGGATGGAGCCTTCGGGGACATCATCAAGCCAGGAGACCAGCAGTGTTAAGGGGCAATGGGTTAGTGGTCTCTCAGGAGTCAGACACAGACTAAGCACGCACATACACACACACACACACAACACACACACACACACATAACACACACACACACACACAGACTCAGAGTGGCCTTTCAAGACCCTTCACCTATCCACCTGCCAGGCCCCTGTAGCTTTGGAATAGCTCTCATATTAAGTATCTTAGGATTCTAATTTTTGCTGGAAGTAGTGGCGTTTTGGAGACCAAAATTTAGTAGAATAATGCCCCCATTTTTGCCACGTAGATCTAGAAACTGCTAATAAACTTGCCTAAATAATTCATCTTCAGTGCTGGAGCCAGGAGGGTTTCTTTCAAGCCCTTGAAACACCCTTGAAACGCCCCGACCTCGTGTTGTCTAACTGAGAGTCTGTGGGGAATGACTGAGTCGGGAGGCTGCGGGTCTTTCCAGGTTTCCCAGGAAGTTTCCCACCTCCTCAGGCAGAGGTGATGGCGACGTTGCTCTGATCCCTGGATCCGCTCAAGGTCTCAGGCGCTCTACCTTACCAAGGCGTCAGCAAGGTTTTATTGTTGTTACCTGGTGGAACGTGGCTCATAAAGAAGAGAACGGTGAACACGGGGACAGCAGCGGCCATGCTGGAGAGAGGACACGGCCTGGCTTCGTCTCCAAGAGGCAGAGGCCACTTCCGCCCGCGGCCCCGGCGCCTGCGGGACGGCGGGGCCGGATGTCCGCGCTCCTCCGCCTCATTAGGGCTCCGCGCAGAGCTGCTCTGAGCCCAGAGCGGCCTTCGCCGGAAGCCGGAGAATCCTCCTTTCGTGGGACGCTCAGAGCTTTGGGAGCCTGTGGGCGCGCACTTTGGACCAGAAAACCGTGTTAAATGGGAACACGAGCTACAAATGCTTTGGCCCCGGATGAAAGGGCTGAGCGAGGAGCCGTCTGTGTTCAGGTCCAATGGGCGGGGCTGGCTTCCTCAGTGACTAGACATTAGTGAGCCCTTCCAGGCTTTACGGGCCACCCTCACGGTCAGTCCCCTTCTCCCTCCGGGTCGGACGCCCCCGGTGCTCTGCTCACAGTGTACTCAGGACACGCATGTGAGTTTGCTTCCCAGACACTTGCCTCCAGTGAGCTGTGAGCTTGTTGCTGAGACCAGGCTTTGCTCCTCAGGGCTGAGGAGGAAGTTGAATCCTGTGGTCATTCACTCTCAGAACCTCAGCAGGTCAGACGCTGGTGGGGCAGGGAAGTGGACATACCTCTGAACATGGAGGCGGGAGGTCAGGGTTCAGGTCCAAGTCTCTAGGCCAGCCCCTCACTAGAGGTCCAGACATCGGCAGAAAGCCGTCTTCCTGGAGTCTCAGCATAGATTCAGATCTGCTACACCTTGATCAGGAGACACTCGATCATGCATCAAAACAACTGGGAAAGCTGCTGCAAGATGCAGACACCTAGACCCACTCCAGGAAGTTCTAGTTTGGTAGGGTGCAGTGGAGCCTGGATGTCTGCATTTTTAACACAGTTCCCAGGTACCAATTCTGGAGTATATTCTGGAATACTCAGTGGAAAATGTCACCTTAGATCATCTCTCAGCTCCTTTCTAGCTCTTACATTAGAGTATTCCAAGTGCTCTTGTCTGAGTAAATCTTGTGGTTGGTTTTTATGACTGACATCAACATTCTGTGTGTATCTAGGTGTGTATGTGTGTGTGCATGCCTGTAGGCAGCACACCTTAATCTGTGTAAATTGCACACCTTAATCTGTGCCAAGTTAGAGTCCATTTTTTAAAGACAACTGGCCAGGGGAATAATGAAATTGACAGAGCAATCTATTTGGAAGAAGGCTCTTGCAGTAATAGAGGCTAATTGAGGTTCCAGACTAAAACAATGTGTGTGTATAGAGAGGGAGGAGCAAGAATGTTTGAGAGACGAAGCATGGGGCCATGATGACATTTATAATGAAAGTGGGTACACATGAGTAGCCGATAATTTTAACCTCAGTGCGTAAGAAAATGGTAAGAACACTTACCTGGAAATAGAACTGTGCTGAGAGGCAAGCTGGCTTCCTGATAGCTCAGTTGGTAAAGAATCTGCCTGCAATGCAGGAGACCCCAGTTCGATTCCTGAGTCAGAAAGGTCCACTGGAGAAGGGATGGGCTACCCTCTTCAGTATTCTTGGGCTTCCCTTGTGGCTCAGCTGGTAAAGAATCCTCCTGCAATGCAAGAGACCTGGGTTCGATCCCTGGATTGGGAAGATCCCCTGGAGAAAGGAAAGGCTACCCACTCCAGTATTCTGGCCTGGAGAATTCCATGGACAATACAGTCCATGGGGTCGCAAAGAGATGGACACAACTGAGCGACTTTCGCTTACTTCACTGAGAGGCAAGGGGGTGGTGACCCTCAGCCTGAGCAAGTGTAGATAAGTGCCTGGTTGGTCAGGGAGTTTCTACAACCACTCGTTGTGGCCTTTGCTGCCCCCTATTGGTCCAGGAACATCAGTCACTGACACTTTCTTGTCCTTTGCTGAGATACTCAGAAGCCTGCTGTCTGGACTCCCAGGGTTCTGGAGGAAGAACTGGCAGAGGGCACCTAAGTATGAGGGCTGAGGCGATTCTGGGGCTTCCTGTGGCTGTAGGCAGTACACAGGCTGACCACATTTTCCATGCAGGGGACTGACACTGGTGGATTTTTAAATTGCATAAGTGGCCCTGGGGATCTGGGAGGTCCTGATACTGTGTTTTTAATAAAGTCCTCCCATGCTCCTCTTTCCCCCCAATTACAAGATCTATCTTGAGGAAAAATAATAATAAGATGATCTTCAAGGCTTAGAGATAAAAACCACAAACAAAATGTTTTATATAGTAAAATTTTATTAAAATTGAAATTTTTTCATTGGTAAATTTTATAAAATTTGTGGGAGACATTATATCAATCCTACCAAAATTATCATTAAAAAGCAAGGCGGCAATTTATTCCAACTAGTTTTTCATACCAGTATTACATAATAGGGCTTCCCTAGTGGCTCAGTCTATAAAGAATTCGCCTGCAGTGCAGGAGACCTGGGTTCAATCCCTAGTTTGGGCAGATACCCTGGAGGAGGGCATGACAACCCACTCCAGTGTTTTTGCCTGGAGAATCCCCATGGACAGAGGAGCCTGGCGGACTGCAGTCCCTGGCGTCCAAAAGAGTTACACATGACTGAGCAACTAAGCTTAGCATTACATGATAACAAAGTCAAATAATGCATAATAACAAAATCAAAAATTTCCTTATGAGCATAAATTAAAAAGATCTTAATAAACTATTAGCATATTAAATTCAACGGTATGTAATTATATATACATATAAAATGGATCTTGACCTATTGGTGATTTGATTTAGGGCAGAAGGAAGGCCCTGCTGGGGCTGGGTACAGGGTCTGCCTGACAAGGATGTTGAATATGACCAAATGATCTTTATACATCTCTTGAGATGATTGTGTAATTTTTCTTATTTGTTCTGTAAACAAGAAAACACAGAAACACAGAAAGAAAACAAGTAAACACAGAAAGAAATTTTTTAAAACAAAGCTTTATAGTAACATTTAATGAAACATAGTAAGAACAGCCATGACCTTCTGCAGAGCAGAATCGGGCCCTTTAGTCAGGTTCCAAATGTTCAGATACAACTACTACCATCAACTACAGGTACTGCCATCAACTACAGGTACTACCATCAACTACAGATACTGCCATCACTTACTATTTACACAATGGTTAAAAGTTACCCCTAGAATTTGCCTCAATTGCTTATAACAGATTTAGGCTGACAGCTTGACACTCAGTTTGATAAGTGCCCTGTGACAGACACGGATTCCATGAGCAGACAGTGCAGTGTGGGCAGCTGTGTCCCCAGGGTGCTCCGGTCCCCCTGCTGTTTCGCCCACCAGGGTGGGGAGTCCTGCTTCACCGGGAACCGCCGCTCCCTGTAACACCCACCCCACCCGCCAGAGTCACAGTCATGTCAGGGCATCTGGGGCTGGAGGACGAGTCTCAGTTGCCCCTGGTGTCTTCGTCCCAGTCGCTCTCTTCAGAGGAAGAAGACACCTGGAGGTCATCGTGGAGGACGCTCTGGGGCCCGGGGACAGCGTGTCCCTCGGGCTCCTGGTCGACCGACGGGCTCTGAGCAGGAGGGGCTGACCGCTCCGCAGGCCGTGGAGAGGGGGGCACCGTGTACCGGCAGCTCCACCGGCCTTCGCCATCTCTCAGGAAGAGCATCTTGAGAGGCTGGCCCGGGACGAGGATGATGGGCGGGGGGTGGGCTGCGGAGACGGCGCGGACGCTCCTAGTGGGAGATCTGTCCGGTGGAGGCTGGAGGTCAAAGCGTTGCCCCTGGGCAGGTGTCTTCCTGGATACACGGGCTGCCACTCTAGGTCCACGTCCAGCTGTGCTGGGTGGAGGAGGGAGATTCAGGAAGGCCCCCAGATCTGCTGTCGGAGTGCTCTCTGGGGGGGTTTGGACGGGGCTGAGTCTAGGTTTCTTTGGGGGGTTCACACATGTCGGGGTGGGGGTCTGGACGGATCTCTTGCCTGGAGCCTGGATGCTGCCCTTGGAGGCCTGGGCCAAATTCCTGCTGATGAGAGGCACTGCGGGGAGGGTGGATCTCACATCATCTTTCCTGGTCGGTGACCCTCTTGGGTGACCTGGATCCTGAAGGGATTTCCTCTTGGATGTATGGATAAGCACGGGCATGTGTGGGTGCTGTAGGAGAAGACCACAGAGAGAGGTCAGGTGTGAGAATCTCTCCATCCAGTAAAACACCTCATAGAAATTAATTTTATATGCTAAGATACTCAACATCAGGGTGCTCATGTGACCTTAATACATTTATACATCAAATGGCAAATGGAAATGTTCTAACAATGTCTCTTGTTTAGTAAGGGGAAGCAAGCTTTTGGTATACCTTCTTCTCGAGACTGTACACAGATTGGTGTTTTGCAGGCGCCTTGATGGCAAAATGAATTTTCATGTCCAGTTTTGGAGGATGAATCACAATTTACAGATTCCCGTTCTAACTTAAAGGATTTTGCTATGGAAGCTATTGATAAAATCACTTCCATGTCCCTGCCAGCTTCTTCCCAGATATGCAAGTAAGAATGCAAAATCAAAGGCACCACAAAAAATGGTATCTGAAAAATAAATGATAACATTGGTCAAGAAAGAATGTGAACCGTTTCCTCCCACAGAAAGGACTGAGGACAGTCAGTTAAAGAGGGGGCCCAGCAGAGACTGACCCTCAGGCAGTGGCCGGGCTCCAGCTCCTCCTTCCAGCTCTGCGGATGCTGATTGCGGGGCCTCCTGGGAAATCGCTGCAGGAGCTTCCTCTGCTGCTCCTCTTTCCTGCAACACAAGCACGTCAAGTGTCAGAAACCCAGTGTCCTTGGCACAGTTGGGACAACAGTGCTGTGGCCCAGCCCCTTTCCTAGTTTGGGGGTGACACCAGACCTGAACCCCTCTGCCTTTGTGCAGACCCCCATGTCCTTCCCCGACTCCTGAGACCCCTCCAGGGTCTCCCAGGAAGTCCCGTCTCTTCATCTCTATGGCTTCAGGGCTGGTCAGGTGCAAAGTTGTGTGTGTTCCCCACACTCCTTAGTGACTTCAGGCATAGCGTGAGCCCGAGTGTGGCCCCTGAGGACGAGGCCCCTGTCTCTGTCTCCCCAGCTTCCCTGTCCTTTCTAGAGATGGCCCAGCACAGTGTCGACAAGGAGAGGAACCGCCTCCAGATTTCAGCCCAGACCTTGGGTCTCACCTCCCCGTCACTCACCTCTGCCTTTCCTCCTCCTCTCTCTCAGCCGTGTTAGGGGTCCCTGGGGTCGGTGGGTCCTGCAGCTTCTGTGCTTCCAGGTTCTCCTTACCGAGTCTGGACCCCAAGGGCAGGGGGGCCAGCGCCCCTTGCCAGCGCTTCATGGGGCACCTGAGGCTCCTTGCTGTGTGTCCAAAGGCTCCACAGTCCTTACACTTCACCTGTGGGTGGAGGAGAACCAGGTCAGCGAGTCAGCAGAAACCACAGGCACGAGCCCAAAGTGAATCCCAGGACAGATGGAGAGGGCTGAGTGCTGGTTCTAGAGAAAGGACATGGTCCCTCAGGGGATGGGATATTTACAATACTGTGGTCCCCAAAGCCTTCATCAGGACCGTCAGAGGAGGAGGGGCTGGCAGTCTAAGGTGAACAGTAAAAGCCCCATTGAAAGATCTGGATGAAGCCAGGCCAGACGTAACCCCAAGGAGCCCAGGTATTTCCTCCCAGCCTCTGAATGGCCCGATCTGCTGGGGAATGCATGGTCCCATGGCAGTTATCTTTGGATGGGAATGCACCAGTGAGTTATGGACCCAGAATATTCCAGGTCTACACCCTGTCTCCGCAGTCCATGCCACCCACAGATTCCCTGCAGTCCAAGCCCCCACTCACCGTGGAGTCCTTCTCCTGCAGTGGGAGAGCCATCTGCCTCCCAGGTCCTGGGTTTTGCTTCCTCACTTTCTGGTCTTGAAAGAGTCGGCAGGCTCTCAGCCATCCGTGATGACCAGCCATCTTCCACACCTACTGGAGATTCTCCTCAATCTTAATTTTTGGATTTCCTCTGTGAAAAGAAAGAAAAAATTGTCATATTGATGCAGAGACACAGAGACATCCCTGCCCTATCGACCCTAAATGGAGATCATGACATTGTGACCAGGTTTCTGACAATTTGACTTCTCCTGCCCAGATATTTCTCTTCACAGAAAGTGAAGAACTAAAGAGCCTCTTGATGAAAGTGAAAGATGAAACTGAAAAAGTTGGCTTAAAACTCAACATTCAGAAAACTAAGATCATGGCAAATAGATGGGGAAACAGTAACAGACTTTATTTTTTTGGGCTTCAAAATCACTGCAGATGGTAACTGCAGCCATGAAATTAAAAGACACTTGTTTCAGGAAGAAAAGCTATGGTCAATCTAGACAGCATATTAAAAAGTAGAGACATTACTTTGCTGACAAAAGTCCATCTAGTCAAGGCTATGATTTTTCCAGTAGTCATGTATAAACAAAAGTGAATGCCAAAGAACTGATGGTTTTGAGCTGTGGTGTTGGAGAAGACTCTTGAGAGTCCCTTGGACTGCTAGGAGATTCAACCAGTCCATCCTAAAGGAAATCAGTCTGAATATTCACTGGAGGGACTGATGCTGAAGCTGAAACTCCAGTACTTTGGCCTGACTCATTGGAAATGACTTGATGCTGAGAAAGATTGATGGCAGGAGAAGAAGGGGATGACAGAGGATGAGATGGTTGGATGGCATCACTGACTCGATGGACATGAGTTTGAGCAAGCTCCAGGAGTTGGTGATGGACAGGGAGGCCTGGTGTGCTGCAGTCCATGGGGTCCCAAAGAGTCAGACATGACTGAGCGGCTGAACTGAACTGCCCAGACATTTCTATATTCTCCCCTGATTACTGACACAGATTAGGACCCAGACTAGCATGCATTTGGATTTGCATCCTCAGAAGACTAAGTTTAGAGACTTGGGTTACATGTATCACAGTCTAGGATATAAAAGATCTCCCCACATGTACACAAATATTTGGGGAAAGCTACATTTAATTTTGAGGAATAGGCATTTGAAATTCAAAAATAAGTGTGATTAATTTTGAAAACTGGACTCTCCCATTTGACATCAGAGAAGGCAATTTTCAAGTACAAATTCACTTAAAATTATCTTTCTCTCTACTAGATTAGATGATTCACGGCTGAGGGTCTGTTTTCTGAAACTTTTATCCTCAGCGTCTCATTTTTACCTAGCTAATGTGAAATACATGTTTCAACAAAGGATGAACAAATAATGTTTTTGGCTTTCAATAGTATGCATATTCAATGGAAATCTAATCAGCCAGAAAAAAGAAAAAAGTTGAGATGTTATTATTTTCCAGAACATGGAGAGACATTATTGTTATGGTCCTAATGAATTAAGTCAGAGCCTGAAGGCAAACACAAAAGGACTTCACTCCTGGGTAGAACAGTGAGAACAAACAAAAAAGTAACAAATCAACAAATCAATGAACAGACCAGAAGGCAGAAACAAACACACAGATACACAGAACAGTTAGCAGGCAATAGGGAGGAAGCTTCCAACAACAATTGGATCATCGTAAAAGGAAGAGAGTTCCAGAAAAAAAAAACATCCACTTCTGCTTCATTGCCTATGCCAAAGCCTTTGACTGTGTGGATCACAACAAACTGTGGAAAATTCTTAAAGAGATGGGAATACCAGGCCACCTGTCCTGCCTCTTGAGAAATCTATATGCAGGTCAGGAAGCAACAGTTAGAATTGGACATGAACAATAGACTGGTTCCAAATAGGAAAAGGAGTATGTTAAGGCTGTATATTGTCACCCTGCTTATTTAACTTATATAAAGAGTACATCATGAGAAACACTGAACTAGATGAAGTACAAGCTGGAATCAAGGCTGCCAGGAGAAATATGAATAACCTCGTATATGCAGATGACACCACCCTTATGGCAGAAAGTGAAGAACTAAAGAGCCTCTTGATGAAAGAGAAAGAGGAGGGTGAAAAAGTTGGCTTAAAACTCAACATTCAGAAAACTAAGATCATGGCATCTGGTCCCATCACTTCATGGCAAATAGATGGGGAAACAATGGAAATAGTGGCAGACTTTATTTTCTTGGGCTCCAAAATCACTGCAGATGGTGACTGCAACCATGAAATTAAAGGACACTTGCTCCTTGGAAGAAAAGTTATGACCAACCTAGACAGCATATTAAAAAACAGAGACATTACTTTGCCAACAAAAGTCCATCTAGTCAAAGCTATGGCTTTTCCAGTAGTCATGTATGGATAAAAGATTTAGACTATAAAGAAAGCTGAGCACACAAGAATTGATGCTTTTGAGCTGTGGATTTGGACTCTCAAGAGTCCCTTGGACTGCAAGGAGATCCAACCAGTCCCTCCTAAAGGAAATCAGTCCTAGGTGTTCATTGGAAGGACTGATGTTGAAGCTGAAACTCCAATACTTTGGCGACCTGATGGGAAGAACTGACTCACGTGAAAAGACCCTGATGCTGGGGAAGACTGAAGGCAGGAGGAGAAGGGGATGACAGAGCATGAGATGGCTGGATGGCATCACCAACTCAATGGACATGAGTTTGAGTAAACTCCGGGAGTTGATGATGGACAGGGAGGCCTGCCGTGCTACAGCCCATGGGGTTGCAAAGAGTCAGACACAACAGAGCGACTAAACTGAACTGAGGGAGGAAGCTTCAGGGGAGAAGGCAGGATAGTAACGGTGGTCAAATGTGTAGTGACAGTGAAAGAGGAAAATCTGGGTGGTGAGCATGAAAAAGGTTCAAAAAGCTGAAATGTAATAATGTGCAAAAGGGCAGAGTCACTGCAGTCATCATCACGAGAGGTAAGCAGCAGGAGCTTGCCCGCCAGAAGAACATGAAAAAGCAGAGCAACTCGGGTAAGGGAAAGCACTGAGCTGATGGGGCGATTGTCCCCCACACAGAGGACATGCAGATCATGCAGCAGAAGCTGAAAAAGGCAAAAGGGAAGCAGGAACCCAGGTAGCTTTGTGGCTTCGTGTGCAAGCCTCTTGCCCTCTGCCTGTGTGCCTGAAGCCAGCGCCCCCACGCTGGCGATTCCTGCTGCAATGCTCCCAGGACTGCAGGCGTGCTCACAGGCCCCGGGACCGACGATGCTCCCCTTGCCCTGCGTCTGCAGCGGGTCCCTTTTGCGCTTCCTTCCCCTCAGGTAACCCCTCTCCCTTTGGGCCACTCCCAGAGGGTGAGGGGTTATCCTTTCCCAGTCTTTTCTATTCCTGTGGGGTTCACCCCGAAGTTTTAAAATTAGCTTTATAATTGCAAAAAAAAAAGTACAGATAAAACATCTAATATTAACATCAACGTTAACTCAATTTAGAAAATAAAATTATAAAGTTAAAGACACCTTACCCTATTGCCAGGCCAAATCACTACCTAAGTTTACTATGAACTTTTTTTCTAAGCGATATGCTGAACACCAGATTTAAAAAGCAAACCATTCTAAAATCCAGTCGTGCTCCTCCTCTCTGTAGGAGATGATCAGAGAGGTGGGGGAGTTATGCCCTCACTGAGGGAGATGCAGCTTTGAAGGTGGCTGAGGACCAGTCAAGGAGGAATTTTCCTTTCCCAGCTGACCTGAGGCTGCTCCAAGGTCGCATGACCTTGTCGAGAGTTTCCTAGCCAAGTGATATCATCTATTACCTTTGGTCTAACCACATCTGAAGACATGTTAAGAGGAAGAAATAATTCACAATTTCACTCATGTGTGGAACACAAAAGACAAACAAAAAGGAAACAGGTAAAGAGAATTTTAAAGAAGACAAAGTTGACATGATAGCAAATACAAAGATACACAGACATGAGTAGAGGAAACCAGAAGAGAAGCCTCAAACAAAATGGGGCAGCAAATAGTAACAGAGGAAAACTGCATCCTTTGGTGTGAGGGAGGTGTGTGGTTCACAGGAGCTGAAATGTATGGCTATGCACCTAAAACTTCACTAAAATTATAATGGGATAATACCAAAATTAGAAAAAATTCAAACTAAATTCAAAAGAAATTAGAGAATCGATCCCCAGCTACCTAAAGCCACATCACTACATGATTTTACTCTTGTCCCATTTCCCTGAGGGACTAGCCGAAAACCAAATTTAAACCACACCAACCTGAAATTCAGCTGTGAGCCTCTAGTCTCTCAGAAGATGCTCAGAATCAGGAGTGCTGGACGCTCCAGCTGAGGAGATGCAGCTTCCAGGGTGGCCGAGGAGGGTCAGTGGGGAAATTTCCCTATCCCGCTGACTTTATACTACCCTAAGGTCACATGACCTTGATGAGGTTTTCTCTCCTTTTTTTTTTTTTTTTTGATGAGGTTTTCTTAACCAATCAACGTTACGTAGGCTACAGTCCAGGGGGTCACAAAGAGTCAGACACAACTTAGGGACTGAACAACAAAAATCACCCTGTATCTATCAGTGTCTTGAAGACCCATTTAGAAAAGAGAAATATCTTGTGAATTCGCTTGGATGTAGAACACTAAACACAAATTTCAAAAGCAAATAAGTAAAAACAAAAAGAAAGGAAAGCAAATGACACAAACGCAAACATTCTCAGGGCACACCCAGAACAGAGCAGGGCATGTCAGGACAGTGGCAAGCGGATGGCTGATGCGTAAAATGGGTCCACAGGATGGTAACAAAAACACCTAAGTTGTTGGTGCTAACCAATTTTATGGTATACTGGAATTGAAATATATTTTTTGCACACATAAAGGTTATTCTAACATTTTCACTGAATAATACCCTACAAAAATAATTCAATTTAAAAATTAAAGTATCCATATCCCATTGCCTAGACCACACTGGTACCTATTTTGTCTACTGTCCCATTTCTCTGATTGATACACACCACCAAATTTAAATCAACCTTAATCTCAGCCACATACCTCTTACCTATCAGTAAATGCTCAGAATGTTAGGTGCTGGACACTTTGTGCACCTTTGAAGGTGGCTAAGGAGGGTCAGTGGGGTAATTTCCCTTTCCTGCTGCCTTTGATTCTACTCCAACATCACCTGACCTTGATGAGGTTTTATTAATCCAATCAAGGTTAAGTATCACCTTTGATCTAATAACATCTTTTAGACACTTTCAGAAAAGAGTGTCTTTTCTTATAAATTCACTCAAATATGGAACACTAAATACAAAGAAAAAGAGTGAATAACTAAAAAAAATTAAGAGACAGCAAATGACCCAAAAATAAACATACATTCACAGAACAGAGAAGTAGGTATTAGAGGGTAGCAGTAAAATAGGTCCACAGGATGGTAAAAGAAAAAACTTCTCAGTTTTTGGTGCTGGTCAGTTTTATGGCATACCAGAGTTGAAATCTATTTTTATACAAATAAAATATGTGATATTGTAACCCAGTGATACCCTAGAAAAATAAATACTTAAAAATTAAATTATCCATGCCTCAGCGCATCCCTTGTGACTCAGCTGGTAAAGAATCTGCCTGCAATGCAGGAGACCTGAGTTCAATCCCTGGGTTGGGAAGATCCCCTGGAGAAGAGAAAGGCTACCTACTCCAGTATTCTGGCCTGGAGAATTCCGTGGACTGTACAGTGACTGACATGACTGAGCGACTTTAACAGTGCATAAAGCCACATGAGTACATATTTTGTCTATGCCCTGTTTCTCTGGGGGATACACTGAACACCAAATAAAAAGAAACAACCTGAAGTCCAGGTGGATACCTCCCATCTATCAGTAGATGCTCAGAATGTTGGATGCTGGACACCCTTCACTGGAGGAGATGCAGCCTCGGAGGTGGCTGAGGGTCTGTGGTGGAATTTCCCTTTCTTAGCTGACTTGTTACTGCTCCAAGGTCATGTGACCTTGTTAAGATTTTCCTGACCAATCCGAGTCGTATATCAACTTTGTTCCCTCCATGTCTGAAGACAGATTAAGAGAAGAGAAACACCTATTGACTCTACTCATGTGTGAAGTATGAAGAAACCAACAAACAGAAAACAAGTGAAAAAAATTAAGGAACTAAACAAATGACACAAGAACACACACACAGACACACAGAACTGAGTGGCGGATACAGGGGGGAATTGGCAGGCGGGAGGGCCCAAGGGTAAACAGTCACGGGAGAGTAAAGGAGGGAAAATAACATGTTCCTGCTGAGCAGGCGTATGGTATGCAGGAGCTGAAATCCACTTGTAAACGTAAAACTCATCTAATATTATAACAGAATACCTCAGAAAAATAGACATGAAAATTAAAAAAAAATTAAAGAATCTTAACCCCATTGTCTAAAGCCACATCACTCCATATTTTGACTGCTGTTCCATTTCTCTGGGGGTTTAGCTGAACACCACATATATTTCAAACCAACCTGAAATCCAGCTGCACTCCTCCTATCTGTCAGTAGAATCTCAGAAAAATGGGTGCTGGACAAATTTCACTGGATGACATGAAGCTACTCAGGAGGCCGAGGGTGTGCCCATGGGGAAAGTTGTCTTTGCAAACTGACCTTCACGCTACTCCAAGGTCACATGACCTTGTTGAGCCTTCCATACCAAAGAAATGAAATGCATGACAATAGACAGACAACAGAATTGGTTGCTCCTTACGCTTACTCAGTTTTACCACCTGACTGTTCCCAGAATTCCTTGTGGAGGTTTTGAAAGCTAATGATGGAGTTTCCCTGGTAGTTCAGTGGATAAGAATCCACCTGTCAATGCAGGAGACATGGGTTCGATCCCTGGTCTGGGGAGATCCCACATGCTACGGAGCAACAAAGCCCTTGTGCCACTATTGAGCCTACGTTCTAGAGCCTGGGAGACACAACTACTGAGTCCATAAAGCATAGAGCCTGTGCGCTGCACACTGCAACCAGAGAGTGGCCCTGGCCCGCTGCAACTAGAGAAAAAGCCCTCCTAGCAAAAAAGACCCAGCATAGCCAAAATTAAGTAAATAAGTAAGGGGAAAAAAAGAAAAGTAGTGAGGTATCAGTACCATCCTTGTGTGTGTTTCTGTGAGTGGACTCAGGCCTTCTTGGGGGAATTGTCCTGCTTTGGCAGGAACACACCTCATCCAAGTGGATATCCAGGAAAACTCTCCATGGAGATATGGGTTCAATATGGATGTGTGTCAGAGTATAACTGTCCAGGTCCTACAGACAAGAGGGGAGATTTGCTTTGTGATGACATTCATTTCTTTCTTTGGAAAAAGACGTCGCATTAATTATTTTAAAACCTGCTTGTGTGATGGCTGATAGTTTTAGGTATTTTATATTCTTGCAGATTTTTCCCATGAGCTTATGTGAGGGTAACAAGACTGGGTTTCTGTTGAGACTGCTGTGTGCATAATTCAGGAATCAGCTGAGTAAGATAGACAGTATGATCATGGAAGGAACTCTTCATCCACTTGGCTCAGTTCAGAGGTCTGGGGACAAAATAGCAAAGATTTCTGAGGTCTGGGATGGCAAAGATCAGATGTCTGTCTCTTGAGCCCCAGGTGGTTTCTGTCTGCAGACATAGGTTGAAGAGCCTCAAATAATGTCGGGCCAGATGTCTCTGAGACTCCCCCCAGGACCTTGCCTGAGCAGGGTCATGACATTCTGGGAAACCCGGCCAGTGGAGCTGAAGATCAGAGCTGTGTCACCCCCAGGGCCTGAAGGGGTGGATGGGGTGGAGGGATGTTGGAATGAGTGGAGCTGAGTTGTGTGGAAAGAACAGTGGAGAAAGGGGGACTCAGAGAGTGAGGCTGAGTCTCTGCCCACTCTCCCAGAGTGCAGACCTGCGTCCCTGTGTTTACAGGGGCCCAGAGAAACCAGACAGCAACATTGAGCCCCTTTAGCCACAAACGATTGTTTGGATATTTACAACTATTATTGTACACACAAATTTTAACTTCTTACAAAACTCTACATTCCATGTTGCCAGTTCTCTTCATTCTCCATTTTATGCTGCGTTTTCATGAATAGGTATTTCCCCAAATTATAATCTACTCATGTTTGCTGTTGTTGTTGTTTAGGTGCTAGGTTGTGACTAACTCTTTGCAACCCCATGGACTGTACCTGCCCCCCCCCCACCCCCCCCCACCCCCCGCCCAGGCTCTTTTTTCCATGGAGTTCTCTAGGCAAGAATATTGGAGTGGGTTGCCATTTCCTTCTCCAGGGCATCTTCTTGGACCCAGGGATCAAACCCATGTGTCCTGAATTTGCAGGTGGATTTTTTACCACTCAGCCACCAGGGAGACCTGACTGTGTGTTACAGGATTTTTTGGGGGCTTGCCCAAAGAATCTTTTAGGGGCTTGCCCTGCTACACAAAGAATCTGCCTGTAGTGCAGGAGACCTGGGTTTGATCCCTGGGTTAGGAAGATCCTCTGAAGAAGGGAATGGCAACCCACCCCACTATTCTTGCCTGCAGAATTCCATGGACAAAGGAGCCTGGTGGGCTACAGTCCATGGGGTCACACAGTCGGACACGACTGAAGCAACTTAGCAGCAGCAGCAGCTAAGTTACCTGAAGTCAGGCCAATCACTAAAGGCTTTGCCACAGAGTTAGTGCACATGTGGATCCATGTCCATAGGTGATTCCTGTCTGGACCGGGGAGTGTGATGCCTGAAGGAGCCTCCATATTGATTACAGACAGTTATTTAGTAAGTGTGAACTTGGTGAGTTTAAATGCTAACCTATGGCTACTTTTCCTCCCACATTCCTCATGTGTGGAAGGTGGAAGGAACAGCGTGTCATGTCAGGTGAGAAAGTCTACTGAGGGCCTTCCTGATTTTCTCTCTGGTCCTGGGTTCTCTCGTGTCATCTTAGGGAAGAGCCACGACTAAAGCACTTCCCACAGAGCTGACACTCGTAGGGCTGCTCTCTGGTGTGTGTTCTCTCATGCCTTCTCAGGTTGGCATATTGACTGAAGGCATTCCCACACCGCTGACATTTATAGGGTTTCTCTCCTGTGTGGGTCTTTTGTGCCGAGTCAATTCAGAACTCTGACTGAAGGCCTTCCCACACACAAGACACACGTGAGGTTTCTCTCCAGTGTGGATTCTCTTGTGCTGACTAACGCCAGGGCTTTGGCTAAAGACTCCCACGCTGACAACATTCATAGTGCTTCTCTTTGGGATGGATTGTCTCGTGATTTCTAAGGTAAGAGATTCGATGAAAACTTTTCTCACACAGATGACATTTATAGGGCTTCTCTCCTGTGTGTTTTTTCATGTTTCAGGTAGGAACTTTGAAGAGTTTCCCACACACATGACATTTGAATCGTTTCTCTCCAGTGTGGACCCGGTTGTGGTTTCTAAGGTCATAACTTAGAAAATAGCCATTTCCACAGAGACTGCATTTGTATGGTTTCTCTCCAGTGTGAATCATCCTGTGTCATCTGAGGTTAAAGTAATTATTAAAGACTTTTCTACACAGAGGACATTCACATGATTTTCCTCTAGTGTGAATAGGACCCTGTGCATTAAGAAATGGTCCTTGACTACATGATATTCCACACTGTTTGCTAACATGTTTCCTTAAGTGAATTGATGAATGTTGAGGTGAAGATCTAGAAGCTAATTCATCTCTCAAATTAGTGCATCCACCAGGATCCCCTTGATGGTGAGAAACCTGTTTTGGGAAAAGAGATATGAGGCTGTTACTGGTTTGCCCATGTCCAGGCAGACACTTAATCATCTACATGTTCACCCTAGAGCATCAGCCAGTAATAGTTCTCCTGGTAATATGTCTCCTGTGTTAGTTGCAAACATGTTGTGTTACTCCCCTTCAAGCACAAATATTCTCTTTTATAGTTTCCAAACCCCAGATACCAGATTAATTTTTTAAACTTCAGTGTGTTCTAAAGACTAGGAGATGAACAATGTTTGTGCTATTGACTTTTTTCCTTACATTACAGCTTTAAGCTCATATTAACTTAACCAATTTCAGGCTATCCAAAAATTTGCTCTGAAAGAACTTTATCGCAACTTACACACAGGCAACTGTGCTCAATTACCAACTTATCACACCACTGGGTCTTTCATTTGGATGACTGAGGTTCCCACCCCTGAAACTTACTACTGACATAGTAGAGGATATGTTCTTTCTGTAGACACTTTGCAAGAATATAATTTCTTATTGCTTAAGGGATCTTTCACTGCCTAAAGAATGGAAAAAACATAGATTTTAGAATGGCATTAGGGAAATAAAATGTAGACAACCACCATGGTCCATGTGAGTATGTTTCAAAAATTGGCACTCAGTTGGAGAAACTGTATATAGCAAAGAAATACTCAATGTAGTATTTGAAAGAAATGTTTTAAAAGTCATTGCCTATTAGAAAAGAAAAACAGGATTAAAATATAAAAATGTAATGTGGTCAGAAGACATTGGGTCAGAAAATGGTGGAAAAAACATGAAATGGCAGGATCAGGACAAGAATCACTATGTGAAAATTTAAGTGCAATAACTCCACAAGAACCCTTTTCCTTAAAGAGAAAATGGCAGGAAGTAATATGAATTGTGATGATAGGGGCCCAGAATGATAACAACACGAGGAATATGCCCCAGTGTCCTCACTTCCACTTTGGAATATATCCCTGCCTTCATCAGACTTTCATTTGGTGTCTCCATGGACTTAACACACCGGCTGAAGTTGTTTTACCCTGAAGCTCAGGCCCCTGACGCTCACCTGGACGCTGACCTTGGAGGCCTTCTGCTGCTTCACTCCACAGCTCTTTTCCTTGTTCCAGCTATGAAATCACATCTGATTTGCTAATTTGATAGCTTGTTTGATTAAAAAACAAAACAAAACGTGGATTTTGAGTGTGGGCTAATTACCCTTTGCTGTGCTCAAGTCATGGGTAAGGTAGTGAAGACAGTAAAGAGATAACTGAAGGTCGGTGCAGGTAACATCTTCACCAGACAGAACAGTGAAGGTCCTTCAGCAGACCAGGAGGAAACCCAGAGCAGCAGCAAGAACAGTGAAGCTGTCTAGGGGCTGATGCCCGTGCACCAGTTCAGAGAGAGGCCACAGAATCGTCAGTCTTTTCCAAATGGGAAAGATCAAAAGACTCTACAGTGGGCTGAATATTTCTGTCAAACAGGATCCAGTAATGACTCATCTTACAGGAAGAATGAAAATTATGTATATACAGGGCTCTGGTCTTAAGCCTTCATGAAGTGATTGGACCAAAAGAATTATTTTTTTTAATATTTGATCCTTTTATTTATGCATTAAAATATCCATTGAATCCCCAGTCCTGTTCTGAATGTTGAGACTGAGTATCAATAAAGATATGAAACCTAGCCAAGATAACCTTTCAGTGTGGTAATGACAAGTGCCATGAAAAGGAATGTCTTCCTCTTAAGCAATTATGAGGACTATCGGAGAATCAGGTAGCAGCTGGAGTGGGACACAGGGAAGTTGTTCTAAATGCTTGTTCAGTGAGTGAGTGAGCAGAATGGATACAGGTGCCGGTACATCCCTGTTGACAGACTCACCTACAGAGACCAGTGGGTGACAGTTTCCATCATCACATTTTGGAACAGGTTTTTCTGGGACTTGTCTAGCAAGCT
This sequence comes from Muntiacus reevesi, assembly GCF_963930625.1. NCBI lineage: Eukaryota > Metazoa > Chordata > Mammalia > Artiodactyla > Cervidae > Muntiacus > Muntiacus reevesi. The sequence continues at coordinate 49,480,130 of NC_089258.1, read as the reverse complement.
CCACTCTTCCTGGGTGAAGTTGACTGCTACATCTTTAAATGTCACCAATTCCTAAAACACTATGGATATTCTGGTTTAGACAGAGCCCTAGTGCTGTCCAGAGTGGGCGGCTGAGCTGAGGAAGGATGGGGACTGGGTGCAGCTTCAGGAGAAGGAAGTGTCACCACTCACCAGGGGCTCCATGCTCAACAGCTCAGTCACTGGGAGTCTTTCTCGGGATCTCACTCACAGCCGATCCAAGCACTAGGCAGGCCAATCTGAGGATGGAGAAGCCACAAAACCCTACTCCTGTGCTTCCAGACCCACCTGAATTCAAGTCCCCAACCTTCACCTGGGTGTAGCCCCAGCCCAGCACTCGGAAACCAGTGGTGCATCTAGGGAATACTGTGCAGCTTCTTCTCTCCCAGATCCCATGTGAAGAGCTAGAGCTGCAGTTGCTAACACAGAAAGTCAGAGTTCAGAGAGTCCGCAGAAAAGAACGTGCTCGGCGCTGACTGTGTTCATCAACCCGCGGCACCTGGAGTCACTCAGTGTCCTCCCTGACCCCAGCCCTTGGGGACCCCGACTCTCGAAGAGTAGGTGGTGGTTCACTGCTGTAGGTGAGCACTCCGGAAGCCCCCAGGTCATCTCCTGCCTTATGCGCCCACAGTGCTTCTCCAACAGCCCTGGCAGTCCTCCGGAAACACACTGCCTTCTAGCTCCCCCTCAACCCTGACATTAGTTCTGTCCCCCATGCATATGAATATCAGTTACCCAAGGACCTATTTTAGATGGAGTTAAATCAAGGACTTATTCCATCTGGAGAAATCATGGCACCCTGCCAGCCTCGTCCTTAACATCCTCTGAACCAGAATGTAGCCGGAATCCAAGAGTCACAGTGTTACTGTCATAGAGTGTTGCAGTTCTCTAGATAAAGGATGTTCAAAAATATGGGAAAACTGAGGTTTAGGAAGAAATTGCTTTATTTACCAACTTACAAATGACAACCAGAGATTCCAAACACTTTAATATGACAGAGTTACACTAGAGGAAGGAGTCATTTAATTTTGCTCAGTGTCCTGTGATCAAATTCCTTTAGGGTAACAAAGGTCTCCCTGGTTTTACCTGTCATATGACCTCTAACATTAACAATCAGAAGAAGCTCCCTGTAACCTCTCTTCATGTTTTTCACCCACGGGGGGAACCTCTCCATATATCCAGTCGATCCCTTCATCACATCCCCTCTGTTTTGAAACAGAAATCTCCCTAAAGATATTTACTCTCAGGCTCCTGCTCTCCAGTCCTCCCTTCACAATCAAAGTGAAAGCCTAGGGATCATTTCCTATCAGAAATGAATTCCTGGATCCATGCCTCTGCGAACTGTGGAGAGGAATCAAGTGTCTAGGACAAAGCACAAGCCCCCAAATTCACTCAAGAGAGTGACTGAATCACTGATTGGATTATCCGGACCACCTGGGGAAACCAGGTGGGATGAACTGTCTTTGCGTCTTGCTAAGTCACTTTAGTCATGTCCAACTCTGCAACCCCATGGATCATAAGGGGCCGTCCAGGAAAACTAATCAAGATTTGCCTTTCATTTTGACTTAAAGACAATTTCAGAGTGAAGTGACATGTTCTTTCTCACTCCTAGAATTTTCCTTCTACTGATAAGAGGAACAGGTAAATTCCTGTGATATCGAAGGAAACCCCAGTCATATGCAAAAGGGCAGCCACACCAGTGGAGACATTTCAAGAGATATTCCATCTTGAAATAATTATTTCAACATAAAAATCTATCTCAAGTCACATAAGAATTGAAATGAAGAAAATCGCTTGATGAAACCCATAAAAGGAGAGTAATTCAGAGAGGCAGAAAATGAAGTAATTAGAAACAAATTACTAAAAACATCAGATGGAGATCAACAGCCAGTAGAACTTTCCAAGACGGAGGGCATGCTCCATACCAGCGTTGTATGATACAGAAACTGCCGTGCCACACATGTATCATGACAGAAGACTTGAAATCTGGATGGCACTACCAACGATGTGAAATTTAGCTATTCAGTTACATGAATTTAAATGTTGCAGCCACACAGGGCTGTATTGGAGAGCACATGGTTAGGATCTTCAGTTAGGCAGATGAAATAATTACATAGGTTTAAGACAACAGTGTTAGAGCTGAAAAACAGGGATGTGAACAGTCAAAGGTTGAAAAAGAGAGTGGCAAAGAAAATTTTGATACAGTATGATTCAGAGACCATAAGAGGCTGCTTTGACACCAGTGTCTAGAAACAGTTAAAACATAACATTTTAGGGAAAGAAACACTTCTATCTCAGTTTGGAGGACTCACCAAAACCCCAGATGGGATGAGCCGGTGAAGCCAAGTGGATTCTGAGGACTCCACAGCAAGCAGCTGATTTCTCTTTCTTCACGGTCCCAAGCAGTCCAGCTTCTTCTCTGAACAAATGCATCCATCTGCCTGTTTGACTTCCTTTTATACCTGAATAACAGCCTATAATCCAATCAAGGCTATAATCCAATCACCTATCAGGAACCCTCTTCAATTTGATTAGGTTTTCCATACTAATAGGAAAGTATAACCCTCAGGTATGTTGAAGAGCAAGGATGTAATGACATTGTCCAGGGACAGTGAGAAGATCCATCATTTCCTTCTTCATCCATAAATATTTTGAGTGCATTTTCTGCACCAGGAACCATACTGTGTCTTCAAAACAAACAGGATATCAGACACACTGGGATTCTGAGGAAATGAAGCTGGGATTCTCTGGGGGAAATTAAAAATAAAATGCAAGATGAAGAACGATGAACACTTGAAAGATAAATAACGAGGTGACCGTATAAAACCTACTGCTGGACTGCAGAGCATGACTCATTAAAGTACTGGTCACACAGGGCCTTCAAAACCATGTTAAAAATTTATTAACTGTGCACAGAAAATGGGAAGACAATTTTATACTCTATTTCTTGGTTAGTGGGGAAATCAACAAAAAATGTTTCTACATAGTAAACTATTGTAATTTATTTTACTTCCATGCCATGCACAGTTGATTTCTATATTGGAGTAGAAATATTACTGGTGTGGCAATGGTTCTTTAAGCTAAAAGTTCCTGGTTCCCAAATGGAAAAAATTAAACCGGAGGACATAGTATTTCATTGTATCTGAGGACATTTTGCTTATACCTCATATAATGCCTGGGAATCCTATTATTTCATGCATTTCAATTCCATCTCCCATGTTCATTAAAGAAATTTCATCTGAAGCTAGTATACTGAGGTAAATCCACTATAATTTAAAAAAAAAGAATATTTTAAACTTTTACCATTACCACTCAATCTCCAAAGGGCTCATCCTTTTCCCTTATGGTCATCAGATTCTGTGTAGACCATTTCCTAAATGAAATAGATCATTTTAAGAGTGGACACTTTCCACCACAAGATTTAAAGAACTCTTGTAGGGTCATTCGTTTTTTATGCCATCTCCCACATAAAAGGAAAGGAACTGCCTTTCATCTCACTCGGGAATTTATTTCTCTACCTGTGTTTTCCCCTATTTTCTCCTGGCAATCACAATGTATGTTATTAAAATGTACGCACTGTATTTTATTTTCATCTAGTTTTTAAAGATAGTTGATGTAAAGTATGATATTCATTTCAGATGTAGTATGGTGATGCAGTATTTTATAGATTATGCCCCACCAAAGTTATTGTAAAATATTATCTGTATTCACTGTGTTTTGTAATATATACCAGCAGCTCATTTATTCTATACATGGCAGTTCATATTCCTCTTAATTTCCAACCCCTAACTTTCCCCTCCTAGCTCCCCTTCCCCAGTGGTAACCACTACTTTGTAGTCTCTATCTGTGTGTTTCTGTTTTATTTTATTTCAAATTACACACATAAATGATAACACACAGTATTTGTCTTTCTCTGAGTTATTTCACTTGGCATAATATACAGTGCAATATTAGTCATAAAAATAAAAGCAATTTGCCATTTGCAGCAACAAGGGTGGACTGGAGAGTATTATTGGTTCATCTGTGGATGGACACTTAGCTGCTTCCATATCTGGGCTCTTGTAAACAATACTAATGTGAACATGAGAGGTGCATGTATCTATCAGAATTCACGTTTTCCTTTTCTCAGATTTTACTCAGGAGAGGGATTTTGGATCATACAGTAGTTCTGTTTAGTATTCTGAAGAGCCTCCATACTGTTCTCCACAGTGGCTACACCAATTTGCATTCCCACCAACAGTGTAGGAGGATTCCCTTCTCTCCTTATTCTAGCCAACACCTGCTAGACATAGAATTTCGATGATAGCCATGACACGTGTGAGGTGAAATCTCATTGTGGAGTGGACTTCCATTTCTTTGATTAACATTGTTGAGCATCTTTTCATGTGCCTGTGGCCAAGCATATTTCTTCTTTATAAAAATGTTTAGACTTCTGCTCAATTGTTATTTGGTTTGGTTTTTTTGATATTGAGTTGTATGAGTTGCAAACCAACCATATACACTTTAAACTGCTCCTTCTCTCTGAACCCTCCTCTTAGCATTTAAATATGTTATGGCATCACCCAACCTAAAATTTTAAATGAAATAAAAAAAGATAAGCAAACAATTTGGATTCCATTTATTTCTAATGGTTTCCCTCTCATCCCCTCTTTAATCCAGGTTGAGGGTAGAGCTTATTAGCATTTCTCCCCACCTCAAACAATCTTGTGTTTTGTCCCCGTTAATTCATAGATATGATTCTTGCCAGCAAAGCTAATGTCCGATCAAAATTCAAGTCTCATGAGATGCCATCAGTCTTCATGTTATTTCCATCCTGAGCAGAAGTTGATTCCTTCTGTTGTGAGCCTGATTTTCCCTGGAATCTTATCACTTTTGTCACAGTTTTGGATACCAGAGAGCAGAGGAGATGGAGCTTCGTGTGCTGGGTATTTATTAGGGAGTGATCTCAAGATGAACATGTTGGGAAAGGATGAGGAGGAAGAAATCCATGCAGTCAGGAAGCCTGGCTTCACCTCAGCCCGACAGCAAGCGCTGGCCAAGCACAGTGACCACTGCGCCTACATGGCCCTTCGTGTGTGTCCTTATTCGGACCAAAATGTCCAGGGCCGGACCTCCATCCCTGTGGTCAGCCCCGCGAGGGAGGGTGTCACCTTGAGACTGGTGGCTCTTTGCTGATGAGTCACCCCCTGCGTGTGCTGACTGGTAAAATCCCCCAGGGAGTGTGGGTCCCACAGTCCCTATCACCTTGCAGCTCAGAGAGTTTTGAGGACAACATCCTCCGTTCTCTGTGGCCAGAGTGGGCAGTCTTGATGTCAGACCCTCGCAGGCCCAGTCAGGGCAGATGGCCGGAATTCAGCTGCGATTGGGGGGGTGGGGGTAGGGGGAAACAAAACTGGGAACTGCACGTCCCAGGAGGCAGCCGCCCTGCCAGCCAGCTGTCCTCACTCCAGAGAGCTGGTGGTGTCCTGTGGGGGTCCCAGACCAGGCCTCTCTGTGCCCAGAAGCCCCTCCTTCCATGACTGGCAACAGGGTTAGAGCCCCCATGCCCTCTTGTGGACGTGGATTCCTTTCTCTTCCTGGTCCTAGGCTTTTCCCCCAGAACATATTTCCCTGTTAAGTCTAGACCTCTGCTGCCCCCGAGGACTGATATCATGACCTTGTCACGCACTTGGGGAAGCCTGTCCCTTAATCCTCTTTGCTATAGGTTTATCACCATCATTAATATAATAAGCACATCTCCCTCCACACATTCATCATCGTCATTACTGTTATTGTTGTTAATCTTCATTATTCCCATTATTCCTATTACTATTATATTGTGGTTGTTAATATACAACACTGAGGGGACATGCTCTCTGGGGAAGTGTTTCCAGCTGTACCACATGGTATTTCTCTCCTGAGGAGCTTCCTGAAATATTCCAAACTGGCCTCCAGGAGCAGAATTAACACTTGATTCTACTAACAGATAATCAAGGTATGAAACTGGTATGAAACAGATAACTAACAGGGATGCAATGCACAGCATAGGGAATATAGCCAATATTTTATAATTACTTTATATGGAGTATGATCCATTATGGACTCCTGAGAGTCCCTTGAACAGCAAGGAAATCAAACGAGTCAAATTTAAGGGAAATCACCCTGAATACTCATTGGAAGGACTAATGCTGAAGTTGCAACTCCAGTATTCTGGTCATCTGATTCGAATAGCTGACTCATTGGAAAAGTCCCTGATACTGGGAAAGACTGAGGACAGGAGGAAAAGAGGGTGTCAGAGGATGGGACAGTTGGATGGCATCACCAATGCAACGGACCTGAACTTGAGCAAACTTCGGGAGATGGTGAGGGACAGAGAGGCCTGGTGTGCTACAGTCCATTGGATCACAAAGAGTCGGACATGACTGGGCAACTGAACAACAACATGATCTATTATCATCATCCAAATATCAAAGTAGTAAATTGTACACCTGAAAGTAATATCCTGTAAGTCAACTGTACTTCTATTTTTAAAAAAATCAATAAAAAAATAAGAGCAGGTTTAAAAACAAACCAAAAAAACACAAAAAATGAATGAACTTTATAAACTGGATTGTGTCCCCTCCCCCAAATTCGTATGTTGAATCCCTCACGTTGAAGAGACAGAATGCGACATCCCTGATGGGGGTTCTAGTGGTTAAGATTTCACTTTCCCATGCAGAGACAGCAGGTTTGATCCCTGGTCAGGGAATTAAGATCTCACATGCTGCAGGGTGTGGCCAAAAATTAAAAATAAATAAATAAAAATTGAAGAGCCCAGAATGGGGCTGTCTATGGGGAAGGGGCAGATAAAACATTGACTAGGTTAAAGTTTTCCCCTGAGGGTGGGTCCCTCGTCCCAGCAGACTGGTGACCTTAGAAGAAAAGCAGGACACACCAGAGCCTGAGGAGGGGCAGGCCAAGAAGGACGCAGCAGGTGAGTGGTGTCTACACTCTAAGGATGGCGGCCTCAGGAGAAAACAAACCCACCTACACCTTCATCTGGAAACTTCCTGCCTCCAGGACCAAGCCTCTGGCAGCAGTTGGAAACTTTTTCATGCTAAGTCACTTCAGTCATGTCCAACTCTTTTGGACCCCATGGACTGTAGCCCGCCAGGCTCCTCTGTCCATGGGGATTCTCCAGGCAAGAACGCTGGAGTGGGTTGCCATGCCCTTCTCCAGGGGATCTTCTGAACCCAAAGATCAAACCCGGGTGTCCTATGTCACCTGCATTGGCAGGCGGGTTCTTTACCACTAGTGCCTCCTGGGAGATCCACTTTATTTAGATGAAACTAGAGCGTGCACCTCTAAATTCAGCCTGGGGGAAGGTGCAGTTTCACATCAAAACCCCTCAGGATATATCTTCCATTTCTCTGACCCAGAACGATCTGGTTCTCACTGGCCTCTCCTTCCCAGGAGAACTCGTGTCCCAAGGAGGCACAGGTAACAGTGACAGAGGAGACTGACAGTCGGCTTTTCCCACAGTCATATAGCCAAACAGACCTATTAGCTCCAAAGAGCTGGAGGAAGATGAGCTCTCTATTACATTCATTGTTAAATAGCCTCCAGGGATACCAGCAACTGTATTTTTTCCCCTTTGACCATGTGTGAATGAAAGGTCTGTTTCTTGGGTGGATAATTATGGTAGCACAAGTTTTAAAGTGAAGTAAAAAGTGATTTCAGCCCAGGCTCACAGAGGAGGATTATATTGTCAAGGGCAGAGCAAGGTCACTGAAGGCCAAGAGCATGTTTTTTACATGCTTTGCAATTTCGCATTTCATATAATAAGGTAGCAGGCTTGCTGTATGGAATGACAGTCATCCTCACACCTGGGATTTCTGCCCTTAAGTCTCCACCCCAGCAAGAATGGGGCCACTTTGCCCCACTAAGAGGAGCAGCTCAAAACTGCTGCAGCAGGCAAAGGGCCCAAGTCACTTCCTTTGGGCACTTTTGTGGGGCCTCACCTGGCTCAGGTCAGGTGTCTCCACGTGTGAGGAAGCAGGTGCTCCTGGATCCAGAGAAGAATGACTCACCTCTATGAGGGTGAAGGATAAATGCAGGAGGGAGAAGTCTGGGTAGGTCTGTGTTCAGACCTCTGCCTCTGGCTCCCTGGAATCTGCTAGAAAGTCTCTTAGTGAGCTTGTAGATTTGTAGATAAGTTTCCTCTAAGCAGCAAAGCATGTTTCTGGTCAGGTCTGATGTGTGGACCATAGCGGGGCATGGCTGCAGGTGGGCTAGGTTGGCCCCCGGGCCTGCCCTGGATCTCTGCACTCCAAGGCCTCCCCTCCCACGTCGGGTGAAAGCATGTGGACACTAGGTTCATATCACAGTGCGATTTGGAAATAAACCAGAAAAGGTGAGGGGTGAAAATCCTTTGTCAAGTCCTTCTATAGGATTAAAAAAAAAGACTCAAATAACAGAACTGGGCTGCTGCAGGCCCCTAGATCCAGTTTAACAGGCTTTTCAACTTGCTCTAGAGACTGCAGACAGGAGGGTCCAGAAAATGAACAGAAATGTCTATCAACCTCTTGTTTTAAGAGTCTGCAGGTGGCTGAGATCAAGGCCTCACACAGAACCAGCCTGCAGGCCGACTGAAGAGGTCAGTGCCAAGTGTACCCTGGGCCAGTGTAGACAGCACACAACTCAGAAGGGGGAAAGAACCCTGGAATTGGAAGAGGAAATCACACACACACACACACACACACACACACACACACCCCTGCACATACAAGAGACATCTATGCATGTATATCCACACTCACACACATACCTGTGCACACCCCTGGAACACACAGATATGTGTCTGTATACCCACATGCACGCACACACACACACACACATACACACACCCCTGGAACACACAGATATTTGTGCCTGTATACCCACATACACACATGTGTGCACACACACATGCACACACCCTGAACTTACATTTTTCTGTTGACTAGTAGCAGGGCTGAGACATCTCTCATGGGAATCTATTTCCACCCAGCTGGATTAGGGTTAGTTAGTCTACTTTCTGGGCCACCGCTCAACCCAGGGAGCTTTCAGGACTCAACCTTTAGATTCAGTTGAGTTTGCCTGTCTCAGTTGTGCAGGCAAGGGGGGTCCTTCCCAGGGCCTGCGTTTGCCGGGGCGGGGCGAGGGGGGTGGGTCTCCTCTCTGGCCAGACCCATGTCCCTTCTCCCCTGTTGATCATTCTCTGGGTCCTGGTGACCCCAGAGTTACTGATCACCAAGAAGAAAGCACACTGTCTCTGTGAAGGAGTGCAGGAGACCCTTGGGGTGATGTGTGGTCTGGAGGGTATGAAGAAAGGGAGGGGGTGCCAGCCAAGACATCTGCTCTCCTGTCCCGGCCCATTGGGAGGGACTTTCAGGAGTCCTAGGACTCTGTCCCACTTGTCTCTCCGGGTTGCTGTGGATGTGCCTTTGTTCCGGTAGGGGTAAAGGACAGGACATAGTTTATTCAGCTAGTTTATTTGGCAGTTTAATTTATAAAAGTTAAGTATCAGTCATCTGTCACAGGAGACTCTGTCTGTGCTCTTCCCAGAACCCAGGAATATTTGGGGCACTGGGTTGCCTCCAGGGAAAGTGACTCACCTCCAGCCCCAGCGGGACTCAGCTTCGCGCCCCCATCAATGCTGGGACACAGCTCTCAGAAAACCGTGGGCTCCAACTGCCTAAGGCTGCGAGCCTCAGGCCTTGTTGCTTCTCCTACAGCATCTCACCACTCCTCCCTGCGACCGGCTGCCAAGGGCCGGCGGGAGAGGGGCTTCCCACACCCCCACCCAGGATACCGCGTTTCTGCTGGTCTGTCTAATCTCTGCACTCAGTTCCGTCCAGAGAGGCAGGCGGTCCCGCCCGGAGCAGCCCAAGCCCTCGGCCCTTGTTCCAGGGGACCGGTCCCTGCGGGGCCACCACGAGGGGAGGCTCGGATCTCCTCTTGTTCAACAGAAACGCACCCCACGACCACACCCCCCGGAGACCTCCCTGACGGCGGAACCGCGGTCCAGACAAGTCTGTGGCCGTTAGATCTGGGAATTCATCAAGTCCCTCAGTCGTCTGACATACGTTTCCTCGAGGCCCTGAACTACAAGAGGTTTTGGCAAGTTGGAAAACGGAGACTCGAACACTCAGAGCGCTGGCTTTGAGCTACTGAGGAGGTCCTGGACCGGAAAGTGCCGGCGGCCCTGGAGCCCGCCTTGCCGTGCGCGCCACGAGGCGGCGCCGGAGAAGGGACCCGGCGGGTCCACGTTCCGGGCGTCAGGTGGGACCGGACTCCTCTTGAACGCGAGTCTGCAAAGAGCCTGGCCAGACGGACTGTTAACTGTGAGACGCAGGTCCTCACCGACAGGGCGGAGTGAGCGCCAGGCGGAACGTGAGACCTGCGGTCCTCCTTTGGAAAGTGCGAGAGGCGGGCGCTGTACACGGAGGGCCGGGAGGGGTGCGCGCGGAGCCGCCGACACACCGTGCGCTTCCCCGCAGCGCTGAGCTCCTGCTCCTCTTCTTGGTTCAGTGGAGCCGGGCTGTTCACTGGGAAGAGCAGAGAGCAGGAGAGGACTCGGAGACTCACACCCAAACCCACAGGGACGACTTGGTTCCGGAGAGCAGGCTCCGAGAGCAGACCTGCGCTCGCTCCTGTGAGACGGGCGCGCCGGGACCTGCTCCCGGACGGACCGGGGACGGGGGGGGGGGGGGGGGGGGGGCGGAGCCTGGGGCTCGGGGCGTCCTCCTCACTCGACGGCGCCTGAGGGACCGGGCTGGGAGGCGGAGGTGAGCCTGAGGCTGAAGGGGCTTCAAATACACACAAACATAAGGAATCCCAGTATTCCTATTTCCTAGCTTTGGTATTTCTCAACATTTTGCAAATCTTTTCTCAGCTCTGTACTTTTCATGTCTTTATTTCTCTCTTCCTTTTCTTTCTTTTTTGACTGAAATTGGAAATGTTTATTGTTTAATTTTTCTTTATGTATTCATATAATTTTTAATTGGACTGTAGTGGCTTTACAACATTGTATTAGACTCTACTGCACAGCAAAGTGAATCAGCTGCATGAATACATGTATCCCTTCTTTCTTGATTTCCTTCCTACTGAGGTCACCACAGAGCATTTCCCCTCTATTTTTCTTTTTGCTAGAGTGTTTTGAAGCAAATCCAGGGTACCGTGTCATTTCACTGATCAGCCCTTCAGTGAACTTCTTAAGCTGATGAGGCCCTTTCTCTTCCAGCATAACTGCCACATTGCTGGCACCCTAATCAAGTCAATAAGAAGCCTCTGATATTCAAACGTCCATATTCAAACGTATCTGGCCCTCTCAAAAATGTTTTCTTGCAACTGGTCTCTGATACAGAATCCAAAAAAGGCCCACCCGTTGGTTGTTTTGCCTCTTTTCTCTCTATAATGGTAATCCTTCTTTCTCCTCAGGCCATTGTTTTTTTTAAAAAAAATATTGTTTTTCCTGTACAGCATCTCATGTTCTGACTTTGACTTATTGCTTCCTTGAGCAGTTGTTTTACTTGTTTCTCTAACCTTTGCATTTCCTGTAAATTGTTATTTAGATGTAGAAACTTCATTAGTTTCAGGTTCAACTGCTGGTGAGCCCTGAGGGAACTCAGGGAGGAAACAACAAATACCCACTATCTAGTAGCCATCAGACTGCACCCACCCGCGATGGTGCAGCTTGAGGAAACTCAGGATGAGAAAACTCGGGATCCTGGCCCCAGAGAGCTGAGGAAAGATTTCAGCGAGCCCAAACTCTTGCATCTTCCCATACATAGAAAAGCGCTAAATTCCTTAACTGGGGATATCTGTTTTTCTTTTATTAACAATAACCTTTTGTTCTATGTGTTGTTATTGCAAAAACTCCTATATATCCTGGCATATATGCTGGGTTCACCAGTTCTTCTTCCAAACAGTTTTATCTGAGAGGCTATCTCCCTAAAAATGCCAGCTGAATATACATAATTCTCAACTTTTAGGTTGTGCATTTTTTTTCAGTGGACATGCTTTTGGCCAGAATATTTCTTGGGTGGTGTGCGCTTCTCTGAATCACGATAGGAAGTCCATGAACCTCTGGTCCTGTCGCTTGCAGTGAGGACAAGCTTGATCATTGAGTTTAATTGGTCTCAGCCTTAATTTTCTATCATCAAGTTCCCTGCCAGGCTTTCCAGTGGATGTTTTAAAGCCATCCATTGACATTGTTTTAGTTCTATGATTTCATTCAGGGGTGCAAAATGGTGATTTTCCAATTCTATTATCCAGTCTTCATTTATTGGCTGGAATTTTCTATAAATATTTCACTTATATAATGGTTTGTTTTTTTTTTTTATTGCAGCCATGAAATTAAAAGACGCTTACTCCTTGGAAGGAAAGTTATGACCAACCTAGACAGCATATTAAAAAGTAGAGACATTACTTTGTCAGCAAAGGTCCGTCTAGTCAAGGCTATCTTTTTTCCAGTGGTCATGTATGGATGTGAGAGTTGGACTATAAAGAGGGCTGAGTACAGAAGAATTGATGCTTTTGAACTGTGGTGTTGGAGAAGACTCTTGAGAGTCCCTTGGACTGCAAGGAGATCCAACCAGGCCATCCTAAGGGAATTCAGTCCTGGGTGTTCACTGGAAGGACTGATGTTGAAGTTGAAACTCCAGTATTTTGACCACCTGATGTGAAGACCTGACTCATTTGAAAAGACCCTGATGTTGGGAAAGATTGAGGGCAGGAGGAGAAGGGGACAACAGAGGATGAGATATTTGGATGGCATCACCGACTCAATGGGCATGAGTTTGGGTAAACTCTGGGAGTTGGTGATGGACCGGGAGGCATGGTGTGCTGAGGTTCATGCGGTTGCAAAGAGTTGGACACGACTGAGTGACTGAACTGAACTGAATGGTTGTTTACCCTAAAATACAGTTTCTACAAGAAGGGCAGAATAAATGCTTAATCTTTTCTCTTATATACCAACTTCCAGAGTGATAAGTTGGCACCTTAACAAACTCCAAGTATAAATAATATTTTTTTAAGTATCAGTACGACCTCATGGATTTTTCTATATTTTGTGTTTAAAATATAATTTACTGTTATACTTCTGTGTATTTAATGTGTTTATATATTTTATATATTTAACCAGTTGTAGTCATAATTCTCTGCCAGGATGGAAAATGCTCCATCCTAGCCGCCGGAGTCCCCCTCAGGTTGGAGCCAGTGTTCTCTGGACATTCACCAGCCTTTGGTAGCTTCTCTACTATCTAGCACAATGAGATACCCCAGACTCATCTTGTCCATCTCATGCTCCGTACTTGGAACCTGCTGTTTCTATAAGACATCCATGGCCCGTGTGCTAGGGGCGCTCATTGCTACTTCATTGTCTCTGCATTTGTAGGGTTGGGGCTGAGAAATATACACTTATTAAAAGAGGAAAAGTCAGGATTTTATATTAATATATCCAATTCAAATTTAAGGCTATAGGATTTTCATATAACCTTTAAATTTTATATGAATATTCTCTTACGTCAAAAATCTTGGTTCTGATGATTTTTTTCTTCCTCCCCCCAACCTGACTTTCATCTTGAGAAGCTTCAGATGGACACACAGGCAAGATTAGTACAGTGCTTACACGTACACCTTCCCTCTGGATTCACAAGTTGTAATTGCTTTGCAAGTTTAATTTGCTTTGAGCGATTACTGAGGAAGTTGCCAGCTTTGTGACATTTCAGCCAGCCCTAAATACTTCAACTCGTACCTCCTAGGAACAGGCCATTCTTCGGCAAAATGTCAATGCAGGAAACAACACAGATGCAAATCTGATAGATATTGCTTTGAGGACGGGAACTGGTCATGTTGTGTTCAGATGACTTTGGCTTTTCCATTGGACTGCAATCATCTCTTGCATCTTCAAAATATATGTTCTGCATACAAACTCTGCATACATTTTACACAAATATACATGTATTTTGTGAAAATGAAATTCTTCAAAGGTACTTAACAGGAAGCCACTGCCTTTCACTGTTTTTCACGTTCACCTCTGCTCCTTCTCTGAATGACATGCTTACCCCTCTTATTTTCACTTATCAACTTTAAACACCATCTGTTGTCTCATAAACCATGAGGACTTAGTTGATACTACCCACTCCCCTAACCACTGGACCACCAGGGAATTCCCCCACGTTTTTATACTGCTTGATTTTTATGTGTGCTTGTGATTGATTGAAGTGGAATGTGGACTTGCTCTTGCCAGATGAAGGAGAGGACAGCGTGTGTATCATCAGAAGTTGTAAGAAATTTATGGGAAAAAAGGGAAGGCAACCCTCTCTCCCATCAGTGGGTGTCTGCAGGCCTCATGGTGCAGAAATGACAAAAGGGGCAGTGGTCCTGGAGAATGCTTCTGTAAGTGATGTGTAAGTAGATCATATGACTGTGCTGGAGTTAGAAATGGTCCTCCAGGAACCAGCTATTAGGTCTCCTTACTCGGGATAGTTTTATGGTCCTAATGAAATTTCTCAAGTGCTAAGGTTAACCAACCCACAACCCACTGTCCCGGCCCAGGGAGAAGGGGCAGCAGCTCTGGGCTCAGCAGATGGACAGGCTGCTGAGATTGCTGGGTCTGGGATGAGCTTCTGCTACGAATGAGGGGGGCCTGAGGCTGTGTCACTTATCATGTACTCTCAGTCTCACCTGGACCCCCTGCATCACTCCCCTGTAGATCTGGTGATAAATCAGAGTGGAGGTGGCATGGCTCACGGCCTCGTCAGCATCCCCTAGTCCCGTACTCGGTGGGCTTTGCGGCCTGGCCTGTCTGCCCTTTCAAACTTCAAACTTTCTTAACCTCTTTCGAAAGGAGACACAAGACTCATTCTGGGCTCAAGGACGTATGCCTCACAAAATCCTTTTATTAAAACAATGGTTACAAACACTTCACATGGCTCCTCATCCCCTCTGCCATCGCTCCCCGCTCAGAGTCAACGGATGCAGCACTTGGCCTTGCCCTTGTAGCAGGTGCCCTCGATCCTGTTGTAGAGGGGGCAGGGCGCCAGGTTGCAGGTCCCCCCTTTCCTGGCACATATGTAGCTGTCAGTCCGCTGGCCGAGAATCGTCAGATGGCAGGCCCCTGTGAGAAGGGAAAAGCAAGCGTGTCAGACTCCCGGCTTGTGGCCACAGGGATTTTAGGATGCTCAGGGAAAGCAGGACAGACAGCCCTTTGCAAAGCATGTCACAGGGGTTTCCCTTGCAAGAGCTTCACACCAAGATGACCTGTGGAGCTGCTCATGAAACACGGCATCTAAAGAGCCCCCTCAATACTGGTGGGTTATGGTGTCTCCACCCTTATCGAGCCCTCATTTTTTGGCATTATCTTTGAAGATTCAGTACATTATAGGGCCAAAAAGGAATAGCAACATATCTCCTCAGAGTGCTTTGGTTATGTTCCTTATTCTAGAATGAGTCTGTGTGATTTTTAGCAAAGCACTCAAACATTCTGAACCTCAGTTCTCAAATTTAAAATTAAGGAGACTAGATTCTGTGATCTCATTCATTTTCAAGATTCTGAGGCTGGTCATCTTTCTTTTGGTGGAGAAATAGCACTTTAATGGCTACTTTTTTAAAATTTAAACTTTTTATTTTATATTGGAGTATAGCTGATTAACAATGTAGTGATAATTTCAGGTGGACAGCAAAGGGACACACCCATACATATACATGTATCCATTCTCCCCCAAATGCTCCTCCTATCCAGGCTGGCGTGTAACACTGGGCAGAATTCCATGTGCTATACTATACAATAGGTCCTTGTTGGTTATCCATTTTATATATAGCAGGGTGTACATGTCCATCCCATTATGGCTGCGTTTAATTCTCCAAGAAATGTATCACTTTTTCCTAACTAGCTGACAGAGGAATTGAGATTAAATGTTCTCATTATCTAATCAGTCAATGGTTATATTATGTTAAAAGATGCAGAAAAATATTGGAAAAAATTCAACATTGATTCATGATTACAAAAAAGAAAGAAAGAACTCCTACCAAATAAGGAACTGGAGGAAACTTCCTTAATCTGATAAAGAGTACTAAAGGAAGCCTACAGCACACTGTACACTTAATGGTCAAGCATTGAAAACATTCCATGAGATTGGCAATCAGACGAGCATAACTGCTATTGTCATTGTTATTCCACATTGTACCTGAAGTACTAGCCAGGGGAATAAGATAAGAAAGAAATAAACAAAAGGTACAAGGGTTGGAAAGGAAGAAATAAAACTGTCTCTACTCGCAAATATTATGATTATATGTAGGCAGTCTAAAAGGAATTAACAGGAAAGCTTAGCAAATTTTCTGTCCATGAGATCAATATACAAAAAGAAAAAAAAAAAAGAATTTTACTTCTGCAATCAACAGGAAAAAAAAGAGAAATAAAAACAGCTTATAGAAGAGCATAAAACATGCCTGGTTACAAATCTCAAAAATAATGTCCAATATCTCTATCTGTAAAGAATACAGTATGTTTTTTTCTTGGCAATTTAAAGAGGCCCTAAATAAGTAGAAATGCTATGCTTAAGCATTGGAGGGTTAATTATTTTTAAAATGTTAATTTTCCCCCAATTAAGCTTTAGTGCTCGCCCCAAACCGTGAAAATCCCAGGAGATTCTTTCAGTGAAACTTGATGAGCTGATTCTAAAACTTTTGTGGCAATTCAAAGGACCAAGAATAGCTTAGGCAGTCTTAGAAAAGAAGGCAGGAGAACTTGCTTTACTGGATTTTAAGACTAATTATAGAGCCACTGTAATTAGCCTAGGTGGTGAGGATACAAACATACCAATGGAACAGGGCAGACAAATATACAAATAGAATAGCAGAAGATGCCCAGAGAGATCCATGCAGATACTGAAAGTTGAACAACAGTGATTCAGCATAACAGCGGAGGAAAATGGTCTCTCTTCCATGCTTGGTTCTGGAACAATTAAATATTCATAATGGAAAAAATAAACCCTTTACCCTTAGTCACACCATACGTGCATGTTAAAAATCACTGCCAGATGATCATAAACCTAGATGTAAAAGGAAAATCAATAAGCCCTCAGAAGACAACACTGAACACTCTTCATGCCTTTGGGCTAGAAAAAGATTTCTTAAGGCATCAAAGTACTAACCCTAAAGGAAAAAATACGACACACTTAACCACCTTAAAATAATGTGGAAAATTCAGAGAGTGAAAAACTAAGGCACAAGGTGAGGGAAGATATTTGTCATGCTTACAGCTGACACAGGGCTCCTATGCAGAATATATAAAAAACTATTCCAGATTACAGGGCCTCTCCTCTGACCAGCCTCCACACCCAGGAGACAGATCACCTAAAGGAGCCATGTCTGGGGCATCCCTGGTGGTCCAGTGGTTAAGAATCTGCCTTGCAATGCAAGAGACACATGGGTTTGATCCCCGGCCCAGGAAGATCCCACATGCCTCAGAGCAACTGAGCCCCACGTGCCACAACTACTAAGCCTGTGCTCTAGAGCATGGGATCCGCAACTACTGAAGCCTATATTCCAGAAAGCCCATGCTTATCCCCAACAAGAGAAGCCACTATAACAAGAAGCCTGCACACGCAGCAAGGAGCAGCCCCCGCTGCATAACTAGAGAAGGTCCTCACATCAACGAAGACCCAGCACAGCCAAAAGGAATAAATAGATCCTCACAAAGAAGAAGCCACGTTTGATTCTGTGACTGTCTGGTTTGAAGGCCTCTGGGGCCCGCCTGAACACAGATGGGGTCTCCTGCTCTTCAGACCTGACTGACCTGCGCTCCCCTACACCCCTGGCTCCTCTCCTGACCCCTTACCCCGGTCCCGGCATGCCCTGTGGCTTGACAGCCCTGCAGTGTTGGAGCTGATGGCCTGCGTTTGA
Organism: Muntiacus reevesi; assembly: GCF_963930625.1. Classification (NCBI taxonomy): domain Eukaryota; kingdom Metazoa; phylum Chordata; class Mammalia; order Artiodactyla; family Cervidae; genus Muntiacus; species Muntiacus reevesi. Next base: position 49,462,205 of record NC_089258.1, on the reverse strand, counting down.
GTCCCTGCTCTGTTACCGATCATGTGACTTTAACCAAGTTATTAAGCCACAGAATGGGGGTAATGATTCTTCCTCCCCATAGTGGAGCTGGGAGGACTAAAGTAAGAGTGACAGCTCTGTTTTTTCTTTTTTTATCTGGACGTCTGGGCTTTCAAGGAGATCCCCTGGTTGCTCAGATGGTAAAGAGTCTGCCTGCAATGCAGAAGACCAGGGTTTAACCCCTGGGTGGGGGAAGATCCCCTGGAGAAGGAAATGGCATCCTACTCCAGTATTCTTGCCTGGGAAATCCTATGGATGGAGGAGCCTGGCAGGCTACAGTCCATGGGGTCACAAAGAGTCGGACACAACTGAGCGGCTTTGCCTACGTACTGGGCATTCATACCAGCTATCCTTCCCATGTGGTTTGTCCTTGCCCCTCTCTCGTTTTGATAGAGGCAGAGCGAAGAGACAAAATAGGTGACTAAAGAGTTAATCCCACTAGGGGATTGAAAGTAGAAAAATATGGGAGACCCCTGTAAGTTAATGATCACTCGAGAGAGCAGGTTTGTTTACCACAAAACCAAGCAAGCTTGCTTAGCAACAAAACTGTGCAACAGAGGCACCAGACATGCCTCAAAACAGTAAAACAAGGTGGCATGAGACCCATATCCTGCCCAGCGAGCTCAGTAAGTTAATGACCCCCAGGACATGATGTCTACACACAGGATAAAACTAATTTGTGGACCTAGCTTGACCAGGAAGGGACGAGAAAACTCCCCTGCTCAACCTGGAGGAGGAGCAATGTTGGAAGCATGATGTCCACCTAAGAAAGTCAAAGAAGATTTTCTCCCCCTCCCCACTTTTCCATTGTTTATAAAAGAAGCCAGTAAGTTTTTGGGGGTGCAGCACCCCATTGCCTGCCCACTTTTAGGCCTCACAAATGTCATATTCTAATAAATCACTTCTATCACTTTGCCTCTTATTGAATTCTTCTCTGGGCCAAGATATAAAGAACTTTGGTACCAGAGCTCTTCAGAAACATCCCCGGCCAAAAATGACTCCCAACAATTTCACTTTCACTGGTTTAGTTAAGTTGGGGCTGAAAATCCAGATTCCCACCGCAGCCAGGCAGATAACACAGCTCTGTGAAATGAGCTGAAGTGAGGCAGTAGGGACCGGTGGGGTCTGCGGTGTCCTGAGGAGGCAAAGCCACTCTTTAGCTGCAGCTCACTGTTGCAATGCAGGAATCTGCCACGTCTGTTGTGTCTTTAAGAGAAGATAACATGTACACACTGCTATATTTGATGTGGATAACCAAAAGGGCTTCCCTGGTGGCTTAGCACATAAAGGATCTGTGTGCAATACAGAAGACATAGGAAATGTGGGTTCAACCCCTGGGTCAAGAAGATCTGGAGGAGGGCATGGCAACCCACTCTAGTATTCTTGCCTGGAGAATGCCATGGACAGAGACTGGTGAGCTACACCCCATGGAGTCACAGAGACAGATTCTGACTGAAGTCACTGAGAATGCAACCAAAAGGACCTACCAAATAGCACAGGGAACTCTGCTCAATATTATGTAACAACCTAAACTGGAAAAGATTTTGAAAAAGAGTAGATACATGTATATGTACAACTGAATTATGTTGCTGCACACTTGAACATAACACATTTTTAATCAAGTATACTCCAATATAAAATTAAAAGTTAAATAAAATTTTACAACTTTTTTAAGAAAAGAAGATAAAAATCTGATTTTTTTGTGTGACATATCCTGACTTTTAATTGGGGGAGAGTTAAAAGAAATACTATTTTTGAAAATTCCATGAACTGGAAAATGACTTTCATCATCCCCTCACTTCTCAGCTTCCTCAACAAAGCCTTCCTGGCTCCTCGAGACCCCATCAGCTCTCATCGTCATGTGTCCCCCTAGCATTGTGCCCTTAACAGCATTTCACAGCATAATTGTTATTAGCTAAGGAACTATGTAATCGACTTTCTTGTGCTCTGCTTCTCAAATGTGCGGTCATGGATTCTGGGGCTGTTCCCTGACATGTCCCCTGATCCCGGGGCAATGCCTGCCTGCAGCAGCTCTTAGCTGGATACTCCTTGAACAGTGAGGACATAGCCTTTCTCAGTACCTCTGCTGGGCTCCCGTCCAGCTTCTGCAGGGACCTGGGTGCCCTTGCCGTTGTGACAAATGTTCACACAAAGACTATCGTGTAAGCTAATAGTGGACGACACAGGCCTTTTTCTCTGACCAGGATGAAAACTGCTCAAGAGAACACCAAGTCTTAGGATCTCCTGCAGTGACCACAAAGCGCTGGTTCCCGAGGGCCTCGATTCCCCACCTGTGAAACAACCCGGTCTGAGGGCTTTTCCAGAAAAGGAGTAAACTGACCCTGTCGGGGCTCGGGGTGGCTGAGCAGTGCCGCCTCCCACCCTGCACTAGCCCCAGGCCTCCGACGTAGGGGCAGCCTGCTGGCAGGGCGGATACTGCAGGGGCGGCTACAGCGGCCGCAACAACCAGCGCACAGCAGTGAGGACGCAACCACAAGGAGGGGAAACACCCCAGCTGGCGCCTGCGTGCGGGGCACCTCGGCCCTGGGACACAGGCTGGGGACACCAGTGTGTTCTGACCCAGAAAACACCTGGGCTCTTCCTCCCCTCCAGACGTTTCGACATCCCCCAGAAAATGTGGTGTTGAGCTTGCCCATCCCTGCAGCCCCCTTTCCAAGTGTGAGCATCTCAGGGCTCGGAGGGGTGCTCAACCTGCAGGGACCCCGCAGCTCAGGGCCCCCCTAGCTCCAGCCCAGAGGTGGGGAGGACCCCACTCCGCCCCTTCTAGAAGAGGAACTGGGCTCGGCGAGCAGTCCTGAGGGTCCCCATCCTGAGGCCCTCTTTACTGCTGCTTCTGTGCAGACAGGGCTTGCCTGTCGTCCAAGGGCAGTGCCTAAGCCAGTCCAGTTTACACTGGGCGCTCCATCATATCAGCTGCCATTTCTGTAAGGAGTGATTAGTAAGTTCAGTTCCTCCTGCGTGTCCCTGGGAACACTCTTTTTTGAGGCTTTGGATGAGATGCTTGTAATCCTACTTAGATGTCACCAACTGAAAACAACTCTTCATGTTAACATAGTGGGTTTCAAACATTTTGAGTGTGAGCTGAGTTGCGGTAAGATGAGTATGACACCAGAGCAGGACAGTGACTGCACGGATTCCTCTGCCTCTCTTAAGGGTCCCGACTGGAGATATTAAAACTCTGCATTGGAATACTTCTGAACCCAGCTGGCCGAGGGGAACCCTGAGGGACCCCTGGAGTAAATGAGGCACAATTGCACAATGACATGCCGGCCTGGAGGAAAGCACAGCGGGGCTTGCAGAGAATTCCAGAGCTTTAACGCTCTTAGAGCCCTCGGCCACAGCCCACTCACTCTGCCAAAGAGGAAACTAAAAGCCAGAAGAGGTGACTTGCTGGAGATGACCTGGGAGTGAGTGGCGGGGCTGGGATAAACTGTGTTCTTGATTCTTCTGGAAGGCAGGGGCTCGCCTTCTCCTACACCAGGGGCATTGCTGCTTTGACCCCGAGGAACTGGCATCCCTGGGCCTGACACAGAGCTCCCCTGCGGTGCACTGAGGAATGGGCCACCCTGGAGAATGTGAGCGGATTTCTCAAGGAAGGTGGATCCCTGAGTGCCTGCACACAGGTGAGTCAAAGACTCCGGCTGAACTGGTCTTGTGGGCAGGGCAGGAGGCACCTGCTTGCAGGAGAACACCTGGGAGGACCCACCCCGGGACCTGGCGAGAGACAGGGTGCACCTCTGGGCTGGCTGGGACGCTGCACCTCTCAGGGGTAAGGGGGCATCTTGCAGATGGAGTAGGGGTCCCCTTCACAGAGGATACTTTCTGGATGCCCAAGAGAGAGACGGGGCTAGGGGTGTGGGGGCTGCCTGGCACCCAACATCCCCGCCAAGGGCAAAGGGGAGGGAGCCCTGAGGGAGAGAGGAGAGAGAGACGGGAGTCCGGCCCTCCTGCCGCTCAGCTGCCCTCAGGCTCCCGGGAAAACCAGCCCCAGGAGGCTCTAGGCAGGCGGGTGCACTCTTGCCACTCAGGATGGCCTGGACCCCTGGGTCGGACCGCCCCGCGCCATCTGCCCCAGACAGCCCGCTCAGCCCCGGGGAGGCCTTCCTGCTGCCCCGGCCTCGGGTCCCAGAGGCGGCCAACCTCAGACGCGGCCCCGGGGTCCAGCCCCGGGTGCTGCAGGGTCCCGGCTCACCTGGGCCCAGCTGGGAGAGGAGCAGGCCGAGGGCCAGCAGCAGCAGGCGGAGGACCCTCATGGTGGCGGCAGGCGGCCGGAGGCCCGGGGAGGGAGGCTCAGGGGAGGCCGGGCTCCAGAGGCTCCAGAGGCGGCAGGGTCACCGCCTTTATAGGGCTGGAGGATTGCACAACCACACACACGGACGTGAAGGGCGGCGTCCAACGGCCAGGGAGAGATTCTAATAAATAACCCGTCTCGTCAAGCCCTGAGTCGTCGGGGAGTCACGTGGACGCGCATCTCCCTCAGGCAGCAGCTGGATCTGGAGCTCGGCCTGCAGGCCTGGAGGCGGCTCCTCCCGCCTGCTCTGCTCTGGGTCTCCGGAGCCGCTCAGAGGGAGTTCCTGGGACGGGAGTGCACGCTGGAACCCCTCCGCCAGAGGCTCGGGGAGCCAGAGAGGTGGCCCCGGGGGCACTGAGCCAGGTGGCCGCCCGGCTGGCAGCCCGTGTCAGGCCTTTAGCTGAGCTGCACTCTTCACGCGGTGCCCCAGACTTTACCCTCGTCCCTCACAGAAGCCGGGCTGTTGCCTTTCCTCCAGCCCTTAGGGATGGAATTTTCTTCCGCCCCAAGGTTGACTAACACTAGTCTTTCTAGTTTCTGGCTGGTATTGTTTTTTTAAAATCAAAATGTCTCTCAAATCTTTTATAATCTATGAGCTTCTTCTGTCACGTAAACATTTTTTTTTCCTTTGGTCAAAACAAATTTTTCAGAGCAGTTTTAAGTGCACAACAAAATTTAGGGGAAGGAACAGAGAGTTCATCGTATTCATTTATCCTTTCACTCACTGATTCAAGTGTGTATGTTTGGTTCCTGTTATGTGCTAGGTGATGTTTAGAGTCTTGGGGTGCAGTGAGGAACAAGATTTATGTTGGTTTCCTGCAAAAGTCTAGTTGAGGAGATGGAAGAGCAGACAGGCCGTTACCATGGCACTCACTAGGTGCTCTGATTGGCATCAAGTGAGGATCCCGGAACAAGGCCGGTTTCTGAGGGAGTGTGTGTGAGTTTGGCTTTGGTTTCCTCCTTAGGCGATAGGGAGATCTTGGAAGATTTGAATCAGGAGAAATACATAAGGCAGTTGCCATGTTAGAAACCATCTCAGGGAAGTGTGCGTGGAGAAAGACAAGACTGGACTTGGGAGGACAAGGGAGGAGCTGGTGGAGCAATGAGGGTCCTAACTAAGGTCGTGAAGGGGGAAGAAAGGAGACATGGATTAAAGGGAAGGAAAAGTTCCCCAGACACGGAAGGAGACAGATTGAGCTAGATTCCTGGCTCCATCCAGGACCAAGGTACCATAACCTGGGGGAAAAGGTGATTTGGGGAAATGGTGGTGAGTTGCATAAACATTTCCACGGAAGGAGTGTCTTGGTTTGGGTTTCCCGAGATGCAGAATGTGAGCCCAGAACGTGACTGAAGGTGGGAAGCTGGGAGTGTAAAGAGAGGGGAGGTGACTGGACGAGAAGGAAGCGGACAGAGACGTGAGCCTCCAGCCTGCGGTGCCCTTCCTCATCAGCGGCAGGGCTCCAGGCTCCCGGGAGGCCCAGCCCTCGCATCTCCCTCCCGCTTCCTCTGTGGAGCTGCAGGGCCTGGCACCATGGCCGGGACAACCTCTTGGCTGGACGTGCCCCATCTGTGAAGCAGGGAGATTCAGACAGAGCCCATCAGGTCGGGACAGCTGGCATCTGTGGTGTTTACACAGATCAGGGGAGGGATTGGCAGTGCACCTGATGTGTGCGGCGCTCCTGAGAGTAAGAGCAGCCACTTTCACTGACGGCTCACGGGCCCCAGGCCAGCCCACGTGCCCTGCATGAATACTGAGCGTGGAGCACTCTGCATCAGAGATGTACTTGATTGCATTTCAATGATATTTATGACATAACCACCATGTGCTGAGCGCCGCAGGAGTGAAGGTGCTCTGCTCCTGGGGGGCTGGCGGCTTCTGTGGGGGAGCCTCTCTCTTGTTTCCCAGCCACCTCCTCTAAGAAGTCCTCCCTGACCTCCCCTCGTCCTAAAAGTGGCTGGTACTTCTGGGCTGCCCCTTTTACAGCCTCCTTCCTGTCAAGTCCTTGGCATGCTGGCTGCGTCCCCCGACGTCAGTGAGGTCTGAGCGAGGGGCCGCATGAACACCCCCATCATCTCCCCTCCCAGGAGAATCTGGTGTCCGGTATAGATGACCAGTCGCTGGAGGAAATGAATGAAATGAGTGCTGCCATGGACTGAATGGTGTCCCCCAGATTCCCATGTTGAAGCCCTGTGTTTAGAGGTGGGGCCTTTAAGGAGGTAATTAAGGCTGAAAGAAGTCACAAGGCCCCATCCCTGTAGGACGGGTAGTCTTACAAGCAGAGGAAGAGATTCATTGCTGTCTTTGCCACATGAGCACATGGCGAGAAGGCCGCCTCCAGAACCACGAGACAGGAGCTTCTGTCCTTCAAGCTCCCAGCCTGGGTGTTTGATTACAGCAGATGTCCTGACTAATACACCTGTCTGCACCTCAGTTAACTCTCTGTCTCCTAGGACCCCAGAACTCCCTGGACTCAACTCCTGAGAGCTCCCCAACCTCTTGGCACCCCAATGATGGCCCCTCTCTAAATGCTGCAGCCCATGTTTGTGAAAGGATTTCAATCCAAAATGGAACCAGAAGATATAAAATGGAAAATCTCATGCATGTGCCCTCAGAAAAATAAAACTTCAGGACTAAGAAACAGAGTTTCTGTAAATGCCCAGTTTACAGAAAAGTGATATTACAGTTTTCTTAAATGAGAGGGCCTTGGTCAGAGGTTGCCTCATACCAGGCTTGGAAAGTTTGCTTATGGTTCCAGAGGTGAGAAAAATAAATGACCTGGGTTAGGCTAATCTGAGTGTTGTTTGCTACCTGGGCTGGTTCTGTCTGCTCAGGGAACTTTCAGGGCTGGCCTCTGTACTTTTTTAACTGATTTTTATTTTAATAGACTAACTTACTCTCCCTTCTTTACATTTCCTGCCATAAACACAGCCTACCCCACACCTTTTACTGACTCACTTATGGCTTTACAGTTTGTTGCCCTGATGTAATTACTGCTGTACCTGATAAACATCTTTTCAACAATTTTTAACTTATCTCGGTTTACCTCTTCATGTGGGTCCAAGGTAGCTATTTCCATTCCACTCTGCTGAGTCTGAAAACAGACTCAAGGCCTTGTTTATAGTTTGGGGCCAGGTCAGGAGGGCCTGCATCCCTCACTGCTTTCTGCGGGACAGGGATCATTAACATTCTTTGCCTGAGAAAGCATGGGTCAGGGTCTTTTCAGGGACAAACTTCAGATTTAAGCACATTTGTGTTGGGTAAAAGAAAAAGAAAATCTACGTGTGTGCACATCCACATATGTAAATAGAGGGGAAAGCCTGGAGACTAACAGAAAGTCACCCAATGGAAGCAGTATTTGTTTCTGAAAAAGGGCAGGGGTTTGGAGGGACAGGCCGGGGAGAAATCCTCCCTGTGTTCCCGCGGCAGGTTTGCATCCTGATTATTCGGTTAGCGGAGCTCACGAGGTGGTCGGGGGTGGCACGTGCCCCGGAATTCCCCGCACTTGCCCCTGTTCTCTCCCTGGCGCCTGACCTTGACCGCAGCCGGCTGGGTCCTGTCCTTGTCTGCTGGTCTCCAGGGCACGTCTGCCTCATGGGCCGCGTGGTCGGCCGCTTCCCGGAGGCAGGAGTTGTTTGCATCAGGCATTGATCACACCTCGGAGCATGAGACAGGGGGCAGAGGTGCAGGAGCACCCGCTCTGGGCCCCACTGGCTGAGGATCAAGCTAAACTCTGTGGGGCTGAACTGGTTTCGGGGACCCTTCCGAGAGGTGGTCCCGGCTGTGGACACTGGAGCTGGGTCCTCAGTGCCAGGAGGGCAGGGCCTGAACGAGCCCCTCCCCGGCCCAGGTGTGATGCGGGGATGCCCACCCCTGTGCCCGCAGCAGCCCACAGAATCATCAGGGCCACGAGGGGAACCGGATCAGCCCTGGTCAGATAGACTGAATCATGCTTCAGAGGACTTTGAAGACACACAAGATTGGTTGTGATTCTTTTTTTTCTAATGCATTTTGAAAATTGCATTATAGTTGATTTACAACATTGTGTTAATTACAGCTATACAGCAAGGTGATTCAGTTATATACATACTCTTCTTTTATTATTCTCTTCCTTTATGGTTTATCATAGGATATTGATTACAGCGCTCTAGTAGTAATTCTACAATCAAGAAAAATCTCTAATATAGAACCTCCTGTCTCATCTCCACTCAGCCCTTCTTCCCTTACCTAGAAGGGCAAACCTCAGAAATGGATGTCAGTGGATGTTCTTAACTTCCTCCCCATTTTTGCAATTATCCTCCTGGATGCTCTGCAATGCCTCTGACTTCTTTTCCAGAATTGAGGGTCAGACAGTGTCCCTCTCTGGATACAAACACAGTAAGGGTATTGTTTAAGTCATAACCCATGGGCTCCCCTCAGGCTGTGGTAACTGAGCTCTGACATTTGGACTGAGGGCATAAAAACCACCTTTGCACAGTGACACCCAGAATGGCCTCTCACCACCAGGGTAGCCCCCTGACACCTGAGCTGGAGGGACTCCAGCATTGATGGAGAGATTCCGCATCCCACGGCAATGGAGTTGGAGGGGGAGGGTCTCACTGACCACGTTTGGTCTGCCTGGTACCAAAGTCTGGCCTCTCTGATCTGGCTGGAGAGAGCTGAGTCGTCCAGAGAGCCCTACAGTCTTCCTATCCTCCAAGATGAGCACTCAGGGTTCACAAGGTCCTTGATTCAAGGGGACTTGCTTTTGCTTCACACGACAGTGAACCACACCTGCCTGCTGCTGAACATCTGCAGGTTGCTTCTTAGTGTTACTCTTGTTGAGAACAAAGGCAATCGGAAGCACCTCAGAAACTTCAGGGGAGGATTGGCTCATCCAGTCTACTCTGGGTGTGGAACAAAAGAGCTTCCAGACCCGAAAGGAAGTAGAACCAGTTTTATGTGTGCAACTATCAATTCCCACTGGAACCCCCTCGCCAAAAAAAATACCTCCTGATGTAACCAGCTCTTCCTACGGGTAATGGGTATGCTGACTTTCCAGAACTGAGAATAACTAATGACGTCTGAAGTCTGGAGCTGGCAAAGTCACCAGGATCTGGGAAAGCCTGAGGTGCAGCTGGAAGGAGGCAGATGGTGTGGTGAGAGGCCTCCCGGATGAAGAGGAGGGGGCCTCCTGAATCAGGGTTCAGGAGCCGCTGGGTGCAGATGATCTCAGGTGTCCCAGGCCAGCTGTCACCCTCACATTCCCATCTAGCAAAAGAAGGCAGTGAATTCTATGGGGCTTTTTAGGGGCCAGTTTCCAAATGAGGCAGCCCATCAGAATCACCAGGGACACCTTCATGAAATAGCTCCTGCTTGAAAATTGCCAGGAGTGAAACTCTGGAATCTTATCTTTTATTTAGGAGCTGTGCCACACAGATTTGAAGGATCGTATTTTCCTGACCAGGGGCTGAACCCTTGCCTCGGCAGTGAAAGCACCGAGTCCTCACCACTGGACTGCCAAGGAATTCCCTGGAATCTATCTTTTCAACACGAAAAAGACTCAGGCAACGCCGTGTGCTCTCAGCACAGAAGGAAGAGCTTCCTGCAGGCCTTGTGGCCTCCAGAGTTCCCACCGGGCTGGCAATGTGAAGGCAGCATTTGCTCTAAAGGAGTGGACTCACAGGGCTTCCAGTTTGGCTACTGGACAGGTGAGGGCCCTGTGAGGGCGTCAGGATGGGAGGCGGGTCGTCCTGGCCCCCACACATCCCCCCGCCCCCACCCAGATCCACCTGTGGACTTCACCATCCGACTTCCTTGCGAAGTGCTCAGAACTAAAGCAAGTTTTATTTTTTAACAGCATTGACAGTGAATGTGTCAGAAAGGTAATGGGGCAGCTGTCTTAGCAGGAGAAAAGGGGGTGCACTGCCTCCCAGCACCCCATCCTCACACAACTGCCTCCCTGTTTATCGAGTCCATGGAAGGCCAGGGTGGGTGCTAAACCTGGGTGCTGGCTCCTCTGTAAATCATTGTGCGCCCGCAGTCATTTCCCTAGTTCTGAGCCGGATTCTTCTTTTTTCTCCTTATTGAACAAATATCACAATACCTGCCTGTGCCAGATGTTATGCCTGAGCACAAGGAACACCTTGCTGGTCCTAATAGCCCTCATATTATGTGTGGCTTATTCATAGACAGAGATGGAAAAACTACCAAATTCTTGTTATTTGAATATATATTTCCAAATTCTTTGTGCACCACCTGCTTGTAATCCAGGAACCAGGCTTTCTCATCACAGGAAACTGCTTCTATTTTCTCCAGACAGATGCTTGCTGGGTGCTTACTGCCATTCTAGAAAACCAAGAGGCCTCTCCAACAGGGGCCCAACAGAGCCCTCACCGAGTCCCTTCCTGGGCCTTGGCTTCTTGCTTATTAAGAATGAGTTTATAAAATAAAAGACAAATTTATGGTTACCAAAGAGGAAGGAGGGAAGAATAAATTAAGAGTTTGAAATTAACATATACAAACTACTATATATAATAGATAACAAGGACCTACTGTATAGTACAAGGAACTATACTTAATATTATATAATAACTTAGAATGTAAAAATGATTATATGTATTATATATTATATATAATTATATATGTACATATAATTGAATCACTTTATTGTACACCTGAAACTACCACAACACTGTCAATCAACTATATTTCAATAAACATTTTAAAAAAGGAATGAGTTTGTAAGGTAGCTAAACAAGGACCTTCTGTATAGCACAGAAAACTATGTTCAATATCTTATAATAACCTATAACGGAAAAGAATCTGAAAAAGAATATGCACACACACATATGTGTATGGGGCTTCCCAGGTGGCACAGTGGTAAAGAATCCACCTGCTAATACATCCCCAGGAGAGCTAGTTTCCACCCCTGGGTTGGGAAGATCCCCTGGAGGAGGAAAATGGCCACCCACTCCAGTGTTCTTGCCTGGAGAATCCCATGGACAGAGGCGGGCTACAGTCCATGGGGTCACAGAGTTGGACACAACTGAGTGAGCAAACACAGTATACCACACACACACATATTTAAAACGGAATCACTGCTGTTTTATGGAAATGAAAATGAAGTCTTGTTGGGGCTTCAGAAGCAGGAGAGCAGGCCTCCGACTGATGTCTGGTCTGCCTGGGCTACGTGCCTGCTCACAGACACACCAGTTGTCGTCAGCAAGTCAAGCAGCACCTTCGCTAAGAGAGGGAGTGGATCTTGGCATTTTCTCGAGCCCCTGGAGACCTGTCCAGCCCCCGGGGTCCAGAAAAAAACTCACAAGATGAAACAAACAGCCTTGTAAAGGTTAAAGTTAAGCCAGAGCTACATTTTTGTGTGCAAACTGATGATGCTATCAGTGGGAGGCCTGGGATTATAATTGGGAGCTCCCAAAACTGCGATCTGAAGTCTTGCCCTTGAAGTGGATGCACCCGCCATCTGGGGTGAAGGCATTCTGAGTCCGCTGTGGTTTTCCTCCAGGCAGCCCTGATGTTTTCTCTTCCCCCCTCAGAGCTTGTGTTTCCAGAAAAGCTCAATGGGGTAGTTGGACCTGGCATCCCCGTGCCACCCTCCCGTTCCTAACCAGGGGGATGTTGGGAAAGTTCTGGTTTTTTTCCTAACCAAGGTGAAGTGGCCATGGCATCTGGTACGTAGAGGCTGAGAGGATGGCTGAGCATCTGGGTATCATCCAGTGCAGGGAACGGCCCTCTGGACCAAGGACCGTCCTCCCAAAGGGTTCGCAGTGCCGGGGCTGAGCGCCTAGGTGAGAGGTGGTCAGACCATTCTGCTCTACTGCTTATCATCCTGCTCCTATTGTTGCTATGACCACGTCAACCGCCATCGGCCTGGGTTCCAGGAACAAGGATTTATCATGAAATCGGTGGAGAAAGCTGGTATGCTGTGGGCTTGATCTTATCAAAGAAAATTGGCAGGAGAGCACACTAGGCTCGGGTTACTCATCAGGAAACAACTGCGGAGCTTCTAGTCCCCGGCGGAGCCGCGCAGTGATCCAGGCCTTCCATCTGATAGCCGCGGGTGGTGAGGGCTGGAAACAGGGTCTGCGCGGACCGAGCAAGATGTGGGCCAGGGATGCCCCACTCTGCTCCGAAGTTCTCAGTCATCTTCAGCTTCACAAGCAATCACGGGGGAAGCACTCCAGGGCAGGCGCACACTGCGTTCACAAGACGCCGTTCTGTTTTTTGTTTGTTTGTTTGTTTGTTTTTGTTTTTTTCCCCAGGTTTATTTTTTTATTTTTTTATTTTTTCAGTGGGTTTTGTCATACATTGATATGAATCAGCCATAGAGTTACACGTATTCCCCATCCCGATCCCCCCTCCCACTTCCGTTTCCACCCGACTCCTCTGGGTCCTCCCAGTGCACCAGGCCCGAGCACTTGACTCATGCATCCCACCTGGGCTGGTGATCTCTTTCACCATAGATAATATACATGCTGTTCTTTCGAAATATCCCACCCTCACCTTCTCCCACAGAGTTCAAAAGTCTGTTCTGTACTTCTGTGTCTCTTTTTCTGTTTTGCATATAGGGTTATCGTTACCATCTTTCTAAATTCCATATATATGTGTTAGTATACTGTAATGTTCTTTATCTTTCTGGCTTACTTCACTCTGTATAATGGGCTCCAGTTTAATGTGCCCTAAATTACTCTTAAATAGCCAACACCATTTTGAGTTGTTGGAGGTCAACAGTTTCCCAGTGCACTTGGATCCAAGTATCACTGGTCCCTTATGGGGTGCTCCATTCCTCCCACAGGGTGACTGCTCGTCTGCTGTGTGTCTGGGACCCTCTTACTCTGGGGTCAGCTGTGGTCGAGGTGCTGGTCTGTCCACGGGCACCATCACCCCATGCCTTCACGTGTGGGCCTGAGGCAGCCTGCCCACGTGGGGAACTCCTGTGAGATTTGGGGTCTGCAGTCTGGAGACTGTGACTCTAGGAAGATGGGGGGCCTTCTCGGACTCCCAGGAGTGAGGCCTCTCACACCCCCAGGACCAGGCTTGCAAAGGGGCTGAGGCTGTGGTCGTGGGCTACAGCCCAGCTGGGGACACCCCGCAGGGCCCGCTGTTTGGACAGGGGCTGACTCTCTCTGATTCAACTCGGGCGATTCAAGGACTGCGGGGTCCTTGATGCTAGAACTTTCACTTCAGTGGGTGAGGGGGAAGATGGACAGCAAACACAAACAGTACACACACGTGTATGAGTGTTTGTATGAATGAATCAGCGTGTGAAGAAAAGGAGGAGGCAGAAAGGATGAAGGGGGTAGTTCAGAGGGCGGGTGGGGGAAAGTGTCTGAGGAGGGAGCCTGAGGCCTGCACAGGATGAGGCAGCGGCTCTGTGCGCCTGGAGGCAAGAGTCGTCTTGCTAGTTCCCAGTGAGGCACGCACTCCCACGGGGGGGGGGGGGGTACACACAGGTGCACACACATGCCTGCATGTGCACACACACACACCACACAGACATGCACCCATCCATTTTATAAGAGGTGGAAAGAAAATTGTCCAGACTGTTATCCCTTGAATATTTCCGGTACAATTCAGCCAGTGTTTTCTAAGCTCCTGCGGTGTGCCTGAGAGTTGGTCACTGAACAAAAGTGTTTCAGGAGCAAGAACACAGTTTCAGAAACAGCTCTGCTACTTCTCCACCTTCAGGTGAAGGACTTGCCAGCAGATCTCAGACTTGCTGATCATTTAAAAGGCCACGTCAAAGTCAAATAAACTAAGTGATTTAGAAAACTTTGCTTAGCAAACAAAACAAAACAAAACAAAACAAAGAAGCCAAATTCAGAAAACACATTTTATGGATTTTATGCAGGCTGGTGGAAAAACAAAATGATGACATAGTTTGAACTTTTCTTGTTAAAGAAGGAAAAAGGACAGAGCAGGAGCCTAGGAACTTCCAAGAGTGGTTATTTAGTGAAGAAATCTGCCTTGGGCTCTGGAATCATGTATGTTTGTTTATGTATATGGTCCTCAGATCCGAGAAACAAATCAACCTGAGATCACTTTCCAGAGTTAATAATAGCATTTTTCTTACATTAAATGAATAATTCCTCTTTCCTCAATGGCTGAGAGTTGCACTCTCAGCTCCCTGAGAGGTGACGCTGGCCTGTTTGAAGCGGCAGAAGGTTCCTTCCTCCTCTCTGAAAGGAGGTGGGGTCCCCTCTCCCTTCAGGAAAACCTGCATTATTTCACTTGAGATACAGCCTCATCAAGACCAGCGTGGTAAATCTGAGATGATGATTTTTACAATCTGAGAATCTCAAAGATCATGAACAGCTGTCACTGCATGTGAATCACAGGAAAATTCTGTCGAAATGTTTAACTGACGATACTTCACTTTTCTCTAAGTTAAAAAACAATTTTAGTCACAGTATTTTACAACTGCCCATTGACCAGCCAGAACTGCTTATTCCTGGTTCAGTCAATGTTCTCAATGACCTTAACACTTTCAGGTAATAAAGTCATGAGACCAAAGGACAGAGAGGAAAGTTAGACACTTGCAAAACAGAATTCTGCAGACCCTGACGGCATGTGCCACAAGTTACCTGCCCAGCAGCAAACAGTGATCACTGAACAGCTTCAAACAGACATAGAGTGTTCAAATTCTAAATTCCTTCAAATAAAATCCATATGTAGGAAGTGCAGACCCAGAGTCTGTTTCTTTCATGGAAGAACAATCTGCATGAAACCACTGCTTGTTGGAACTGAGGAAGGGATGAAGACAAAATCTAAAAACATAGAGTCATTTCCTTCATTTTGTGTAAAAGCTAAAAATAGGTTCTGAGTTAGTTGAAGAGTTTGTTTTTAACATTCCTTCTTTCATTTCTGTGGCTATTTAGGTGTTTTGCCTTATAAGAGTCACTGAAGCAAAGCACAGAAATAGTTTAGATATTACACATAGTATTGCCTGCAGGTGGCAGCATCACCATCCTGGTTTGGCAAGCGAATGGCAAGCTTTAACTTGAGGAAAGTGTTCTCTCAGCATGTTCACAGGCCTTTCCTATGAGGTAATCAGTGTTATGCATGCAATTTCTGTTAAGTATCCAATGAGGAAGGACAGAAAAGACCAAACAGAACAGCGATTGTCTGTGTTCAGTGCCTGAAAGCACACCGCCAATGGACAAGTGCATGTGATTCATTTTCCTTTTTATTCTGTGTGATGTTTGTTCCGATTATGTTTATTGAAATGAAATGTTATGTTTGTTGAATCTAATATTAAAAGTAGGACTAATAATTTTTACATCTTTTAAAAATGCACAGGCTGGCATACACAAACATAATAAAAGTTTTCACCAGGAAACACTTGGGAAGCATTGCTTGGAAGGATGTGGTTGCATGGGGTGGGGGGGAGGTGAGCTGAGGTGATGGGCAGAACCCCAGTTCTGACCACATCTGGACTGATGGGGTGCGAGTTGCCAGCTCCGTGTGCATATTTCGACCAACTTGGTTTTCTTTCTGGGAGTTAGATTTGTTTGTTTTCTCTGAAACGACTTTCTCGTTTAAAAGAGTGTAGTTAAAAAAACAAAAGCAAAAACAACCTGGGATCCCTGGCAGGGTGCCTAGAAGGACCATTTGCACAAGCTGAGGAGCTGCCGGGCCTGGGAGGTCCAGGAGGAGGATGGGGCGAGCTCCTGCCCTCTAGTGGTCGGACAGAGACTTGCGCACACTCCACCTCCCTGAGTTAGCCTTTCTCTTCAGAACTCCTGCCTGACCCCATCTTATTTTACAATGTTCTTTTTTTTTTTTTTTAAAGTTTTTAAATTACTTTGGAGTATGGTTGATTTATAATGTTGTGTTAGCCTCAGGAGTATAGCAAAGTGAATCGGTTATACATATACATGTATCCACTCTCTTTTAGATTCTTTTCTCTATAGGCCGTCAGAGTACTGAGGAGAGTTGGCCTATAGAGTTCCCTGTGCTGTGCAGCAGGTTCTTATTAGTTATCTATTTTCCATAGAGCATGGAAAGTATATGTTAGTATACTTTATGTTAGTATACTTTATGTTAGTATATGTTAGTCCCAATCTCCTAGACGATTCCTCCCTCACCCCCACGACAGCCTGGTAACCATAAGCCTATCTTCCACATCTGTGACTCTTTCCATTTTGTAAATAAGTCATTTGCACTCTTTGTTAGATTCCATTCCTTTTGATAAACATGAAAGCCCCACACTTACAGTCCTCCCCTTTTCCACCCAAGGATTCCTGGGGATGCTTGCCAAGAATTCATTCAACTTGCTATGTATTTTCATCAGCTAAGATTTGGTCCCATCTTTCTTGAAGCTTGTAATACAAAAATAAAAGTTGTCCCCCCATATGTCAAATGTAGATAATATTATAACCCTGAATACACTCAGGTAAACAACTCCCCTCACCTCGGCAAGATTCCTGTTCTCTCCTGGAGCTGCACGTTTGAGGACGATGCTCCTTGCTTTAGTTCCTGCTGAAGATCCCAGTCCCTTGGAGTTTCCCTGTTATTTTCCTTCATGTTTCAGGGGCAGTGATGCAGGTTCTATGAAGCAGGTTCCCGTCGCTCTGGTTCCTTTTGCTTCCCTCCCTTTCCCTCCCCTCCTCTTTCTCACCCTTTCTATATCCTCAGCCTGTCTTGTCTTGTGGAGGGAAAACTGCTAAAGTAGAGGTAACCCAGCTCCAAGCTTGTGTAGACGGCGGCTCCAGTGAGCTACCTGTATCACCTCATTTATTTTACCCAGCAGCTTCCGGCGGGAGGTAAGAACTTAGAAACGGGAGCTCTGTCCACTCTGCTCAGAGGGGCTCGGGAGTGGCGGTCTCTTCTGATGGACCAAGGGAGGAAGGAAGCAACAGAAACCACACGGCGGCTGGTCAGCGGGGCTTCCCAGAGACCCACCATCATCACCCAGCATCTCTGTGGAAGTTCTTCCCTGAGCCCTGCGCTCCCCGGGAGTGGCTGCCCCCTGAGCCTCCCTGGCTCCCCGGTCCTCTGCCCACCCCAACCCCACTCCCGGCTTCCTGGCCCTGGCATCTGGGCCGCCCTTCCTGCTGTGTCTCTTAGCTTCTGTTTCTCCCACCAGCTGTGTCTGTGTGTGTGAGTTATGTGCAGGGTTGCAGAACCACGTGGTCCACAGCATGCTAACCCAACCTCAGCTACAGCCTGTGGCCTACCTAGTTTTAGCGAAGAGACTTAGAAATTTTCCAGGATTGTCTTGTGTCTGTGTGTGTGGGGGGGGGGGAGTGTTCCCAAAAGGTTCTGGAACCCAGGAAAAGTTACTTCAGAGTGTAGACAACCACAGCCCATCCCTGTGGGGCTTTCTGGGGTGGGGGTGCCTCCCATCTTTTTCCTCTTCACTTGTCCAGATTTGGTTGTGAATCAGTCAGGGTTCTCCACAGAAATAACCCATTTCTTTAAAGGATCACCTCACACCATTATGAAATTAAGTCCCAAAACAAACAGATCAGTGCAGTAGACCAGCAAGACTCAGGGAGGAGCTGATACTGGAGTTCAAATCTGAAAGCCGGCTGCTGGCAGAATTCCTTCCCTTTGGGGGAAGTCGGCCTTTGTTCAGGCCCCAACTGATTGGACAAGGCCCACCCATGTCACGCAGGAGTTAATAATAACCTGCTTTAATGGCAACCCACTCCAACAATACTCTTTCCTGGAAAATCCCATAGACAGAGGAGCCTAGTAGGCCACATCCATGGGGTTGCAAAGAGTCGGACACGACTGAGTGACTTCACTTCACTCTGTCAAAGTCCACTGATTTAAATGTAAGTCTCATTTCCAAGCATCCTCACAGGAACATCCAGAATGACGTTTGGCTGAATATCCGGGCAGCAAGGCCCAGCCACGTCCGCACATAAGATGAACCAGCACAAGGAGTTTCTCCAGTTTGCTCTTTTCTGTCTTCTGTGTCCCTTTTCCTCACAGTGTGGGTTTCCAGTGATTAGAAGCTTTGAGATGGACAGCATCTGAAGTCCCTTAGAGGTGAGAGGACACATGGAGTGGTCCTCCATCCCTCCTCTCTGGCCCATTTATCCATTTTAAAATTAGACCTAAAGGACTCTTTTTATTACAAAGCCTGTATTTTGTCTTCGCTAATTTTTAATGGAAGCAGAGCTTGCATAGAGTGAGAAGCACAGATCCTGAGTGTTCAGCTGGAACCCGCGTCCCCGTCAAGCTATGGGACGGCTCTGTCCAGCCCCAAGTTACCTTGACACCCTCCCCTCCTCCTCTCCAACACTCTCCTGCTCATCCCGCCTGCAGAACTCTGTGGAATCTGGGTGGTGAGGTCGGGACACACTCCTAGCAGTGCAAGGACACCCAGCTTTGTATTCCAGTAATTCTGATACGTTCCAATAGTTTAATGCCAGTAGTTCTCAACTCACATGGTTTTTCATTGTAGTTTACCTTTAAATAACACTTACCCTCATCTTCACTGAATGGTGGGCATTAGTCCCTTGGACTACAAGGAGATCAAACCAGTCAATCCTAAGGGAAATCAACCCAGAATATTCACTGGAAACCTAATACTGAAGCTCCGATGCTTTGGCCACCTAATGCAAACAGCCAACTCATTGGAAAAGACCCTGATGCTGGGAAAGATTGAGGGCAGGAGAACGAGGTGGCAGAGGATGAGATGGTTGGATGGCCTGAGAGACTCATGGACATGAATTTGAGCAAACTCCGGGAGACAGTGAAGGACAGAGGAACCTGGAGCACTGCAATCCGTGGGGTCACACAGTTAGACATGACTGGGCAAGCAACTGAACAACAAGAACAACAACAAAGACCTCTGGGAGGGGGAAGGGACCACGGACTGTGTTTGGCTCCTGACAGGGACTCAATAAAGTCTGTTGCCTCAGTGACTGTGGAGTCAACATTGAGAACAGAGAAGGGCTTGGTCGTTTACTGGGCTCAGATTATGCACGTGGCCTCTGCAGCAGGGAGCTGGCGGTACCACCAGGGTGGCAAAGGGAGCCCAGGGTGTCCTAAACTATTTTCTGTGATCTCAGCCTGTGAATCACCAGTGTTGTGGTCAGACTGCCCCTTGTGAGTCTGACACACTCAGGAAGCTCTGGGGAGAAAAAAAAAAAAATAGAGGCTTTTTGCTTATGAGACCTAAAACTTCCACAGCACACCTGGAGCCATGGTGTCAGGTAGGGAGAGAATGCATGGGGGGACCTAGGCTTTTGCTTTTGTTCAGGTATAGGGTTGGGGGTCTGGGTTTTCAAGGATGCTGCTGCTGCTGCCGCTAAGTCGCGTCAGTCGTGTCCGACTCTGTGGGATCCAATAGATGACAGCCCACCAGGCTCCCCCATCCCTGGGATTCTCCAGGCAAGAATACTGGAGAGGGCTGCCTTTTCCTTCTCCAGTGCATCAAAGTGAAAAGTGAAAGTGAAGTCGCTCAGTCATGTCCGACTCTTTGTGACCCCATGGACTGCAGCCTACCAGGCTCCTCCGTCCATGGGATTTTCCAGGCAAGAGTACTGGAGTGGGTTGCCATTGCCTTCTCCACTCAAGGATGCACTATTTTTGAATTTAAAACATACGAGGGAGAATTTAAAGTGTATAAAGGGGAGCAAAAAAAACAAGTGACCAAATGGTCAGTTACAGAAAACAACCAAGGTTTCTAAAACAAAGGAGCCTAGCGAGGGGACCGTGGTCTGGCCCTTCCTCTGGCATTTTCTGGAGTTCTGTGAGTCAGTCTAGCAAATCGTACAACCTGAAGGGGGAGGTGCTGGGAATACCTGAGTTTGTAGCCAAGTTGGGCAGAAGTGTGGGTGAGCTGGGGACCCAAGAGTTGGCATCTGAGGTGGGGACAGTCTTGTGGAACTGGGATCAGACCTGTGAGACTGACTCTCCTTCTGGGGTGGTTAGTGTCAGAACTGAGCTGAAGCCTTGGACACACATTGGTGTCAAGAAGGGGAAACACACAAGCAAAACCCTCTCAGCCCGGACCCGCGAACCCTCTGTAATCTCAGTTTTAAGCAACCGCTCTCCACTTCCACCTCCTGTCTTTCTGGCTCAACCCTTTGTAGACGAAGCACCTAGAGTCCTTGACCTGATGCTGCTAAGTCCCTTCGCACGCCCCCAGATTCAGCCTGTTTTCAGGACTCCTCACGCACAGCTGGTCCTGTCTCCCTGCTGGCCCGGCTTGGAAGCCTCCTTCCCTTCCACTTGCCTTCACTCCCCCACGACTGCTTCACGCGGCACCTTCTCCTCCAGAGCTCCCATCAGCCGCTCCCCAAGCCTGCTCTCAGCTGAGAGACGTCATGCCACGTTTTCAGAGAAAATCAAAGCAACCAGAAGTGAACTTCCTCAGTTGTGGCCCCCAGGTGTGTCTACATCTGTGCCCACATGTGGCATGTGATTCTCTCCAAGCTCCCTGCACACCTTCCTGTCTCCTCTCCCCACAGCCCCTCCCCAGTCCCCACCACCTCCTTTTTCTTTCAGCATCTTTGGAGAGATTCTGAATGGTTTCTGTTTGATGATGACTCATCTTTGTCCAGATGAAATATTGCTGTGCTATTTTTCTTAATGTATTGTATTTAACTGCTTGCTTTCTACTGATTCTTTTTTTGTTTGTTTTCTAATTTGTGCAGGCTGTTAGTTGTTGCATGCAGAATCTTTAGTTATGACATGTGAACGCTTACTTGGGACATGTGGGATCTAGTTCCCTGACCAGGGATTGAACCTGTGCCCCCAGCATTGGGAGCGCAGTCTTAAGCACTAAACCACCAAGGCTGTCCCTGCACAATCTACTTTAAGGAGGTTTTGTAGGGGGGTAGACAGAATTGGGTTCCAGGCTGCAAGGATTTCTCCCTATGATACATGATTGTTGGTATGAATACCTTCTTTCAATAGGTAACCAATGAGAGTAACACAAATGGACCATCCACATTCTCATAACCAGATTCACAACTGCTGCCACCTAAGCAGACTGCTTCCTACCAGTGTGGTCCCTCATGTGATGGTTAAGTCAGCGCATCTCTTCTCCTTCCTGAAGCTGAGCTTCCTGTGCTATACAGGAGCTTCCCACTAGCTAGCTGTTTTATACATGGTGGGTTTAAAACAGTGCTTTACCTTTGCTTCCTGAATCCAGTCTATATATGGCTACCAAGTTATTTCCAGCTTGCAAACCTGGCAATGTTATTTTCTCACTTAAAGTCTTTCAGTATCTTCTCTTTGCTTACAAGACAAATTCAAATATCCAAACCTGAGTCTTCATATCCTATAGTATTTCCTTTTTCTTTAGACAAAGGACACACGACTTCCCAAATTCACATTGAAATCTACACCTTTCTATCTTTGTCCATGATATTCCTTTTTCCAGGACTGGCTTCACCACTGTGTGTGTCTCTGCTTCATAAATACTGACTCATCCCTTAGACCATAAATCAAAAACTGACCTCACAGCAAAATTTTCTCAACTTCTCCCACTGCTCCCACCCCCACACCATAGGAACAGGAACAGCTGTTCCTTTGAGACCCCTCCTCCTCACTGCAGTGAATAGTGATGAACTGTTACAGTGTGGATCTGTTTGATCCAGCTGAAAGCCCCCGGCATTCCGGGAGCACAGTTTGTTCATTTTGTACCTGACTCTGGCTAAGTAACTGGAAATCGTGAGAGCAGAGGAAATGGGTTTCATGAAGAATGGTGCTGAGCCAAGCTGCCCTGTGCCTGGAAAGGGGGCCAGGAGAGTGCTAGAAACAGAACCAGGTGATGCCCAGAGGGACCATCTGACTGTTTCCTATCTTTGTGTAATTCCTCTCACTTGAGTGCTTTGCCCAGAAACTTCAAGGATGTTAGATTACCATACTCATGTAACATGAAGCAGGAAGATAAGCCTACATTTTGAGTAACTTATTTCCTTTTACTAAGTAGGAGGGACAAACATATTTTCCCTGGAGGCAAATAATTTGGCTTTTACTTAGTGCAGGACCTATCTTTTTGCTGAAACCATTCATCAGAGCCTAGTGTCAGCAGGTGTGAGCCCTGGGCTCTGATGCTGTAGCATCTTAGAGTTGGAGGGACCTAAGTGATCATCACATTTTCCAGATGAGAAAACTAAGGTCCAGAAAAGAGAGGCTACTTCCCAGGGGTCCAGAGGCAAGGTGGCATCTCTAGAGCCACAGCCCTGGTTTCCTGACTCTAAAATTGGTGTTTTCTCAGTTAATCCTAAGACTCAGTAATGACACTCTTTCATGGAGGAAATGTCTAGAGTGCTGAATAATAATCAGAAGAGAAATCAGAAAATAAAGAAGATTAAAAAGGTGAACTTAAGCAATACTGTGCTGCTGCTGCTGCTAAGTCACTTCAGTCGTGCTAGTCCATCCTAAAGGAGATCAGTCCTGGGTGTTCATTGGAAGGACTGATGTTGAAGCTGAAACTCCCAATACTTTGGCCACCTCATGCGAAGAGTTGACTCATTGGAAAAGACCCTGATGCTGGGAAGGATTGGGGTTAGGAGGAGAAGGGGAAGACAGAGGATGAGATGGTTGGATGGCATCACCGATTCAATGGGTTACCAAAGTCAATGAGTTTGGGTAAACTCCAGGAGTTGGTGATAGACAGGGAGGCCTGGCATGCTGCGATTCATGAGGTTGCAAAGAGTTGGACACGACTGAGTGACTGAACTGTGCTATTTCCTTTTATGGACACTTTTTAATATTATTGCCAAAGTATTTTTGTCATTTTCAACCTAAACCATTTTTTTGTCTCCCTATTTCAAATGCATCTGATGAAGCACCCTCCACAGACCAAGGTACTGAAGACCCCAAGACTCCGGCCTCTTCTCAGCTGAGTTCCTTGCTTCCCCGCCCCTGCCCCCTACTTCCCAGCCGATGCGATGGTTAAAGCGCATGTCTAGGTATGATTTACTGCGTTGTCTCCCCAGATGGTTTTCTCTCTTTTTTTTTTTTTTGTGGGCATGCCGCCTTGTTTCCTCCTGATTTCCTCCCTTCCGCAGGGGGATCTGATCATCTGCACCCTAAGGCCGTGCCACAGAGAGCTGTTCTCCACCTTTTATCTCCTCCCATCCTCAGTGTTCCTGGCACTGCAGCAGCGCTCGGACCCTTGACACCCTCCACTCGCCCAGCAGCTCAGCTTCGGGGGTCGGCGGTGACTGGCTCCCTGAGCTTGCTGAGAGGAGGGGGCAGTGACGAGCCCCCCGCATTTTGCAGCCTCGCGTCCCCTCGTCTCTGCCGATGAGCCAGGCCCAGGTACAGAGGCCCCGAGCGCCAGGCGCTGGCCCTTGGGTCTCTGCCAGGAGGCGCTGCGCGTCCGCAGGTGCCCACTCAGTGGTTTCTCTGGTTCACTAGCGCCCGGTGATGGGAACACGGCGGGCCGTCAGGGCGCCTCCAGGAACAGGCCCTGGAGGATGAAGGAGAGGCTCCTCAGGCCCCGCTGCCCATAGGAGGGAGAGGAGGTGAGTGAGAGAAGCTGAGGGCCAGGGCAGACGGGTATCGGCTCCGGGGACCCCAGGCGAGAGCCCGAAGACCAGGTGAGCGGCCGTCCTCCCGCGCCTCCCCCTCCGCGTCGGGCCCCTGTTCCTCTCGGAAGCGCCTGGAGCCACGCGCCTCAGAACCGGGGGACCTGGGGGTCAGCTCACCCAGCTCTGGCATCTCACGGACGAGGGCACGGGGGCGCCGCGAAAGGACGTACCTGTAGTCAGAGGCAGAGCCGGGACAGGAGCCCGGGGGTCCAAAGCCTCAGTCCAGCGTCATCTTTCCACACGACATCCCAGAGATGTCTGAGGCTACTTCTGAGAGAGCGAGGGGGCTGCGGGACAGGACACGCGCGGTGGCGGGGCCGGGCTCTGCATCCACCCCGGGCTCAGTCCTCCTGACCTCGGTGTGGTCCTGCTCCCCAGTAGAAGGAACGGCCGCTCGAGGACGCCCCCCGGAGGCCGTCTGAGGCCGCAGGGAGGGTCCCAGGGTGCTCCGCGCAAGGCCGGCGCGGTGCCGGCCGGCGCGGTGCCGCCCGACGCCCGACACACTTTCGGGCGCAACTGAAGCTCATGGAGGTCAACCGCGGCCCAAGACCCGAAGCCGCCTGTGCGCATGTGGGATGGTGCCCCCACAGACCGACCCGAGGCTTAAGACCACCCTGAGGCAGAGCGTCGGGGGCTTGAAGGGCCCCTTCTTGTTCTCACTGGAAGCAGGACCCCGAGACTGGAGTGTGTGCAGAGGCGGGCAGGCTGGGGGCCGGGCGGGATCCTGAGCCCCTGAGTCAGGAGCGATGAGTGAGGCCCCTCGGGGTCCAGCGCGGGAGGCGTGGGAGCCCGGGCTCGGATGGGAGAAGTCTGGGCACAGACGAAGAAGGAGATGAATCCCGCGTTCCTATGGTTCTGTCAAAGGTGCTTCCTGTTTCCAGGCTCGACTTATTCTCCGTCTGGTTCACACCTAAGGGCTCAACGCTGAGGAGACTCAGTCTTGGGTTTTCAAGACCTCGGAGTCTTGTAGGTGAGACAAGGTCAACAGGTAACAGGACACCCAACTCATTCATGACAAGAACGTCATTCTGTTTCTCTAGGGAGGGAACGAGGGCTCAGAGTGAGGCCTGTCCTGTCAGAGTGGAGTCAGTAAGCTCCTCAGAGCAGAGCCAGGTGAGAAGAGAGCTGCCAACACCGGGTTTTCTCCTCAAAGAGAAGAGACGTGTCAACCCAGGGCCGCATGCTCCTGGGCGTGCTCTGCTGGAGGAGCATGTGGGGAGCAGACTGGGGCCTTTTATGGCCCCCAAAGCTGGAGAAGAATTTTATGAGATTCTTGTGACTGCTCTCTCTCCCTCCCTTCTTCCCTCCATTTCTATTTTCTCTCCTTTGAAAGTATCAACCATCCTTGCCTTGGACAATTTCTCTTACTTCCCATACATCCTCCAGAGATTTCTCTCAGGGTCAATAAATAGTAGTAGCCCGCATTCCTAGGCCCAATGTGTGTGTGTGTGTGTGTGTGTGTGTGTGTTTTATCTTGCTCTAACTTTCCAGACAGAAATCTTGACATGAACTCAGTCATCTCAATTTTGACTCCACAAGAGTAGTTAGACTCAATCCCAGGGTCACAGAAGCCCTGGACGTTAGTGTTGTCATTAAAATTCTCTCAATTTCTTCACTGAACACAGTCATTTCTGACCACCCAGGGACATCTTGGCTGAAACTGCAGTTTGTGCTTCATGCATGAGTTGAAATTCTTCATTAAGTTCTGGAAGAAAAATCAAAGATTTTTACGGAATAAATCACATGTTTAAAAAAAAAAAAGGATGAAAGCATTTATTTTAAAAGAAAAAACTGTCTTTAAAAAACTGTTTTTGAAAAACCTTGTTTCATTTTTGAAGATTGAGGAAGTTGATCTTTGACATGAAAGGAGGAATAAGAGAAATGAGGAAACAGTGGAAATGGGTAGAAATAAGGTAATATTTGCATTATGGTAACTGAGAAAGGAGTCTTCCCTGGTGGCTCAGCAGTAAAGAATCTGCCTGCAATGTTGGATATCTGGGTTCAAGCCCTGGGTTTTTTTGAAGACAACCAAATGTAATCTTTAAGGGTAGCTATAAATTTCATCTTTTAGATGAGTAAACACAAAGCCAAAAGCAAGCCAGGAACAATTTTTGCCACACATATAATATAGGTTAGTGACTTTAAATATACATGAGATTCTGAGAAGTCAGCAAGGAAAGATGAAGAGAAAAATGGGTAAAGTGTAAGAAAAATAACCAAAATACATTTTAAAAAAATGTTCAACCTCAGAAACAATTTTAAAAATATATATTAAAACAAACAAAAAAAATTATTCCCTTATTCAATTTGGAAAAATTGAAAAAATCCTTAAACCACTAGTAATGAGAATATTGACTGTCAAATATACTTTTTAACATTGTCAGTAAGAGGATAAACTGGTACAACAGTTTCTAGCATGGGCAATTGGGCAAAACCCATTAAAACTTGAAAAATGCATATATATATGTATATCTATATGGAGATTCCACCTGTAGGAATTTATACAAAGGTAAGCATTATATGAATTTCTCAAGATATATGTATGGTCACACAAATTTATGAGGCAGATTCATTTGAACAGATATTAAAAATTTTCCAAGATAATATTTAAGTGGTAAAACACATTGGCATTGAATATGAAGTAAGATTCTATGTTTTAAATTAAAAATAAATATTTACACAATTTCATTTGCAAAGGAAAAGAGCCAAAATATTCTGAATTGTAAGTAGTAGTTATAACTGAAGGGTGGGTCTATGGATTTTTAAAAAATCTTTGACTTTTGCATTTCTTTATGACTTGAATTTTTGATTTTTTTTAGTTGAAACTTTCTGATGTGTATTATTTTTTATAATCAGAAAAACTATGATAGATTTAAATGAAAGTAAACATTAAAATTAAAACCCTAGAAATAATTGGGTATATTTCTTCACTAATTTTTAACCAATACAGACTCTTTCTTCCTTTAACGTGGATTCTCTTTGAAGGTTATAACCCACCACCATTCTGGATCTTCCTTTCAAGTAGCCCTGAAGATTCAATCAACTGGGCTCTAAAACTTTTCTAATGAACCTCCTCACCCACGAGGGGTCGGCCTTACCCTCCTTTTGTAATAGCTGGATTCCCGCCCTACCACTTGCCTTGGATGCTCCAGCCTCTGCCTCACGGGGACGCCGTCTCTGTAGATGTGGGCACAGGAGGGCCTCAACCCCAGATCTGAGACCCCAGGTCTGAGTGAACCCAAGGCGAGCCACAAACTGGGGCTCAGCAAGCAAGAAAGGTTGGAGCAGTCACACTTCTCCTGCCGAGGCAGGCGCAGGGCCCCGGGGTAAGAGGTGTCTCCGCTCTGGTCCTGGATGCTCTGAACTCCTCGGACTTCTGACTGTGTCCTTGATTCTTCCCACTAGGCATTCCGGGACCTCTGTTCTGGGACAATGAGGCTCCTCCATGTCTTCCTCACCGCTCTCTCGATCCTCTTCCAGGTACTGCCCGGTAAGTACCAGCCACGATGACCTTTCTTATCATTACTTGGTTTTTCCTTCCCTAAGTTAACCATCATCAAAAAGTAAAGCATGACAGAACTACTAGTAGGTCACCTCCACACCCAAAGTTAGCCATTGAAAGATTAGAGAATTTTTTCCAAAGCGTGTTGTTGTGTCTTCATGACCTTAAACGTCTTGTTGGTGGTAACCTTCTTCCTCCTCCCCTTTCCCTGAAATGATCTGGATGATTTGTGAACTAAATCAGTTGAATCACTTGGTTGGTATAACCCACTGTGGAGATGACATTCCTTTATTCAGGCCCGGACTGGAGATCTCTTGCCACACATGTCACGGTGTGACTTTGAGTTCCACTGGACAAGGCTTCCATCTGACGATCGTGTGAGAGCTGGGTGGGTTTTGCATGATGGGGAGGTGGGGTGACTGATGAGGCACACGGCGCAGTGGTTACTGACCCTGCAGTTAACACCCAGGTGTTCCAGTGGCAGGAAGGGTGTATATATATATATATATATATATATATATATATTTGGCTGTGCTGGGTCTTCATTGCTGTGGGAGCTTTTCTCTAATTTGGGGGAGCGCAGGTTACTCTCCAGTTGCGGGACACAGGTTTCTCATTGCAGGGGCTTCTCACTGTGGAGCTCGGGCTCCGGAACACAGGCTCACATTGGTGTCTCAGGGTCTTAGTTGCTCCCACATGTGGGATCTTCCCAAACCAGGTTCATCAGTAACACTGACGTCTTATGTCAGCAAGAGGGTTAGGGATCTGAGGGGGATGTTTGCTGTTGGTGTTTAGCTGGGAAAGAAGAGGATCCCAGTCGAATGGTGAGACCCCCAGATTTCCTCATGGGACTTCCACAAGGCTTCATATAAGTGTCTTTTCCTTTTCCAGACAGCACTAGGGCACTCAATTTTGAAAGACCCTGCCATCTTCGGGGTGGAATCTGCCTGAAGCAAGGGACGCCAAGCTGTGAGCCCTTCAGAGGACCCTGCCGGGCATTCACCGTTTGCTGCAAAATAAAGCCGAGCTGATGGAGGAAGCCGAGCTGATGGAGGCAGCCCAGCTGAGGAACCCAGCGAGAGACCCAGAGCAAGTCTCCTCTTATGCAGATAAAAGCAGACAGTTCTCACATCTACACAATCAACTACTTTATCATTCAGTCAGTCAGTCATTCAGTTCAGTCACTCAGTCGTGTCTGACTCTTTGCAACCCCATGAATCGCAGCACGCCAGGCCTACCTGTCCATCACAAACTCCCGGAGTTTACTCAAACTCATATCCATCGAGTTGGTGATGCCATCCAGCCATCTCATCCTCTGTCGTCCCCTTCTCCTCCTGACCCCAGTCCCTCCCAGCATCACGGTCTTTTCCAATGAGTCAACTCTTCGCATGAGGTGGCCAAAGTATTGGAGTTTCAGCTTCAACATCAGTCCTTCCAGTGAACACCCAGGACTGATCTCCTTTAGGATGGACTGGTTGGATCTCCTTGTAGTCCAAGGGACTCTCAAGAGTCTTCTCCAACACCTCAGTTCAAAAGCATCAATTTTTCGGCACTCAGCTTTCTTCACAGTCCAACTCTTTCATCCATACATGACCACTGGAAAAACCATAACCTTGACTAGATGGACCTTTGTTGGCAAAGCAATGTCTCTGCTTTTTAATATGCTATCTAGGTTGGTAGGACTGATTAAAGTTATTTTCCATGGCAAGGTAGGCGGTGGGAGGGAGACAGTTATTATGCTTTAAATTCTTGCCTGGAAAATTCCATGGACAGAGGAATCTGACAGGCTATAGTCCATGGGGTTGCAAAGAGTTGGACACAACTGAGCGACTTAACACAAATGTTGCAAAAGTGTTTTCATTCGCAGAGCAAATGTGACCCTTAAGCCACTTTGGCCTGAGGCTGGAGTCCTGAGAGAGGTGCGATCATTCCATGTCTTCCTTGTTCACTTGTCTTGTCCAAGGCGTGGCCCCTGCTGTAGTTTGCTGAGTAGGTCACCTTCCATACAGGTGTACTCTCCTCCCTCTGGGGAGGGAGCAGGACTTGACAGGACCACAGCTTTCTGCAGTTTACAGAGCAGGTTTAGGGCGCGAGGACGGAGACAGGATGCAAGGTGCCCAGGAAGCGGGGGACAAAGAGGAAGGACAAGAGACATGAGCATTCTTCCAAAACCTAAACAATCTCACAGGAAAGAAAGAGTGTGACTGGCATTGCGGTGATGTGACGAGGACCAGTTCTATAACTGGGTCCCAATCAGTGATGAGTGGGCTTCCTTGGTGGCTCAGATGGTAAAGAATCTGCCTGCTATGCAGGAGAACCAGGTTTCGTCTCTGTGTCACAAAGGAGCTCTGCAGGAGGAGACGGCAACCCACTCTAGTATTCTTGCCTAGGAAATCCCATGGACAGAGGAGCCTGGTGAGCTACAGTTCACGGGATTGGAAAGAGTCAGACACCACTGAGCAACTAACACTTTCACTTGACTTTCAATCATGAATAATTGAAGAAAATTCAGAACAAGTTTGCAGATGAACAATCAGTGTCTTGTTTCTGGCTTCTTTGTTTTGCGTCAGGTTTGTTTTTTTCAATTCCTCAGCCAAAGTCACATATTTCAAGTCTCAGCATCATCATAAATTATAATAACTGGTAATGAAAGTCATTGCATTGTTCTTTATAAAAACTATCCTGCTTATTCTTGCAAGTTTTCCCTTTACAGGGAATTTTAAAATCAGCTTAGTCAATATAAAAATATTTTTAAATCCTAATTTCTAGATTATAACTAGTGTATGGAAAGTCATGAGTCAATTTATCATTCTTTTAAAATATATAATAATTTTCACTTGATTCTAATACCCAGTCCTTGAGGAAGGAGACCAGTAGAACATCCTGCAGTAAAGAATTCAGTATCTGGAATCAGATCCCTGATTCCAACTTTGATTTCACCACATACAAACTTGAACACCACACTGAATATCTCTAGTCTTATTTTTTCCTCACGGATACCATTAGGGATGATATCAGTATCGGTGTAAGGTAAGACTCATTTACTTCTGGTTGTAGGAAGGCCATCATAATCACCTTCAATATGCTTCACTTGATGGCTTCTAATTAACTGCATAAATGTAGGATGAGTAATCAGCCATCATCTTGGGATGAGAGAGAAAGTATGATAATCCTTGAGTCAGTCACTCTGAAGACATTTGTTACAGAAAATGCTTCATTCAGAATAAGGGGGATCATTTCTTATGAGAAGTCCAAGATTTTCTGGGTGAGAAAAAACTGAAATCTCACCCCCAGCTGCTGAGACTCTAAGTTAGGGATGGCTCAGCCAAAGCCTGGAGACAGAGGAGAGAAACAGCAGGTTAAGGAAAACCAGGAGGAGGGAGCTTGGATGGCTGTTAACAGCATCACTGATGGCATCTTGGGCTCATGCAGCTCCTGCCGTCCTTCTGCTGACCCTGCCCAGAACTGGCCCTATGCAGTGAATCACATCTTGGTCATCAAGGGCCTTGTAGTTAATAGATATTGTTTAATAACCACTAGGACTAGGCAGCCTCTATGCTCTGTTAGTCCCTAAGCAATGAGGAAAACCTTCCCTGATGCACTATAGTCCCATGTGACTATTTACCCTTTCACAAATCTTAGGAAAATACATTCCTATTTCCAACCCCCACCCGCATACACCAGGTTAGCAACAAAATAGCCCCAGTGGCTCCTCAGAGGGAGGAGTGAGCTGTGAAAGCTTTGGAATCCTGCTCTTTGAGTAAGTAAGGTGCCTCCCCTTGGCTAAAATGGACTTATTGATTAGACCCAGCGGCCTCCTCATTTTTGGTCTCAAGATGCCATCTCAGTTTGGTGAGCTGTTTTCATTCCTTCTATCCTTCATCTGGGACACTTAAGCCCCTGTCTCAAACTTGTTTTGATTCAGGCTTTGGCTAAGGAGCAAAGCCCTTCGACTTTCACTTACCCTAGAACTATGCTGTGTTTTATAGCACAAGAGTCAAGAACATGAGGCTTTATTGGTCGTTAGACATCACCATGGCCTAGACAGGCCCTGAACCAGCAGGGTCATTCCGAGAGCACAGATGGAGTCCATTGTCAGACTCAGGGGGACCGTCCTCTGTACAAACTGAGCCAAGGGACATGCTAGAATAGATCTCAGACACCTCTCGGCATCCGAAGAGAGGTGAGTCCTAACCATGTGACAGTTTTCTTCTCGAAGTCTCATTCGGTTATGTGCAAGAGTAACTATTGGAAAAATAAAATATTGTATCTTGACTGTACTTGTGCCTGAGTTGAAGTAGTGGATGGTACTAACTCTGTGAAAGCAAATGGGGAAAACGTCATCTAAACTATTCACAGGTTCCCATAGAGTAAGTGCTCCATTAATTTTAATCATTCTTTTAGACTTTTATTTTTTTGATGTGGACCATTTTTAAATCTTTATTGAATTTGTCACACTATTGCTTCTGTTTTATGTTTTGTCTTTCTGGCCACAAGGCATGTGGGATCTTGGCTCCCCAGTCAAGGTTTAAACCCATATCACCTGCATTGGAACAGCAAGTCTTAACCACTGGACTTCCAGGGACATCCCATCTATTCATTCTAATTTTTACTGTCATCATCATTGTTGTTCTTTTCTGGTCCTGCACCCATTAAGAGCTAACAAAAGAAACCCCTCCAGCTTTGCCTGGAACATTGTTAATCATTGCTCCTGTTTATTTCACAGGCATTCAAAGTCCAGCAAATATTTTAGTTAATACTCAGATCACAATTGAACACTCTCTTCCTCATGTAGTCACCCTGATTGGACCTATAAAAGAAGCTTTGGGTCATTTTCTTATTCAACCCACTGAAGTGCTGTTTGTTTTCTCCTTTCCAGGAACTTGCAAGGAGTCTCTTCTGAATCAGCCTTGAAGCTGTCTTACCTCCGCACCTTTGTCTTACCTCCTCACTTCTTTTCTCAAATGATACCAGGTAAATGGTCTCTGGCATCTCACAGTCATATCTGAGTTCAATTTCCTTTCTCCAGCCTGCTCCACTTTCAGAGAGATACCCTGCTGTCCCCAAAGCAGCTCAGGGATGCTAATCTGGGAACAGTAGAAAAGGTAAGTTTCCCAACTGGGTTTGTGGAAGGCCGTCTGCCCTGGAGGCATGGAGACGAAACCCTGAAATCAATGGGAAAGAATGGGAACCAACCATCTTCTGCTTTCTTTAAAGTCTAATATGATGACACCCCTCATACATATTCTCCTTTTTTAAACCTTCCACCTACTGATGTGTGTCTGAGCTGATAGCAGTGCCTGAAGTTTACCATTTGCCTCATTCTATAGGCATTTTGTTCCTGGCTGCAGAGCAAGAAAAAAGAGGAAGCTTAGAGGTATTTTTTAGAAGGAGGTAATTCATACAGGTAGAACCATGGCATTTTGGAAAAAACACGGATGTATATTCTGTCCCATATCTTGAGCAAGGGGTGGCAGGGATGAAAAAAGAAGGGGAGGCAGGGTCTGACCCCCTGTGTGATTGCTCCTTGCATCACAGAAGTGCTGAATGTCATGGGACAGCTCAGATGGCAGTAACATAACTTGGATGTGCAGGAGAAAAGTGGCTGGTGTGGCTGAACACCAAGAGGGACTGGATGGTCCCTGAGAGCTGGCACCTCGCCTCCTGCAGGGAGTCTTGTCTTTTGCTGCCATGTTGGGCTCTGTGCCCACTGCCCTTTGTCCTCTGTCTCCCCTCACTCACTTCCTCCAATCATCACATCACACCATGTAGTCGCTCAGTTGTGTCTGACTCTTTGTGACCCCATGGTCTGGCCAGGCTCCTCTGTCCATGGGATTCTCCAGGCAAGAACAATGGAGTGGGGTAGCCATGCCCTCTTCCATGGGATCTTCCTGATGCAGGGATCTAGCCCAGGTCTCCCACACTACAGCCAGATTCTGGACCATGTGAGCCACCTAATGTAAACAAATTCATCTGACCAATCATTCCTTTCCAAGGTCTCACTGCTCAGGGCTCCTCGTGCTTCCCAGGGTGTTAGCTCACAAAACCAACAGATAACGAGCTAAGCGAGCAGGGGCTGGATGGATACAGTAGCCCCCCCAGTGCCCACCCCTAGACCCCATCCTCCATTCTGGTTCTGGTCAACAAGCCGCTGTCTGCTGTGGGCCTGCTGGGCACAGTGATCGATTCTGCGGCCTCACTCAGATGAGTGACCCCAAGTCAGTTTCCTCACTGGGCTAACTTTCAGTCAGAGAGAAGGGGGCATAGATTCCCTTCCTCCACTGGGCTGTGAGGGGACGTCCTGGGGAAGAATGAAGACAGAGTCATAGGGCTCCTCATGTGAGATTCTTGGCGCAGCACTAGGATGTCCGTGGGTCCCAGCAATGGGCGGTCCAGGGGTCAGAGCTCCTGGGTCACCGCTGCTGTGATGAAGCCCAGGGTGGCATGGGTGAGCATCAGGACAGCCTCCACGATGTGCCACGGGGCTGGGGGTGCGAGGACCCATGATGAGCAAGCTCTCCGCTGGAAGCCAAGTGCTAGCACCTTCCCTCTAGCCTGTGGGTAGAATGAGCAATTCAAGAAAGTGGAAACAAGGTTGACGTCCCTGAGTGGGCGAAGCAGGGAGTGTGAGCCTGCCCCCAGCCCCGGCATTGACCCCACAGGGCGTTGATCCCCAGGCCAAAGCCAGTGAGAGCCAGCCCTCTGACCACTCAACCCGGTCTCCAAAGCTGGTGACCTCTACTAATGACCCAGAGTGGACAGGCTGGACTGGAGGGTCCATGGAGCCCTTGCTTATCTCCCCCACCTCCTAAGAGGCAGGAAAAGCAACCTTCTTGTGTTATTTTTGGCTGCACTGGGTCTTTGCTGCTTAGCCCTGGCGTTCTCTATTGCAGTGACTGGGAGCTCCCCTCTAGTTGTGGTCCTCAGGCTTCTCATTGCGGTGGTTTCCCTTTTTGTGGGTCCTGGACTCTAGATGGCAGGCTCAGCCGTTTGGCACATGGGCTTAGGTGCCCCAAGGCTTGTGGGATCCTCCAGGACCAGGGATCAAACCCATGTCCCCTACACGGGCAGGTGGACTCTCAACCACTGAACCACCAGTCCAAAATCAACCTCAGTCCTGGTTTGGAACCAGGCGGGCTATTCCTTCTTCTCTTTCAGAAACCTCTCTCCCCTCAGCTGGTGTCCTGATCATTCTAGGTCCTTGGCTTTAGGGCCTTGAATTTTAGATTTTTAATCTTAATTCTAAGACTTATCTGAGAAACCCTGAAGGCAGGAGTAAGTTTTTAGCCTGGGAATGCTGAGTGACCTTCAGAGTATTGCTGACACTCTTCAAGTGCGTGGGGCATGTGTGTGAGTGTGTTCGCAGATTTTAGTAAATATCTGAGGACTGTGCTACCATCTTGTCTTCAGTGGGATCCCTTGCCGGGAAGATGAAAACACAAACTTACAAAATGTTAATGTGCTGTTTCCAAAAGACATCTCACAACCCCACAATGGCGCATCTCAGAGGGCACAGTACAGGCTATAAATGTCATCCCGAGAGAGCTGTTTACAGTCTCTGACCCTAGTTTCCAAATTACAACATGAAATTTCTGTTCATAACAAATTCGAAATTCAGCCTGTTCTCCTACTGAACAAGCAAGTGTAATAGGAGGGACAAAGTAATGGAAAAGAGGTGCATATGACAGATACTTTCCTGGCAGTGTATTTTGGGAATTCCTGGTTGTACTGAATTATTTCTTCCCTGGATAGTGATCTCAAGACTTTCTTCCAAAAATAGACATTTTTGTTCTTTCTTTAGGTTGTGGACACAGTAGTAAAATGCTTAATTTGTGTGACTCTCACACAAGTGTGTGCCTAAGAAGAAAATAGTCTTCATCACATGGTAAGCACTTCCACTGTATGATGGACTCATGTTTGATGGAACTTCCTGAATTAAGTAAACTGAATTCACATTTAATGGATCATCCCAGAGTTAAATTGGAAAACTGAAACCTCATTCTATCATTTTCTTTATTCACTGACTATTCTGTCAACATCTATTGTACACCTACTGTCTGCTAGAAACTGTACTGGTAGCTGAGGCTATGGAACCAAAGTCTCTTCTCTTACTCAAGTTGAGTGAATGAAGGATGTCTTCCCAGTGAAGGCCATGTGTGAGCTGAGACTATAAAAGCGAGTATGAATCAGGCAGGGAAAGAAAGAGGATAAGAAGTGTAAGTGTTTTCCAGTGTGAGGAGAACAAAATATGCCAGAAAGACGACTGACACTGTCAGGGTTTACTGTGAGAACCAGGCTGAGATAAGATGAAACTCGAGAAAGTGTGGCCAATGGATGAAGGACCTGAGACACTAGAGAATTTGTCCTTCATCCTTTTAACAGAGAAACACTGAGAATTTTACATGGAAGTGTGACGAGGGTTGGGAATACGGAGAGACTGGAAACTCAGAGGCCATTGAGATTATCAGCAGCGACCACGGCTGCTTCGGAAAGCAGTTTGCTGTCTCTTGTGAAGTTAAGCACACGTTTACCGTGTGGAAACCCATATGCGAATGGAAACACAGATGTCCTTCCACAAAGGGACACAAAACCTCAGTGACTTTTCATACTGTAACACACACACACACACACTCAAAGCTCTTTTCCCCAGTCCATACATCTGTAGACACATATTACCAGGTTGGCTCTCCTGGGGCTCAGTGCTAAAGAATCTGCCTGCCAATGCAGGAGACACAGGAGATGCGGGCTCGATTCCTGGGTCAGAAAGATCTGAAAAAGGAAAGGACAACCCACTCCAGTGTTTTTGCCTGGAAAATCGCACAGACTGAGGAGCCTGGCGCCAGGCTTCTCAGTCCATGGCATCACAGAAGAGTCAGACGTGATTGAGCAACTAAACCCCACCACCAACAGAATTAGGTTGTGGAGAACATCCATTTCAATAGTTACAGGAGCAGAGACTGAGACCTCGGAAAGGAAAGGCCTGTCCAGAGTTAGTCGGCTAACGAGTGGTGTGACCAGACTTCCAACAGAAATCTTCCCATCCAGTTCATGACCTCATGCACCCAGAAAGACCCACAGGACCCGAGTGAGCAGTGGCTCTTATTAAACAGGCCCCCGCGGCGGGGAGAGTCCCGCGCGGCTGTGGATGCCCGATGCTGAGCTAGACTCGGCAGCAGTGTTTCTTCCGACTC
This sequence comes from Muntiacus reevesi, assembly GCF_963930625.1. Taxonomy (NCBI): domain Eukaryota; kingdom Metazoa; phylum Chordata; class Mammalia; order Artiodactyla; family Cervidae; genus Muntiacus; species Muntiacus reevesi. The sequence continues at coordinate 49,425,655 of NC_089258.1, read as the reverse complement.
TTGCATTCTCCAGGCAGGATGACGCACCCGTGGGTGTTTTGATACTTGCAGGCACCACCCATTTTCTCACATTCAAGGTTGTTCTTTTTTTCTTTCCCTATAAAGGAAGGGGAGGTGAAAAAGAAACAAATAAATGAGGCAAGTGTAACTAGAGCTACCAGAATTCATCTTGGATAGCAAGGACTCCAAATGATGGTCCACAGGGACACAACTGGCACTCTCCTTGTGACCTACAGGCTTAAAATGTCTTTCCACATTTCTAAAAATTGTAGAAAAGCTGAGAAGGGGCCATAAATTGTTCTATAGGAAGGTGATCGTGCTCATTCATTTAAACAGGATCTATGGGGCTTCCCTCATGCAGAAGGCAATGGCACCCCACTCCAGTACTCTTGCCTAGAAAATCCCATGGACAGAGAAGCCTGGTAGGCTGCAGTCCATGGGGTCACGAAGACACGGACACAACTGAGCGACTTCACTTTCACTTCTCACTTTCATGCATTGGAGAAGGAAATGGTAACCCACTCCAGTGTTCTTGCCTGGAGAATCCCAGGGACAAGGGAGCCTGGTGGGCTGCTGTCTATGGGGTCGCACAGAGTCGGACATGACTGAAGCGACTTAGCAGCAGCAGCAGCTGCGTGGAGCTTCCCTTAGGCTTCCCTGATGGCTAAACTGGTAAAGAATCCGCCAGCCAATGCAGGAGACACAGTTGATGCAGGTTCAATCCCTGGGTCAGAAAGATCCCCTGGAGAAGGGAATGGCAGCCCACTCCAGTATCCTTGCCTGGAGAATCCCATAGACGTAGGAGCCTGATGGGTGGCAGTCCATGGGGTCGCAAAGAGTGGACCACAACTGAGTGACTAAACAACTGGACATGCTTGGTTAATGAATTCTGAGTGGAACCGACATTTCCCTTCGGGGCTGGGGCCCTTAAGTGCCAGCATAAGAGTCCTGAAAGCGCCTTCCTCGGACACAGGACCAGCAGCGCCCACAGTGGTGGCTGCTCCTCAGGGGTGGGGTCTGATCAGAGCACCTGGGCCCTCACGGGTTGGCGTCATTTGAGCAATTCAGAATTAACTTTGGTTCTTTTAAGATGCTAAGATCTGGAGGCGCTGTCACCAATGCACAGCCTGGAGCATGCTGTCACATGAGGAGGGCTGCAGGGAAAATGCAGGGCACCCAGTTTAGCTTGAATTTCAGGTGATCAACAAACAATCTTGTAGGATAAGTATGTCTCAAGTGATGGAATCATACTCAAGCTAAAGTATTTGTTGATTTTATATAATTCAGTAAGTAAATTAGTTTTCTGGGATTGCTGAATATTTCATAAAAACAAGGTCTTTGGAGTCAAACCCACTTGGGCTTGAGTTAAAGTGCTCCCTACATTCAATCTGCCCTCCTTTGAACAAATTACTTCATTTCTTAATCCCATCTTGTAAAATGGCCTACCCCATATATATTGCTATGAGGACTATATTTGGGATAAGACATTAAAACTTTTTGTTGTTTTGGTTAAAGAGGAAGTGGTCAACATTATTTACTGTTATTATTAGTGTTACTGTTAGTCACATGGAAATGATTTGTAAGCTGTAAAGTCCCCTGTAAATGTTTACTATCACCATTACAATTTATGGGTTTACTACCAACTAGTTAAGGGCAATCACGGGAGGCTATTTTTCACTTCTTTAAGCTTCTCTTTCGTTATTTGTAAAATGGAGCATGTCGTATATGCTATGCTTCTCTCAGACTTGATATTATTCCGTTTAGCACATCACTGGATGATGAATCAACTTGACCTTCCCTACTCCCGGCTCCAAGGTCATCCACCAGATCACCCGACCAGTTGCATCTGCCACTTACCCGCTGTTGTCTGCATAAGACACACAAGTAAGAGGAAGAGAAGGCAGAGTAGCTTCATGATGGGAAAGGAGTTTTCGGAATTCCAAGCAGAACCAGTGTCTCGTGGCACACCTGAATCGGGGCAGGCGATCTGGGAAAGAGTTTGAAAGCTTCAGCTGGAAAGAAAGTGCTTTTATTCCTACTAGAGATGTTCAGCTGGGATTGGGCCTAATTTGAGGATGTTTCATCACCTATGGACACACAGTCCAAGCGTTTGCCTATTGTAAAGGAAGAGGTTTGTAGCAAGTCAGGGTTTCCTCATTGATTCTCACTTCTGCTTATGGCTCTGAGGTGTGGTGCATTTTTTGGAGAAAAATCATTAAAAATTGAATTCTGTTAGCAAATTATTCTTTTCTGTTTTCACCTTTATTTCATGTCTCTGCATCTGTCCATTTCTCCTTTCAGAATAAACACCCTCAATCCATGGGGTTGCAAAGAGCTGGACACAACTGATTGGCTGAACAACAACAACCCATCACACCTACACCTTTTACAACCGAAAAGTGAGAAGGTTTTGGAAATTAAAATTACCTTTTTTCACTCTCAACATTTTTTTTTTTTTTGCTACCATTTACAGAGAGAATTGATCCATCCTAAGCAAGCTCTTGCGTAGACCAAAATCAGGTGAGGCTTTATGGGCTAGAGTATTTCTTAATACAGGGAATTCACCAATGTATTCTTGAGCGAAAAGTCCCAAAGGATACCAGATAAGGGGCTTCCCAGGTGGCCCTAGTGATAAAGAGCCCACCTGCCAATGCAAGAGATGCAGTTTTGATCCCTGGATTGGGAAGATCCCCGGATTGGGAAGATCCCCTGGAGAAGGGAATGGCAACCCACTCCAGTATTCTTGCCTGGAGAATCCCATGGACAGAGGAGCCTGGTGGGCTACAGTCCATGGGGTCACAAAGAGTTGGACATGACTGGAGTGACTTAGCACACATGCCTACCAGGTAAATCATTGATCTTTTTCTCCATCTCTTCCTTCTCTCCACACAGTTTTGCTTTACAGTGTCCATATCTCTCTTTTTCTTTATATGTAAATCTCCAAAGTGACAAGTCCTGTTTAATTCTCTCACTTTCTCAGCACCTAGAACAGTGCTTGGCATAGAGCAGGTGATCAAACATTTGTTTCTATGAATCAGTATTAGTATGGAAGGGTCAACATATGGGTGAATGAGTAAATGGATGAATGGAGGGAATCAGGGAGAGAAGGAGGGAAGGAGAAAACAAAGGAAGGCTGGGGCATAATCCTTAGGGTTTTGAGGGTCTGGAGAGAGCCCATTAAGTTGCTTTATCCCAGAGTGTTTCTGAGCACAAGCACCCACTCAACCAGTCCCAACATAACGGATCAAAGCTTGTCATAATACGTCATGGTCTCTAGCCTTCACTCACCCACCTCTCTTCCATCTTACATGAACTATATGTTTTCTACCGAATAGCTGTGAGGGTTTTACTTCCTTGACCTAAGCAACAGTACTTTTATAATAATAGAAAAGAAAGTATAGACTAAAAACAATTGGCCACATTTCTCTCTTGTACTCTTACACTGAAAGCGATCCTTTACACTGACTCACTAAATGCTATGCATCTGTTCCCACCCCTTCTTCAACCACAGATGTCTCTTTCTCTCTCCTGAAAACCTACATTGCAGTTGGCTCCTCAGCCCTTCTCAGGTGGACTGTGGCCCGTCCACTCAGGCAGAGATACCCGAGAGCCCCTCCCCATTGCCACACAATGAGGGTCAGGTCAACAAAGGGCAGAGGAAGGGTTGAGTGAGGTCACACAGGATGCCTCTTGATCCCTGTTGGCAGAAGTCATCCTGGGGGTGGGGGGCGGGGGGGGGGACCAGCCTGACTCGATGGCATTGTTGCCACCGAAATCTTGGTTTTCTCTGCCCACTGGAGCCAAATAAAATTTGCAGAGACAGAGTCTGGAGGAAACAGAAAGGTGGCTTTAATCATCAAGCTGGCAGAAGGGAGAACACAGTAGGCTCCTGCCTCAAGGACCCTGTCTCCCCTCCATCGGGAATCCAGGGGATCATACAGTTGGTGCTCACAGTCAGGGGTTGGATGTAGGGTCAAAATGTGTAGGGGTCCTGAATTCTCTCTTTTTGCACTGTTTGGAAACAGTCAATAGGCCAGTGTCAGGTAGCTAGGTATTTGGGTCTGGCAGTTGGTCCCGGTGGTTGGGTCCATTGTTCTTTGGGGATTTCCTGGTGACTTTCTTCCTGTAATACAAAAGGGGGAAAGCAAACTATAGGGGGTAGCTTCCAAACAGAGTGTACCGTAAAGTTAAGCATCAACATGAGGTTAAAATAGAGCAAAGAGAGGTAACAAACTACAAGGGGACGTTTATGATGCCATAAAGTTAGGTATCAGGATGTGGCTAGAATAAGTTAAAGGATAATAGATGCAGAATGTGGCTCCTGCCGAGTTAGAAGGCAACAGGTACAGATGTAGTTTGCATTATAGGTTAGTCTTCTGAAAAGAAGAGACTTAGTTATCAATGCAGACTATTGATTGCTAGCAAAGTAATGCTCAAAATCCTTAAGTTAGGCTTCAGCATCACGTGAACTGAGAGCTTCCAAATGTTCAAGCTAGATTTAGAAAAGGCAGAGGAACCAGAGATCAAATTGCCAACATCTGTTAGACCATAGAAAAAGCAAGACAGTTCCAAAAAACATCTACTTCTGCTTCATTGACTATGCTAAAGCCTTTGACTGTGTGGATCACAATAAACTGGAAAATTCTGAAAGAGATGGGAACACCAGACCACCTGACCTGCCTCCTGCAAAACCTGTATGCAGGTCAAGAAGCAACAGTTAGAACCGGACATGGACAAACAGATTGGTTCAAATTGGGAAAGTAGTAAGTCAAGCTGTATATTGTCACCCTGTTTATTTAACTTATATGCAGAGTACATCATGTGAAATGCCAGGCTGGATGAAGTACAAGCTGGATCAAGATTGCCGGAGGAATATTGGTAACCTCAGATATGCAGATGATACCACCCTTATGGCAGAAAGTGAAGAGGAACTGAAGAGCCTCTTGATGAAGGTGAATGTGGAGAGTGGAAAAAGCTGACTTAAAACTCGACTGGACAGGCAGACTGAGGTCAGCGGGCTCACCCTGCCCTGGCGGGCTCTTTGTTTCGTGCTGTGTTGTCTTCACTGAATTGTGCTTCCACAGGACTTGTTTTTCCATCACATTTAGTTGCATCGTATCATGTCCACACAGAGAAACATGCTTTGTCTGTGTCAACTCTGTCATTCAATTGATGACAGTTTGTGAAGCAATGTCTCGGCTCAATGCCTGGCACATCCAGGAATAGGACAAGTCCATGCCTACAGAGGCCTTACTGCCTAAAAGGGAACCAGAAGTGTATCCACGTGTGCACAAGGCAGGGGTAAGGAAGCATAAACCAAACGGAAGTGAGGGCTGCAGTGGGACAGAGGAGGGGGTTTCCTCCAGAAGCAGGGGTCCGGGGTTCCTACGGGCCTGGTGTTCTGGTGATTCTGGACCCCTGGGGTGCATGTTTGAGGGGAGACGAGGGGCAGGCCAGGGTGCCCTGGGCCAGGAAGCAGGAAAGACAGCAGACAGAGAGGCTGGGGAATGTCAGGCCCCCAAGGAACAGGGGGATCAGAGCACCCACCACGATCCCCCGATGGTTCGCGTGGAGAGCTCAGAGAGCATCCTCAGGGATTTTGGAATTCCCCTGGGATCAGACACCACACAACAACCTCAGTGACCAGTGGGCAATTCTTTAATTTTGAACAAAATTTATTCTGGTTTAAATTTTAGATGCTCTGTTGAAGGGAGCAGTTACTGACTCGGCATCGGTCCCGGCCGCGTCTTCGCCTTCTTTTACCACCTTCTGCAGCATTTTACTGGGGCCCCGACACAGGTGCCAATCTGTCTCAAGCTTCCAGGGCACCTGATTGGCACACAGATGCCTCTATTGCTAGCACAGCTTAGAGGATTTCTTACTCCTTGAGTAAATCCTAAAAAGAGAGCAAAGAGGGAAAAAACGTGTCAGCAGGAAAAGCGGCATCTCGAGAAGGGCAGCTGTGTGCCCTCTGAGCGAGGCCCTGGGGCTTTCTGCGCTGAGATGCGGACACGACCTCGTGACAACACGATGTGAGTCCAGGACACTGTGGACCAGCTTTCAGACAGAGGCTGACCCTGCCCGGGCTCCGGTGGACCCTCACGTTTCCAGAAGCAGAGGCTGAGGGACGGGGGCATGAGGAGCACGGTTGTGTGTGTGGTCAGCTCCACCACGAGGGCAAAGACCCGGAAGCTCTGCTACATCCACTTTCCGGCCAGGAGTCAGAAGCGGCCTGCAGGCATCTATTTTCACCATCTAGTTTTCCGACTCATGGAGTCAGTCAAATAGTGCAGCTGAGATAGGAGGAAAAGATGCAGCTGAAAGTGTAAGAACTGTTTGAAGAGAACTTACTCTCAAAGTAACTTACAACTGAGAGTGATAATGGTTCGGAAAAAAAAGTTTTGTATCATTGTCTCTACTGACTCAGAGCTCTCAGCGCTGGAGCGAGTCAGCCCCTCTCCTCTTCCCTTTGTGGTTTCCTTCTGACCAGAGGCCTTCCCACTTTCCTCACAGGCTCTCCTCCTCCCTTTGTGGTTTTCTCCTGACCGGTGGCCTTCCAGCTTTCCTCACAGGCTCTCCTCATCCCTTTGTGGTTTCCTCCTGACCAGTGGCCTTTCAGTCTTTCTCACACTCCTTTTCCCTCTTAACCACAAGGCACCTCTGGTCCCTCTAGTTCCCCCAACAGGGATTGAAACCGGGCCCCGGGCACTGAGCGGCCGTCATCCTTACACCCCTGGCCTCTCTCCCTGCCACTGTGTAAGAGTTGGGTTACAGTAATAAACAACACTGATAGACAAGGGCTTCTCAACTTCATTTTGACATCTAATCAGATGTCAGGTCTCAGTCTCCACATCCTCTCTCTCCCTCCTTCCCTCCTTCCTTTCTTCCTACATATTTTCATCCTATTTCTGGAAATATCAAGGGCAAGATGAAAATTAGACATCCGATCCTGAAGAGTGCTTTGGCTGTGCTACCTCCCAGCTGAGGAACGAGGGTCGCATCGTCAGCGACGTGTCCAGGAGGACCTTCCTGCTGAGGAGAGTCAGCACCGAGCGTCCCAAGGGCAGCTCCCGAAGCCCAGGCTCGGCCTGACTCGCCTCTGGGCTTCTCTGGTTGCCCAGAGCTGCCACCCTTCAAGTAGAAAGATGTATAAAGCGACATTCTGTGCTTCTGTCATGGGACAAAATCAAATTTCTTGCTTTTATGAAAAAGATAAAAAGGAGAGTCACTTAACAGAGGCATCTTCTGTTTCCTCCTCATGAAACCAATGAGGAGACGGGCTCAGCAGCTTTGACTCGCTAGAGTGGCTTAGAAACAGCCAGGAACTTTGCAGGGCGGTTCTCAGACCCCTCCCGCTACTAAGGACTCAGCGCTGGCTTCTCAGAAGCATCACAGACGGTGGGTTTAGTCTGACCACGTGTAGATGAGGGTAGCAGGACAGAAGGGGGTAGAAACAGGAGAGAGAGCCCGAGGCTCCGCCCGGGGCTCCCAGGAGCTCACCTGACCCAGCAGACAGGACCAGGAAGAGGAGCGCGAGCAGCAGGTGATGGAGCCTCATGCTGGCGGCCGGAGCTCTGGGGCTGACGCTGGAGAAGAGGCTGCGCTTGTCGCTTTATAAAGGTCCCAGGTTCCGGGAGGAATTCCGCGCTGGCTGTGTATTTGGTTCTTATGAACTGGTTAACTGAGCCTCTATCTGTGTGTCCTGGGAGTGGCCTTTATAGCACAGAGCAGGGTCAGTCACTCTTATGCTAATGAGGCTGTGGAAAACCCCAGAAAAAGCTTTCCTGCTGCCCTTTTGACCAGATGCTTCTCCCTGGAAGTCAGTTCAGCTGTTGGGCAAGGGTGTGGCAAGGCCCAGGGGCCTGTCTCCCCTGGCAGGGGCACAGACTTCTTGGTTAACCTTGGCTTACCCGCTCCCCAGCCCCACCCCCACCCCTCCGGGGCTTTGAATCTGCCCACTGGTTTCCTGTTCAGAAGCACATGGCAACCCACTCCAGTCCTCTTGCCTGGAAAATTCCAAGGATGGAGAAGCCTGGTGGGCTACAGTCCATGGGGTCATAGAGAGTCGGACACGACTGTACGACTCCACTTTCTGTATTTCTTTAGTTCTTTTGGGGAGGAAATGGCAACCAACTCCAGTGTTCTTGCCTGGAGAGTCCCATGGACAGAGGGGCCTGGTGTGCTGCAGTCTGTGGAGTACAGAGATTCGGACACAACTAAACAACTCACACATACACTGTTTTCCTCAAAGGCTCTTTCAGGCCCAAATAGGGACTAACTTGTTCAGAGGCAGTTTCACTCCCTGGGCAAGACTTGCTGACTCCCAGCATCTGCAGAGACAGCCTTGTCCTTTCTGGCCCCTAGGGCCCTGAGGGAAGAGACCCAGTGGTCCCAACCCTCTCGCCACAGCCAGCTAACCTGCTACGGGTTGGCAGCAATAGTCGCCGCCAAAATCTTGGTTTTCTCTGCCCACCGGAGCTGAATAAAACTTGTGGAGACAGAGTTTGGAGCAAACAGAAAGATGGCTTTAACTCTTAAGCTGGCAGAAGGGAGAACACGGTAGGCTCTTGCCTCAAGGAGCCTGTCTCCCCTCCGTTGGGAATCGAGGGCATCATACAATTGGCACTCTCAGTCAGGGGTTGGACATACACCACAAAAGGTGTAGGGGTCCAAATTGCTCTCTTTTTGCACTGTCTGGACACAATCAATAGGCCAGAGTCAGGTAGCTGGTTTTTGGGTCTGGCAGTTGGTCCTGGTGGTTGGGTCCATTGTCCTTTGGGGATTTCATGGCCACTTTCTTCCTGTAATACAGAAGGGGGAAAGCAAACTACTAGGGGGTGGCTTCCAAACAGAGTGTACCATAAAGTTAAGCATCAACATGAGGTAACAGCGCAAAGGAAGGGAAATTAAACTACAAGGGGAGGTTTATAATGCGATAAAGTTAAGTATCAGGATGTGGCTAGAATAATTTAAAGGATAATAGATGCAGAATGTGGCTCATGCATAAATGGAGGGCAATAGGTGCCAGATGTTGTTTGCATAATAGATTAGTCTTCTGATAAGAAGGAACTTGGTTATCAGTGCAGATTGTAGGTTAGGAACAGTTAAAGTGGAGAAAGATGCAAAATGGAAAAAAGAGAGAGAAAACCTTTTCTTAATTCACTGCAACACAATTACACATCAGTCTCATAAAATCTCAGTGGCACACATGATGGGCAGATGGGTGCTACGTTTCCTTTCATCAGAGACAGAGTGGGAGGATGATACTGCCACTGAAGCATCTCCCCAGCCTAGTATCACAAAGGCCCAGCAGTGGGGACCCCTTCACTGGGTTAAGGGGGAGCTCGATCACTAAGTAACATCCCTCACTTAGTAACATCCATCCATCTCAGTGTTGGAGAGACACTGACCTGGCTTTTCAGAAATGCTAAAGCTCAGGATGGAGCTTGCTAAGCAGCTCTGAGTAGAACTCCAAGCCCTTTAGAAATGTGGGTACCCCTGGGTAACCCCATCCTGAAGGAGCCCCCAGAGCTTCAGTCCTCTTCAGGTCCCCCGCTGTGGCTCAGCATCTCACATCTGAGGCTCGGCAAAGCCATGGAGGCTGTCTCAAACAGACAGAGTCCCTGGCTGCACACAGGGATAGGATTTTTCTGATCCAAAATAAGTTGTCTTGATTATGATTCCTTCTGCTTTAGCTCTACATGGTATTTGAGAGAGGTAGACATCATCCACTTATATATATATATATATATATATATATATAATTATCTCTACAGATCCAACCAGTCCATCCTAAAGGAGATCACTCATGTGTGTTCATTGGAAGGACTGATGTTGAAGCTGAAAATCCAATACTTTGGCCACCTCACACGAAGAGTTGACTCATTGGAAAAGACCCTGATTCTGGGAGGGATTGGGGGCAGGAGGAGAAGGGGACGACAGAGGGTGAGATGGCTGGATGGCATCACCGACTTGATGGACATGAGTTTGGGTGAACTCGGAGAGTTGGTGATGAACAGGGAGGCCTGGCGTGCTGCAATTCATGGGGTGGCAAAGAGTCGGACACGACTAAGTGAAATGAACTGACCTGATACATAAGATATATATATATGTATCTGTTTATTTATGGACCTTGCAGTCAAAATCTATGCTACAGGGTCAATTGAGATGCATGCTATAATACTACACTGGAGAAAGAGTGAGAGTAAATTGTTGTCTATGGTGGCTCTTCGTTGAAAATGCTGTTTTTCAGGGAACTCTGCTTAATGTTATGTGACAGCTTGGATGGGAAGGGAGTTTGGGGGAGAATGGATCCATGTATATGCATGGCTGAGTCTCTTTGCTGTCCACCTGAAACCATCACAACATTATTAGTCAGCTATACTCCAATTCAAAGTGTTTTTTAAATGTAATTTTAAAAAATGCTGTTTTCCGGGACTTCCTTGATGGTCCAGTGGGTAAGACTGTACTCCGAAGCATAGCAGGTCAGGGAACTAGATCCCACGTGCCACAACTACGACCTGGTTCAGCCTAAATAAATAAACAAAATAAAAATTGGTGTGTTTTAATAATCTATGGTTTGCAACACAAATTTTTTTTTTTTCTTTTAAGGAAGCTGATGATGCAATTTTATGTGTAAGACCGGGCATGATTTTTCATAGAAGGAAGTTTCCGTAAGGCTGGCAGGGTGCCATGGTGACTTTCAAGGGAGTTTCTTGCCACAGTTCCTCACCAGTGGGACATGGCCCTTGTCAGGAATTCCACAATTGCAGTGGCTTATTCTTCCTTGGCAAGGTCTAAAGATGACACCTTTGCAGCTATCTTAATCTGGAGATAAAGCCCAGGGGCATCTCTGTCCATCAGATAAGGGTCCTGTTGTTCAGCAAGGAGGTCACACACGCAAGAAACCACGGGGTGGCTCACCAGAAACCAGAGATGGCTTAACATAAGATAGAGGGAAGGGTTCATTGTAGGTAAAGTCTAAATGGATTATTAGTTTTCACAGGTTCAAAGCCAAACAAGGCCATGTGGATCATGGTTGCTTCATGTCTGAGCTGAGAGGTAACTCGGGGTTTCATTCTTTAAAGGGAAGATAAATGCTGTGTCCCCAATCCTTTAACCTGTGAGTTGGAAATTGAGGCAGTGTCTTTCCGGGAAAGCACATCACTTCCTCAGGCAAGAAGGGGTTTTCCAGTCCTACAGATAAGGTTTTGAAGAGCAGAGCCCTTCACATCTATGAGTCCACAAACACAGGTGTTGTCAGCACGGAGCCCTGGGTGTTAATGGGCAGAGGCCGTTGTCCCCAGTTCCCTTCTCCTGTGGACGGGGCAGGCGCCATGACTTTTGACTGTCACGTGGGGACCTGTCCTCAGAAGGGGACTAGGGCTGGGTCCAATGCTATGCTCCCCCACTGACACTTTTAGTAGTTTTTTCTTTGAACTTGTCCCACACTTATATTTTGCAATGAACCTTGTTCAGTAGCTGGCCACTTATATTCAGGTTATCTCTTTGAGTTCCCCTAAACAAACCCGCCAGGTAGCTATGACCCAAGTTTTATACAAGATGGTCCTGAACAAGAAAGCCATGTCTGAGGCCACAGGCAAAACTAACTTAAAAAGTCAATTAAAATTGGCTGCAAATCCAACAAAAAGGTGTGTCCAAGGCCTCAGCCTGCTAAGTGGCAGTGGTGTGACTTGGAGCAAAATCAGCCTCTCTTCACAGGGTCCTGCCTGCCGCCTGCAGCCAGCACAGCGTCCTGAGAACTTCGCCAGGGCATTCTCCTGTAAGGCGAGAGCTCCCATGGCGCTGTCCAAGGCCGGCTATCCGGTGCAGATGAGACCAGAAGTGGGCGGGCACAACCTCTAAAAGAATGACGGGGACTTCCCTGGTGGTCCAGTTGCAAGAATCTGCCTTGCAACGCAGGGGATGTGGGTTCAGTCCCTGGCCTGGGAACTAGAATTCCACATGAAAGAAAGAAAGTGAGGTCGCTCAGTTGTGTCCAACCGACTCTTTGCGACCCCATGGACCTTGGCCCACCAGGCTCCTTCGTTCATGGCATTTTCCAGGCAAGAACACTGGAGTGGGTTGCCATTTCCTTCTCCACTTGCCATGGGGCAGCTAAACCAGTGTGCTGAGATGAACATCCTGCATACCGCAACTGAGACTTGAAGTAAATATTTTTTCTTAATCCCTTTTTAATGCGGCAGCTAGGTAACACACCCAGAGGCACTGTGACAGTTCCAAGGCTGATCATAAAGGCCTAAAAGTGGATGCTGACCCAGTTGCTGGAAATCCCCGCCCTTTCCGCAAAATAGCTGGCGTACTCCTCCCCCTCATTAGCCTATGAATAGACCCACCCCTATAAACACTGACAGCCCCATACCCTGGTGCTGCGCTTGCCCTCCAGGATGGCCAACACTCTCTGTGTAGAGTGTTTCTTCCCTGGATTGACCTTCTTTCACTTCACCGTGATTCGCTCTTGAATTCCTGCTTGTGTGAAGTCACATACCCACACCTGGTGGCCATCCCAGAGACTCGGACATGACCTGGGATGTGACCATCCTCTCACCCCACTCTCTTGCCCACAGCACTGCTGCCATCTCCTCCAGCCTCAGAGCTCCCTGGAGCGTTAGAAGAACCCCGTCTTTTCAGGTTGTTCATTGTTTCCTTTGCTGTGCAGAAGTGCTCAGTTTGATGGATCCTACCGTCTAGCTTTGTCTTTGTGACTTGTGCTTTTGGTGTCAAGCTCAAAACCATCCTTGTGGAGACCCATGCCTAAGAATTTTTCTCCTATGCTTTCTTTTAGGAGTCGTGTGGTTTTTGTAAACCATTAATCTATCTTGCGTTGAATTTTGTATATGATATAAGAGATCTTACTTGCTCAACCACTGACGGAACTTGTGCCCCCTGCGTTGAAAGCTAGGGATCTTAACCACTGGATTGCCAGGGAAATTCCAATTGTAATTGCTAATTTGTCTGTTTCTCCACTTATTCCTATCAGATTTCCTTAAGAATTTAAACTTCCTTTGCTAAGTACATTTTGATTCAGTAATCATATGTATTCTTGATGAATAAACATTTTATCATTAGGATAAGTACCCCTCTCTATATCTGGTCCTTGTCCTAGAAGTTACTTGACTGTGTGCCACGCTTAGTCACTCAGTCGTGTCTGACCCTTTGTGACCCCATAGACTGTAGCCTGCCAGTCTCCTCTGTCCATGGGGATTCTCCAGGCAAGAACACTGGAGTGGGTTGCCATACCCTCCCCCAGGACATCTTCCCAAACCAGGAATTGAACCTAGGTCTCCCACATGGCAGGCAGATTCTTTACCATCTGAGACACCAGGAAGCCTGTCAGTTAACCAATATAGCCTCCTGTGTTTTCTTTAAATTAATGTTTCCATAGCATATCTGTTGTCTCAACAGTGAAGAATCTGCCTGAGATGCAGGAGATGCAGAGACATGTTTTTGATCCCTGGGTGGGAGAGATTCCCTGGAGGAGAGCATGACAACTCACTCCAGTAATCTTGCCTGGATGATTCCATAGGGGTCACAAGAGTGTTGGACACGATTGGGTGTCTAAACAACAGCAGCAGCATATCTGTTTTCATCCTTTCGTTTTAAATCCATTTGCCTTTATATTTGATAGCTCAAGTGGGTTTTTTTTTATAGATAATTGATATCTGATTCTTGTTTTTGTTGTCTTTTTTCTTTTTTTTTTAACTGAAATGATCATCTCTTTCCTTAAGATAGTGTCTAGAATCTTAGCATCGCAGTTTATCCCATAAGGCTGAACCAAAATTCCATCTAGTATCATAGACTTCATTTTTCAGAGCAGTTTTAGAATTTAATGAAAGGCACAGTGTTTTCCCCTATGCTATCAGCAATTCCACAGTCCACAGAATGGCAAAGAGTCAGACACAACTGAAGTGACTTAGCACACAGGCACACAGCCCTGATCCTGAAGCCCATTACTGGTTTTCTGTCCAGAAGTAAAGATGTCTGCACTCTCTGAACTTTGACCCCTCTGTCTTCGACTCAGAAGAATTGTTAGTCTGTTTGGGTTCTTGTTCTTGCTTTAGGCCTGGAAATCTGTAGAGGCTGGAGATGTCATAAGTCTCACTTCACTTGTTTTCTTTTCTTTTTTTTTAAATGGTTGAGCACAGACATTTAAAAAATTTAATTAGCTACTTCATTAATTTGGCTGCCTTGGACCTTAATCATGGCAGGCAAAATCTAGTTGCAGCATGTGGGATCTAGTTCCCTGACCAGGGGTGAACCCAGGCCTCCAGCGTTGGGAGCACAGAGTCCCAGCCCCAGACCGCCAGGGAAGTCCCTCACCTCACCTGTTTTCTGCTCTCCTCAATTACGGTCCTGCATTGCTTGTGCCAGAGTCTGAATCAGTAGTTTCCCAGGTTTTGCCTGGTTCCTTAGTTGTGTACTGTAGGAGGGCAGCATACAGTCCCAGCATGTCCTTTTTTTTTTTTTTTTTTTAATGCTGAATTGTGGGGGTCCAAGTTCTTATTTGAGTGTTTGCCCTTTCTTCCTGAGAACTCAGTTCCTTGACTGGGGACTCTTGTTGGGGGTGATGGGCCTGCCACCAGGTTTGCTGGAATCATTTTTGTATCAACCTCCAGAGACCACTAAATAGTTACAGTGCCTTGGAATTTAATTCAGCTCACATAAGGGAGGACATGGCAACCCACTCCAGTATTTTTGCCTGAAGAATGTTATGGACAGAGGAGCCTGGTGGGCCCCAGTCCATGGTATTAGAGTAAACACTTGTTGAGTAGCTTTTCTGTTAAAACACTTGGGCCAGGAGTGATTAAGTGATGAAGTGCCCTTCAAAATCCTGCAACCAAATATGGAGATTGGAAATATGCAAATGTAGTGAATGTAAAAATTAAGCAGGACTCAGAGATGGAGCAGTCAAATCAGAACCCTTTTAAAAGGAAAGATCATATTTGTTGGGGAAACAAATATGTGTTTTTAAGAAGGAGGTAGAATTTGAGGTGCCCCTGAGAGATGGGTTTGGAGACATAGCTGCAGGAGAGATTTTGTCCAGGCCTGAGGTCAGTTAGAGCAGAGGCAAGAGTGAGAGGAAAGCTGAAGGCAAAGTCGAGGAGAAGACAGGGTCCCCATGACTCTGAGCTGGAAAGTGCTCAGAAGGACCTGGGATGACCCTCAGGGATGCCCTGAAGTTTCAGAGATGGATTTGATGGGGAGATGCTATGACAGATGGACAGACTGCGAAGCTCAGATGGGTGACAGAAGGCAAAGGAAGTGTTTCAGAAAGAACAAGTGGTCCAGCCTCATTGTGGGGTGAAAGTTGTGAAAGAGGAATAAAATCTGACCATCTTTGGAACCTCAGTTGAGACGTTCATGTGGCTTCCTCTAGGGATTATACTTTATTTAGTTAAAGGGGAGTCATTAACACTTTCTAAGTTGCCTGTTTGGTAACAACTAGCACAATAAACAGAATGTTAAAAAATAATCATGAAAATAATCAAGCTTCTAATTTTTTGTAAAAAGTCTTTAATTTGATTTGGCTTCTGGAGTCCATAAGGAGGCATTTTCCCACTATGCTACTTTCTCCTCGTGTTGCTGGATTTTTCATTTCTTCTTCCGGCAGCATTTTCGGCCACTCAGGGAACAGCGGCCTATCTGTTCCTCCTTTGGAAGGCAGCCAATCAGAGCACACCGGCCGCTTCTTATTTTGCAATAATACTTTTGTAACCCGCTTATGATTCTGCCATTGCCTGCGGTGAAGAAACGGAGCACACGAAAGGTTTTAGGAAGGCCAAGGTGCAAGTCCAAGGCTTTGGAATCCCTCTAAGTTATCTGTTGCCATTTTTTGTTCTTTTATGTCTTTTTCCTTTTTCTTTACCATCTGGAGTAAAGAAGGTGGGGCTAGCTACTAACAATGATTCTGTGGGTCAGCTCAGCTGAGAAAGTGGTGTGACCGTGGCAGCCCCTTTGTGAACTGACACCTGGGAGGCAGGGGCCACAATGGTCCCCCGGGTCCTTAAGAGGCTGAAAGACTGTACCTCCAACCGCTAAGCTAGTCAAAAGGAACCTGTGCTTCTGTCCTCAGATTAAGTTCATTTTTCCTGTTGGCATTAAAGATTTACATCACTTTCTTCCTGTCTCATGAACAGGTATAATAATCCTCCCATGTAGGGATGGTTTGTGAGCTGATTAGTCTCTTAAGAGTGAATCAGAAGGGATGGAGACCCTCCTTTGAGCTTCTTGATGGTCTTTGTCAAAAAAGAAAAAAAAAGAGAGAGAAACTGGTAATGTCTAGTTCCCATACAATAAATCTACTTTATCTAAAATTCCCAAATGAATGGAGAGGGCTGACTCTGACTGACAAATTCTCAATCCATTAAGCCCTCTCATTTCCCAGCGCATCTTACCTGGAACAGGCAGCAAGAACAAGAAGAGCAACGCAAAGAGAAGGTAGTAGACCCTCATGGCTGGCTGGCTTCCCAGGTGAGACTGGACAGGACAATGTGCTCGCTCACTTTATAAAGGCTCCAGGTCCGCAGCCATGGGGAGAAGCATTCATCAGCTGCAATTCCTGTAATATTACTGTGATGACAATATGATGTATTTCCTGAAGCTTCATGCCAAGGTCCCTTACAAATCAGACCACGCCCATTCCCCCCAGGAGTTAATTACAAACCTCAGGGAGACTCAGAGCCTGATGTGAGCACAGGCCTGTTCTGATGCCTCTGAGCTCTGGGTGCTCGTGTGGGGCTGGCTCATGTCTGACTGTCTGAGACGGGAAAGACCTGCCCACTCCTGGATGCAGTCCTGGGGCGTGTAGCTGGGAGCTCACCTGTGTCCACTGTGGTCTTCTATGCTTTTGCCTTCATCCTAAAGTCCTGGGAGAGTCTGAGCCCCATCAGTCCAGTCTAAGGCTGGTGTATTCAGAATCTAGGTGTAAAGTGGGGCTGGGTCACGCCCTGAGCCTGCATGGATACGCCCGAAATGGAATCAGCTTTTAAGTAGTGTGGGAAGGGAGGGAAAGTGGGATGCATTCCAGAGACTCTGCCCTGTGTCCTTGGCCTGTGATGGAGTGCTCAGGTCAAACACAGCTTATACTTTACTGCGGTCTGAAAACCACCAAATTCATGAGTCAGGAAGGTGTCTCATTTTCCCTCATCAGAGAGAGATGGATGTGTCCTCACTGATGTGTCCTCACTGATGGTATCCAGGCTGATGTGTCCTCACTGATGGTATCATATCACTCCCTCTACAAACCAGAGACTTTAGAAGATATATTTATGCCCCCAGTTCCAGCTGGATCATGACATTCAAGGAGGTTGAGGATCAGGGATTTCCACTGGATAGAGATTCGATGTTTAGGAAGACAACTGCCTTTTAAAAAATTATTAGTCTTAATTAAATTTACGGACTCTGATCACAGGGTTATACTCAAGAGGTTATTTTCTTGGAAGCTGAAGTCCCCATGGTGGTGGTTGGCTATTACTTTGTGTGAAAGCAGTTGTAACAGATCCACCAGGGTTCTGGGGTGAAGCCCAGGGTCTAGGACTGTGGGTTCAGACTCCTGTTGTACATATTGGATTCTGTAAGCAAACTCTGAACTCTTACCATAGATAAAGTACCATGGGCTTGGGGTAGGTGAGGGGATAGAAGGGTGAAATGCAGAGGGGCCAGTTCTGCATCTTTCTCTCAGGGAACTCCCATGTAGACTGACACACAGCCAACTAAACCATAGAGAGTGAATTTTAACAAAAGGCCGTAATAGGGGTGCACAGGACCATGGAAATGCAGAAGCAATGTAATTCATACTGAAAGGCAAGTTTGAAGCAAAGATTTAAGAAAAATTTGGAGTAATTGCACTTCATATCTTTAAAATCTAACTTTCCTCATCAGTTCAGAATATGAGACAAAGTAGGCATTTTTATATTAATTAATTAAATGAAATACAGTTGATGTACAATATTTTATGTTACAGGTGTACAATATTGAGATTCATGCTTTTTAAACTATAACATATTGGCTAGATTCCCCATATGTTGTACTATATTTCTTTGTAGCTTATTTTATACATAACAGTTTGTAGCTCTTACTCTGCTACCCGAATGTTGCCCTCTGCTCCTTCCTCCCCACAATGGTAGCCACTAGTTTGTTCCTTATATCTGTGAGTCTTCTTTTTTTTTTGGTTATGTTTGATAGTTTGTTACATTTTTTATATTCCACACATACCCAGCTTCACAGGTCATTTGTCTTTCTCTGTCTGACTTATCTCACTGAGCATAATATCCTCCAGTCCATTCAAGTTGCCGAAAACGGCAAAGCTCTGTTATTTTTTATGACTGAGTAGTATTCCATTGTGTACAAATGCCACATCTTCCTTGTCTATTCATGGACAGGGAGGCTGCTTCCATGTCTTGGCTACTGTAAATAATACTATAACAAACACTGGGTGCATGTATCTTCTCAATTAGTATTTTTAGTTTTTTGAATATATACCCAGATGGGTCATATGGCATTTCTACTTTTAGTTTTTTGAGAAACCTCCATCCCATTTTCTATGGTGGCTGCACCAATTTGCAGTCCCAAAGGCAGACACGTTTAAATATGGAAGGAGCTAAGTGTGGCACTGGCGGGCACTCATACCTGGTCTCTCGTGAGATAAAAGAGAGGGTGGCTGGGGTGTTATAGAGAATTAGAACCAGCTCTCAGCCCAGGCTCAGGGCTGGCATCATCAGAGCTCCAGTTACCTGCGATGACATACTTTTCTTGGAGACCAGACCTCCACGTGAACCCTGAGTCTAACCTGTCCCTTCAAAGACAGGAGACCTTTCTATAGCAACACAACTGTTTAATCAGAGGTTCTCTGAGAGTGGAAGCCACGTTTTCTTGTCAGCTAATTTGGAAGCTGGGTGCTGGGGAGTGGGCTATGGCTATGGTACCTGCCCC
The DNA here is from genome assembly GCF_963930625.1 of Muntiacus reevesi. NCBI lineage: Eukaryota > Metazoa > Chordata > Mammalia > Artiodactyla > Cervidae > Muntiacus > Muntiacus reevesi. The sequence goes on along the minus strand of NC_089258.1, from coordinate 49,406,704 downwards.
ACTCACAGAATGAATTTTGAGGAACATTTCTGTATATTAAGATGTTTCTAAAAGTTGGGTGGAACTTTTTGTGGTGGAATATTCACACATCAGAAGAGTGAGACTGTTCACTTCTCTACCCTGGGGAACCACTGCTAACTCTGGTTTGCCTCCTTTTTGTCTTATTGTATCATTTTATGCGTCACAAATACTTCTGGCCTCTCAATTAATAGGTGCACATTTACTGTTGAATAATTAATATATACCTATAAGTCTGACATTGACAAGAACTGGGGCCATGCCCCAGGCCCAGGGGCTTGAGTCTCTGGGCTCAGAGATGCAGACCCTCCCAACCCTCCTGCAGGACCTGCTGGGTTTTTTCCTGGTGACTCTGAGCCAGCATTTTTAAAAATTTGGTGTTGATTAGGTTGAGAGAGGAGAGACTTATTTTCTCTCAGATCAGACTTCTCCTAATCTCCTCTAATCCTTTTTTTGTTTTTAACTCTGTTTTTGAAATCTGGAGCAGAGATTTGGTTGATCAAAGTTTCTGGTCCAACAGAGACAGACTCACAGACTTAAAGAACAAACATGTGGTTGCCAGGGGGAAGGATGGGGGAGGGCGGTGGGGGAGTTTGGGATGGACATGTACACACTGCTGTATATAAAATGGATAACCAAGAAGGTTCTACTGTATATCACGGGGAACTCCGCTATATGTTATGTAGCATAACATAACATATGGATGGGAGGGGAGTTTGGGGGAGAATGAATACCTGTGTATGTATGACTGAGTCCCTTTGCTGTCCACCTGAAATTATCACAGCATGGTTAATCGACTATATTCCAATACAAGATTAAAAGTTTAACTTAAAAAGTTTGGGGCCCAAAGGCAATACCATGTAATTCTCAGTGCTATCGTTTATTATCTGGGTTTACTTGAATAAGTTTCATAAACTCTTTGACCATCTGTACCTCAACAATAAAGTACAAAGAGTAATAAATATTCTGTTTAATCCACAGGGAAAGTCCTATGAGTTAATGATATGAAATTGGCTTGTAAACTGCAAATTACCATGTAGCCCGTGGATCACCCATGTGGCCCTGGGGAGGAATGACCAGTGAGGGCTGGTGAGCAATAGTAAGACAGCTTAAAGACTGTGGCATGGGCTCCTCACAAGGGAGCTAGGACTTCCCTTCTTTATCTTAATACAGTCTAAGTGGGACTCAGTCACTCTCCTCTGCAGCCATTTAAAATGGTCATGACCACTGCTATTTGTCAGCAAGGATAAGCATTAACCCAGTTTTGCAGATGAAGAAACTGAGGTTCAGAGAGGTTGAGTGACTTTCCCTGGGCCACCCAGCTAGTTAATGGCAGTGTTGTAGGGAACTACATGCATTTCCCACGCTTTCCTGCCTCTAGGCACCATGTAGATTTGCCAAAGGGAGAAGACACCGGTAGAAAATGAGAAGGCAGGAACTGGTAAGAAGCCAAGGTAATCATCTTCCTGAGCTTCTGAAGGCATCTCCTCTGTGCTTCCAGTTTTGGCCAGAATGCTGCTTCATCCGAGGGCCTGGCTTTCATCAGGCAGGTTCACCAGGACCCCAGCTTCTGTCAGGTGCTCCCTGTCCCAGGCTCTGGGAAGGTTACCTCCTTTCTCACTCTGTCCCTCTGGTCCCAGGGATAATAGTGTCTTTATGCTATTGCAAAAAAATTTTTTGGCCGCACCATGTGGCTGTGGGATATTGGTTCCTGAATCAGGCCCCGGGGAAGTGAGAGCTCAGAGTCCTAAGCCCTGGACCACCAGTGACTTCCCTGCTGTTGCAAATTATGAGGTGACTCCCCATACATTTATTTGATTTTTCAGCTCTCCGATCACCTCTATAACCAATTGTCTATAGTAAACTCCTCCCTTTTGAGGTCCTTACATTTATTTCAACTTATCATATTTTCTTCAGTTGTTGAATTTTGACTGTCTTCTAAGACCGCAGGGCTTCCCTGGTGGCTCAGATGGTGAAGAATCTGCCTGCAATTCGAGAGACCCAGGTTTGATCCCTGGGTCAGGAAGATCCCCTGGAGAAGGAAATGGCTATGCACACCAGTATTCTTACCTGGAGAATCCCATGGACAGAGGAGCCTGATGGGCTACAGTCCATAGAGTTGCTAAGAGCTGGATCAAAGTCATGCTCTAAATCATAGCAATATTGACGTTCTATTCATTCTTCCCCTTGTGGTGGCGATACTGTGTTGTCTCCAGCTAGAATGACACTTGGCTACACTCTCCCTCCTATCTACTTTATCAGAATCTTAAGATTCAGCATCCAGTGGGAGCTTTGAGACAATGACATGGAGTTGCCAGTTGCTACCAACTTATTGTGGTCCTTTGTTAAAGCATGTCAGAATTGTGTGCTTTCTGTTATAGGTGTGTATGTGAGGCAGTTTCTAGAATTTCAATTTATCACTGTTATTTTAGCTTAATTAATTTTCTCCAAAAGAATCTAATGAAGAAAACAGGAGAAATAAAGCCTTTCCTTAACTATGTAACCATAGACTGCCTTTTGGGCTTCTCAGGCGGTACAGTGGTAAAGAATCTGCCTGCCAGTGCAGGAGATGTAAGAGACTCAGGTTCAATCCCTGGGTCAAGAAGATTTCCCACTGAAGGTAATGGCAACCCACTCCAGTATTCTTGCCTGGGAAATCCCATGGACAGAGGAGCCTGGCGGGCTACAGTCCAGGTCACAAAAGAGTTGGACACGATTGAGAATGCAAGGAAACATAGACACCTTTTACTTCTGGGGGAGTGGCAAATTGTAGGTGCTCAGTCTGGGGCTCTTTATGGAGGTATTTAGTTTTGTTAGTAGTTTGGCCTCCGTGAAGGTTGAAAAATCAGCTTAGCACTTTGTCCCATCCCCCTGCTTTATGCATTAATATATCTGCCTATCTCCCAAAGGATCTGAACTGCTTTAAAAGATATTGTCTTCCCTTCAAATTCACACCAGAGAACTACAGTTCAACATGAGGAAGTGGACCCAGCGAGAACAGGCTATATCTCACACTACCTGACTGAGCTGTTAGTCTCCACCAAACCCCCTGGGTGTGGACCAGTATTTTATATCATCTTCAGACAGCAAGTATTCTTGGCATTCTTGCATATTCCAGGCATGAGTAAACATTGCTGACCCTCTAAGATTTCTGAAAATACTCTTGAACTGTGAACATTTTATTTGACATTTCGCTTCATCCACTGTATCAAAATAAAAGGAAATATCAATAGAAGGTGAAGGGAGGAAGTAAAAAGAAAAAACAAGTGTGGGAGTGAGGGATGCCTGGATCACCGTGAGTCATGGACTCGTGATCTGGTTGATGAGGCTGAGCAGAATCAGAGGCACACTGCTCTCCTCAGGAGCCAGGGCACATGGTGTGGAAACAGAGCAAGTCAGGGAACAGTCAATAGTCTAACGTGGGCAGGTGGACAGCATGGGGACAAGCCTGCCTTGATTCGGAAGACAAGGGGACCATGACAAGAATTCATGATGACGTAGATCTAAGACATAACTTATCTAACATGCTGAGGTCACCAACGTCTACCTCCACACCCACCATGCCTGACCTTCATACAGCTATCCCCTACTCCTCTGAACGTGGACCACTGTAAGCTAGCCAGATCCACTGATTCCTCACCACTGCCTTGATTTGATAAAGTCTTCAGGATTTTACTCCTGGGTTCAGCAGACACAGAGATACTTGTTAGCTTTGAGAAAGGGCAAATAAACTAACAAAGTGAGTCCACGTCCATAGTCTGCATTAACTCTGCATAGAGAGCTCCTCTAGGTGCTACTTGAGCCACAAGTCCAAATTCTATCAAATTACCCTAACTGACTTTGCTTCAAGTGATAGCTGTGCTTACTTGAAATTGCCTAAGAATATTACAAGAAGAAAAAATGAGAGCCATTGCATAGGGGAGAGAACCTCTCAGGACAGAAGAGGCAGAAGCTTATTTTGTCTCCATTATCAAACTTCCTAAGAGTGGTCTATACCACTACATATTCCCTCAACCTATTGGTCCTAAATTTATTGCTTTCTGGCATCTGTTTCAAGAAATTCGTCAAAGGCACCCTTTCCAAGTTCAAAAATGACCTTGACATCGCCAAACCAACGGTTTCTTTGTCTGTAATCCTTTGACTTGATTTCTTTTCAATATGTGATTTGTGGCACTATGTTCAGTTTTGAAACCTGTCCATCTACTTCAACTCAACATCCAGAAAACTTTGTGGATGGTTAATCTATATTAGGACCTTGGGGCATGATGACTTAAAAGATAAAAGACATACACTTTTCATATCTGCTCTCTTTTGATGGTTGTTTTTGATTCATTATGGGACTTTTCTTTTTTCTGTTCTCTAAGCCTCAAAGGGCTTCCCTGGTGGCTCAGACCATAAAGATTCTACCTGTAATACAGGAGACCTGGGTAGATTCCCTGGGTTGGGAAGAACCCCTGAAGAAGGAAATGGCAACCAACTCCACTATTCTTGCCTGGAGAATTCCATGGACAGAGCAGCCTGGTGGGCTACAGTCCTTGGGGTCACAAAGAGTTGGACACAACTGAGCGACTAACACTTTCACTTTCACTTTCAAGCCCCTAAAAGAGAGTATCTTCAAGAATTTAACATTATCATAATGATGATAATAATGATGATCACCATCATGATAGCTGATATTTGTTGAGCACAGACATTTTTTGTCCCAGATACTCTGCCTAGAAGTTTATATGCATTTATTTCATGTGAATCGTGCAATAATTCAATAAGGTTAATATAACTTTCTGCATTTCATATATGAAGAAGCCACAACATAGAGAGGATAGATAAGGTACCCCATCATCTTTATATATTGAATATTAAAGTTTTACTTCTGGTCCTCTTATTGCTGCACATAATCCCTGGGATGTGGATTATCCATGTCTCTATACAGATGGCTTCCATCTTTATCACTACTCTGGACCACTCTCTCAATTTTCTGATCTTTACATCTTTTTAAAGAGCACTGCCTCCAGGGACCCTATCATCACCTCAGCATGTAATCTTCCATCATCTTGGCTTTTCAATTGCTTGGCAATAGAAGGCGGAAATTAAAATCTTTCTGATTCTTCTCTTTTCCCAATTATTCAAATGCAATCTGTGTGTCCAGTCAATTCATCCCACACGTGTTTGCATAATGTATTAATACAAAACCCAGACTAAATGCCAACTCTTCCTGATGCTGGCCACCCTGGCTGAAAGTGCTTGCTCCTTACTTTGCATTCATGCAGGGCATATTTTGTAACACACTTGGAGCTACTGCCTAACTCCTTAGTAAATGTCATATCCTATCACTATTTGTGGACCTTTCTTATCAGCTTTAATAGTGCCTTTTTATTTGTGTCCTTGTGTTAATGAGAAAGTACTCATGTCCTACATTGCTTTCATCCTTGGAATAATTTGAGGTATTTTCAACTAAGAAACTTAGGGAAAAAAACTATTACAAAGGAGAAATAATACCAGAAGAGTTAGGAAATAGAGATTATCAGCAGGTAATGCAAAGTCAACAAAGGATTTACAAAGGAAAACAATCCGAACAAATTTACATTTTAGCAAACAAAATTTACAGCAAATATAATACAGGTTAGAGGATTATGAGGCTAAAGGTCAGGAAACTAAGAGCTGAACTGAGGACTGTTTAGTTACCCCCAAAAGCAATGGGATAAAGAGACAGACTTGAGAGCGAGAAGCACCTAAGAGGTAGAATACGAAGTTGGTAGGACTGAGCATGCGAGAAGGAATTAGGAGTGAGACAAAGCAGACTCGGGAGACCACCAGTGTTCTGCACAGGGGACAGGTAAATGGAATTGTCATCAACATGCAGAGATAATCAAGCTGGTGACTCCCGGTGGGCGTGAAGGAAAACACGCTCTGGAGAGAGAGCCAGGCTAGAGATGTGACACCTTTTAACAGGCTCCAACTTGTTCAGGAATCTGAAGGCTTAGTAGTGATGGGGAGTAGTGTGCATTTTTCCAGAGTCTAAAATCACACCCAACAAGGTGGGTCTACTCTCCTGACTCCTGAGGGCAAAATCGAGGATAATACCTCAAACATTCATGTAAGTCTCCTCAAAGATTTCCTCCTACCCATCTGACAGCAATGTTTTCATTCCAAGTAGAATGAAGTGTGCAGGAAGCTTTACTTTCTGTTGATACTTTTATACTTTAATCCGATTCTTTGTATTTCACCCTCAGCCGCAGTGAAAACTTACCTGACAGCAACTCTTGCCACTAGCCTACCCAGTCTGCTGGCTGCTTCCTCGAGCAGGAATTTTGGGGTACAGGTGGTCCTTAGTAAAAAGACATGTAGTAAACTCATTAATGGGTAGGGACTGCAGGGAGGAAAAGAGGAAACCTCAGGGAAAACTTGTGAAAACATAGGGTTTTTGCCACTAGTATATAAAAACTGAAACTTGAAATGAACCTGTCGGCTGTTGCTAAAATAAGCTATGGGAAACCATCTAAGACTTTACACATAATGACTGGCACCTACTGAACTGTTACGTACTTAGCACTGTAATTCTTGCTATAATGCACTTTTTGTGACCCCCCCCCCAAAAAAATGCACTTCATTTGTGAAGTCAGTGTTACAATCTGGATTTTAAGAATAAGGAAATTGAGGTTGAGAAAAATGAAGTAAGCTGGTAAAATTCAAGTTTGGAGTTCAGGCCCATTAGGGTCATGGGCATGCATGCCCAGTCAGGTTTGACTTTTTTGTAAGCCCATAGACTGGAACCTTCCAGGCTCCTCTGTCAATAGGATTCTCCAGAATACTGGAGTGAGTTGTCATTTCCTTCTCTGGGGGATCTTCGCTACCCAGGAATTGAACCCAAGTCTCCTGCAGAGAAGGATCTGGGGAACTGAAAAAAGGTCAATTTTCATTCCAATCCCAAAGAAAGGCAATCCCAAAGAATGCTCAAACTACTGCACAATTGCACTTATCTCACACCCTAGTAAAGTAATGCTCAAAATTCTCCAAGCCAGGCTTCAACAATACGTGAACTGTGAATTACCAGATGTTCAAGCTGGTTTTAGAAAAGGCAGAGGAACCAGAGATCAAATTGCCAACATCCACTGGATCATTGAAAAAGCAAGAGAGTTCCAGAAAAACATCTATTTCTGCTTTATTGACTATGCCAAAGCCTTCGATTGTGTAGATCACAATAAACTGTGGAAAATTCTGAAAGAGATGGGAATACCAGACCACCTGACCTGCCTCTTGAGAAATCTGTATGCAGGTCAGGAAGCAACAGTTAGAACTGGACATGGAACAACAGACTGGCTCCAAATAGGAAAAGGAGTACATCAAGGCTATATATTGTCACCCTGCTTATTGAAGATATATGCAGAATACACCACGAGAAACGCTAGGCTGGAGGAAGTACAAGCTGGAGTCAAGACTGCCGGGAGAAATATCAATAACCTCAGATATGCAGATAACACCAGCCTTATGGCAGAAAGTGAAGAAGAACTAAAGGGCCTCTTGATGAAAATGAAAGAGAAGAGTGAAAAAATTGGCTTAAAGCTCAATATTCAGAGAACTAAGATCATGGCATCTGGTCCCATCACTGCATGGCAAATAGATGGGGAAACAGTGGAAACAGTGTCAGACTTTATTTTTCTGGGCTTCAAAATCACTGCAGATGGTGATTGCAGTCATGAAATTAAAAGACACTTGCTCCTTAGAAGGAAAATTATGACCAACCTAGACAGCATATTAAAAAGCAGAGACCTAACTTTGTCAACAAAGGTCCATCTAGTCAAGGCTATGGTTTTTCCAGTGGTCATGTATGGATGTGAGATTTGGACTATGAAGAAAGCTGAGCGCAGAAGAATTGATACTTTTGAACTGTGGTGTTGGAGAAGACTCTTGAGAGTCCCTTGGATTGCAAGGAGTTCCAACCAATTCATCCTAAAGGAGATCAGTCCTGGGGGTTCATTGGAAGGACTGATGCTGAAGCTGAAACTCCAATACTTTGGGCACCTGATGCGAAGAGCTGACTCATTTGAAAAGACCCTGATGCTGGGAAAGATTGAGGGCAGGAGGAGAAGGGGACAACAGAGGATGAGATGGTTGGATGGCATCACCAACTCAATGGATATGGGTTTGGGTGGACTCCGGGAGTTGGTGATGGACAGGGAGGCCTGGTGTGCTGCAGTTCGTGGGGTCACAGAGAGTCGGGCATGACTGAGTGACTGAACTGAACTGAACTCCTGCATCTCCTACATTGCAGGTGGATCCTTTACCCACTGAGCCACCTGGGAAGCCCCATTAGGGTCACAGAGAGTGCTAAATATGTATTTTACTACTTGAGGTCATTACAACTATGCTTTTTGTATCCATCTTTTTGTCAAAGGTTTTGTGAGTAGGATTTCCCAATGGAAGGGTGAATGACCGTATGTGGTGGAAAATGAGCAGAGAAGGACCTGGGGAACTGAAGTTAAACCTCATCCACTCGACCCAAACCATAGAGCTGTTTTGAGATTTCCCATTTAACTCTCTTATGGAAGTATTGGGCTTTCCAGGTGGCGCTAGTGGTAAAGAAACTGCCGACACAAGAGCTGTAAGAGATGCAGGTTCAATTCCTAGGTTGGGAAGATCTCTTGAGGAGGGCATGGCAACCCACTCCAGTATTCTTCCCTGGAGAATCCCAGACAGTGAAGCCTGGGAGGCTACAGTCCGTGGGGTCGACACGACTGAAGTGACTCAGCACGCCAGCACACAAATAGAAGTACCACTGTGACATTCATAATGCCAGAGCCCCATGAGAAATTTAATCAAATGATGAATTTGGCATCTCCATCTCGATATTCCATATTTTCAAAAATATCTTATGATTGCATACATCAGAAATCAGAAAACTGGGAATTTGCTGGTGGTTCAGTGATTAAGACTCTGTGCTTCCATTGCAGATTGTATGGGTTCAGTCCCTGGTTGAGGAATGGAGATCCCACATACCGTGTGGCATGGACAAATTTTTTTTTTTAAAAAGAAACCCAGAAAACTTTTTCTGTAAAAGCCTGGACAACACGTAATTTTAGGCTTTGCTGGTCATATGCTTTTTGTTGCAACCACTCAATGCTGCAGGTAAAGTGCAAAAGCAGTCATAAACAATATATAAATACATGGGCATGGCTTTGTTTCATAAAACTTTATTTATGAAAACAGTTAGCAGCTGGGTTTAGCCAGTGGGCTGGCTCCTGCAATGTATTTGTGAGATGAGTATGTAGGTGGCCTCTGGAGACACCTACCCTTCTAAAGCTGTGTAACCCCCATTTGTTGCCTGTGGCCTGGCCTCACTGACTCACTTCTAACAAACAAAAGTGATGGATGCCACTCCCGAGATAAGAGGAGAGTGGGCTCAGTTTTGGGTGCCCACTTGCTCTCTTACTTGCTGCCATTGAGGGAAACCAGGTGCCATGTTTGGAGTTGTCCTGAGAGGCCCATGTAGCCAGGAGCTGAAGACGGTTTTTCGTGGGGACATCCAGTGGGAACTGACTCTTAGTCTGACAGCCTGGGACACACCAGCTCCTGCCAACAACTCCCAGAGTGAGCTTAGAGATGAGAGCTTTCTAATGGAACCACAAGTTGGCTGATGGCCGAACTGGAACTCCATGAATGCTTTGATTGAGAAGTACCTTAGCTTAGCTGCGATGGTTTTCACAATGCACAGAAATTGTGAGATCCCATTTGCTGCTTTCAGCCATTAAATTTTGAGGTCATTTGTTACGCAGCGATGGTTAATTACTATGGTGAGGCATTCTACAAACAATGCTCTATGGGATCTGGAGACGAGCTTTTCGGTCTCAAGGTTTTTGACAAATTTACTGTGTGAATTTAGGCTAGCTGCTGACCCAGTGTGGGCCTTCCATTTCCTCTCTGCCTGCCGAAGAAACAGGAATCATGCATTTCTGAGGTTATTATAGGTTTAAATCTTCATAGTTCATTTAATTGAGTCAAACGGATTTCTGCCTCTGAGCCAGAGTTGTGCATTGGCAACCCATGGGTAAAACACAGCATACTAGCTTATTGTGATATAATTATGAGCATTTAAAGGACTAAAGATTCTGCAGAAGAACCCAGATTTCTGGCATTTTTCAGGAAAATTCAATGATTTAGGTCATATTTTCATACTGTAACTTCAAGGAGTATCCAAAGATCTCTCCCCCTTTATACAGAATGGGACCCCCAGAGTAGGGTGGGACCCTCATGAGTCATTTTTCACTGACCTGTCTCACTTAGTCATAATACCTGGCTCTGAAGGGCTTTAGGAAGCTGCTTAAATTATATTCCGTCTTGCTTTGAGAGCTCCCCTGAAACACAGCAAAGGTGTTCTCTTAACCTTCTGCTTATGTCTGAGGCCAGGACATTGCCCATATAATGCCTCAGTCTACCCTTTGTGAAACCCAGCTGTGTCATGATAGCTGGGTCCTGCTGCCCAGACCTCAGGGAGACTCGGCAGGTTGTGCATCTGGTCAGTGCCTTTCCTACGTTCTCTCTCCCCACCACAGATCTAGAAGACCTCTCCTCTCTCCCACAGCCTTTACAGGGAGACACATACACACACAAACACACACACAGAATGACAGAACTCACTCTAGCTCAGGTGAAACCTGCGTGTGTCTTATATTCCCTCTGCTCCTGATACATCAGAGCCTGAAAAACTTCCCCCTTTGCCACTTCTGGCAGGTCCTTACCATTCCTCTTAAAGGATGTCATTTATCCTCTAACAATCTCTGTGAAAAGAGAGTTTCTGTTCTCTCTTCTTTCCCATTCTTTCTCCTTCTCCTTCCTTCCTTTTCACCACTCTACTTGATAGTCATGGGCACATGTTTCTATTTATCTGTGCAGTTTGCGTGTATCTTCTTCTTTTGAGCACTAGGGATCAGTTCATGAAAAATACAGTCTATATAATATATGTATACATGTACCTGTTTAAATTACTGTCTTAAAATGTGTTTTGTTTTGAGGGTGTTTTTGCGTTTGGCAATAAGCATTTCACAAGACATGTCTGTTTTTGGAAGCACTCTGGCCCAGGGCCAAATCTTGGGTTTAGCTCTCTGGTTATGTACACATATTCACAGCTTACAACACCTGTTCAGACCTGCATGCCCAGCTAAGGAATTTGTCTACTGGATGACAACCTACAAAAATTGGGGGGGAAAACCAACGAAATCTCTAGATGTTTTCAAGCACAATGCACATTTTAGGAAAAATAACTGATAATGGCCTGGACTTTATTCTCCTGGAGATTGGTGTTTTGAGTCACCAGCCTGTCCTATATCGTTGTGACTATGATGGCTCACTGAACAAAAAACCTCCGGGGTCTCTAGGGCAGGATGCACTGCTTTCCAAAGGGTCACATTTGCCTCTAGGGCAACAGAGAATGAGATAGTTAAACAGTATCCCTGACTCAATGGACATGAGATTGAGCAAACTCCAGGAGATGGTGAAAGACAGGGAATCCTGGCGTGCTGCAGTCCACGGGGTCACAATGAGTCAGACACGACTAGGCAACTGAACAATGGTGGTGGGTTCTCTAGCTTCTTCGGAACTGGATTTTATTAGAGACAGTGATGCTCAGTATCACAGGCTGTCTTGCTCAGCTGCCTGAAGTTTCTGTTTAAGTCTCACTTCAGGGACCCTTTTGAGTTCTGCCTCTTCCCTGGGGAAGTGTGGAAGCTCCAGATACCAGCTTGCAGAGCCCCTGCAAGACTGCACCTTTTCACTCAAGACAGGAAACCATAACGTGTTCCCAAATCTCGTTCACCTCCCCTGTGTGTCTTGGTCTTGTTTCTCTCTGCCTCTATTCTTCTGTCTCTGTGTTCTTGTATCTGTCATGGCCTGGTTCCTCCCTCCTTCTCTCTCTCTCTGTCTCCCTGTGTGTGTGTTTTCCCTCCGAGTGGTCTCTCTTTCTCTGCTCTGGAGGACATCGCCATGGTCTCTGGGTCTCTCCATGTCAGAAGTCTCCTTCTGAGTGTTTCCAGCTCTGAGAACCCCCTTCCGCACCCAAGGGAGTTTCCTGACCAGGAAATTTCCTTCTCCGGCCAGGCTGACGCCACCAGGTGATTGTGGGAGAGCGTGACGAGAACACACAGACCCCTCCTGTCCATAAACCTGGCCACAGAGCTCCGTAATGACGCATCCTTTGGAGGTTTTGGGAAAGAGATAACAGATAAGAATCAACCCTCATTTTCTGTGGGGAGAAGAGCTCAAGGTGGGAGTCATAGCTCATCTCAGACTAACTATTCTCAAAACCCAAATGAGCCAAGCATAGGACCGTGAGTGGGTCTTCTCTCTATATGAGGAAATATGACCAAGTTGACATGGTCAAAGCCACGCTTTTAGGGGAGTTTGTTTACTTTTTAAAAACAACTGTTTTCTAACGTACATTACCATATGTAAGACAGATAGACAACGGGAATTTGCTGTGTGGCTCAGGAAACTCAAACAGGGGCTCTGTATCACCCTAGAGGAGTGAGATGGGAGGGGATACGTGTATATTTATGGTTGATTCATGTTGGGGTTTGACAGTTTACAACAAAATTCTGTACAGCAATTATCCTTCAATTAAAAAATAAATTAATTTTTTATGAAGAAAAAAAAAAAGAAAAAAAAATAAAAACAACTGTTTTCTAGCTTTGTTATTAATAGTCAAAAAAATCTCCAGACTTAAAGGGATCTTCAAGTTCATGTAATAAAATACTTTATGTGATGGTTAAATCCTGCCTTTTTTGAACACTTCTAATGTTAGTGAACTCACTGTTTCCAAGAGGATCCCATTTAACTTTCAGCTGCTATGTCTATTATTTTATATTTCTCCTTATTTTTAAAAATTTATTTATTTTAATTAGATGCTAATAACTTTACAATACTGTAGTGGTTTTTACCATACATGGACATGAATCAGCCATAGGTATACATGTGTTCCCCATCCTGAGCCCCCCTCCCACCTCTCTCCCCTTCCCATCCCTCAGGGTCGTCCCAGTGCACCAGCCCTGAGCACCCTGTCTCTTGCATCCAACCTGGACTGGCGATCTGTTTCACATATGATAATATACATGTTTCAATGCTATTCTCTCAAATCATCCCACCCTCGCCTTCTCCCACAGAGTCCAAAAGACTTTTCTATACATCTGTGTCTCTTTTGCTGTCTCACATATAGGGTTATCATGACCATCTTTCTAAATTCCACATATGCATTAATATATGGTATTGGTGTTTTTCTTTCTAACTTACTTCACTCTGTATAATAGGCTCCAGTTTCATCCACCTCATTAGAACTGATTCAAATATGTTCTTTTTAATGGCTGAGTAATATTCCATTGTGTATATGTGCCACAGCTTCATTCCCCAAATCTTGTCTCATTGTTCCTGTCTTGGTTCCTGGTTCTTAAAAACCTCCCTCCCTTCCTTTTGGTTACTTTCTTCTCTTCTCATTTTCTTTCTTTTTAGTCTGACTGTGTCCTTTTAAAAAATTTTTTTGGACTTTTTCATTTTTAAATTTGAGGTATAGTTGACATATAAAGTTGTAAGATCATGATGTGGTTCAGATGGTAAAGAGTCTGTCTGCAATGCAGGAGACCCAGTTTCCATCCCTGGGTTGGGAAGATCCCCTGGAGAAAGGAATGGCAACCCACTCCAGTATTCTTGTCTGAAGAATCCCATGGATAGAGGAGTCAGATGGGCTATAGTCTAAAGGGTCACAAAGAGTCGGACATGACTGAGTGACTAAGCATACACATGATACCGACATTATGATGATTCAAAATATGTGAACATTTTGAAAGAATTCCCCACCCCCCATCCCACATCTAGTTAATCAATACATTCAGCGCCTCATATCTAGATCTTTTTTGGAGGTGGGGGTGAGAAACTTTTTCCTGGTTTCCTTTCTTCCTCTCTTTTGAAATTTGAACACAAATTTCAAACTTGGCCAGAGTGGCAATGAGTCAGGACCAGCTGCTCAGACTACAGTGATTCTGGGGAGAAGTGAATTGGGTTGCACCTCCTTTCTTTCCCCAAGAATTCTCACCTTCAATAGAAAAGTTCTTTTACCTCCAAATTAAAGCCCTGTATTGGTTCCCTGAAATCTTGTTGAGGAAACTAGAGACTCAAACAAGTAATTAGGGTTTCTGGAGGTCTTGAGAAGTCTATAGGAAGAGGATTTCAGACTTTCAAACTTCCTGGCAGGCAGGAATGGACATTGAGCAAACTGGTGTCAGTTCATGTTCGGATCTGAAGAACTAACTTTGAATCAATGTCCCCCTATTAGCAGGGGACTAATTATCTGGAAGAGGTAGAGGGGGGATTTCCTGGATGACAGTTCCTGGGCTGGGGTTTCCTGTTAGACACAAATCTCTGTTCTCACTCTTTTTATCTCCACAGATGCCATCAAGTGTAAAAATGCACCATTTTTTTAATGCATTAATTAAAAAAAAGTTGAACTATGAACAATGTATTTTTATCACATGGACTCTTAACTTTACATTTATTGACTGAACTCTGAAATTTGTTTAGACATAATTACTTATTTTATTTTATGCTTTTATATGAGTTTAAGAAAAAAAAAGGTGTTTCCGTATCAAGAATACTGTTTATGTTAAGGAAGCAATTCTTATAAGACTGTTTAACTTGGACTTTTTTCAAGGACGCCAACACCCGTTAGGAAAACTTTGATGGTGATATATTTTTAATCTTAAGTGAAGGTGTCAACGGAAAGTTTCTAGTCAAAAACCAGAACCTAACGTCTTTTCTCAAATGGCACTTCCGTAGTTGGTTATTGGAGCAGGGGTGCAGGGCTTGCACAGGGATGCATCAGCTACAGAACCAGGAGGGGTGGACCAGGTACCACAAGATCCTCGCCCTCCGTGGGGGGTCACCTGCTCAAGCCCTGTGGTCCTCAGGGACATCTTGGCAGCATTTACGAATTACATGTGGCCCCCAAGGCACCAGCTATAGGGTCTAGCACCTGAAGAGGAAAGCTGCTGGAGTGGGAAATCCTGGAACGAGGCTTTCTGCCATCTTGGGGTTCCATCCTTCTTTTCAAGAGGAGCTGTCTCTCCACCAAATTCCTTTCCCAAGACTCACGGTGTCCTCCCTGCACAGGAGCAGAGGGTGGAGATGTCCGAATGACGGGGAGCAGGGGAGGGCCGGCCGGGCTCCGGGGATGTGGGTTCCCACGCTGAGCCAGCCTGGGGCTCCCTGGCTCCGCTGAGGCCTGACCAGCTGACGGCTGCGCCGCGGTGACTCACAGAACAAGATGTTCAGGTGTGATGCCTGCTGCAGGTGTGGTGCGGTTCCAGGTGAGCACCACAGGAAACTGGAAAAGCCACACATTTCACTTGTTGTTGTCACTGGGTTGCTCCTGTGAGGAAGCTGGGGGAGCTCAGACCAGCTCGGACCAGCTCTCAGTCCAAGTCCAGGCAGGTGTCCTCCCTCTTCAGGAATCGTCTTCCCTAGCCCTGTGTTCCTCAGGGACATCTTGGCAGCATTTAAGAGTCACATGTGGCCCGCAAGGCACCACCTATAGGGTCTGACGGATTGTCTAGGGTGGATCCTTAGCTGACTCTCTAAAGGCACCTGAGTGAAACCGTTGTGTATCCAGACTGAGAACCAGGGCCTCAGGTAGAGAGCTGGGGTTCCCGGGAACCCCCGCCAGCAGTTCACTACCTTTCCCTGCAGTCACATGACTGCTGGCACCACCACAGCCACCCAACAGGTAAGGCTCCGAGTGAGTGTTCCACTCACTCGGAGTGAGAGAAGTTTCAGTGAACCCTGATAAACATCATTTCACCACATGAACCCACAGACGCCTAAAAACCTGTGAGAGGAAAGGCTGGCCCTCCTCCTCAGAAAGAGAGAAGTCGCCCTCAGAGGAGACGGGTCACATGATCCACTTCACGTCAGACAGACATGCATATTCTGGAGGATATCTCTCACTGTTGGGGGCCAGGGGAGGTGGGCTCGTTTGTACGGAGAAAGAGCGGTCTGAGGAGAGATGTCAGATGGGCAACACCCCATTCCAGACAGAGAGAGAGCATTCCCTGAGGAGAAACTTGGAGTCCTGGGCCTTGACCTCAGGGAGGTCAGCAGCTCTCGTTGAAGACAAGGCCTGGTGCCTCACTCTTGTTCTCAGACACAGAGACAGGCTGCAGACTCCTGAGTTTGGAAGCTCCTTACTTCACCCCCAAGTAACAGATGGAGCCTGGGACCACGGTGGATTTCTGAGCTTCTAGGGGCCTGGGTTTCCCTGGCTTTTACGTACACGATCATGCATCTTCTGAGAAGACGGCACTATTGGCGTTTCATGGAGGAGGAATCTGCGGGCGGTTCCGGAAGAGGAAGCTTAACAGGCTGAGCTAGTGCAACATGACTGTGAGCATGTATGGCCTGTGGCCTCACACAAGAGCTAGTTTGAACGATTTTCTTTTTTGTTGGGGGTGGTGGTGTTAAATTTTCATCTCAGTCTTTTACTGCTGCATCGCCAAGGACAGCGTGATTTTTCAGACAGCACAGAATTGCTCTGGGAAACAAGCAGGTGGCATCTGGCCTGAGAGATTTCTCATGAGATGAGCGTACTCACCTCCCCCGCACAGAGTTCCACAGGTGGGATCTGGTGGCAAAGGTCATCTTCAGAGGCAGGTGAGGGGGCAAGCCCCTCACTTTTCTCTGTAGTTTGTTGTTGTTTAGTCACTGAGTTGTGTCTGAACCCAGGGACTGTAGCACACCAGGCTCCTCTGTCCATGGGATTATCCCAGCAAGAATACTAGACTGAGTTGCCATTTCCTCCCCGTGGGGAGGGAGTCAGATCTTCCTGACCCAGGGATCAAATTCACCTCTCTTGTGTCTCCTGCTTGGCAGGCAGATTTTTTACCACGGAGCCCCCTGGGAAGCCCCTCTCAGCTCTGTCTTCAAAGATCCCAAGACGCCGGGAGAGCAAGTGCCTTCATCTGAAGAGTCCAGATGAACATGACAAAGATGATTGACATTCAGCTGAGGGACTGTTTCACCCATGAAGGGTTCAGACACCCTCTCATGTTATAACTGTACAGAGAAAGAGCTTGTGTAAATGTGTCCATGTATATGCATGTCTGTATTTTCATTACTAAACTGCTCCACCTACAGGAATTCAAATACAATATGTACTATTTCCACATTGAAAAACAATCTCAAATCACTCTCCCTGTGTCTTATTTGAATCAAGAAGATTCCAACATTAAATAACAAAAGTTTAATGACCCGTTTGAGATCAGCGGATACAAACATATGACCACATTACGAATGAAGAGCGTGACAGGGACGAGTTACAGGACTAGAATTCGGGGGTTTTGATTCCTTGCTTAAGAATATTTCCATGATTGCTTCTCAGCCTTTTGGCTAAGATCAAGTGAAGAGTCTTTCCATGATACTGTGTTGCCTATGTAGGGGTGGGGAGAGCGGGTGGTTTTGTTAAATGACGTTTCGGGCCCCTTTTTGGCCTAAGATTCCGTATCTGGCGGGCATGGGGTGGTGGGTGAACATTCGTGGTGGAGACTCTTCAGGGCTTCTGGCAGCCTCGCTCCTCTAGTTCTGCTGCTCGTAGCGGGGAGCCGGGAGCCCTGAAAATGAATGGGTCACGTGCTCAGCTGTGAAGCAGTACAACAGGGCAGAGCTGCTGAGAGCTTTGTCCTACCTTCTGGCCGTTTGTGAGAGAGAAGAAGGGGAGGCAGGCATTAGGCTGTGACAGGGATGTGGCGATCATCACAGGGGGATATCCCATGTCCTGTCCTCAAGTCAGAAAGGACAGCAGCAGCAGTGGACTGAAGATCTGTCTGAGGCTTGAATTATTCATTCTTTCATCTGTTTCACATTGACTGTGCTTGGCTGGTCACTAAAGTCCCGCAGAGGAGTAAGACCCAGACCTGTCCTGAGGATTTCCAAGTGCAGCGAGATAAGCAGACATGTGAATAATTAACAGCAGCACAATGACAGGTCCTAAAAGGGGAGGAAGTGAAGTAAAGTGTAGTGGCTCAGTCGTGTCCGACTCTTTTCAACCCCATGGGCTGTAGCCTGCACCAGGCTCCTCCGTCCATGGAATTTTCTAGGCAAGAGTACTGGAGTGGGTTGCCATTTCCTTCTCCAGGGGATCTTCCACTTTACTGTCTAAGTCACCAGGGAAGCCAAAAAAAGGGGAGGTGGGGAGCACCAAGGAGCCTGAGGGCCACGAGCCATAGTGATAGACTCCGCTGTGCTGGGCAGGGCAGGGCAGGGCCCGGGAGGGGCCTGAGTAGGGGATGTTGGAGCCCTTTGGAGTCTAGGGAGGACCTGCCCTGTTACTCATTAGCCATCTCAGAGGAGGAAGCTGCATCTTTGAGATGAATGGTGGGGGATAATTATATTTAGCTCAGAAAAAAAGAGCCATGGAGAAGGTGTATAGACTTCCCAAGTAGAAATGCTGGACCCTGTTGGTCCCAGCCAAATCCCTCTGTCCCCTCCTGGCTATCCAGGGCCCAGGATCACCACCGGGAAGAGTCCAGCCCCTCCTGGGCCAGTAGAGGGTCCATGCTCCCAATTCCATTTCCACCAAGAGAAGAGACTTGTCCAAATTCTGGGTGTCCCCCCTGCCCGGCTCCCAGCTATCCCTGATGGTTGATGGGGTCCTGATTCTACACCCACGTGGGAAGCTGTGAGGGCTCTCAGAGGTCTAAACCATCTCCCTCATTTTATTTTTGAGGAAAATAAGGTCAAGAGAGGAAGTAGAACCAGACCCCAGTTCCCCAGTATTCTGGACTCGGGCCCATCTCTGTGTGTGTGTGTGTGTGTGTGTGTGTGTGTGTGTGTGTGTGTGTGTGTGTGTGTGTGTGTTTGTGTGTGCACGCGCATGTGCATGTGCTTGTGTGAAATCTCCAGGGGACAGAGATGTGGGACATGGAATGGCAGGACTCTTGGCAGAGTATGTGTCTGCCTGCCCTGAAGCACGGAGAATGTCATATTTCCCTTGGGAGTAAGAGCTAAGCCTGAGTGACATCCCTCCCCAAGCAGACAGTCCCTGCAGGTCTAGAACTGGCCCTCAGTCCTTTGAGGGGATGACCAAGGGCTCCACAGAGATGCCTGCGATTAAGACAGGCTCCACTCCTCACACCCCCACGAGCCTGTCTGATGGTATTTAGGAATCAACCAAGAATGAGTGCAGGAGGGCTGGGGAGAAGCCAAGGCATTGTGCCCAGTGTGGATGGACGCCTGAGCTGGGAGTCAAGACAGGAACCCAGAGGCAGATCTTCCTTATGACTCTTAGAGTAAATTCAGCTTATGGGAGATCAAACTGGATTCAGGTAGTGAACACAAATATGGAAAGAAGGTACCTTATCAGGCTCTCTAACTGGTCTAGAAAAAATCTGGCGCATGGTCTCGCACATCAGGACACTTGCTTTTGTTACTTTTTTACATTTCTTACCTGTAATTAATATTTACTGCCCTTCGGATGACTGCTCAAAGATATGGGATGGGTGACACGTTTCAGCAGATTCAGAGAAAAACAAAGGACAGTGGGTTGTGAACATCAACTCCTGCCTTGCTTTGTTTACTCAGAAATATGCTCTTTAGAAAGAACACAGAACAACGAGTACTGGTTTGGTAATACCAGTGGACGTTCATTTAACCTTCTGATTTCCATCTTCTTCCCATCCCTGAAATGGAACTGCCTCAACCTTTTCATATACCCCATAAGACTGCATTGATCAACCGAAATAACCTGATTGTTTGAAAAAATTTTAAATCTTATTTACATGTGACCTATTGTTACTGTGACTTGAGGAGGCTGTGGAAAGGAGATTGGGCGCACAATAGTCTGGGAATCAGTAAGATGAGGGTGGGCTCGGGTTTGATGAGAAGACAGATGTCATTCGGTGGAAAAGAAGCCGGTAGACTGGTTGCATTTCTGACTCTCTGAAGATGAGCTGGATTTGCACTTTGGTTTCTGGTCTACCCCTAACTGTGGGCAGTCCCTGGAAAGGAGGTGAATATTATGAAATTCTGAGAGTCTTTAAAGAAAAAAAAAAAAACAGAAAAAAAGAAAGTAGGCAAGCTTTTGGGAAAAATCTTTTATCAGACCTTCACCCTTGATGCTGGATTCATTCAACAAATGTTTGTTGAGCACCTGCTGTAAGTCACACATTCTTCTAAACCCTTAGCATACTTCAAGATCCCGTCTGCTTTCTGGAAGCTTACGTTCTAGGTGCCTGTTCGCCATCCATCTCTGGTCTGTACTTTTTTTCTTCCTCTGAATGTGGTATGCAGCACCTATTCCAGGGGTCAGAGCAGATTTCAGATTTTTTCTCACCAGAACGGCAGAAAAAAAGTCTGCAGGTTCCATGTTGCATAAGGCAGATAATATTTCTAATTCCAGGTGGAACATCCCCTATGGATAGAACAAATAAACAAATTAGTTCACACAGCAAAAGAATAAAGGATGAACACAGGCCACCTCCGCAATGTTTATCATACTCTTAAAAAATTGTCTGGACAGTTCCAGTTCAACTGGAACAATAAAACAGGGACGATAAATTTTGTTGTTGTTGTTCAGTTGCTAAGTCAGTTCTGACTCTTTGTAACCTCATGGATTGTAGCACGCCAGGCTCCTCTGTCTTTTACTATCTCCCAGAGTTTGCTCAGATTCATGTTTCACTGGGTCGGTGGTTAATCTATGAACGTGAATGAACATGAATCTAACCATCTCATCCTCTGCTGCCCCCTCCTCCTTTTGCCTTCAATCTTTCCCAGCATCAGGGATAATAATCCATACCTCTAAAAGTTGTTGGGAAGGTATATATAATACATGTATTTGTATATGTTATTGTATTGTATCACGCTTCTCAAGCCTCCTGGTGGTGGATGTGAGCTAATACAATAAGGAAAAACGGAGTTTTGGAGAACAGAGTGCAATGATTGGAGGGATGAGTCTTGGTCTTTAGGAAAATAGGAAAGTGTTCTGATCCTCAGTCTGTGGCCTAATTTTCAGCTTTACAGCCTAAAATGAAATAAAGAAAAGAAAACTGAGTTCTCCTAACCATGACTTGTGGATCTATAGGTCAAGCAGAACTACCCAATGTTCCCATAAGGAAAACATTTTCTATTTGTCACAAGAAAAAAAAAAAAAAAAGGAACTACTTGTGGTAATGGATGTCGAATGGACTTAGGGTTATTATTTTGCAATCTGTACAAATATGGAATCATTATGTTGTACACCTGAAACTAATATTGTATGTTGAATATATCTCAATTTTTTTAAAAAAAACAGCATTTTCTATTTGGGAATGAGATGGTTGAAAGAAAGGTCTTATATCAGATCTCCAAATGTCAATCTATCTTGACTCAAAAAAAAAAAAAAACCAAAAAACAAGCTTTGCTGGTGGCTCAGTGGTAAAGAAGCCACCTTCCAATGCAGAAGACACGGGTTTGATCCCTGATCCAGGAAGATCCCATATTCCAGGGAGCAGCTAGGCCCATGTGCCACAACTATTGAGCCTGTGCTCTAGAGCCTGGAAGCCACAATTATTGAGCCCAAAGGCCGCAACTACTGGAGCCCGAGCACCCTGGAGCCCATGCCCCCCAACAAGAGAAACCATAGCAATGAAAAGCCTGCACACTGCAATGAAAAGTAGCCCCTACTCGCTGCAACTAGAGAAAAGCCTGTGTGCAGTGATGAAAACTCAGTGGACCCCAAAATAAATAAATAAATAAAATTGTTCAAAACCCAAAACACTCACAGTGTTGGTCTTACATGATTTAAAAAAACAACCTTGCACAATATCTCATCTCCAGACAGGGTACACTCTCTGAGCCTATGTTATCTCAGTTCTACCATGGTTGGGGGAGAGAAGCCCAATGAAGCGATGGGCGACATACCTAATAAAGGTCAAAGAACCACAGTCCAGAAATCTGGAGATCAGGGCTGGCCTCACTTCTACCAGTAGCTAATGATTTCTCCTTGGATAACTCATTTCACAACTTGTGCCTCAGATTTCCTCTGTAAAACAGGCTCTCTGTGGAAGCTGGAGGAATGCTATCATCAGTAGGAATTGCTGCTGTGACCGTGACTGTAAATTGCTCTGCAGGACTGCAGCCTTTCTTGAGAGTGCTGTTTCCTCTCCCTGTAAAGTGTGGGGCTTCCACAGAAGATTCATTCCTTTCCATCTTTGACATTTGGGCGAGGCGATTGTAATTTCTTTCTGCAAACTTTTCTCAGACTGTGATGAATCTTTTCTATTTGTATTGGAGCAAAGATGACTCTTTGACTTGTTTTATGACCCTGAAAACTCATATTTAGCCTCTAAAAACCTCTTTGTAGGGAAGATCAAAATGGTCCAGAGCTGAGCCCCAGAGGGATCCGCCTGCACCCACCACCAACACACAGACACCTCCCGCCCATCCCCGCCAGGGACACATACATCAGGGGAATTCCTGCACAGCCTTCCCCAGCCTCTCCCAGCTCATCCCTCCTGGTTGGGAGCAGCTTTCTACCCTGACCAGGAGACATTTACCTGAGTTCATTTGGACCAAAAAGAAGAGAACAGTGAACAGAAAGAGGACCTTCATGTTTTAAAGTTCCCTCAGGTCTCCCCGCCCTGCTGTGCAGAAAAGCAAATCTGATGAAAGAGCCAAGTGAAATGGAGAGGACAGGTCACAAAAATGGGACATTTATAGGTTTGGGGACACTAATGAGGAATGAGCACATTTATCTGGTCTACTGACTAAGGCTGTGGGCAGAAGTTACTGGATACTCTTTTTTGCCTAAAAATAGACAGGCTTCATCGTATTCAGGACCTGACCAATAACTTGGCACATAGAGGCTCCAGTGGCAGAAGAACCACTGGGGTGATGGTTACTTAGTACCTGGTGCTAGGCCAGGTGATGGGGACAGAGACACACAAAGACGGGGTCCCTGCCTTCTAGTAGCTTCTGACTGGCCAGGATCTACCACACAGTTGGACACAAGGACACACTCCCAGCTGCATAATAGCTACAAGACCACTTAGGTGGTCTCCTGCCCCTGTTTAACCAATTTGCAGCAAACATGTTTGACCACGAGTCTTACCGAGAAAATGGATCTTGACAAAGAGATGTCAGGTGGCAGCCCCATACTTCTGGAGGTGAGTAAGGGCACAGGTGAGCAGGGTGGGCACTCAGAATGGGGGGCAGACATTCAGTTCAGAGATTCCAGTTCTAGAAAGATTAAGCAAAGGAAGTGGGTTCTAACAAAGGATACCCTTATTCACTGGCTTGTCTGTACTTTGTAAAAGCACCTACTAAAATAGGGCTTAAGGGGAAGTTACTTGGGAACTTTACCTCTCTGTGCCAACAAAAAGGTTCACAAAGCACTATGTAATTATAAAATAGATATTAAGACAGTGTCTAAGTGTGATTCAAACAGAAAATAATAAATATTAAAATTTGCAACTTTTTTTATGGCTCATTGCTCTGAACCTATGTCTAAAATCACCTGTCATAAAAATTGCCAACCTAGAGGAGTGGGATGGGGTGGGAGGTAGGAAGGAAGTTCAAGAGGGAGGGGACATATGCATACCTATGGCTGACTCATGTTGATGTACTGCAGAAGCCAACACAATTTTGTAAAGCAATTATCTGCTAATTAAAAATAACTGAAATTTTAAATGTATAAACAGATTGATTTAACCCTGAGAAAACAGGCTTCCATACCAAAACAATACATCCTAAAAGTTCAAGGATTCCAATGAATAGTTACAATTCTAAATTGATCTCTCTATAAGAGACAAGGATTATTGTTCAATGAAAACACTGAAGGGCATATACCCAAATGCATGGGTCATTTTTTTAAAAAGTCACCTTTGTAAATGACACAACAAAAAGCATGCTTTATAATTTGTATTCATCCTCGCTATTAATACTTACCTGATGTAGAGAACACTTAAGGTAAAGGTGTATGGTATATTTTTTCTAGCATTAAAGCCCAAATAGTTGTGAAATTATAGTTTGGAAATTGTTTTCTGTACAGTTGGAAATTTCATGAACTATGTTGGAAAATCAGCTCATTTAGGTGAGAAATAAATTAATTGTATCAGGTTTTATCACCCACTTTTTCTCCTACACTTTAATCTATTTTCAAGTCAGTCACAGACTTGGAATGCAACCGCTAAGGAAGAACTGCATAAACAGTCTGGAGAATCAGGTGTGCCATTCTCAAGGAAGCTAAAGTAGAAAATCAAGTTCATTGAATGGTCTTATTAATATGGTCATAGGTTCATTGGTTTCTATAATTACAGGGTTGAAAGAAACTGTAGTTCATTTTGTTCCAACACAGAAGATAATTATTCTGGTACATATTACACTTATAAATAGAAGAAAACAGTATAAGGAGAGATGAAAGATACACGGGTTTGAAACATTTGATAATAGCTAAACATTTTTATGCCATTATGAGATAGTTGGATGGCATAACTGATGCAATGAACATGAGTTTGAGCAAGCTCTGGGAGATGGTGAAGGACAGGGCAGCCTGGCGTGCTGTAGTCTATGGGGTCGCAAAGAGTCAGACATGACTGAGAGACTGAAAAACAGCATCAAACATTTTTATATATTAAAAAACTTGATACAATTAAATAATAATTAGTCAAACAACCCAATTAAAAATTGGGCACAGGACTAGACATTTCTCTAGAGAAGACATACAAATGGCCAACAAACACATGAAAAGATGCTCAACATCATTAATCATTTGGGAAATGCAATCAAAGACTCAGAGAGATACCACTTCACTTCACTTGCCCTAGGATAGTCATTAAAAAAAAAAAGTAGCAAGAATAATATATTGGAAAGTAGACAGTATTAGTAATAGTGTGGAGAAATCAGAACCTTCATACATTGCTGATGGGAAAGTAAAATGGTGCAGCTATTGTAGAAAAAGTTTGATGGTTCCTCAATAAGTTTAGGAAATACTTATTTTTATTTTATGTATTTGAATAATATTTTATTTATTAAAACAAAACTTGTACATGAATGCTCTTAGCGTCACTATTCACAATCACCAAAAAGTGGAAATATACAAATGTCCATCAATGGATGAATGGAAAAATGAGTTGTGATGTAGCCATATAATGGACCATGGATGGACCTAAAGATTATCATACTGAGTGAAGGAAGTCAGACAGTGAAAGACAAATATATGATATTGCTATATGGGGAATCAAAAAAATGGTACAAATAAACTTATTTACAAAACAGAAATAGAATTACAGATATGGAAAACAACCTCTCGGTTATTAAGGGGGAAAGGGGATGAAGGGATAAGCTGGGAGATTGATTGACATATATGCACTTCTATATATAAAATAGACAACTAATACATTATTAATTAATAATTGTGTTGTTAAAATCACCTCATTTTGAGAAAATAACTCACCTGAGGACACAAGGATGGTTACTTTTAGTCCCAGGAAACAGATCTTTGAACAGCCAGAAGGTATTTCTCCCACTAATGCAGTGAGTTGTGGTGCTAAGTACATACACACATGCACACACAAACCACTCTATCCCTCACCACATAAAATAGTATACAGTTCAATTCAGTTGAGGTCAGTCGCTCAGTCATGTCCAACTCTTTGTGACCCCATGGACTGCAGCAGGCCAGGCCTCCCTGTCCATCACCAACTCCCGGAGTCTACTCAAACTCATGTCCATTGAGTTGGTGATGCCATCCAACCATCTCATCCTCTGTCATCCCCTTCTCCTCCTGCCCTCAAACTTTCCAGCATCAGGGTCTTTTCAAATGAGTCAGTTCTTTGCATCAGGTGCCCAAAGTATTGGAGTTTCAGCTTCAGCATCAGTCCTTCCAATGAATATTCAGGATTGATTTTCTTAAGGATGGACTGGTTCGATCTCCTTGCAGTCCACTGGTTGGCATTCCAGGTGGAAGAGGAAAGAGACACAGACATGAAAACTGTTAGAGTCGGTGAGACACGAAAGTCAGAGGAAGGCAAGTCAACCTACCTAAAGATTATGGCATTCCTGAGAAGGAAACAGAATTTTCAGAGAAGATATAATGTGAGCCGGCAGGAATTATTAATCAACACATGTGACATTTCAGATGAATAAGCGCTAGAGATCTGCTATTCAACACTGTGCCTGCAGTCAACAATGATACACTGTACTCTTAACCTATATATGGTAGATATGATGCTAAATGTTTTTATCATAATACAATTACTTTTTAAAAAGGAAATAGTGCTAAAATACAATTTTAAAATCATTTATAAAGTAGAAAATCAATGAAATAAGTCAGTTGATACGACTTACCAATTTTCAGGTAAAACCAATTAAATGAGAATTGCAGTTACATATATCTTAATGAAATGTTGAAAGCATTAAAAAAAGAAATTAAAAAAACCCTGCAAAAATCAGGAACAAAAGCAGACCTGCCTTACGTATCTCTCACACTATACTAAATGCTAGATGAGGAACTGGCGCCTTTGAGATTTTAAGAGGAAAATTGTGTTGCAAGGCTTTGGTTCCATAACTGATTCTCTCTTATGGGTTTTAAAAAAAAGAAAGAAAATCATTCTAAAATAGTCAAGGAATCAGAAAATATTACATCCAAATGGTATTCTTGAAAATGTTATAAAATTTACCCTTGTTTTACAGTGCTTGTTTTGTTTTTTAAGAAAAGGAATACCAGATGTTATTTTCCACCTTTAGATTTACCATTTTCAAACTCATTTTCAGGTGTCCTTGTAACAAAGGACAGAAAGCAGGACCTTCAATGTTAAAACTCTGTGGCTTTGCCATTCTGTTGGTTCAGGAGGTAATAGCTACTAGTGAAAAGCATTTAGTGGTTGGCTACATTCATCTTTTCCCTTTCCAAGTCATGCTTAGGTTCATACTTATGTTTTCTCTGTCCAAACTGGCTTTTCACTTTTACTGAAGCATTTCTTACTCATCATATGTCTATTTCACCACACAGAGTGTTTCATAATCTCCCTTTTATTCCCAAAGAAATAAGCAGAATTTTCAGCCTTCAGTATCCCAATGGAATTATCTCATACTCCCATAAAAGCCATAGTGAGAGTCTTGATTATCTATAATAAGACCAATTTCTCTGTCATCAGAGGCTTCCATCAAGTCCTTGGTTCCCAGCTACATGAATTACATCAACACAGCCCTTGCGTGTAGACTAAGTGAAATAATACACTGGGTCCCCACCACCTGACTTTGCCTGAGGGCAGTTGTTCTTATTTGTGGCTAAGGATTCTTAGCACAATATCCATTTGAAGTGATCTTCCCACTGACTCCCTCTCATCCTAGAGTCCATCTGGTGTGCCTTTCTTTTGTATTTATTCCTACTGTTGTGTGCTATTGTGCTCAGTTGTATCCAACTCTTTGGGACCCCACAGACTGTAGCCCACCAGGCTCCTCTGTCCATGGGATTTCCCAGGCAAGAATACTGGAGTGGGTTGCCATTTCCTCCTTCCAGGTGATCTTTCTGACTCAGGGATCGAACCTGCATCTCCCGCATTGGCAGGCAGATTATTTACCACTAAGCCATCTGGGAACTTCAGTTAAAGAGAGACTGGTCAACATAACCAGTCTCCTTTCCTCCAAGCCCTGGAAACTCCTTTGGGCTTCTTTTCACTATCCTAACTCAATTCTTCAGTTACTTCCTATAATCCCCCATTTTACACAAAATCCCTGTACAGCTAACCCGATCCTTGGTTAAGCCAGGAAGAAAGTTGGGGCGATCATTTACTGTTTTCTTAACATCTTACCCCAAACTCTTGTCTCATTTATCTTGCAGGTCTTTTTTTTCTCTTCCAGGCTCAACATGATTCTTCGCAGGGGAGCACACCAAGCCCGTGCAGTCCACATTTCTGTTGTCTCCCGAGGTTCTCAAATAACTGATGGAAATAGGTCTCCAGGACAGACATCTGTTTCATGGTCTTCCTCAACTGTGGTCATGCGACTTGTTTCCCAGGATGAATTACTCATTCACACAGTCACAAGTCTCTGGGCTCAGGACATTTTTGCCCACTGTGTTCATCAAGAGTTACCTGGGCCATCAACATAATCATCATTGGATTTGAGACTAGAATCCAAGCACCTGGCCTTCCCACAAGTGCTGTTTGTACACACACACTCAGATCCAGTCATCGGGGACTCACAGAGCCACAAGCCTTCCAGCCCGGAAAGCCCCTGTCCAGGGCTTGTTGAGAAGCCTGTCCCAGTCAGTGCTGCCAGGAAACATCCTGAGAAAGGAATGTGTGTCATCTTAGGTATAGCAAAGTTGTGTAAGGCAGAAAAGCCCACATCCACACCTTGAGACTTCTGGCTCAAAGTAAGCTGGGTCAGGGTCCTGGCATGTCACCTGATTGCCACATCATCTAGGTTGGCTCAACAAACTCTGCTCTTAATTTGTCCTACAATGAGGCAGACATGATAACTCCCTATTACAGGAGCCTTGGATGGACAGGTAGGAAGTAGCACCTAGCTTTCCTAGAGGAGCTCTCAGAACTCAGAGAAAGGAGGAAGCTGCTGGAAGAGAAACAACAACAGATCCTCTGAAGCCTTCTTGTTCTCCTGAAAGCTTCACCACAGTGCCCACTGAGGCATGTGTGCTCAGTCCCGTCTGACTCTTGGCGACTCCATGGGCTGTAGCCCTCCAGGCTCCTCTGTCCATGGGATTCTCCAAGCAACAATACTGGAGTGGGTTGCCATTTCCTTCTCCAGGGGATCTTCCTGACCCAGGGATGGAACCCAGGTCTCCTACCTTGTAGGTGGAGTCTTCACCTTCTGAGCCACCAGGGAAGCCCATGCCCGCTGGTGCACATAGACTTAACAGCCATTTCATCAATCCCCTGTGGGACGCACCCCCTGACCCTGGCTGCTGGCGTCAATCCCATCCCTGCTGTCCTCATCAGTAACACTGATGTGACTCATCTGACCCCAGGAAACCTCTCTGGTCCATCAAGAAAGATGCTGTGTTAATGAACTCAATTTCTCTTCATTAGTGTTAATGTCAGTGTGTTAGTTGCTCAGTCGTGTCTGACTCTCTTCATTAGGACAGACTAATTTTAATTTTTGTTTTTATTGCTAAGAGATTCGCTGGGTCTAGTTAGATCACCTCCTATGACCCAAGAGATAAGGGCAAACCAGCTCAGAGCAGGCCGAACCTGCAGGGCGGTGGTGACCACCGCATGTGTGGACAGGAAGGAGAGATTAGGTGTGGCCATTATTAGTCATAGGAAGCCAAATGGGGATGTGATTGACAGAGCCCGGCCACCCTGGCTCCGCCCCAGCAGACCCTGGGCTTCCTGATGACCGGGTAGCTTTGGGGGGTGGATGAGTCAGTGGGATCAGAGCGATCAAAGCCTTCTGGGGAAAGGCTTCTCCGGGTGCAGTGGGCAGAGAGGACACAGTGTGTGGACAGTGGGTGGAGGGGAGCAGACAGCAGGCAGTCAGGTGTGTTACAACTGGCTCTGCAATGACCCAGACCAACCTGCTGCCTAAAAGTTCTCTTCCCACTAGGAGTACAGCAGGTGTCTATAAGCCTGGCCAGGCCTGGGGCCCTGCACCCAGCTGCTTCCCTGAAAAGACAGACAAGGTGACTAACAGAACTGCTGGCTCAGAACCGACCCTGAGGAGCCAGGGGGCTCACTCCCTTGTCTCCAGGCAGAAATGCAAAATCCTCTCTGGATAACATGCTTTACTGTTTCATAATCTCAATGCCCAGGAAGTCCTTCCTTACGTTAAATTTATGACCTTCTTGAGGCCACTTAAGTCTACTATAGACTGGCTCTGCCTGGGGTTGAAGTAGTCTTTGCTTACACATACATACTTATTTATCCTTAGGCACATCAATTTTGTCTTTTTAAATGTAAAATTGAAGAGTACTTCAATAACTTGACAGAGTCATGTTTTAAGATAAAATCACTTAAAATCACCAGTAATCTTAACACTGGAAATGAAAATATTTTCGTTTGCTTTTGGACATATTTTTCACAATCAATTTTACATCAAATATACAAAAACTGTATCCTGTTGGCATTTTTATGGACAAATAATGCCATTTGTCCAGTTATTTCATCCTTTTCTATGGCCAACTTTGACTCATATTTCTTGTCTCCTTGCTCTTGGGATCCATTAAGTCCCTGCAGGTCTCAGTTGGACATGGTGAATGCTGCAGGCTTCAAATCCAACATTCCCGAGACCCGTCTAGCCAGCCCCTTGCTCCTCCTGCTCTCCTCGTTCCTGATGTCACCTGATCCCCAGGACTTTCCCCCTTCCTTCCTTCTCCTCCGTCACCAAAGGTGTGTAACCCCAGTCTCTGCAGAAACCCCTTAATTGTTCCCTCTTCAGAGCACTGTCTCCACTACAGTCACTGACCTTGGCCTCCACTGTCAGGAGGTCTTCCTTTCCGGCCTCTGGTCTCCCACATTTGCTGTCTAGGCCCAATTCTTTTGTTGGAATGAAAATTCCAACACTCAAGTATGATTATGTTCACACCCAGGAAGCACCTGGGAACCTTCTCTTGTTTAGCCGTCCCAAGTCTTTAGTATAATATTTGTTCTTTCTTTGACAACGTCACACACTTTTCCTGCACCCTCCTCATGTGATACTTGTAATCAGTCCCTCTCTTCTACAGTTATGCTGAGCTTTTCCACATTTTCTTAGCAAATCATTCTTTTAAGATTCTGCAGCTTCCTGCCAACTGCACCCTTTGCCTGAGAATCTCTGTTTCTCTTTCACTTAACAAACTCCTAATCATACTCCAAAATCCTGCTCAAATTTTCTCAGGAATTCTTTCTTAATTCTGTTTGTATTTATCTTCCCCACATGCTGGATACACGCACGTTTTAGAGTATGTAGCATCCTTTTGGTTTTATTTATTGAGATATCTTTCTCCCCACATAGTCCTACTTCCAATTCATTACATTTCCCAGTGCCTAGGAACCAAAGGAGGTACTCAAAAAATATGTTTAAAATAAAAGAACAAATGATTTGAATGTTTTCCTGGGAGAATTTATTACATCCACATCTACCAGTAAAAAATTGTGCTGATCTGGAAAATATTGTATATCTCAAGCTAGCCATTTTCTCTAAGATCACATCAAAAGATCACGTGTGGCAGTTTTCCTCTTTTCCTTCGCTGCAGTGAAAGTTTAGACTGGCGCCACCGACAAAGCCCCAGTTCCTCTCTGCTCAGTCATTCAGCTCTTGTCCAAAACACCTGCATTAGGATGGATGGCCCAGGAGGCAGCCGACAAAGTTTTAGCTTCCATGTCAACACCTCAGTTCAAAGGTAAGCAGCAGGCGTCTTTTTTTTAGAGCAATAGCCTAATTGAAATTCCATGTAATTACAAAATTTTTGACATTTGCCATTGCCTTTTGTGCACCTGACAACTTTGAATCCTGAATCTGCATCTGTATAAAGAAACAGTCAACGTTAGCATCTTAAGACCATCTCAAGAACCAAACACTAGTTATCTTAACCCTAAGGCATACGGTGGAGGACGGCAAGGGATAGGAAATGGACTTCTTTTGTACACGATCAAACTCAGATCCTTGATTCTGGCTTAAACGTCACCTTCACTTTCCCTGAAAAATGAACTTTTAATTCAGAGGCAAGAGAAATGGTGAGGGATGCTTTAAGACACAAATGTTGTACTTTGAATAATCTAGAAGTTGTGTAGGGGGACAAAGAAGGACTTGCTGAGGCCAAGCATGAAGTGCCATGGCCTCATGAGACGTGTCCTAAGTGGCCTAATGGTCCCTGAGGCAAGTGGGAGAAGCCACCCTATGAGGGAGAGGACACCCCCAGGCCCGCAAGCAGGCGTGGCAGAGGGTAGAACTGCAAAGAGTTAAAAAGATGTGCTTTCTCCCCACTGCGGTGAGAGAGTGCCTCGATCTGATACCTTAAACATGAGTCAAGTTACCGGAGTAATTGTATTGCTATCTCACTCTATACTTCACGTACTGATACTGGTAAACAAGTTTTTCTCTTAAATAATATATTATGGTGCAAAGATGAAAGAAAAAGCTGGGAGACTTCCCTGGTGGTACAGTGGTTAAGAATCCGACTTGGCAATGCAGGGACGTGGGTTTGATCCCTAGTCTGGGAACTAAGATCCCACCTGCCTCTGAGTAACTAAGCCTCTCTGCATGCTGTGACTGAGATGTGACCCAGCCAAAGAAATAAATAAATTAAAAAAAAGAAAAGAAAAAGTTGATGAACACAATGAAAGCAGAGGCACAATATCAGAGACTTAGCAGTAAGTGGGGAAGGTTTCTGATGGACACCATGCCCAGGGTGCTTTGTTTCTCAGAGGCACTGCCGCTGATGTGAAATTTGACTTGTGAGATTTGACTTTTGAGATTTGAAGAGGTGTTACCCTCTTCCTGTCCTAATTTCTGTCATCAATAAGCCTTACAATTATTTGATTAGATCAATAAATCAATTGATCAACCAAATTATTTTCTTATCAGTTCATTTTCAGAACAACAGTCTTTTTTTTTTAACCTACAAAAACATGAAAGTAGGGAATTCCCTGGCAGTCCAGTGGTTAGGATTGAGTATTTTCATTGCCAAGGCCCTGGGTTTGATCCCAGGTTGGGGAATTAAGATCCTGCAAGCTGTGCAACACAGTCAGCCCCCACCCAGCAAAAAAAAAAAAAGACAGACAGAAACCCTGATACTATCACCATAATCAAAGTCATAAACATATTCATCGCCTCCAAAAATTTCCCTGTGTCTCTTTGTTTTTGCTTTTTGTTTCTCTTGTGGTGAGAACATAAGATCTACTCTCTTAACAACTATTTAAGTGCACAGTCCCACCATTAGCTATAGCCTTTATGACGCACAGCACACCTCTAGCATCACTGAAACTTTATCCTAATGAACAACAGTTCCACTGACTTCTCTACCTGCTTCCTCTGGAAATCCCAGAGGCATTGCTATTGTCTACTCTTCTGTCTTTGATTGTTTTCAATACCCCGTAAGGTTCACGGTTTCAAAACTGTAAAATCAACTCCAGGTATACAACTCTGCTTCTTCCAAGAGAGAGAGTTATCTCCTCAGATCTGTTATTCATTGAGTTAAACCCCAACACAATCCAAAGATTGTTTGCATTATGGTTTTGATGGCAGATGACTCCAGAATCATCTCAACGCTGCTGAGAAATGTTGTGTTTAGGGTGCCCTGTGCCAAAGCTGCACAATAGTCATTGTTAGCGATCCCTTTCTTTGGGGGATCCAACACTCTCTATGATATTCACTCTGTGGCTTTGTCTAGTGTTCAGATCTACTCAAAATAATCCTGTCTTAGGGGAGCTATTGTATCCCTCTGCGTGCTGCAGTCTCAGGATGACATAGGTCGCATATTTTCAGGTTATTCTGGAGTAGACATTTGTATCGTCTGGTTGTCCTCTCCAGGTCCTTCTAGCGGGAGACAGAAGCGACACACACCTGTCACCCAACACAGGAGCGCATTCTCACTGCACCCACACACAGTGCAGACCCCTATTCAATCTGCATCTCTAGTCACCAAAATGAATTCTAAAACATTCAGAAAACTAGTGCTCTGAATGGAAACAAGAGAAGATAATATTGCAGGCTCTGAAGGAAGACAGTTCTGAATCCACACGACTTTTCTGCTGCTTAGGTGGCCATGCTTTAAGAAAGCAACTCTTCAAGGAGCTGAGAGTTACCTAACCTTCAAAAGGAGGTGATAAAGCCTATCTTTTAACTATGTGTGAGTTCTAGCAAAGCACCCAGCACATCGCAGGTGCTTATTATACACAAATCATTATCCTATTAATTAAAACAGGTGGGACATACTTTGGTCCTAGAAGCCTCTGGCCCTGGAAACTTCTAACCAATCAGTAGGAGCAACCAGAGGAAAGACGGCAGAGTATTTGGAGACCCCAGCTGCTAACAGCTCTGTCATCCCCTGGGGACAGTCCACTTGTTCTTCTCAGTTTACTCATCTGCAAAGTGGGGACAATAATAGGGCTTATCTCCTAAGCCTATTGTGAAGATTCAATGAAATTATGGGAAGCAGTTGGAACACACCCACATTAAGTGAGCAGAAAATAAAAAGTATCATTATTGTTTGTGATAACGTCCTAGTCTTCTGGATGGCCTCCGTAAGATATAAGGCAAAACGATCCAGTGTTATGAATCTCCTGTACAACAAAGGCAAGTTTATAACAATATTTTGTCCACTGAGCACAGTTTTCATGAAGCAAAACCAATTCA
This sequence comes from Muntiacus reevesi, assembly GCF_963930625.1. Taxonomy (NCBI): domain Eukaryota; kingdom Metazoa; phylum Chordata; class Mammalia; order Artiodactyla; family Cervidae; genus Muntiacus; species Muntiacus reevesi. The sequence goes on along the minus strand of NC_089258.1, from coordinate 49,372,390 downwards.
CCTGAGTATTGACTCAAGACATCAACACTGAGAACCTGTAACATGCTAAGTCCTGCTCTGTGTGTTGGGCTTTACACAGTGAATGTGGCAGTTGATCTCTAATTCTCTGCTCATGTTTACATTCTCCATGAGTTTGCACGTGACCTTGGAGACATAGGGAAAGCACAGTGGGGACACAGAAGTCACGTGGTCTGGAAACTCCAGCAGGCAGATCACAGTCTGTGGACCACTCTGAGAGCATCACAGTCAGTCTCCAAACCTGCTGTGTTGCACTCTCCTTCCACTCTCTTTGCTTGATGCTCCCACGTTTCATGAGACCTTCGGGGGTCCTGCCCTGGGGGGCTGTCATACCCCTCCCTAACCTTCCCCACAGGCAGAGCAGACTCAGTCATGCACGTATTGTCTCACAGTCACCTCCCATCCATTCTTCCTCTGAAGGTCCTGCCCGTGGACCACCCATCCTGGGCTCTGTCACTTACCCGGGAAGGGGGGCTGGCGAGGCCCGAGGTAGCGCTTTACTTGGTGGTGAAGTGTGTGAGGCCTGTTTGTTCCCCGTCCCGGGGATTCTTCTTGCTTCCTGGGACCCTCGGGGTCCTGGTGGTTAGCATGTGTGACTCCGGAAAGCCCTGTTTCAGGGTAAACACACAGCAGAGAATGTTCACAGACCCAGGAGAGTGAGGGGCTTATGCTCCAAAAGACGAGCGAAGAGTGGAAGTGAGAGGGGCGGGGGATCATCCATCAGCTGTCACGCAGGACAGACGTGTCCCAGGCCCATGGTCCAGCTTAGGTGACAGTACGGCCTGTGTGCTTCCAAATTTGCTGGGTGGGAAGATCTCATGTTAAGCGTTGTAACCACAGGAAAACGATGGCACAGAGAGCAACACAGAAGCTCTGGGAGGCACGGAGGCGTCCGTCCCCTTGGCCATGGGGACAGGGCCACGGGTGTTTCACACGTCCAAACTCATCACATTGTGCATGGTAAGTAAGTTCAGCGCCCTGTGTGAGGACCATACCTCAATAAAGCTGCAGATTCAGAAAGGGGAGGATGGGCGGAGTGGGCCAGAAGAGGGGCAAATGTGACCTGTGTGCGTGAGAGGCAGAGACAGAGATGAGTGATGTCTGAAATGGGAAGTGGCGGAGCCCGAGTTCTCCGTGGAAGTCAAGCTGAGCAGCTGCCAGGCTGTCACCAAGGTAGTCGTGGAGACCCCCTGAATATCAAGGTCCTTCCTGACACTCACTGTCCTTCTCTGTAAGGGAAGGAGGTGCTAAAAGGATGAGAAAGCACAGTCAGCACTGGGAGCCTCTCTCCTGGAAGCTGTGCCACCAGCACCTTCAGAGTGCCATTGACAGGACTCCCCTGGAGGTCCAGTAGTTAAGACTCCGCCTTCCCATACAGGGGTTATGGGTTTGATCCCTGGTCTGGGAACTAAGATCCCGCAAGCTTCAGGGTGCACCAAAAAAAAAAAAAAAAGAAAGAAAAAGTGCTGTTCACAAACTCAGGCAGAGATACCTGCTGAGCAACCCGCCAGGAGATGGGCTCCCAGAGCTGAGTTGCTCAAGGCCCAGGGGACTCCTACCCTGGAAATGACCATCTCAGAGAGACCCCAGCCCTCAGGCCCAGGTCCCGTTTCTGATTTACCTGGAAAGAGCAGAACCACAAAGAGAAGAGTAGATGGAGCAATGAATTGCTTCATGTCACCAAGGGGGCTGCAGCTGGGATGTCCAGGGCTGGCTGAGGGCGTGTGGGCGGCAGGGAGGGCTTCGTTTATAGCCAGGCTGGGGGGTGCCGGCTGGGAGGGGCTGCAGCCACAGTAACTTCCTACTCACAAAAGCACACAGGTAGATGCATTATTTTCCCACCGCTAGCGGAACAAACATTGAGCCATTTTTCTCAGGAAGTAAATAATATGCCTGAATGCTTGGGTAGGTTTAGTGAATAAGATATGTCAGGTGAAGAGAGGAGGAGGAGGAAGAGGAGAGAGGCAAGAAAAATGGCATTAAGGGAAAATCACCAATTTCAAGTGCTGATGGCTAAAGCACTGCTGTTCGTTAAAATGACATAAATAAAGCTGTCACAGTACTGCTATCTTGTCCTCAGAATGTATCTTCAAAATCGATGCAAGTTTTACTGTATATGGGCAACTTATTTCTACACGTTTGCTTTGCCTATAAGAAAACAACTCTGACTGAAGCAGACCAGCGCCATTAGAACTCTGGTTGACTCTTAAACGGTGTTAAGGAGTTGGCACTGAATTTTCCAGGTATGGTAAGAGCCCTCTGGTCACATTAAAAAAAAATAGTTCTTTTCTCTGAGTTATATTTCAAAGTATTTTCCTACGATGTGATAGAACATGGTGAGTGTTTTTGGAAACAACCCAGGAAGGGAAGCTTATCGAGGAAAAAACAAGACAGCCCGTGTTGACGCTGGGTGACACTAACAGGAAGGGTCATTTTTCATTTTGGGGAGAAAGGGGACAATCAGCCTCACAGCTCACAGGTGGCATTGAGTTCCTCTATTAGGAGACACCAAATGCGGGATTGTTGTTCTCATTTTAGTGGCTGTTGACATTCGTTAGCAGCTCACTCTTTCCCTGGGTGTTTGCAAAATAGTGATATTCTCTATCACCCCTCCTTCATTTATTAGCTGGTCTACTCACTGAAGTGCAGTTTGGGCAGGAAACCCAGGTCCAGGGTTTTATCACACCTCTCACTTTTCAGGCTAAGGCGGCTGAGAGTGTCCACCCAGCCCGGGGGCGGAATCACGCACTGCTGCCATCTGCCGGATGGAACCCTCCACACACATCCACTGGGGTCAACCCTTCTCGCAGAGCATCTCTGGTTTGTCTCCCTGGAGGTCTGTGTTTTGAATTGCAGTGTATGCCAGACAAATTGCACTCAGTATTGATTTATTCCATTTTAATTAATAAAAGACACGTATAACTATTGAGCAGGACTGCTGATCAGAAAAGAAACCCAATGTTACAAGATCAATCAGTATGATTCAGGCAAAAGAATAAAATGGTGTTCACTTAGGCTTGTGGCGGATCGGACCTGCCTCTGGCTCATCTTTTGAAGTACTGAGGCGTTCATGTAACCTGCACATGACGGCTGCCCGCCGCCGTCAGGCAGAGGCCCTGTGCTCGCTGCTCCTGCCTCGGCTCTGCACGCGTGAGCGCCCTCGGCCGGCCCTCACTCCACCAGACTGGTTCCGCTGGGGACGGTCCAGCGGGACGGCCCGGAGAAGGGAGGCTCAGAGGTCTGGCTGGCGGCCATTTCTGGGAGCCAGGCTCCCTTCGGCTTTCTGTCCTTCGAAGGATTCGGTGAGTTGCCATTCCACTTTTTCAAGCAGCACGGATAGGTGTTGGGGCATTTTCCAACTTTGAACTCGTGTTTCTTACAGTTCCTCCGGCAGCGAGCAGTCCCGTAGCCGCATATCCTGCCTGCGTCAAGGTCACTTCCCACTAAATAAGAGAATAAGGCAGTGTGATTAACTGTACCCGAGGAGCAAGAGGCAAGGCTCTGGCAACAGCTTTGGCGCGGACAGTGAAGCTGACTGGAGGACGCCGGGGAGCGGCGGTGACACAGACCCAAGATGGCGGCCTCCCCGGCCACCCCACCCCCTCCACCTTCCTCGCTGATCGACTTCACCATCTGATTTGCTTCCAGCATGGCTTTATTTATTTATTTTTAAGTTAATTGGTTCATGTCACACTTCTTTTTTAAATCCCTGCAAAAGTTTGCTATTAATTTTTTAAATTAAATCCAGTCAAGCCTGTTAGCTTGGCCCGCAGAGCTGGCTGCTTAGAGCCTAGGCCTTCTCTTCAGACTCCAGCTGTTCCCCAGCGGCCCTCGCTCCCCTATATCCAGAGCCCCCTGGACTCTGCGGGCTCCTGCACACCAGCCCCTGTCTGTCTCAGGGCTCTGACCCCGCAGCTTTCCCTCTGCCTGGAACACTTTCCTCCTCTTGCCACGAATAACCTCTCTGAACCTTCTGCTCTCCACCTCAGTGTCAATGGCAGGGAACTCTGCCTGCTCCTCCTCACGTGGCTTAATGCTCCAGAATTTTTAAAAAATTCTTCCATAAGTGTTAGTCACGCAGTCGTGTCCGACTCTTTGTGACCTCATGAACTCTAGCCCACCAGGCTCCTCTGTCCATGGAATTCTCCAGGCAAGAATACTGGAGTGGGTAGCCATATCCTTCTCCAACCTGTATCCCAAATTGTAGAGAGAGAGAGAGAGAGAGAGAGAGAGTGTGTGTGTGTGTCCATATATGTGTGTGTGTGTAGCCATATGTGTGTGTGTATGTGTAGCCATATCCTTCTCCAACCTGTATCCCAAATTGTAGTGTGTGTGTGTGTGTGTGTGTGTGTGTGTGTGTGTTTAAGTAATTTGGTCTTCTCAGTTGAATTCCAGGTTCCCTGAGTGGGAGGAGGATGTTGCGTTCATGCTCACGATTGCACACCCAGGACAGGTACACTCGTGTGCTTCATAGTGACCTGCTGGGCACATGCCTGGGGAGACTGGACTGGAGTGAGTAGAGGAGATAGGATTGGGGAGAAGGAGGTGGAATCTTGATCCTGTGACCCTTAACTGAGAGCCAGAGAGGCGGTTTCCTCACCCAATGTGTGCTCTGAGACTGAACAATCAGCTCTCACATGACAAGCTGGTCGCATCTCACAGCGGAGCCAGGAGAGCCCTGGAAGCTCAGGTGGGGAGGTGGATGGTGGATTGAAAGAGTCTCCCTCCAGAACTTTGCTTAAGGCAGCTCTGCAGCCAGGTGCCTCCTGCCTTTGGCAGGAACCCGATGAATTCATTTCCGGGTAGACCAAGTGATACTGGGTCTTTCTTATATAACTGATCATCCTCCTATGTACCCACTTTCCTGCTTCATGGGCATTTCAAGGGGCTGCAGGTATGTAAGAGCCAGAGTCGCTGAGAGGAGAAGCATCAGAGATGTGGACGGGTGGTCATGGCAGTCTGATCTCCACTCCCCCACTCTCCCCCAACATCGTCCGCGTCCTGGGGCCTTTCTCAGGCTCAGACTCTAGTGGTCACCCTGCCCCCAGCCCTCAGTAGCCAAATGCAGGCAATGGTGACCAGCTCGACGTGAACATCCCCTGGTCCTGGAGAGACCCTAGACCCAGGTTTCTGTCGCAACTGGTTCTTCGTCTTGTGATCACAGGTCAAAGGGAAGCTGGTTTTTGATAAATTAATTACCATCATACTTTGACAGGCCTAGAATATGCTGATAGCAGGACTTCAAAGAGATGTCTGTGGGAAACAGCCCAGAAAGATAGAACAAGGAAGGAAGAGTTAAGCTAAACATGAATCCTCCAGGATAAAGAAATAATCCATGTGAGTTACTGCAGGAACTCACTCTAGATGGGGACAAGGTTGGGTACCCTTTGGAGCTTTGGAAGTCCACCAAGTGACTTGGAGAGGATCAGGGAGTTTTTCTGATCAATCGGTGTCATCCCAGCACAACTGGACTTGAGGCTCGGAGAACCTGACTTGCCCTCATTGTGCTATGGAGCATTTGGCTCAGCCTTTAGGAGGCGGGAGTTAGAGTCCCTGCCGAAGCTAACAGTTTGCCTCTGGGTACACAAATCACCACAGGGCTCAGGAGATTGCCAGTGTCTCAGTGTAACTTAGAAACTTCCTCAGCAGAGTCCAGCAGCAGCTGCTATTTACGTTTCTGTTCTGCCTACCGAAATCACAGCACTTCTCTTCATCCTAACCCTCAGATTTGATGTGAAGCTTTTAGGAGTGTGAGTGGGGTCCCTTTCTGTGCAGATCAAAGGTTTTCAGGAGCAGATGGGGGCATCGATGGGAAGGGGAGGGGCAGGCATCTCTTTCCACAAAATCCCAAGTGAATAATTGCAACTGTCCTGCAATGCAGTCAGGACGGTTAGTGAATCCCCCAGTGACATCTAAAGTCCCAGGGTTTCTGAGTCATGGAGCTCGCTGCTGGGAGGGGTACACCAGCCCAGCCTTTCACTGCAGATTACTCCTGGTCTCAATCAGGGCTGAGATTAAAGATTGATGGAAGAAGGCTGCAGCCCCTGCAGGATGTTTTTTCTTAGTCAAGCTTTTTCTTCACCCCCTGTCCTCTGCAGTTCCCTGGGTTTCTAGCTGAGAGTCGTTTTTGACTTGGAGAACCTTGGGAGAGCAGAAGGAAAGTGGTTAAGAGCAGAACAAGGATCCTCATGGTCCCTTGGTCGCTGGAAAGACACAGAATTGAGTCTGCAGGAGTCACTACAGGGCTGGAGAGGAGCAGCTCTGCTTATGGCAGAGCGATGCTGTAGACTGCTCACGCTTATCAAAAACAACATTTATTGGGACCTCCTTTGGTGGTCTAGCCATTAAAACTCTATGCTTTCAATGCAGGAGATGCAGGTCTGATCCCTGGTCCAGGAACTAAGCTCTCACATGCAGTGCATCACGGCCAAAAGAATTTTAAAAAGCAGCATTTACTGGTGAGCACTCACGCAGCATGGAGGCAGGTGCTAGGGACAACCCTAGTGGCCTGGAGACAGTGCTCAGGATGGGGAGGGGGTGAAAAACTGTACGGAAAAGACCCTCAGTGAAGAGTTGTTTGTGCCTCCACTTGTTTCCCCATCTGAAACAAGAATTGGATCTAGATGATCTCTAAGATATTCTTTGAATCAGATGGAAGGACTTGCAGTTCTGTTTCAGTTCAACTGGCATTAAATTGCTCCAGGTAAATTGCAGCCTGGGGCTTCTTGTTGACATTATAGCAGAGGCAAATGGGGACGCAGTCTGTCATTTCCAGGATCGCTCTGAAACAAACATACAGAGATCGATAAGCACATAATGTGAAAGAGAAGAATGGTGTGAAGGCGGGAGAGAGCTCAGCACATTTCAGGGACAGAAAACCTGTGGGATGAAGACAACAGGCATCTCCAAGGAGCAGGTGAAAGGGAGTAGGAGACAAAAACGCTGACGCAGCATGTGCCTGCGGAGGCTAAAGGGAGGGGCGGGGGGGGGGGGGCAGGACTGGGCAGGGAGAGTCTACGACCCTGTTTTGGGCCTGACCTCCATGGAGGCGAGGTGGAGGCGGGTAGGAAGAGCCTGGGACTGCAGCACAGCAGACAAAATGGAGCGTCCATGGGTGTAATCCATGGACTCTGCCTGACCGTCAACAGCTTGCATACATGCTAAGTCGCTTCAGTCGCGTCTGACTCTGTGCGACCCCATGGACAGCAGCCCACAAGGCTCCTCTGTCCATGGGATTCTCTAGGCAAGAATACTGGACCAGGTTGCCATTTCCTTCTCCAGTCTACAGCTTAGGCCTAGTGATCTTTGACGATGAGCCTCAGGGAAAAGACAGCCTAAATTCAAGGTCTGACAAGCTGCGAGAGTCTGACGAGCAGGAGAGGTGGAAAGTCTTGAATGCCCCAGGCCAAGATCCAGCCCCCTCCTCCTGGGTTTTAACTCCAGGAAACCCACCAAGTTATCCCAGTGGAAAAACCAAAAACACACCCCCACTGACTCTGGCAGGAAGAAAGGAAGAGTAATTGTGTGAAATATGTCCAGAGAATTCTCTACAAGAGCTCACTCCCCGGGGAGAGCATCACTAGAGCCACGACCCATCCTGAAGAAGGGGTTGCCCCCAACCCTCGCCCCACCAGCCTTCCTGCCTCACCTCAGTGGTGGCAGGGAGGGGATAGGCTGAGAAATACTTGTGAAGGTGGCCCTGCAGAGACACGGGGCAGGAGAGGACTGGGCTTTAATTGTAAGATTATAAACTGCTTCCCTTCTCCATATCCACGGGGCTCCGGTGTAGGAACAACAGGTCACAGATGCAAAAACTGCATATACAAACTATTTAAAAAGGACTTGTGTGAGTAGAGTGAGTCAGACAGGGAAGTAGAAACATCATATGACATCCTTTATATGCAGAATCTAAAAAGACATGATACAAATGAACTTATGTACAAAAGAGAAACAGATTCACAGACTTAGAGAATGAACTTATGGTTGCCAGGGGAAGTTTGTGATGGACATGCACACACTGCTCCATTTAAAATGGATAACAAAAAGGACCTGTATAGAACGGGGAATTCTGCTTGACATCATGTGGCAGCTTGAATGGGAGGGGAGATGGGAAAGAACGGATATATCTATGGGCTTCCCAGGTGGCTCAGTGGTAAAGAATCTGCCTACCAATGCAGGAGACATGGGTTTAATTCCTGGGTTAGGAAGATCCCTTGGAAGGGGACATGGCAACTCATTCCAGTATTCTTGCCTAGAATATCCCATGGACAGAGGAGCCTGGAGGGCTACAGTCCACAGGGTCGCAAAGAGGTTTGGCTGAATCCCTTCGCTGTTCACTTGAAACTATCACGGCATTGTTAATCAGCTATGAGTGCTAAGTTGCTTCAGTCATGTCTGACTCTTTGCAACCCTATGGACCGTAGCCAGTCAGGCTCCTCTGTCCATGGGATTCTCCAGGCAAGAATACCGGAGTGGGTTGCTATGCCCTACTTCAGGGGATCTTCCTGACTCAGGGATCCAACCCGGGTCTCCGACATTGAAGGCAGATTCTTTACCACTGAGCCACCAAGGAGTTTCTTACTGGCGTGGGTTGCCATGCCCTCCTCCAATCAGCTATATTGCAGTATAAAATAAAAAATTAAATAAAACATAAATAAAAAGGAGTTGTTTCCAGGGAACCCAAAAACACCAGGGAAGACAAAAACAAGGATGTCAGAGGAAGCTGAAGCTTCTGACACCTACAGCTGCAATAAAGAGTAAACTCAGCTCAATTCCCAGTCAGATTAACATAAAACCTCACACAAGTTCTCATAGTCTGAGATAAATGTCCTAGGGTACAGCTGCTGCATCCTTTGGGTGCTAGAAGTGTAAGTTTTTAAAGAGGATACCAAACTCTTTTCCAGAATGCCTGCACCATTCCACATTTCTATCAACAACATAAGAGTGATCTAGCTTGTCCACATTCTAACCAGGATTGTCTAGAAATAGTGGTCACCAATTTTTTTTTTTTTTTTTTTGCCATTCTGCTAAGAGTATATTGATGGTTCATTGTGATTTTAATTTGCAACTCTCTAAATGTTAATGATATTTAACATCTGTCAGTAAAATATCTGTCACATGTTTATTTTCTAATTGGGTTGCTTTTTGTTTGTTTTTACTAATGAGTTTTGAGAGTCCTTGAGATATTCTTGATATTAGTTATTTGTTTGGATATGTGGTTTTCAGACACTTATCCCCAATCCATGGTTCATCTTTTCAAACTCTTAACAGGATATTTTGCAGAGCAAATTTTGTGAGGTCGCACGTATTTTCTTTTTATGGATCTTGATTTTTTAGCAAGTCTAAGAACTTTTTGTGCAGCCCTGCCTGCTGAAGATGTTCCTGTGTTATGTGTTGACAGTCATGTGTGACTCCACAATTGTCTCGAAACAGAAAGATGTCATTAAAAGGGACATTGGTTCCAATAGGATTAAGCACATTGACCTTGAGGAATTAAAAGGGAGGTTAAGGCAAGATTTCTGACCCAGCAGGGAACCCAAGTTGGATCTTAAGCCTAGGGAACATGGCAGGGAGTCCTTACCTGTCATGAGTCCTTAGCTCTCATATTACCTAGTTCAGGTAAGGACTGAACTAGGTAACATGAGAGTCTAGAGTCAGAAGGTGATCTGGCGGTTAGTCAGTTCTTAGGAAAATAGTAGAAAGTCAACGTGAGACCAGAATCCTGGTCATTGGAGCTTCTAGCAATTATAGAGATATTGACAATCTCTGTGCCCATCAGCAAATTTGATTCCAGACTTATAGATAAGGAACAAGTCCATAGGAACTGTCTCCAATTACAATTAACGGCAAGGAGACAAGATGATAGATTTAGACAGGTGAGTAACACAGGGTAGTCCTTGATAATTAGATTGACTGTTCATATATCATTAATATAATTATCCATCTAGATATGTGTTCATTTCTCTAACTACCCATCATCTATCTGTCATCTATCTATCTCAGTAGGTTGGTAGACGTTGACGACGGCCTGAGAGCGAACTAGGGGTTTGTTGATTACAATAACATCTAGTCCCCTTTTAAAAAGAAATACCAGGTGGCTTAGGGACAAGCCCCTTATCAAAACTACAGAAAATTAAGCCAAGAGTCGGGAACCATCAAGGTTAGCTACTCATATTCCCCTTCTAAGTGAAGCACTTGACAAAGGGATCAAAGACAGTCATTTATTTTTATTAAAGTGTCTTCTTACTGGAGGCCAGAGTAAAAGCAAGAGGGAGCTGGGTCATCCTTGTTGCTCTGGGATCTTAACTGCCTTCCTTATTTATCCCACACGGTTGGAGTGCCATACAACATTTCAGAGACTTCTGGCAGAGACCTACAAGTTCTTCATTTATCTGACAAGACTCCGTGCATTTCCCTTTAAGCTTGTAGCACTTCTCGTCAAAAAATCCACTCCTGGCTACACAAGGAAGAAAGAGCCACCTGGATTAATTCTTCTCTCACAGATGCCTAGTTACCAGGTACAGTCATTTAATTAACCAGTGAAGATTTCTTTATGAGTTGTTATAATGCCTCATCTCAGTAAGTAAGATGGCAGTGGGGGAGTGTTTCCCATCTGACTTTCCTGTCATTTTGTCACACAGGATGAAAGGCCAGGAAGGACAGATCTGTCTTCCAGTATGTCGGATTAGTTTGGGTTGAGGAGGGGAGCGAACTTTGGGAAACAGAAGCTAATGTTCTTTTATCAAAATCTGTTGGGATACCATCAACTTGTTCTTATAAACACCTGTGTTGGTAAGCTTCCCCAACACACTCTCGAAGTGCTATCTGTTGAGGGTGGAGCAGGACCTGAGGCTGCGGAGATGTCCCAGGACTGGAGTGAAAAGAAGTAAATGCATAGAAAGCAAAACGTTTACTGTAGTGGATAGAAGTTGAGAGATTGCTTTAAGAGGTTCAGTCTCATTTTCTCGCCACATTCCATCAAAAATGTTCAAGACCAGGAAGATGGACTGTGTTGGGAGTGGTTCTCCCAGACTTTCCTTCTGCTGCTCTGCACTGGAGGCCAGTTCTGGCCTTAGAACTTGATGAAGAGCAATCACTGGAGTAGCCAGCTTCAACTTAAAGACAGGCAGTGCATCTTTTCTTTTTTTTAACATTTTGTTTTGCTTATTTTTTATTTTTTTGGCCATGCCATCCCATGCAAGATCTTAGTTCCCCAACCAGGGATCAAACCTGTGATCCTGCAATGGAAGCATAGAGTCTTAACCACTGACCTGCCAGGGAATTCCCCTGGCAATGCATCTTAGCAGTATCAACATTTTAGAGTTGCACAATTTGGGTATGTGTAACAAAAGTGTCAGATGTATACAAATTGCAATTCATGTCAACTTATAAAGGCACCTAATTCACATACCTATAAAATTAAAACCAGAGGGATTAGTGTTAGCATGTGTGCTAATCATATGAGCATCAGCATGTAAGTTTATAAGTTTAAATACCCCAGTATTTCAAAGCTCAGTGAACGCTGGCTCCCACCCCAGGAAACTACACACTCCTTGTGCCATCCTAACAGTGAGGGCTGTCTCAGGCCAGTGGCGCTGGCCCTCACTCTGACAAGAGTCCTTGTATTAGGTCCAGTTCATAGTGATGGCCCAGAAAGAGAATGCCCCTAGAATGAGCACGTACCCTCGTGCCTACAGGGCTTCTTCAGGATCATCACAGACACCATCTAGATGGTGACATAACCCCGTGCCTGCCTATGTGTGCACGCATGGCTCATTGATAGGTAAGTCTCATTTAGTTAGGTTAGATAACTTTGTAGCATATCATCTTGTGTTCACTAAGTATGAGTGATCTAGAAAGGGTGCCTTGGTCAGTTTCCAACGTGTCCACCAAAGCCAGTGGAAGGAACAGTTTAGGTGCTAGATCCCCACATGTGCACTTGTCCCAGAATCTGCTCACACAGGGTGACTGCAGAGCAGACAAGAGACATGCACAGCTGCCGTGGGACTTCTGAGCATCATGTCAGGAGTATCACTGGTATTTGGCACAAACTTGGACTCACTATCGGTTCTAGAAAGCCCTTCGATCAGCTTTCTGGGGTGTGGGGCGAGCCCAGCCTTGGACTATAATTTTGGGTGGGATCCAAATGGAGCCCTTGGAGGTCCTGGGGTTCTGATTAGGAAAGGACCTTTCCCCTCACTGGGGCGAGACAGACCCGGTTTCACGTCCTGGCTTCCCTCCTGCTTCTCTGCAGGACTTTGAGGAGCTTCTCAGCCTATTTAAAGTTTAACTTCTACAGCTGTGAAATACATGTAACATGTATTCATGTATTGAATTATGTAACATGTAACATGTATTTGGGCTTCCCTGGTGGCTCAGAGGTTAGAGTGTCTGCCTGCAATGTGGGAGACCCGGGTTTGATCCCTGGGTCAGAAAGATCCCCTAGAGAAGGAAATGGCAACCCACTCCAGTATTCTTGCCTGGAGAATCCCATGGACAGAGGAGCCTGGTGGGCTACAGTCCACGGGGTGGCACAAAGTCGGACACGACTGAGTGACTTCACTTCCAAGCCAAAGAGGATTGCTATAAATATCACTAAATTAGAGGTGAGACGGAGTCTCCTTTAAAGGCTCTGGCACTGGAGAGAGAAATGCATTTCATTACATGACAGCTTCGTCTCAGCATCCAGTACCACAGCCTGTGATTAAGGAACGGCAGTTAAGCTTTCCTGTTTTAAGTGCTAACACCATGACCAGCGCGATACACAGTGTCTCCAAGCTCCACCCCCTTTTCTCATCCATTTCTTCCTTCCTCTGCCTCTCTTCCCTCCCGGTCTTAATCTCTATCACAACTACTTTTTAAGGGATCCATCAAGGGCTAACCTTGCTTTTAATTTTTTTCCCAAGTTTTTGTTAGTGAGCATAAGACTGGGGAGGACCAAAAGATATCTTTTCTGGCATATCGTGATGTCTTCAAACCTCTGACAGCCCATCCTAGACAACAACAAATGCAAAGGATTTGCAGCAGAGGCATGAGAGGAAAATAGCCTCTGGTCCCCTCTGCAGGGCTCCTGGGCCGGGGGGGTCACAGCATTCTAGGGCTGACTGCCTGGGAGTTCACTGAGACAGATCCTCTCTCCGGGCCTCCACCTCCGATAACCTTCCCTGCCAAAGTGCTCGTTTTACCTGGGGCCAGAAAGAAGAAGACAGCAAAGAGAAAGAGGGACGTCCTCATGACTTGCAGGTCTCGAGAGATCAGCACAGTGACCACGAGGAAGGAGCAGCAAGCACGCACATTTATAAATTTCTCCAGCCCGATAACCTCTTGATCAGTGAGGCGTGGCAGCCTGTGCTCCTCTCAAGGTAGCCCATGGACACTTGGGTGGAAAGGAAGACCTGAACTGTTCACTTTAACCCTCCCCCTTGGGAGAGAGGGAGTGCGATGCCTCCCTTTAGGAAAACGTGGAATTAGGGGGCTATGCATCTCTCCGCATCGCCCCACTGCTATGATGACTGCTAATGTCAAGATACCTTAGAAGTATTTGTTGAAACAACCATAAACCTCCCCCAAAGGGGATATATGTATACATATGACTGATTCACTTTGCTGCACAGCAGAAATTAACACAATATTGTAGAGCAACTACACTCCCATAAATATTAATTAAATCAACAAGCCAACCACAAACGCCTCGAAAGCTATGTTATGAAAAGGTGGTTTTCATATGTGACCTGGATAAACTCACCAGTTCACTTCCTCATGTTCTGCTGATATCAATAAGTGAATGAACATATAAATACATTCAAGAAAAGAGACACGTTTCTGCACAGAAGAATTCCAATCAGTACTTGTGGATACTCCCGATCCAGGAGCTGGAGCTTAACGATTTCAGTTTAAAGGAAAGTGAGTTGCTTCCAAAGAACAGACTGTGGAAGGAGAAGAGCAATCATGTAAGACTGGGGGAGCCTGGCAGGACAGCCTATCAAGTGGTCAAGGTCAGTCTCAGGAGGGGTCCGTCACATTCGCATTATGTAACCCTGATGTGATGAATGGGGTTGGGAAGGACACACCACTCTGTGCTCTCCTTCTCCAAACCCCAAACCCAGTCCCCGTCAGGAGAAAACATCAGAGAAACAGGAATCCTGGCGTTTACCATGTAGTCATGTCCTACTGTGACTTTGTCTGTTTTGACAAGTGAACCATGGTTATTAACGTGAGTAACTGTTACCATGGACGTTAACATTGGAGGCGCTGGGGGCAGTGGGTAGGTGGTCACACTCTACACTGTCTTTGCAACTTTCCAGCACATCTAAAATTTTTCCAAATAAAAACTGTATTTTAAAAAGCAGTTGGGAAAAAAAAATAAAATAAAAAGCAGTTGGTGAATATCCTATCTAACTTCAGCCTCTGTCAGCACTTTTTTGTTAGACATTTCTTTACGCATATCCAGTTAGGAATTATTTACCAAAACAATGTGTTTTCTCCTATTTCCTTCCAGCGTCACCTAAGCAGACTGAAGCCCCCAAGAAAAGACAAACTTCTGGATATTTTCAGTGATACACAGTTTCATTTATCTTATCTATTATCTTGTCATCTCACTGATTTTTTTGATTTATTTACTTGTATTTTGGTTGCACTGGGTCTTCATTGCTGCATGCAGACTTTCTCTAGTTGTGGCAAATGGGGGCTACTCTCCAGTTGCGGTGCGGGGCTCCTCAGTGCCGTGGCTTCTCTTGCTGTGGAGCATGGGCTCTAGAGCATAAACTCAGTAGTTGTGGCTAATGGGCTGAGTTGCTCTGGGGCATGTGGGCCCTTCCTAGACCAGGGATTGAACCCATGTCTCCTGCATTGGCAGGCAAATTCTATACCACTGAGCAACCAGGGAGGCCTGATATGGGTATAACTTTTAATACCCATGGTTTTATGTGTGTGTTTGTTTTCGTTTTTTGTCTATTAGCTCCCTAGGTTATTTCATCCATTTTCATAGCCTTATATATTTTTTGGTCCAAACCTCGAGGCTTGTGGTATCTTAGTTCCCCAACCAGGGATTGAACCCAGGTTCCCTGCAGTGGAAGCAAGGAGTGCTAACCACCGGACCACCAAGGAAGTCCCAATACTAGTGTTCTTAATGAATTAAAGAGATGCGGTACTTATGACTTTGATCTTCTCAGTGGGGCTTTTACAGGCTCAAGGACTCATATAACTTGGCAAAATGACTGCTACCCCTCCCTTTCTCCTTGGGAAAGTCAGGGACACCACGCCTGAAGGCCAGGGAAGTGATACTCTACGCTTACCGAGCTCTCACAGGGCACCAGGGCTCCTGGGAACATTCCACGTTTTCAACACATTCTTGTCATCATCACACCAGATCCTCAGACCAGCCGGAAGAGGTAGGAGAGTAACTGTGCTCACTCTCAACAACTGTGAGTTGGTCTTTGCTTGACAGATGAGCTCGCTGAGCTGGGAGAGTGAGGTGGGGCTTCCTCCTACTCCCTGCACCAGGACTGAGCTGCCCGGGTCTCTCAGCTCCTAGCCTGGCATCCCTTCTACCAGCCCAGTAGGCATTCCCCCAACACAAGGAGGCCAAGGGCATCACCCTGGTCCTTGATCCTGGGAAACGGAGCATGTAAGTGTGCTTTCTTTATGGATTCACTTCACTGACCAAGAGCACATCGCATTACTTTCAATATAAGGGAGCCTCTCATCTTCTCAAAGGAATCCCAAATCTCCCTTCTGAAGAGTCCTCCCGCAGAGATGGCGCCGAGCAGGAAGGCGTTTTATTTTGTCTTGGCCTTTTTCTTCATGTTGGCTCAATTTCCGTCAGGTAAATGAGAGTAGATGGGGTTTTGACGGGGCAGATCATAAAGCCTGATGATTCTTCTATGTACCACCCTGAAGAGGAGAGACAGCCGCTCCCCACGGCACTTCTCATGGCAATTCTTGAACTGGCAGTAGCATTTTCTAAAAGCAAACTATGATTCCTTTAAAAAAAAGAAAAAAGAAAGAAACTTATTGGATACCAGCAGTTCCAGCCTTCAAAAATAGAATAAAGAGTCAAGCTCTGTGAGCTGGGAAAACTCTTACCAGTGTTGTGTAAAAGTTTTCCCAGTGTTATTTCCCTGCATTGGTTTTCATATTCAAAATGTGCTTTGTTTTGAATTTAGGGTGCCAGGCAGGACTCCAGTATTCCCAGCCACTCTCAGCAGGTAAGATAAATCCCTGTTTTACTTTTAGGAACTCTGGCCTCTCGAACCTCCAGAGACAAGGAAGCCGTGGAAATAGAACTGCCTGACATCCCAGACCAGCTGATATCCATATTAACTCCACCTTTTCTTCCTCTTGTTCCAAGCATCATATCTGGATTTTTCCACTTCACAGAGAGACCTCTTTGTTACTGGTTTGTCCTTTTAGCTTTGGATTTCATGGTTGTTCTCATGAGATCATGGTACTAACTAAACCAAAGTCACAGGACCAAGCTTGTACCAGCCAATTAACACTGCTCTCAGAGCACACTTACCCAACTCTTTAACAGCCTCTGCTCTTAAATCCAGTAAACTGTGTCCCAAATGTATACCAGTGGTCTAAGAAGGGAGTGAGGGAGGTTCAGTGAAAATCCCTCACCACTGCAGATGACCTGTTCATAATGAATAGCCCAGTGATCTTTTTTGTAAACTCACCCAGTATAGGAAAAAAGCATATTATAAACAGAACTGAAAGAAATATTCCTGGGTAACTCTAAACAACATTTAAAAGTGTTCAGACAAAAAAAAAAAAAAGTGTTCAGACAGAATTTCAGAGTGGGAGAGCGACAAAGGCTGCCTCTAGCACTGAGTGCTTACTATGTACCAAGCAAGCTCTTAACAACTTTATGCGCATTATGTCATTTGATCTTCAAAACATCCCTTTGAGGCAGATACTATCATAATCACCATTTTTACAGAAGGTGAGGCTAAACAGTTTAGTGAGGACACATGGCCATTACCTGGCCCAAGCAAAACTGAGCCTGAGTCTTGAAACCACCCTAAAAGATCTTTCAAAACCACAAGATCTCTCTCCCATTTTCATTTTGTAACTTTTGCAGCAGCATCAGGTATGTATTTTTTATAGTTCTGTAACATACATGACACTGTCCAACTGCGCTTATACTTTTGACCCATGCAGTTGTTAAACACATAGAGACAGGGATTGCATCTTCTTCTTGCTTAAACATTAAATTCCCCAACTCTATTCTGAAAAAAGTGGAGGTCTTTGGAGAGAAGTCCAGGCTGTTTCTTGAAAACACTCTTTATAGTCATAAACACAAACCTTCCCTTCTTCTATGGCCTTGGGAACTTCCCCCATTCCTAGAGAGTCACAAGGACAAGTCAGCAGCTCTTTCTTGGTGCAGGTGATACGACTCCCTGTGAGCCGTGCTGGCTCGGTCGGGGCAGATGCAGGAAGATGTGCAGAGAGAACGAGAAGATTGTCGGAAATTGCAAAGTGAACTTTTTCTGTTGCCGACAGAGGATCATGTAAGCCACACCAGCTCTCTTCGGAAATGGGACTGGATGTTCAAGGAAGGTGGAGAGAAGTTATGTAGCTTAACCTAGTCACACAGTGAGTGTGAATTCAGGATCATTCTCATTTCCTTCTCCCTTTGTTTTGTTCCTTTGCTTCTTTTTGAAGATAATCTCTAAAAAGGTTGCCAGTGGGGAAAGAGAAGGCAGGAAAGGGGGAAGTAGGAGTTGGGGGGTTAAGAGGTATGAACTATGTATAAAATAAAGAAGCTATAAGTATATATTGTACAGCACGGGAATAAAAATATTTTATAATACCTTTAAATGTAGTATAATCTATAAAACTTGGAATCTCTATGTTGTACACTTGAAAAAAATGTAATACTGTAAACCAACTATACTTAAATTTAAAAAAAGTCAAGACATGAGTTGGTACCTACCAGCTACTCAACACAGTCAGATACTATTAGTATATATTTATAGAGTCCCTTATAACTTATAAATCTTGCCCATATACTTTTCTCATATGACTCACAAACATCTTATATGGTAGATTTTATTGTCCTCATTTATATTTGAAGAAACTGAAGCCAGGAAGGTTGTCATTTGCTCAAGGTCATAGCTGGAAACGAGCAAAGGGTGTGCAGACCACCACCATGTTCTGTGTATTCATCCTTATGGACTAATTCTAACACAAAATAAATGGACATGGCATCCGCATCACTGTTAATGGAGTTGTAGTTCTGTAACAAATCACTTTTTTCCACATCATTTCTTTTTGTACCAATATATTGTCACTCACTTACTCTAGTGCTTACGGTGTATTTTTATTGACTATCTTTGACATAAAACTATGTACATTTAAGGCATACATATTCATTTGATAAATTTCTATATTATAATATGATTCTGTTGTAGTGATGTCGAGCACCTCTATCACAGGACATACTTATCCTTTCTTTTTACTGTTTGGATAATTAAGTTCTAGTCTCTCAGCAAAACTGTCATCTGTATTCATTATACTGTACATTAGATCGCTATGGTTTATTTACTACCTGTTGCAGGTTGGTGCCCTTAAACAAAATTGACTTCAGCCCTCCACCTCCCATCTCCTGGTAACTACCATTTTACTCTGGGTTTTACATGTTTGGCTTTTTTAGAGTTCACATATAATAGATACAGTCCAGTACTTGTCTTTTTTTGATGATCTCACTTAGCATAATATGTTCAAGGTCCATCTACGTGGCATTAAAATGGCCAACAGGGACTTGAAAAGATGATTAACAGCACTGCTCCTCAGGGAAGTGCAACTTAGACACACACCTCACACCACTCAGCATGGCGATAATTAAGAAGACCCAAGACAACAGGTGTTAGAGAGTGTATGATGTGTATTTTTAAAAAACATCTCACATCTGCTCAGCTAAGGTCCAGGACACCAGTTTTATGTTTCTCTTTTCTTGCGATCCCATGGGCTGTATGTAGCCTGCTAGGCTCCTCTGTCCATGGAATTCTCCAGGCAAGAATACTGGAGTGGGTTGCCATGCCCTCTTCCAGGGGATTGTCCCAACTCAGGAATCGAACCCAGATCTCCAGTATTGCAGGCAGATTCTTTACCTTCTGAGGCACCAAGGAAGCCCTTCTCTTCCTGCCAATGGATGAAATGCTACGAATTAATTTTAAATGTTCAACATGGGCTATGCATAAATGGTTGACTCTATAACTCTGCCTTATGAAAAAATTTGCAGTTCACAAAATAAAGGTCAAAATGATTGGCCCTACTCAAACTTGCTCACTCAGTTTTAATATGTGAATATGTTGCTCCACATTTGAGAGGACCATGGCCTCATTGGTCTTTCTGTGCTCAGATCCACGCCTGTCTTTTTTCCTACTTTGCTCTATATAACCGGCATATTGTCTGCAAAGTAGTCTCTAAGCTTTCTGGGTTTTCTGGCTGGTATCAGTCTATTGCAAGTGCCTGGCAGGAGTGGTGGATAAGAGAACAGGAGAACTCAGGGTTTCCCTCCCTCACTGTCTCTCTTGGTTTCAGCTTCTCAATCCTCGCCTCCCTCAACAGAAGTCCTACTTCAGGCCGAGCTCCCACCATCTCGTCCTTGCTCCTGAGCTCACACCAGAGCCTCTTGTTTTCCCTCCAACCATCTGGCAGAGAGGTACTTCAGCTGTGGCTAATATTAGGGTTGCCTCACTGTTCCCATTCTACAAGTTCAGTTCTTCCAGCACTTTATCACCAGCGGTCTAAATTAAATTATTTCTTCAAGCTTCTGGTGTGGGAACCATTTCATGTCTGACATGAATGTAAACAGATCAGACAACAGAGCCTGACTATTTACATTTGATCAGTTGTTCTCCAGAAGGGATCTAAGACAGAATGCTTGTGGGCCTCTACAGTGTTTCCTTCATTTTCACGGGAAAAAATTCAGGGAAGTGGCAAGTGGAGGATCTGGTCCTAAAAATCTGGGTGAGTCACCATCTGCCAGAGGATGGTCCTTCTCCCCTGATTTCCACAGTGAGCGTGCAGCTGATGACTCACAGAACATCACAAAGCCAGGGTACTCCTTACTCATCCCACACCCCATACTGCTTGACTCCAAAAACTGAAAGTATTCTGGATCCGAACTAATGCTCTTTTACAGAAATCATGTACATGTCTCAGAGTCCTATGGAGTGGTGGACCCATGGCTGTGCCCTGCTATTACCTTAATCATTACCTTAAACAGCATCCAGAGTCAGATGGCTTATGGTCTCAGAGGGCACCTCTCATAAACGCTCATCCATTCACAAATTTCCCTTCTTCCTCTTGCTCTCTCCTCTCTTCCATACTGTGCTCCTTTTAGAACGTCTCTATTCAGTTACCTCTTTTTCCCTGAGACACCCCGTCCTTCCTACAGAATAATATAGTCTCAGCTCACACTAGCTTCTTGTTACTTGAAAAGTCAGCCCTTTCAGATGTCAAGCAGATGCCTCAGATAAGTGTCCGTTGATTCCTCAGTAAATTATGGAGATCTCTGATTATTGGTTTCGGCTGAATCTTCTGAAGAGGAAGGTTCTAGGTGATGGATGGGGCAGAGAGAAGTGGCAAGGAATAGAGACCCTGGGGCTGACTCTCTCCTACAGTGTCCCCACTTGAGTTGGTCTACAAAATGCTCCTGGTTAGCAAGGATTGAACTCCATCAATTCTGAAGCTGTAGCTTTTGTAGGCCTTATGCTAAATGGCTATTACCCTTTCCTGGTTCTGGGTTCCACCTCAAAGCCCTCTCACAATAACTGCAAGGAAACGATGGTGCTGCAGAGCAAGACGGATCAGTTTGGCTCAAATTCCCAAAAGGCAGAGGACAAAACACTAAGTATCATTAACTTCCACATTCCTGACTGAGGTGCTAAACTGCAAAGGTAAGGAGAGTATAGAGGCGGACCTCAAAGTATGTTCGGAAACCCTTAGCCTTGTACCTACCTGAGGGTATAAAAGAAAATTAGAGAAGGCAGGGGCAGGCTTTCTCTGTGGTGCTGTGACTGTGACTTCGCTCAGCCTCTCACGGGGAAAGGTGAGGAAAATATCACGTTCACATCAATGCTTAAGAGACTGAATTCAAGGAAGGCTACCTGGAGAACTAGACACGTCACCCCCTAGTGCTCACGCCTGAAAAGAGCTGTGGCTGGGGCCACCTCTGACGGTAGGACAAGAACAGAACACGCTGAGGAGCTGCCCTCAGGATATTGGGCAGAGACATGGGTGTGATTCTCGTGGACCACAGAGAGGAAAAGGGTGAGGACAGATATACCATGCATGCAGTCACCAAAAGAGAGCTCTAATGGTTCTACTAAAAGCAGACAAAACAGACTCGAAGACAAACCGGCTACTAGAGACAAAAGAACATTTTTATAAAAAGTAAACCCCAGGAGACCTCATCTATGACCCAGCCTATCCAACAACAGCAAAACATAGATTCTCTCGAGTTCACATGAAGTATTCTCGAGGACTGGCCATATGTTAGGCATAAAACATCCTCAATAAAGAGTTGAAATCATAGAAAATATGCTCTCCAACCATAAGGGAATAACAGAAGCACACTTAGGAAAGTCGCAAATGTGTTAAAATTAAACCACAGCCCCCCCCAAATAAATAATGAGCCAAAGAAAAAAAATCATAAGAAAAATTAGAAAATATTTCAAGGTGAATGAAAATGTAAACAAAAAACAAAAAACACAAAACTTACGGGATGCAGCTAAACCAATGCTTAGTGGAAAAAAAATTATAGTTTCAAATGCCTATATTTAGAAAGAAGAAAGATATCAAATCAATAAACTTATTTTCTACCTTTAGAAACTAAAAATGAAGCACCAACTAAACCTTTTTTTGAGTATTTGGAGCTCATCCTGTACTTTGGAGTGAAAAGATGCCCTTTCAAAGTCATCTTTTGATTAATAATAACATCCCTATTTTATGTAAGTAGTTGAATGTTTAGGCATACAGTTGTTAATAACATTTTCTATTATTTTGCTGGTAATGGCAGTCGTGTGTGTAGTCTTTTGACCTCTACTCAGCAACAGAAGGCAAGTTCAGGCTGGGAACACTTCTTTATCGAGAAATAAAAAGCCCACACAGCTGGTATTGGGCTTGTAACCGTGCATGGGAATACCTGCCCTCTTTCAAGCCTCCAGAATGCTCTTATTTTCTTATTCTTTTTGAGCACACTGCTGGTAGGATCTTATTTCCTCAACCAGACACTGAACCCACGTCCTCTGCATTGAAAGAGTGGACCACTGAACCACCAGGGAACTCCCCAGCTGCAAGTAACTTTGATTCTGTCCTTCTGTCTGTCCTAAGTTTAGCAAGGTGGCAGATTATTTTTATGTATTTACTTTTGGAGCTTTAACTGCTTCATGCCACATTGCAATCAAAGAACTCATTCCATTTTGGTCCATTTTTCCAAGTTTGACTTTTCTCCAAAACATGTCTGTGTTTATTGTAACTTTCATATCCTTCAGGTAGGTTGTTTTTTCCCTCCAGACTTTCACTTGTTATCAATGGAAACGATCATCTGTTAGGAGCTCATTTCAGTTTATTAGAAATGGAACTCATTTGATTTTTTTCACGTTTCTTCCTTTATAAATTGGGCTTCCTGATAGCTCAGTCAATGAAGAATCCACCTGCAATGCAGGAGACCCCAGTTTGATTCCTGGGTCGGGAAGATCCACTGGAGAAGGGATAGGCTACCCACTCCAGTATTCTTGGGATTCCCTTGTGGCTCAGCTGGTAGAGAATCTGCCTGCAATGTGGGAGACCCAGCTTCAATCCATGGGTTGGGAAGATCCCCTGAACAAGGGAATGGCTACCCACTCCAGTATTCTGGCTGAGAGAATTCCATGGACTGTATAGATCATGGGAACTCCAAAGAGTTGGACACTACTTTCACAATTTCACTTTCCTTTAATTGCTCTTTCATGTCTTTAGTCCATTTCTCTATAGAAATGTTTATTCTTCCCTTAATGTTTTATAAAACCCTTTATATCTCATTTCATTTCAAATCTTTTGGACAACGCCCTTACTTAAAACCCTTTGATGACTTTCCTTTGATTTTAGGATAAAACTCAAATTTCTTAGTAACATACAAATACACATGGTATTTACTGTTCAATACATATTTGCTGAATGAATACTATTCCCATAAAATATAAACTATGGGCATATGTAATACTAACATTATTACCCTTAATAATAATATTTTACATGTGTAAAAACTTTGAACATTTCATGACAGTTCTCGTACTGATTGCTTGATTATTCATGGGTTCCTCTAACCAGCCAGCTAATAACCAATAAGTCAAATATACATATTTTGAACACCTATTGTTAAAAACACTGTTGTAAGGAATGAATGGGAAGAAAGAAGATGAGAAGAAAGTTATTTTCCCTTATGGAGTTTATAATACAAATGAGGAGATAGATTTTTTTTCATAGAGTGTAATTTGTAAAAGATATATACCAGGTGCCAATCAATAATGGCTGAGTGAATCTTACAAAAGCAAACTGCATGTAAAATCTTAGATACGGATGAAAGGAGTGGTAGTTATGGACGCTATGGAAGTGGTAGGACTTGAGAAGGGGTTTAGGGAACATAGGAGAAATCTAAACAGAGATGTAGAAGACAGCGTTCCAGGTAGGAAGACAGAAGATAAGGTACTCTCTCCTAAGGGTTTACTTAGGTAAAACCTGACCCAGCAGCCCACATATTATTCAGTGGAGCATGGAAAATAGTTCACTGTTAATGAACACTACAAACCAAAATTGACGTCCCACTGTTTCAGAGCTGTAGAACTTGTTTTAATCAATTTCCCTCGATAAAGCAGCTAGATTCCTGCCACTGTATCTCCTTCATCCTCTCTCCACTGATGCCTGGAGCCATGAAAACCTTCTTCTTAATGTTTGCTGCCATGATTCTTCTTGCTCAGATTTTCTCAGGTAAGTGGGAAATCTTTATTGATGTAAGGATGACAGTCTTTTCAGGATCTATCTTTTGAGAAGAAAGCTCAGCTTTCAGAAGAGTACATGACTCAGCCCTATGTCCTGAAAACGTCCCAGAACAAACCAGTTACAGGAAATCTTTTCCTAAACTTAGACACAAATCAATGTGGCCACACTGATCCAGGCCACCTTCAACCAGAAGAGTATCTCGTTAATTTCCCTAAAAGCTCTACAAAGGGGTTCAGAGTTCTCTTTATGTTTAAATCTCTTTCCTCCTATAATCTTTGACCTAACTGCAAAGTATGACAAAGTGATTGCTTTAAAATGAGAGAAAATGTTAGAGACAAACTCCAAGAGAACTTGTTAATTTAGAGAAATATAGCCTCTGTAGCCTAAGAGAAACAAAACTTATGATGGTCCTTAGTCTATTTTTTCAAGTCTAACTAACTGGTGCAAATCTCCTAATTCTAGATTACCTTGGACCTTTTTTCTGGCTCTTACACACTGATGGAAAATTATATCCTTTAAAGCACTAACACCTTGATTAGTTTTCTTTGAAGCCCTTGGGTCCTTAGAAATGGGTTCTTTTTACTCAATACAGCCAAGACGTCATCCCTAATCAACTTTTATGTTCATTCCCTTCTCAACCATCCTTCAGTCCTTCTGTTATGAAGCCTTTCCTCATGGGGTTCTCCATATATCATACAGCATCCTATCTATTTCTTCTTCACGGTTTCTGAATTGCTACACTTACTCCACAATCTGGCCTCAGTACCTGTAGTTTTTTGTTGTCCAGTTGCTCAGTCCTGTCTGACTCTTTGCAACCCCATGAACTGCAGCATGCCAAGCTCCCCTGTTCTAACATCTACTGAATGTGTGTTACCACTAATGAGAAATCGTTTTAGGGACTGCAACAGAAGGAGGTAAAGTGGAGGTGAACATTAGAATGTGGCCTTTGCTCTAAATTTACTTACTGTTTATTAGTCTATTATTTCTGTGTTGGTCAAAAATAGGTTGCCCATAATATCAAATAAGCATGCAATAAGTTTAGAATGCAAATATATCACAAATAACTATGATACAAAACAGTGCTCACAAGTGCCATGAAGAAGAAAAGTAAAAGAGAAGCCACAGAAGCAGAAGTTTGTTTCCAACTGGGGGGAACAGGAAAGGCTTCCTAGAAGTTCGCTGTTTGCATTGCATTTTTGAAAATTTGGAAAACCCGCAGGACTAGAAATAAAGAACAGAGCTGAGGAACATTGCCCTCATGTTTCAAAGCATCTCTTGTAAAGTCAGTTTCTTAACTTCGGCCTCTTTCTTGGGGTGCCAGGGGTGGGGATGGGGGTCGGGGTGAAGTCAGACAATGGATCCAGGCTAAGGAAACAAGTTTTAAGCTGTCCTCTCCATCTCCTTCCATCCAGACTCCAGCTGATTCGAATCAACTCTAGAAGATGTGTAAGAGCTTCTTGTTTCCAAAACTCAGCTCAGACATGCCTGCTTCTCAATAAGGAGCAGTCTAGGGCCACCACCACAACAACAATCACACAGAATCTCAGCATTGCAAGTGGGTTTAATGATTAATAAAAGAGGTGATGAACATAGACTATAATGCCAACAGATCTGAGGCCGATCTCAGCTCCAGTCCTCATAAGATTTATGAACTCTGTGCTTCAATTTATTTCCTATAAATGGAAAAAATAATAACAATAGGGCTTTTTTTTTCAAGATTAAGACATTTTATTGTATTAATTAGAGTAGAGGCTAACTGGTTTTAATTAAAAAGAAAAAAACAAAAAATAAACCCTTAAACTAGAGTAATAGAAAAAAGGGAGTTTATTTCTCTCTCATGTAAAAGTTCCAAAATAGGTAGAGTGGGTTGGGAAGAAGGCTCTTCTCCATCAGGTAAGCCATGCTGGGACCAGGGAGGAAGGTCAATCTTGCCATCCTAAACAGATGACTATGTCACTGATTCTAAGATGTTCTAAAAGGAAGGAATAAAGATTGAGTAAAAGATTACACAGAAACAGCTCGTATCACTCCAGTCCTATTTCATTGGTCAAACTCATTCACGAGGCCAGATGGAAATAGAAAACCAGAAACAGTAGTCTTTAGCTAAGGATCTGAAAAGTAAAAGTGACAGTGAAGTCGCTCAGTCGTGTCTGACTCTTTGCGATCCCATGGACTGTAGCCCACGGAATTTTCCAGGCAAGAGTACTGGAGTGGGTTGCCATTTGCTTCTCCAGGGGATCTTCCCTGAGCAGCCAGGTAAAACTCAGGGGTTCTACTACTTACTAACAGATGGAAGGTGAAAATGACTTCTTGGGGACAGTCTCTATATACACTGCTTAAAGGTACCAGGCGCACTTGATGGAGTTAACTATTATTATTGTTCAGTTCTCATTGTTCTTATCATTATTATTGTTATTCTTTGCCCCAATTCAATGTAAACATATGACACATCAATTGACTGCTCTGGTGCTTGATAATTTTCAGTGATCTATAACTCACAATACCCTGAGTTCAACTTTGGACTACTGAAAATGTTTCCCTTTACTCTGAGCAGAAATCTAAGTTCTGGGCATTTTTTTTCCCCATTGGTTAGTCCTACCTTGGGCATCAACAAGCTTTCAACATGGTAATGTCTGAGATGCGTGACAGCTAATATGCACACATCCCTCCCAGAGTTGCTTTGCAAGCATATAAGGTCCTTTTGAGAATAACTGTCAGCTCTTTCAATTATTTTTCCAGAGAATATTTTTTTGATCATTCCTCTCTTAAAACATTTTACTCTTTTCAGCTTAGTCTCTTTGTTCTGAATGAGCACACATTGCCTCAGCTGCCCTAAGGTTGCTGGTAAAGACATTATTCCGTTGATGGTATTTATGGAGCAAGCTAGTGCATTATGTTTCTTTCAATCTTTATACCAAAAGTGTGAAATTCCACAACCATATGCCAAAGTACCAATTTGCCTATAATGTAAATAGCACAAGCTTTATCTTTGTTATTTATCAGAGACTATTATTTTGGAGACAAGAAAAAAAACCACTTCTTAGAAAAGATTGTTCATTGGAATTCAAAAGTATATCGTCTCCCCCCAGGAAGAAACATTCTGTTTGTATCCGTCCAATAAAGACAATAGCAGAGGGAACTCTTTTTTATTTTTCCTAATTGAATACAATGGAAGGACACTGTACATACTGAACCAGAGATGTGAGTTCAGACACAGCTGTTTAGGTCACATCTGCTTTATCTGATAGCTAGATTCACACTCCGAATCTCCTTGGAATTCGGGTGACAGGGAATTCTAAGCATTAAGTACTAGGTAACTAAAGACTAATTGCTTCCTTTGCTTTCTAGCCCCAAGAAGCCTTCAAAGACAGATACGCTGTCTGAAAATGGATGGTCGCTGTGAAGTTGAATGCCTCTCCTTTGAAGATAAGATTGGGGGCTGCAGAGCTGAACTGACACCATTTTGCTGCAGAAAAAAGAGTCAATAATTAAAAGCTAAGCAGCAGCTACAGAAATGAAAGAGGAGAAGACACTCTGGCTTTGATCTCAGTGCAGCAAACCTCTCTGGATCTTTTCTCCTTGACGTCCACATCGGGATTCTCTGAAGTTGTCAGTCCAGTCTCTGATGCTGCAGGAAATACCCTTTCTAGGCGGCAAGCTTCTGGGGAGGAGTTGGGGGCGGGGAAGGAAGCTCTCTGTGTTGTTTGCTTTGCATCCCCCTTCCTCACGTAGGGGCTGTTAGTTACTTTATTGATGGATAAAGTGAGTAAACTAATTAATAAAAGAGGTAGAATGGAAAGGTTGAAGAGCAAGTCAATGAATTGGGTTCCAAGGTTATACTCCTGGCTTCTACCAGACATGTGACCTGGGGCTGTCTCCACTGAGATTCTGCTATTTGCAATGTGAGGAGACTCAACTCTGTGGTAAATGGACCCCTTGCTGGACACCAACTGTGACCTCCCCAGCAGCACCCCTGACACATCCTCCTCCTCTCTCTCCTTTATACAGAGGAATTATTTAGAATGTCTCCTGTTCCCTGTCTGATCTAGAACATTGAGTTCCCTAAAGATTTGGACCTCATCCAAATTTAAGCTGGCCAGACTGAGTAGCATCCTCTTTCTGGCCACTTGCAGTGAGGGCTGATTAAATCATGGTCTATTCAAGCAGTCAGCTCCCTAGAGGTTATCTAATTCAACACCCTCATTATAGGTGAAGCAGTCCAAGTTCAAGATCACACAGTTACAGACTTAGTTACTCCTCTAGTCAGACTTCTCATTTCGTCTTGTGTTCTCAGCACGTCCGTAGAAAACTGCTGGATGAGCACAGAACAAGGTCAACACTAAAGATGGAACAGTTTTTAGCAGCTCAAATGAGAAGTTAGATTGAACAAAAAGTTGAAAGCAGCTGCAAAAAAAAAAAAAGTGGGCACTTTCCAGAATCTCTCCTGGGATCCTTGCTCTTTGGAGCAAATTGAGGCTTGCCTTTATCCTGTTTTGCCAAAATATGGAGTCCCAGATTTCAAGCAGAGCAAAACCTATCTCATAGGCCATTTTCATCCTAGAAGACTGACATCATACCCCTTCAAAGCAGAAGAAGGCAAAATCCCTCAGCTCTGCTCTAGAGAATTCCCTCATCTCCTGGGTTAAGCTTGCTTCCTATGAAAGATATATTAATACATAGGAGAGAAAGTGGTAAAACAAACTTTCCTGGGGCAAGACAATTTGTAAAAGGCTTTGAGAAATAAACTTTTTTTGGACAATATTCTGGTATTATCACTTATCTTTATGGCTCATTTCTGAAAACTGCAACAGGTTGAGGACGTGACCTGTAGGAATCAGAGGAATGGTCTCCGGTTCTGGCTTTCCCAGCAGTGCCTGATCAACAGGCTCGGATAAAACTAACTGCCTTTGAGAATCTAAATTTACCTAGACTTTGTCTCTCCCTTCTCTCCTTTTCTCTTTTCTCCCTTTCCTCACCAAATGACTTGAAAGGTACTATATGTTTTCTGTCACCCTAGTTGCTTCCTAATCTATAGAAACATCTTCAGCCTTCATCACACCATTGGGACTTGTCTACTGAGACTTGTCTACTGAGACAAGTGACCTCTTAGACGCCTCTTAGTCACTCTTCTCTTCATAAAGATACCAGGGTCAGGAGTTTCCTGATGACCTAGCGGTTGGGACTTTGGGGCTTTTAGTGCTGTGGTCCATGTTCAAGACCTTGTTCAGGAACCAAAATCCCACAAGCTGCACAGTGTGGCCAAAAAAAAAAAAAAAAAAAGATGCCAGAGTCAACTCCAAAGATCTCTGATCATCATTCATCCTTGTGACCTGGAGGTAGGAACTCTGTCCTCTGGTTTTTAGTCTCTGTGCCCTTTCGACCTGTCAGGCCCTGTGCAACCAGTTACCTGCAGTAGATCCACTCTGTTTCCAATATTCAGTATGGTTTCAGCTTACCTGAGTGAAGCCTGTCTAAGAAAAACTCTACACTATGTTTCCAACTTGAACTTCTTGCTGAAGTTTATTGGTGAAAATTGCTCAGTTGTTTCCAACTCTTTGTGACCCCATGTACTATACAGTCCATGGAATTCTCCAGGTCAGAATACTGGAGTGGGTAGCCTTTCCCTTCTCCGGGGGATCTTCCCAACCCAGGGATCGAACCCAGGTCTCCCGCACTGCAGGAGGATTTTCTACCAGCTGAGCCACAAGGGTTAGGTCTTCTCTAAATGGATTTCTGATAGATACCTCAAAAGTAACTTACCTTTATTTCAATAGGTTACTTTCTGTCCAAAACTGATCTTCATTTAATATGCTAGATCTTAGTCAATATTGTTACCCTTTACTCAGACACTCAGGTGAAAAATGACTTCCTCAGGAAAGCTTTCTTTGCCTCATAAATCACACAATTCACTCATTACATCAATATACATAAATTGCTCATTAGAATCTTTGCAGTTACAATGGCAAATTGTAATTATCATCCTCCCTTCTCTCTCCTCACTGACATTGTTGGGCGTTCAGAGCTGCACCATCTTCAGTCTCTATATTCTATCAAACTAGTGAATTCTCACTGTCAGTTACCTAAGGTTTACTTATACATTTGGGTTTGGGCTTTGTGTGGAATAAGAAATAGTTTCACCTTTTCATGCTGCACGTGTGTGCATGAACAAACACACACACACACACACACACACATACACACACACACACACCATGTGAGTTGTTCAATCATAGAAACTGGTATTAGATTCATACTCAGTTTTATAGGAATACTTGGAACACTATAATAGCAGAGCTAGAAGTAGCCTTCATCTTAGTCAATGTTTCCAGAACCAAGTTGATTCTAATCACATAGAATATGTATAAAATCAGAGCTCTGTGCCCACTCTAATGCTTCATACTAGGAAATCCTCAGCAAACAAAATGAATTTTTAAAACAAGTTTTCTATCCAAGTCTCCTGTCCTGTAACATCTGAAACTGATAAACAGAGGAGCATCTGAGATACACTGTGGTCACTGCTCTTGCCCCTTACCTCCAGGGAGTCCCAGAATCAAGAGGCACAACTCAGATCTGAAGTCTGGGCTTTGTACGCACTGCTACTTCACTGCCGTGCACTTCTTCATTTGGAAAGGAGATGCTGAATGGAAATGAACAAATGGCTCACCTTCCTGCTCAGCTTGAGGGGTGGAAGTGCCATTTTAGTTGTCAAGACAGACCCATGTCCAGCAAACTAACATACGAGGTGGTAAGTTCCACGAGCTGATGGGAGCCCCAGGGGAGCTCAGAACCGGAGAGGAGGCACTGACTAGTTCCTGGAGTCTCGAGAGGGTTCACAGAAAAGAGGCCCAGTCACTCTTTAAAACCATGGGTTCCTCAAACTAGCCTAAGTCACTTTAACTAAAACAGAAGGACAGCTGTTGGTAATCTTCCATTCTATTGTCAATATAAGCGTAGCTTATGTTCCCATTTGACAATCATTTCCATTCAAACTGCCTATTCCCATCACTGAAGAACGGAGCAAGCAGCGTAACCAGGACTCCCTGACCTCCCTGGAAGACCATTCTGCTCTCATGGGACCTCCATGACCCTGGATATCCCTGACAAAGTATTAAATGTCCTCATTATCCAAACAAAGACATCCCACTGGCCCTAGTGTGCTGCTGAGGGACATCACGCCATCTGCTCACGCACAGGAACTTCTGTTGTTCTCCTCTGCTGCTTTATTCTTTCTTGAACCACATCTCCCCAGGTAACAGAACAAACTTATAAAAGCACAGGAAGGGACTTCCCTGGTGGCTCAGTGGTGGAGAGTCCATCTGCTAATGCAGGAGACGCAGGTTCGATTCCTGGTCCGGGAGGATCTCACACGCTGCAGAGCGGCTGAGCCTGTGCACCACAACTCCTGAACCTACACTCTGGAGGGGGGACCGCAACTCCTGAGCCCATGAGCCAGGACTATGAAGTCCGCGTGCCCTAGAGCCCGTGCTCTGCAACAAGAGAAGCCACCGCAATAAGTCCAAGCACCGCAATGAAGAGTGGCCCCCACTCACCGCGGCCTGAGAAGAGCCCTCAAAGCAATGAAGACCCAGCACAGCCAAAATAAACAAATAAATAATTAAAAAAAAACAAACCTGGTTAAGTTTAGAGAACATGAGAGCTCGAGAGAATCCTGTACCCAAGACAAAATTCCCAGGACCTACACATAGAGAAGGAGCCTCATGGAAAGTCACCTGACCTTGGAATCATCGCTTCTGATCATATGAACCATATACCAGGTCAGGTGAAGGCTGACATAGGTGAAGTGGCTGTCAGAGGCTCTGCAGGGCTCTGGAACTATCTCTGTTCCCTCAGTGAAAACGAACAGGATCAGGGACTTC
Organism: Muntiacus reevesi; assembly: GCF_963930625.1. NCBI lineage: Eukaryota > Metazoa > Chordata > Mammalia > Artiodactyla > Cervidae > Muntiacus > Muntiacus reevesi. The sequence goes on along the minus strand of NC_089258.1, from coordinate 49,340,507 downwards.
CCTGAAGGTCCAGTAGCTAAGACTCCATGATGCCATTGCAGGGGGCCTGGGTTCAATCCCTGCTCTGGGAACTTTTTAAGTGGGATCTTTTTAAGCAACTTAAAAAAAGATCCCGCATGTCGCAACTAAAAGCTGGTGCAGCCAACTAAGTATTTTTTAAAAATACAGAAAATGAATAGGACCAGAGTCATAGAAAATGGGACATTTTCCTAATAATTCTTTTGTCTCTAAAACTCCTCTGCTCAAGTTCTCCAAGAGTTAGTGGCTCTAAAATGCTGGCAAGAGAGAGCCATGACAAAGTCCTGTAGACCCAGGCAAAGGGAAGCAACAGGGCCCTACTTGGAAGGATCACTATGAGTTTAAGTAAACTGACCAAGGACTAAACATCTTTAGAGCTTGACTCTGTCCCGGTGGCCTTATTCCAGACCTTGGTTCTCGATCTTCCCTTTCAAGCCCTGCTCTTCTAAAATAGAAGTTACACACAGAAATTCAAGGTGACCCCGAAATTGAGCATGCCTGTCTACTTTCGGGGGCGGGGGGACCAGGAACTAAAGGCATGAACCATCCTGCCTGGACACGCCTTACAGCAAGTTCACCAATGCCTTGGGCCTGGTTGATTTCTTATGCCAGCAGGCTGCCTGCATTTGCTTTAAGGCATAATTTCCTGTGTGAAAAACTAAGAGTCCAGGTCTAAAATACCCCACAAGGACTAGGTGTGAGTACCTAGTCATTTACTCTGAGGAGTCTGTGCTCTAATCGCCCATCCCCTTGGGTTTGTTATTATCATTACATTAATGTCACTGTGACCAGCACCCTATCATTGCTGTTGTTTTCATCACTATATTTACTATGAGTCTTATGATGGATTATTTCCATAGTGGTCATTGTATAACATCAAATACACTTTCTCTGTTCAGGAGGAGGGTCCCATTCACTAGAGACCACTACAGATATTTCCCCCAAATTCAGACATGTACACCAAGGCTTTACCACTCGGTATCCTCTCGTGAGACTAGCCCCCTGAAATGTTCCTTGTCCACCACTGAGGTACCCTGTTGGTGGGGGGTTTAGTGGAGGACATCCCTAGGTTGGCTGAGCCTCTAGGATGTGAGCAAGTTCCCTCCAAGGATGAGCACTGTCTTGCGCAGGCCTGGAAGACCCAGCAAGCCTCCTTCGTTCTGCAGAGCCACCCCAAACGTCTAACTCCACCAGGGGGTCCTGGCACTGTTCTTGCCATCCTGAAAAGGCTGAAAATTATGTTACCGACTGCCTGAGAATCCTGAGATTTTCTACTGTAGCTCAGGACCCAGGATCATTGTTGCCAAAAGCAGAGGCACAAGGTGGAGTCCTGGGCTCACCTGAGCCTCTGCACATGTTCACTGTCCTCTTATTGGCTCAAGAAATGCCTGTGCTGCACTGCAAGGCATGGAGATGGGGCTATGCCAGCCTGAGGCACTGCACAATTTTCTGTCCTCCAAGAAGCCTATGAAATGCTTGTGCAGGCCAGTGACACCCCTGCTGGTCAGAAGCACCATGCACAACTCTTGTCTACACCTTCTCTAATAGAATGCAAACCCAGGTGTCTGGATTTCTGCAGGTCTGGGCAGAACAGATGGCAGAAGGTCAGCCAGGAGGTGCTGGCTGCAGTATGGTGTGGGGTTTAATGGATGCTTATGGATGGTGTAATATCATTCAAACCAAGTGTGTATGTGTCTGTGTGTGTGTGTGTGTGTGTGTGTGTGTGTGTGTTAAGGCAGATATATAGAAAGAAAATCCTGGATACCAAAATTTCCACAAGTTGACCTTCTATCTGTTGGATTTACTGTAAGCTTTTTCCTTTACAGCTCCTATGCATATATACTATTTGCACCTTACCTAAGATTCTGCAAAATTTAGGAAATCACTTCAAAGTCTAAAATCAATTTTATTTAATCAACTTAAAAATCTTTCAATTAAAAACTGAAAGATGGGGACTTCCCTGGTGATCCAGTGCTTAAGAATCCACCTGCCAATGCAGGTGAAACAGGGTCCATCCCTGGTCCCAGGGAATTCATGCTACAGGGAAAGTAAGCAAGCCGGAGCACAACTACTGAGCCCGGCATGCCTTAGAGCCAAAGCTCTGCAACAGAAGAAGGCATTCCCATAAAAAGCCCGCACGCCGCAACTAGAGCAGGCCCTGCTCACCACAATACAGAAAGTCAATTCCGAGCAACAAAGACCCGATGCGGCCAAAACTAACAAAAAAAAATTTTTTTAAATGAAAGATGTCATAAATGGCATCTTACTTAGGACATTTTAGGCAACCTTGATTTCTTAAGGTTGCCAAACAAATTAGCACAAACTTGGTGATTCAGAAGGAGAGAAATGTATTCTCTCACAGTCCAGGGCCTCTCAGGGGACCAGGGCTGTTTTGCTAGGCCGCTCAGAGGAATATGAGAAGTACTATTTCAAACATGGCAAAATAGAATAGTGGATTTTGGATATGTATTCAAACTGGGGTGAAATCTTAAGGAAAAAAAAAAGAAGTCTTACAAAGAAAAGTAAAACATGTCACAAGACATATACTGTTAAAAATCTTAACATTTTGGTTATCATAGGTCACTGTAAATTTGTGTTTGTTTTGCCAAAAGTTTTCACTTTCATCTCAGGTTCAAAGAATTTGTTAACAAAATAACCCACTCATCATATACAAATATCAATTCAATAATTATTAATATTAATTCATATTAATTAATGAGTATTAATAATTAATTAATGTTACCTAATGAATATTGCCCAAAGAAAGGCAATGCCAAAGAATGCTCAAACTACCACACAATTGCAGTTATCTCACACGCTAGTAAAGTAATGCTCAAAATTCTCCAAGCCAGGCTTCAGCAATACGTGAACCATGAATTTCCAGATGTTCAAGCTGGTTGTGTGGATCACAATAAACTGTGGAATATTCTGAAAGAGATGGGAATATCAGACCACCTGACCCGCCTCTTGAGAAACCTGTATGCAGGTCAGGAAGCAACAGTTAGAACTGGACATGGAACAACAGACTGGTTCCAAATAGGAAAAGGAGTACATCAAGGCTATATACTGTCACCCTGCTTATTTAACTTATATGCAGAGTACATCATGAGAAACACTGGGCTGGAAGAAGCATAAGTTGGAATCAAGATTGCTGGGAGAAATATCAATAACCTCAGATATGCAGATGATACCACCCTTATGGCAGAAAGTGAAGAAGAACTAAAGAATCTCTTGATGAAAGTGAAAGAGGCAAGTGAAAAAGTTGGCTTAAAGCTCAACATTCAGAAAACTAAGATCATGGCATCTGGTCCCGTCACTTCATGGCAAATAGATGGGGAAACAGTGGAAATAGTGTCAGACTTTATTTTTGGGGGCTCCAAAATCACTGCAGATGGTGATTGCAGCCATGAAATTAAAAGATGCTTACTCCTAGGAAGGAAAGTTATGACCAACTTAGTTAGATAGCATATTAAAAAGCAGAGACATTACCCTGCCAACAAAGGTCCATCTAGTCAAGCCTATGGTTTTTCTAGTGGTCATGTATGGATGTGAGAGTTGGACTGTGAAGAAAGCTGAGCACTGAAGAATTGATGCTTTCGAACTGTGGTGTTGGAGAAGACTCTTGAGAGTCCCTTGGACTGCAAGGAGATCCAACCAGTCCATCCTAAAGGAGATCAGTCCTGGGTGTTCATTGGAAGGACTGATGCTGAAGCTGAAACTCCAGTACTCTGGCCACCTCATGCGAAGAGTTGACTCATTGGAAAAGACCCTGATGCTGGGAGGGATTGGGGGCAGGAGGAGAAGGGGATGACAGAAGATGAGATGGTTGGATGGCATCACTGACTTGATGGACATAAGTTTGGGTAAACTCCAGGAGTTGGTGATGGACAGGGAGGCCTGGTGTGCTGCGATTCATGGGGTCGCAAAGAGTCGGACACAACTGAGCGACTGAACTGAACTGAATGAATATTAATTCAACCACTAACATTAAATTGGGTTTCGACCAACATTCAGACTTAATCAGTGCTGGGGAGTACCATGGCACAGCACATCTGGAGTCCCAACTGGGAAAAGGTCCCAGGCAGCACGTCCACTCCATGGGTGAGACCTAAAAGACTGCAGTTCAGGTTCCCGCTTATAATCCCAGGAGGGTCACAAACTGATATCATCATCAATCTGTGCAGCTCTCAGTTCAGTTCAGTTCAGTTGCTCAGTCATGTACAACTCTTTATGACCCCATGGACTGCACTCCGCCAGGCCTCCCTGCCCATTACCAACTCCCGGAGTTTACTCAAACTCATGTCTATTGAGTCGGTGATGCCATCCAACCATCTTATCCTCTGTCGTCCCCTTCTTCTCCCACCTTCAATCCTTCCCAGCATCAGAGTCTTTTCAAATGAGTCAGATCTTTGCATCAGTGGTCAAAGTATTGGAGCTTCAGCTTCAACATCAGTCCTTCCAATGCATATTCAGGATTGATTTCCTTTAGGATGGACTGGTTGGATCTCCTTGCTGTTCAAGGAGTCTCAAGAGTCTTCTCCAACACCACAGCTCAAAAGCATTAATTCTTCGGCACTCAGCTTTCTTTATTGCCCAACTCTCACATCCACACATGACTACTGGAAACACAATAGCCTTGACCAGATGGACCTTTGTTGGCAAAGTAACGTCTCTGTTTTTCAATATACTGTCTAGGATGGTCATAACTTTTCCTCCAAGGAGCAAGTATCTTTTAATTTCATGACTGCAGTCACCATCTGCAGTGATTTTGGAGCCTAAAAAAATAGTCTGCCGCTGTTTCCACTGTTTCCCCATCTATTTCCCATGAAGTAATGGGACTGGATGCCATGATCTTAGTTTTCTGAATGTTGAACTTTAAGCTAATTTTTTACTCTCCTCTTTCACTTTCATCAAGAGGCTCTTTAGTTCTTCTTCACTTTCTGCCATAACGGTGGAGTCATCTGCATATCTGAGGTTATTGATATTTCTCCTGGCAATCTTGATTCCAACTTGTGCTTTCTCTAGCCCAGTGTTTCTCATGATGTACTCTGCACATAAACAGGGTGCAGGTTAAATAAACAGGGTGACAATATACAGCCTTGACGTACTCCTTTTCCTATTTGGAACCAGTCTGTTGTTCCACATTCAGTTCTAACTGTTGTTTCCTGACCCGAATACAAAGTTCTCACGAGGTAGGTGAGGTGGTCTGGTATTCCCATCTCTTTCAGAATTTTCCACAGTTTATTGTGATCCACACAATCAAAGGCATTGGCATATTCAATAAAGCAAAAATAGATGTTTTTCTGGAACTCTCTTGCTTTTTCGATGATCCAGCAGATGTTGGCAATTTGATCTCTGGTTCCTCTGCCTTTTCTAAAACCAGCTTGAACATATGGAAGTTCACAGTTCACGTATTGTTGAAGTCTGGCTTGGAGAATTTTGAGCCTTAATTTACTAGCGTATGAGATGAGTGCAATTGTCAGGTAGTTTGAGCATTCTCTGGCAGTGTAGCTCTGGTTTCATGTTAATGCTGTTTGTTTTGTTGTGTAAAACTTGGAATGTAGTTAAGCCTGAGGCTTGGTTGGCCAGGCCTCTTCCAGGGTCTCAACAATCTCAAGATTTCTCTCCCATTTTATCTATGGTGCTGCATGTCTTGCACTCATAGCAGGCAGTCACTCATAGTCGCTCCCAGGGCAGTGTCCAGGCAGGTTGGAAGCAAGGTCAGAGACCTGCTCTGCTTTGCCTCTGAAGCCTAAACAAGACTATTCATTTAACCTAACAAACAGGTCTTTAGATATTTAAGATATTTTCAGAAGCTGATTTCATGATCCCAACCCTTGCATCTCTTCATATCTAGAAAAGCACTAAATCCCTTCATGATCACATCAGCTCCACCTGACTAGCAGAAAACCTCTTGTAAAATGAGTGTTTAATGGTATTGAGGAGAAGGGGATGACAGAGGATGAGATGATTGGATGGCATCACCGACTCAATGGACATGAGTTTGAGCAAGCTCCGGGAGTTGGTGATGGACAGGGAAGCCTGGTGTGCTGCAGTCCATAGGGATGCAGAGAGTTGGACATGATTGAGCAACTGAACTGAACTGAAATAATTATATTGAGCTCCCCCTTCACCAAAATCTTATGTATTGACCTTCCTCACTGCCTCTTTGGAGCAGTCTCTCAGAGCTCCCTGAGGTGCTGCCTCCCAGGCTGCAGTCCTCGTTTTGCCCCAAATAAAACTTAACTCACAGCTCTCAAGTTGAGCGTCTTTTCAGTCGACACGGTCCAAATCTGAACACAGGAGAATACAGATGTCCCAGCTTGAAAACAAAAAGGCAGAGAGAGCAAGTTCCCTCTTGTTCAGCCTTTTGCTCCATTCAGACTTTCAAAGGCTTGGATGAGTTCTCCCTCCCCAGCCCTGGGAGGGCTTCTTTCACTTTACTAACACAGATCTCCATCTTACCCAGAAACACCCTTGAGACACACCCACAACAACATTTAACCAAATATCGGGGTACCCTCTGGCCCGAGAATGGTGGTGGTTTAGTCGCTAAGTCGTGACCGACTCTTGCAATCCCGTGGACTGTAGCCTGCCAGGCTCCTCTGTCCATGGGATTCTCCAGGCAAGGATACTGAAATGGGTTGCCATTTCCTTCTTCAGGGGATCTTCCCGACCCAGGAATTGAACCTGGGTCTCCTGCATTGCAGACAGATGATTTACCAACTAAGCTATGAGGGAAGCCTGGCCCGAGGCAGGCAACTGTTTTAATAAGAAAGGGAACTTACTTGTGAGGCTTGTCTTGGGCAGCTACAAAGTGAGTAGATCTCCACACCAGTCTCCCAGAAGCTTAAGCATTTAGAGAGGCCTTAATGGAGCCTCAGTCACACACACCATCCAGATGGTCTCAACACCACATTGCTCTCAAAGCTGCCTCCTAGAAATGACCCTAGTGAGGGAACAGAGCAGAATATACATTTCAAAGACAGGGGAGGGGATGAGGGAACTCTAATTGCCTGGGTCCAGTTCTTGAGTCGACCAGTGGTTCCTTCATCACCTGGTGACCTCCTCCAATGCTGTCCCCCTCCACGTCTTCACCTAACTTTAATTACCTCCCAGAGATCCCATTTCCAAACACCATCACATTGGGGGAACAGGGTTTTAGCGTATGAAAACTGAGGGGAGGGGGATTACAATTCAGTTCATAGCACCATATCACTGGTTGAGTGGTCTAGAACCCACTAGACCACGTGTTAGTGAACAAATCATCCTGTTGCTGAAGATCCTGGAACGGGGAGGTAGGGGGCTGGGTACTCTCAGGAGAATTTAGGGAACAAGAGCAGGATTTGGGCTGGACATTCAAGTCCTACAGAGTTTGGTCTGGGAGGGGGTACTTGGTGTCCCTTGTTACTTTCAAGTAACTGCGATAATAAACACAAATGAAAATGTGAAACTACAATATACTAAGAGAGTAATGACTTACACAACATGTGGGATATCATTCCCACTCAAATGTCAAACGTATCACAGGACTCACAGGACACGCTCCCAGAAAGGATTTTTGACTTAAATCCTTTTCTATTTCTTGAGAAGGAAAGATCTCTGCATTCAATATAAGTGGCCTCAGAACCCTAGGTTTTTACCTGAAAGCACCGTAAACATCTGACTGGAGGGAACGTGGGCGCGGCGCCAGGGGCCGGACACTGGACAAGGTCCCAAGGCGATGGAGACTGAGAGACGCGGTACCCAACCGGAAACGCCCAGGGGAGGGGAGGTGGCGCGGCCACGCCCCCAGAGCCACGCCCCTGGCCACGCCCCCGGCGGCGCCATTTCCTGCCAACCGGGAAGCAGATCTCCAGGACTGGCGGCCCGGTTCAGCGAGTGAGTTTCAGTAGTTCGTGTCCAAACTCGCGCGCTGACGCGCTCAGCGCCGGGTCCTCCACACTCCCGAGCCCCCGCGGCTGTTACCGTCCCAGCCGCGGGGAGCCCCACCTAGTCTGGAGGCGCTCTGCCGCGGGGGCCGGACCCACACCTGTTTCTGGTAAAACCGCTGCGCGCCTGGTCCTCGCCCCGACCTTCCAGCCTAGGTCCTCGTCCCCGTCTTCCCTCCTCTCCCCGCGCCTGATCAGGTCCCTCCGGCGTGTCCCCCGGCCCTGGAGGGCGGAGTCGGGCCGTCACGCCTGCTCCTGACCGCGGCGCCCGTAGACCCCTGTCCTCTCTGGACTCCTCCTTTCCAGCCTTGCTTCGTCCTGGGCCCCAGCCCTACTGCTGCCCAGGCGATCTCTTCGCAGTCATCTCCTCAGACAGGCCCCCGAGACCCGGGGTGGCAGTGCGCGGCCACTCCTGTCCTGTGACACCCCGTGGTTTCAGATCCCATCCCATTGGCAGCGCCTGTCAGGGTGTGTTTACGTTCCCAGGGCTCCACTGGAAGGCGTGCTCGTCCTGTGAATGCGTAGGTGGGGCAAGGGGATGAGGCGGAAGGGAGATCTTGGGATCTCTCTGCCCAGGGAGACAGCGTGAGATAGAAGCAGGGGGGCAGTTGAACTTGGGGGAGTGGGTCCCCTGGGCTTGGAAAGACACAGTAAAGAATGAAGGAGAGTGACCTGGACAAAAAGCAGGGGGGTGAACGAAAAGACACAAAAAGATGATCCACAGACAGATAGAAAAGGACAGAATGGGAGGAGGGAGTTCTTATGAGCCACAGTAGCAGCGAGGGGCAAAAGAAAAGTAGATCCCAGATTCATTCATTTTGTTCTTAAATTTCCAACTTAATACCCTTTCACGTGTATTGTGTCAGATTCAGTTGATGTCTCAGTGGTTTTCCAATTTATATCATATATTGAAAATATTCCTTAGTGCTAAATAAGTTTATGCTACCTCAGTGTGTTCTTGCTAAAGATATTGGTAATTTTTTACATTCACAGTCAAACCGTAGATTAACTCCTTAGTCTAATATTCAACACCGGTATCCCCTTAGATGAGCTTTTAATTTAGTGGGCTGTGAACTGAGGTTTCCAACCAAGTCTGGGCCTTTCTTCTGGATTCTGCAAACGCCTGTCCTCTCCTGAATCCCCTTCACCGGCCTCGCCTGGTCCTGGGGCCCTGCTGCTCCCTGGGGCATCTCTTCACAGTCTCCTCTTCAGAGAGGCCCCCCCCAGACATCCTTTCGTCTTGTCTTGGAAAGTGATCAAGGGTGAGCTGCTTCTGCTCAGGGTGAATAAGCTGCTGCGCTCTTTCCATTGCACATTTTCCAATGCTACTCCTTTCTTTCATCTTTTCCAGTGCTACTGATTAGGTCTTCTTAATATGTTTTTTGATAGCTGTACTGTGATATTCTAGGAAAGAGGAGTTAAATCCTTTGAGATTATTGGGATTAAAGTCATGAAAGGAAGTGGCTCTTGCTCAGAATTAGGAGATATGATTTTTAGGGGTAGGCAGGGTTGAGAAGGGCAGGCCCTGTTAACTCTCCCAATCAGGCTATGTTGTTCCCATGGGGACGGTGCTGGTTCCTGTCTGAGGGTCTCCTGCTGACCCCCTAGCCTGCTCCATCACTGGCAGGAAGTCATGAGTCCGCTTGATAAGGGAGGATCCAGACTTTTTATGTTGTTCTTGTTGCATTGGGTCTAGCGGGCACAGGCTTCAGTAGTTGTGGCTCGTGGGCTTCGTTGCTCCACCACATGCAGAATCTTCCCAGTCCAGGGATCAAACCCATGTCCCCTGCATTGGCAGGCGGCTTCTTATCCGCTGTGTCACCAGGGAAGTCGGGTCTAGACTTTTTAAACTAAGTGCAGGTCAAAAGTATCTCTCCAATGAGAAGGGATTAGAGGGCATCGCCTCTGTGAAGGAAGCTGGAAGAAAGAACAGGAGTGCTATTGAGGGGTTGAGGAGCCAGGAATGGGACGGAGACTGAGAAGCTTAGGAACAAGAGAAAGGGAAATCTCTTGCATCCTCCCCTGAGGTGAGCCTGTGCTTGGCAGATGCTAAGGAGACCATGGGTCTGTGACTAACAGGGAAGGCCAGTCCAGCTCACATACCCACTGCTGCTGCCAAATGTGTGGGGCTTCTTGTAGGGTGGGAGGGTGTTCTGAAGAAATGGACAGAAAAATCCACCTGTCCATCTCCTGTTTACTGCTTTTGAATCCTTGGACAGCAGGAGACTATCTAGGCCACTCAGTAAATTCCTTCCCCTGTGTGGTTGTGGCATTGGAAAGGGGAGTGTTGAGTCGAAGCCCTGAAGGCATGTTCTCCACACTGAGGAGTGATCACAGACTGATCTTGCCAGAGAAATAAGCTTTTCATGTGTCTTTTTTAATTCCTTGATTTGACTATCAAAACTTTTACTTAATTGATTTCTGTCAAATAATCTGTTTCTTCATTTTATTCTTTAATCTTTTATTTAATCTTTTGTATTTCTTTTAACTTTTACTAATATCTTAATTCCTAACAATTTGAAATGTCAATTTACTCTTGTTTCCTTTTAGTTTCTCTTGATTTATAGAGTCAAACAACTGGCTCATTCATTTTCAAGCCCTTTGTTTCTGTTAAGTCTATTTAAAGTTAAACTTTTTTTTTCAAGATAACAAGCATGGCCCTGTTCTGCGGTATTGATCATGTTCATCCTTCATGGTGACAGTAACTAACTGTTAATTGGCAATGGTCATTTGATTGTATTGTAACCCTATTGTTTAAACTATCATTGTCTTTCAAATAGTTTGTTTCTACTACTGATTATTGTTTATTTTTTCACTTTAACTTTACCCGCAGTAAGCCTGTGTGTCCTATTCGACATACTCTCTTTTGCATTTAGCTAAAATTTTCTCTGGGGCTAATTACACAGTCACATTTGATGGATCCACTGGGTGAACTGAAGTCTCTCCTTTGGGATAAATGGAGATAATAAGTCTCCACAGTTTGGAGACACTCATATACACGTACGCTCATATTCATTTAAGTATGTGTGTATGTGTCTTCCTGGGAATCTGGCCTCCCGGGAAGAAGGCCAGACTCAGGGACTGTGCCCTGTTCCCCAGCGCTCCAGGGCCCCACCGACTCTGAACAATAAGACTAGAGCCTTTCTCAGCCCTGACTGTCTCGCTACACATTCTGCCGTCTGCTCCCCACCCCCCCACAGCCTAGAGGTATGTACTTTGAGATCTTGCTTCCAAGCCTGGGGCTTGAGTGGGCAGCTAGATGGTCCCTTCTTGCCCTCCTCTATACTCGTAGGATGTAGAGCAGGTGAGCAGTTGCCTGGTTCTGGGCGCACCTAGAAAATGCTGCGGAGCCTCCAGGTGGCAAGGACCTCCTCTGTAGTTTCCATGCTTCTCCTGTTGTATCTATTCCAGGGCCTCCAAGGGCTCTAGGAAAATTTTCACTGAGCCTGGTCAGCTGTGGGCTTCCTTCCCAGGCTTTGCAGGCAGGATCAAATGGTTGCTGGTCCCCAATATGACTTAGAACGTTTTTCAGAGGCTCAGGCAGGCCAGGATGTCCTTATCTGGTCTCTTCCGTCAAAGTGGCCACTACTGGCCTCCTGAGAGAAACTTGGGAAATTGATGGACACTCATTTCTGGAAAGGGCCCTGGAATGACTTGAAAGCATCAGTGTATTTGTATGGATTTGTGGAACCCTCTGTAGTCCGTTCAGGAAACTCGGTGCCCTGTGTGAACAGAGAAAGGTGAGTCAGTGTTTTTTAACAGCAATGATAAATCATAATTGTTGTAATAAGGACCGTCACGGTGATGAATGTCAGTAATGATAGTGGTCCTATGATGGGAGCAATAGCTCTCCGTTCCCTCCTTCCACGTCTCCTGTCAACTAAGACTGTTGTCTCTACTGTATTGTTCTGTGTATTTTTTAAATGTTTTAATCCTTCTTTATTGAATTAAATCACAACATTATTTTTGTCATATCATTTCCTTTGTTACCTTTACCGTTAATGTGGATTTTATAAGTTGCAGACTTGTCTTTCACAGTTTTCAATTTCTCTCTGAGCCTTTCAATAGTTTTTACTTGATTTTTACTTAGTTCTTTTATCTCTTGCTCATTTTAAAGCCTGTCATCCACATAAATGAATGAGTTTTTAGCACTGTCTGTTCTCTTTTCTCTGCTCTCCCAATATGGTCTCTTCTCTTAAATTATTAATAAATCTTTATTTTACTTCAGAAGTTTCGGAGCCCTGTCAAGTCATTTTTCCTTCTGATGTCTTATAATCTCTTATTTTCATTCTTGTAATTATGCTTTGAAGTTCTATTAATTAAGGTTTTTAATAGTTTGTAGTCTTACCACTAAAATTATTATATAATCTTTAAATGATGTTCTGTTCCAAGGCAAAGAAATCTGAATATTACTATTCAGTCTCTTTTCCATGCCAGTCTCTCTTACGCTTTAGTCTTTTTAATAATTACTGCTTTGGTTATTTTTTCTAAGTCTTTTTTATTGAGTTGGGTTCTCCTTAAGCCACATGAATTCGTGGTGATAGTTTGGAGAAAGATATCAGCTCCCGTGGGGCTACCTTTATTTATAGTTCTCACCTACTGGTGACCTCTGATGCCTTCTGTTTGGAAGCGTGGGGAAAGCACAGTGATAGCTAGATATGTTCCTTCCCATTCACAGGGCTGTTCTGTTTTGTGTGCAGAGGGGTTCCCTGGATATCTTTTATGTCCTTAGAAGAAAAACTCTAAAGGTAAAAAAATTATTTTACATTTCAATTTAAATCTGCCTTGAGATCAAAACGTAACCTAACCCCATGGACAATGCCTCAGTAGTCTTACTAGATCTTCCTTCTCTTTTTGAGTCAGTACGTAAACTGTGTTGACGGAGTAGCTTCTGGACATTGTGAACTGTCCTCGGTATTGACAGCCTTTCCCCAGTTATCAGATCCTTGCATTAATCTGAGGCTTTTCTTACAGATCTGATTGACGGTACTATCCTCCTTGTTGGGTGACTCACAGAGGAAAATAAGAGGAAACAGTGCCCAGAATTCTATTTCTCACCCCCACCCCCAGACATTTAAATCACCCTTCAGATCCTTAGTCCCCTCAATTCGTCCCAGAAGATTCTTGTTCCTCTTCAGAGTGTGTGCCTACAACAGGCAGCGAGTGAGCCTGAGAACCAACCTGGCACTGCTTGTCTCTGGGATGCGGACAGCATTCTCCCTCCTGTGTATCACAGAGAAGATTCAGGTTTCCAGGTATGAACCAGTGTCGGGGGGACGGGTGTCCTCATTCTTCTGAAGAGCCGGTACCTCAGAGCTCAGGATAGAGGCAGGTGCTAAGGGGTGTAGAACATAGGACCCAGTCCACACGCAGTAAGGAGGAACACTGGGATAGAGCTTAGGGCCCACCTGGAGCGGGGTGTCCAGCCACTTCCTGGCCTTGTGTGTAGGACGGCAGGAGCTCAGAGGTGAAACCACAGACTTGCCTCAGTTTCAGAGAATGAAGGAATGTCCGTTTTCTCCCTCTGCAGGGTCTCTCAGCTTTGGAAGATGCTGGTTGAACATTCTGCTCCATGGAGACATGTACCTGACATCTTACAGAGTATGTATGGATTCTACTTGGGAAAACGATCAAAGATCTATGCTCTAAACTGGCGTGGCAGTTCTGACACAGAACCCGCACTGGGCTCCTTGGAGAGGGGAGGGGGTATATCTGATGGCTGAGTGCAGCTTTGGTGTTGTCCAGAGGCCCTGCACCTCAGTCTCTCCTCTCCCTGATTCTGGCTGAAGGCAGTTGATTTTAGGCCTCTGGTCATCAGAGTGTTTGGTTGTTGCAGGGAGAAGCCCCAGTTGTCAGGCTTCTCTCCCCGAGGTTCGTGGGATTCGGGTTGCGGTCACCAAGTATGGAACTCTGTGATCTCAAGCATAAAGCCTTCTGGAAGCATCCCAGCTCGCCTACACACCCTACACCATTTTTATCCATCCCCTCCCTGCTGAATGTTTTTCCCTCTGGGGTTCTGATTTTTCAGAAGGCATTTTAAACCATGAAAGGACAGAACTCACATTAAACTGTGGTCAGGGAACAGACTTTGGAGCCAGACACATGTGAGCCTGAAAGATAGTTATATGCTGTGTAGTTTTGGGTAGTGAGTGACTGTATCCCCAATAGTTGGCTTCTTTAGCTTTTCCATGGGCTGGGGTAAATATTAGAATTTTTACCAGGAAGGACAGACTCCATTATTTTGGAAAGGAGTTTATAATCAGAAAATAATTGTTTACAGGACTGCAGCCACTTGTGGGCAAGGCACGGAAGGCAAGTTACCTTACAGTGGACATTTCTCTGTGTTTATAATTCATACATAATGGTCAGAGGTGAACTTGCCTAATCATATCATTCTTAGGGAGATTTAGACCATGGGAGGACAGAGCATAAATAAATATCTAGTGACTAGTGAGATGAATGGCCTCAGGGAGTGGTAGAGTTCTGTGTAGATCAGGGCAGAGGGGAAGGGAAAGGTTTACCTCTGGTTGGATTTAGTGAAAGTCTCTGCTAGTTGAGGTTTAAACTATCCATGTTATCTGTTAAATTGATAAAATCACCAGGTTACTGTGAGGACTAAGTCAGTATGTAAATATCCAAGTACAGAGTCATATTTGATGCAAATGTATCTTTTTTTTTTTCTTTTGTGGACCTCAGGTACAAATGGGTGAGTTAATCTTACTTTTATTTATGACCCATTATCATCATTTTTCCATAAAATATATTTAATTATTATTGGTATTTTAGAGGAGAATTCCTTGGTGGATCAGTGGTAAAGAATCCGCCTGCCAATGCAAGAGACATGGGTTCAATCCCTAGGTTGGGAAGATGCCCTGGAAAAGGAAATGGCAACCCACTCCAGCATCCTTGCCCGGGAAATCCCACAGACAGTGAAGCCTGGAGGGCTGCAGTTTGTGGCATCGCAAGAGTTGGACATGACTTAGTAACTAAACAACAACAAAGGGGAGAATTTACACTTTATAAATGCTTTCTCTGTGTGTCTCTCACACACATTGTGTGCATATATATATGTATAAATGTACGCATGTGTGTGTGTATATAATGAAATGCAGGCGTATGGCAGCTAATGAAGATTAATGCAAGGATTTCAAGAATTTCAGCTACCCCTTTACTAAGGTAATCAGGTGGCATTAACTAGATTTCCTCCTAAACTCCAACCATCCTTGACCTGCAGGGTTGAGACAGTCCATGATGGTCCACTATGACTCTTAGACTCCTGCTGCTTTCTGGTGCAGGGGATGTTAAGAACAAGGCTGGCAGGATAGCTGCCATGATTCCTCCAAATGGAATAAATTCTTAAATTGATTCCATCATAATTCAGATTTTTAGTTCACTGACTTCTAAGTTCCTGGGGGACAGATCTAGAAGGGTTAAGGGAGAGCTGGAAGGGAGTGAGTTTTCAGAGAGCCCCCATGAATGCTAAGGAACCATTGTGAGTGCATAAATCAAGAATAATGAAATCTGAGAATTCCCAGTGTTACCTACAAATGAAAACCAAAATCTACATGTGGCATGAGTCAGGGGTCACTATGATTTGGAGTCAGGGAGAGAATTGAATAACTCTGGATATCACAGAGTTATTGAAGTGACTTATTAATATGAAGCTCAATACTTTGAGCTTTGATGTTCTTGTCCATACGTGTCCATAAGTTGTCTGTACTCCTGTTGTTTTGTTAACGACTACCCTGGGAGAGCAGCAGCATCCTCTGTGTGTTTCTCATAGAGTGTGCACCGCATGTTTATTGGTTAGACTGGGAGTCAACAACCAGGTGAAGGTTTGGGGTTTCATGAGATGTTGGACTGGAACGTGTGCACAGGACTGGAGTCTTTCGACTTTTCTCTCCATCCTCAGCTTTGCCTGCTTAATGCTGGGACTGTCTGTGAGTGAAAACCCAGAGAAAGACTGCTGGCAACTGAGTTATTGACAATGCAGCCATTGGTGAGTAGGGAATGCCTTTTTCTGCTGAAACTGCATTCCCTGCTCCTGAGAGGAGATGGGCAGGTTTCGCTTATTGGATGGATGTTCTAAGTGCAATCAGATAGTATTCATGGGTCTGAGCACCAGTGAAATCTATTAACTAGTATCCTTCCTAACATCACACTGATTTATTTCAGCCTCCATGCAGCTTGTGTATTTATAGAAGAGGTGAGAGAAGTATTCTTTCTCTAATCTGTCCCTGGTCTCATCAGGGAATAATTTACTTGTTAATCATGTTATTGGCTGTAATGGCCTAAGGTTGTGCTGACCAGAGATGAGGGAGGAGCAGAAGTTTACCATCCAGTGGAGAGGCTGCGGTCTCATCACCTGAGTTCAGTGAGTCCAGTCTTCACCAGTCCTGGGGGTGGGGGGGAGCTCTGAAAGGATGATGAGGGAAGTTGAGGACAGAGAATGCATGGGGAATCATTCATTTATTTTCTAACTTTAAAGTTTTGATAGAATATATCTGCTCTTTTAGGAACTTATTAAAAAGAAAATTAACCCTTTTTTCATACTTGGTAACTGAAATTAATATATAGGGGGTATTATTTCCTTTATTGTGGCTGCATGTTCAGGAGGAGGATAGTACAAGTAAAAATTTAAGACCCTGTGGATTGTTTTGAAGAGCTAGATAGCCCAACCCAGTCAAGAGGCTTCTGTTATTCTTTAGCAGAGAGGCAAGCTGAAGACAGGAGAGAGTGATGAGTGGTGTTTGAGGTCCCAGAGAAAATTGAGAACAGGCATGGTCAGGCTAGGACTGTCCTTCAAGAGAGCTGTCTCAGAGTCCCTGGCTTATGCTACTGAACTATCTGACCTCATACCTTATTGTGAACATCCAACTCTGAGTTCAGTGAGACCACACTTACTGATACAAAGTTCTATATGAAACTTGTTCATTTCTGAAGAATGATGGAGATGGTTTCAAGGTTCTTGGAGAGTTCACTGAGTAATAGACTAAGGTTTGTATTTAATGCATGTTTACTTAGATAGGAAGAACATCATCCATTAGTTCATTGGATCTTTCAGTACTCATATCACATTAGTAAACCATTTAAAAGATGAGGAGTCTGAAGTTCTTTCAGGGGAATGATATAACCATAGTTATGGTTTAAAAGTGGCAAATCATGGTTAATGTTTGCCTTGTGATATGTCTGTAAGTTATTTGAAATTAATCAAGAAGAGAGTTTTATGAATTTTCAAGTGAAGGTTTTAATTACATGTCTGAACTCATAATTACCAGTTTGGGGGAAATTTTTCACATTTTATCATACCACACTTCATGTGGTATTTCTTTATGACAAAGTTGTATTAATGCAGGCTGTGTATATCTCTGTGATATATCTGAAAAGCAAACACCAGCTCAGCATGAACTAATGGGAACCCCAAACTTGGCTTGATCCTTCTGTACACCCAGCGTCTCCACCCCCTTACTCAGCGCTGCCATATCAACCCTCCTGCCCTGGACGTTAATAGAGTTGTTCTGTCAGAACCATAATATCCATGTTGTAGGAATCAGTGACGTTTGAAGATGTAGCTGTAGACTTCACCCAGGAAGAATGGGCCCTGCTGGACACATCCCAGAGAAAACTGTTCAGAGACGTGATGCTGGAAAATATCAGTCATCTGGTCTTCGTGGGTGAGTCTGTCAACAATTATGTATGTATGCAGGTGAGTAGATAAGTAGGTAGGTTGGTTGGTAGGTAGTTGAGGTGAGGTGAGGTGAAGTCGATCAGTCATGTCCGACTCTTTGCAACCCCATGGACTGTAGCCTACCAGGCTCCTCAGTCCATGGGATTTTCCAGGCAAGAACACTGGAGTGGGTTGCCATTTCCTTCTCCAGGGGATCTTCCTGACCCAGGGATCGAACCTGGGTCTCCCGCATTATAGGCAGATGCTTTACCATCTGAGCTACCAGGGAAGCCCTGGTAGGTAGGTAGGTAGGTATTTATTGATTCAGTCAATAAGTTTCTAGAACAGCTTCTACATACTCACCCAGTCTCTGTCCTGATGCTTTTGTAGGCCTTATAACTACATTCAAGTTGTTTCTTTATGGAATACTTACATCCAGTTTGTCACCCTACTAAATGTAATCTTGACCACAGTTTAATCTCTTTCTTCCTATTCAGTCTCTAATATTCAGAACAGACCTGGGAACTTAATATTTTTGATGTATCAATAAATTGAGTAAATATTTTCTAATTATTCTGCTTTAGTCACCATGCTGAGGATTGACAGCAGATTAGAGAAAATGGTAAAACCTTGATTATACTTGTGGAACTTATTGGCATCTGTTTGAAAATAATATTCAGCCTACTATGGGGACATTTAATTTCTCCATTTTGGAAAAGACTAAGGATTCTGTGTGTCCTGTCTTCGAACATGGACATCAGCATCTAGAGGTCTTCACTATTTTGGACACACAACCTGTATTTCAGTGTTTTCTCTGTTCAAGGTGTTGTTGCCTGAGCTGAACTTCAGTGGTCAGTCTTGTTATTTCTCAGTAGCCTGTCCTGGACTTGATGATAATGTGCTTTTACTAGCACAAAACTCACAATCCACCTTTTTCCCATGAACAGGGTATCAGCATTGCAAATTGGATGTGATTTTCCAGCTAGAGCAAGGTGAAGAGCTGTGGATTGAAGGAAGAGGATTTTTCCAAAGCCACAGTCCAGGTATGCATCAGGGGCCTGTGCCTAGTCAGTGATACTGAGCACATACTTAGAAAACATCAACTGAAGCTTTTGTTAACTGAGTGATATTTTCTAAGATGTAGGTGAAGGACAGTAGGGCAAAATTCTTTAAATGTTGTTATTTCAGGCTCACTCATGTGTCCTCCTGCCATTATCTTTTTTTTTTTTTTTTTTTTGGCTTTAGGGAAAAGGACATTCATATACTTATTAAACTTTCACATAATAACTCTTGTTCCCATCCTCCCCTCTGAAGGTTTTCCCTCTTTACCTACTCAGCATCTCATCTCCATTTTCATTTTTTCATATTTCAGTCCTGAAAATCTTTACTAATTGTCAATGCCCTATAATGTGTTTCTGTTTCTTGGAGTGTTCCCCATCGACATGCCAGTTTTTGAAACATAGAAGTCGGGAGTTTTTCAACATTTCCATTTCCCTAATGCCATTCTAATTTTTTTTTCCCAATTATTTTAGGCAGGAAAAGTGCCTTTAAAGAAGAATTGTTAGCCACACAGCATATCAGCAAGAAGGACACATCTACAATCATCCCAATGGTAAGTTTCCTGAGTGTTAACCCTGGTCCTCAACATTAAAAACCTGGCAGTGGGTATTAATAATTTGGATTAAGGTATTTCTGAGCAAAAAGTTTTAAATGGTTTGAATTTAGTGAAGAAATTAACCTGACCTCAAAACCATAACCTCAGATCTTAAAAAAAAAAAGAGAGGATGGGCAAATGCATAAATATTGTTCATATGTCTAGTCTTTGAAACATATTGCAGTCTTCAGAATTAACCTATAAGCTCAAACTGAAGTTGGGATACTATTTAGAGAAAGTCTTTATAACACATAAAAAGCAAATCACCGTGTGTGTGCAGGTAATATTGGGAAGATTGTAAATGGAAGCTCTCACTGAATGATGTGTTTTGAATTCGTATGTAGAGCAAGGAGTGTATGAATGTATGTAGACAAACCACTAAACAGCCTTTCCTCTCCTTTCCAAAAGCAGACATTTCACACTCCAGAGGATCCCTGTGAATGTAATGATTTGGGAGAAGATTTCAGTCCTAGCTCCACACTGAGTCGACATTTGTTAACTCACACAGAAAAGACACCCAATATCAGCAAAGAGTATCAAAAACCCCATAGTGACCAGTCATACCTTAATCCACATAAGCAGATCCACACCAGAGGTAAATCATGCGAGTGCCATCTGTGTGGCAAAGCCTTCAGCAATTGCTCTAGCCTTAGGAGACATGAGATGACCCATACTGGCGAGAAACCTTATGAATGCCATATCTGTGGGAATGCCTTTATTCAAAGCTCTGACCTTAGAAAACACAATCTGACTCACACTGGAGAGAAGCCGTATGAATGTCATCTCTGTGGAAAAGCCTTTAGTCAATCCTCCAACCTCAGACAGCATGAGAGGACGCACACTGGAGAGCAACCGTATGAATGTCAACTCTGTGGGAAAACTTTCAGTAAATGTTCTGCTCTTAGACGTCACGAGAGAACTCACACTGGAGAGAAACCGTATGAATGTCATCTCTGTGGAAAAGCCTTCAGTCAGTGTTCTGCCCTTAGGCGACATGAGGGAACCCACAATGGAGAGAAAATTATGAATGTCTTCAGTAAGTATTCTGACCTTAGATGACATGGTATTATAAACGTAATAAACATGAACAAGACTTCAACCATGGCTTTAATATTTGAACACATCAGAGAGTCACATCAAAGAAAGCTGTAATCACTGTAAAACACTAATCAGTGGGGAGGACCCTTCAGTTATCCTTACTCCATTTGACATATGCAAATTTATATGAAAGAGAATCCACACGTGTGACATTTATATAGCAAAACCTTCAGTCTGTTGTGTGGTCATAGATGTCATGAGAGAACTTGCACTGTAAATATAAGGAATGTGGACGTCTTTAACAACAACTCTAAACTTTAAACATAGTGGAGGATTTGCATAGGGGAGAATCCAAGTCTTCAATCAATGTGAAAATGCTTTCATTTATAATTAATGGTAAACAACATGAATAGACTCCATCTAGGAAAGCCTTTAGGTCTAATCACTGTGAATAAACATTAAGCCAAGCACAGTTGATGTGCACAAGAAAACTCAGTGAAGGAATAATCACTATGACAGGAAGTAAGGAGAAATACTAAATAATTCATCCTAAAGAAATGATTCACTGAAAAATCATGACAAATCCTTTATTCATAAGATCCACTCCTGAGGTACATGTGTGGATTCAGACTGTACAAAACACTCTGTGTCATGAAAGAAGGAAAGTCTTCAGTGACCTCATTTCATAATCAACATTAAGGTTCTCATGTTGAAGAAACAGTGATCCTAAAATCAAGTGGAGAAAACTTCATCTAGATTTAAGAAAACTAAGGGAGGGGGTGAAAAACCCTTTAAAAGAGCTTTTAACATACAATTTAGCAAATAATTCAGAATTTTGGGTGAACTATTTATGAAGAAAAATCTGACACATAAATCCAAGATAGTAAAGTGATCTGGGAACACTGAATGCCAAATTTTGTAAGAAACTAAACTTTTTTCAATAGATTATTATTTGTAAATATTTAAATAATAAAGTCTATTGCTGAAAAATCTAGCATGTTGATGAAGTTCTAGTCTTCTTCATGCAGCTGTAAACACACAGATCTGGCTCTGCACTTGATGACATGTGGGTAAGATTCAGCCTGACTCTGAGTCTTCCCTATTTCTCTCACAGCTCCTTCCACGCAGCTCAGCTGCACTCCTTCCAGCTTCTCACCATCAGCTGTCTTCATCCACACCCTGGTGACAGTGTTCAGCCCACTGGCTGGTTTCTCAGATGCCTGACCCTGGCCCACCATATGGACAGTGTCATGGACACCTAGTGTGAACCCTGGGGCAGCTACATGGGGCCAGAGAGACGCAGCTCTGCTGTTCCAGGCCAAGAGCACTCCTTAGGAAGATTTTTCTGTGAAGCCTCTGAGTCGAATTAATCGGGGGCAGAGTTCATTGCACGACCCCATCCCACATTTTATCCAGGTGAATCCTTAGTTATGCACCTACTCAGCCTCCAAACAGGCTGCTGTGCCACCCCCCAACCCCCCCCCCCAAAAAAAAAACACACAGCAGCCCTGGAAAGAAGACCCAAGCAGTATAACATCCCCTACCCTCTCAGATACCCCAGAAGCCCTTCTTATCATTAAGTTAATGTTCTTTTCCCCAAGCAAAATGAAAGTTTCTTCAAAGGAGGTCTCCCCTGCTTTGCTCCCAGGGCTTGGAAATGTATTGCCTTTCAGCACACTTCCACACTGAACCTCTTATCTGTAGGGGAAGTACTCTCAAGAGAATACTAAGCAGATGGGTGCTCTTCCCAAAACTTACACAATCACCAAATCATAGTCTGAGGCCAATTAAATAAGCACATCTCAGGGTGAAACATAATTTTTTTGAAAAGTGATTCTACTGTTCAGGTAGGGTGGAAACAGGTCATGTGTGAAGATGATGAGCAACATTCAACATCTTGGTGTTTTGGCTGGAGAGGGATCGGCTGTGATCAGGGAAGTCCCTATTAATATTTTATATAATAAACACAGGTGAAAGCCCATAGTACTTTTAGCTCCAGAATATCTATTTGACTCCATTTTATAATCTCTATGTTGGGAATTCCCTTGTGGTCCAGGGATTGGGACTCTGCTCTCATTGCAGAGGGCCCAGGTTCAATCCCTGGTTGGAGAACTAAAATCCCGTATCCCAAGGGCACAGCCAAAAAAAAAAACCTCTTAATTGAAACTCATGATTTGATGAAGCATCATTTGCATGGTTTCCTTTACTTCTTTGAACAACATTGAGACAGCTGTTTAAAGCCTTTTTCTAGTAACTCCAATGTCTGTCCTTCCTCAGGGACAGTATCTGTTAATTTTCTTTTTCTCCTAAGGATGGGATGTATTTTCTTGTCTCTGCATGAAATACTGGATATTTTGAATATTATAATGTGTCTAGAAATGAGACTCTCCTGCCTTCCTGAGATATGTTGACATTTTATGTGGTTTGTGCTTATTTGTTTGTTTATTGATTTTCTGAACTTTGTGTAAAAGGTTTTGTTATGTATGATACACCACTGAGGTCTGTATTACTTTAGTGGCCACCTTGTGATTTGAGAGAGATCTCCTTAAACACCAGAGCCAAAACCAAAAAGCCCCCCTTCCACACAAAATACTCTGCCAGTATCACCAGATCTCTGGTGTTGGTGCTTTTCTTAAAGCTTAGCCGGGAAGTTTACAACTGTCTCACCCTTCCCTCACTGCTTGCTCTTACTATCTTGCATCACCGTGCAAGATTTGAGGATCCACCTTCTTATTTGAGAAGCTCTGTCCTTGTATGTATATATAACTACAGTGTGAGATGATGGACTACACCAAGGAAAGAAAACCTGCACCATCTGAAAACACAGAGGTAGGTAGCAGAGAGGGTGGTTTTCATTTCCTGTGTGGAAAACAGCAGTGAGAGGCCTCTCCAATAACATGAACTAAAACCTAGTAGTAGGTAAGAAAATAGGTCCTCAAATCCTTTGAGAAGTTCTTCTATAAGACGTGTGTAAGATCTAGAAACTCCTCTAAGTTTAAATACATGAGAATGATAGGCAGAACTGTCTAAAACTGGCTCTAGTGTTGCCTAATCAGAGAAAAATCCATTCACGTGCATGGGTCTACCCTTACCCACTGCTCTGTGACCCTCCTCATCACAATGCCCAGGGCCTAGTCACAGTCTTATTATGAGCCATCAGCCATAACTACAGCAAGAGAACAACCTCCCAGTTTCTAGTCTTTTCCATATGGGAGGACAACCTCCAGGTGATAACTGTGCTGGACTCAGAAGATTAATATCACCACCACATTTGATATTCAAAGGTACGCCTTACTCAGTTTATTAGTTCTGAAGACAAATCTGTCCTTTAGGGAACACTAACCCAGAGAAAGGTTACCAACTGGTGATTCATGATCACACGCTTATGGAACCTTCCGAAAATCATCTTTGAATTGACCGAGAACTATAGTTATATTCAGGTTCTACTGCATTGAATAAAGACAATATTTCTTAGGGATTTTCACATTTTAAGAACTTTTAATTACAGTGTTATAAATCAAACACGATTGAGATGAAAACAAAGTCAATTTCCTCTTGCAGCCCCCAGGCAGTGAAAGCCCTCAGGGTCTAGAACGATGATTTGATGGCATGTCGACTACAGTCATGTCTGGAATTCAAAAGAAAAACCAATAAGATTTTGGATAACCTATACTAGAACTTCTAGTATTAAAGTAGAAAGTGAATTTAAATGATAGTAATTACAATATTGATGATATAGTAATTAATGAAAACATTAAATAATGATGGAATATTTTAGTGGTAAACAAATTTCAACTTCATTAATGTGATATATGCTTATACTGAATTATGCAGTAATTAATGATACTATCAAACAATGAAGTACTGTTAACATAGTCTACATTACTAATATATCAGAATTTGAAAGAGATGTTAATAAAATTTTAATAGAATGCTTTCTAACATTCTCAATAATAGTTATATAAAAGTTGTGTGAGATATTATTTATTCAACAAATAAAATGATATTTCTCAACATCAGTTTTAGGTTTACAACAAAATTGAGAATGTACAGAGACTGCTCCTTCCCCCAAACCACACAGTCTCCTACATTATCAACACCACTACTAGATGGTACATTTTTTAATAAAGATGAACCTACACTGACGCATCATAATCATCCATGGTCCACGGTTTGCATTACAGTTTGCTCTTGGTGTTGTACATTCTGTGAATTTGGACAAATGTATAATGACATGTATCCATCATTATAATGTCACACAGAGTATTTTCACTGCTCTAAAAGTCCTCTTTGCTGATTAACTTTTTAAAAAGTGTACATTTACAAAAGAATGAGTTATCTGAAATTATATTTTAATGGCTTTTAATTTTCCATGTAATAAAATTATTGTCACCATTTATTTATGAAGAATTCCTAGTATTGGTTAATGTCCTCATCTGAAATGTCAAGTAATTCACACTTGGCATACTTTACATATATCATTTCCTGGTAAAGAACACTTTATCTGAATGTTTTATTACTATTAACTAGCCTATCTTAATCTACAACTTAATCTATGTGTGCTAAAAAAAAAATTTGTTAGGTTAATACCATTGACCTTAAATTCCATAATAATTGGTTATATTTTGATGTAAATTTTTCATTTTATGTAATATTTTGATTTCAGTTCTTTTGGAGGCATGTCCTCTGTACATCAACAGTTATGTGGGTATGTGAATGAGCCTAGCATGAAATGTTGCTAGATGACAGACCCTAAGGTAGAATTAAAAATAGACATTATTTTATTCTTTATATGCCTGGAACATAAAAATCCACATATTATCACATGAATTAGCAGTATACATTATGCATAAAACACATTTATTTTTCCATTATTGCTGGTTCTCTAAGAAATAAGCTGTAATAGATTTCCAAAATCAGCTTTTGGGAATTCCCTGATGGTCCAGTGGTTAGGACTCGGTGCTTTCACTACCCTGGCCTACGTTCAATCCCTAATCGGGGAACTTAAGATCCCTCAAATCACGTGGCACAAAAAAGTAAACTTTTAATGTATCTTCTAAATATGATAATCCAGATTTAATAATGACAATAACAAACAGCACATGTTCCTGTTCTGTTACAGGGATCATACAAGAGCATTCAGTAATTATTCATAACTTTCCTTGTTATTCTTCTCCTCAACCAAATTAAAAAACTAGGGAAGTTTGGGAAATAGAAAGTTCACCTCTCTGTTGGAGAAAATGACCACTGATCCCCAGAAAGCAGGAGTCAAAAGTATTATTGTACAGTAGTTTGTGAGATAAACTGTAAACACTTGAGGCCGTTTTCCTCTGGGAGATTGAGCCCACTAGGCTGGGTGAGAGTGACAGAGTGCCCAGAGCGTGTGCTGTGAGCGTGCCCCCAGCACACACACAGCGCACACCCACACAGGCCTGTCGGATCCGACGGGCGCTGTCATTGTTACATCACACAGTTTACACGTTAATTCTCAGAGTAAAAGCCAAAGGGTTTTTTTTGTTTGTTTTGATTTCATTTCAACTAGTTTTTCACTGTCATGAATGCTCCGTACAAAATGACTTCTGTGATAGAAATTTCTATTTTGTGTCAATTCACTTACTATCTGGAATGTTCTCAAATGAGAGTAGGGAAGCCACCTTGGCACCTGAGTGTAGGTCACGGATCAGCCTTTGAATATCTCACTCCAAGCTGGCATCTGGAGCAAGGCAGGCTCAGCACTACCAGCCCTGAATCCAACAGGGCGGGCATGAAAGCAGCTTCTGAGACTGGGCTGGGGGCAGTGGGTATGGGAATGGCAGGGTAGAGTTGGGGTGCAGAGAGAAAATTGACATCTGTTCGGGGAGCTGAGAGACCAACATCAGGAGAAACTGTGGCGGGATCAGCCCCGAGGGGAATGAACCAGGGCTCACTGGCTGCCTGGACCCTGGCTCATCCCTTTGCTGAAGGTCGCTGTTACCACCAGCCCAGTTCCCATCCTCCTCCAGCTCTCTTTGGCTCGCATATTTTCCATCAGGTTTTCACTCCATTTCTGTCTTCTCTTGGACCTAGAGTGCAGAGCAGACACCCTGAAAGCTCTGGCTCACCTGCTGCCCTAGTCTTTGAAGGCATTTCCACATTAGTTGCAGACACACAATTTGTCCCTGTGTAGGTTCTCTGGTGTGTATAAAGATTAAAATTGAGGATGAAGATAGTCCTTCATTACATTTATAGTGTGAGTTCTTTCACATCAACTAAGGTTAAAGAACTATTTGAAGGCTTTTCCATAACACATGATTATTTTCTTTAAGGATTGGACATATGCCTGGAATTTTGGCCACATTTATTTCATATGTAGGATTCCTCTTTAGTGTGAACTGTCTCATGCTATCTAAGGCCAAAGTTTTAAGCAAAGGATTCCTAGTTTTTCCCCAGTGTGATTCTCTTTTGTTGACTAAAGATGAAGGAAAGGATGACAGAAAGTTTTACCATGTTTATTACAAAGGATTTCTTTTGTGTGAATGTAAGTTAACCTTTTGACTGAAATACTTCCCATAATCATGACATTTATAGGGTTTCTCTGTAGTGTGTGTTCTTCGGTGTATACAAAGCTGAATGCATTGATGGAATTCTTTGCCACACGCATTGCATTTATAGGGTTTCTCTCCTGGGTGAGTTGTTCGGTGTGAATCCAAGTAAGTGCTTTGGCTGAACTGCTTCCCACATACCTTACATTTATATGGTTTCTCTCCCACATGAATTCTTCATGCAAGTAAACATTAGCCCTGTGGCTGAAGTTGTTGGAGAAGACTCTTGAGAGTCCCTTGGACAGCAAGGAGATCAAACCAGTCAGTCCTAAAGGAAATCAGTCCTGAATATTCATTGGAAAGACTGATGCTGAAGCTGAAACTCCAATACTCTGGCCACCTGATGCGAAGAACTGACTCATTGGAAAAGATTCTGATGCTGGGAAAGATTGAAGGTGGGAGGAGAAGGGGACGACAGAAGATGGCATCACCAACTCGATGGACATGAATTTGAGCAAGCTCCAGGAGTTGGTGATGGACAGGGAAGCCTGGTGTGCTGCAGTCCATGGGGTGGCAAAGAGTCAGACACAACTGAGCAACTGAACTGAATTGATGGCTGAAGCATTTACCACATTTGTTAGGTTTATAGGGTTTTTCTCGTGTGTGTCCTTTCATGTACAGAAAGCTGAGTGCTCTGGTGGAATTCTTTCCCATGTTTATTACATTTACAGATCCCCCCCCATATGATTTAGCACATGTCTTGTCACTGTAGATCTATGAGTGAAAATGTCCCCCAAATCATTATATCCATGTATATCCTCTCCAGTGTGAAATCTCTGCTGTTCCAAGGAGATGAGAAGCTATTAAAGATTTCTCACAGACATTCATTAATTTTCTCTACATGACTTCTAGTTTGACCATGCCACAAACAGGCTCCTGTTGAATGCTATTTACATACTCATTGCGTGTTACTTTCTACAACACAGAGAGATTTCCTGTTTCATAATATCTCAACTGCAAATCTGTTAAATATTTCATTAGTTTCAAAGTCATGTTTATGCAATTCTTTTATAAGTACTCAGGCTATGAATTAATTTTTTTCTCTAAATTGAAACTATCTAAAACTTTCTGCTGCAGCAGCATTTAAGTTCACCTCAACTAACCATGCTGTCCTAGCTTTCAGTTCCCATGCCTTGAATGAAGAGGGATGGGTTCACCCCCTTGAGACTTACCATTCACAGGTAGGTAGGTCTTTCCTGTAGGTATCTTGCAGGAATATTTTTTCTTGTTTCACAGGATCACTTTTCTTGTCTAAAATGATGTTTAAAAATGTTAGTGTGGCATTGGAGGAAGAAAACGGTTGAAAGCATGCAAGGCCTTCGTGAGTATGTTTCAAATCCTGACCCTGACACAGAGCAAGAACATGAAAAAGAGGTAAAGTGAGTTAAAACCCATTTTAGAAAACTGAAAATTAAAAACTATTTTCAGGATTGAAATAAGAGAAAATCAAGATTGGTTGTTGATAAGGTAAAGAGAAGGAAATTTTTCAAAGGGAAGAAAACAGGACAAAGAACACCATACAAAACTTTAAGAGGACGTGAACAGTTCCTTTCTGAGGCCAAAAGAAAACGCAAAAGAGAGTACAGGTCCCAGTGGCCTCCACCACTTTCCTGAAAACAGAATTCACTCAGGAAATTCTGCTGCTGACATTTCTAGGCATCTGCTCCCCTAGTATCAGCGTCTTCCTGATACTGAACACGCGGGAGCCTGGAACTCACCTGAACTCGGGCACTGGGGAAATCCTTTCTCTTCCTTCCACAACTCCGCTCCCTGCTCCAGCTGGGAAATCACATCTGATTTGCGGAGTTGATACCCTGTTTATAGGGGAAAAAAGGTATTTTTGTCTTGGATTTCATTCATGGTTAAAGAACTATGCATATTCTTTAATTTCAGGGCAGGCTGCCAAGGAAGGACATGGTGAATACCGGAGAACAGCCCAGGAAGAGCACCTCTGATACTACACTAAAGCTTCTTTCAGGAAGCTGTTCCTTCTGAGCAGGAACAACATCCTGGCACTGGGCCAACACAGGGGGCTCTTCTTGCTGATGTGTGGGCCCAAGGTCAAAGCTAGAGTGAAGAAGCCTCAGTGCTTTAAATGGAGAAATTAAATCTTCCCACAGTAGGATAGGTGCATGGGGTTGCAAAGAGTCAAACACGACTAAGGGACTGAACAACAACAGTAGGATAAACTTTACTTTTAAAACACAATAAAAAAATAAAATAAAACAGAATCCAAAACATAGAAGCTCCACAGGAACAATCTAATTTCTCTTTGGAAATAGATCACTGGTATAATTTTCATTAATGAATTTGTAACTATCAGGCGAGTAAACAGAGTTATTTAGTAAATATTTAACACTTTCATTTATTTAGAAATATTTATTGAATTCCTGGTTGTTAAAGAAGCAAGAAAGACAGGGAAGAATGGTCAGGAAAACTATATTCTTTGGGGCTGACAAAAACAGGTATAAGTAAGTAAATAAATAAATGAATTAACTTCAAGGAGTTTTAAGAACCATGAAAGAATGTCAATGAGGGCTGAGAAGGGAAGGGAATATGTAGAAGCTGTTCTGGATACTTGTTTAAAAAATGCCTCAATGTTGACAGACTCACCCACAGAGACCAGATGACTAATGCTCTCCAGCATGACTTCTCTGAACAGCTTTTTCTGGGAGGTGTCCAGCAGGGCCCACTCTTCCTGGGTGAAGTCTATAGCAATATCCTTGAGGGTCACTGATTCCTAAAACATGAACATTTTGTGCATCCAGGGCCTTCCCCACAAAGTGCCATGGGAGGATACTGTACAGAGTAGTCTGCGGTCTGAGGTTAGATTACTGTGTAAGAAAAAGCTCAACCTTGTTTGGGGTTCTGGTCAAACATTTCTTTATGCTGACATGCCGTGTCTCTGACACATGCTCACAGAAATACACACTACTTTGAAAACAAAGTGGTTTCCCTTGTGGCTCAGCTGGTAAAGAATCTGCCTGCATTGCAGGAGACCTGGGTTCGATCCCTGGATTGTGAAGATCCCCCTGGAGAAAGGAAAGGCTACCCACTCCAGTATTCTGGCCAGGAGAATTCCAAGGACTGTATAGGCCATGGGGTCGCCGAGAGTCAGACACGACTGAGTGACTTTCACTTTCACTTTCTTTGAAAACAAAACATCATTATAGCGAATGAGGTAACTGTAGTGGAAATAACCTGGCAAAGAAGTGGCCAAATTCTGCAGAACTGAACATCCTCCTGGAGAATGTGATAATTAGGTGGCCTCTCCCATCTCTGCACAACTCATATGTTCATGACAGAGAATAAGACGTACAGTTCAGAAGCAGACCCCAAGAGGCCCTAAGACTGCCACACAGGAGTGTCCTAACCGGACCCTCCTGTGATGAGACCTTTCATTTCTGTCTTCTCTGGGACCTTCAAGCATGGGTTATCACGGTCCCTCCTGTACCACCAAGCTGTTTATATATATGCTAACAGGAAAGAGAGGCCTCTCAGCAGAACCTGATCTTTCCAGCCCTTCAAAAATTGCTACAGGACCCCAGGTTTATTCTGTTATAATCCTTCATCTTAATGCACAGCCCAAAGTAAGAAAACAGTACCGGACATTTCTTTCTGTTTGCAGTTTTGATTACAAAGAAGGAAACTGGGTTGTTGGGGACCAAAGGGGTAAGAAGATTTTTTTTTTCTTTTTTTAAATTATTTAAATGTGCAAGTATATGCTATAAAATTTTGAATAAATTTAAAATTGGGGGAAACTAATGATTCCTTATTGCTCTCTCGCTTGCCTCCTCTCAACCCAATCTCCATGCTGCAGAGCCCTCCTCTTCAACATCCAGATCACTTGATGGACTACACTCACCTGAAAAACAGCTGCAGGACTAGACACTTTTGCTCTTACTCCTTTCTGTTGCCTGTGTTTACCACGTGCCTAAGCCCACTGCAGACCCTAACGTGGGATAAATTCGAGGAAATAACTTTTTACCTTTTCTTCAAGGACATCCTCAAGGGAGTGAGGAATGGAATAAAGCAGTGTAAATACTGGGTAGGGAATTATTTCTCGATCAGTCCCTGGCCTACCCTCAGCCTCCCAGAGTCCTGAGGAAAATTGACCGACAGTAATTTAATTTCATGGGGGCCCCAGGAAATCCAGCCCAAGACTCAAAACCCACTCATCCCCTGGAAAAAAAGAAGAAAAAAAAAAAGATAGGTATCAATTCACAAGAAGGAGCAAGTCCTACTCACCTGGGATTCCATTGTCTGGAATTTAGTTGCCCTGTCTTCGTGTGTATTCTCACCAAAGGACAGTTCAATGACTAAGCAAACAAAGCTGAGGGAAGAGGAAGAACCCGAGAGACTCCAGTCATTTCTAACATCCCCAGAAAAAGCCACCGTCTTGAATCTGCAAACCTTCACATGGTAATGCTCCCCACCTCAGTACAACCCACAGGTACCTACAGAGGGAGCAAAGACAAATGACAAATGAGGAGGGGGCTCTCCTCTCAAAGGGGCAGCAATAAGTCTTTGGCTCTTGACAGTCATAAAGAAGATATTAACATCCTCATTATAATGAGATAACAAAGCAGAAGCATGGGGCTTTACAGTTTAATTAGACATGTTATTCAGATGGACTATTTAATCCCATCCCTGGCAGCTATCAGGGCTTGCCTGATAGCTCAGTTGGTAAAGAATCTGCCTGCAATGCAGGAGACCCCGGTTCGATTCCTGGGTCGGGAAGGTCCGCTGGAGAAGGGACAGGCTACCCACTCCAGTATTCTTGGGCTTCCCTGGTGGCTCAGCTGGTAAAGAATCCACCTGCAATGCGGGAGACCTGGGTTTGATCTCTGGATTTGGAAGATCCCTTGGAGAACGGAAAGGCTACCCACTCCAGTATTCTGGCCTGGAAAATTCCATGGACTGTATAGCCCATGGGGTTTGCAAAGAGTCGGACACGACTTAGTGACTTTCACTTCACTCACTTTCACTGGAGGCAAATCCTAAGAGAACCTGACTCCTGCCATATGGAGATTCTCTTAGTCACAGGGAAAAAAAAAAAAAAGTAAAAGTGACTTTTTATTCAGCAACTCTGAGCCTTTAGCTGGTTTCCTGTCACCTGATTTGAAATTGTTAAAAAAAAATTTTCAGATAAAAACACACTGGTGACACTGCCAAGAAGCAAACATTTTGGTGATTATGGAGAGTTCATATTTTAATACAAAGTAAGAGAGAGTCAACCCAGGATGCATTTCTGCAAGAATATTTAGCTACACCCTAAGTATGTAAATCACTACTACAAATTTTTAAAATATTATGCCCTTTCAGAAAAAGGAGTCACAACTTACAAATGTTTTCAATATAAATAAAGTGTGTCTTAACTAATATTTTAAAAAGTAAAACTTAGGGACTTCCCTGGTGGTCCAGTGGTTAAGAATCTGCCTGCCAGTGCAGGAGACATGGGTTCAATTCCTGAACCGGGAAGGTCCCTCCTGCCACGGAGCAACTAAGCCCACAAACCGTAACTAGACAATAAGCTCCGCTCGCGGCAACTAGAGAAAGCTTGCGGCAGCTAGAGAAAGCTGTTATGCAGCAGTGAAGACCCAGGGCAGCCAAAAATAAATAAATACTTCTCCTTAAAAAAAAAAAAAAAAAATTAGAACTGAGATGTCTCAGGCTATGATGGCAGGCTGGCAGGTCTTTACTGTTCCCAGTTCCTCGGCGACCCCGCCACCCACCCTCCGTCCTTGGTCTCAAGAAAGAACACGCAATTCTGAAAAAATGTTAGCCAATTGTCATTTTGAGGCTAAGTTTTCGTTTCAAAATCAGTATTTTCCCTTCATTTCCTTTTATGACAATTTAATAAATTTGCAAGTATCCTAGGTTTCTTGCAACAATTCCTACCACACTGAGGTTCTGCAGAAGACCTGCCCTAAGATGAAATTAACTCAGAATTATCAAAAACTGTTATTGGGTCACAACACAAAAAGAGTTAGTCATGGCAATAATTCAACTTGAAACTGAGATACGCAGAGAAGCATTACTTTAAAGGTATGAGAGAGAAGACAATTTTCTTTAAAGCCTGGAAAGTGAACTTACGAAATATATTCCGATTTGGATGTGGGGGGAGGGGAATCAATATTTAAATATGGTTGGAAGTTTTAAAACACCCTCTTCAATTTTTCAATATTCCAACTATTTCCACTTTACAGAAAAATTACCCTCTAAAAATAAACAAACACGTGTAGTGTTGCAAACACTTCCCTTCCCCCCGGGGCCGGGTGACTGCTAACCAGACCCTTCCGTGTCCGCAAGACGCGACCAAACCACCGCTCATGGTTGCTCCCACCATCCACACGTCCACACGGTTCCCATCCTCCAAATTTGTAGCGAGAGTTCTTTACAGAAGCCATCCCGAATCCATAAAAAATACTAAAGCAGGCTGTGATTTTTCACCCCAAACCACTTAATGAATGAATACTTCTGCAAAAGTCTTGTTCATAGTGCATAGAAGTCTAATTTATAGTGCACGAGAACGTGAATAATAGAACAACGGAAAAAGTCCAGAAAATGAAAAGCACAATCCCTCTATTTGAGAGAAATACCTCCTGGTCCCGGTGCGTCCCGAGGGTTCCAAGCTCCTGTCCTCTCGCCGGGAGAATGTGTCGAGGTCCCCGCGTGGCGACGAGTTCTCCACGTGGCACGCTCCGATGCCCTCTGCCGGCGGTCGGGCACAGTACAGGATGCCCAGAGATCGGGGAGGGGGGCCTGCTAGAACAGCCCGAGTGCCCGTAGATGACAGACGAGAACATCGGGATGAATTATTGAGCTGTTGCTGCTGCTGCTGCTGCTAAATCGCTTCAGTCGTGTCCGACTCTGTGCAACTCCATAGACGGCAGCCCACCAGGCTCCTCTGTCCCTGGGATTCTCCAGGCAAGAACACTGGAGTGGGTTGCCATTTCCTTCTCGAATGCATGAAAGTGCAAAGTGAAAGTGAAGTCGCTCAGTCGTGTCTGACTGTTCGCGACCCCTTGGACTGCAGCCTACGAGGCTCCTCCGTCCATGGGATTTTCCAGGCAAGAGTACTGGAGTGGGGTGCCATTGCCTTCTCCGATTATTAAGCTGGGTCTATGTTAATGTAATGGAGAAGGAAACGGCAACCCACTCCAGTGTTCTTGCCTGGAGAATTTCAGGGACGGCAGAACCTGGTGGGCTGCTGTCTATGGGGTCTCACAGAGTCGGACACGACTGAAGCGACTTAGCAGCGGCAGCAGCATGTTAATATAAATGATAATTATTCCTTACAGACATGCATCTCTGTCTATGTGTGTGTTAGTCGCTCAGCTGTGTCTGACTTTTTGAGACCCCCCTCCCACATTGCAGGCAGATTCTTTACTATCTGAGTCACTAGGGAAGCCATATCTTTGTCTATTTGTATATATTGATCAGTGGATTGATAGACACAGCTTAGGTGGGCATACACAGGTCAGGACAAGCAAAAATTTCCTCACACTGTCCGCTGAAAAGCCAAGAAACAAGCACTCCCCTCTAGCAGTGAACACCTTCAGATTTATGCTATTGTTTTTGAAATCATATTTGCTAATAAAAACAAACTATATTCCTTGGATAAATAGTTCATTCTAGGGTTGGAGCAGGAAATATACAGATTTGTAGATTCTTGTAGTTCCAGAAAGTGAGGAAGTATTAATTCAACAAAACAGCTACACACACACACACACACACACACATACAGGCATAGAGGAGATTATGTCAAAAGAAAACAGAAATCAACTAAAAGAGTTCCCAAGGGCCCAAACTGGAACATTTTGAGCAATAGGATAAAGTTGTACTCACTATATCCTGGGGTACAAAGTAAATATCCAAGAGTTCATACTGTTTTAAATAAAAAATGGAACTTCCCTGGTGGTCCAGTTGTTAAGATTCTGCTCTCCCAGTGTAGGGGACACAGTTTGATCCCAGGTCAGGTAACTAAGATCCCACATGCTGCATGGTGTAGCCAAAATAAATAAATAAATATATAAAGGATTAACTATATAAACAAATTGGAGGACAGTACAAATCTCCTATGGAGAGGAATTCCTGATAATTCATGTGGATATCAGCAATCAAGGAGGTGAAACATAACTCTCCACTCCTCAAAGGTTGTACATAGTGAAATTCTTCCAAAACAATGCATTTTTTGGACATGATATAAGCATAACTTTACACTGGAGAAATCTAATCTAAGTAGCTGGACAAACAATACTAACATCCTAGTATTAAGTCATTTCAGACTTGTAGCCTTGAAATGAAATGAGAATGGTGGAAGGTACCTCTGCCATCTTTCTCAAAAAAACAAATAAATAAAAATCCAGCAAACAGGGGCTTCCAGGTGGCTAGGTGGTAAAGAATTTGCCTGCCAATGTTCTGTCCCTAGTCCAGGAAGATCCTACATGCTGCAGAGCAACTAAGCTCATGGGCCACAACTACTGAAGTCTGAATGCTCTAGAGCCTGTGCTTGACATCAAGAGATGCTTCAGCAATAAGAAGCCCTCACACCGCAAGTAAAGAGTAGCTCCGTCTCGCAACAACTAGAGAAAAGTCCACATAGTAACAAAGACCCAGCACAGTCAAAAATAAATAATTTAAAAAATTATTTTAAAAATCCAACAAACAAGAAAACACAAAAACCAATGTGATCATAAGAAAAATCATCGTCTATATCCCAATGGACTAAATTCCACAAAATTCCAAGATTCCCTGGAGTACTTACAAAGTTCTACAGTTGCTCAAGAGAGCTGGTCACTTTCTTCAGGACTTCCAGGCCAGTATCAACATTTCCTGGCCACCAGAAGTGAACTAGAAAGTTTTCATCAACTTCAGAGGAGCTAGGTAGCTGTCTCTGAGCAGCCATTTTGACTAATGGCAGTTCCCTGGCTTTTAGGCTTGAAGTAAACATTTCTGAAGCAGGAGAAAAGTTTTCTCGGTAGCCTTTCCAAGCTGGTTCTTGTGTCCTTAGGGGCATCTGAGGAAGATTTCTGGAGTCTTATGCCCACCATTCACTCCCTGGCATTCTGTGTCATCAAGAGCTGCTCTGGGTCCCTGAGTTGAAGTAAGAAATGTAGTGGTTTCTCGAGATGTACAAAGATGCCCTAGCTGGAGATTCCAGATGTCTACAGACAATTGCTGGGCTTCACCAGGGACTTGTGAATCTTTCCAGTCTCAGAAGGGCCCATGACATCATCCTTGGTCCTCAGATCCCAGCACAGAGAACCTCTGCCTCAGAAGGGGAACAAGGTGTATTTCAGGAGCATCTTCCAACCGTTGGGTTCAGTCAGGTGTATCAGGAGCTGGGAGCTGCAATGTATGAGTATTTATGTTGGGGACCCCTCACAGACATTTTCAGAAAATCAGACTCTATTCATTTTTTATGAATATAACTGAAACACAACACATAAAGTCAACATATGCATTAATAAAAATCATCATGAATGTGAACAGTAACAGTTATCATTATCATCCTAGTGATACTAACAATTATAATTCTGACAATAGTACTCAAACTACAAAGAGGGTAGACAAGAGTATAGGTTCCCTTAAGGGAATGACAGGTACAGATCCTGGACTTCTTGGAGATGGTTGGAATCACAGTGTCGGTTACACAGTGAAAAGTGTCCCCTGAAGGCAAGGAGTACTAGCCCCAGGAGGCAACAGAAATACAAGGCCAATTTTCACATGTGCAATCACAGGGATTCCTTTTTTTTTTTTTTTTTTAATTTATTTATTCTAATTGGAGGCTAATTACTTTACAATATTGTAGTGGTTTTTACCATACATTGACATGAATCAGCCTTGGGTGTACATGTGTTCCCCATCCTGAACCCCCCTCTCACCTCCCTTCCCATCCCCCATCCCAGTGCACCAGCCCTGAGCACCCTGTCTCATACATCAAACCTGGACTAGCAATTTGTTTCACATATGATAAAATGCATGTTTCAATGTTATTCTCTCAAATCATCCCACCCTCACCTTCTCCCACAGAGTCCAAAAGACCGTTCTTCACATCAGTGTCTCTTTTGCTATCTCTCATATAGAGTCACCATTACCATCTTTCTAAAGCCCATATATATGCATTAGTATACTGTATTGGTGTTTTTCTTTCTGACTTACTTCACTCTGTATAATAGGCTCCAGTTTCATCCACCTTGTTAGAACTGATTCAAATGCATTCTTTTTAATAGCTGAATAATATTCCATTGTGTATATGTACCACAGCTTCCTTATCCATTCATCTGCCGATGGACATCTAGGTTGTTTCCACGTCCTGGCTATTGTAAACAGTGCTACAATGAACATTGGGGCACACGTGTCTCTTTCAATTCTGGTTTCCTCCATGTGTATGCCTAGCAGGGGGATTGCTGGGTCATATGGCAGTTCTATTTCCAGTTTTTAAGGAATCTCCATACTGTTCTCCATAGTGGCTGTACTAATTTGCATTCCCACCAACAGTGTAAGAGGATTCTCTTTTTGCCACACCCTCTCCAGCATTTATTGTTTATAGACTTTTGGATAGCAGTCATTCTGAATGGCATGAGATGGTACCTCATTGTGGTTTTGATTTACATTTCTCTGATAATGAGTAATGTTGCCCATCTTTTCATGTGTTTGTTAGCTATCTGTAGGTCTTCTTTGGAGAAATGTCTGTTTAGTTCTTTGGCCCATTTTTTGATTGGGTCATTTATTTTTCTGGAATTGAGTTGCAGAAGCTGCTTATATATTTTTGAGATTAATTCTTTGTCAGTTTTTTCATTTGCTATTATTTTCTCCCATTCTGAAAGCTGTCTTTTCACCTTGCTTATAGTTTCCTTAGTTGTGCAAAAGCTTTTAAGTTTAATTAGGTCCTGTTTGTTTATTTTTGCTTTTATTTCCATTACTCTGGGAGGTGGGTCATAGAGGATCGTGCTGGATTTATGTCAGAGTGTTTTGCCTATATCTTTCTCTAGAAGTTTTATAGTTTCTGGTCTTACATTTAGATCTTTAATCCATTTTGAGTTTATTTTTGTGTATGGTGTTAGAAAGTGTTCTAGTTTCATTCTTTTACAAGTGGTTGACCAGTTTTCCCAGCACCACTTGTTAAAGAGATTGTCTTTTCTCCATTGTATATTCTTGCCTCCTTTGTCAAAGATAAGGTGTCCATAGGTGTGTGGGTTTATCTCTGGGCTTTCTATTCTGTTCCATTGATCCATATTTCTGTCTTTGTGCCAGTACCACACTGTCTTGATGACTGTAGCTTTGTAGTATAGTCTGATGTCAGGCAGGTTGATTCCTCCGGTTCCGTTCTTCTTTCTCAAGATTGCTTTGGCTATTTGAAGTTTTTGTATTTCCATACAGATTATGAAATTATTTGTTCTAGTTCTCTGAAAAATACCATTGATAGCTTGATAGGGATTGCATTGAATCTATAGATTCTTGGAGTAGTATATTCATTTTCACTATATTAATTCTTCTGATCTATGGACACGGTATATTTCTCCATCTATTTGTGTCATCTTTGATTTCTTTCATCAATGTTTTATAGTTTTCTATATGTAGTTCTTTTGTTTCTTTAGGTAGATTTAGTCCTAAGTATTTTATTCTTTTCATTGCAATGGTGAATAGAATTGTTTCCTTAATTTCTCTTTCTGTTTTCTCATTGTTAGTGTATAGGAATGCAAGGGATTTCTGTGTGATAATTTTATATCCTGCAACTTTACTATATTGATTGATTAGCTCTAGTTATTTTCTGGTGGAGTCTTTAGGGTTTTCTATGTAGAGGATAATGTCATCTGCAAACAGTGAGAGTTTTACTTTCTTCGTTTCCAATCTGGATTCATTTTATTTCTTTTTCTTCTCTGACTGCTGTGGCTAAAACTTCCAAAACTATGTTGAATAGTAGTAGTGAGAGTGGGCACCCTTGTCTTGTTCCTGACTTTAGGGGAAATACTTTCAATTTTTTACCATTTAGGATAATGTTTGCTGTGGGTTTATCATATATGGCTTTTATTAGGTTGAGGTATGTTCCTTCTATTCCTGCTTTCTGTAGGGTTTTTATCATAAATGGATGTTGAATTTTGTCAAACTCTCTGCATCTATTGAGATAATCATATAGTTTTTGTCTTTCAATTTGTTAATGTGGTGTATCACATTGATTGATTGGTGGATATTAAAGAATCCTTGCATCCCTGGGATAAAGCCCATTTGGTCATGATGTATGATCATTTTAATATGTTGTTGGATTCTGTTTGCTGGAATTTTGTTAAGGATTTTTGCATCTATGTTCATCAGTGATGTTGGTCTGTAGTTTGCTTTTTTTGTAGCATCTTTGTCTGGTTTTGGTAATCACAGGGATTCTTATGTAAACTCTGGTTCAAATCTTTAGGGTATTAAGACATTCAAAAGCAGCAGTGTATACTGGGGGTTTTAGAAAGCATGTATAAGTCCAGGCAATAAGAACGCTCTGAAAAGATCTGAAGTGGCCTTAACTTTTCACCTCGGGACGATCTCATATAAAGTGAAAGTTGCTCAGTCTTGTCCGACTCTTTGCTACCCCATGGCCTATACAGCCCTTGAAATTCTCCAGGCCAGAATACTGGAGTGGGTAACCTTTCTCTTCTCAAGGGAATCTTCCCAACCCAGGGATTGAACCCAGGTCTCCTGTATTGCAGGTGGATTCTTTACCAACTGAGCTATTTGGGAAGCCCTCAGATGATCTTGTGACTCAGAGCAAAACTAGCCAACTAGTAAGGATTGTCCTACAACAGAGTCTGCAAAGACTGGTACAGCTGGGTTCTCTTTCTGTTTTTGATGTTTTTAAATTTTTTAAATTTATCTACTAAAATTTAACAGAGACATAAGCCTGCAAAATATACACTTTCCTCTACCATTGTATACGCCTATATACTCTCAACCACTGGTCCTGCTTCTGGAGGCTGACTTGGAATATTTCTGGATGCTGCTCAGGATCCTGCAGGTGATACAGCAGGAAACATTTCCTTGTAGAGAGTTTCTCTTCAAAGTGTAGCAAAAACCACAAAAATAATTCATAGCAAGAAAGATAAAAATGAATACAATGATGAACAACAGCAATGAGGATGATTTTTTTTTTTCTTTTCAATTCAAATTTCAGATTGGATGATATGGTAACATATTTAAATGCTAACAGGAGGCTTCAGAGAGAGGGAGTAGTTTAAAACAAAGTAGTGTAAAGAGTAGCATAAAATTCATGATGGGGCAGGAGATAATAGGAACTGAATATAAATGTAGAAATAAACTATGAAGTTGAGATTAAAGGCAATTCCTGGGTTTCCCTGGTAACTCAGAAGGTAAAGAATCCTCTTGCAGTGCAGGAGACCTGGGTTCGATCCCTGGGTCGGGAAGATCCCCTGGAGGAATGAACACCAACCCACTCCAGGATTCTTGCTTGGAGAATCTGGTGGACAAAGGAGCCTGGCAGGCTACTGTCCATGGGGTTGCTAAGATTCGGACAAGACTGAGTGACTTTCACTTTTCCTGTCATGAGCCGGGAGATCTTCCCAACCCAGGGATTGGCTAGCAGGTTCTTTACCACTAGAGCCACCTGAAAGTGAAAGTGAAAGTGAAGTAGCTCAGTTGT
The DNA here is from genome assembly GCF_963930625.1 of Muntiacus reevesi. Taxonomy (NCBI): domain Eukaryota; kingdom Metazoa; phylum Chordata; class Mammalia; order Artiodactyla; family Cervidae; genus Muntiacus; species Muntiacus reevesi. The sequence continues at coordinate 49,299,970 of NC_089258.1, read as the reverse complement.
GTCCAACTCTGTGTGACCCCATGGACTGTAGCCTACCAGGCTTCTCCCTCCATGGGATTCTCCAGGCAAGAATACTGGAGTGAGTTGCCATTTCCTTCTCCAGGGGATCTTCCCGACCCAGGGATCGAACCCAGGTCTCCTGCATTGCTGGCAAACGCTTTAACCTCTGAGCCACCAGGGAAGCCCACTAGAGCCACCTGGGAAGTTGGTTATGAAAGAGATGGCATAAATAATGAATGACAGTACCAGAATAATTTAAATCTAGTGGTAGGATGTATTTTGAAGGAAATGGCAACCCACTCCAGTGTTCTTGCTTGGAGAATCCCAGGGACCGGGGGAGCCTGGTGGACTGCCATCTATGGGGTCACACAGAGTCGGACACGACTGAAGTGACTTAGCAGCAGCAGCAGCAAGACGTATCTACATCCAAAATTATTTCCTTTGTGAAATAGTTTACATATAGCCTGTAAATGTGAGGAAAAAGGTGAGTCCATAGAGCATGAATCATAATGGGGAAGGTTTGAAGTAATCTTTAAAGAGAATGAGAGACAAAATTGACAAGATAACCTAGTAGGATTGCCAGGCATTTTTCTGAGAAATAACCAAAATGTCCTCAGATACAATGAAATACCTACTGTGTTGCCTAGCTTAATTATTTTCTCTTGGGAATCAGGAATTTTAAGTTTAAAGAGCCATTTATACAACTGTAAGAATTCCACTCAAATGTAAAACTGTGAATGACATGGAAGTAAAAATTATTAACTATATTGTACTATGTAGGGACATTTTTATTCCTTTTCCCGCTAAGCAAGAAATAAAGTATAAAACTGTCTTCCCATTTTCTTTGGACACTTAATAAATTATTAACATGCTCTCGAAAGTACTACATGGTCAGTGTTTTAAGAGTCAAGTTCTCCTTCCCAACATTGTTACCCCCTCATTGTTTATATTTCAATTTTTCATATTTTTCAACTTTGGTTTTATTTGTAAGTATTTGTTTCCTCTAGGGAACTCCAGCTTTATGTACATAGAATTCCACTGTGTCTGTTGTCCTGTTTTATTTCCAAGGCACAGAATGTTTTCTCGTATATAGCGCGCACTCAGAAATATTTATGGATGAATGAAGGGTGAGTGGATTTCCTAATACCTTCACAAAATCCTTTCACCTTTGCTTATTATATTAGTCTGGAAAATCCAAACCAGTTGAATGGGGTGTGGCTCGCAGGTTGAAGCCCTATGAGAATCTAGTTAGGGTGTGTCCCTGGAATGTAGCCAGATTAGAGCTCCAGTAAAAGGAAAAGTCAAACAGAGGAGGCATGTGCTGTGAGAAGGAGAAACTGAATGGGAACAGTTTAGGAGGAAGTTGGAGGAAGAGGAACGGGCTTGCCTCTGAATCGATTTGGTTTCACCAGCTCCTCTGATTTTTGAATTCTGGTAAATTCTCCGAACAGTGAGTTGTGAGGTGGCTTCATCCCCTTAAAACTGTCTTAAGTATAGTCTGTCTTTAGACTTATGTCTTATTACAGCAGTTTCTTATGGTCTTTGAAGGTTATTGTGCCAAGATTTATCCCATCACCCTCATAATTCTAGTTCTGACTATTTTGTTGTGGTCTCTGCGTGGGTTTGAAAAGAATTTCCAGTCGCAGAGTATTTCAGAAGGGAGTGAGTTTATTAAGAACAAAGAGCGAAGATAAGGAGGACACAGCCGGCCGACTTCCTGGCCGGCCAGGGAGAGCAGACACTTTTTGTGGCTTAGTAACCAATTTTTATAGTCTCAAGACAAAGAAAATTCCTGCTGGAAGGGTGGCATTAGGTAACTGGTTAGGTTTTGTTTGTTTACCTAATATGGCGTCAGAGAGCTGACTGGGTTAGAGCAGGAGGCTTCATGGCAAGGGTCGCCACGGGGCTAGGTCCTTGCCGGAGGTGACCTTGGTGCGGGGCTCTGCAACTGTAGCCTTGGTATTTAGTCGCTAAGTCTTGTCTGAATCTTTTGTGACCCTGTGGACTGTATCCCACCAAGCTCCTCTGTCCATGGAATTTCCCAGGCAAGAATACTGGAATGGGTTTCCATTTCCTTCTCCAGGGGATCTTCCCAACCCAGGGATCAAAACTATGTCTTCTGTATCGAAGGCAGATTCTTCACCACTGAGCCACCTGGGAAGCCAAGCTTGGTGTGAGTAAAAGTTGCTCAGTCATGTCCAACTCTTTGGGACCCCTTGGCCTATCTATGCCATGGAATTCTCCAGGCCAGAATACTGGAGTGGGTAGTCTTTCCCTTCTCCAGGGGATCGTTCCAACCCAGGTATCGAACCCAGGTCTCCCGCATTGCAGGTGAATTCTTTACCAGCTGAGCCATCAAGGAAGCCCAAGAATACTGGAGTGGGTAGCCTATCCCTTCTCCAGCAGATCTTCCCGACCCAGGAATCGAACTGGGGTCTCCTGCATTGCAGACAGATTCTTTACCAACTGAACTATGTTGTTTAAGGCTCCAAGTATTTGTGTCCCCCCTTTCCCCCCATCTTTTTCTTTTTAGTCCCAACAACACAGTCACTAGCAGCCACAAGTGGCTATAAAATTTAAATTAATAAAATTCAATAGCTATACGTCACCACCTCTGTAGTGCTACTTAAATTTCAAGTGTTACATAACCATGTGTGGCAGTTACTCTCTTACAATGTGGATACAAAGCATTTCCTTCACCCTGGAAAGTTCTATTCACACCTTGATCCATATCTTATGTGTTTATAATTTTTTGTTGCTGTAAATACTTCATTTCCTGGTTCTCTGAATTAATTTCCTCTTATGGCTTTCACCTAGCGATTTTCTTCATTTTATTTATTCCATGTCTTGAGATAGATATTTTACAATAAGCATCTCAGGATTAAATAAACCTCTTGAGATATTTAATTATTTTAAAACATTAATAAATATGAACCTTCTCTGATGTTTTGATGCTTGGGAGATGGATGCAGCACAGGGATTCCTGGTACCTGGGTCCTTTCTGCTCATTAGGATGCCCTGTTGCATATACCTGGGGGCTTCTTGAACACCAAATAGGGATGTACATGGTTTTATCTTTGCATAGAATAAAAATTCTGAGAGTGAAAAATAACAGATCATTTCACTCTGAATTTGCCTTGAAGTCAAAACAAAACATAATCCGTAGCCAAGTCAGATTTCGTTTTCCTAGAACTTCCTTCCCTTCTTGGACACTCTCTCGTGCTCTGGCTAATCCAATTGCTACACAGCATTTCTCAGGGGTCCCTAAGGTGAGCTGAATTGTCCTGGGTACTGGAAGCATTTCTGCAGGGGCTTCCCTGGTGGCTCAGCAGTAAGAATCCGCCTGCCATTGGAGGAGACAAGGGTTAGATCCCTGGGTCAGGCTGATTCCCCTAGAGAAGCAAATGGCAACCCCACTCCAGTGTTCTTGCCTGGGAAATCCCATGGACAGAAGAACCTGGTAGGCTACAATCTATGGGGTCACAAGCAGTCGGACACAACTAAAGCGACATAGCGAGGGGATTGATTGCTGTCCTAGGTTTTGAATCAAGGAGGACATTGAGTAATTCTGGGCACTGTGAAATGAAAATATCTCCTGCCATATCAATATACAAGAAATGTCACAGCCATCATTGATATCTGGCCTTCAAATATGAATGAGGGCTCACAAAACTGAGTTCCAACAGATGCTGCAAACCCCCTCGGTGATTGCTGAGGAGCTGGGAGAATACAAGAGGCAGCCATCTGCCACTCCTTAAGGAAACAGGATTGGCTTCAGATAGCTTAGGTGCATATGAATAGAATGAATTCAATGAGCCCGAGGCTTGTATCTTCCCATACAAAGAATGCTAAATTCCTTAATTTGATACCTGATCTTTGATGTTCCGACTGCCTGCTCGCTTCTTCATAAACTTGTGTATAGCCTGACTTCCCTTCCTGCCCCCTTGGAGCAGTCAGTCTCAGAACTAACTGGGGTGCAGTCTCCTGGGCTCAGTACTCATTTTGCCCCAAAGAAATCTTAACTCACAATTTCAAGTTGTACATATTTTTTTAATCGACAGTTTGGTGATCAATGAAGTGACCCAGAGTGGACTTCCCTCCTTCGCCTGAACTCCATGAGGAACAGGAGCTTTGGCACCAGCAGTGGCCCCTGGCACCCATCCACCTCCTAGGAAGTGCAAATCAATTTGCGTAAGTCTCTCCTGGTTCTTGAATCTCCCACACTGGTTGAGATTCTGAGTTTTATTTGGTGGTGGAGCAGGTTATCTAATCCCTTCCAGTGGGAAAGATACCGGGGTGGGGTGGGGTGGGGTGTGGATGGAATATCCTGGGCATATCCACTCATGGTCTAGATACTGAGTGGGGCTCGGTTGAAAGATACCAAGGAATCCCCACTGGGTGGGGAACTGGTTGGGAAAAAAAAATAGGTGATTACCCACCCAATGGAAAGGTGCTGGGCAGGGGGCTTGATTGAAAGAAATTCAGTAATACTTGGGGTTCGGTTGAGAGCCGTCAAGGTGGTTTCATTGTAGAAAGACATAAGAATAGAACTCATACTTGCAAGTACCTAGTTAATTGGAGTCATTAAATCTTGTCCTAAATATTGTGGGGGCTCTTTAATGCGCACACAGTTAAAAATTAAAAGCTGGCTTGGTAAAACCTTAAGCAAGACCTTCTAGGGGGAAACTCAGATTTCTCTGTGTCTTTGAATTGTAAATGTCCTATTTGATCTTCATAGGTTGTTCTTTTGTGTATTTGTTTATTCACGTTAGGCCTATAAGAGATCTTTTTGCATTTTTGTTGTTCAGTCGCTCAGTCGTTTAGTTACTCAGTCTTGTCCAACTCTTTGCAACCCCATGGACTGTAGCACACCAGGCTTTCCTGTCCTTCACCATCTCCCGGAGCTTGCTCAAATTCATGTCCATTGAGTCGGTGATGCCATCCAACCATCTCATCCTCTGTTGACCCCTTTCCTTCCTGCCCTCAATCTTTCCCAGCATCAGGGTCTTTTCCAATGAGTCAGTTCTTCACATCAAGTGGCCAAAGTATTGGAGCTTCAGCATCAGTCCTTTCAATGAACATTCAGGACTAATTTCCTTTAGGGTTGACTTTTTTTAATCTCCTTGCTGTCCAAGGGACTCTCAAGGTTTCCTCCAACACCACAGTCCAAGAACATCAATTCTTCAGCACTTAGCTTTCTTTAATAGTCCAGCTCTCACATCGATACATGACTACTGGAGAAACCATAGCTTTGACTAGACAGACCTTTGTTTGTCTATGTTTGTCTCTGCTTTTAATATGCTGTCTAGGTTGGTCATAGCTTTTCTTCTAAGAAGCAGTTCAGTTCAGTCGCTCAGTTGTGTCCGACTCTTTGTGACTCCACAAGTCGCGGCACTCCAGGCCTCCCTGTCGATCACCAACTCCTGGAGTTTACTCAAACTCATGCCTGTCGAGTCGGTGATGCCATCCAGTCACCTCATCCTCTGTCGGTCCCTTCTCCTCCTGCCCCCAATCCCTCCCAGCATCAGGGTCTTTTCCAATGAGTTAACTCTTTGCATGACGTGGCCAAAGTATTGGAGTTTCAGCCTCAGCGTCAGTCCTTCCAATGAATACCCAGGACTGATCTCCATTAGGATGGACTGGTTGGATCTCCTTGCAGTCCAAGGAGGACTCTCTGGATTGAGAGAGTTGGAGGACTCTCAAGAGTCTTCTCCAACACCACAGTTCAAAAGCATCATTTTTTTTGTGCTCAGCTTTCCTCACAGTCCAACTCGCACATCCATACATGACCACTGGAAAAACCATAGCTTTGACCAGACGAACCTTTGTTGGCAAAGTAATGTCTCTGCTTTTTAATATGCTATCTAGGTTGGTCATAACTTTCCTTACAAGGAGTGTCTTTTAATTTCATGGCTGCAATCACCATCTGCAGTGATTTTGGAGCCCAAGAAAATAAAGTTTGTCACTGTTTCCATTGTTACTCCATCTATGTGCCATGAAGTGATGGCACAATATGTCATGATCTTAGTTTTTTGAATGTTGAGTTTTAAGCCAGCTTTCCACTCTTAATGAATAGCTTTTTGCATTAATCACTTGCATCTCTATGAAGATATAATTTACTGGTGGCCAGATGATGGATCCTTTGAAAATTAGAGAAGCTAACAAATTCTTTAATCTAGAGTGCTCTCATTGTAAACAACTGTTTTGTTGGTACCTATAAAACAAAAGTTCAATTAACCTAAGAACTTTTTTGAACAAGAAAAACTGATTTAGGAAGCTTCATTGAGACCTTCTCAATGGGCCTTACAGATGCTAGTAAGAGCAATTAAGACTATCAACAAAAAACTTGGGGGAAAAAAAAGAGGTCTAGCTATTATTTCAATGACATAAAAAAAGTTTTGAGTTTTGTTTTTCTTTTTAAAGGGGGTTACCTCAAATGAATAAATAATTCTTTGGATGGTTATTTAGAATAGGATATATAAAATAGGCATTTACATTATTAAACAAGATTTGGTATTACTACACTCCCTGAAGTTAATGAGCCAAGGGGGACCCAACATTAAAAGCTAAACAAGTCTGCTCTATTTACCGCAGTTTTAAGTTATGTATTTAAGGAGCTAGAAAAATTTACACTGAGATAGCTGACCAGTTATTTTGGGACAACTGAGCTAAATGGCCTGGCTTCCTTGACTCTGGGGATTCCAGAGCCTTTTATGTAAAAGTAGGTAAAATAGACAGGGAACGAAAAGAAAAAGCCTTCTAAACTCTCCCCGGAGACCAAAGCTTGTTGATTGGATCCTTATGGAAGCTAAAGGTACAGAAGTTGGTGGAATCTAGGTAAAAAGGTATATAAATGAATACATTTAAGTGGGCTTTATATTAGGTGGTTACAGCTCTTATTTAATTAATATTGTGGGATTAACATGGCATATAGATTGCCACTAAGGGAATAATAACTAAATGTACTGAGGAAACCAATAGTTACTTGAGTCATACAAAATAACTAAATTGGGAACTGACATGCAAGGGTTAATAAAATAAAAATAGTGATTTTGCTTTGGTTTAATTTGTAAACTCAGAAAGGCCTTTGCTAAATGCCTTATACAAACCTTTGATAACGTGATAAATTAAAACTCTAAAGTTACAGAGCATAGAGCTTCGTAAATTACATTTCAGTTTGATAAAAAGCTTGCCACTGATTTTAGTAACTTTAGGGTGACAAAACAATTCTTTAAAAAACTAAACAACTGCCTTTCTCTCACAAATGCCTAATCCAGAGAATGAATACAAGCTGCAAGGGCCTATAGGTACTGTGCTTAGCTGCTCAGTCGTGTCCGACTCTTTGTGACCCCGTGGAACTCTTTGAGACCCCATGGACCATAGCCTGCCAGGCTCCTCAGTCCGTGGGGGTTCTCCAGGCAAGAATACTGGAGTGGGTTGCCATGCCTTCCAGCGATCTCCCCAGTCCAGGGATCGAACCCAAGTCTCTCGAATTGCAGGTGAATGCTTTACTGTCTGAGGTACCAGGGAAGCTGCAAGGACCTAGACTAAGCCCAGTTAAGCAGGCAAGACCTACAAGACCAAGGCAGGGGGAAAAAGTGGCAGTTTTAAATCTAAACTGCTGAGAATGTTAGCTCAGCCAAAACTTACAGAGAGTAAGCCTTAATCATCCAAGAAAGCAACTTTAAGGTACTCCAGCTGTTTGTTAACTAGTGAGTTTATATTAATATTGTAATACTTGGTTCATATCTAAACTTTTAGTGAAACCATGAGATCTCTAGTTTGTTTATGTCTGTGTACACATTATAGATATGAGATATTTCTAATTCTAAAAGATCTTATTAGATTTGGATTTATAAAGAGATCTATTTAATTTTAATAAGCTCTTAAAACATTTAAAGAAAAGCCAAGATGACTTTTAGGCTCACATGAACTGGGAAATAGTCAATATTAGGTTGATACCTGATATTAATGTTTAAGTTTGTGGATCTAAATTAATGTAGATGTCATTAATAGTCATCGAAATTAACTTTTATACTTTATTATACCTAGGTTTAATAAATAAGACCTTACTAATCTCTCGCAAGAAAATAACTGGACATGATGAAACTTCACATAAATGTTAATGAGATTAAAAACTTTAGGATAAAAACTTTAAAGTAATCATAAAGTAGAAATGTCTACTTAAAATGATCTTTCCAGATGTTTTATAACTTAAGATTCTAAAACTGGGCCAATTTAAGCTTAGTGGTGGAAGTTTATTTAAAAGATACTGAAATATCAATTGGGACTTCCGGGGTTGGGAGAACAGCTCATTGGTAAAGAATCTGCCTGCAGTGCAGAAGATGCAGGAGACACCACGGGCTTGATCCCTGCATTGGGAAGATACCCTGAAGAAGGGCATGGCAAACCACTCCAGTACTCTTGCCTTGGAGAATCCCATGGACAGAGGAGAATGGCAGACTACAGTCCATAGGGTTGCACAGAGTTGAACATGACTGAAGTGACTGAACACTGACGTACAAGACATCAATTATTAAATTTAAAAATAAAAAATTAAAAGTATTTGAGAATATTAATGAAAATGTTTCATACCACCTAAGATGTTCTCTATAGGAAAACTAATATTTTATTTTTAAAATTATCACTATGTTTAAGCTCATCAATTTATAAAATGCCAATATAAAGTGCATAATTGCTTACTTCTTAATTTTACTAAAATTAAGGTTTTAAGAGCTGAGGATTCTAATTTAAACATGTAATTAAAGCTGTTAGAAATAATAAAGTAACTTTTCAGAATACAGTAGGAAATAAAATGTTTCCAGTAAAGAAGATATGAGCAATGAAACTGCATTTTAGTCAAATAAAAAAATGAATGAGCTAGTTAATTTTATTTAGTTGAAAAATGAAAGGCTGGATACAAAAAGTGGAACCCTGAGGAAAAAGTTTTATTCCTAGTGAGGATTAACTTGAATTTAGATTGAAGTTAACTAAGTAAATGGACTTTGTTAAGTGAGCTAATGCAAGCCTGGAATTATTACTTCTGTCTGTTATAAGTGTTCCTCCTAATAATATATTGTGTGAGTTTCTGTTCCCTTAAATGATCTATATTTATCTTCTTTGTGACCTTGATTAAATGGATAGGTATTGTTTCAGTGACCCATGATTCTGTGTTTTAAAATCTTTTTTATATTTCTAATAAACTTCCCAAATATCAAAACCTAACTAAGCTTTTTATCTTCCAGCTGACTCTGGGATGAATGCTTCAAAGAGACATCTCTGAGGAACCTCAGAGATGAATATTAAGCTATGTTTTTTATTTGGTATTTTTAATTCAAAAACACTGTCAAATGATTGAAAGTAAACTTGAGATTGTGATGTATAGGTAAATGTCATTAATACAGATATTCCAAATATCTCTAACATCTGACATGTCCTGACACGGTGATACTATTCATAATTTTAGTGATTATACAGAAATGTAATATGTTGCAGAAATATCCAAGTTTCCTAACTGTGTTGTACTCAATGCAGAAGGGCCATGGCACAATCAGTAGGGAAGCTGCTTTTCGAAAGAGTGATTCCAATCTGGGGAGTCCCCTCTGAACTACACAGTGACAGGGGGACCCGTTTTACTGGACAAATTGTTAAGGAAATGTGTAAAAGTTGGCTGATTACACAGCATTTCCATTGTATCCATCACCCCCAGTCTTCTGGGTTAGTGGAAAGGGCACATGGAGCAATTAATTTAAAACTCAGATGGCTAAAATTATGGACGCTTATTCCTTCTCTTGGCCTAAAGCTCTTCTACTGGTTCTCCTCAACCTCAGATCTTCTCTGACAAACATCATTTGTCTCCCTTTGAGACTGTTACAGGGAGACCGATGAGACTAAAGGAAAGACTATGATCCTGTATTACTTAGGGAGATTTATTATTGTAAGGGTTTAATCAAAGTACTGACAAGTCATTCTGCACTTGTTTCTGAAGCTTAATATAGTAATCTATCCTCAAAGGATGATCAGATGTCCCATGAGAGATTAACCAGGAGACTAAGTTGCTTCAGTTATGTCTGACTCTTTGCACCCCATGGATTGTAGCCTGCTGGCTCCTTTCTCCGTGGGATTCTCCAGGCAAGAATACTGGAGTGGGTTGCCATTCCCTCCTCCAGGGGATCTTCCTAACCCAGGGATCAAACCCGCATCTCTTATGTTTCCTGCATTGGCAGTCAGGTTCTTTACCACTAGTGACACCTAGGAACCCCAATCCGGAGGTTATGTATAGAAAAAAAGACATCATTTAAAGGACTCCTTCCAACCTAGATGGAAGGGCTCTTATCAGGTTCTTTTGACTAGCTCATGTGCAGTGAAATGGAAGGGAATTGACTCTTGGACTCGTATTTTCCACCTAAAAAAGGTTCTTGCACCAGACTGGTCTATAGAGAGAACTGCTGGCTTCAAACTCATTTTAAAGTGATACTCTGATAATAGGAAAACACCAAAGCCAGGACAAGAAGACAGCATCAGAAGTAGACAGCTGATCCTAGATGTTGGACCTGACCCATATGATTGTTTGTAAGTTTTATTCTTAGTTTCTTGGACTCTTACACATAAATCAAATGTTTTTCTATCATGGACACGATCTTATGCAAATTTTAGAAATCAATCAAATAGTTGGGTTGTGGTTAATTACCGGGATCCAGTACCTCTGGTTTACCTTGGTGGGTTTCTTCCCTCCAAGGCTCTGATTGGTTTATGACTCTTAGAAAGTTTATTTTAGAATAAAGGAATTATAATTCTGTTTGGGCTACAGCTAATATTATTAGATGGGGCCCACTCACTTGGCCAATCAAACATATTTATTCTAACCATAGCCATAAACATGAATTTTCTCTTAAGGGTTAGGTAAACTCTAGACTATTAGGAGGGACACTTCCTCAGTTATGGGATGGATTTATCTAGCTAACACCAGACTGTGGTCATCTAAGCCTAAAGGTCCCCCCATGCTGGGAACAATTTAATCATATCAAAGATAATCAACCTAACAGCACTAGAAAATTAAGCTGGGTGTCATATAAAAACTGCCAGTGTACCATTCCTCTTAAAGACAATGACTGATATGGAACAGATTAGGTCAGAAGACCAGAAATATACTGGCTGGCACCTAATGGGACCTCATGGCTTTGTGGGTCCAATCTATGTCCCTAGCTTCTACCAGGCTGGCTAAAACATCTGTTTTAGGATTCCCTTGGGCTCAAGGCCACTTATGTACAAGTGTGACTCCAGCAAATTTACCATCAATATGAGCCCAATGGGCCAAGAGATCTATATTTCATGGGTATGACCACTTAGCAGCTCTTTTGGCAACTTCAGTAGGATTGGAAATTGTTATTTCTCACATTGAAGCCTGAACAAGATTCATTCAAGGCATTAAATAATTAATGCAACCAATCTATTAGCCTACTAAATTCTGAGGTTTCTATGATAAGAAAAGCTGTCTTATAAAATCATATGGCCTTTAATATCCTTACAGCATCTCAAGGGGGCACCTGTGCTATAATTCAAACTGAGTGTTTTGTTTACATACCACATGAATCTTCTAATGGGTGATGTTTTAGGAAGATGGTTTGGTTCTGAAAGCTCATGGCTTAAATCCCTATTTGTAACCTTAATCACATTATTAACAGTATTACTAATAACCTGTTTATTTTATAATTGTTGTCTTTGTATTACATGATGTATAACCAGGCCTCCTGCCAAATTAATGATAGCTAAACATCTTGAAGAAACAGATCACATTTATAACACAGAGTAATTGTCATAGTGTGATTCTAGGTATGGTAATAGGCAACAAGGGAAATATCTCTGGATACTCTTAGGTTAGAAGATAAAGGATCCAGAGACTCTTTTTTTATTTATCAATGGGCCTAATCTGGAAATTAACACTTGGATTGACATATCAACAAGGACCTTCACCTGATCTGGGATGAGCCTCCCAGCACTGGGAGTTCTTCAGTCCTTTTAGCCTGCCTGCTCCCTTTGTTACAAAATTTGTATATAGTCTAACTTCCCCTCCTGCCTCCTTGGAGCAGTTTTCTCAGAACTACTGAGATGCTGTCTCCCAGACTCGGAGTCCTAAACATTGCCACCAAATAAAATAACTCTCTACTTTCAGGTTATGACTGTATTTCGTAGTCGACACCAGGATACTAATAAAGAAGGTCAAACTACAGACATCTTACAAATAAGACAGGATAAGCCTTGAGTTTTCTATGTTCAGCAGCCTATGGCATCATCGACTTAAAAATATGCACAACTTGAGAGTTGCAAGTTAAGTTTTATTTGGGGCAAAATGAGGACTGCAGTCTAGGAGGCAGTGACTCAGTTAGTTCTGAGAGACTGACTGCTCCAAGGAAGCCAGAGGGGAAGTCAGGCTATATAAAGTTTTTAACAAAGGGAGCAGGCCGTCTGAACTTCAAAGATCAGGTATCAGATTAGAAATTTAGCACTCTATGGGACGATGCAAGCCTCTGGGCTCACTGAATTCATTCCCTTCATATGCACTTCAGCTCCCTGGGGCCAATCTTGTTTCCTTGTTCGTCTTGCTGCCTGTATTTCCCCAGCTTCTCAGCAATTATTGGGTGGGGGGGTGAGGTGGGGGTGGGGGCGGAGTGGGGGAAGGGGACATGGTGGGGGTGGCAGCATCTGCTTGATTGCAATTTGGGGAGCTCTTATTCACTATGGAGGCCAGAAATTGCTGATGGCTGCGACATTTCATGTTTATTAATATGGCAGGAGACATTTTCATTTCACAACGGCTATAGCCATCTTACATGTGACCCTGCAGAGAAGATTCTTAAGGTGCATCACTTATTTCGGCTTGAGGGGCTGGGGGTCACGTCCAGGTGAAGGTTGGGGCTTGAATTCTGATAGGTCTGGAAGTCTGGAGTCTCAAGGCTTCTTCTCCATCCTCAGATTGACCTACCTAGTGCTTGGATTGGCTGTGAGTGAAATCGTGAGAAAGGCTCCTGGTGACTGAGCTGTTGAAGATGGAGCCCCTGGTAAGTAGTGATGCCTCCTCCTGAAATTACACCCCAAGTGCCTTTAGATGGACAAGGTTTCCAAACTGGCTTCTATGTTCTAAGCACAAGCAGACAGGGTTCAGATATCTGAGCTCAAATTACCTTTGTCCAGGACTCTGGGATAGTTATCATGGGTCAGATCTATCAATAACAAGAAACTAATCTCATTCTTTACAGTAAACAAATTTATAAGCGCTTGCACTAATCTTGTGTATTTACAGAAGAGATAATAAAATTTCTTTTTACTTATTCAACCCTTGTCCTGATTGGTGAAAGATTAATTTGTTGACTGTTTTTGGATGTGAGGGGCTTAGGAGCAGTAATGGCAAGTAGTAGAGATCAGTGAGGAGAAGACATCACAAGCCCTGGAGAGTCAGAGGTTACAGCCCTGAGTGTAGCTAATCCAGTGTTATACCACCTGATGTGAGGCTTTTCAGTGTTGACAGGAATAGAAGTGAGGTTTGGAATGAAAAGGGAATCATTTTACATTTTTTCAGTTTGTAACCTCTCAATACTCAGTATATATGCACTACTGAAAGTTACTGAAAAAGTCAACAAACTATCATTAGCATTCTTTCCCCAAATCATGCATTTTCAGTTCAGTTCAGTCGTGTCCAACTCTTGGACCCCATGGACTGCAGTACACCAGGCCTCCCTGTCCATCACCAACTCCTGGAGTTTACTCAAATATGTCCACTGAGTTGGTGATGCCATCCAACCATCTCATCCTCTGTCGTCCCCTTCTCCTCCTGACTTTAATCTTGCCCAGCATCAGGGGCTTTTCAAATGAGTCGGTTCTTTACATCAGGTGCCCAAAGTATTGGAGTTTCAACTTCAGCATCAGTCCTTCCAATGAATATTCAGGACTGATTTCCTTTAAGATGGACTGGCTAGTTCTCCTTGCAGTCCAAGGGACTCTCAAGAGTCTTCTCCAATACCACAGTTCAAAAGCATCAATGCTTCAGTGCTCAGCTTCCTTTATAGTCCAAATTTCACATCCACACATGACTACTGGAAAAACCATAGCCTTGGCTAGATGGACCTTTGTTGGCAAAGTGATGTCTCTGCTTTTTAATATGCTATCTAGATTGGTCACAAATTTTCTTCCAAGGAGCAAATGTCTTTTAATTTCATGACTGCAGTCACCGTATGTAGTGATTTTGGAGCCCCCCAAAATAAAGCCTGTCACTGTTTCCCCATCTATTTGCCATGAAGTGATGGGACCAGATGCCATGATCTTAGTTTTCTGAATGTTGAGCTTTAAGCCAACTTTTTCACTCTCCTATTTCACTTTCATCAAGAGGCTCTTTAGTTCTTCTTCACTTTCTGCCGTAAGAGTGGTGTCATCTGCATATCTGAGGTTATTGATATTTCTCCCAGCAATCTTGATTCCAGCTTGTGCTTCATCCAGCCCATTGCTTCTCATGATGTACTCTGCATATAAGTTAAATAAGCAGGGTGACAATATACAGCTTTGATGTACCCCTTTCCCTATTTGGAACCAGTCTGTTGTTCCATGTCCAGTTCTAACTGTTGTTTCCTGACCTGCATACAGATTTCTCAAGAGGCAAGTCAGGTGGTCTGGTATTCCAATCTCTTTCAGAATTTTCCACAGTTTATTGTGATCCACACAGTCAAAGGCTTTGGCATACTCAATAAAGCAGAAGTAGATGTTTTTCTGGAACTGTCTTCCTTTTACAATGATCCAGCGGATGTTGGCAATTTGACCTCTGGTTCCTCTGCCTTTTCTAAATCCAGCTTGAACATCTGGAAGTTCACAGTTCATATACTGTTGAAGCCTAGCTTTGAGAATTTTGAGCATTACTTTGCTAGTGTGTGAGATGAGTGCAATTGTGCGATAGTTTGAGCATTCTTTGGCATTGCTTTTCTTTGGGATTGGAATGAAAACTGACCTTTTCCAGTCCTGTGGCCACTGCTGAGTTTTCCAAATTTGCTGGCATATTGAGTGCAGCACTTTCACAGCCTCATCTTTCAGGATTTGAAATAGCTCAACTGGAATTCTATCACCTCCACTAGCTTTGTTCATAGTGATGCTTCCTAAGGCCCACTTGACTTCACATTCCAAGATGTCTGGTTTATACTCATATTTGAGAACTGGAACGAATGTGCTGTTGTTGTTGTTTAATTGCTCAGTTGTATCTGACTCTGCAACCCCATGGACTGTAACTCACCAGGCTCCTTTGTCCATGGGATTTCCCAGGCAAGGATACTGGAATGGATTGCTATTTCCTTCTCCAGGGGTCTTCCTGACTCAGGGGTCATACCTGAGTCTTCTGCACTGGTAGACAGGTTCTTTACCACTGAGCCACCAGGGAAGTCTGGAAGGAATGTGTAGGGAGGAGTATTGTCTGCAAAGAAAAGAGAAAGACTAGAGTAGATAGAGTAAAACTAGGCTCTTGTATAGATTTTTTAAAAACTGAAGAAAACAAAGCCAATAACTAGGCTCCTTTCATCCTTCACCGTAGAGACAATGTTAGATTACAAGAGAAACAGGGATAACTAAGGTCAAGATCTCTGAGAATGCAGAGGGTGGGTGTCCTCCCACCACAGGAATAGCCAGTCTCAGTCTGTCCTTCACTGCAGCCTGAGAGTCCATGACTCATGCTGCTGAACCGTCTGACCTCAGGGTGTGTTCTGAACACCTGAGTCCTACAGTGCTGAGAGAGACAACATCTCCTGGTACCGAGTTCCGTATGAACCCTGTTCAGTTCTGGGAACACTATAGACAACTCTTTATGATTCTCTGACATTTGCATGATTAGTACAATAACGTTTTGTATTTAACATAGGTTTGCTAGGCCAGAAACTGTTCATACCACAATATATTGGGTGATTCAACACTCATAACGAGTTATGAAAGCAGTTTCTCTTTGGAGAATCTAAAGTTCCCCAGGGACATAATTTCCTTTCTGAGCCACCAGGGAAGCCCCTAGGGACATAATTTAAACCGATAGTCATGGTTTAAAAGTAGCCCATCATAGTTATTGTTTGTATTATTGGAAATCTGTCCAGTTAATAAAAAAGAGAAACTTAATAATACATTTTCAAGTGAATATTTCATAATCACCACTCTAGAAGTCCTAATTACCAGGTTATTGAAAAACTTCCAAATTATACTAAAACACACGTCATGTGATATTTCTGTAAAATAAGGATTCTTGAGTGTATAGGTATCCTTGAAAGTACCTGAAAGGCAGACACCAGCTCAGTGCTGCAGGGAACCAGGGAACCTCACATGGAGCATGATCATCATCCACCCAGTCCCCATCCTTCCTCAGCTAAACCTTCCCACTCTGGACAGCAGTAGAGGCTGCTCTGTCTAAATCAGAATATCCCTGATGTTTTAGGAATTGGTGACATTTGAAGATGTAGCCGTTGACTTCACCCAGGAAGAGTGGAGCCTGCTGGACAAGTCCCAGAAAAACCTGTTCAGAAATGTGATGATGGAAACTATTACACACCTGGTCTCTGTAGGTGAGCCTTTCAACACAGATGTACATGCATCTGTGTCCATTGCATTCATTCATTCGCTAAACAAGGATTTAAAACAGCTTCCCTGTGTCCCACTGCAACTGTTTCCTGATTCTCTGATATTCCCCATGACCACTTAAAAGGAAGATGTTTTTTTATGTGGCACTTTTCATCACCACAGTGAAAGGTTTTGTTGGCCAGATTTCATCTTTGTTGCTACTCAGTTTCTAGACTCAGAACAGAACTGGGGATTCAATGGATATTTTAATGCATAAATAAAAGGATTAGATATTTTAAAAATAATTCTTCTGTTCCAATCACTCCAAGAAGGCTTGAGAGCAGAGTCTTATATATGACATAATTTTGATTCTTCCTGTAAGATGGATCATTGCTGGATCCTGTTTGACAGAAATATTCAGCCCACTGTAGAGTCTTTTGATCTTTCCCATTTGGAAAAGACTGAGGATTCTGTGATCTCTCTCTGAACTGGTGCACGGGCATCAGCCCTTAGACAGCCTCACTGTTCTTGCTGGTGCTCTGGATTTCCTCCTGGTCTGCTGAAGGACCTTTACTATTCTGTCTGGTGAAGATGTTGTTGCCGGCACTGACCTTCAATTATCTCTTTATTTTCCTCAGTACCTTACCTTGGGCTTCAGCATACCAAAGGATAATTAGGCCAGACTCAAAATCCATACTTTTTTTTTTTTAATCAAACAGGCTATCAGATCAGCAAATCAGATGTGATTTCCCAGCTGGAACAAGGAAAAGAGTTGTGGAGTGAAGCAGGAGGCTTCCAAGGTCAGAGACCAGGTGAGCATCAGAGGCCCGGGCTTCGCTGCAAAGAGGTTCTGTTCATTGAGTGACTAAGTCCTTGGAAGCAAAGCTGAAGGTTTTGAGACATGAGTGATCTATCCTAAATGAAAGTGAGGACATTGGGGCATGTTCCTCACATTTTTACCATTCTGTGTACCTATGATCCCAATTCATGTGTCTTCCTGCCACTTTCTTTTCTTTAAATACGTGTGGACTTGCTGCACTGAAACTTACACATAGTGATTCCTGTCTTGATCCTCTCATTTAATGTTTTTTCCATCTTTTTCTGACCCACTGTCTCTTCCCCACATTACTTTTTTATATTTTAATCCTCGTTTTGTCTAATAGACAATGACTTTTAAAGTATTTTACTACCTTGAGTATTTCTTTGTTATATACACAGTTTCTCCATGTGAGTGCCAATTTTTGAAACATACTCAAATGGAGGACTTTGGTATTTATCTATATTTCTATTTTCCTAATGCCATTCTAAACTCTATATTTTTTCCATTTCTTTAGGCAGTGAAAGACCCCTTAGAAAACAAAAAATGAAACTCATGCCAAGTGTCTACAGGAAGCACATATCCCCTACCAAGGCAATGGTAAGTTTCATGGGTGGGAACCCCAGTCATCCAAATGAAAGACCCGGCAGTGAGATAAGTTGGTAATTGAGAACCACTGCCTATGTGTAATTTGAGATTGAGCTCTTTCTGAAAAAAATTTTCGGTAGTCTGAAATCAGTTAAGAATCATGAGCTCAAAACCACAACCAGTGAATTAAGGGGGAAAAGTCAGTTATACAAACATTGCTCATCTTCAAAATTAATCTGATATTTGAGGTAGGAAGCTATAAAAGCGAATGTTTATGCCTACAGGGGAGTAACACAAGACGTGCTTACATGTAACACTGGAGACATTTTAACAGGAAATTTACCAGCTGACGCTCTACAGTGAACATGCAGGCAAATGAATGTCTGCTTGGTCTTGGGCAAACCAGTAACAGTCTCATATCTCCTTCTCCAAAGCAGGTTTCTCACTTGCAAGGGAATTCTGCTGGATGTACTGATCTGAGTGATGAATTTACTCCTACATCTTCACCTCAATATTCAACAGTTCCCTTAAAAAGGAAACATAATGTCAGCAAACAGTGTGAAAAATCACTTAGTCAAGGTTCATTCCTTAATGGACAGGGTCACATTCACATTAGAGGTAAATCATGTCAATGTGCTCTGTGTGGAAAAGTCCGTAGTAATTGCTTTAGACTCAGAGGACACAAGATAATTCACACTGGAGAGAAACCATTCAAATGTCAACACTGTGGGAAAGTCTTCAATCAAAGATTCTCCTTGAAAGAGCATGAGAGAACTCATACAGGAGAGAAGCCCTATGAATGTCCTCTATGTGGGAAATCCTTTAATAATTTCTCTAGCATCAGCAGACACAAGAAGATTCACACTGGGGAGAAACCATTCAAATGTCAACTCTGTGGGAAAGTCTTCAATCAAAGTTGCTCCTTGAAAGATCATGAGAGAACTCATACAGGAGAGAAGCCCTATAAATGTCCTCTATGTGGAAAAGCCTTTAGTAGTTGCACTAGCCTCAGCAAACATAAGAGGATTCACACTGGAAAGAAACCATTTGAATGTCGACTGTGTGGAAAAATCATCAATGGAAGATTCTCCTTGAAAGAACATGAGAAAGCTCACAGAGGAGAGAATGGCTACGAGTGTCATCAGTGTGGAAAAGTCTTTAGTCATTGCTCTAGGCTCATACGACACAAGGTGATTCACACTGGAGAGAAACCATTCAAATGTCAACTGTGTGGGAAGGTTTTCAATCAAAAGTCCTCCTTGAAACAACATGAGAAAAGTCACACAGAAGAGAAGACTTATGAATGTCATCAGTGTGGGAAAGTCTTTAGTAGATGTGCCAGCCTCAAGAGACACAGCATGATTCACACTGGAGAGAAACCATTCAAATGTCAACTGTGTGGGAAAGTCTTCAGTCGAAATTCCTCCTTGAAAGAACATGAGAGAACTCACACAGGAGAGAAGCCCTATGAGTGTCATCAGTGTGGGAAAGCCTTTCCTCAAAGAAGGGACCTTAATTCACACAATAAAATTCACACTGGAGAGAAACCATATCTATGTCTTGAGTGTGGGAAGTTCTTCCGTTATAGTTCTGGGCTTTCTATGCACAAGAAAATCCACATAAGAGAGAAAGCACGCTTGCCTTGTGTGTAAGAAGGCCTTCAGTAAATGTAATAAACTGAGAGAACATAGAGAACCCACAGCAGAGAGCAGCCCTATGAATGTCAGCTCTGTGGAGAATACTTTTCTCCTGCTTTTTCCCTTAGACAACACAAGGGAACCCAGCACAGGAGAGAAAAGCAGAAGGGCCCTCCATAGATGTTCTAACCTGAGGTGACTTAATCAACATGGAGGCTCCTGCAGGCATCATACTCCATCCACAGTTCAGATAGGCATCACCTGTGAAAGTGGACCCATATGTGCACTGTCTATGCCTTTAGTCAATTGCCTGACCTCAGGTAACTTAGCAGAGCTCACTCTGTAAACACAATATGAATGTTTTCAGCAGCACCTTCCAACTTTATAGACCCTAGAGTATGTGAGGAGAGGATAAGCAACCCCTAGTTCTTCTTTCATGATTAATTTTTCAGTATGAAGCTGCTCCATGTGGTCTGGAGAAAGGAAGAAATTCCAGGATTCTTGCTTGGAGAATTCCATGGACAGAGGAGCCTGGTGGGCTACAGTTCATGGGGTCACAAAAAGTTGGACATGACTGAGCAACTAATGCACACACACACGAACACACAACATGTGGAGAATCACTGGGATTGTGATTCACTCTTAACAAATACTCAGGTGAGCCCCAGGCTTGATGCGCACAAGAAACTCTTTGAAAATAAAATAAACACTAAAATAAGACACTTTATTTATAAAACTTGAGAAATACCAAAGTATGTTGAGCAACATCAAAGCATACTTCTAAATAATTTATCCTCGAGAACTGATTTCATGGAAAGTTATGAGAATTCTTTCTCCATAGAGCAAGCCCACTGGTCTACCTGTGCTCAGACTATATAATACACCCTCAGTGTCATGAAGGAAGAGAAGTCTTCAGTGATCATTTATTTCTCAGTTAATGTGAAATTCTCACACTGAGGATCTAGCAGTCCTAAAAGTCACAGTGGAGCTACAGCTAGATTTCACATCAGAAAAGAATGATCATGTATGGGAGGGGGAACCCCCAAAAGAAAACTGTAATACATAGGCTTCCCAAGTGGCTCAGTGGAAAAGAATCTGCCTGTGAATGCAGGAGACACAGGTTTGATCCTGGTTCCAGGAAGAAACCCTGGAGAAGGAAATGGCAAGCCGCTCCAGTATTCTTACCTGGAGAATCTCATGGACAGATGAGCCTGGTGGGCTAGTCTATGGCATCGCAGAGTCATACACAACTTAGCAACTGAACAACAGCACACAATCAGGCAGATTGTGATTTGGGGAAATAGTTCTTGATGGAAATGTGACATAAAATGAGTGAAGTGACCTAGCAATATGGAATACAGAGTTTTGTAAGAAATTAACGTTTGTGTATAGAATAATAATTGCAAATATTCAAACAATAAAGTCCATGGCTAAAGAAGCTCAGAGTTACTGTTTGATTTCTTTGAGTTCCTGTAAACAAGGGACACAGGTTTACAATCTGGTAAAGTGGGCAGAGACTCAGCCCCATTCTCTGAGTCCCCTCTTTCTCCATAGCTCTTTGTACACAACTCAACTCCACTCACTCCAATGTCCTGCTATCCTCATGTACCCCATTCAGGCCCTGGTGGTGACACAGCTCTGATCTTCAGCTCCACTGGTCAGGTTTCCCAGAATGTCATGACCCTGCTCAGGCAAGCTCATGGGGGAGTCTCAGAGAAATCTGGTCTTACATTATTTGAGCCCCTCAATCTATGTCTGCAGAGAGAAACCACCTGAGGCTCAACAGACAGACATCTCTGCCCTCCCAGACCTCAGAAATCTCTTTGTTACTTTTCCCCCAAACCTCTGAACTGAGCCAAGTGGATGAAGAGTTCCTTCCATGATCATAGTGTCTGTCTTACTCAGCTGATTCCTGAATTATGAACCCAGCATTCTCACTAAACAGGAACCCAGCCTTGTTACCACCACATAAGTGCATGGAATAAAGCTGCAGGAATATAAAATGCCCCAAACTATCAGCCTTAACACAAGTCAGTTTTGAAAATAATTAGTGCAATGTCTTTTTTGAAACAAAGAAATACTGTCACAAAGCAAATGCCCCCACTTGTCTGCAGGACTTGGAAAGTTATCCTTTGATACACACCCACACTGAACTGAAATTTCCAGGGAGTCTTCCCGGATATCCACTGGGATGAAGTGTGTTCCTATCAAGATTCTCTTAATTTGTTTTCAGGCACAGATGGGACAAGCTGATACATGACCTTAATTGGCCAGGAGAAATCTTAACAAGGTTGCAGGACCACAGAGCAGTAACAAGGTTAAGAAAGGGAATTCTCCCCTCTGACCCTCAGCCACCTCTGAGGCTGTATCTCCTCCAGTGGAGGGTGTCCAGTGCCTACCATTCTGAGCATCTACTGACAGATGGGAGGTACCCAGCTGGATTTCAGGTTGTTTGATTTTTTAAAAATTTGTTTTGGTGTTCAGTGTATTCCCCAGAGAACCTAGACATAGACAAAATATGCATAAATGTGGCTTTATGCACTGAGGCATGGATGATTTAATTTTTAAAACTAATTATTAGACTTTTGGACTCTGGGAGAAGGCAAGGGTGGAATGATCTGAGAGAATAGCATTGAAACATGTATATTATCAAGTGTGAAACAGACCACCAGTCCAGGTTGGATGCATGAGACAAGTGCTCAGGGCTGGTGCACTGGGATGACTCAGAGGGATGGGAGGGGGAGGGAGGTGGGAGGGGAGTTCAGGATGGAGAACACATGTAAATCCATGGCTGATTCATGTCAATGTATGGCAAAAACCACTACAATATTGTAAAGTAATTAGCCTCCAACTAATAAAAATAAAGGAAAAAAAACTAATTGTTTTTCTAGGGTGTGATTGGGTTACAATATTACATGTTTTACTTGTATAGGATTATATTTCAGTTTTAGTATGCCATAGAATTGGTCAACACCAAGAAAATAGAGGTTTTTCTTTTACCATCCTGTTGACCTATTTTTGGGCTTTCCTGGTGGGTCAGATGGTAAAATATCCACCTGCAATGCAGAAGACATAGGTTTGATCCCTGGGTAGGGAAGATACCCTGGAGGTGGGCATGGCAAACCACTGCTATATCATTGCCTGGAGAATCCCATGGACAGAGGAGCCATCAGCTATCCCTCTGCTGCTACTGTCTGCTAGCAACTGCTCTGTTCTGTGAATATATGGATTTATTTTTGTGACACTGACTGTCTTTAATATTTTTTACTTTTTGTATTCTTTTTCTTTGTTTTCAGTGTTCCATATATAAGTCTATTCACAAGGTATTTCTCTCCTAGATGTGTCTATAAGACATGACAGGGCCAAAGGTTGATACATAACCTTTATTTGGTTAAGAAAAACCTCATTAAGGTCATGTGACCTCAGAGCAGAATCAAAGGCAGCAGGAAAGTGAAATTTCCCACTGATCCTCCTCAGCCACTTTCAGATGGACTCAAGAGTGTCCAGCATCTTCCATTCTGAGCGTCTACTGACCAACAGGGGTTAGGGTTAGGGACCAGCCTAGCTGGAGTGCTGCAGAGTGGAGGATTTAAGGTTGTTTTATGTAAATTTGGAGTTCACTTGTCCATTTCGACATTATTTGATATACCTGCTTACTGCTGTTGAGTTGAATAAACTTACTGCTATATAAAAAATAAATTTGGCATTCAGCCTGTCCATCAGAGAAATGGGACAGTAGACCAGATATTATTATGTACTGGTGTGGTTTAAGCAATGGGCTGCTGATACTTTAAATTTTAATTTAATTATTCTTTTCTAGGTTATCACTGGTCACAATATTAGATAAGTTTCACGTGTATAACAATATACTTCAGCTCCAGCATACCATAAAATTGCTTAGCACCAAAAACTTGGGTTTTTTTTGTTACCATTCTGTGGACCAGTTTTACTCATTGGCCGTCCACTTGCTGCTACCCTCTGACATCCACTGCTCTGTTCTGTGAGAATATGTGTTTGTTTTTGTATCATTTGCTTTCCTCATTTTTTTTTTTACTTATTTTCTTTTTAAATATGTTTTGTGTCCCACATTTAAGTGAATTCATAAGCTATTTCTCTTCTAAATGTGTCTTCAAGATGTTGATAAATACAGGGTGATTGCTGTTGTTCAGTCACTAAGATGTGTGACTCTTTTCGACCTCCTAGACTATAGCTTGCTGCTGCTACTGCTAAGTCACTTCAGTCGTGTCCGACTCTGTGTGACCCCATAGATGTCAGCCCACCAGGCTCCCCCATCTCTGGGATTCTCCAGGCAAGAACACTGGAGTAGGTTGCCATTTTCTTCTCCAAGACTATAGCTTACCTAACCTTGATTGGTTAAGAAAACCTCATCAAAGTCATGTGAACTTAGGATAGTATAAAGTCCGCATGAAAGGGAAATTTCCCCACTGACTCTACTCAACCACCCTGGAAGGTGCATCTCAGCTGGAGTGTCCAGCACTCATGATTCTGAGCATCTGCTGATAGACTAGAGCTTCACAGCAGACTAGAGCTTCACAGCTGTGTGGTTTAAATTTGGTGTTCTGCTAGTCCCTTAGGGAAATACGACAAGGGTAAAATTATATAGTGATGTGGCTTTAGACAGTGGAACTGATTCTTTAAATTTTTTCAACTTAGTTTTAAGTTTTTTTAAACTTAGGTATCATTCCATTATAATATTAATGAAGTTATAGGTGGACAGCCATACATTTCAGCTTCTGTGAACCACACAGCTCCTCAGCACCAAAAATGCAGTTTTCCTCTGTTACTATTTGCTGCCCCATTTTGTCTGAGGCTTCTCTGATTTCCACTACTCAGGTCTGTGTATCTTTGTATTTGTTATCCTGTCAACATTTTTCTTCCTTAAAATTCTTTTGTTTTCTTTTTGTTTTTTGTGTTCCACACATGAGTGAAGTTGTGAATTATTTCTTTTTCTTAACATGTCTTCAGATGTGGTTAGACCAAAGGTAATAGATGATGTCACTTGGCTAAGAAACTCTCAACAAGGTCATGTGACCTTGGAGCAGCCTCAGGTCAGCTGGGAAAGCGAAATTCCTCCTTGACTGGTCCTCAGCCACCTTCAAAGCTGCATCTCCCTCAGTGCGGGCATTACTCCCCCACCTCTCTGATCATCTCCTACAGAGAGGAGGAGCACGACTGGATTTTAGGATAGTTTGCTTTAAATTTGGTGTTCAACATATCGCTCAGAAAAGACGTCCATAGTAAAGATACATGGTGATTTGGCCTGGCAATAGGGTAAGGTGTCTTTATAATTTAAGTTTATAAATTGAGTTAACATTGTGTGTTAAAGTTAGATGTGCTTTACACATCAATGTTTGTAAACCTTACACATGCTCACCACCCGAATTTTCCTCTCTCACTGTCACTACACATTTGATCACTTTACCATCGTGCCTTTACCCCTGAAACCTGCTCACTGGTATTCACTACTCTGCTCAGTATATCTGTGTGTTTCTTTTTGTCATCTGGTTTGTTTCTTTTTTGTTTGTTCTTACTGTTCTACCCAGAAGTGAAGTCCTTTGGTGTTTGCCTTCAGCCTCTGACTTAGTTCATTAGCATCATAACAAGGTCTATCCGTGTTCTGGAAAAGAACAAGACCTCAATTTTTTTCTTAAAGGCTGATTAGATTTTCGTTGAATATACATGCTATTTTTTTTTCCTTACCCCCTTTTCCCTTGATTGGGAACTATGACAAGGAGCATATTACTTTTCTTCTAGGAGGCTTACAATCTTAGGTGTTATCTTCAAATCTTTAATCAACTCCGAGTTGAGTTTTAGGTATGGTGTCAAATAAGGATTTAGATTTAGACCGTGATGCTGGGAAAGATTGAAGGCAAAAGGAGAAGGGTGCAGCAGAGGATGAAATGAACCACCGATTCAATGGACATGACCTTGAGCAAACTCTGGGAGATTGTGGAGGACAGGGAAGCCTGGCGTGCTGTAGTCCATGGGGTCACAAAGAGTCAGACTCAACTTAGTGAATGAACACACACATACAATGATCTAGATCACTTAATCTCAGTAAATTTGAGAACAGAGGCTGATAAAATACATCCTTCTGAATGTTATTATTATGTGAAGATTCAAATTCTAAGGAACTTAGCATCTTATTACTCTGATTGATGTGGGACACTGGATAAGCAGTTATGAAAACCCGATGCTATTGTCTGTAGGCACTGAAAGCTTAAAAAATTATTTGTTCATCTTTAGTTGAAAAATACATTTCACATTATTATTAGCTAGGTAAAAATGAGACACTGTGGATGAAAGATTCAAAAAACAGGAGAGAAGACAATAATTTGGGTAAGTGAATTTGTATCTGAAAATTGCCTTCTCTGATGTCAGTTGGGAGAGTTCAGTTTTTTTTAAATTATCAAATTAAATAAATATTTTTTATTTTCAAATGCCTATGGCTCAATATTAAATATAGCCTTCTCCTAGCACAGCTATTTATATACATGTGGTGAAATCTCTCACTTTTATCTCCTAGATTGTGATACACATAACCAAAGTCTCTAAATTTAGTCTTTTATGGGTGCAAATTCAAATGCACATTTCTGCATAAAACTTTTAACAGAGTCCAGATCCTAATCTGCGAGTGGGTAATCAGGAAAGAATAGAGAAATGTCTAGGCAGCAGTCAAATGAGTCATGAGGTTTCATGATCCCCATTTGGGGTCGAGGGGGCATGAATGTCTTGTTTCTCCATATGAATATGACAGTTTTCTCTTTCTTTTTACAGAAGAAATATAAAAGTTAAGATTGAGGAGAATCTCTAGTATGTGTGGAAGATGGCTGGTCGCTGTGAATGGTAGGGACCCTGCAAACTCATTCAGGATCAGAAAATGAGGAACCAAATCCTGGGACCAGGGAGGTAGATGGATCCCCACCGCAGGAGAAAGACTCCATGGTGAGTGGAGGCTTGGACCCACAGGGAATCTGTGGATGGCATGGACGGCAGAGACAGGGTTTAGACCTGGAATACTCTGGGTCCATAAATCCCTAGTGCATTCCCATCCAAAGATAGCTGCCTCAACCTCCCTCCCCAGCATATCAGGCCATTCAGAGACTCGGAGGAACCACCTGGGCTCCTTCGGGTTATGTCTGGCCTGGCTTCATCCAGATCTTTCAATGGGGCTCTTACTGTTCACCTTGGACCGCCAGCCTTCACGAAACAGCAGGGGGACCGGAGCACCCTGGGGACACAGCTGCCCACACTGCACTGTCTGCTCATGGAATCCGAGTCTGTCACAGGGCACTTATCAAACTGAATGTCAATCTGTCAGCCTAAATCTATTATAAGCAATTGAGGCAAATTCTAGGAGTAACTTTTAACCATTGTGTAGATAGGGAGTGATGATAGTATCTATACCTGATGGTTGTATCTGAACATTTGGAACCTGCCTAAAGAGCCTGACTCTGCTCTGCAGAAGGTCAGCTGTGCCCTGTCCTGAGATGAGTCTATAAATCATGGTGGGAGACATCCATGTCTGTGTTTATGTTTCTTTAAGTGTTACTATAAAGTTTGTTTTAAAATTTTCTTTCTATATTTATAGAAATTTCCTTGTCTATTTATTCTTGTATAGAATATACAAGAAAAACTACACAATCATCTCAAGAGATGTAGAAAGATCATTCAGTCACATTCAACATCCTTGTCAGGCAGGCCCTGCACCCAGCCCCCAGCAGAGCCTTCCTTCTGCCCTAAATCAAATTTGCATAATCACCTCTAGGTCACGATCCATTATATATGGATTTAATATGCTATTACATATTACAAATAATATACTATTTATTAAGAATTTTTGTATCTATGCTCATGAGGAAATTTGAGGTTTCCTTACAATGCATTATTGGATTTTGTTATCATATAACACTGGTATGAAAATAGTTGGTATGAAAAAATAGTTTGAATAAGTTCCCACCTTCCTTTTAAATGATAATTTTGGTAAAACTGATATAATGTCTCCCACAAATTTTATAAAATTTACCATAGAATAAAAAATTTTCTTTCAATTTTAATAAAGTTCTACGATATGAGGCATGTTTTATGTGGTTTTTATCTCTAAGCCTTGAAGAGGATCTGAATATTATTTTTACTCAAGATAGATTTTGTAATTGAGGGAAAGAGGAGCTTCAGAGGACCTTATTAAAAACACAGAATCAGGCCCTCCCAGATCCCCACATACGCACATTAACAATGTACCATGTGAGTCCCCTGCGTAGAGAATATGATAAGCAATTGTACTGGTTTATTCTCACTCTGGCCACACTGGACTCAGCTGGTGAGTTGCAATGTGTATATACGCCCAGATCCTCCTTACAAGTAGACCTGGTTATCTGTTCTGAGACCTGGGCACTGGGCTTGCTGCTTCTCTGAGGTCATCAAACGAGTAGCAGAGTTTGAGAAGCACTGGAGGTGGTGGGCAGAGATCACCCACCTCACTGGCTGCCTCTCTTCTCCAGCAGGAAAAGACCTGAGTAGGTCCAAGAACAGCCACTGAGCTGCGTGGAGAGAACCTCCTAGGAAGAGCAAACTGTGCTCCTTCCTTCCTACAGAGCGACGGTTGGGGGAATGTCTTCATTCTGCAGAGCCCTGCACCTCAAGGCAGGGAGCTGCTGGCTGAAGGCACAAGGGGATGAAACTATCAGGGAGACAGCTGGCACATTGGGGCCATGCCCAGACCTCCCAAAACTTCTGAGACCTGGGTCTTTCTCTGTGACCTGGGTCACAGCCTATTTCTTTTACTCCCTTGTCTCAGGATCTAAGTCCTCAGTACATTGCTGCTGCTGCTGCTGCTAAGGCACTTCAGTCGTGTCCAACTCTGTGTGACCCCAGAGATGGCAGCCCACCAGGCTCCCCCGTCCCTGGGATTCTCCAGGCAAGAACACTGGAGTGGGTTGCCATTTCCTTCTCCAATGCATGAAAGTGAAAAGTGAAAGTGAAGTCGTTCAGTCGTGTCCGACTCTTCGTGATCCCATGGACTGCAGTCTACCAGGCTCCTCCGTCCATGGGATTTTCCAGGCAAGAGTACTGGAGTGGGGTGCCATTGCCTACCCTGCAGTACCTTCTTAGATTCTCACAAAACAAAACATCATCTGATCTTCAACTTTGTCATTTCAAAGGCTTAGTGGGCCTGAGAAATGCTCTACTTTATGGGATCCTCTGAGCGTCACAGGAATAGAGAGGAGGCGTCTGTCAGAGAAGCCAGGTGGGATTGGAATTATCAGGGATGGGCTGATATTCTTGGACCTGTGCCTCCAGGGGGCAGGGCTTCAGGACACGGGGCGATTTTAGTGAGACGGCACAGATCTGGGCTCCATCAGAACATGTGCTGTCAGCTATGAGAATATGGTGGTCCTCTATCCACCCAGGTGAAGGCACACAGCTCATTGGCCACACTTGACCCAAAATATTCAGACAGAGTAAGCAAAGAGGGGTTCAACGATCTCCTACTTTCAAAACAAAAATAATCTTTCAAATAGCCCAGGGAGGAAAGATAATGAAAAGTGTGAAATGACAATATATTTATAAAAAGTGAAAAAGTATATGATGCTATCTAGATTTTTTTAAAGGTATTTGTCTTAGAAGACACAAAGAGGAAATAATTGACCCTTCAGAAGTATACATTTTTTTTCTAAGTTCACCCTGAAGGTGGGGGTGATATTGCTCTTGGCTTTCTCGACAGTGTCACCACCTCCCCCTACCTTCTCAGTATTTCCTACATCAGCTCAGAAACAGGAAGCCAACACTGCCCCAAACTGAAGGGCACTTATGGCACCCTAGGGGCATTTAGGGACCCCAGGACCCCTTGCACCTCTGGACACATTCTCAGTCCCCTCACTGGCTCAAGAAGTTCTGTTACTGCCCTAGAAGGCACGGAGGTGCCAAGTGACCTGTTCAGCAACCACAGATTTGTCTAAGTCCCATAGGAAGCCCTCATGTTGAGTAAATCAACTACAAAGTCATCCATAATAAGGAAAAAAAGATGAATGGTATTACTAATAAATACTAATAAAATAATGATGAATGCTACTAATAAAATAATAATGACCAACAATGGTAACAAAAGTTGAGGGCCATCATAAAGATAACAGTACCACCACTATCAATAACAATAAAAATAAACACTAAGATCATGGGAGATTAGAATAGAGACCCTCCTCTACAGATGACAAGGTACTAATTTCTGGCCTCATAGAATATTTGAGCTTCATAGTCCAAGGTCTGCACAAAGGAGAAAAAAAAAAAAAAAAAAAACTATGGAGGAGGAGGACACAGATGAACTTGGGAATTCTGGCACAAACCCCAGAAGACAAGTCCTGCAGGGTTGTCCAAAGGGACAGCGACAGAGGGACTTTGGTGCTGAGACTGCCTACCCCTCCATCCCCACCCATTTCAGAAGTTCCACCCAGGAAGTGCGTGCACGGAGTGCAGGACCCCAGACCCACACACAGTGTGCAGAAGCTCCAGCTACACCCACAGGAAGCCCCGCCATCATCTCAGCCCTCACACTTAAGTGCCCTCTGGCAGCTCTTCCTCCAGAACCCTGGGGGTCCAAACAGCTGGCTTCTGGGTATCTCAGCAGGGGGCTACAGGCAAGTGTCAGCAACAGTTGGTTCTGAACCAACAGGGGGCAGCAGAGGCCATCACCAGTGGCTCTAGAACTCTGACCAGCCAGGCACTTATCTACACTTGCTCAGGCTGAATGAAGGTCACCACCCCTTTGCCTCTCAGCACAGCTCCATTTCCAGGTAAGTGTTCTTGCCATTTACTTAGGCACTCAGATTAAAACTATTGGCTACTCATATGTGCCCACTTTAATTATAAATGTCATCATGGTCGCATGCTTTGTCTCTCGTTCTTCTATACATGCACTCTGCTTTAGTCTGGAAGCTCAATTAGCCTTTATTACTGCAACAGCTTTCTTCTAAATAGATTGCTCTGTCAATTTAGTTACTCCTCTTGGCCAGATTTGTTTATAAATATGGACTCTAACTTGGCACAGATTAAGGTGTGCAATTTACACAGATTAAGGTGTGCTGCCTACAGGCACGCACACACACACACCTAGATACACACAGAATGTTGATGTCAGTCATAAAAGCCAACCACAAGATCTACTCAGACAAGAGCACTTGGAATACTCTAATGTAGAGCTAGAAAGGAGCTGAGAGATGATCTAAGGTGACATTTTTCCATTGAGTATTCCAGAATACACTCCAGAATTGGTACCTGGGAACTGTGTTAAAAATGCAGACGCCCAGGCTCCACTGCACCCTACCAAACTAAAACTTCCTGGAGTGGGTCTAGGTGTCTGCATCTTGTAGCAGCTTTCCCAGTTGTTTTCATGCATGATCGAGTGTCTCCTGATCAAGGTACAGCAGATCTGAATCTATGCTGAGACTCCAGGAAGACGGCTTTCTGCCGATGTCTGGACGTCTAGTGAGGGGCTGGCCTAGAGACTTGGACCTGAACCCTGACCTCCCGCCTCCATGTTCAGAGGTATGTCCACTTCCCTGCCCCACCAGCGTCTGACCTGCTGAGGTTCTGAGAGTGAATGACCACAGGATTCAACTTCCTCCTCAGGCCTGAGGAGCAAAGCCTGTTCTCAGCAACAAGCTCACAGCTCACTGGAGGCAAGTGTCTGGGAAGCAAACTCACATGCGTGTCCTGAGTATACTGTGAGCAGAGCACCGGGGGCGTCTGACCCGGAGGGAGAAGGCGACTGACCGTGAGGGTGGCCCGTGAAGCCCGGAAGGGCTCACTAATGTCTAGTCACTGAGGAAGCCAGCCCCGCCCATTGGACCTGAACACAGAAGGCTCCTCGCTCAGCCCTTTCATCCGGGGCCAAAGCATTTGTAGCTCGTGTTCCCATTTAACACGGTTTTCTGGTCCAAAGTGCGCGCCCACAGGCTCCCAAAGCTCTGAGCGTCCCACGAAAGGAGGATTCTCCGGCTTCCGGCGAAGGCCGCTCTGGGCTCAGAGCAGCTCTGCGCGGAGCCCTAATGAGGCGGAGGAGCGCGGACATCCGGCCCCGCCGTCGCGCAGGCGCCGGAGCCGCGGGCGGAAGTGGCCTCTGCCTCTTGGAGACGAAGCCAGGCCGTGTCCTCTCTCCAGCATGACCGCTGCTGTCCCCGTGTTCACCGTTCTCTTCCTTATGAGCCACGTTCCACCAGGTAACAACAACAGCAAAACCTTCCTGACGCCTTGGTAAGGTAGAGCGCCTGAGACCTTGAGCAGATCCAGGGATCAGAGCAACGTCGCCATCACCTCTGCCTGAGGAGGTGGGAAACCTCCTGGGAAACCTGGAAAGACCCGCAGCCTCCCGACTCAGTCATTCCCCACAGCGACTCTCAGTTAGACAACACGAGGTCAGGGGCGTTTCAAGGGTGTTTCAAGGGCTTGAAAGAAACCCTCCTGGCTCCAGCATTGAAGATGAATTATTTAGGCAAGTTTACTAGCAGTTTCTAGATCTAGGTAACAAAAAACAAGGCATTATTCTGCTAAATTTGGTCTCCAAAATTCCTCTACTTTCAGCAAAAATTAGTATCCTAAGATACTGATATAAGAGCTATGCCAAAGCTACAAAGGCCCAGGCAGGGGGATTGGTGAGGGTCTTCTTGAAACGCCTGTTCTGAGTCTAAGAGACCACTAACCCATTGCCCCTTAACACTGCTGGTCTCCTGGCTTGATGATGTCCCCGAAGGCTCCATCCCAACCCTGGGCTTCCTCTTCCTTTTCAACATCTGTTCTCCTGGAATAGAACTTAAACACAGGGATGAAGATGGCACTGCGGTGGAGTCTATCCACCTGCATGCTGTGTGGTGTGCCAACACCCATCACAGGGGCAGGCACAGATGTTTATCTCCAGGAGGTGTTGATCTAAGGAGGGATGAGTGACTCACTGCTCTACGTCAACAAGAATGTCTTATCTTTTCCTGAGAATTCGGGGTCTCAGGGCTGGGAAGGAGTCTGAAGGTACACAGATGGGTGAATGTGGACAGTCCGCATGTAAGGAGCTGTAATCCCAGCCCTCTCATTCGTCTCAGATCCCTTGTGGAGCATGGGGCAGTGGCTTTATTTCACAGACAGGCAAAGTGCATGTGTGTGTACACAGACACATACAGAGAATGTTACTCTTCTGGGAATAGGGGAAAATGCAGATGAAAACCGTCAATACACAGCCTTACTTAGCACTAATCTGATCCCATAATTTTCCTTCCAAAGCCTGCTCATCCATCAGATTCTTTGAGGCTTTGGTGCTTTGAGTTCTCATCCCCTGGGACACTTAACGCTGTCTTTATTTTAGTCATGTTTTATTTACCTCTGGTTCTCACTTACCAAACCTCTTCATCCTCAGGCCAACGCTGTACTTTGAGAGCTAGTTGACTCTTCCCTGGACTGTCTAGCTACGAAGATGACTGGACCATGATATCTTGGAAGTCAAGGGCTATCATATCTTTTTTTTTCTTTGGAAGCCTGCTCCCCAGTAAGGGCCTCCCATTCAGTGGATGCATCAGTTCAGTCGCTCAGTCATGTCTAACTCTTTGCGACCCCATGAATCACAGCACAGCAGGCCTCCCTGTCCATCACCAAAGCCCAGAGTTTACTCAAACTCATGCGCATCGAGTTGGTGATGCCATCCAGCCATCTCATCCTCTGTTGTCCCCTTCTCCTGCCCCCAATCCCTCCCAGCATCAGAGTCTTTTCCAATGAGTCAACTCTTCGCATGAGGTGGCCAAAGTATTGAAGTTTCAGCTTCAGCATCAGTTCTTCCAATGAACACCCAGGACTGATCTCCTTTAGGATGGACTGGTTGGATCTCCTTGCAGTCCAAGGGACTCTCAAGAGTCTTCTCCAACACCATAGTTTCAAAAGCATCAATTCTTCGGTGCTCAGCTTTCTTCACAGTCCAACTCTCACATCCATACATGACCACTGGAAAAACCATAGCCTTGACCAGACAGACCTTTATTGGCAAAGTAATGTTTCTGCTTTTTATTATGCTGTCTAGGTTGGTCATAGCTTTCCTTCCAAGGAGTAAGCATCTTTTAATTTCATGGCTGCAGTCACCATCTGCAGTGATTTTGGAGCCCCCAAAAATAAAATCTGACACTGTTTCCACTGTCTCCCCATCTATTTCCCATGAGGTGATGGGACCGGATGCCATGATCTTAGTTTGCTGAATGTTAAGCTTTAAGCCAACTTTTTCACTCTCCTCTTTCACTTTCATCAAGATGCTTTTTAGTTCCTCTTCACTCTCTGCCATAAGGGTGGTGTCATCTGCATATCTGAGGTTATTGATATTTCTCCTGGCAATCTTGATTCCAGCCTGTGCTTCTTCCAGCCCAGAGTTTCTCATGATGTACTCTGCATATAAGTTAAATAAGCAGGGTGACAATATACAGCCTTAATATACTCCTTTTCCTATTTGGAGCCAGTCTGTTGTTCCATGTTCAGTTCTAACTGTTGCTTCCTGACCTGCATATAAAACCAGGTCAGGTGGTCTGGTATTCCCATCTCTTGAAGAATTTTCCACAGTTTATTGTGATCCACACAGTCAGTGGATACATAACAAATATCAATTAGTGATTGTTTTGTGAATGGTAAAGAGTTAAATTTGATTTAATCTACTTGACTTTCCTTTGAATTCAATGGACTTTTGTTGAATTGCTACAAATGCCCTACACTGATTTGAAGCTATTCAAGAGTTGGCTTTCGTGTTCTGGAATAGAAAAATCTAGAAGTGCTGGTTTTGAGATCTTGTTTAATGCCAGCAAAGAGTTTCAGAAACTGTCTTGGGAAAGGTGCTCTTTGTTACATATGGAGACTGCTGAGATGAAGCCGCTTTCGAAAATGAACCCTTCGTTGTGTGTGACCCATCTCCAGAACACTAATATGTTAGGGCATAAGTCAAATACAGTTCAATGTTTTTAACAAGCATGTGTGTTCAGCCCTTGAAAGTGAAAGTGAAAGTCGCTTAGTTGTGTCTGACTCTTTGTGACCCCATAGACTATAGCCCATCAGGCTCCTCTGTCCATGGAATTCTCCAGGTAAGAACACTGGGGTGGGTCGCCAGTCTGTTCTCTAGGGGATCTTCCCAACCCAGGGATCGAACCCAGGTCTCCTGCATTGCAGGCAGATTCTTTACCATCTGAGCTATTAGGGAAGCCTAAGAATAATGGAGTGGGTAGCCTATCCCTTAAGAACTCAATGGACACAACGATTCCTGCAGCAGTTTGCAACCTGGAAGAGCAGCACCAAGGAGAGAAGTAGTGAGTGCCCCCTCATGATGCAAGAAATGCTGATGTGGGGGCTATCTGCACATTACATAGGTAGGAATATCGTTCCCTTCCCCTAGAAGTATACCCTGTCTAATAATTTCCTTGTGTACATTATCTTTTGGATCTGTATTTCAGTTCCACTTTTGAAAGATACACAAACACACAGAAAGACAGCTTTCTTTAAAAAGTTTTTTCAACTTTAGGAAAATGAGCAGTACGAGATTCATAATAAATAAAAACTGACTTCTGCCATCAGTGTCAGGAGATGACAGGCAGTGAGAAAAACGGGAGGAGCTTTGATGTTTGTGAGCCCTGGATTAAGGGCAGGGTTGCCCATGGCTAGCCTATCTTTTATTAGATGAACTCAATATTGGCAGATTTTACCAGAATGCCCCCAATCCGAATTTTATGTGAAAGCAGATTTTTAAGGGGCTTCCCTGGTGGCTCAGGGGTAAATAATCCACCTGGTAATGCAAGAGACATAGAATCATTCTCTGGGTCAGAAAGATTCCCTGAAGGAAGAAATGGCAACCCACTCAAGTATTCTTTCCTGGAGAATCTCATGGGCAGAGGAACCTGGTGGACTACAGTCTATGTGACAAAAAGGAATCAGACATGACTTAGGGGCTGGGCAACAGATTTTTAAGACATAGAATAACAATGAAAAATCTATACAAGTTTGTTTCCAGATACTGCCTCCTCCCATGTAATTCAATAAAATTTAAGGAAACCAGTAAACAGTAACCATCACCCACTTCTCTGTGCAGACAGGGCCAGTTTCAAGAAGGTCTGTGAGCATCCAAATAGGTCCTGCCAGGAATTCTGCTTTAACTCAGAAATCCATTTTGGGTGGTGTCTGGATGGCCAACGATACTGCTTGCCCATGGTGAACATACTTCAAGTCGACTGCACTACACCCAGAGTGCATTGAAGCCCTCCTGAAGTTTTTTGTTTGTTTAGATGTTTTATTCTCACTCTCTTGTGCTGGTCAGCTAAAAAGATGCACAACCTGACAGTTGCAATTTAATTTTTATTTTGGTGCAAAATGAGGACTGCAGCCTGGGAGACAGCACCTCAGATAGCTCTGAGAGACTGCCGCAAAGAGACAGAGGGAGAAGTTCAATATGTAAGATTTTGGTGAATAGGGAGTTCAGTGCTATCAAACACTCATTTTACAAAAGGTTTTCTGCTAGTCATGAGGAGCTGATATCATTATGAAGGTATTTAGTGCTTTTTTAGATATGAAGAGATGCAAGGTTTGGGATCATAAAATCAGTTCCTGAAAATATCTATCTAAAGACCTGTTCCACCAGATCTCCTGGAGCACAGAGTACCTCACTCCACCCTGGACTCTCTCAACAGATGTTGAAGGTCAGCAGTTGCAGCAGCACAGGGTTCAATCTCCACAAAGGCAGATAGCAAATGCCCTACTTGTTATTCAGTTCCTGGCAAATGCTCTTGGCAAGTGCCAATATGTAGTTGACAAGTAACTGCCAACTTGTAGTTGACGTTCTCTTTCACTCTTATCTCTCTTCTGTCTTTCTTCTCACAGGGATTCTTAGTGAGTTCTCAATAAGCAAAGAACACAGAACCTGTTCAAAGAATCCTGTGATGTATCCTCACACTTGGCCGTGGTTTGGTTTCCATCTTTTTATCTGGCCTGGATGAGCTCCAATTGGGGGCAGGAACTTTCTCTCACCTCCTATTTTCAGCTGGCCCTGCAGCCCTCTGCCCTTCATCTGGGGAGAGGAATCCGTTTTCTGACTTAGAGAATGCACCACTTCACTCCATGCAGCCTCATGGGGTCTCCCTTCCTGACAATAGGGCAGCTCACAGGAAATCTTCCTGGACATCACCAGCAAGCTGAATCATGGACAGAATGACAACCAGAGAAAAGACCAGTTCTTCTCACACCCTCTTCATAGCCAGTGCTCTGGGTCACCCCCTTTCCACATTTTCAACACTTTTTCTCTTTTATTTTTTGACAATAGCCATGCTAACAGGTGTGGATGATATCTCATTGAATGCAAGATTTGACTTGCATTTCCCTGATGAATAGTAACGTTCAGCAATTTCTCATGTAACTATTAGCCTCCGATATGACTCCTTTGGAACAATGTCTATTTAGGTCCTTTGCCCAGTTTTTTAACACACATATTTATCACTGAATAGTTACCACAGTAATTCATAATCAACTGAGATAGTTAGAATTTTTTTGCATATGTGATACAAATTGTTAAGATGTACTCCCTTTTCAACTTTCAATTATACAATAAAATGTTAACTATACATAGCAGGGTGTATATTAGATCTCCAGAATTGTTAAGTAGTTAGAATAGGAAAAAGGAGTCCAAAATGGCAGTGACTAAAAGAAAAAGAAAGGAAAAAGCCCGTGAAAATAGAACAAAAGGAAATCCAAGGACCGGAGGGAGAACCTCATGTGAACCAAACAGCCTTCCTGGCTAGCCCAATTTATATAGGGCAGGCTCAGGGGAAGGAGATCAAACATATTAAAAGAGGAACCAAGATTGGGCCTTTCCTTTGAGGTCAGCCCACCCTCATGCCTCAAGAGTGTACTTTCCTTTGCTTGCCGAATAAAATTCTGAGCTTTAACTGAGCTGTAACACTGGACCACCGTTTCAAATCTTTGCTGTGGTAAGACAGAACCGAGGAAATTACACAGCCCCCCCTGACAGAACTTATTCATCTTATAGCTGGAAGTTTGTATCCTCTGACCACCTTCACCCATTCACCTGACCCCCCCACAACCACCAATCTACTTGTGGTTTCTATGAGTTTGAATTTTTTTTTTTCAGATTCCATATATAAATGAGATCATATAGTATTTGTCTTTCTCTGACTCACTTCAGTTAGCATACATTCTCAAAGTTCATCCATGGATTTCTTCTTTTACATGACCAACCAATATTTCATTCAGGGACATCTTTTCATTTATTTATGTCTTCTTCAATTTCTTTATTATTGGCTTATAGCCTCAGTGTATAAGTGTTTCAATTCTTTGGTTAAATTTATTCCCAAGTATTTTATTGTTTTAGATTTTATCACAAATAAAATTTTTTTCTTAAATTTTCAGATAGTTCATTTTTAGCATACAGAAATACAGATGTTTTGTATGTTGATTTTGTATTCTGAAACTTTACTTAGTTCATTTGTTAGTTCTAACAACCATTTATGGAGTCTTTAGGGTTTTCTATATGTAAGACCATTTCATTTGCAGAGACTATTTTAAAAAGAAAACTACCATATGATGCAAGAATTCTGCTTCTGGGTTTTTTTTTAAAGATATAGAAATGCTAACTCAAAAAGATATCTACACTCCCATGTTCATTGCAACATTATTCACAATAATCAAGATATGGGAAAAACCTAAGTGTCCACTGATAGATGAACAAATAAAGAAAATGTGATATATATTAGATGTATGATGAAATATTAAGCCATAAAAAAGAAGGAAATCTTGCCATGTGTGACAACATGGATGGACCTTGATGGCATTATGCTATGTGAAATAAATTAAATATTGTATGCCTCGTTTATATGTGGAATTCAAATGAGAAAAAAAAAAAGGCAATGAACTCACAGATTCAGAGAAGAGATTGGTGGTCATTGGAGTGAGGGTGTTGGAGGTGGGTAAAAAGGGTGAAATGATCAAAAGGTATAAAGTTTCAGCTATAAAATAAATAAGTCTTAGGGATATAGTGTACAGCATGGTGAACATAGTTAAAAATACTGTATTGTATTATGGGAAATTGCTAAGAGAGTGATCTTAAATTTCTCATTACAAGGAATAAATTTGTAACCATGCTTTGTAGTGGATGTTAATTAGACTTGGTGGTGATCACTTCACAAGATATACAAATATTTAATCATTATTTTGTACACCTGAAACTAATATTATATGTTAATTACATTTTAGTAAAAAATCATTTCTTTTTCAGTAATGTATGAGAACAAAAATTCTGTAAGCATATCAATTCAATCCAATTAATATTGCTTAAAAGCCTCCCACAATGACAGCAGAATAAACATTCTTTCTAAGTGTACACTTACCAAAGTAAACCATATTCTGGGCAACAAAACAAGTCTTAACAAACATAAAATTATTCAAACCATGAAAAATACACTCTGACTTTAATAGAATTAAACCAGATTTCAATATTCAGTGCTTGGAAAATTCCCATATATTAGGAAATTAAACAACATGCTTCTAGATAAAAATGGCTAAGCATTTGAATTGAATAAAAATAAAATTTATAGTATCTAAATGCTTACATAATCAAAGAGCAAATTAAATCTAAAACAAGAAAAGGAAGAGATTAATGTAAATAATAAAAGAAATTAAACAGAAAAGCAACAGAAAACAAAATTGAAATCAAAACCTGGTTCTTTGAAAAGATGAATAAAATTTACAAATGTCTTACCATTCTGATCTGAGATAAAGAGTGAGACAAAAAACACACAGATTACCAATGCCAGCCATGAAAGAAAGCACATTAGATCCTACAGACAGAAGGTGAACAACCAGACATTATTAGGCATAGCTTTACATTCATAAATCCAACAAGATCAATGAAAATGGGTGAATTCTTTGAAAAAAAAAAGCTACCAAAACCTCACTTAAGCAGAAATAGATAAGAAGAGAAAATAGACTATAGGGACAGAAAGATAAGATGTTGTCAGGGGCTGGGAAAAAGAGATGTCAGATACAGAAGAATATGACAGGAACTTTGTAGGTGATAGAACTGGTCTAGGCATTGATTGTGGTGGTGGTTATACAGCTATATGCACGTTTGAAAACTCATAGAAATGAGCTAAATTTTAATGAAAATAATTCTATTGTGTAAGACACATCTCAATATATCTGACTTAAAAGACAGCACAAACGTCAGTTCTGTTCCTTTCTTCATCTTTTATAGCTCCCTTTGACTCCTAACAGCTTGTGGCTTCTTTTCCTCAGGCTTTAATGTCGGGATAGAATTCACTTACGAGAACCTGCTGCATTCCTCCACCCAGAACACCGCCTTCCAGAGTGACCATGGCTTCCACCCCCAGAACCTTCCTGTACT
The DNA here is from genome assembly GCF_963930625.1 of Muntiacus reevesi. Lineage (NCBI taxonomy): Eukaryota > Metazoa > Chordata > Mammalia > Artiodactyla > Cervidae > Muntiacus > Muntiacus reevesi. Next base: position 49,259,928 of record NC_089258.1, on the reverse strand, counting down.
TTTGAGACCTGGCACCACCATGGGGTCAGGTGAAAATCTGGAGGGGTTCCAGTCATGCAGAGAAGTCCTTATCATCATCTCTTACAGCCTGAATTATAAAACGGTGGGCCCTGGTACTGAGTGATGGAAAAAACCCTGTCTGGCTCTGCTCCTGATGAGTTCATATAACCCCAGCTTTTGCCTGGGTTCATGCAAAGTCAGCTCCCATCTGATAACCCTACAGCCAAACCTTGGCCCTAAGGAGTGGTTCAAAAGTAGAAGAAAAACAACCCGCATGAGGACTTAGATCCTATAAACCAGACCTCTCACCTGGAAACGCTTTTCTCCCTAGCACACAGTTGCCAATGTCTAGAGATACCTTCAGTTGTGACAACCAGAAAGAAGCTACCAGCATCTATTAATAGTAGCCAAGAGGCTACCAGCCAAGGATGCTACTAGACATCTTACAATGACAGAAATGACCTTCAACAAAGAATTATCTGACCCAAAATATCAACACTGCTGAGGTTGAAAAACTCTGCTACAGGCTTTGACACAATGATAAGAACCAGAAACCAGAAGGGGGTAAATATCCTGCCTCAAGAGCATGTTGTAGCGTCCCTACAAAAGCCCTAAATAGGTATGAGGCACCCACTCCCATAACTATCCTTCAGAATGGTGAGCCTTTATTTCATGGACAGGTAGCATAGGAAACTGATTCTTAGATACTCCAGCATAACTGATAGCATTTTTCATTCTTCCGTATTGCTTCTCTCTTGTTTTTGCTTCTAAGTCTTTTCAGGGTCTAACCACCTTCTGGCCCAATTATCATCAGATCCCATTGCCAGAATGAATCTGATTTAGTTCATCCCCAGTTCAATATCCCTCCTTGTATTTCACTCTGGAACATTGTTTCCCTAGGTGACTTAAAATCTAAGAAATGCAGAATGAGTTTATAGCATAATCACTTGAAACATCTGCATGTTGAAAAAAAAATCTGACTGCTCGAAATTTCTAACATTGCATCCACTGCGGCGTCACTTCCCCAGAGTCTCTTTGTTCCAGTTGCCCTCTTTGACACCATGCTTCACAGGAACTCGGGGACCAGGAAGGTGCAGATCGCATTTCCCAGACTCCTTTGCCAATTGGCTTCAAGGACGCACTCTCCAGGGAGAGTTAGAGCTTGGAGAAGGGGGTGGGCTTCCTCCCTCACTTTTGTTCCTGTCACTGTTGCTATAGCAACAATGGCTTGCATCCAGGAGCAACAGTGGCCTCCTGGGTCCACGTCTCATGGGGCTACAGAAGCCATCTCACAATGTCCTCAAACAGGTGTCCGCAACAGCTAGTCGATGCCCCTCTTCACAGACCTGAGGACTGACTCTGAAAGGCCTCCCCTCACGTCTGCAGAGGCACCAGCATGGCTGGGCAGCATGCCCCCTCCTCTGAGGCCTGAGGACCACGGGAGTCCGCCCCTGGCTCCTGGCTCCTTCCATTTTGTTGTCTCACTGAGGGGTGATGTCCACTGCCTGCAGTTGCTTCTGGGTTCCCTCGGCATTCTCTTTGAACAAATCCTGATGTAAGTCCCCTCTGTAAACCAAAGCCCTACTCTGTTCTAATTGACTGGATCCTGACTGATAGAACCGCTACCACTATTATTTCTCCTGCTGCTGTTACTGATACTATTGCTGTATCATCCTAGAAATCTAGGTGACAGGTCTCGTTGCCTGTCTCTTCAGTCATGCCCAACTCTTTGCAACGCTATGGACTGTAGCCTACCAGGCTCCTCTGTCCATGGGGTTCTCCTGGTCTAGTTACTTCACAATAAATGAACCAAGAGTAACATAGACATTTCCTGACTCACAATTGGTAGATCAAGTAGGTGAAAAATACCATTAAGACTTTAGTACAGGCTTCCCTGTTGGCTCGGTGGTAAAGAATCTGCCTGCCAGTGCAGGAGACATGGGTTCAATCCCTGATCAATGAAGATCCCAAATGATGCAGAGCAACTAAGCCCATGGGCCCTCTAGAGCCCAGGAACCACAACTACTGACCCCACTTGCCCCAACTTTAGAAGCCTGAGCACGCTAGAGCTTGCACTCCTCTGAAACAAGAGAAGCCACTGCAATGAGAAACCTGCTCACCGTAACTAGGGAGTAGCCTCTGTTTGCCACAAATAGGGAAAAGCCCACACAGCAACAAAGACTCAGCACAGTCAAAAATAAATAAAAATATTAAAAAAGACTGTGGAACAACTAAAACAGCAATTTTAAAGGCAAAATGTGCAAACACTCAATTCTAGACATTATAAATGTGAAACAGAACTCAATGTCTATTTTCCATGTAACATAAAGAGGAACTGACTATGTCTTCATCGGCTGACTGCTAAAGTCATCAGTCCCTTGCTGGGAGGGTCTCCCCATAAGGGAACACAGCAGACAGCTCGGATATCCTGAATCTGGGAAACCCATGGCATCAGCTTCTGCTTTCTTATCTGTTGAGTTTCCACCACACCATGTACTTTTTTTCCCTGGAGATTTCCTGTGAAAGACTGTGTTAACTCTCTTTTGGATAGGCTCTACTAACCATGGAAAAACCGCAGGCCCGGGGGACACCATAAAAGGCCACGGACCTGCCCACCCAGCGATTACCAGCTCGAGCCATGCTGACGCTCCTTCCGTCCAGCTGCTGTTCACCCGTGAGGCTCCACCTGCGGCTCTCTGCGCTCTTCTTCTTGGCCCTCTTATCCCCGGGTAAGGTGGCGACTGGTTACCTGGGTCCACAGTTCAGAAAGCTGTTGAGAGGGTCAGACAAGACCCTGGAATCAGTCTTGCAGATTCATAAACCTCATAGGATGACAATAGGGGAGGACGGTAGAGAGATCATTCCTTCGCTGTTAACCAAATGCTCCATGGCATCACATTTGGCTTTATCCTTCCTTTGTAGCTTGGGATGTCTAGGTGAGGCACGGTGACCCATTGGTAGGCAGGTAGATTGGAAAGGATTGAATTCCATCAGCATCAATCGTTATATCTATTCAGTAGGTCAGAAAAAGATGGACAGGGACCTATCGACAGGATTTGGTGCAGAGGGTGCGTCCTGGGGACTCTGTCCTGTAGGTTTGCCTCCTGAGGGAACTGACAAATCAGCATAATGATGAGCACAACTCTCATTGTGGGGGAGGTGTAGCCATGATTATAGACGTAGGATGAACATTTAAAGAATCGGAACTAGACATCTTTGGAAAGTGAAAGAAGCACTTATCACTGTATCAGGACTAAGGCATAACCCAGACCTGTCTCATTTAAACTGGCCACTGGGCCACGCTATCTAAATGGCACAGACCCAGGAGAGGGTTTCAGAAAGAGAACTAGAGTCCCCAGTAAGGGGTTACTGAGAAGATTGCGCGCTGGTCCACATTTTAGGAAGGACTTCTTATGTTAAATAGCATCACACAGAATAGGTACCTCAGCCTAAACCTAGTCCCCCAAAACGAGGCAATTTGGAGGAAAACACAGTTTGGAATACTAATGCATGAGTTCTGTAGGAAGAAAATGATTGAGATGGAAAATGGAGACAGTCACATGAAGTATGAGACTCTATGATCTTAACTCCTTAAGGCTAAGAATAAATATAAGACTTTTGAGAGGAGCCCAAAAGACAGTAAAACAAACCATGTACACTGCTCCCCCTTCCTCCCCCTCCTCCCCACCGTAGGTCGTTACCTCTTTGGATTTTAGTTAACTAGCTTTATTTGAGAAACCAGATCACTGGGGCTCTTAAAAAAAGTGATCTGTAAACTACTCCACTTGCACTCTTTGTAAAGAACATAATTATTTGCTCACATGGATGATTCCATATCTTTAGTCCTTGAAGGACCAAACATGTTATTTTTCCATTAATCTGTACCCCTAATGTCTTGCCTTCCTGATCTTCTTTCATAATAAATTCATTTACTATCCTCAGTCTGCTATGTTCTTATGGTCTCAATAGAGAATGTGTTTCTGCAGCCATCCAAAGCTACTGCTGTAAACCTCTTCCCTTCTTTTCTCAGTTCCCGGGTTCCAGTCTTAACCAAACAGCAATGTGCAAAACCCAAGAGTCAGTCCCCATGTTAGGACTGGTTATCACAGCATTGAGCTTCCAGAAAACCCTCCACCTACCCAGTTGACCAATACAGAGGGCCCACTGCTCAAGTTTCAGTTCACAGACTTTTTCCCTTGAAAAAGAGAGTATTTTAGGACATTAACATACCATTTTCAAGAGTAGAAATATTTCAGAGGTATTCTCTAAGGTGTACTTTTACTATAAAAGCAGTAGCTTGAGAGCATTGAACTTGTAATTTTGGCCAAAGTTTAAATCTTTCTTACAACCTGATTGTGTTTAGTTTATGTCTTTCAGTTATTTCTCAGTTTCTGATGCATTGATGGTACCCTGTGATTTCTGGCACCCCTACACATTCTGTCAAAATGTTACTTATATCATTCCCATGGCATCTGGGGAGATATTGAAAGAAGGGTTCAAGTAATCATTGACTTTCCTTCTTATGATTCATGGCATGGTTCAAAAATTTCAAAACAGTATTTATGTAATACTGACCGTGGACATTCTTCTATTTCTGATTTTCATGGGATTGAAGCTATATTTTACTATGAAATATTACCTGGATTTTTGTGTTCAGACAAACTTTAACTTGGTTAAAGCAATACTCTTCTCTTCCTATTTAAAAAATAATGTTTATCAGGTGTCAGTGTTGATTTACTTTTCCATTCTCCCCTTCAAACACACGTTTCAGTTACTTGACCAAGTGAGTATATTGTTTATGTCATTCTGTTACAGTAAACGGAAACATCACCACCAAATTTTAATCTAAAAATATTGACTTATCATTCTTAGCTAGGAATGACCTCAATAGAGAAATATAAATATAATTAACGATTACACTCAAAATAACTTATTTAATAGACTTTATCCATTATAAATGGACTTTGTATTATTTCTTGAGTGTTAAAATCTTGACACTATGCAGATTCACAACACACAGGTAAGTCCAAGGTGAAGCTATTAACTATCTGTTTCCTAACTCTTGTTTTAGATAGATTTTTTACTAGAAGCCTAGTTTATTTAGCTCTACCACTAGAGAGCTACTTAGTAAATTAAATTTTCTACTATATAAGTTACTGGGAGGAAATAATGGTCTGGATACAATGACCAATTTTCGGCTTTCTAGTACCTTTTACTTTCTTCAGATTTAATTGAAAGGATCATTGAGAATGTCTACAATTTACTTTTCCTCTGATTGATACACTCCATGATGAAAATTTCCTTGTCCATTGAGTTAGGTAGATCATATCTAATTTGGAAAGAAAAAATAACCTCTACTTCTTTCTGAGATGATTGAAACATGTAGAGATTCAAAGGTTTTCTCTTCAGTTCAGTTCAGTTCAGTTGCTCAGTCCTGTCCGACTCTTTGCAACCCCATGGACTGCAGCATGCCAGGCTTCCCTGTCCATCACCAACTCCTGGAGCTTACTCAAACTCATATCCATTGAGTCGGTGATGCCATCCAACCATCTCATCCTCCGTCATCACATTCTTCTCCCGCCTTCAATCTTTCCCAGCATCAGGGTCTTTTCAAATGAGTCAGTTCTTCACATCAGGTGGCCAAAGTATTGGAGTTTCAGCTTCAACATCAGTCCTTCCAATGAATATTCAGGACTGATTTCCTTTAGGATCGACTGGTTGGATCTCCTTGCTGTCCAAGGGACTCTTAAGAGTCTTCTCCAACACCACAGTTCAAAAGCATCAATTCTTCAGTGCTCAGCTTTCTTTATAGTCCAACTCTCACATCCATACACGACTGCTGGAAAAACCATAGCTTTGACTAGACAGACCTTTCTTGGCCAAGTAACGTCTCAGCTTTTTAATAAGCTTTCTAGGTTGATCATGAAGAAGGCAATGGCAACCCACTCCAGTACTCTTGCCTGGAAAATCCCATGGATGGAAGAGCCTGGTAGCCTGCAGTCCATGAGGTCGTGAAGAGTCACAACTGAGCAACTTCACTTTCACTTTTCACTTTCATGCATCGGAGAAGGAAATGGCAACCCACTCCAGTGTTCTTGCAGAGAATCCCAGGGATGGGGGAGCCTGGTGGGCTGCCGTCTATGGGGTCGCACAGAGTTGGACACGACTGAAGTGACTTAGCAGCAGCAGTAGCAGGTTGATCATAACTTTTCTACCAAGGAGCAAGTGTCTTTTAATTTCATGGCTGCAGTCACCATCTGCAGTGATTTTGGAGCCCCCAAAAATAAAGTCTGTCACTGTTTCCACTGTTTCCCCATCTATTTGCCATGAAGTGATGGGACCAGATGCCATGATCTTAGTTTTCTGAATGTTGAGTTTTAAGCCAACTTTCTCACTCTCCTCTTTCTATTAGTGTAGAATAAACCAGTACCACAATTAAGTACTCACAGGGTCTTTTTTTCTGAAACTTTCCCCTACCCCTTATCTAAATGGATTGTAGGAAATAGGAGGTGAAAATGCCAAACATTTTTAAAGAAGATTGAGCACCGAGAAGCTGACGGAAGGAAGGTGCAATGTTAACTATATGAATTTACAAGCTTCCTGTGACCTACAAGCCCCAAATGTCCTGACTCTGTTAAATCAAGGTCACCTCATTTCTTATCAAAGTTATTTTTTCCCCAATATGCTCCATCCACACAGGTGTTTCTGTTCTTCAAATAAACTAAGCAAAGGACCTTGTTCCCTATATACCTATCATTTCCTCACATGAATATCTGCTTGTCTGTCTCATTTTCATCACTCAAATCTCAGTTCAAATGCTATCCTCAGAAAGCCTTTCTCAGTCCATTTTTATTAACTCCATCCTCCAGACTATAACTGGCCCATTATTGTATTATTGTGTTCTAACCACTTATCACTTTCTGAAATTATCTTATTCTATTTTTGTATGGTCACCTTTTCCTCACTGACTGTAGGTGCTATGAGAAATAGAAACATTTCTGCCATTCTCACTGTTCTATTGCCAGTGCAAAAAATGCCTAGTGAATAGAAGACATTTGGCAAATACTGGTTGAAGGTCCATATAAAGGAGTAAAAATAAGGACATTGGTGTATTTAAAACATACATTATGTCTATCCCTTCATTGTTCAACATTTACCAAGGTTACATTTGAAGACTAAACATAAAAGGAAAGGAGGGAGGACTTTGTCATTATTTTGGCTCTTGGGTTAAAAGGAGTCAGTGCCTGTGATAAAGCAATTAGATGGACTCTTTGTCCAGTTTCTTTCCTCCATGTAGAAATGCTCACCCTAGAACTCTTTTAATCTCACACCAAAATTTACAGGTTTATACTCCCTTCATGGACTAATGATCTTACAGACTCTTCTTCTGCAGTAAGAAGTGGTTTTTCATCTGCAGAAAACCACTGTCTCAATGTGAATGACGTTTGCAGAAAAGACACCTGCAAATTGATAGAGAATGTACTTGGTATCTGCTGAAGAAGGTGGAGATGCTGTCATGCATGGTGGATTCTTTTGCCAGTTCCAACGCCCATTATCTATTCAGATTATGAAGCACCCCGTAAGAAGATTGGAAAATGAAACTTGAAAAATCATCAAAAAGGAAATGTCTTTGTGTCTAAACATTTTAGAATGTATATATCAAACATTATTGTTTTTATTACCAACATCTATCATCCCTTGCCAAAAAAAAAATATATATATATATAGAGAGAGTTCACATCTACCCTGATACTGCTTTGAGACTCATTTTCAGATCCAGAAAATCTCTTTAAGAGTAAGAAAGGTTGGGATTGATGTATATACACTACAGTGCATAAACTGGGAAGTTGCTATAAAGCACATGAAGCTCAGCTGGGCAATCTGCAATGACGTAGATGGGTAGGATGGGGGTGGGGTGGAATAGAAGGGTTTCACATATACATATACACATATGTATATATACTATATGGCTGATTCACTTCATATTACAACAGAAACTAACACAGCACTTTAAAGCAATTATACTCCAATGAAAAACATAAGGAAAAAAGTAAGAAAGCCCATTTATTTAACAAATATTTAAAAATTTGTCACAGAAAGATAAAATTAACCAACAAGTTGCAAAGATGAAGATATCTTTATATACCGTGCAATTAAATAGACACACAGAGAGTTCAAAGAAAATGCAAAAACCAAACCTAGAAATGATCCGGGAGTGGAGGAGATATAAATAGGGAAAGGGGAGAAAACTGGAATGAGGCAAGAGGAAATAATTTGAGGTGATATATAAGTATTATAACTGCATGGCAGATAACTGCAAAGAGATGAGATCAAAAGGGAGGGAACAGAAGGTTTAAGACCAACAGAAATAAGTATACTAACAAATAAAACCTCAGTTAACAAAAAAAGATATCCTCCTGCAATGAGGAAACATTGTGATCACTTAGAGATTCTCAATTGTTTTCTTCTACACAAATAATTCTCTTTGCTAGAACCTAAACATTTTACTGTGAAAAACATAGTAACCTCTCTCAGGGTATGCTGTCAATACCCTTTTTAAATAGATTTTTGATCTGTCACAACTTCTGACTACAACTTCACTTTCTTCCCTAGAGTCATAAGGCCTTACTTTCCTTGAATGCCCTTAGGACTTGAGTTCAACTACATACCTCAAAGTTGTCCTTAGAAGGAGTCAGTTTTTAGTCACATGGAAAACTTCGATGATTAAGGAAGTGTGGTTTGGTAGTGAAGACTCCCCTTCTTTCATCATATAATGCAGTATTTATGAAATCAACTAGTGTTTGACAAGGGAGTCAAGAACACTCAATGGGGAAATGACAATCTCTCCAATAAACGGTGTTGAAAAAACTGGATAATCACATGGAGAACACTGAAATTGTACCCTTACCTTATACCACTCACAAAAGTTAACTTGAAATGAATTAAGGACTTAAATATAAGATTCTATACCATAAAACTCCTAAAAGAAAACAGGGGAAAACTTGACATTTGCCTTGGCAACAAGATGTTTTGGGATATGACACCAAAAGCAACAAGCAAAAATTAACAAGCAGGAATACATCAAGCTAAAAAAGCTCTGCATTGCAAAAGAAACAATCTTCAGAGATGAAAAGGTGGATTTACAGTGGAGAAGAATCTGCCTGCCAGTGCCGGGGACATGGGTTGCATCCCTGGTCTGGGAAGATCCCACATGCCATGGAGCAACTAAGCCCATGAACCACAACTACGGAGAGTGTGCGCCTAGAGCCTATGCTCTACAAAAAGAGAAGCCACCACAATGAAAATCCCATGCACCATAACTACAGAGTACCCCGCATGCAGCAACAAAGACCCAGTGCAACCAAAAACAAATAAATAAAAATTTTAAAAATGAAAAGGCTACAGAATGTAAGAAAATATTTGCAAATGATACATCAAATAAGGGTTAATAAGTATAAATATGTGAAGAACTCATAAAACTCAAAAACAAAAACCGAATAACCCAATTTAAAAAAAAAAAATGGTCAAAGAAATTGAACGGATTTTTCCAAAGAAACATACAAATGACCAACAGGGACATGAAAAGAGTCTCGATTATCAGGAAATGCAAATCACAACCACAATGAAATATTACTGCACACCTACCATAATGGCTATCATTAAAAAGACAGGATAACAAGTGTTGGTGAGGATGTGGAGAAAAGAGAAACTTGTGCACTGTTAGTAGTGTGAGGCGAGCAGAAGTAACGCAGCTTAGATTAGGAGTAGGCCTTCCTACTTGGTAAGATTATCAGGTAGCTTTCGCTTAACAATGACCACTGCCAATTAGGACCAATTAGCTTTCACTTAACACTGACCGATGTTTGCCAATTAGGAAATTAGGAACGGGGTGGAAACCCCCAGGAAAGTCCGCGCGCGCGAAAGTATTGACCAATGAAATTGTTTTGCAAATGTGTAACCAATCCACTTCTCACCCTATAAATTTGTGTAACAGCTTGGGCTCGGGGCTCTCTGACCCGCACCACTGCGTTGGTTGCGGCAGGGAGTCCTGACTCGAGTCAGTAATAAACTTCCCTTCCTGCGAGTTGCATTGTCTTGGAAGCCTTCTCTCTTCCCGCTCGGGGATTCGGACATCGGGCATAACAGTAGAATGTAGAATGATTCAGTCATTACAGAAAACAGCATGGATATTCTTCAAAAAGTAAAAATAGAGTCACTATATGATCCAGTAATCTCACCTTGGGGTATATACACAAAGGAAATAAAATCAGAATCTTGACGAATTATCTGCACTCCCACATTCCAGCATTCCAGTATTATTCACAAAAGATATGACAACAACCCAAGTGTCCACCAATGGATGAATGGATCAAGAAGATATGGTGTGCATATACAATAAAATATTAGTCATGAGAAAAAAAGGAAATCCTGTCATTTCCACCAGCATAGATGTACCTTGAGGGCATTATGTCAAAGTGAGGTGAGTTCAACATAGAAAGACAAATATTGTATGATACCACTTTTATGTGGAATGTAAAAAGGCAAAACTCATAAAAACACAGAGCAGAATGGTGGTTACCAGGGGCTTGGGGTGGGGGAATTAGGGAGTTGTTATTTAAGGGAGATTGTGGTGGTTTATTTGCTAAGTTGTGTCCAACTCTTACGACCCCGTGGACTGTAGTCTTCCAGGTTCCTCTGTCCATGCTATTCTCCAGGCAAGAATAGTGGAGTGGGTTGCCATTTTCTTCTCCCTATTTAAGGGTGCAAACTTACAACTAGTAGATAAGTAAGTTCTGGAGATTTAAGGCACAAAATAGTGATAATAGTCAATAATACTGTATTATAAACTTCAAAGTAATGGGAAACTAAATCTTGTCTTCACCACAAAAAAAAGAAAAAGAAAAAGGTGACCTAGGAGAAGTGTTAGCTAACACGGTGGCGGCAGTTGTCCTGTAATATGTAAATGTATCAAACTGACATACTCTGATATGCAGATGACACCACTCTTATGGCAGACAGTGAAGATGAACTAAAAAGCCTCTTGATGAAGGTGAAAGAGGAAAGTGAAAAAACTGGCTTAAAGCTCAACATTCAGAAAACTAAGATCATGGCATCTGGTCCCATCACTTCATGGAAAATAGATGGGGAGACAGTGGAAACAGTGTCAGATTTTATTTTGGGGGGCTCCAAAATCACTGCAGATGGTGACTGCAGCCATGAAATTAAAAGACGCCTACTCCTTGGAAGGAAAATTATGACCAACCTAGATAGCATATTAAAAAGCAGAGACATTACTTTGCCAATAAAGGTCCGTCTGGTCAAGGCTATGGTTTTTCCAGTGGTCATGTATAGATGTGAGAGTTGGACTGTGAGGAAAGCTGAGCACTGAAAAATTGGTTCTTTTGAACTGTGGTGTTGGAGAAGACTCTTGAGAGTCCCTTGGACTGCAAGGAGATCCAACCAGTCCATCCTAAAGAAGATCAGTCCTGGGTGTTCATCCTAAAGGAGATCAGTCCTGGATGTTCATTGAAAGGACTGATGCTGAAGCTGAAACTCCAATACTTTGGCCACCTCATGTGAAGAGTTGACTCATTGGAAAAGAACCTGATGCTGGGAGGGATTGGGGGCAGGAGGAGAAGGGGACAACAGAGGATGAGATGGCTGGACGGCATCACCAGCTCAATGGACATGAGTTTGAGTAAACTGCAGGAGTTTGTGATGGACAGGGAGGCCTGGCGTGCTGTGATTCATGGGGTTGCAGAGTTGGACACGACTGAGCAACTGAACTGAACTGAACTGAACACCTTAAAGTTACACAATGTTCTGTGTCAGCTGTATCTCAATTTGTAAAAATACATAAAATAAGTAAACACATTAGTTAATAAACATTTACAGGTGGCGCTAATGGTAAAGAACCCACCTGCCAATGCAGGGGAAGATATGCAGGTTTGATCCCTGGGATGGGATGATCCCCTGGAGGAGGGTATGGCAACTCACTCCAGTAATCTTGCCTGGAGAATCCCTAGGACAGAGGAGCCTGCAGATTACTGTCCAAAGTGTTGCAAAGAGTCAGAAACGGCTGGGCAACTAAGCAAAGGACAGTCATAAGAGAAGACATAGAAGTATAGAAAAATTTCCCCTCAAAGCAATTACATATGAAAGCTTATAAAGGCAAAAATAAGTGAATTTAGATAAATGTGTCATAAACCCATTGATCAGTAGGTAAATGAACTTTAGATAAATTGGTTTTAGGTCAATTGGTTACTGGCCAAAGGCTTTAGGCATATACTTTGTTTCCATATGGTAGGTGGAAAGACTGTTGTTGCTCAGTTGCTTAGTCATGTCTGAATCTTTGTGACCAAATGGACTGCAGCACAGCAGACTTCCCTGTCCTTCAACAACTCCCAGAGCTTGCTCAAACTCATGTCCATTGAGACGGTGATGCCATCCAACCATCTCATCCTCTGTCGTCCCCTTCTCCTCCTGCCCTCACTCTTTCCCAGCATCAGGGTTTTTTCTAATGAGTTGGTCCTTCACATCAGGTGACCAAAGTACTGGAGCTTCAGCTTCAGCATCAGTCCTTTCAATGAATATTCAGGATTGATTTCCTTTAGGATGGACTGGTTGGATCTCCTTGCAGTCCAAGGGACTCTCAAGAGTCTTCTCCAACACCACAGTTCGACAGCATCAGTTCTTTGGTGCTCAGTCTTCTTTACAGTCCAACTCTCAAATCTGTACATGGCTACTGGAAAAACCATAGCTTTGGCTATATGGAAAGGCTGCAGGTCTCCTTAAGCTTTTGGCATAGAGTCTTTAGACAATACATGGTGATTGAGGAAATACTGTGCTCTTTGACTCTTCTGTTCTCACCAACCTTGTCATATGGGACAATTATACAAAGGATTATAACAGATGAGAAAATTTTAGTTTTCAATGTGAACTCAGTGTATTTACATTTCAGATGCTACTAAGAATGTAATATATGTGTGATACTGGCCTCTCTCTCTCTCTTTTTTTTTTTTTTTATTTAGTTCTACCACTTTATTGCTACCAACCCATTTCCCTCCACCCTCGTGCACACATGCTCAGTCATGTAATCCCATGGACTTCAGCCCGCCAGACTCCTCTGTCCATGGACTTTTCCAGGCAAGAATACTGGAGTGGGTTGCCATTTCCTTCTCCATGGCCTCTCTTTTAAAGAAATAACTTTAAAGTACAGCTTCTTTTTTCCAGAAATAGACCTTAGGCAATTATTTTCTTCCTCATACGATAAAGAGTCCCCTTGCAACACAGAGGACTTTGTGGTAAGCAGGACTTTGCACTCAGTGATCCTTCAAAAGATGCTGGTCAGAGATACTGACTTCTGAGAAACATGAGAGCCCACAGAAAAAGTACAGGATTAGCAATCTGGTCTCCAGTGGTTAGGTTAATTTGTCACCAAATTTAGAGAGCCCAGGGTTTGGAAACATTCCAGGGGAAGCTGTTTTGTTTTCTTACTTGTTAAGCTTCACTGACTAAAAGGACTCTTGGTCTGCAGAAGTAAATAAAAGGCGCTGTATTCTGCTGTTCCTGATTACTCACTGCTCTACGAGGCATTCAACCATGAGACTCCGTTTATTGCTTTCTGTTCTCCTTCTCTCTTTGGCTCTAATACCAAAAGGTAGGTGGCGAACAACTGTAGAGCTGGGTTTCTTAGGAGACCTACTCGGACACTGAGTTATACCATGGCCATCTTGACTGAGACCCTAACGCACAGTCTCAGGGATGCAGAGGTCGAACATGAGAATCCTCCTGAGAACTGATGGGGTCCAAGTTGGGAAGAAAGACAAGGATTTCCACCAACAGAAAACAAGTTCCAAGAGCTCCATGATTACAAAAGGGGGCTCAAATATAGGGGGGAGGGGGAGAAGCCTTGACATCTGACACAAGGATACAAATCAAGAAGCTTTCACAAGGGCCCCCATCTCCAAAAGAGACAGTGTAAATGGCAGCTATTGGGTCAGACTTGGTTAGTGAATCAAAGTGACCTGGAGTCTATTGGCAAAGGAATATTTGTGAAGGGTGCAAGTTAGGTGTGTAAGACAACTCAACATCAACAACAACAAAAGAGAATTTTATCAAGTTATTTAAAACCAACAGGGGGCAGGGGAATTTGGAAAAAGCACAGAAATTTGGGAAGGCACTTCAGTGGCAAAATTTTAAGCATAATGCAAAATAAGAAGGAAGGAATTCTAACAGTTTGAGGTACATCCTTGGTACTCATGACTGAGAAGTTGGAATATTAAAGTGTAGATAAAAGAGGAAGGGAATGTGTTATTTTCAGCCTGGGTTGTTCACATCCTTGTAAAACTGTTTATGACAGGGTGTTTCCACCCCTCAACATCTGGGTTCATTTGGGTAACTCTCTCTCTTCCTTGAATCATTTATAACATTCTTTCAAATACAATCGAATATATTGACTTGTTTGATCTGTACCTGATCTATGAATATCTTAGGAACTCTGATGTATAGTTGCCCCCTTGATTTGTGAACTCTTGAGGGAGTTCACATAATTTTCATCTGGCCCTCAGTTCTGTCAGAAGACAACACACTTGCAGTGACAGCTAACGTAAAATTATATGATGTTAAGGACTTAAAGATAGAAGGCAACTAATAGTTAATTTCTTAATTTTACAGATAAGAAGATCCATGTCCACATAAAGAGTGTTTTCACTAAGGTCACGTAGGTAGGGGCAACATTGTAGCTGGAACCGAGTATTTCTTTTTAACTTCTATTTTATATTGGGATATAGCCAATTAACAATGTTGTGATAGTTTCAGGTAGACAGCAAAGGGACTCAGCCATACATATATATGAATCCATTCTCCCCCAAAACTGCCTTCCCATCCTGGCCCCATACGACATTGAGCGGCGCTCCAAGTGTTTTACAGTAGGACCTCATTGTTGAACCAAGTATTTTTAATCTGGGTCAGTGTTGTTTCCATTACTCTGTGCCCACAGAGTGGTAACTCTAATTTCTGTCAGGGTTTTTAATATCCTAATTAGACATTGAGGAACCTGAGAAGATGTTTAAGGTTCCTCTTTGGGGAGTCACAATGTCTTTGAAACATATTACTTCACTTAACTCTAAACTCTTTCTATTCAGTGTTTGTGGAAGGCATGTCCAATTGGCTTAATATTCTGGCATTGTTATTCAGACAACTTACACTAGTTTTTAGATTTTCCTGATCAGTGTTCCTTAAAATTAGATAATAGCGATAAATTCTCAGATTGCTGAAAGCAATTACCTCAAGACAATTATGTCTACATGATTGACTAGTGAATATTTTATTTTTTTTTAATTTTTTTATTTTTTGAATATTTTATTTTATTTTTATTTCTTTAAATTTTTTGCTTATGCTTACTTTCCACCACTTAAGCTAAATTCAGTTCAACATAAATGACTGTCTCCATCCAAAGTCATTCATACCCCATGTTAAGGGCCTTTTTTTTTTTTTAAATTTAAAAAAAACATTAAGGGGGATAGTTCTCCTGGAAGTAAAGATCCAGCCAAAAGTCATCACTGGAGTAGGAAAAAGGATATGGCTGTGGTTCAGTCTTAGGGTGAAAAGCAATTTTTAAAAAGATTATCCTAGAACAAAGACCAGAAATAACTGACAGGAAAATAAGACTCCAAGAAATCTAGGCCTAAGATTTAGAGAAGGTCATAGGGTAATAATAAGATTAGACACCCACAAATACAATTGTATATCCAAGAGTGAGGACCAGACAGCCAAAAACGGGCTGGAGTCAGGAAGTTTTAGAAGGAATAAGAGACAAATAGTGTGTGTGGCATCAAAGAACAAGTAACTGCATTCAGTGGTAAGAAGTGTGTACTGAGCACCCATTTCCATGGTCTATGGGAAATACAAAAGATGCAACGGGAAGCAAAAGGAAGGGCGTCTTCCCATAGTACAAAAGACAGACACTAGGTAAACGAAAACAAATTTATCTATAATTATAAATTTTACCAAGTACAATGAAGAGGAACAGAGTATTAAAAGTGCCTGAAGCATGTGGTCATGGTTGATTTGCAACATCTGGGAAAAGTTTCTTGAGGTATGCCTTTTGAGCTGAAAACTAGAAGCTCAAGCGTTCATGGATAAAGCACTTGCAAGGAGCCCTCAATGCTTCTGGCAAAGGAAGAAGCCAGTGTAATTTCCCTGATGCAGAAGAAAACACAGTGTGGGCAAGGAACGGCAAGAAGGCCCCTAGAAGACAGCAGTAGTTTATACCAGAAAATGTGCCACGCATTTCATGGGATTATGCCCCAGGAAAAGCTACAAAAGCCAGTGCTAAATCTGTAGGGATGCTTCAAGAATGAGGGCAAGGACTTCCCTACTGGCCCAGTGGTTAAGAATCCGACTGTCAGTTCAGGGAACACAGGTTCAATCCTTGGTCCGGGAAGATCCCACACGCCACAGGGCAAGTAAACCCATGTGTCACAACTACTGAGCCTGAGTGCCCTAATGCCCATGTTCTGCAACAAGAGAAGCCAGTGCAAGGAGAAGCTTCTGCCCCACAAGGAAGAGTGGTCCCTGCTTGCCACAGCAAGAGAAAGCCTGGCCGCAGCAACAAAGACACAGTGTAGCCAAAAACAAACAATTAAAGAAAAATGAACCAGAAGGGCAAGTTCACCAAACTTTACACTGGGAAGTGGTAGATCACTAGTATCTCTATCAGCCAGGAGTTTCAGTTTACCCTTAAAGTAGGATCATCTACAGGTTTTAGGCAGCCTATGAGCCTGAGGTGTCTTTCCTTTTTTAACACTACTTCCACTATTCTTTCTTTAGAGTTTCTTTCCCTGGTTCTGCCACAGAAGGAGTTTCAAATGTAGGGTAGCTTCCTTCTTTTCTAACCCTGAGATCATTATCTTCTGAGGTACCCAAACAGAATGGAGCCTGAGGAACCACCAGAATCTGTGTAGAAATAGATAAAGGGTATTAATATCATTTACTCTATCTTGAAGCCATTCTTCTGTAAATGTATTGCTTTATGTACATTATCAATACATGGATGGTGAATTAATGACATTGTTACATTTCTTTCTGTGCAGCAAGGACTGGCCTTATCCCAGGACAGAAACAATGTAATCTGCTGAAAGGAGTGTGCAAAGACGGAGGCTGCACCAGCATAGAACAGCCCATTGGCGTATGTAATGAAGAC
Organism: Muntiacus reevesi; assembly: GCF_963930625.1. Taxonomy (NCBI): domain Eukaryota; kingdom Metazoa; phylum Chordata; class Mammalia; order Artiodactyla; family Cervidae; genus Muntiacus; species Muntiacus reevesi. Next base: position 49,242,722 of record NC_089258.1, on the reverse strand, counting down.
AAAAGATGTTGTAGAAAGTGGTGGGTATTTTTTCCCTATCCAACGCCAGCTCCCAAATCAAAATCTCCTTGATAGGAGCCAACTGTAGGCTCTTCAAACTCTAGAACACATGCATGAACTTCAAAGGCTCCAGTGTGTCCCAGAACTCCAGAACTTGAGGATAAATTATACAGACTCCTCTTAAACTTGTTTTTTCTCCATTGACTGGAAATAAATGTCCTAATTCTACTTGTATTCATCCCCGGGGAACTTCTGCTCAATGCACTGCCTGCCTCTTAAGAACTACAAGACTAAACTAAACAACTGGGCATCTTATACCCTAAAGATGATTCTCTTAAAAAAGATAAAGATAAAATTTATATATACACTATGAAATATTACTCAGCCATTAAAAAGAATTCATTTGAATCAGTTCTAATGAGATGGATGAAAATGGAGCCCATTATACAGAGTGAAGTAAGCCAGAAAGATAAACACCAATACAGTATACTAACGCATATATATGGAATTTTAAAAGATGGTAACAATAACCCTATATGCAAAACAGAAAAAGAGACACAGATGTACAGAACAGACTTTTAGACTCTGTGGGAAAAGGTGAGGGTGGGATGTTCTGAGAGAATAGCATTGAAACAAGTATACTATCAAGGGTGAAACAGATCGCCAGCCCAGGTTGGATGCATGAGACAAGTGCTCAGGGCTGGTGCACTGGGAAGACCCAGAGGGATGGGGTGGAGAGGGAGGCGGGAGGGGGGATCGGGATGGGGAACACATGTAAATCCATGGCTGATTCATGTCAATATATGGCAAAAACCACTACAAAACTGTAAAGTAATTAGCCTCCAACTAATAAAACCAAAAGGAAAAATAAAATAAACTCAGTTCATAATAAAAAAATTTTAATAAGAAAAAAAACCATAAGGGTAAGAAATAACAATAGGTAGTTTTGCTTATCTAAAGGGGAATATCAGCCTTTTTCTTCATCTGACTCTGAACAAAAATCATTTTCATTATTAAGATAGACCTACTCTGGTGGCCTGATTCAAGGTCTGTTCATCACATGATCCTGCTAACAGGGCACCTGAGCTGGAAGCTTTCGTCCCACTCAGCCCTGCCAACACTAGCTGAGGCTGGTCTCGCCCCCTGCCCCCTGGCCCTGGGGGAGTTAAGCACAAGAACTCTTCCCTGTGAGGAGGTTCATGGTAGACAGAGGGCAGTGAGCCCTGCTCATTCTTTTCAAATGTGCCACGAGCTGATCCCACATCCCGGCTGGAATCATTTCCACCAGAATAGTAATTCTGGATCCTTCATGCTTTGTGCTGCGTGTGTGCCCCATCCCTTAGTCGTGTTCCACTCTTTGCAACCGCGTGGACTGTAGCCCACCAGGCTCCTCTGTCCATGGGATTCTCCAGGCAAGAATTCTGGGGTGTGTTGCCACGACCTCCTCCAGGGAATCTTCCCAAACAGAGGATCAAGCCCCTGTTTTCTGCATCACCTGCATTGCAGGTAGATTTGTACTTTATAGCTAAGAAAATGAAAGGCAGAGAGAGGACAAGAAGGTTATAGGACACAGGTTTCACAGGATGGAAAAAAATCTATTAATGAGGCCAAATGACTCCACAAACACCTCTGCTTAGCCTTCCCTGGATGCCCTCCACACCCATCTCACAAAGCAAGGCAATCTCTCCCTCCTTTGTGTTTCTACACACAGAAATATACATCCATGGAAGTTCTTCACTCAATTTAGTGAGTTTGCTTTAATTCAGTTGCACTGAATTAAAGTTTGGTTTAATTTGGTTACACTGAAATTTCCTGAGATAACAAAACTGTCAGATGTGGATATGTTAATAATAAATTATATAGAACATTCTGGGTTTTTATATGAATATAAATGTTTTGATAAAACTTTGATTACCCATAATTGTTAAGATATCCTTTGTAACTTAAGAGCCTCAAAACTGAGATGATGAAGACTAGTTACATTCTAGGAGGACTAGAGATAAATGTCAAAGGTTGAAAAGAGAGGTTGGTTGCCACACAAATTTCTAGAATGACATTTTGAAATAAATCCTTCATCTTTGTCTAGTTTATTTCATTCTCTCTTTTCTCTTACTATTCTAATCCACTCAAAATAAAACAAGGATTCAATAAAGAAACACTTTTATTAGTGAAGTCCATGTTAGATTTGAATAATACGAACAGATAGGTTCCTTTTAAGTTATATTTAATGAAAACTTTATCATTTTATTACATTTTTGAAAACTTAAAAGTTAATAAAAGCTTTTAAATATGACATAGTTTGCCACAGAAGATACTGTATTATTTTAGATTCATATGCTCAATAAAACCATAATTGGTGTATACCATGGGAAATTGTGTCAACTATAGAATAGGAGGTGATAAACCTGAAGGAGTAAAACATCTGGGCTCAGCAAAGCAGACTCTGCCTCCTAATCCTATGTTATTATACCTTAACAAAATGTAAGTTAGCCATCACTGTTCCACTCAAGAAAAGACAAACCATGACACCTTATAGCTAAAAGCCTCTTTCCATTTTTGACAGTTTTCAGTTTCCCAAACAGCTAAGAAGTTGTAGCTTTTCTAGCAGATTACAAAGCATTAGATAAAAGAATTGGAAAAATATAATAAATATATACTATTAATAAATATATGATAAATTGGAATATACAATAATCATTGAAAATACAGGTTTAGCTTGCATACTAATGGAAGTGATTTTCAAATAAAACTCATTAAGATGGTTCTGGTTTCCCTTTTCTATAAAACTAACACTTAATATGATGCAGAGTTGACTAAAGTTAAATAAAGAAAATAAATTGGAAATGGGTATTTTAAATTCTATATAAATGCATATAAATGCATATAAATGCATATAAATGCATATAAATATAATTCATATAATATATATAAATATGTAAACTGACAGCCTCAGGTGTCTCATACATCTTCAGGACTCAACTAATAGAAATCACCAGCAAAATGCCCATAAGTGAAGTAGTCACCCTCCCCAATCATTTCTAAGCAATAGGTCTTTGGCTATAATTCAAAACAACAGAAGAAGAGGAGTAATTGTAATTGTTAACTCAACCCAAAATGTGTGCAATGTGTCATAAACACATATGAGCTCATCAAACTTACTCAGAATACTAGAGAAATGGAAAGGCTAACATTTGCCCTAAGCCCTCATGAGTTCCTCAGCTGGAATTAAGGCACTTTTGTATCCAAAATCATTATTTAAGAGAAACACTAAAAGATGATCATTTTCTTATAGGAAGAAGGAAAAGAATAGCAAGTTCCAAGAGGGGGAAGGATAAATTGGGAGATTAGGATTGACATATACATACAACAAATAGATAGAAGGGATTAGATCTGGTAGACAGAGTGCCTGAAGAACTATGGAGAGAGGTTCATAACATTGTACAGGAGTCAGTGACCAAAAACATCCAAAAGAAAAGGAAATACAAGAAGGCAAAATGGTTGTCTGAGGAGGTTTTACAAATAGCTGAGGAAAGAAGAGACTCAAAAAGCAAGGGAGAAAGCAAAAGATATACTCAACTGAATGCAGAGTTCCAGGGAATAGCAAGGAGAGGTAAGAAGGACTTCTTAAATGAACAATGCAAGGAAGTAGAGAAAAACAATAGAATGGGAAAGACTGGAGATCTCTTCAAGAAAACTGGAGAGATCAAGGAAACATTTCATGCAAGGATGGGCACAATAAAGGACAGAAACGGTAAGGACCTAACAGAAGCAAAAGAGATTAAGAAGAGGTAGCAAGAATATACAGAACTATACAAAAAAGATCTTAATGACCTGGATAACCATGATGGTGTGGTCACTCACCTAGAGTCACACATTCTGGAGTGTGAAGTCAAGTGGGCCTTAGGAAGCATTACTACCAACAAAGCTTGTGGAGATGATGGAATTCCAGTTGAGTTATTTAAAATCCTAAAAGATGGTGCTGTTAAAGTACTGCACTCAATATGTCAGCAAATTTGGAAAACTCAGCAGTGGCCACAGGACTGAAAAAGTTCAGTTTCTATTCCAATCCCAAAGAAGGGCAATGCCAAACAATGTTCAAACTACCATACAATTACACTTATTTCCCACACTAGTAAGATTATGCTCAAAATCCTTCAAGCTAGGCATCAACAGTATGTGAATTGAGAACTTCCAGATGTACAAGCTGGATTTAGAAAAGGCAGAGAGACCAGAGATGAAATTGCCAACATTTTGTAAGATTATAGACAAAGCAAGGGAATTCCAGAAAAACATCTACTTCTGTTTCATTGACTATGCTTAAGCCTTTGACTGTGTGGATCAACAAACTGTCGGAAATTCTTAAAGAGATGGGAAGATCAGACAACCACCTGTCCCTGAGAAAAAAAACAACAGTTAGAACCCTACATGGAACAACTAACTGGTACAAAATTGGGAAAGGAGTAAGACAAGGCTGTAGATTTGAGAGAGCTAAGCCTTAGGAAGGTTGATAAGGAGTCCAGGGCCCTCACGGAGGAAGGGGTCCAGAGCCCTCGAGGAGGAGAAAAGGGACAAATGGTTTTTTTCTATATTGCTTTGTCTTAGTCACATAAGACATTTTTTCTTAAACTCTGAGTTGTTACAACAACAGTCTTTAAGACTAACTTTCTTTAAGCCTAGAGCTAATGATTACACAACAAAACAACTCATCTTGCTCAAGGATATGTTTTTCCTTAAGCTCTGTGCTAATGATTATAGGTATCTTGCTCCACATGAATCTTCTGACTAATCTTATATATTGTGGGAGTGGGCCTGGTAAACTACAGAAGGCCTTGATAAGACTAGGAGTGGGGCACTTCCTCTTCTAATGTCTATGCCAGAAACTTTCTCTGTCCTTTTTCAACTTTAATAAAACTCTGCTACACAAAAGCTCTTGAGTGATCAAGCCTGGTCCCTGGTCCCAAAGCTAAATCTTCTCCAGAAATCACAAATTCGACATTGTTCAGTGTATAGCTATCATATTGTCATCCTGTTTATTTAACTTACATGGAGAATGCATTATGTGAAATGCTGGGCTGGATGAATCACAGTCTGGAATCAAGATTGCTGGGAAAAATATCAACAGCTTCAGATATGTACATGATACCGCTCTAATGGCAGAAAGTGAAGAGGAACTGAAGAGCCTGTTGATAAGGCTGAAAGAGGAGAGTGAAAAAGCTGGTTTAAAACTCGAGTTCAAAAACTAAGATGATGGCATGCAGTCCCATCACTTCATGGCAAATAAAAGGGGGAAAAGTGGAAGCAGTGACAGACTTTATTTTCTTGGGCTCCAAAATCACTGCAGATGGTGACTGCAGCCATGAAATTAAAAGGCACTTGGTCCTTGGAAGAAAAGTTATGATCAACCTAGATAGCATATTAAAAAGCATAGATATCACTCTGCCAACAAAGGTCCATCTAGTCAAGGCTATGGTTTTTCCAATAGTCACCACTGATGTGAAAGTTGGACCATAAAGAAGGCTGAGTGCCAAAGAATTAATGCTTTTGAACTGTTGTGTTGGAGAAGACTCTTCAGAGTCCCTTGGACTGAAAGAAGATCAAATCAGTTGATCCTAAAGGAAATTAACCCTGAATATTCTTTCAAAGGACTGTTGTTGAACTCCAATACTTTGGCCACCTGATGTGAAGAGCCAACTCACTGGAAAAGACCTTGATGCTGGGAAACAGTCAAGGCAAAGGGAGAAGTGGTGACAGAGAATGAGACGGTTAGATAACATCATCAACTAAATGGACATGAATTTGAGCAAATTCCAAAAGATAGTGAAGGACAGGAAAGTGTGGCATATTGCGGTCCATTGGGTCACAAAGAGTCAGACACAACTATTGACTGAAGAAAAATAATATACACACAACTACATATAAAATAGACAACCCATAAAGACTTACTGTATACCACAGGAAACTTTACTCAATATTCTGTAAAACCTATAGATGAAAACAATCTTTAAAAAACCACTCTTTCAGTCAGAATTACCTCAAAATTCTCCTACTTTTCATCATTCATCAGAAACCTCCTTCTTTCTGTCAGAATTCCATCAGAAACCTCCTTCTAGCTGTGACAATTCCTTCAGAATTATCCTTCTTTCTGTCAGAATTCCATCAGAAACGTCCTTCTGTCTGTGAAAATTCCTTCAGAATCATCCTTCTTTTTGTCAGAATTATCTCAAAAACATACATCTTTCTATCAATATTCCCTCAGAAACTGCTTCCTCTTTCTCAAAATAGCCTCAGAAACATCCATCTTTCTGTCAGATTCTCCTCAAAAAACTTCTGTCAGAATTTCCTCAGAAACTTACTTTGTACTCTGAGGATTCTTCAGAAACATTCTTTTTTATGTTAGGATTTTCCCACAAATCACATTCTTTCTCTCAGAACTTTCTCAGAAACCTCATTCTTTCTGTTAAAATTGCACAGAAACCTCCTTCTTTTTCTCAGGAGGAGGAGGAGGTCATAAATACATCTTCCAAAGACCCTCATTTGTAGAGTGAGTGACACCATCAGTAAGGAGACACCAGCACATTAAATACATCATCCATCTGTCTCTGATAAAGGAAAATGAGACATGAATTTGGTGGTTTTCAGACCACAGTAAAGTATAAGCTGTGTTTGACCTGAGATGTCACACTCCATCACAGGCCAAGGACACAGGGCAGGGTCTCCAGAATGCGGTCCACTTTCCCTCCCTTCCCACACTACTTAAAAGCTGATCCTGGTTCATAACTATTTCTAGTATCTGTAGGCTCAGGGCGTGACCCATCCCCAATTTACACCTAGATTCTGAATACACCAGCCTTGACTGGACTGATGGGGCTCCCAGCAGCCCTTGGGCTCTCCCAGGACTTTAGGAAGAAGGTAAAAGCTTAGAAGACCACAGTGGACACAGGTGAGTTCCCAGCTACACGCCCCAGGACTGCATCCAGGAGTGGGCAGGTCTTCCCCATCTCAGACAGCCAGACCTGAGCCAGCCCCACACGAGCACCCAGAGCTCAGAGGCATCAGAACAGGCCTGTGCTCACATCAGGCTCTGAGTCTCCCTAGGTTTGTAATTAACTCCTGGGGGGAATGGGCGTGGTCTGCTTTGTAAGGGACCTTGGCATGAAGCATCAGGAAATACGTCATATTGTCATCACTGCAATATTACAGGAATTGCAGCTGCTGAATGCTTCTCCCTATGGCTGCGGACCTGGAGCCTTTATAAAGTGAGCGAGCACACCGTCCTGTCCAGTCTCATCTGGGAAGCCAGCCAGCCATGAGGGTCTACTACCTTCTCTTTGCGTTGCTCTTCTTGTTCTTGCTGCCTGTTCCAGGTAAGAAGCGCTGGGAAATGAGAGGGCTGAACAGATAGAGAATTTATCATTCAGAGTCAGCCCTCTCCATTCTTCTGGGGATTTTAGACCACGTAGATTTATTGCCCAGGAACTAGACATCACCAATTTGTTTTTTTTCTGACAAGACCATTAAAAATCTGAAAGTAGTTGTCTCCATCTCTTCCGATTAGTCAATCAGCTCACACACCACCCCTTCATGGAAGAATTGTTATACCTATTCATGAGACAGGAAGAAAATGATGTAAAATTTTAATGCCAACAGGAAAAATGGGCTTACTCTGAGGACAGAAGCACAGATTCCCTTTTTTTAGCTTAGTGGTTGGTGGTAGAATCTTTTGGCTTCTTAAGGGCTGAAAGGACTGTTACAGCCCCTGCCTCCTAGGTGTCACTGTGTAGTGTTATGGTTAATAATTTAATGTTATTTAATAATTTATCTTAATGTTATTTAATAATAAAATGTTATTGAATAATAATATTACATAATATTTAATAATATTAAATAATAAAATGTTATTTAATAATAGTAAAAATGTTGCTTAATAATTTAAAGTTACACCATTAGGCCATTGTTTTGATGAAGCATGTACCAAATGGTGACCTGATGTACTGTATTCATTGCTTGTACCCAAACAACATATGCACTTAGACATTACTTGTCCTTAAATAACTTATGTACTTAAACATCATGAAGAATGGGAGCATCATGAAAACATCCACCAAGAAAGGGGAAAAGCATCAACAATACATAAAGATCAGGAAGAGTAGGGTTTGGGGAATACCGTTTTTCTCCTTTGATCTGGCCAATCAAGGGGCCAATCAGGTTTTTTTCCATTTCCCTAATGCGCAAACTCTTTGAACTCCTTTGAGAACAAAGAACTTTGTAAGTTATAAAATGGCACACACCCAGACTCTCGGCGAGGTCCCCTCCCTGCCTGGACGCATGTAGTGGATGGTGCTCCCACTGGGACTCTGGTGCACTGACCACGGCGACTGCCCAGCTGCTGTGAGCCCGATGAAGGTGCTTTCCCCTGGACGGGTGAGATTCATTTGCTAAGTGCTATTGCAAATTCACTTCTTTCCTTTCACTTTGATCCTTGATTTGTACTAGCCATTTCCCTGGTGGCTCAGAAGTTAAAGTGTCTGCCTCCAATGCGGGAAACCCGGGTTCGATCCCTGGGTCGGGAAGATCCCCTGGAGAGGGAAATGGCAGTATTCTTGCCTGGAGAATCCCATGGACGGAAGAGCTTGGTAGGCTACAGTCCATGGGGTCACAAAGAGTCGGACATGGTTGAGCGACTTCACTTCACTTCAAATACTTAAATAAATTGGTTTTTGTTACCAACCTGTGGACTACATCTTGAATTCTTTAAAAGAACCACTGAAGCAAAGCAAATCGTTTTTGGCATAGTCAGCAGGTTTTGAGACACTATTGCTTTTTCATGGGAAAGTTGATCCTGTTCCAGGATGGGAAGACCCTTCTTTTAGCAGTTTAGCTCAGGAATGGGAAAGGGAGCTGGACTATGTGAAAACAGGGACACTGTAATGTGGTGTGCTGAGCCGCTGGACATGTTGGAACAGCTTCCTATGGTTAACCTGCAGAAAGGTAAGGAACAGACTCTTTTTTGGAAGACGAGGTTGGTGTTTGTTCATGGCTTATAGGAAAATACATACTAGGAAGGCAGAATTGGAAACTGAAAAGGTACAAATGGAAGAAGAAATGCTGGGTTTACAAAGCCACATGGCTACGTTGCAATGTCAAAATTGAGTCTTACCTGATCAAGTTTCTAGAAAGCAGACAGTGTCAGAGAAAGCAGCAGTGCATGTGGCTAAATACAAATTATCTTCACCACAAGGGGCAAGTCAATCAACACAAGGTACAGGTCGTCTTGGCCCATGCCTGCCCTAACTGGCACCCTGCTACCTGGGACGGCAATATCTGGGATGATGAGGAAGATGATGAATACATGGATGATGATGATAGTGTAGAAAAGTCAAAGGAAGGAGAACTTTGTCAGGCACAACCGGCTTTATGTGGAAAGCTGGAGCAAAGAGGGGGCCATGCTCCCACAACTAAAATGATACATAAAGGTTATACAGAAGAGATAAATGATATAGCGTCCCACAGCATGCAACAGGCCCGAGAGCCACTTTAAGCCTGGCTGATCCAACTATCTGAAACAGGGGGTCATGGAATAGTTCTAGATGACCAAGACTGTATTAAATTTATCCCTATATACCATGACACAGAAGTTCAACAAGCCTTCGGTGATTGGAATATTAATCATGGGCAGGGATCTGTAGCTTTGCTACAGTTATGTGCTGCGGGCCATGGAATTAAATACCCTACTCTTGGCTCTTGGCCAGCCTGCACCAAATCTTGGTATATACTACGGGAGTGTATACAAAGATTGAAGGGAGAGAGTATGAAAATCTCTCTATATAATAGACAGGGACCAGCTACTGTATATAATACCGCTTTGGATGCAAGTACCTGTAACAAATTATTAAAGCTTCTCTAGCTGCATATAAGAACATTATTGTGATTTTATTGTCCTCTGAAACTGGAAGCCCAATTCAGGAAGTTATTGAGAAAGTGCAGCAATTAGGAGATCTGGGAGAATGGGAAGTTCCCAAGGCAAAAGGTAATGGTGGAAATAACGGTAATGGCAAGCACCAAATGTCAGGAAAGATATGTTTGCTGCACTGTTTAAAGCTGGAGTGTCTTTTGCAGAAATTGATGGAAAAACAACTGTGGCATTATGGCAGAAGTATAAAGCTCTGCACTTAGTTGCTCTGTCGTGTCCAGCTCTTTGCAACCCCATGGACTATAGCCCACCAAGCTCCTCTGTCCATGGGGATTCTCCAGGCAAGAATACTGGAGTGGGTTGCCATGCCCTCCTCCAGGGGATCTTCCTAACCCAGGGATCAAACCCAGGTCTCCTGCATTACAGGTGAATTCTTTACTGTCTGAACTACCAGGAAACATAAAGAGAAAGGCTTTCATATCCAAAAGGCTGAAGTAGAAACTAAAGATCTTGGAAACAATAATCCATTTCCCCAGGTTATTTCTCCTCCTGCTTTTTCTGTTATATTCAGATTTGTTGCCCAAATGATGGGAAGGCCAAGCCCTGGAGCTTTCCAAGTCAGATTGGTTACTAAAGACATCTGCCCACATGTGAAAATTCAGACATTTTGGGAAAATGGATCTAAAATAATTGCTAAAGTATTAGTTGATACTGGGGTGGAGGCCAATTTAATTTATGGAAATCCAAAAATCTTTAAGGAGCAGACAGTTATTTCAGGGTTAGAAGGCAAAGAATCTAAAGCTGTACAAACCTCATTATACATGCAAATTGGCTATTTACCTAAAAGAGAACATCAAGTTATGATAGTTCCCATTCCAGAATACATAATTGGAATAGATATTTTAAAGGGGCTCACTTTAAACCTAGATGATGGAAAATGCCAATTAGATGTGCACATGATTAAATTAGTAGCTCCAGTGGTAGTGGGAAAATTGTTGGAGCCTCCAGTGACCCTCCCAGAAACTACTGAAGTGGTCACACAAAAGAAGGACTGTATTCCAGGAAGGGCAAGAAGAAATGACTAATACTATTAAAGAATATGTTGATGCAGGAGTCTTAATTCCGACTTGAATGGAATGAAATAATCCTGTACGGCCTGTAAGGGAATCAGATGGATCTTGAAGGGTGACAGTAGACTATAGAGAACTTAACAAACATACTAGGCTTTTAACTTCAGCCATCCCTGATGTTGTTAACTTTAATTGAATAAGTGCAGAAACATGCTGGTACTTGGTATGCTGTCATAGATTTAGCTAATGCTTTCTTTATTGATCCTGAACAGTGGGAGCAGTTTGTCTTCACGTGGCAGGGGCTGCCCCAAGGATATATTCGTAGCCCTACAATTTATCATGGTATTGCTGCTAAGCGTTTAGATGAGGTGGCTCTACCTACAGGAATGCAGATTACTCATTATATTGATGATAATCTCTTTGAAGGATCTGATGAAGAACAAGTGAGGACTCAGCTGGATGTAATTATCCAGCCCATAAACACGAAAGGATGGGAAATAAATCCTGAAAAAATTCAAGGGCCAAGACAATCAGTAAAATGTTTAGGAATAATTTGGAGCAAAGGGAAATAAGAAATACTCCCTAAAGGCAAGCAGAAAATTTTGGAGCTTGTTCCTCCCTAACCTAAGAAACAGTCCCAAAACTTTATAGGATTATTTGGCTTTTGGAGGCAGCATATTCTTCATCTCAGGCAGATATTACAATCTTTATATAAAGTATTCAGGAAGAAATATAATTTCAAGTGGGGAGAGGCACAGAAGTTGGCTTTTGAAAAAGCTAAAATAGTCATTCAAACTGCTTCGGATTTATGGCCCATTAGAGAAGGCCCTATGAAATTACAGGTGTCTATGGATGAGAATTATGCAAACTGGAGTCTACGGCAAAAACAAGAAGGGGAAAGAATGCTTCTAGGATTTTGGTTACAAAAACTTCCTAACGCCAGCACTCCTTTTGAAAAACAATTCATAGCCTGCTATTGGGCATTAATTGACACAGAGGCTATGACTTTATATCATGAAGTACAATTAAGGCCAAATATTCCTATTATGATTTGGGTTATGAGTACCCCCAAAACTCACTGAATTGGTTATGCTCAAGAGTCTAGTATAAATAAATGAAAATGGTATACTCAAGACCAGGCAAAACCTGGGCCATCTGGCCTTCTGTTATTACATGAATGAGTATTTGACTGTTCTGATGAAGAATCTTCCCAATTACAATATCAAAACCAACAGAAGAATCACCTGTAAAACAGGAAATAGAATATTAACAGCTAACTAAGGAACAAAAGCATCAAGCATGGTTTACACATGGTTTACTAAATATGCGGAGGCAAACTGACATTGGAAAGCTGTGTCTTATAATCCTGCAACTCAAAGAGTAGAGACCACTGAAGGGGAAGGGTAAGTAGTCAATATGCTGAGTTATTTGCAGTTTTCCAAGTGTTGTGGGCAGAGGATTTTAAAGAATGTCATATCTATGCAGATTCATGGCCAGTAATTAACGGTCTTACTACCTGGATGCCTCAGTGGAGAAAACATAACTGGGAACTTGGATCTAAGCAAATATGGGGAAAGGAATTGTGGCAAGATATTTGGGAAATATGTTCACAGACTAATGTTTCAGTTTTTCCTGCAGATGCACATGCACCTGAGGTAACAGAAGAAAGAAAATATAACAGGGAACCTGATCACTTGGCTGAAATCAATAGTGCATCCATTGTCCCTGATTCTGAACTGTAAGGATTAGCATTAAGGGCTCATCAGAAAGCCAGGCATCTCGGTGAAAAGGCTACATAGAGGCGGGGGCAAAATCATGATATTCTTACAACACAAGATGTAATAAAAACGGTAATAGCTCAAGGTCCAATACATCAGCATCTAACCAAGTGCCCCCTTCCTCAAAGATTAACTGGACAATTACAACAAGGAACATTACCTGGCCAGATATGGCAGATTGACTATATTGAACCTCTACCAGTTAGTCAGGAATGCCAGTAGGTATGTACAATAGTAGACCCTTATTCTGGATATCTAGTTGGTTGTGCTTACAAACATGCAAGTCAGCAAATTACGATTAAAACTCTAGAAATTATTACTCCATATTGTGGTACTCCAGTTCAGATTCAAAGTGAAAATGGATCATACTTTAAAGTTAATTAAAACCTATGCCCAGACTAGCAATATAGAATGGATTTATTATATCCTTTATTATCCTCAAGCAGCTGGTTTAATTGAATGGATGAATGGACTTTTAAAACAACACTTATTAAAGTTAGGAATGGGAGAATATAAACAATGGAAAGATAATTTATTTGAAGCCTTGCAACAATTAAATAATAGACCTATTGGACAAAGTGAAACCCCCTTGATGAGAATGGTGAGTCCTCATCTTAGTTTATCTGTTGCCCTCATTTCAAGATGGGATGCAACCTTAGAGTATTAGGAAATGCAACCAGGAACTATGAAATCTTTTAAAGCCATTCCTGAAGCAACTGCATTGGATCTATATTATCTTGAACAGACTCATTTAAATCCCTCAGATACTAAAGTGCTTCCTACAAGAAATGGAATTAACTCCGAAACATCTTGGCTTGATTAAAAACCATTTTAGCCTGGCCATTAAAGGTATACAAGTCTTGGGATGAGTAATAGACAATGATTATCAAGGGGAAATTAAGATTATTTTACAAAATGGTGGGGACCACCTGGTGTTAATTGCTGCTCCAGATCAGATTGCACAATTATTCAGTTTGCCCTACTTACATTTAGAGTTATCTATTGGAATGCCCCCTGCCTTGCAAACCCTCCAGGGAGACAAAGCCTTTGGATCCTCTAATCTAACATGTCCTGGGGCTAAAATATGGTTTAAGTTACCCAATATGAATAAACCAGAACCAGCTGAAGCCAAAGCCCAAGGCCCCAAAATGTAATTGTTGCTATGAATATGGGAATGGAAACACCTAACCATACCCCTTTACAATATTGCTATGCTCAAGAAACTTAAAATATATATAATGTTTATCACACAAACTGGCCTAATAGAACTTTTCCTGAGAATCTTTGTCTCTTGGACATGGGCCGACCCACAGGACGTCTTCCTCTCTTGGACCTGCTTCTATGCAAACTTCCAGAGCCAGTCATACTGTTGGGCCTGTGGAGCTCTACCACTATCCTCCACTCATGGACTGCCTTGGTGGGTGTCACCCTTAAGTGGACCTGACTTTCAAGAAGTATGTCATTTTATTCAAGAAAATAAAAATCAAACCAGAAGTTTAAATGTCCTTAATATACTTGTTAACTTGGTGTAATAATACTGATGGATTAGGACACAATTTGCATTTTGATTATGATCAAGCAAAAAGAGTTGCCTGTGACTATTATATGAGAGAAAGAACCAATGCTAGCCATGCCCATAGGGAAACCAAAGCTACACAATATGGTACCCTACAAATATGCCAAATTTGGGACCAATATAAGTGAGTAACTTCAGAAAAGGGCCCATTGATAAAGGCAGCCCCCATTTTCTGGGAACAAAATAATCATACCAAACTGTATCCTAAATAGTACTAAATCTCTAGCATTCCTGCCAACATCTTGTGTAACATCTTGATTACATTTGTGTAATCAAACAGTAACAGTGAATCACATGAATTCATCAGATTCAGTCATATGGCCAGGAACTGATTGGATAAACAACCTGGGCATATGATTTTAGTCCCAAATGGAACTCATTGGATATGTGGGGTTAATCTTTGACTCTGGTTACCCACAGGATAGACTGGAAGATATACCCTGAGACTGTCATTTGCACGTGGTCAAATTTTAAATGAATTACCACACACCCCAGCCAATTTCCCTATAGCACAGGCAAGATAGACACGATCTGTGTTCCAATGGTATGGGTACTTAGCTGCAATATTTGTGCCATTACTTGGCACCATTGACATAATGCTCACAGTAGAAGCCTTGACTAATTTTACAAAACAACCTTTAATGCACAAAGCCATACTTCAGAATAGAATGGCATTAGATACTGAAAGGTTGTTGCTGAACGATAAGACACAGGATTCTTGGCCTCCGGAGGAGACTAATTCAATCCGGGGCCAGAGACGAGACTGGATCACTCAGAGCTTTTGTGTAATAAAGTTTTATTAAAGTATAAAGGAGATAGAGAAAGCTTCTGATATAGGCATCAGAAGGGGGCAAAAGAATACCCGCCTCCTAGTCTTTAGCAGTAAGTTATATAGTCACTCACAGTCTGTTAATGAAAAGAATGTCTTAGAATTTAGAATGGCACCAGATAATTCATCCCTGGCCATAAAACAATTGACTTGAATCTTGTAGAAGGGCAGATTACCAACAAATAGTTTCCTTTACATAGATTAGGGAAACAATATCTGAGTAAGTAGGTTGGCGGAACCAACTTGAAGATAGAGTCTGGTGTACATTAACATAGCTTAAGACAACATTTCCATAAGAAAAAGAAATGTATTGGTTAACTCAAGGTTTGAGAGTAGTTAGCTTCAGGTGAGACCAGCTGTCATAGCAACACAGCATTTTAAGAGAAACCTCCTTTTAAATTTGTATAGAGAAGGAAAAACATATCACTAGTTTGTTTCCTCCTGCCACTTAAGAGAGATAAAAATGTCTGGCACTTGCAGCCTATTTCCTCTGTTTGGAGACCCCTGGCCTTCCTGCCTGTTACCCTCTCAATACATTAATAGCAGCGCAGTAAACTTGTGTCATAACTCACTCAGAATGTGGTGTATTCATCCCTGGTCATAGTGCTAATATGTCAAATTATCTTCAACATATGAAGGGAGTGATCAATAAGTTAAACAACCCCCATGTATCTATATGGGACTCTTTGCTGACTTGGTTTTCCTCAACTTCACATTGGATAATGCATGCTTTGGTTTTTCTAATCATACTTATAGTCTTGTGAATTGAATGTGATTGTGCTATGCAATGTTTATCAAGTTACGTGCACACTTAAAGTTAATGCTTATGGTTACTATAATACTTGACTCCTTCATGACTTGTAACGTGAGGGTCAAAATGTAGTGCAATGGTTAATATTTTCATGTTACTGTACCATTCATTACCATTTTGATGACACATGCACCTGATGTACTGCGTTCATTGCTTGTACCCAAACAACATGTGTACTTAGACATTACTTGTACTTGAATAACTTATTTACTTAAACATCATGAAGAATGGGAGCATCATGAAAACATCCACCAAGAAAGGGGAAAAACATCAACAGTACATAAAGATCAGGAAGAGTAGGGTTTGGGGAATACTGTTTTTCTCCTTTGATCTAGCCAATCAAGAGGCCAATCAGGTTTTTTTTCATTTCTCTAATGCGCAAACGCTTTGAACTCTTTTGAGAACAAAGAACTTTGTAAGTTATAAAATGGCACACACCCAGACTCACAGCGAGGTCCCCTCCATGCATGGATGCACATAGTGGATGGTGCTCCCCACTGCGACTCTGGTGCGCTGACCACGGCAACTGCCCAACTGCAGCGAGTCCGATGAAGGTGCTTTCCCCTGGGCGGGTGAGATTCATTTGCTAAGTGCTATTGATGAAAGTGAAAGAGGAGAGTGAAAAAGTTGGCTTAAAGCTTAACATTCAGAAAACTAAGATCATGGCATCTGGTCCCATCACTTCATGGCAAATAGATGGGGAGACAGTGGAAACAGTGTCAGACTTCATTTTGGGGGGCTCCAAAATCACTGCAGGTGGTGACTGCAGCCATGAAATTAAAAGAAAGATGCTTATTCCTTGGGAGGAAAGTTATGACCAACCTAGATAGCATATTAAAAAGCAGAGACATTACTTTGCCAACAAAGGTCCATCTGGTCAAGGCTATGGTTTTTCCAGTGGCCATGTATGGATGTGAGAGTTGGACTGTGAAGAAAGCTGAGTGCTGAAAAATTGATGCTTTTGAACTATGGTGTTGGAGAAGACTCTTGAGAGCACCTTGGACTGCAAGGAGATCCAATCAGTTCATCCTAAAGGAGATCAGTCCTGGATGTTCATTGGAAGGTTTCAGCTAAAGCTGAAACTCCAATACTTTGGCCACCTCATGCGAAGTGTTGACTCATTGGAAAAGACTCTGATGCTGGGAAAGATTGAGGGCAGGAGGAGAAGGGGACAACAGAGGATGAGATGGCTGGATAGCATCACCGACTAGATGGGCATGAGTTTGAGTAAACACCGGGAGTTGGTGATCGACAGGGAGGCCTGGCGTGCTGCGATTCATGGGGTCGCAAAGAGTCGGATACGATTGAGCGCCTGAACTGGACTGAACTGAACTGATTGTAAATTCACTTCTTTCCTTTTGCTTTGATCCTTGATTTGTACTAGGCTCAAAACATAATAAATTGGTTTTTGTTACCAACCTGTGGACTACATCTGGAATTCTTTAAAAGAATCACTGAAGCAAAGCAAAACACATTTGATGAAGTGGCTGTGATGGTCAACCACTTTTGAGGCTGAGCTGAGCTCACGGACACTTTGTTAGTTGCTAGCCCCACCTTCTCCTTTACTCCTGATGGTATAGAAAATAAAAAAGAAATAAAAGAAAGGCAACAGATAATGTATTGGATTCCAAAAGCCTTGGACATTTATCGCGGCCTTCCTAAACCTTCCCGGGTGCTCCGTTTCTTTATTGCAGGCAATGGCGGAATCGTAAGCTGGTTACAAAAGTATTATTGCAAAATAAGAAGCGGCCAGTGTACTCTGATTGGCTGCCTTCCAAAGGAGGAACAGATAGGACACTGTTCCCTGAGTGGCCGAAAATGCTGCCGGAAGAAGAAACGAAAATTCCAGAAGCATGAGGAGAATGTTGCATAGTGTGAAATTGCCTCCTTGAAGACTCCAGAAGCCAAATCAAAGATTTTTTTTTTTACAAAAACTTAGAAGTTTGATTATTATTATTATTATTTTTTAATATTCTGTTTATTGTGCTAATTGTAAACTTAGAAAGTGTAAACATAGAAAGTGTTAATGACTCACCTTTAATTCAAATAAAGTGTAATCCCTAGAGGAAGCTACAAGAAGGTCTCAACTGATGTTCCAAAGATTGTCAGATTGTATTCCTCTTTCACAACTTTCACCCCACAGTGACACTGGACCACTTGTTCTTTCTGAAACACTTCCTTTGCCTTCTGTCACCCATCTGAGCTGTGCAGTCTGTCCATCTGTCATAGCATCTCCCCACCAAATCCATCTCTGAAACTTCAGGGCTTCCCTGGGGGTCTTCCCAGGTCCTTCTGAGCACTTTCCAGCTCAGAGACACGGGGAACCTGGCTCCTCCTCAACCTTGCCCTTAGCTTTCCTCTCACTCTTGCCTCTGTTTTGACTGACCTCAGGCCTGGATAAAATCTCTCCTGCAGCTATGTCTCCAAACCCATCTCTCAGGGGCACCTCATATTTTCCCTCCTTCTTAAAAACACAGCTGGTTTCCCCAACAAATATGATCTTTCCTTTTAAAAGGGTTCTGACCTAGGTACTCCATCTATGAGCCTTACTTGATTTTTGCATTCACTACATTTGCATATTTCCATTCTCCACATGTGGTTGCAGGATTTTGTAGGGCACTTCATCATTTCCTCACTTCTGGCCTAGGCATCTTGACACAAAAGCTGCTCTGCAAGTATTTAGTGAGCTGAAGAACATTCCAAGGCCTTGGAAGTATTGCACTGTTAACTATTTAGTGGTCTCTTGAGGTTGACACAGAATGATTCCAGCAAATGGAGTGGCAGGCCCATCACCCCCTACTCATGCCCCTAGTCACTAGCTTCTCAGGAAGAAGGGGCAAACACACAAAGACAAGAGCTTGGACCCCACAATTCAGCATAAAAGAAAAAAAAAAGGACATGATGGGACTTTATGCTGCCCTTCTACAGTACACGGCAAAACCTCTGAAACCACTGATTCAGACTCTGGCACAAGCAATGCAGGACTGTAATTGAGGAGAGCAGAAAACAGGTGAGGTGAGGGACATCCCCGGCAGTCTGGGGCTGGGATTCTGTGCTCCCAACGCAGGGGGCCTGGGTCCACCCCTGGTCAGGGAACTAGATTCCACATGCTGCAACTAGATTCTGCCTGCTGTGATTAAGGTCCAAGGCAGCCAAATTAATGAATTAGCTAATTAAATTTTTTAAATGCCTATGCTCAACCATTTATAAAAAAAAGAAAAGAAAACAAGTGAAGTGAGACTTAATGACATCTCCAGCCTCTACAGATTTCCAGGCCTAATGCATAGGGAACAAGAACCCAAACAGACCAACAATTCTTCTGAGTCGAAGAGAGTGGGGTCAAAGTTCAGAGACTGCAGACATCTTCACTTCTGGACAGAAAACCAGCAACAGGCGTCAGGATCAGGGCTGTGTGGCTGTGTGCTAAGTCGCTTCAGTTGTGTCTGACTCTTTGCCACTCTGTGGACTGTGGAGTTGCTGAAAGCATATGGGAAAACTATGTGCCTTTCATTCAATTCTAATACTGCTCTGAAAAATGGAGTCTGAGATACTAGATGGAATTTTGGTTCAGCATGATGGGATAAAGTGTGATGCTAAGATTCGAGACATTATCTTAAGGAAAGAGATGATCATTTCAGCAAAAAAAAAAAAAAAACCCACAAAAACAAGAATCAGATATAAATCATAATCAGATGTGAAAAACCCACTTGAGATATCAAACATAAAGGCAAATGGATTTAAAATGGAAGCATGGAAACAGATATGCTGTTGTCATTGTTTAGACACTCAGTCGTGTCCAACACTCTTGCAACCCCTATAGAATCATCCAGGCAAGGTTACTGCAGTGGGTTGCCAGGCCCTCCTCTGGGGAATCTCCCTGACCCGGGGATCAAAACCATGCCTCTGCATCTCCTGCATCTCAGGCAGATTCTTCACTGTTGAGACAACAGATAAGCTAGGGAAACATTAATTTAAAGAAAGCATAGGAGGCTGTATTGGTTAATTGACGGGCTTCCTGGTGGCTCAGATAGTAAAGAATCTGCCTGTAATGCAGGAGACCTGGGACCGATTCCTGGTTTGGGAAGATGCCCTGGAGGAGGGCATGGCAACCCACTCCAGTGTTCTTCCCTGGAGAAGCCCCATGGACAGAGGAGCCTGGCAGGCTACAGTCTATGGGGTCACAAAGGGTCAGACACGACTGAGTGACTAAGCACAGCACACAATCAAGTAACTTTTAGAACGGGACCAGATATAGAGAGGGGTATTCACCCTAATGATAAATGTGTAATTCATCAAGAATACATATGATTACTGAATAAGAATGTACTTAGCAAAAGAATTTTAAATTTCTTAAAGAAAACTTATAGGAATAAGTGGAGAAACAGACAAATTAACAATTAAAATAGGAATTTCCCTCGTAATCCAGTGGTTAAGATTCCAAGATTTCAATGCCGGGGGCACAGGTTTGATTCCTGGTTGAGCAAATAAGATCTCTTATACCATATAGAAAATTCAACCGAAGATAGATTAAAGGTTTACACATAAGTCCTGAAACCACGTGTGGGTACGTGACTTCGCATAGGCAGGAATTCAAGAGCGAGTCACAGTGAAGTGAAAGAAGGTCAATCCAGGGAAGAAACACTCTATACAGAGGGTGTTGGCCATCCTGGAAGGCAAGCGCAGCACCAGGGTATGGGGCTGTCAGTGTTTATAGGGGTGGGTCATTTCATAGGCTGATGAGTAGGAGGAGTGTGCCAGCTATTTTGCGGAAAGGGCGGGGATTTCCAGGAACTGGATCAGCACCCACTTTTAGGCCTTTATGGTCAGCCTTGGAACTGTCATGGTGCCTCTGGGTGTGTCACCTAGCTGCCGTGTTACAAAAGGATTTAAAAAAAATATTTACCTCAGTTCTTAGTTGTGGTATGCAGGATATTCATCTCAGCACACTGGCTTACTTGTCCCACTGCATGTAGAGAAGAAAATGGCAACCCACTCCAGTATTCTTGCCTGGAAAATGCCATGGACGGAGAAGACTGGTGGGCCAGGGTCCATGGGGTCGCAAAGAGTTGGACACGACTGAGCGACCTCACTTTCTTTCTTTCCTGTGGAATTCTAGTTCCCAGGCCAGGGACTGAACCCACATCCCCTGCGCTGCAAGGCAGATTCTGAACAACTGGACCACCAGGAAGTCCCCGTCATTCTTTTAGAGGTTGTGCCCGCCCACTTCCGGTCTCATCTGCACCGGATAGTTGGCCTTTGACAGCGCTATGGGAGCTCTCGCCTTACAGGAGAATGCCCTGGCGAAGTTCTCAGGACGCTGTGCTGGCTGCAGGCGGCAGGCAGGACCCTGTGAAGAGAGGCTGATTTTGCTCCAAGTCACACCACTGCCACTTAGCAGGCTGCGGCCTTGGACACACCTTTTTGTTGGATTTGCAGCCAATTTTAATTGACTTTTTAAGTCAGTTTTGCCTGTGGCCTCAGACATGGCTTTCTTGTCCTCAGGACCATCTTGTATAAAACTTGGGTCATACCTACCTGGCGGGTTTGTTTAGGGGAACTCAAAGAGATAACATGAATACAAGTGGCCAGCTACTGAGCAAGGCTCATTGCAAAATATAAGTGTGGGACAAGTTCAAAGAAAAAACTACTAAAAGTGTCAGTGGGGGAGCACAGCATTAGACCCAGCCCTAGTCCCCTTCTTAGGACAGGTGTGACGAGGGTGTGACCCGAGTGACCATCAGAAGCCATGGCACCCACCCCATCCACAGGAGAAGGAAACTGGGAACACCGGCCTCTGCCCATTAACACCCAGGACTCTGTGCTGAGAACACCTGTGTTTGTGGAGTCGTAGATGTGAAGGGCTTTGCACTTCAAAACCTTATCTATAAGACTGGAACACCCCTTCTTGCCTGAAGAACTGAGGTGCTTTGCCGGAAAGACACTGCCTCAATTTCCTACTCACAGGTTAAAGGTTTGGGGACACAGCATTTATCTTCCCTTTAAAGAATGAAACCCTAAGTTACCTCTCAGCCCAGGCATGAAGTAACCACGATCCACATGGCCTTGTTTGGCTTTTAACCTGTGAAAACTAAAGATTCATTTAGACTTTACCTAAAATTAACCCTTCCCTCTATCTTATATTAACCCATCTCTGGTTTCTGGGGAGCCACCCCATGGTTTCTTGGGTATGTGACCTCCTCCTGAAGGAACAGGACCCTTCCCTGATGAACAGAGATGCCCCTGGGTGTTATCTCCAGGATTAACATAGCTGCAAAGGAGTCATCTTTAGACCTTGCCTAGGAAAAATAAGTCGCTGCAATTGCAGAATTCCTGACAAGGGCCGTGTCCCACTGGTGAGGAACCATGGCGAGAAACTCCCTTGAAACTCTCCATGGAACCCTGAGCAGTCTTTTGGAAACTCCCTTCTATGAAAAGTCATGCCTGGTCTTGCACATAAAACTGCATCATCAGGTTTCTAAAAAGAAAAAAAAACAAAACTCTGTGTGCTGCAACCATAGATCTTTCAAACACACAAATTTTTATTTTATTTCTTTATTTAGGCTGCACCAGCTCATAGTTGTGGCATGTGGGATCTAGTTCCCTGACCTGCTATACTTGGGAGTACAGAGTCTTACCCACTGGACCATCAAGGAAGTCCTGTAAAAAACAGGATTTTTTAAAATCACTTTTTAAAAAAAACTTTGAATTGGAATATAGCTGACTAATAATGTTGTGATAGTTTCAGGTGGATAGCAAAGAAACTCAGCCATGCATATGCATGTATCCATTCTCCTCCAAACACCCTTCCCATCCAACTTTTCCTGCAAGGTCCATAAATAAACAAACAGATACATACATATATATATATATATAATGTACAGATAATTATATATTTATAAGTAGATGATGTCTACCTTTCTCAAATATCATTTCGAGCTAAAGGAGAAAGGAATCATGATCAAGACAACTTATTTTCCATCAAAAAAAAATCCTATCCTTCGGTGCCAGCCAGGGACTCTGTCTGTTCGAGGCAGCCTCCATGGCTTTGCCGAGCCTCAGATGTGAGACGCTGAGCCACAGTGGGGGATCTGAACAGGACTGAAGCTCTGCAGGCTTCTTCAGGACGGAGTCCCCCCTGGGTACCCACTTCTCTAAAGGGCTTGGAGTTCTACTCAAAGATGCGTGGCAAGCTCCATCCTGAGCTTCAGCATTTCTGAAAAGCCAGGTCAGTGTCTCTCCAACACTGAGATGAATGAATGTTACTAAGTGAGGGATGTTACTTAGTGATGGAGGTCCCTCTTAACCCAGTGAAGGGGTCCCCACTGCTGCGCCTTTAAGATACTCGGCTGGGGAGATGGGTTCAGTGGCGGTATCATCCTCCCACTCTGTCTCTGATGAAAGGAAACGGAGCACCCATTTGCCCATCACGTGTCCCACTGAGATTCTATGAGACTGGCCTGTGATTGTGTTGCAGTGATTTAAGAAAAGTTTTCTTCCCTCTTTCTTTTTTCCCTTTTGTGTCTTTCTCCACTTTAACTGTTCCTAACCTACAGTCTGCACTGATAACCAAGTTTCTTCTTATCAGAAGACTAACCGATTATGCAAACTACATCCAGCACCTATAGCCCTCCATTTCTGTGGGAGCCACATTCTGCATCTGTTATCCCTTAACGTAGTCTAGCCACATCCTAATACTTAACTTCATTGCATCATTAACCTCACCTTGTAGTTTGTTACCTCTCTTTGCTCTGTGTTACCTCA
Organism: Muntiacus reevesi; assembly: GCF_963930625.1. NCBI lineage: Eukaryota > Metazoa > Chordata > Mammalia > Artiodactyla > Cervidae > Muntiacus > Muntiacus reevesi. The sequence goes on along the minus strand of NC_089258.1, from coordinate 49,218,987 downwards.
TGTTGATGCTTAACTTTATGGTACACTCTCTTTGGAAGCCACCCCGTAGTGGTTTGCTTTCCCCCTTTTGTATTACAGGAAGAAAGTCGCCAGGAAATCCCCAAAGGACAATAGACCCAACCACCGGGACCAACTGCCAGACCCAAATACCTAGCTACGCCACACTGGCCTATTGACTGTTTCCAAACAGTGCAAAAAAGGAGGATTCACGATCCCTACACCTTTTGTGGTGTATCTCCAACCCCTGACTGTGCGCCTCAGCTGTATGATCCCCTGGATTCCCAATAGAGGGGAGACAGTCTCCTTGAGGCAAGAGCCTACTGTGTTCTCCTTTCTGCCAACTTAAGGGTTAAAGCCATCTTTCCGTTTGCTCCAAACTCTGTCTCCACAAGTTTTATTCAGCTCCAATAGGCAGAGAAAACCAAGTTTTTGGCAGCGACTGTTGCTGCCATCCCATAATGGGCTAGCTGGTGTGGGGAGCGGGTCGGGACCACTGGGTCTCTTCCTTCAGTGGCCTATGGGTCAGAAAGAGCATGGCTGTCTCTGCGGATACTGGAGTCAGCAAGTCTTGTCCAGGGAAGAAACTGACTCTGAATGAGTTAGTCCCCAGTTTACCCTGAAACTGCCTCTCAGGGCAACAGTGGGCAGATTCAAAGCCCCGGAGGGGTGGGGGTGGGGCTGGGGAGCGGGTAAGCCAAGGTTGAGCAAGAAGTCTGTGCCCCTGCCAGGGGAGACAGGCCCCTGGGCCTTGCCACACCCTTGCCCACCAGCTGAACTGACTGTCAGGGAGAAGCATCTGGTCAAAAGGGCAGCAGGAAAGCTTTTTCTGGGGTTTTCCATAGCCTCATTAGCATAAGAGTGACTGATCCTGCTCTGTGCTATAAAGGCCACTCCCAGGACACACAGAAAGAGGCTCAGTTAACCAGTTCATAAGAACCAAATCCACAGCCAGCAAGGAATTCCTCCCGGAACCTGGGACCTTTATAAAGCAGCAAGCGCAGCCTCTGCTCCAGCGTCAGCCCCAGAGCTCCGGCCGCCAGCATGAGGCTCCATCACCTGCTGCTTGCGCTCCTCTTCCTGGTCCTGTCTGCTGGGTCAGGTGAGCTCCTGGGAGCCCTGGGGGGAGCCACGGGCTCTCTCTCCTGTTTCTACCTTCTTCTGTCCTGCTACCCTCATCTACACGTGGTCAGACTAAACCCACCATCTGTGATGCTTCTGAGAAGCCAGCGCTGAGTCCTTAGTAGCGGGAGGGGTCTGAGAACCGCCCTGCAAAGTTCCTGGCTGTTTCTAAGCCACTCTAGCGAGTCAAAGCTTCTGAGCCCGTCTCTTCATTGGTTTGATGAGGAGGAAACAGAAGATGCCTCTGTTAAGTGACTCTCCTTTTTTCTTTTTCATAAAAGCAAGAAATCTGATTTTGTCCCATGACAGAAGCGCAGAATGTCGCTTTATAAATCTTTCTACTTGAAGGGTGGTGGTTCTGGGCAACCAGAGAAGTCCAGAGGAGAGTCAGGCCGAGCCTGGGCTTCGGGAGCTGCTCTTGGGATGCTCGGTGCTGATTCTCCTCAGCAGGAAGGTCCTCCAGGAAACGTCACTGACGATGCGACCCTCGCTCCTCAGCTGGGAGGCAGTACATCCAAGGCAATGTGCAGGATAAGATGTCTAATTTTCATCTTACCCTTGATGTTTCCAGAATAGAATGAAAATATGTAGGAAGAAAGGAAGGAGGGAGGGAGGGAGAGAGAGGATGCAGAGACTGGGATCTGATAACTGATTAGATGTCAAAATGAAGTTGAAAAGCCCTGGTGTGATCAGTGTTGTTTATGACTGTAACCCAACTCTTAGCACAGTGGCAGGGAAGAGGCCAGGGGTGTAAGGATGACGGCCTCGCAGTTCCCAAGACCCAAGTTCAAACCCTGGGGAGTGGGGTAACTAGAGAGGGACCAGAGGTGACTTGTGATCAAGAAGAAAAAGGCGTCTGAGGAACACAGAAAAGGAGCTGGTCAGGAGGAATCCAGAAAAGGAAAAGGAGAGCGTATGAGGAAAGAGGGAAGGCCACTGGTTGGGAGGAAGCCACAAAGAGATGAGGAGAGCCTGTGAGGAAAGCAGGAAGGCCATTGGTCTGGACGAAACCAGAAAGGGAAGAGGAGATCGTGTGAGGAAAGTGGGAAGGCCGTTGGTCGGGAGGAAACCACAGAGGGATGAGGAGAGCATATGAGGAAAGCTGTAAGGTCGCTGGTCGGGAGGAAACCACAAAGCGATGAGGAGAGCCTGTGAGGAAAGCGGGAAGGACGTTGGTCGAGAGGAAACAACAAAGGGATGAGGAGAGCATATGAGGAAAGCTGGAAGGCCACAGGTCAGGAGGAAACCACAAAGGCAGGAGGAGAGGGGCTGACTCGCCCCAGCCCTGAGAGCTCTGAATAAGTAGAGAAAATGATACAAAACTTTTTTTCCCAAACCATTGTTACTGTCAGTTGGAAGTTACCTTTGAGAGTAAGTTCTCTTAAAAAGCTTCTTACACTGTCAGCAGCATCTTTTCCTCCTATCTCAACTCCACTACTTGACTGACTCCTTGAGTTTGAAAACTAAACAGTGAAAATAGACGGCCGCGGGCCTCTTCTGACTCCTGGCCAGAAGGTGGATGTAGCAGAGCTTCCGGGTCTTTGCCCTCGTGGTGGAGCTGACCCCCCACAAACCGTGCTCCTCACGCTCCCGTCCCTCAGCCTCTGCTTCTGGAAACGTGAGGGTCCACCGGAGCCCGGGCAGGGTCAGCGTCTGTCTGGAAACTGGTCCACGGTGTCCTGAACTCACATCCTGTTGTCACGAGGCCATGTTCGCATCTCAGCACAGAAAGCCCCAGGGCCTCGCTAGAGGGTACACAGCTGCCCTTCTCGAGATGCCGCTTTTCCTGCTGACACGTTTTTTCCCTCTCATTCTCTTTTTAGGATTTACTCAAGGAGTAAAAAATCCTCAAAGCTGCCGTAAGAATAAAGGTGTCTGTGTGCCTATCCGGTGCCCTGGAAACATGAGACAGATTGGCACCTGTCTCGGGGCCCCAGTAAAATGCTGCAGAAAGAAGTAAAAGAAGACTAAGACATGACCAGGACAAATGCGGAGTCAGAAACTGCACCCTTCAACAGAGCATCTAAACTGAAACCCGAATAAATTTTGTTCAAAATTACAGAATTGCCCACTGGTCACTGAGGTTGTTGGGTGGTGTCTGAACCCAGGCGAATTCCGAAATCCTTGAGGATGCTCTCAGAGCTCCTTACAGGAACCATGGGGGGATCGTGGTGGGTGCTCTGATCCTCCAGTTCCTTGGGGACCTGACCTTCCCCAGCACCTCTGTCTGCTGTCTTTCCTGCTTCCCGACCTTGGGCACCCTGACCTGCCCCTCGTCTCCCCTCAAACATGCACCACAGGGGTCCAGAATCACCAGAACACCAGGCCGGTAGGAACCCCCGACCCCTGCTCAGGAGGAAACCCCCTCCTTTGTCCCCCTGCAGCCCTCACTTCCATTTGGTTTATGCTTCTTACCCCTGCCTTGTGCACACGTGGATACACTTCCGGTTCCCTTTTGGGCAGTAAGGTCTCTGTAGGAACGGACTTGTCCTATTCCTGGATGTGCCAGGCATTGAGCTGAGACATAGCTTCACCAACTGTCATCAGTTGAATGACACAGTTGACATGAACAAAGCATGTCTCTCTGTGTGGACATGATACGATGCAAATAAATGCGATGGAAAAACCAGTCCTGTGGAAGCACAATTCAGTGAAGACAAAACAGAATGGAACTCAGAGCCCGCCAGGGCAGGGTGAGCACGCGGACCTCAGCCTGCCTGCAGTTTCTTCAGAGGGTTTGCCAGTTAAAGCAAGAGCCTGGCTGGTGCAGGTGGTGTGTGTGAGCAGCTCTCTGATCTTCACACTAACTCTTCCTTCAGTGCAAGCTGAGGTCACCAAGGGGATGGTGTTAGGACACAGGGCCTTTGGGAGGCGATTTGGTCATAAGGGTGAGACCCTCCTGGGTGGAATGAGGGCCTTTATGAAAGAGACCCCAGAGAGATTGCTCACCCTTGTGCCCTCTGAGGACACAGGGAGAACACCGCCGTCCACCAGCCACCTGCTCTGTTTTGATCCTGGAGCTCCCAGCCTCCAAATCTGAGAAGTAAAGTTCTGCTGTTAACAAGCCACCTATTACACTACCACATGTAAAACAGATAGCCAGCGGGAATTAGCTTTATGACTCAGGGAACTCTGACAGGGGCTCTGGGGCCAGCTGCAAGGGTGGGATGGAAAAGAAGATGGAACGAATTTTTGGGAGGGGGGGGGACATGGGTGAACTTGTGGATGATTCTTATTGATGTATGACAGAAAACCTCGAAATTCTGTAAGGCAATCATCTCTCAATTAAAAAATAAATTGCAAAAAAAGAGCCACCTAGCCTTTGGTGTTTCTGTTTTAATAGCCTGAAAGGGCAGACACATGACAAGTGAGAATTCCAGCACAGGTGGAATTATGGTACCTAATCATTGGGGCTTAAGATAGGGAATGATGTGGATTAACTGACTGTGTCCAGTGCCATCTCCTTACAAGGAGCCTTCAATGTGGACGAGGGATGAAGCTCAGTGTCAGACACGTAGGCTGAGACACTAAACCAGCCCTGGCTCCCACTGACATGGAGGGGGGCCATAAGCCAAGGAGGGCAGGCAGCTTCTAAGCATGAAAAGGATGGAACCCTCCAGAAGGAACAGCATCTTGCTGACACCGTGATTTGAAGCCAGCGAGACCCATTTGGGACTTTGGATCCTCAGAACCACAATAACAAGTATGTGTTCTTTTAAGCCACTTAGCAGGTGGCAATTTGCTAAGCTGCAACAGGAAATCAATACAGTAATGGCTTAAAATCATGCCTTGAACCTAAAATTAGGGGCTCAAAAGAGACAAACCTGTGTGTGTTTAATGGAGGAAAAAAATGATAACGACTGTAAACATTTTGTTCAGCTTTATATTTCTTTTTTCACAGAAATGCCCATGGTGCATCTGCCAACTCTTTTGCATCTCAAATGTTGTATTTGGGACTCAGTCTTACACCTTATAATCTTATATCCCTTTTATCCTTTATTTTTAAAATTTTATCATGAACAGTTTATCTGATATTGAGTAGGCTTGGTAGTACTGTTTATTAAACTTTTATCATATTCTTTATTGGGATTTCAATTTTTAAATTTTGCTTAACTTTTAAAGTTTTTTTCTAAATGTATCTGCTGATGTTTTATTGCCATAACTTTCCTGAGTGTCTTGCACTCTTGCGTGGGAGGAATGCTCTTCTCATTTCAGCACCAAGAAGAGGATGACTTTTCCATGTGACTCATGAACGAAACAGGTTCCTGCTCTGGTCCAAAGCCATCCTTTCCATCTGAGTCCTGGATCTCATATCTCTTGCTTACTTGTGGGTGAGGCCCAAATCAGCTCCACCTCTTGACTTCATCTACTCAATCCAAGGCGAATGCAGTGGACCCCACTCCAGTACTCTTGCCTGGAAAATCCCATGGATGGAGGAGCCTGGTAGGCGGTAGTCTGTGGGTTCGCTGGGAGTCGGACACCACTGAGCGGCTTCACCTTTACTTTTCACTTTCATGCACAGGAGAAGGACATGGCAACCCACTCCAGTGTTCTTGCCTGGGGAATCCAAGGGATGGGGGAGCCTGGTGGGCTGCCATCTCTGGGTCGCACAGAGTCAGACACGACTGAAGCGACTTAGCAGTAGTAGCACTGCATCTATATAAACTAACAGCAGGAAAAAAGAAAAAAAAACTAACAGCAGAGATTGACCCAGCAGTCCAGTGGTTAAAGACTTCATGCTGCCAATGCAGGGGGCTGGATTCCATCCCTGGTTGTGGAACGAAGATTCCACATGCTAAAGAAGAGGCCAAAAGTTCCAAAACAGACAAACAAAAAACACCCACCAAAGCCAGTTGTCAAAAAAAAACCCTAAAACAAGGAAACAGTTCTTCGTTGAGATGATAGCAATCATCACCTTGGTTTCCTTTGCACTTAGTTTTTCAGCAAAACTCTTCAGAAGGAGTGTCTGCAGCCCCCACTTCCTCTCATCACTCTCAAGGCGGTTGGTACCATCAACTCTGGCTGGTCCCACCCCTCTCCCCCAGGATGACTCCTGCCAGCAGGGATCATGAGGCATCCTGTGTGACCTCACTCAGCCCTTCCTCTGCCCTTTGTTGACCTGGCCCTCATTGTGTGGCAATGGAGAGGGGCTCTGGGGTGTCTCTGCCTGAGTGGACGCGCCGCAGTCCACCTGAGAAGGGTGGAAGAGCCAACTGCAAGGTATTCATGAGAGAGAGAGAGACATCTGTGTTTGAAGAAGTGGTGGGAATAGATGCCTAACATTTAGGGAGTCAGTGTAAAGGATCGCTTTCCGTATAAGAGTACAAGAGAGAAATGTGACCCAATGCTTTCAGTTTATCCTTTCTTTACTATTATTATAAAAGTACTGTTGCTGGGGCCAACGAAGTAAAACCCTCACAGCTATTCTGTAGGATTAGGTAAGACTTACTGAAACAGCTTACTGCAAACACTCATTCTATTTTTAGGTTGATGTCACTAAACTAAAATAGATCTCTACATAGTGAAAGATTCAAATCTGATCAAAAAATTAAAGGTGAAAACATTTTACTGCTAAGTTGCCTTATGACAGAAGGAAAAATCTCAGAACATACAGTTCATGTAAGATGGAAGAGCGGTGGGTGAGTGAAGGCTAGAGACCATGACGTATAATGACAAGCTTTGACCTGTTATGTTGGGATTGTGTGAGTGGGTGCTTGTGCTCAGGAACACTTTGGGATAAAGCAACTTAACGGGCTCTCTCCAGACCCTCAAAACCCTAAGGATTATGCCCGAGCCTTCCTTCCTTTTCTCCTTCCCTCCTTCCCTCCCTGATTCCCTCCATTCATCCGTTTATTAATTCACCTATAGGTTGACTTTTCCATACTAGGACCTGTTCATACTAGGGCCTCTTTACTGAGACACCAAAACTTTTAATGTCTTCTCCCAAAGGTATTCCTCACAGCACTATTTACGGGATAAATTTTTTTAGCCCTGTTTTACAGCTGGATTTAGAAATAAGGTAATATCTTCAAAGCCATGCAGGCTGTGTGTAGGGAAGACTTTAACTCAAGCCCAAGTGGGTTTGATTCCAAAGACCATGTTTTTATTAAATATCCAACAATCCCAAAAAACAAATTTACTTACTGAATTATATAAACAACACGTTTATAGATTTGTTTATGTGTTTATATATATATAAATTTATATATTTGTTTCCCTTTAAACAACAAATACTTTAGCTTGAGTGTGACCTCTGCATCACTTGGGACATACATATCCTACCAGATTGTTTGTTGATCACCTGAAATCCTAGCTAAACTGGGTGTCCTGCATTTTCCTTGCAGCCCTCCTCAGGTGACAGCATGCTCCAAACTGTGCTGTGGTGACAGCGCCTCCAGATCTTAGCATCTTAAAAGAGCCAATGTTGATTCTTGCTCAAACCACTCAAACCCCTGAGGGCCCAGGTGCTCTGATCAGACCCCACTCCCGAGGAGCAGCCACCACCTTGGGCGCTGTTGGTCCTGTGTCAAGGAAGGAGCTCTCAGGACTCTCATGCTGGCGATTAAGGGCCCCAGCCCTGAAGGGAAACATCAGACACCTTCCTGACTCACGAATTTGGTGGTTTTCAGACTGCAGTAAAGAATAAGCTATGTTTGACCTGAAATGCCGCACTCCATCACAGGCCAAGGACACAGGACACAGTCTCTGGAATGCAGCCCACTTTCCTTCACTTCCCATACTACTTAAAAGCTAATTCCATTTCGGGCGTATCTCTGCAGGCTCAGGGCATGACCCAGCCCCAGTCTACACCTAGATTCTGAATACACCAGCCTTGGAGTGGACTGATGAGGCTCAGGCTCTCTCAGGACTTTAGGAAGAAGCAAAAACTTAGAAGACACAGTGGGCACAGGTGAGCTCCCAGCTACATGCCCCAGGACTGCATCCAGGAGTGGGCAGGTCTTTCCCGTCTCAGACAGCCAGATATAAGCCAGCCCTACATGAGCACCCAGAGCTCAGAGGCATCAGAACAGGCCTGTGCTCACATCAGGCTCTGAGTCTCCCTGGGGTTTGTAATTAACTCCTGGGGGGAATGGGCGTGGTCTGATTTGTAAGGGACCTTGGCATGAAGCTTAAGGAAATACGTCATATTGTCATCACTGCAATATTACAGGAATTGCAGCTGCTGAATGCTTCTCCCTATGGCTGCGGACCTGGAGCCTTTATAAAGTGAGTGAGCATACCGTCCTGTCCAGTCTCAGCTGGGAAGCCAGCCAGCGGTGAGGCTCTACTAACTTCTCTGCGTTGCTCTTCATGTTCTTGCTGTCTGTTCCAGGTAAGAAGTGCTGGAAAATGACAGGGCTGAATGGATTGAGAATTTGTCATTCAGAGTCAGCCCTCTCCTTTCATTTGGGAATTTTAGATAAAGGAGATTTATTGCTTGGAAACTAGACATTACCAGTTTTTCTTTTTTTTTTTTTTCTTGACAAAGACCATCAAGAAGCTCAAAGTAGGGTCTCCATCCGTTCTGATTCACTCTTAAGAGACAAATCAGCTCACAAACCATCCCTCCTTGGGAGGACTGTTATACCTGTTCATGAGACAGGAAGAAAGTGATGTAAATCTTTAATACCAACAGGAAAAATGAACTTAATCTGAGGACAGAAGCACAGGTTCCCTTTTATTAGCTTAGCGGTTGGAGGTACAGTCTTTCGGTCTCTTAAGGACTTGGGGGACCATCGTGGCCCCTTCTTCCCAGGTGTCAGTTTTCAAGGGGGCTACTACTATCATGCAACTTTCTCACCTGGGCCGAACCCACAGAATCATTGTTAGTAGGTAGCCCCACCATCTTCTTACTCCAGATGGTAAAGAAAGAAGAAAAAGACATAAAAGAACAAAAAATGGCAACAGATAACTTATTAGCGAGATTTCAAAAGCCTTGGACTTGCACCTCGGCCTTCCTAAAACCTTCTGTGTGCTCCGTTTCTTCACCGCAGGCAATGGCGGAATCATAAGCGGGTTACAAAGGTTTGACTGCAAAAGAAGAAGCGGCCAGTGTGCTCTGATCGCCTGCCTTCCAAGGGAGGAACAGATAGGCCGCTGTTCCCTGAGTGGCCGAAAATCCTGCCGGAAGAAGAAATGAAAAGTCCATAAACACGAGGAGAATGTTACATAGTGTGAAAATGCCTCCTTGAAGAATCCAGAAGCCAAATCAAATTAAAGACTTTTAACAAAAAATTAGAAGCTTGATTATTATCATGATTATGTTTTAACATTCTGTTTATTGTGCTGCTTGTTACCAAATAGGCAACTTAGAAAGTGTTAATGACTCACCTTTAATTCAAATAAAGTATAATCCCTAGAGGAAGCCACAAGTGGCTCTCAACTGATGTCCCAAAGATTGTCAGAATTTATTCCTCTTTCACAGCTTTCACCCCACAGTGACACTGGACCACTTGTTCTTTCTGAAACACTTCCTTTGCCTTCTGTCACCTGTCTGAGCTGTGCAGTCTGTCCATCTGTCATAGCATCTCCCCACCAAATCCATCTCTGAAACTTCAGGGCATCCCTGAGGGTCATCCCAGGTCCTTCTGAGCACTTTCCAGCTCAGAGTCACGGGGACCCTGTCTTCTCCCCGACCTTGCCTTCAGCTTTCCTCTCACTCTTGCCTCTGCTCTGACTGACCTCAGGCCTGGATAAAATCTCTCCTGCAGCTATGTCTCCAAACCCATCTCTCAGGGGTACCTCAAATTCTACCTCCTTCTTAAAAACACACATTTGTTTCCCCAACAAATATGATCTTTCCTTTTAAAAGGGTTCTGATCTGAGTGCTCCATCTCTGAGTCCTGCTTGATTTTTACATTCACTACATTTGCATATTTCCAATCTCCATATTTGGTTGCAGGATGTTGAAGGGCACTTCATCAGTTAATCACTCCTGGCCCAATTGTTTTGACACAAAAGCTGCTCAACAAGTGTTTTGTGACCCCATGGACTGGGGCCCACAAATTTGCCATAGATTCTTCAGGCAAAAATACTGGAGTGGGTTGCATGTCCTTCCTTATGAGAGCTGAAGTACATTCCAAAGCACTGGAACTATTTAGTGGTCTCTGGAGGTTGATACAAAATGATTCCAGAAAATGTGGTGGCAGGCCCATCACCCCCAACAAGAGCCCCCAGTCAAGGAACTGAGTTCTCAGGAAGAAAGGGCAAAAACTCAAAGACAAGAGCTTGGACCCCACAATTCAGCATAAAAAAAAAAAAAAAAAAAAAAAAGAGGAAGTGATGGGACTGTGTGCTGCCCTTCTCCAGTACACAACTAAGGAACCAGGCAAAACCTGTGAAACCACTGATTCAGATTCTGGCACAAGCAATGCAGGACCGCAATTGAGGAGAGCAGAAAACAGGTGAGGTGAGGGACTTCCCAGGCGGTCTGGGGCTGGGATTCTGTGCTCCCAACATAGGGGGCCTGGGTCCACCCCTGGTCAGGGAACTAGATCCCACATGCTTCAACTAGATTCTGCCTGCCGTGATTAAGGTCCAGGGCACCCAAATTAATAAATCAGCAAATTAAATTTTAAAAATATCTGTGCTCAACCATTTAAGAAAAAGAAAAGCAAACAAGTGAAGTGAGACTTATGGCATCTCCAGCCTCTACAGATTTCCAGGCCTAAAGCATAGGGAACAAGAACCCAAACAGGCCAACAATTCTCCTGAGTTGAAGAGATTGGAGTCAAAGTTCAGAGAGTGCAGACATCTTCACTTCTGGACAGAAAACCAGCAACGGGTGTCAGGATCAGGGCTGTGGGGCTGTGTGCCTGTGTGGTAAATTGCTTCAGTTGTGTCTGACTCTTTGCCCTCTGTGGACTGTGGAGTTGCTGAAATCATAGAGAACAACTGCTTTTCATTCAATTCCTAAACACTCTAAAAAAATGAAGTCTATGATACTAGGTGGAATTTTGTTTCAGCCTTATGGGATAAACTCTGATGCTAAGATTCTAGACACTATCTTAAGGAAACAAATGATCAATTCAGTTAAAAAAAAAAACAAGAAAAGCAAGAATCAGATATTTATTATTTATTTAAAAACCCACTTGAGATATCAAATATAAAGGCAAATGGATTAAAAATGAAAGAATGGAACAGATATGCTGCTGCTGCTGTTTAGATGCTCAGTTGTGTACAACTCTCTTGTGACCCCTATGGAATCATCCAGGCAAGACAGCTGGAGTGGGTTGCCAAGCCCTCCTCCAGGGAATCTCCCCCACCCAGGGATCAAAACCATGACTCTGCATCTCCTGCATCTCAGGCAGATTCTTCACTGTTGGGACAACAGATATGCTGTGGAAACATTAATTTAAAGAAAACACAGGAGGCTCTATTGGTTAACTGACAGGCTTCCTGGTGACTCAGATGGTAAAGAAGGTGCCTGCCATGTGGAAGACCTGGGTTCGATTCCTGGTTTGGGAAGATGCCCTGGAGGAGGGCATGGCAACCCACTCCAGTGTTCTTCCCTGGAGAAGCCCCATGGACAGAGGAGCCTGGCAGACTACAGTCTATGGGGTCACAAAGGGTCAGACACGACTGAGTGACTAAGCATGGGACACAATCAAGTAACTTCTAGGACAAGGACCAGATATAGAGAGGGGTACTTATCCTAATGATAAATGCTTAATTCATCAAGAATACATATGATTACTGAATCAGAAAGTACTTAACAAAGGAAGTTTAAAATTCTTAAAGAAAATGTATAGGAATAAGCAGAGAAGCAGACAAATTAGCAATTACAACTGGAATTTCCCTGGCAATCCAGTGGTTATGTTCCCTAGCTTTCAATGCATGGGGCACAAGTTCCATCCCTGGTTGATGTCTTATATCATATACAAAATTCAATGCAAGACAGATTCAGTTCAGTTCAGTCAGTTGCTCAATTGTGTCCAACTCTTTGCCACACCATGAATCACAGCATAAAAGGCATCCCTGTCCATCACCAACTTCCAGAGTCTACCCAAAACCATGCCCATCGAGTCAGTAATGCCATCCAACCATCTCATCCTCTGTTGTCCACTTCTTCTCCTGCCCCCAATCCCCGTCAGCATCAGGGTCTTTCCCAATGTGTCAACTCTTTGCATGAGGTGCCAAAGTATTGGAGTTTCAGCTTCAAGATCAGTTCTTCCAATGAACACCCAGGACTGATCTCCTTTAGGATGGACTGGTTGGATCTCCTAGCCGTCCAAGGAACTCTCAAGAGTCTTCTCCAACAGCAAGATAGATGAAAGGTTTACAAAAATCACACAACTCCTAAAAGAAAGCATAGGAGAAAAATCTTTGGCAAATGTCTCCACAAGGATGGTTTTGAGCTTGACACCAAAAGCACAAGCCACAAAAACAAAGCTAGACGGGAGGATCCATCAAACTGAAAAGCTTCTACACTGCAAAGGAAACGATGAACAACCTGAAAAGACAGTGTTCTTTTAATGCTCAGGGATCTCTGAGGCTGGAGGAGACAGCAGCAGTGCTGCGGGCAAGAGAGTGGGGTGAGAGAGGATGGTCACATCCCAGGTCATGTCCGAGTCCCTGAGATGGCCACCAGGTGTGGGTATGTGACTTCACATAGGCAGGAATTCAAGAGCGAGTCACGGTGAAGTGAAAGAAGGTCAATCCAGGGAGGAAACACTCTACACAGAGCCTTGGCCATCCTGGAAGGCAAGCCCAGCACCAGGGTATGGGGCTGTCAGTGTTTATAGGGGTGGGCCATTTCATAGGCCTATGAGTGGAAGCAGTGTGCCAGCTATTTTCAGGAAAGAGTGGGGATTTCCAGAAACTGGGTCAGCACCCACTTTTTGACCTTTATGATCAGCCTTGGAACTGTCATGGTACCTCTGGGTGTGTCACCTAGTTGCCGGGTTTCAAAGGCATTTAAAAATATATATTTACTTCAGGTCTCAGTTGTGGTATGCAGTATATTCATCTCAGCACACTGGCTTTGATGGCCCACGGCAAGTGAAGGAAATGGTGACCCACTCCAGTATTCTTGCCTGGAAAATGCCATGGATGGAGAAGACTGGTGGGCCAAGATCCACGGGGTCGCAAACAGTCGGACACGACTGAGCGACCTCACTCTCTTTCTTTCATGTGGAATCCTAGTTCCCAGGTCAGGGACTGAACCCACACCCCCTGCGTTGCAAGGCAGATTCTGAACTACTGGACCACCAGGAAGTCCCCGTCATTCTTTTAGAGGTTGTGCCCGCCCACTTCCGGTCTCATCTGCACCGGATAGCCGGCCTTGGACAGCGCCATGGGAGCTCTCGCCTTACAGGAGAATGTCCTGGTGAAGTTCTCAGGACGCTGTGCTGGCTGCAGGCGGCAGGCAGGACCCTGTGAAGAGAGGCTGATTTTGCTCCAAGTCACACCACTGCCACTTAGCAGGCTGAGGCCTTGGACACACCTTTTTATTGGATTTGCAGCCAATTTTAATTGACTTTTTAAGTCAGTTTTGCCTGTGGCCTCAGACATGGCTTTCTAGTCCTCAGGACCATCTTGTATAAAATTTGGGTCATACCTACCTGGCGGGTTTGTTTAGGGGAACTCAAAGAGATAACATGAATACAAGTGGCCAGCTACTGAGCAAGGCTCATTGCAAAATATGATTGTGGGACAAGTTCAAAGAAAAAACTGTGAAAAGTGTCAGTGGGGGAGTACAGCATTAGACCCAGCCCTAGTCCCCTTCTGAGCACAGGTGTGACCAGGGTGTGACCTGGGTGACCATCAGAAGCCATGGCACCCACCCCATCCACAGGAAAAGGGAACTTGAAACAACAGTCTCTGCCCATTAACACCCAGGGCTCTGTGCTGAGAACACCTCTGTTTGTGGAGGTGTAGATGTGAAGGGCTTTGCTCTTCAAACCGTTATCTGTAGGACTGGAACACCCCTTCTTGCCTGAGGAACTGATGCACTCTCCCAGAAAGACACTGCCTCAATTTCATACTCACAGGTTAAAGGTTTGGGGACACAGCATTTATTTTCCTTTTAAAGAATGAAACCCTGAGTTGCCTCTCAGCCCAGGCATGAAGCAACCATGATCCACATGACCTTGTTTGGCTTTGAACCTGTGAAAACTAATAATCCATTTAGACTTTATCTAAAATTAATCCTTCCCTCTATCTTATATTAACTCATCTCTGGTTTCTGGTGAGCCACCCCATGGTTTCTTGGGTGTGTGACCTCCTTGCTGAACAACAGGACCCTTCCCTGATGGACAGAGATGCCCCTGGGCTTTATCTCCAGATTCACAGCTCTGCAAAGGAGTCGTATTTAGATCTTGCCTAGGAAAAATAAGCCACTGCAATTGGAGAATTCCTACAAGGGCCATGTCCCACTAGTGAGGAACTGTGGCAAGAAACTCCCTTGAAACTCACCATGGCACCCTGCAAGCCTTTTGGAAACTTCCTTCTGTGAAAACTCATGCCCGGTCTTACACATAAAACTGCATCATCTTCCTTAAACTGCATCTTCCTTAAAAGAAAAAAAAAATCTGCATCTTCCCTAGGGGAAAAAAAAATCTGCTGTGCTGCAAACCATATATCATTAAAACACACTAATTTTTATTTTGTTTACTTATTCAGGCTACATCAGGTCATCTTTCTGGCATGAGGGTTCTAGTTCCCTGACCTGCTATGCTTGGGACTTCAGTCTTACCCACTGGACCATCAAGGAAGTTCCGGATAACAGCATTTTTAAAAATTACATTTAAAAAACACTTTGAATTGGAGCATAGCTGACTAATAATGTTGTGATGGTTTCAGGTGGACAGCAAAGAGACTCAGCCATGCATATACATGTATCCATTCTCCCCCAAACTCCCTTCCCATCCAAGCTGTCACATAACATTAAGCAGAGTTCCCTGAAAAACAGCATTTCAAGAAGAGCCACTGTAGACAACGATTTAGTCTCATTTCTTTCTCCAGTGTAGTATTATAGCATGCATCTAAGTTAACCCTGTAGCATAGGTTTGACTGCAAGGTCCATAAATAAAGAGATACATATATATATCTTATGTATCAGTTCAGTTCAGTTCAGTCACTCAGTCTTGTCCAAGTCTTTGCGACCTCAAAATCACAGCAAGCTAGGCCTCCCTGTCCATCACCAACTTCCGGAGTTCACCCAGACTCACATCCATCAAGTTGGTGATGCCAACCAGCCATCTCATCCTCTGTCATCCCCTTCTCCTCCTGCCCCCAATCCCTCCCAGTATCAGGGTCTTTTCCAATAGGTCAACCATTTGAATGAGGTAGCCAAAGTATTGGAGTTTCAGCTTCAACATCAGTCCTTCCAATGAACACACAGGACTGATCTCCTTTAGGCTGGACAGTTGATCTGTATAGATAAAAAATATATACATATATATATATATAAATACTTATATATATATAAGTAGATATTGTCTACCTCTCTCAAATATCATTTACAATTAAAGCGTTAAGCCAAGCTAAAACTAAACCAAATTTCTTCTTATCAGAAGACTAACCTATTATGCAAACTACATCCAGCACCTCTAGTCCTCCTTTTCTGCAGGAGCCACATTCTGCATCTCTTATCCTTTAACTGAGTCTAGCCACATCCTGATACTTCATTGCATCATAAACTTCCCCTTGTAGTTTAATTTCCCTTCCTTTGCTCTGTTACCTCATGTTGATACTTAACTTTACGGTACACTCTGTTTGGAAGCCACGCCCTCGGAGTTTGCTTATCCCCTTCTCTATTACGGGAAGGAAGTCAACAGGAAATCCCCAAAGGACAATGGACCCAATCACCAGGACCAACTGCCGGACCCAAAAAGCAGCTACCTGACTCTGCCTATTGTCTGTTTCCAGACAGCGCAAAAAGAGAGCATTCAGGACCCCTACACCTTTTGTGGTGTATCTCCAACCCCTGACTGTGAGCGCCAATTGTACGATGCCCTCGATTCCCAACGGAGGGGAGACAGGCTCCTTGAGGCAAGAGCCTACTGTGTTCTCCCTTCTGCCAGCTAAGGGTTAAAGCCATCTTTCTGTTTGCTCCAAACTCTGTGTCTACAAGTTTTATTCAGCTCCGGTGGGCACAGAAAACCAGGACTTTGGCGGCGACTGTTGCTGCCAACCCGGAACAGGCTAGCTGGTGTGGCCAGAGGGTAGGGACCACTGGGTCTCTTCCCTCAGGGCCCCAGGGGCGAGAAAGAGGATGGCTGTCTCTGCGGATGCTGGGAGTCAGCAAGTCTTGCCCAGGGAGTGAAATTGCCTCTGCACGAGTTAGTCCCTATTTGGGCCTAAAACAGCCTTTCAGGAAAACAGTGGATGTGTGAGTTGCTTAGTTGTGTCTGACTCTCTGCAGCCCCACAGACTGCAGCACACCAGGCCCCTCCATCCATGGGACTCTCCAGGCAAGAACACTGGAGTTGGTTGCCATTTCCTCCCCAAAAGAACTAAAAAAATAAAGAAAGTGAAGTCGCTCAGTCGTGTCCGTCTCTTTGCGACCCCATCGACTGTAGCCCACCAGGCTTCTCCATCCTTGGAATTTTCCAGGCAAGAGGACTGGAGTGGGTTGCCATGTCCTTCTGCACAGGAAACAGTGGGCAGATTCAAAGTCCAGGGGGGATGAGGGTGGGACTGGGGAGCGGGTAAGCCAAGGTTGACCAAGAAGTCTGTGCCCCTGCCAGGGGAGACAGGCCCCTGGGCCTTGCCACACCCTTGCCCAACAGCTGAACTGACTTCCAGGGAGAAGCATCTGGTCAAAAGGGCAGCAGGAAAGCTTTTTCTGGGGTTTTCCACAGCCTCATTAGCATAAGAGAGACTGACCCTGCTCTGTGCTATAAAGGCCACTCCCAGGACACACAGAAAGAGGCTCAGTTAACCAGTTCATAAGAACCAAATTCACAGCCAGCGAGGAATTCCTCCCGAAACCTGGGACCTTTATAAAGCGGCAAGCGCAGCCTCTGCTCCAGCGTCAGCCCCAGAGCTCCGGCCGCCAGCATGAGGCTCCATCACCTGCTGCTCGCGCTCCTCTTCCTGGTCCTGTCTGCTGGGTCAGGTGAGCTCCTGGGAGCCTCGGGGGGAGCCGCGGGCTCTCTCTCCTGTTTCTACGTCCTTCTGTCCTGCTACCCTCATCTACACGGAGTCAGACTAAACCCACCGTCTGTGATGCTTCTGAGAAGCCAGCTCTGAGTCCTTAGTAGTGGGAGGGGTCTGAGAACCGCCCTGCAAAGTTCCTGGCTGTTTCTAAGCCACTCTAGTGAGTCAAAGCTTCTGAACACGTCTCCTCCTTGGTTTGATGAGGAGGAAACAGAAGATGCCTCTGTTAAGTGACTCTCCTTTTTATCTTTTTCATAAAAGCAAGAAATCTGATTTTGTCCCTTGACAAAAGTGAAGAATGTGGCTTTATAAATCTTTCTACTTGAAGGGTGGCAGCTCTGGGCAACCAGAGAAGTCCAGAGGAGAGTCAGGCCAAGCCTGGGCGTTGGGAGTTGCCCTTGAACGCTCGGTGCTGATTCTCCTCAGCAGGAAGGTCCTCCTGGACACGTCGCTGACGATGGGACCCTCGCTCCTCAGCTGGGAGGCAGCATATCCAAAGCAGTGTGCAGGATCAGATGTCTAATTTTCATCTTACTGTTGATATTTCCAGAAATAGGATGAAAATATGTAGGAAGAAAGGAAGGAGGGAAGGAGGGAGAGAGAGGATGCAGAGAGTGAGACCTGAAACTGATTAGATGTCAAAATGAAGTTGAAAAGCCCTTGTCATCAGTATTGTTTATGACTGTAACCCAACTCTTACACAGAGGCAGGGAGAGAGGCCAGGGGTGTAAGGATGACGGCCGCTCAGTGCCCGGGGCCTGGGTTCAATCCCTGGGGAGTGGTGGGGGGAACTAGAGGGACCAGAGGTGCCTTGTGGTCAGGAGGAAAAAGGCCTGTGAGGAAGATGGAAAGGCCGCTGGTCAGGAGGAAACCACAAGGGGAGGAGGAGAGCTTGTGAGGAAAGTGGAAAGGCCGTTGGTCGGGAGGAAACCAGTAAGGGAGGTGGAGAGGGGCAGACTCGCTCCAGAGCTCAGAGTTCTGAGTCAGTAGAGACAATGATAGAAAACTTTTTTTTCCAAACCATTGTCACTCTCAGTTGTAAGTTCCTTTAAGAGTAAGTTCTCGTTAAACACTTCTTACACTTTCAGCTACATCTTTTCCTCCTTTTTCAAATCCACTACTTGACTGACTCCATGAGTCGGGAAACTAAACAGTGAAAATAGACGGCCGCGGGCCTCTTCTGACTCCTGGCCAGAAGGTGGATGTAGCAGAGCTTTCGGGGTGGAGTTGACCTTGAGGTGGAGCTGACCCCGCACACAACCGTGCTCCTCACGCCCCAGTCCCTCAGCCTCTGCTTCTGGAAACGTGAGGGTCCACCGGAGCCTGGGCACGGCCAGCGTCTGTCTGGAAGCTGGTCCATGGTGTCCGGGACTCACATCCTGTTGTCACGAGGCCGTGTTCGAATCTCTCGAGATGGTGCTTTTCCTGCTGACATGTTTTTTTCCTCTTCGTTCTCTTTTTAGGATTTACTCAAGTAATAAGAAATTCTCTAAGCTGCCGAGTGAATTTTGGCATGTGTGTGCCGATCAGGTGCCCTGTGGTCATGAGAGAGATTGGCACCTGTTTTGGAGCTGGAGTAAAATGCTGCAGAAGGTGGTAAAAGAAGGCAACGATGCGGCCGGGACAGATGCAGAGTCAGAAACTGCACCCTTCGACAGAGCTTCTAATATTTAAAGCAGAATAAATTTTGTTCAAAATTAAAGAATTGCCCTCTGGTCACTGAGGTGGTTGTGTGGTGTCTGATACAAGGATTCCCAAATCCCTGAGGATGCTTTCTGAGCTCCTTACGGGAATCATGGGGGGAACGTGGTGGGTGCTCTGATCCCCCTGTTCCTTGGGGGCCTGTCCTTCCCCAGGCCCTCTGTCTGCTGTCCTTCCTGCTTCCCGGTCCAGGGCACCCGGACCTGTCCCTTGTCTCCCCTCAAACATACACCCCAGGGGTACAGAATCACCAGAACACCAGGCCCGTAGGAAACCCCGACCCCTGCTCAGGAGGAAACCCCCACCTCTGTCCCCCTCAGCCCTCACTTCCGTTTGGTTTATGCTTCTTACCCCTGCCTTGTGCACACGTGGATGCACTTCTGGTTCCCTTTTGGGCTGTAAGGTCTCTATAGGCATGGACTTGTCCTATTCCTGGATGTGCCAGGCATTGAGCCGAGACATAGCTTCACCAACTGTCATCAGTTGAATGACACAGTTGACAAGGACAAAGCATGTCTCTCTGTGTGGACATGATGCGATGCAACTAAATGTGATGGAGAAACAACTCCTGTGGAAGCACAGTTCAGTGAAGACAGCACAGCACAGATCACAGAGCCCGCCAGGGCAGGGTGAGCATGCTGACCTCAGCCTGCCTGCAGTTTCCTCAGAGGGTTTGCCAGTTAAACCAAGAGCCTGACTGGTACAGGCGGTATGTGTGAGGAGCTCTCTGGTCTTCACACTAACTCTTCCCTCAGTGCAAGCTGAGGTCACCAAGGGGATGGTGTTAAAACACAGGGCCTTTGGGAGGTGATTTGGTCATAAGGGTGAGACCCTCCTGATTTGAATGAGGGCCTTTATGAAAGAGACCCCAGAGAGATCGCTCACCTTTGTGCCCTCTGAGGACACAGGGAGAAGACCACAGTCCACCAGTCACCTGCTCTGTCTTGATCCTGGAGCTCCCAGCCTCCAAATCTGAGAAGTAAAGGTCTGTTGTTAATAAGCCACCTATTACAATACCACATGTAAAATAGATAGCCAGCGGGAATTAGCTGTATCACTCAGGGCACTCTGACAGGGGCTCTGCGAACAGCTGGAAGCGTGGGATGGAGAAGGAGATGCGAGGAGGTTTCGGGAGGGAGGGGACATGGGTGAACCCTTGGGTGATTCTTGTTGATGTGTGACAGAAAACCTCGAAATTCTGTAAAGCAATCACCCTTCAATTAAAAAATGAAGTGCAAAAAAAGAGCCACCTAGCCTTTGGTGTTTCTGCTTTAATAGCCTGAAAGGGCAGACACACGACAAGTGAGAATTCCAGCACAGGTGGAATTATGGTACCTAGTCATTGGCCCTTAAGATAGGGAAATGACCTGGATTAACTGACTGTGCCCAGTGCCATCCCCTTACAAGGAGCCTTCGATGTGGACGAGGGATGCAGCTCAGTGTCAGAGACGTGGGCTGAGACACTAAACCAGCCCTGGCTCCCACTGACATGGAGGGGGCCATGAGCCAAGGAGGGCTGGCAGCTGCTAAGCGTGAGAAGGATGGAAGCCTCCAGAAGTATCAGCGTCCTGCTGAAACCGTGATTTGAAGAGAGCGAGACCCCCTTGGGACTTTGGATCCTCAGAACCACAATAACAAGTATGTTTTCCTTTAAGTCACTTAGCTGGTGGCAATTTGCTAAGCTGCAATAGGAAATTAATACAGCAATCTTTTAAAATCATGCCTTGAGCCTAAAATTAGGAGCTCAAAAGAGACAAACCTGTGTGTGTTTAATGGAGGAAAAAAATGATAACGGCTATCAACATTTTACTCAGTTTTATATTTCCTTTTTCACAGAAATGCCCATGGTGGATCCGCCAACTCCTTTTCATCTCAAAGGTTGTATTTGTGACCCAGTCTTACATTCATATATCGTATATCCCTTTAATCCTTTATATTTAATTTTTTTATCGTGGAAAGTTTATCTGACATTGAATGTGGTTTGGTGGTACTGTTTATTAAACTTTATCATATTCTTTATTGGGATTTCAATTTTTAGTTTTTGCTTAACATTTTAGGTTTTATTATAAATGTATCTGCTGATGTTTTATTGCCATAACATTTCTGAGTGTCTTTTTGCACTCTTGTGTGGGAGGAATGCTCTTCTCATTTCAGCACCAAGAAGAGGATGGCTTTTCCATGTGACTCATGAACCAAAGAGGTTCCTGCTCTGGTCCGTAGTCAACCATTCCACCTGGGTCCTGGACCTCATTTTGCTTGCTTACTTGTGGATGAGGCCCAAATCGGCTCCACCTCTTGCCTCTATCTACTCAATCTATGGCGAATGCAGTGGCACCCCACTCCAGTACTCTTGCCTGGAAAATCCCATGGATGGAGGAGCCTGGTAGGCTGCAGTCTGTGGGGTCCCTCGGAGTTGGACATGACTGAGCCACTTCACTTTCAATGTTGTCTTTCATGCGCAGGAGAAGGACATGGCAACACACTCCACTGTTCTTGCCTGGGGAAACCCAGGGACGGGGAACCAGGTGGGCTGCCATATATGGGTCGCACAGACTCAGACACGACTGAAATGAATAAGCAGCAGTAGCACTGCATCTATAAAAACTAATAGCAGGGATTTACCTGTAGTCCAGTAGTTAAAGACTTCATGCTGCCAATGCAGGGGGCTGGAATCCATCCCTGGTTGTGGAACTAAGATTCCACATGCTAAAGAAGAGGCCAAAAGTTCCAAAACAGACAAACAAAAAACACCCTCCAAAAGCCACTGTTTAAAAAAATAAAACCTAAAACAAGGAAACAGTTCTTCATTGACATGATAGCAATCATGAGCTCGGTCTTCTTTGCACTTAGTATTTCAGCAAAACTCTTCAGAAGGAGTGTCTGCAGCCCCCACTTCCTCTCATCACTCTCAGGGCAGTTGGTACCATCAACTCTGGCTGGTCCCACCCCTCTCCCCCAGGATGACTCCTGCCAGCAGGGATCATGAGGCATCCAGTGTGACCTCACTCAGCCCTTCCTCTGCCCTTTGTTGACCTGGCCCTCATTGTGTGGCAATGGAGAGGGGCTCTGGGTGTCTCTGCCTGAGTGGACGGGCCGCAGTCCACCTGAGAAGGGTTGAGGAGCCAACTGCAAGGTATTTAGGAGAGAGAGAGAGACATCGGTGGTTGAAGAAGGGGTGGGAATAGATGCCTAACATTTAGGGAGTCAGTGTAAAGGATCGCTTTCCGTATAAGAGTACAAGAGAAAATGTGACCCAATGCTTTTAGTTTATGCTTTCTTTTCTATTATTATAAAAGTACTGTTGCTGGGGCCAATGAAGTAAAACCCTCACAGCTATTCTGTAGCATTGGGTAAGACTTATTGAAACAGCTAACTGCAAACACTCATTCTATTTTTAGGTTGATGTCACTAAAATAAAATAGATCTCTACTTAGTGAAAGATTCAAATGCTGATCAAAAGATTAAGTGAAAATATTTTATTGCTAAGTTGCCTCAGGACAGAGAGAAAAGAGTCAGAACATAGAGTTCATGTAAGATGGAAGAGAGGCAGGTGATTGAAGGCTAGAGACCATGATGTATTATGACAAGCTTTGACCTGTTATGTTGGGAATGGGTGAGTGGGTGCTTGTGCTCAGGAACACTTTGGCATAAAGAAACTTAGTTGGCTCTCTCCAGACCCTCAAACTCTAAGGATTATGCCTGAGCCTTCTTTCTTTTTCCTTGCCTCCTTCTCTCCCTGATCCCCTCCATTCATCCATTTATTCATTCACCCATAGGTTGACGTTTCCATACTAGGACCTGTTCATACAGACGTTTGACTGACTACCTGCTCTGTGCCTGGCTCTGTTCAAATCTGAGATAAGAAAACAGGACTTGTTGCTTTAGAAATTTACATATAAAGACAAAGAGAGATATGAACACTATAAAGTAAATCTGAGATGGAGAGAAGGAAGAGATGGAGAAAAATTTCAGTTATTTACCTGGTATGCGTGTGTGCTGAGTTATTCAGTCATGTCCAACTCCTTCGAACCCCACGGACGACAGCCCATCAGGCTGCTCTGGCCATGGGATTTCCCAGACAAGAACAGTGGAGTGAGTTATTTGACATCCAGGGGATCTTGCTGACCCAGCGATCAAAGCTGTATCTCTTGCATTAGAAGGTGGGCTCTTTAGCACTAAGATCACCTGGGAAGCCCCACAGCTAGTACCCTTCTATGCTTTTAACTTAAGAATATGTTGACATAATACCTGTAGTAAGAAATACTCTAGCCTATAAAGCCTCACCTGGTTGTGATCTGTTCAAGAGATGACCTAGTAAGCTTGCTTAGGATGGATCAGTCTCTCTGGAAATGGTAGCAAGAAATATGTTGAGAGTGCAAAAGGAGAGAAGATCATTTCTGTTTCCAAAATTCTTTTTGCTTTTTAATTGCAAAAGTTGTGTGTGGGGAGGGCACGGTGGGGGGGGGGCAGTGTTTATTCTGAAAGGATAAAGAGACAGATGCAGAGATATGCAAAAAACAGAATAAATAAATGAATAATTTGTTAACAGAATGCAATTTTAATGATATTTCTCAAAAAAAAAAAAAAAAAAAAAAAAAAAAACCCAAACCTCAGAGCCATAAGGAGAAGTGACAACCAATGTGGAAACCCTGACTTCCTGCAAACCTCTTCCTTTACAAAAGGGAGACACTTGGGTCTGCGACCTGAGTCCACAGATGAGACACCCTCAATTACCCCCAGGCCATAACTGAATATCTCTAGTAGGGACTTCCCAGGTGATGCAGCGGTAAGGAAACCCAGGAGACCCAGATCCGATCCCTGGATCAGCAAGATCCCCTGGAGTAGGAAATGGCAACCCACTCCAGTACTCTTGCCTGGAAGATTCCATAAACAGAGGATGCAAGAGGGCTACATTCCCCGGGGTTGCAAAGAGTCCAACCAGACTGAGCACAGTACCACCACCAGACGGAAAACAAGTCTTT
This sequence comes from Muntiacus reevesi, assembly GCF_963930625.1. NCBI lineage: Eukaryota > Metazoa > Chordata > Mammalia > Artiodactyla > Cervidae > Muntiacus > Muntiacus reevesi. The sequence goes on along the minus strand of NC_089258.1, from coordinate 49,195,081 downwards.
TCTCTCTACCTGTTGGTCAAACTCTTTCCCAGATCACCTGACCAATTCAGGGGTGCCATCAGACACTGCTGGGTCCAGCTGGAATCCAGAAAGCTCCTCTTGCATCATGAGGCTCCTGTACCTTCTCTACCTTTTACTCATATGTCTTATCCAGATGACATCAGGTAACCAGTGGCTAAGCTGGCTCCAAACTTGGAGCCTGGAGTAGGGAAAGTCAGGTTGATTCCTCATTCAGGGATATGCTGAAATATATAGCATTATTGATATAGCATATATAGCAATATATGAATGACATATCTGAAAGAAGCATGCATATACAATATGCTCCATTTTTCAAATAAGGAAAGAGAAGCTTAAAGTGAAAAATAATCTCCCATGATTGCCCTTAACTAGTTGGTAGTAAGTCCATAAATTGTAAAGCTGATAGATAATATTTACAGGAGACTTTACAGGTTCCAGATCATTTCATGTGAGTAACAGCAACACTAATAGTAATTGCAAATTATATTGACCACTTCCTCTTTACTGAGACACCAAAACTTTTAATGTCTTATCCCAAATGTATTCCTCCCAGCACTATTTACAGGATAGGCAGTTTTAACCCCGTTTGTCAGCTGGGACTTAGAAATAAGGTAACTTGTTCAAAGTTGTACAGGTTCTGTGAGAAATACCATTGGTAGCTTGATAGGGAGTGCATTGAATCTATAGATTGCTTTCGGTAGTATAGCCATTTTGACAATATCGACTCTTCTAATCCATGAACACGGTATATTTCTCCATCTGTTTGTGTCCTCTTTGATTTCTTTCATCAGTGTTTTATAGTTTTCTATGTATAGGTCTTTTCTTTCTTTAGGTAGATATACTCCTAAGTATTTTATTCTTTTTCTTGCAATGATGAATGGTATTGTTTCCTTAATTTCTCTTTCTGTTTTGTCATTGTTAGTGTATAGGAATTCAAGGGATTTCTGTGTGTTAATTTTATATCCTGCAACTAAACCACAATGAGGTACCATAACACACCATTCAGGATGGCTGCTATACAAAAGTCTACACACAATAAATGCTGGACAGGGTGTGGAGAAAAGGGAACCCTCTTACAGTTGGTGGGATGCAAACTAGTACAGCCGCTATGGAGAAGAGTGTGGAGATTTGTTAAAAAACTGGAAATAGAACTGCCATATGAACCAGCAATCCCATTCCTGGGCATACAAACTGAGGAAACCAGTCTGAAAGAGACACGTGCACCCCAATATTCATCACAGCATTCTTTATAATAGCCAGGACATGGAAGCAACCTAGATGTCCATCAGCAGATGAATGGATAACGAAGCTGTGGTACATATACAGCATGGAATATTACTCAGGCATTAAAAAGAATTCATTTGAATCAATTCTAATGAGATGGATGAAACTGGAGCCCATTATACAGAGTGAAGTAAGCCAGAAAATAAAGACCATTACAGTATACTAACACATATATATGGAATTTAGGAAGATGATAATGAGAACCCTATATGCAAAACAGATAAAGAGACACAGATGTACAGAACAGACTTTTGGACTCTGTGGGAGAAGGTGAGGGTGGGATGTTTCGAGAGAACAGCATCAAAACATGTATATTATCTTGGGTGAAACATATTACCAGCCCAGGCTGAATGCATGAGACAAGTGCTCGGGCCTGGTGCACTGGGAAGACCCAGAGGGATCAGGTAGAGAGGGAGGTGGGAGGGGGATCGGGATGGGGAATACATGTAAATCCATGGCTGATTCATATCAATGTATGACAAATACCACTAAAATATTGTAAAGTAATTAGCCTCCAACTAATAAAAATAAATGTAAAAAAAAAAAAAGTGGTGCAGATTGTGTGTAGGGAGGACTTTAACTCAAGCCCAAGTGGGTTTGATTCCAAAGACCATGTTTTTATTAAGTATTCAACAATCCAAAAAAACAAATTTACTTACTGAGTTATATGAACAACACATTTATAGATTTGTTTATATATTTATATATATATAAATTTATATATTTGTGTATATAAACAACAAGTACTTTAGCTTGAGTGTGATCTCTGAATCACTTGGGACATACTTATCCAACCAGATTGTTTGTTGATCACCTGAAATCCAAGTTAAACTGGGTGACCTGCATTTTCCCTGCAGCCCTCCTCAGGTGACAGCATGCTCCAGGCTGTGCTGTAGTGACAGTGCCTCAGGATCACAGGATCTAAAAAGGGCCAAAGTTGATTCTTGCTCAAACCACACCAACGCGTGAGGGATCAGGTGATTTGATCAGGCCCCAACCCCGAGGAGCAGCCACCACCTTGGGCGCCGCTGGTCCTGTTGTCGAGGAAGGCGCTCTCAGGACTCTCGTGCTCGGGCTTAAGGGCCCCAGGCCTGAAGGGAAACATCAGACACCTTCCTAACTCACGAATTTGGTGGTTTTCAGACTGCAGTAAAGAATAAGCTATGTTTGACCTGAAATGCCGCACTCCATCACAGGCCAAGGACACAGGACACAGTCTCTGGAATGCAGCCCACTTTCCTTCCCTTCCCACACTACTTAAAAGCTGATTCCATATCCCTGCAGGCTCAGGGCATGACCCAGCCTTAGTCTAAACCTAGATTCTGAATACACCAGCCTTGGACTGGCCTGATGGGGCTCAGGCTCTCCCAGGACTATAGGAAGAAAGCAAAAGCTTAGAAGACACAGTGGGCACAGGTGAGCTCCCAGCTACACACCCCAGGACTGCATCCAGGAGTGGGCAGGTCTTTCCCGTCTCAGACAGCCAGACATAAGCCAGCCCTACACGAGCACCCAGAACGCAGAGGCATCAGAACAGGCCTGTGCTCACATCAGGCTCTGAGTCTCCCTGAGGTTTGTAATTAACTCCTGGGGGGAATGGGCGTGGTCTGATTTGTAATGGACCTTGGCATGAAGCATCAGGAAATACGTCATATTGTTATCACTGCAATATTACCGGAATTGCAGCTGCTGAATGCTTCTCCCTATGGCTGCGGACCTGGAGCCTCCTAAAGTGAGTGAGCATACCGTCCTGTCCAGTCTCAGCTGGCAAGCCAGCCCGCCGAGAGGGTCTACTAACTTCTCTTTGTGTTGCTCTTCTTGTTCTTGCTGCCTGTTCCAGGTAAGAAGCGCTGGGAAATGACAGGGTGAATGGATTGAGAATTTGTCAGTCAGAGTCAGCCCTCTCTATTCATTTGGGAATTTTAGATAAAGGAGATTTATTGCTTGGGTACTAGACATTACCAGCTTTTCTTTTTTTTTTTTTCTTCATAAAGATCATCAAGAAGCTCAAAGGAGGGTCTCCATCCCTTCTGATTCACTCTTAAGAGACTATTTAGCTCACAAACCATCCCTCCATGGGAGGACAGTTATACTTGGTCATGAGACAGGAAGAAAGTGATGTAAATCTTTATTTATTTATTTTATAAATCTTAATACCAACAGGAGAAAAGGAAGTTAATCTGAGGACAGAAGCACAGGTTCCCTTTTATTAACTTAGCAGTCGGAGGTACAGTCTTTCGGCCTCTTAAGGACCGAGGGGGACCATCGTGGCCCCTGCCTCCCAGGTGTCAGTTCACAAAGGGGCTGCCGCGGTCACGCCACTTTCTCAGCTAGCCGAACCCACCGAATCATTGTTAGTAGCTAGCCCCACCATCTTCTTACTCCAGATGGTAAAGAAGGAGGAAAAAGACATACAAGAACAGAAAATGGCAACAGATAACTTATTAGAGAGATTTCAAAAGCCTTGGACTTGCACCGCGGCTTTCCTAAAACCTTCCGTGTGCTCCGTTTCTTCACTGCAGGCAATGGCGGAATCTTAAGCGGGTTAGAAAGATGTTACTGCAGAAGAAGAAGTGGCGGGTGTGCTCTGATCGGTTGCCTTCCTAAGGAGGGACAGATAGGCCGCTATTCCCTGAGTGGCCGAACATGCTGCCGGAAGAAGAAATGAAAAATCCAGAAACACCAAGAGAAAGTTGCATAGTGTGAAATTGCCTCCTTGACGACTCCAGAAGCCAAATCAAAGACTTTTTACAAAATTTAAAAGCTTGATTATTTTCATGATAATTTTTTAACATTCTGTTTATTGTGCTGCGTGTTACCAAATAGGCAGCTTAAAAAGTGTTAATGACTCCCGTTTAATTCTAATAAACTATAATCGCTAGAGGAAACCACAAGAGGGTCTCAACTGAGGTTCCACAGATGGTCAGATTTTATTCCTCTTTCACAACTTTCACCCCACAATGAGGCTGGACTACGTATTCTTTCTGAAACACTTCCTTTGCCTTCTGTCACCCATCTGAGCTGTGCATTCTGTCCATCTGTCATAGCATCTCCGCAACAAATCTATCTCTGAAACGTCAGGGCATCCCTGAGGGTCTTCCCAGGTACGTCTGAGCACTTTCCAGCTCAGAGACGCGGGATCCTGGCTCCTCCTCGACCTTGCCTTCAGCTTTCCTCTCACTCTTCCCTCTGCTCTGACTGACCTCAGGCCTGGATAAAATCTCTTCTCCAGCTATGTCTCCAAACCCATCTCTCAGGGGCACCTCAAATTCTACCTGCTTCTTAAAAACATCTTTGTTTCCCCAACAAATATGATCTTTCCTTTTAAAAGGTTTCTGATCTGAGTGCTCCATCTGTGACTCCTACTTGATTTTTACATTCACTACATTTGCATATTTCCAATCTCCATATTTGGCTGCAGGATGTTGAAGGGCACTTCATCATTTAATCACTCCTGGCCCAATTGTTTTCACACAAAATCTGCTCAACAAGTGTTTATTGTGAACCCATGGACGGGGTCCCACCAGGCTCCTCTGTCCATAATATTCTTCAGGCAAAAATACTGCAGTGGGTTGCCATGTCCTCCCTTATGAGAGCTGAAGTACACTCCAAGGCTCTGTAACTATTCAGTGGTCTCTGAAGGTTGATACAGAATGATTCCAGTGAATGTGGTGGCAGGCCCATCACCCCCAACAAGAGCCCCCAGTCAAGGAACTGAGTTCTCAGGAAGAAAGGGCAAACACTCAAAGACAAGAGCTTGGACCCCACAATTCAGCATTAAAAAAGAAAAAAACGACATGATGGGACTGTATGCTGCCCTTCTCCAGTACACAACTAAGGAACCAGGCAAAACCTGGGAAACCATTGATTCAGACTCTGGCACAAGCAATGCAGGACCATAATTGAGGAGAGTAGAAAACAGGTGAGGTGAGGGACTTCCCCGGAGGTCTGGGGCTGGGATTCTGTGCTCCCAATGCAGGGGGCCTGGGTCCACCCGTGGTCAGGTAACTAGATTCCACATGCTGCAACCAGATTCTGCCTGCCGTGATTAAGTTTAGGGCACCCAAATTAATGAATTCACTAATTAAATTTTTTAAATTTTGTGCTCAACCATTTATGAAAAAAGAAAAGAAAACAAGCCAAGTGACACTATGTCATCTCCAGCCTCTACAGATTTCCAGGCCTAAAGCATCGGGAACAAGAACCCAAACAGAACAACAATTCTCCTGAGTCGAAGAGAGTGGGGTCAAAGTTCAGTGAGTGCAGACATCTTCACTTCTGGACAGAAAACCAGCGAAGGGCATCAGGATCAGGGCTGTGTGCCTTTGTGCTAAGTCGCTTCGGTTGTGTCTGACTCTTTGCCACTCTGTGGACTGTGGAGTTGCTAAAAGCATATGGGAAAACTCTGTGGTTTTCATTCAATTCTAAAGCTGCTCTAAAACAATGAAGTCTATGATACTAGGTGGAAAGTTGGATCCGCCTTACGGGATCAACTGTGATGCTAAGATTCAAGACACTATGTTAAGGAAAGAGATGATCATTTCAGTAGAGAAGAAAAGAACATCAAGAATCAGTATCAGTTATATGTAATAAACCCACTTGAGATATCATATATAAAGGCACATGGCTTAATAATGAAAGGATGGAAACAGATATGCTGCTGCTGTTGTTTAGATGCTCAGTCGTGTCCAACTCTCTTGAGACCCCTATGGAATCATCCAGGCAAGACAGCTGGAGTGGGTTGCCATGCCCTCCTCCAGGGACTCTCCCCACCCAGGAATCAAAACCATGTCTCTGCATCTCCTACATCTCAGGAGATTCTTACTGTTGAGACAACAGATATGCTATGGAAACATTAATTTAAAGAAAACATAGGAGAGTGTATGCTTAATTAACAGGCTTCCTGGTGGTTCAGATGGTAAAGAATCTGCCTGCCATGTGGGAGACCTGGGTTCGATTCCTGGTTTGGGAAGATGCCCTGGAGGAGGGCATGGCAACGTACTGCAGAGTTCTTCCCTGGAGAAGCCCCATGGGCAGAGGAGCCTGGCAGGCTACCGTCTATGGGGTCACAAAGGGTCAGACACGACTGACTGACTAAGCATGGAGCAGAAGTAACTTTTAGGACAAGGACCAGATATAGAGAGGGGTACTTATCCTAATGATAAAACGTGTAATTCATCAAGAATACATATGAGTAGCAATTCAGAATGTACTTAGCAAAGAAAGTTTAAAATTCTTAAAGAACACGTATTGGGATAAGCGGGGAAACAGAAAAATTAGCAAAAGTGTCAGTGGGGGAGCACAGCATTAGACCCAGCCCTGGTCCCTTTCTGAGGACAGGTGTGACCAGGTTGTGACCCGGGTGACCATCAGAAGCCATGGCACCCACCCCATCCACAGGAGAAGGGAACTGGGAACAACGGCCTCTGACCATTAACACCCAGGGCTCCATGCTGACACCACCTGAGTTTTTGGAGTCATAGATGTGAAGGGTTTTGCTCTCAAAACCATATCTGTAGGACTGGGACACCCCTTCTCGACTGAGGAAGTGATGCACTCTCCCAGAAAGACACTGCCTCAATTTCATACTCAGAGCTTAAAGGTTTGGGGACAAAGCATTTATCTTCCCTTTAAAGAATGAGACCCTGAGTTGCCTCTCAGCCCAGGCATGAAGCAACCATGATCCACATGGCCTTGTTTGGCTTTGAACCTGTGAAAACTAATAATCCATTTAGACTTTACCTACAATGACCCCTTCCCTCTATCTTATATTAACTCATCTCTGGATTCTGGTGAGCCACCCCATGGTTTCTTGGGTGTGTGACCTCCTTGCTGAAGCAACAGGACCCTTCCCTGATGGACAGAGATGCCCCTGGGCTTTATCTCCAGATTCACATCTCTGCAAAGCGGTCATCTTTAGATCTTGCCTAGGAAAAATAAACCACTGCAATTGTAGAATTCCTACAAGGGCCATGTCCCACTAGTGAGGAACTGTGGCAAGAAACTCTCTTGAAACTCACCATGGCACCATGCAAGCCTTTTGGAAACTTCCTTCTGTGAGAACTCATGCCCGGTCTTACACATAAAACTGCATCATCTTCCTTAAACTGCATCTTCCTTAAAAGAAAAAAAAAACTCTGCATCATCCTTAGGGGGAAAAAAAAATCTGCTGTGCTGCAAGCCATAGATCATTAAAACACACTACTTTTTATTTTGTTTATTTATTTAGGTTACACCAAGTCATGGCTGTGGCATGAGGGTTCTAGTTCCCTGACCTGCTATGCTTGGGACTTCAGTCTTACCTACTGGACCATCAAGGAAGTCCCAGAAAACAGCATTTTTAAAAATTACATTTAAAAACCATTTTTAATTGGAGCATAGCTGATTAATAATGTTGTGATGGTTTCAGGTGGAAAGCAAAAAGACACAGCCATGCATATACATGTATCCATTCTCCCCCAAACTCCTTTCCCATCCAAGCTGTCACATAACATTAAGCAGAGTTCCCTGAAAAACAAAATTTCAAGAAGAGCCAATATAGACAAGGATTTAGTCTCATTTCTTTCTCCAGTGTAGTATTAGAGTTTGTATGTAAATTAACACTGCAGCATACAGTTTGACTGCAAGGTCCATAAATAAACAGATACATATATATATATATATATATATATATATCTTATGTATCAGTTCAGTTCAGATCAGTCACTCAGTCGTGTCTGACTCTTTGAAGCCCCATGAATCACAGCACGCCAGGCCTCCCTGTCCATTACCAACTCCCGGAGTTCACCCAAACTCACATCATCAAGCTGGTGATGCCATCCAGCCATCTCATCCTCTGTCATCCCCTTCTCCTCCTACCCCCAATCCCTGCCAGCATCAGGGTCTTTTCCAATGAGTCATCTCTTTGCATGAGGTGGCCAAAGTATTGGAGTTTCAGCTTCAACATCAGTCCTTCCAATGAACACACAGGACTGATCTCCTTTAGGATGGACTTGTTGGATCTGTATAGATAATGATATATATATAAGTAGATGATGTCTAGCTCTCTCAAATATCATGTAGAGCTAAAGCAGAGGGAATCATGATCAAGACAACTGATTTTCCATCAGAAAATTCCTATCCCTGGGTGCCAGCCTGGGACTCTGTCTGTTCCAGACAGCCTCCATGGCTTTGCCGAGCCTCAGATGAGAGATGCTGAGCCACAGTGGAGAACCTGAACAGGACTGAAGCCCTGGGGGCTCCTTCAGGATGGAGTCCACCCAGGTTACCCAATTTCAAAAGGGATTGGAGTTTTACTCAGCTGCATGGCAAACTCCATCCTTGGTTTAACATTTGTGAAAATCCAGGTCAGTGTCTCTCCTGCACTGAGATAGATGGATGTTGCTAAGTGAGGGATGTTACTTAGTGATGGAGGTCCCTCTTAACCCAGTGAAGGGATCCCCACTGCTGGGCCTTTGTGATACTCGGCTGGGGAGATGCGTTCAGTGGCAGTATCATCCTCCCACTCTGTCTCTGATGAAAGGAAACGGAGCATCCATCTGCCCATCACATGTCCCACTGAGATTCTATGAGAATGGCATGTGATTGTCTTGCAGTGAATTAAGAAAAGTTTTTTCCCCTTTCTTTTTTCCCTTTTGCATCTTTCTCCATTTTAACTGTTCCTAACCTACAGTCTGCACTGATAACCAAGTTTCTTCTTATCAGAAGGCTAACCGATTATGCAAACAACATCCGGCACCTATTGCCCTCCATTTCTGCAGGAGTCACATCTGCATCTATTATCCTTTAATTTAGTCTAGCCACATCCTGATACTTAACTCTATCCCATCACACACCTCCCCTTGTAGTTTAATCTCTCCCTTCGTTTGCTCTGTGTTACCTCATGTTGATGCTTAACTTTACGGTACACTGTCTTGGAAGCCACCCCCTAGTAGTTTGCTTTCCCCCTTCTGTATTACAGGAAGAAAGTCGCCAGGAAATCCCCAAAGGACAATGGACCCAACCACCAGGACCAACTGCCAGACCCAAAAACCAGCTACCTGACTCTGGCCTTGACTGTTTCCAAACAGCCCAAAAAGAGATCATTCAGGAACCCTACACCTTTTGCGGTGTATCTCCAACCCCTGACTCTGAGCGCCAATTGTATGATGCCCTCGATTCCCAATGGAGGGGAGACAGTCTCCTTGAGGCAGGAGCCTACCGTGTTCTCCCTTCTGCCAGCTTAAGGGTTAAAGCCATCTTTCCATTTGCTCCAAACTCTGTCTTCACAAGTTTTATTCAGCTACGGTGGGCAGAGAAAACCAAGATTTTGATGATGACTGTTGCTGCCAAGCCGTAACAGGCTAACTGGCGTGGCAAGAGAGTTGGGACCAGTGGGTCTCTTCCCTCAGGGCCCTAGGGGCCAGAAAGGACAAGGCTGTCTCTGCAGATGCTGGGAGTCAGCAAGTCTTGCCCAGGGAATGAAATTGCCTCTGGACGAGTTAGTCCCTATTTGGGCCTGAAACAGCCTTTCAGGAAAACAGTGTATGTGAGAGTTGCTTAGTTGTGTCCGTCTATGCAACCCCACAGACTGCAGCGCACCAGGATCGTACGTTCATGGGACTATCCAGGCAAGAACACTGGAGTTGGTTGCCATTTCCTCCTCAAAAGAACTAAAGAAATAGAGAAAGTGGAATCACTCAGTCGAGTCCGACTCTCTATGACCCCATGGACTGTAGCCCACCAGGCTTCTCCATCCTTGGAATTTTCCAGGCAAGAGGACTGGAGTAGGTTGACATGTGCTTCTGAACAGGAAAACAGTGGGCAGATTCAAAGCCCTGCAGGGGTGAGGGTGGGGCTGGGGAGCGGGTAAGCCAAGGTTGAGCAAGAAGTCTGTGCCCCTGTCAGGGGAGACAGGCCCCTGGGCCTTGCCACACCCTTGCCCAACAGCTGAACTGACTTCCAGGGAGAAGCATCTGGTCAAAAGGGCAGCAGGAAAGCTTTTTCTGGGGTTTTCCACAGCCTCATTAGCATAAGAGAGACTGACCCTGCTCTGTGCTATAAAGGCCACTCCCAGGACACACAGAAAGAGGCTCAGTTAACCAGTTCATAAGAACCAAATCCACAGCCAGCGCGGAATTCCTCCCGGAACCTGGGACCTTTATAAAGCGACAAGCGCAGCCTCAGCTCCAGCGTCAGCCCCAGAGCTCCGGCCGCCAGCATGAGGCTCCATCGCCTGCTGCTCGCGCTCCTCTTCTTGGTCCTGTCTGCTGGGTCAGGTGAGCTCCTGGGAGCCCCGGAGGTAGCCCCAGGCTCTATCTCCTGTTTCTACCTCCTTCTGTCCTGCTACCCTCATCTACACGTGGTCAGACTAAACCCACCATCTGTGATACTTCTGAGAAACCAGTGCTGAGTCCTTAGTAGTGGGAGGGGTCTGAGAGCCGCCCTGCAAAGTTCCTGGCTGTTTCTAAGCCACTCTAGCGAGTCAAAGCTTCTGAGCACCTCTCCTATTGGTTTCATGAGGAGGAAATAGAAGATGCCTCTGATGAGTGACTCTTTTTTTCTTTTTAATAAAAGCAAGAAATTTGATTTTGTCCCATGACAGAAGCACAGAATGTCGCTTTATACGTGTTGGGAGCTGCCCTTGGGACGCTCGGTGCTGAGTCTGCTCAGCAGGAAGGTCCTCCTGGACACGTCGCTGATGATGCGACCCTCGCTCCTCAGCTGGGAGGCAGCACAGCCAAAGTACTGTGCAGGATCGGATGTCTAATTTTCATCTTGCCCTTGAAATTTCCAGAAATAGGATGAAAATATGTAGGAAGAAAGGAAGGAGGAAAGGAGGGAGAGAGAGGATGCGGAGACTGAGCCCTGACATCTGATTAGATGTCAAAATGAAGTTAAGAAGTTCTTGTCATCAGTGTTGTTTATAACTGTAACCCAACTCTTACACAGTGGCAGGGAAGAGGCCAGGGGTGTAAGGATGACGGCCGCTCAGTGCCCGGGGCCCGGGTTCAATCCCTGGGGGGGAACTAGAGGGACCAGAGTTGCCTTGTGGTCAGGCGGAAAAAGGCATGTGACAGAGATGGAAAGGCTGCTGGTCAGGAAGAAACCACAAAGGGAGGAGGAAGGCTGTGTGGGAAGCGGGAAGGCCACTGAATAGGAGGAAACCACAAAGGGATGACGAGAGCTTGTGAGGAAAGCGGGAGGCCACTGGTCAGGAGGAAACCACAAAGGGAGGAGGAAGGCTGTGTGGGAAGCGGGAAGGCCACTGAATAGGAGGAAACCACAAAGGGAGGAGGAGAGCCTGTGAGGAAAGCGGGAGGCCACTGGTCAGGAGGAAACCACAAAGGGAGGAGGAAGGCTGTGTGGGAAGCGGGAAGGCCACTGAATAGGAGGAAATCACAAAGGGATGAGGAGAGCCTATGAGGAAAGCCGGAAGGCCACTGATCCGGAGTAAACCACAAAGGAAGGAGGAGAGGGGTTGACTCCCTCCAGCGCTGAGAGCTCTGAGTCAGTAGAGACAATGATACAAAATTCTTTTTTTCGAACCATTATCAGTTTCAGTTGTCAGTAACTTTGACAGTAAGTTCTCTTTAAACAGTTCTTATAGTTTCAGCTGCATTTTTCCTCCTATCTCAGCTCCACTACTTGACTGAATCCTTGTGTTGGAAAACTAAACAGTGAAAATAGACGCCCGCGGGCCTCTTCTGACTCCTGGCCAGAAGGTGGATGTAGCAAAGCTTCCGGGTCTTTGCCCTCGTGGTGGAGCTGACCCCGCACACAGCCGTGCTCCTCACGCCCCAGTCCCTCAGCCTCTGCTTCTGGAAACGTGAGGGTCCGCCGGAGCCCGGGCAGGGTCATCGTCTGCCTGGAAAATGGTCCACGGTGTCCTGGACTCACATCCTGTTGTCACAAGGCCGTGTCCACATCTCAGCAGAGAAAGCCCCAGGGTCTCGCTCAGAGTGCACACAGCTGCCCTTCTCGAGATGCCGCTTTTGCTGCTGACACATTTTTTCCCTCTCTCTTTTTAGGATTTACTCAAGGAATAAGAAGTGATATAAGCTGCCTTAAGAATAGAGGCAGCTGTGTGCCGAACAGGTGCCCTGGAAGGTTGAGACAGATTGGCGTCTGTTTCTGGCCCCGAGTGAAATGTTGCAGGAGATAAAAGAAGGCGAAGAGGTGGCCAGGACCGATGCAGAGTCAGAAACTGCAGCCTTCGACAGAGCATCTAAAATTTAAACCAGAATAAATTTTGTTCAAAATTACAGAATTTCCCACTGGTCACTGAGGTTGTTGTGTGGTGTCTGATCCCAGGCAAATTCCAAAATCCTTGAGGATGCTCTCTGAGCACCTTATGGGAACCATCGGGGGATCGTGGTGGGTGCTCTGATCCCCCTGTTCCTTGGGAGCCTGACCTTCCCCAGCCCCTCTGTCTGTTGTCTTTCCTGCTTCCCGGCCCAGGGCACCTTGGCCTGCCCCTCGTCTCCCCACAAACATGCACCGCAGGGGTCCAGAATCACCAGAACACCAGGCCCGTAGGAAACCCCTGATCCCTGTGCAGAAGGAAAGCCCCTCCTCTGTCCCCCTGCAGCCCTTACTTCCGTCTGGTTTATGCTTCTTACCCCTGCCTTGTGCACACGTGGATACACTTCCGGTTCCCTTTTGGCAGTAAGGCCTCTGTAGGCATGGACTTGTCCTATTCCTGGATGTGCCAGGCATTGAGCTGAGACATAGCTTCACCAACTGTCATCAATTGAATGACACAGTTGACATGGACAAAGCATGTCTCTCTATGTGGACTTGATACAATGCAACTGAATGTGATGGAAAAACCAGTCCTGTGGAAGCACAATTCATTGAAGACAACACAGCACAGACACAGAGCCCGCCAGGGCAGGGTGATCGCGCTGACCTCAGCCTGTTTGCAGTTTCTTGAGAGGGTTTTCCAGTTAAACCAAGAGCCTGGCTGGTGCAGGTGATATGTGTGAGCAGCTCTCTGGTCTTCACACTAACTCTTCCCTCAGTGCAAGCTGAGGTCACCAAGGGAATGGTGTTAGGAGACAGGGCCTTTGGGAGGTGATTTGGTCATAAGGGTGGGACCCTCCTGATTTGAATGAAGGCCTTTATGAAAGAGGCCCCAGAGAGATCGCTCAGCCTTGTGCCCTCTGAGGACACAAGGAGAAGACCGCAATCCACCATCCACCTGCTCTGTCTTGATCCTGGAGCTCCCAGCCTCCAAATCTGAGAAGTAAAGGTCTGTCATTAATAAGTCACCTATTACAATACCACATGTAAAATAGATAGTCAGCGGGAATTAGCTGTATCACTCAGGGAACTCTTACGGGGGCTCTGGGACCAGCTAGAAGGGTGGGATGGGGAAGGAGATGGGAACGATGCTTCGGTAGGGAGGGGACATGGGTGAACCCTTGGGTGATTCTTGTTGATGTATGACAGAAAACTTTGAAATTCTGTAAAGCAATCATCCTTCAATTAAACACTAAATTGCAAAAAAAAGAGTCACCTAGACTTTGGAGTTTCTGCTTTAATAGCCTGAAAGGGCAGACACATGCCAAGTGAGAATTCCAGCACAGGTGGAATTATGGTACTAGTCATTGGCCCTTAACATAGGGAAATGACCTGGATTAACTGACTGTGCCCAGTGCCATCTCCTTACAAGGAGCCTTCGATGTGGACGAGGGATGCAGCTCAGTGTCAGAGACGTGGGCAGAGAGACTAAACCAGCCCTGGCTCCCACTGACATGGAGGGGGCCATGAGCCAAGGAGGGCAGGCAGCTGCTAAGCGTGAAAAGGATGGGAGCCTCCAGAAGGAACAGCATCCTGCTGACAACGTGATTTGAAGCCAGCAAGACCCATTTGGGACTTTGGATCCTCAGAACCACAATAACAAGTATGTGTTCCTTTAAGCCACTTAGCTTGTGGCAATTTGCAAAGCTGCAACAGGAAATCAATACAGCAATCGCTTAAAATCATGCCTTGAGCCTGAAATTATGAGCTCAAAAGAGACAAACCTGTGTGTGTTTAATGGAGGAAAAAAATGATAATCGCTGTCAACATTTTACTCAGCTTTATATTTCTTCTTTCACAGAAATGCCCATGGTGGATCTGCCAACTCCTTTTCATATCAAAGGTTGTGTTTGGGACTGAGTCTTACAATCATATATCTTATATCACTTTTATCCTTTATTTTTATTTTTTTTATCACAGAAAGTTTATCTGACATTGAGTGTGGTTTGATAGTACTGTTTATTAAACTTTTATCATATTCTTTATTGGGATTTCAATTTTTAATTTCTGCTTAACATTTTAGATTTTATTCTAAATGTATCTGCTGATGTTTTTTTGCCATAACATTTCTGAGTGTCCTGTTGGACTCTTGCATGGGAGGAATGCTCTTCTCATTTCAGCACCAAGAAGAGAATGACTTTTCCATGTGACTCATGAACCAAACAGGTTCCTGTTCTGGTCCATAGACAACCATTCCACCTCAGTCCTGGATCTCATTTCTCTTGCTTACTTGTGGGTGAGGCCCAAATCAGCTCCACCTCTTGCCTCCATCTACTCAATCTATGGAGAATGCAATGGCACCCCACTCCAGTACTCATGCCTGGAAAATCCCATGGATGGAGGAGCCTGGTAGGCTGCAGTCTGTGGAGTCCCTCGGAGTTGGACATGACTGAGCCACTTCAATTTCACTTTTCACTTTCATGCACAGGAGATAGACATGGCAACCCACTCCAGTGTTCTTGCCTGGGGAATCCCAGGGACAGGGGAGCCTGGTGGGCTGCCGTCTATGGATTGCACAGAGTCAGACACGACTGAAGTGACTTAGCAACAATAGCACTGCATCTATAAAAACTAACAGACCCGGCCGTCCAGTGGTTAAAGACTTCATGCTGCCAGTGCAGGGGGCTGGATTCCATCCCTGGTTGTGAAACTAAGATTCCACATGCTAAAGAAGAGGCCAAAAGTTCCAAAACAGATAAACAAAAAACACCCCCCAAATGCCAGTGTTTAAAAAAATAAAACCTAAAAGAAGGAAACAGTTCTTCATTGACATGATAGCAATCATGAGCTCGGTCTCCTTTGCATTTAGTATTTCAGCAAAACTCTTCAGAAGGAGTGTCTGCAGCCCCCACTTCCTCTCATCACTCTCAGGGGGATTGTTGATACCATCAACTCTGGCTGGTCCCAGCCCTCTCCCCCAGGATGACTCCTGCCAGCAGGGATCACGAGGCATCCTGTGTGACCTCACTCAGCCCTTCCTTTGCCCTTTGTTGACCTGGCCCTCATTGTGTGGCAATGGAGAGGGGCTCTCGGGTGTCTCTGCCTGAGTGGACGGGCCGCAGTCCACCTGAGAAGGTTTGAGGAGCCAAGTGTAAGGTAGGTTTTCAGGAGAGAGAGAGAGACATCGGTGGTTGAAGAAGGGGTGGGAATAGATGCCTAATATTTAGGGAGTCAGTGTAAAGGATCGCTTTCCGTATAAGAGTACAAGAGAGAAATGTGACCCAATGCTTTCAGTTTATCCTTTCTTTACTATTATTATAAAAGTACTGTTGGTGGGGCCAACGAAGTAAAACCCTCACAGCTATTCTGTAGAATTAGGTAAGACTTATTGAAACAGCTTGCTACAAACACTCATTCTATTTTTAGGTTGATGTCACTAAAATAAAATAGATCTCTACTTAGTGAAAGATTCAAATGCTGATCAAAAAATTAAGTGAAAATATTTTTTTGCTAAGTTGCCTCAGGACAGAGAGAAAAATGTCAGAACATAGAGTTCATGTAAGAAGGAAGAGAGGCGGGGGAGTGAAGGTGAAAGACCATGACGTATTATGACAAGCTTTGACCTGTTATGTTGGGATTGTGTGAGTGGGTGCTTGTGCTCAGGAACACTTTGGGATAAAGCAACTTAATGGGCTCTCTCCAGACCTTCAAACCACTAAGGATTATGCCTGAGCCTTCCTTCGTTTTCTCCTTGTCTCCTTCTCTTCCTGATTCCCTCCATTCATCCATTTATTCATTCACCCATAGGTTGACGTTTCCATACTAGGACCTGTACATACAGATGTTTGACTGACTTCCTGCTCTATGCCTGGCTCTGTTCAAATGTGAGATAATAAAAGAGGGCTTGTTGCTTTAGAAATTTATATATACAGATAAAGAGAGATATGAACACTATAAAACAAAACTGAGATGGAGAGAAGGAAGAGATGGAGAAAAATTTCAGTTATTTACCTGGCATGCGTGTGTCTGGAGTTATTCAGTCATGTCCAGCTCCTTCGAACCCCACGGACTACAGCCCATCAGGCTGCTCTGGCCATGGGATTTCCCAGACAAGAACAGTGGAGTGAGTTATTTGACATCCAGGGGATCTTGCTGACCCAGAGATCAAAGCTGCATCTCGTGCATTGGCAGGTGGGATCTTTAGCACTAAGACCACCTGGGAAGCCCCACAACTAGTACCCTTCTATGCTTTTAACTTAAGAATATGTTGATATAATACATGTAGTAAGAAATACTCTAGCCTATGAAGCCTCACCTGGTTGTGGTCTGTTCAAGAGATGACCTAGTAAGCTTGCTTAGGATGAATCAGTCTCTCTGGAAATGGTAGCAAGAAATATGTTGAGAGTGCAGAGGAGAGAAGATCATTTCTGTTTCCAAAATTCTTATTGGTTTTTAATTGCAAAAGGTGTGTGGACAGGGGGCGGGGGGGGCAGTACTTATTCTGAAAGGAAAAAGAGACAGATGCAGATATATGCAAAAAACTGAATAAATACATGAATAATTTGTTAACATAATGCAATTTTTAATGATTTTTCTCAAAAATAAAACAAAAACAAAAACAAAAAAGCCCCAAACCTCAGAGCCATAAGGAGAAGTGACAACCAATGTGGAAACCCTGACTTCCTGCAAACCACTTCCTTTACAAAAGGGAGACACTTGGGTCTGGGACCCTGAGTCCACAAATGAGACACCCTCAAATTACTCCCAGGCCATAACTGAATACCTCTAGTAGGGACTTCCCAGGAGACGCAGTGGTAAGGAAACACAGGAGACCCAGATCCGATCCCTGGATCAGCAAGATCCCCTGGAGTAGGAAATGGCAACCCACTCCAGTACTCTTGCCTGGAAGATTCCATAAACAGAGGATCCAAGTGGGCTACATTCCCCGGGGTTGCAAAGAGTCCAACCAGACTGAGCACAGTACCACCACCAGTCGGAATACAAGTCTTTTCTCTCTACCTGTTGGTCAAACTCTTTCCCAGATCGCCTGCCCAATTCAGGGGTGCCATCAGACAGTGCTGGGTCGACCTGGAATCCAGAAAGTTCCTCTTCCATCATGAGGCCCCTGTACCTTCTCTACCTTTTACTCATATGTCTTATCCAGATGACATCAGGTAACCAGTGGCTAAGCTGGCTCCCAACTTGGAGTCTGGATTAGGGAAAGTCAGATTGATTCCTCATTCAGTGATATGCTGAAATATATGGCAACTGAATAATATATCTGAAAGAAGCATGCATATTCAATATGCTCCATTTTTCAAATAAGGAAAGACAAGCTTAAAGTGAGAAATAGTCTCCCATGATTGCCCTTAACTAGTTGGTAGTAAGTCCATAAATTGTAAAGCTGATAGATAATATTTACAGGAGACTTTACAGGTTCCATATCATTTCATGTGACTAACAGCAACACTAATAGTAATTGCAAATTATATTGAACACTTCCTCTTTACTGAGACACCAAAACTTTTAATGTCTTATCCCAAATGTATTCCTCCCAGCACTATTCACGGGATAGGTGTTTTTAACCCTGTTTGTCAGCTGGGACTTAGAAATAAGGTAACTTGTTCAAAGTTGTACAGGTTCTGTGAGAAATACCATTGGTAGCTTGATAGGGAGTGCATTGAATCTATAGATTGCTTTGGGCAGTATAGCCATTTTGACAATATTTATTCTTCTAATCCATGAATACGGTATATTTCTCCATCTGTTTGTGTCCTTTTTGATTTCTTTCACCAGTGTTTTATAGTTTTCTATATATAGGTCTTTTGTTTCTTTAGGTAGATGTACTTCTAAGTATTTTATTCTCTTTCCTGCAATGGTGAATGGTATTGTTTCCTTAATTTCTCTTTCTGTTTTGTCATTGTTAGTGTATAGGAATTCAAGGGATTTCTGTGTGTTAATTTTATATCCTGCAACTAAACCACAATGAGGTACCATTACACGCCATTCAGGATGGCTCCTATCCAAAAGTCTACACACAATAAATGCTGGAAAGAGTGTGGAGAAAAGGGAACCCTCTTACAGTTGGTGGGATGCAAACTAGTACAGCCACTATGGAGAACAGTGTGGAGATTTCTTAAAAAACTGGAAATAGAACTGCCATATGAACCAGCAATCCCACTCCTGGGCTTATAAACTGAGGAAACCAGTCTGAAAGAGACACGTGCACCCCAATATTCATCACAGCATTCTTTATAATAGCCAGGACATGGAAGCAACCTAGATGTCCATCAGCAGATGAATGGATAACGAAGCTGTGGTACATATACAGCATGGAATATTACTCAGGCATTAAAAAGAATTCATTTGAATCTGTTCTAATGAGATGGATGAAACTGGAGCCCATTACACCGAGTGATGTAAGCCAGAAAATAAAGACCATTTCAGTATACTAACACATATATATGGAATTTAGAAAGATGGTAATGAGAACCCTATATGCAAAACAGATAAAGAGACACAGATGTACAGAACAGACTTTTGGACTCTGTGGGAGAAGGCGAGGGTGGGATGTTTCGAGAGAACAGCATCAAAACATGTATATTATCTAGGGTGAAACAGATCACCAGCCACGTTGGATGCATGAGACAAGAGCTCGGGCCTGGTGCACTGGGAAGACCCAGAGGGATCGGGTAGAGAGGGAGGTGGGAGGGGGGATCGGGATGGGGAATACATATAAATCCATGGCTGATTCATGTCAAAGTATGACAAATACCACTACAATATTGTAAGGTAATTAGCCTCCAACTAATAAAAATAAATGTTAAAAAAAAAAAAAAACTCATGCAAGTTATGTGTAGGGAGGACTTTAACTCAAGCCCAAGTGGGTTTGATTCCAAAGACCATGTTTTTATTAAGTATTCAACAATCCCAAAAAACAAATTTACTTACTGAATTATATAAACAACACATTTATAGATTTGTTTATATATTATATATATATATATATAAATTTATATATTTGTGTATATAAACAACAAGTACTTTAGCTTGAGTGTGATCTCTGAATCACTTGGGACATACTTATCCTACCAGATTGTTTGTTGATCACCTGAAATCCAAGTTAAACTGGGTCTCCTGCATTTTCCCTGCAGCCATCCTCAGGTGACAGCATGCTCCAGGCTGTGCTGTAGTGACAGTGCCTCCAGATCATAGGATCTAAAAAGAGCCAAAGTTGATTCTTGCTTAAATGACACCCACTCGTGAGGGATCAGGTGCTTTGATCAGAACCCACCCCCAAGGAGCAGCCACCACCGAGGGCGCTGCTGGTCCTGTTGTCGAGGAAGGCGTTCTCAGGACTCTCGTGCTGGCGATTAAGGGCCCCAGCCCTGAAGGGAAATGTCAGACATCTTCCTGACTCACGAATTTGGTGGTTTTCAGACTGCAGTAAAGAATAAGCTATGTTTGACCTGAAATGCCGCACTCCATCACAGGCCAAGGACACAGGACACAGTCTCTGGAATGCAGCCCACTTTCCTTTCCTTCTCACACTACTTAAAAGCTGATTCCATTTACGCGCATATCCATGCAGGCTCAGGGCATGACCCAGCCCCAGTCTATACCTAGATTCTGAATATACCAGCCTTGTACTGAACTGATGGGGCTCAGGCTTTCCCAGGACTTTAGGAAGAAGGCAAAAGCTTAGAAGACCACAGTGGGCACAAGTGAGCTCCCAGTCACATGCCCCAGGACTGCATCCAGGAGTGGGCAGGTCTTTCCCGTCTCAGACAGTCAGACATGAGCTAGCGCTACACCAGGACCCAGAGCTCAGAGGCATCAGAACAGGCCTGTGCTCACAACAGGCTCTGAGTCTCTCAGAGGTTTGTAACTAACTCCTGGGGGGAATGGGCGTGGTCTGCTTTGTAATGGACCTTGGCATGAAGCATCAGGAAATACATCATATTGTCATCACTGCAATAGTACAGGAATTGCAGCTGCTGAATGTTTCTCCCTATGGCTGCGGACCTGGAGCCTCTATAAAGTGAACGAGCACACCGTCCTGTCCAGTCTCAGCTGGGAAGCCAGCCAGCCGTAAGGGTCTACTAACTTCTCTTTGTGTTGCTCTTCTTGTTCCTGCTGCCAGTTCCAGGTAAGATATGCTGGTAAATGACAGGGCTGAATGGATTGAGAACTTGTCAGCCAGAGTCAGCTCTCTCCACTCATTTGGGAATTTTAGATAAAGGAGGTTTATTGCTTGGGAACTAGACATTACCAGCTTTTCGGTTTTTTTTTTTTTTTTTTTTGACAAAGATCATCAAGAAGCTCAAAGGAGGGTCTCCATCCCTTCTGATTCACTCTTAAGAGACTATTTAGCTCACAAACCATCCCTCCATGGGAGGACTGTTATACCTGTTCATGAGACAGGAAGAAAGTGATGTAAATCTTTATTTATTTATTTTATAAATCTTAATACCAACAGGAGAAAAGGAACTTAATCTGAGGACAGAAGCACAGGTTCCCTTTTATTAGCTTAGCAGTCAGAGGTATAGTCTTTAGGGCCCTTAAGGACCCGGGGGACCATCGTGGCCCCTGCCTCCCAGGTGTCAGTTCACAAAGCGGCTGCCACGGTCACGCCACTTTCTCAGCTGAGCTGAACCCACAGAATCATTGTTAGTAGCTAGCCCCAACATATTCTTTACTCCAGATGGTAAAGAAAGAGGAAAAAGACATACAAGAACAGAGAATGGCAACAGATAACTTATTAGAGAGATTTCAAAAGCCTTGGACTTGCACCTCGGCCTTCCTAAAACCTTCCGTGTGCTCCGTTTCTTCACTGCAGGCAATGGCGGAATCATAAGCGGGTTACAAAGGTATTACTGCAAAAAAGAAGGGGCCGTTGTGCTCTGATCGGCTGCCTTCCAAACGAGGAACAGATAGCCAGCTGTTCCTTGAGTGGCCGAACATGCTGCCGGAAGAAGAAATGAAAAATCCAGAAACACCAGGAGAAAGTTGCATAGTGTGAAATTGCCTCCTTGAAGACTCCAGAAGCCAAATCAAAGACTTTTTACAAAAAATTAGAAGCTTGATTATTTTCATGATTATCTTTTAACATTCTGTTTATTGTGCTGCTTGTTACCAAATAGGCAACTTAAAAAGTGTTAATGACACCCCTTTAATTCAAATAAACTATAATCCCTAGAAGAAGCCACGAGAGGGTCAAAACTGAGGTTCCAAAGATTGTCAGATTGTATTCCTCTTTCACAACTGTCATCCCACAGTGACACTGGACCACTTGTTCTTTCTGAAACACTTCCTTTGCCTTCTGTCACCCATCTGAGCTGTGCATTCTGTCCATCTCTCATAGCATCTCCCCACCAAATCCATCTCTGAAACTTCAGGGCATCCCTGAGGGTCTTCCCAGGTCCTTCTGAGCACTTTCCAGCTCAGAGCCACGGGGAACCTGGCTCCTCCTCGACCTTGACTTCAGCTTTCCTCTCAGTCTTGTCTCTGTTCTGACTGACCTCAGGCCTGGATAAAATCTCTCCTCCAGCTATGTCTCCAAACCCATCTCTCAGGGGCACCTCAAATTCTACCTCCTTCTTAAAAACATCTTTGTTTCCCCAACAAATATGATCTTTCCTTTTAAAAGGTTTCTCATCTGAGTGTTGCATCTCTGAGTCCTGCTTGATTTTTTACATTCACTACATTTGTATATTTCCAATCTCCATATTTGGCTGCAGGATTTTGAAGGGCACTTCATCATTTAATCACTCCTGGCCCAATTGTTTTCACACAAAACCTGCTCAACAAGTGTTTATTGTGACCCCATGGACTGGGACCCACCAGGCTCCTCTGTCCATAAGATTCTTCAGGCAAAAATACGGCAGTGGGTTGCCATGTCCTCCCTTATGAGAGCTGAAGTACACTCCAAGGCTCTGTAACTATTCAGTGGTCTCTGAAGGTTGATACAGAATGATTCCAGTGAATGTGGTGGCAAGCCCATCACCCCCAACAAGAGCCCCCAGTCAAGGAACTGAGTTCTCAGGAAGAAAGGGCAAACACTCAAAGACAAGACGTTGGACCCCACAATTCAGAATTTAAAAAAAAACAAAAAAAAAACCACGGCCTGATGGGACTGTATGCTGCCCTTCTCCAGTAAACAACTAAGGAACCAGGCAAAACCTGGGAAACCATTGATTCAGACTCTGGCACAAGCAATGCAGGACCATAATTGAGGAGAGTAGAAAACAGGTGAGGTGAGGGACTTCCCCACCGGTCAGGGGCTTGGATTCTGTGCTCCCAATGCAGGGGGCCTGGGTCCACCCCTGGTCAGGGAACTAGATACCACATGCTGCAACTGGATTCTGCCTGCCGTGATTAAGGTTCAGGGCACCCAAATTAATGAATTTGCTAATTAAAATTTTTAAATTCTGTGCTCAACCATTAATAAAAAAAGAAAAGAAAACAAGTCAAGTGACACTTATGGCATCTCCAGCCTCTACAGATTTCCAGGCCTAAAGCATAGGGAACAAGAACCCAAACAGACCAACAATTCTCCTGAGTCGAAGAAGTGGGGTCAAAATTCAGAGAGTGCAGACATCTTCACTTCTGGACAGAAAACCAGCAACGGGAATCAGGATCAGGGCTGTGTGCCTGTGTGCTAAGACTCTCTGCCACTCTGTGTACTGTGGAGTTGCTAAAAGCATATGGGAAAACTCTGTGGTTTTCATTCAATTCTAAAGCTGCTCTAAAACAATGAAGTCTATGATACTAGGTGGAAAGTTGGATCCGCCTTACGGGATCAACTGTGATGCTAAGATTCAAGACACTATCTTAAGGAAAGAGATGATCATTTCAGTAGAGAAGAAAAAAACATCAAGAATCAGTATCAGTTATCTGTAATAAACCCACTTGAGATACCATATATAAAGGGAAATGGGTTAATAATGAAAGGATGGAAACAGATATGCTGCTGCTGTTGTTTAGACGCTCAGTCGTGTCCAACTCTCTTGAGACCCCTATGCAATCATCCAGGCAAGACAGCTGGAGTGGGTTGCCATGCCCTCCTCCAGGGACTCTCCCCACCCAGGGATCAAAACCGTGTCTCTGCATCTCCTACATCTCAGGAGATTCTTACTGTTGAGACAACAGATATGCTATGGAAACATTAATTTAAAGAAAACATAGGAGAGTGTATGCTTAATTAACAGGCTTCCTGGTGGTTCAGATGGTAAAGAATCTGCCTGCCATGTGGGAGACCTGGGTTCGATTCCTGGTTTGGGAAGATGCCCTGGAGGAGGGCATGGAAACCCACTCCAGTGTTCTTGCCTGCAGAATCCCCATGAACAGAGGAGCCTGGCAGGCTACAGTCTATGGGGTCAGAAAGCGTGAGACACAACTGAGTGTTAAGCATGGGACACAATTAAGTAACTTCTAGGACAAGGAGTAGATATAGAGAGGGGTACTTATCCTAATGATAAAATGTTTAATTCATCAAGAATACATATAAGTAGCGAATCAGAATGTACTTAGCAAAGGAAGTTTAAAATTCTTAAAGAAAACTTATAGGAATAAGCGGAGAAACAGACAAATTAGCAAAAGTGTCAGTGGGGGAGCACAGCATTAGACCCAGCCCTGGTCCCTTTCTGAGGACAGGTGTGACCAGGGTGTGACCCGGGTGACCATCAGAAGCCATGGCACCCACCCCATCCACAGGAGAAGGGAACTGGGAACAACGGCCTCTGACCATTAACACCCAGGGCTCCATGCTGACACCACCTGAGTTTGTGGAGTCATAGATGTGAAGGGCTTTGCTCTCAAAACCGTATCTGTAGGACTGGGACACCCCTTCTTGCCTGAGGAAGTGATGCACTCTCCCAGAAAGACACTGCCTCAATTTCATACTCAGAGCTTAAAGGTTTGGGGACAAAGCATTTATCTTCCCTTTAAAGAATGAGACCCTGAGTTGCCTCTCAGCCCAGGCATGAAGCAACCATGATCCACATGGCCTTCTTTGGCTTTGAACCTGTGAAAACTAATAATCCATTTAGACTTTACCTACAATGACCCCTTCCCTCTATCTTATATTAACTCATCTCTGGATTCTGGTGAGCCACCCCATGGTTTCTTGGGTGTGTGACCTCCTTGCTGAAGCAACAGGACCCTTCCCTGATGGACAGAGATGCCCCTGGGCTTTATCTCCAGATTCACATCTCTGCAAAGCAGTCGTCTTTAGATCTTGCCTAGGAAAAATAAGCCACTGCAATTGGAGAATTCCTACAAGGGCCATGTCCCACTAGTGAGGAACTGTAGCAAGAAACTCCCTTGAAACTCACCATGGCCCCCTGCAAGCCTTTTGGAAACTTCCTTCTGTGAAAACTCATGCCCGGTCTTACACATAAAACTGCATCATCTTCCTTAAACTACATCTTCCTTAAAAGAAAAAAAAAATCTGCATCTTCCTTAGGAAAAAAAAAAATCTGCTGTGCTGCAAACCATAGATCATTAAAACACACCAATTTTTATTTTGTTTACTTATTTAGGCTACATCAGTTTGTGTTTCTGGCATGTGGGTTCTAGTTCCCTGACCTGCTATGCTTGGGAGTACAGTCTTACCCACTGGACCATCAAAGAAGTCCCGGAAAACAGCATTTTTAAAAATTACATTTAAAAAACACTTTGAATTGGAGCATAGCTGACTAATAATGTTGTGATGGTTTCAGGTGGACAGCAAAGAGACTCAGCCATGCATATACATGTATCCATTCTCCCCCAAACTCCCTTCCCATCCAAGCTGTCACATAACATTAAGCAGAGTTCCCTGAAAAACAGCATTTCAAGAGGAGCCACTGTAGACAACGATTTAGTCTCACCTCTATCTCCAGTGTAGTATTAGAGTTTGTATGTAAATTAACCCTGCAGCATAGAGTTTGACTGCAAGGTCCATAAATAAACAGATACATATATATATCTTATGTATCAGTTCAGTTCAGATCAGTCACTCAGTCGTGTCTGACTCTTTGCAACCCCATGAAAAAAAGGCACGCAAGGCCTCCCTGTCCATCACCAACTCCCGGAGTTCACCCAGACTCACATCCATCAAGTTGGTGATGCCATCCAGCCATCTCATCCTCTGTCATCCCCTTCTCCTCCTGCCCCCAATCCCTCCCAGCATCAGGGTCTTTTCCAGTGAGTCAACACTTTGCATGAGGTGGCCAAAGTATGGAGTTTCAGCTTCAACATCAGTCCTTCCAATGAACACACAGGACTGATTTCCTTTAGGATGGACTGGTTGGATCTGTAGAGATAATGATATATATATAAGTAGATGATGTCTACCTCTCTCAAATATCATGTAGAGCTAAAGCAGAGGGAATCATGATCAAGACAACTGATTTTCCATCAGAAAATTCCTATCCCTGGGTGCCAGCCTGGGACTCTGTCTGTTCGAGACAGCCTCCATGGCTTTGACGGCCTCAGATGAGAGATGCTGAGCCACAGCAGGGGACCTGAACAGGACTGAAGCTCTGTGGGCTCCTTCAGGACAGGGTCCACCCGGGTTACCCAATTTCAAAAGGGATTGGAGTTTTACTCAGAGCTGCATGGCAAGCTCCATCCTAGGTTTAACATTTGTGAAAAGCCAGGTCAGTGTCTCTCCTGCACTGAGATGGATGGATGTTACTAAGTGAGGGATGTTACTTAGTGATGGAGGTCCCTCTTAACCCAGTGAAGGGATCCCCACTGCTGGGCCTTTGTGATACTCGGCTGGGGAGATGCGTTCAGTGGCAGTATCATCCTCCCACTCTGTCTCTGATAAAAGGAAACGTAGCATCCATCTGCCCATCACGTGTCCCACTGATTCCATGAGACTGGCGTGTGATTGTGTTGCAGTGAATTAAGAAAAGTTTTTTTTCCCTTTCTTTTTTCCTTTTTGCATCTTTCTCCACTTTAACTGTTCCTAACCTACACTCTGCACTGAAAACCAAGTTTCTTCTTATCAGAAGACTAACCGATTATGCAAACAACATCCGGCACCTATTGCCCTCCATTTCTGCAGGAGTCACATCTGCATCTATTATCCTTTAATTTAGTCTAGCCACATCCTGATACTTAACTCTATCCCATCATAAACCTCCCCTTGTAGTTTAATTTCTCCCTTCCTTTGCTCTGTGTTACCTCATGTGGATGCTTAACTTTACGGTACACTCTCTTTGGAAGCCACCCCGTAGTGGTTTGCTTTCCCCCTTCTGTATTACAGGAAGAAAGTCGCCAGGAAATCCCCAAAGGACAATGGACCCAACCACCAGGACAAACTGCCAGACCCAAAAACCAGCTACCTGACTCTGGCCTATTAACTGTTTCCAGACAGTGCAAAAAGAGAGCAATTTGGACCCCTACACCTTTTGTGGTGTGTCTCCAGCCCCTGACTGAGAGCACCAATTGTATGATGCCCTCGATTCCCAACCGAGGGGTGTCGGGCTCCTTGAGGCAAGAGCCTACCGTGTTCTCCCTTCTGCCAGCTTAAGGGTTAAAGCCATCTTTCCATTTGCTCCAAACTCTGTCTCCACAAGTTTTATTCAGCTCCGGTGGGCAGAGAAAACCAAGATTTTGGTGGCAACTGTTGCTGCCAAGCCGTAAGAGCTGTTAGCTGGTGTGGCGAGAGGGTTGGGACCACTGGGTCTCTTCCCTCTGGGCCCCAGGGGCCAGAAAGGGCATGGCTGTCTCTGCAGATGCTGGGAGTCAGCAAGTCTTGCCCAGGGACGAGTTAGTCCCTATTTGGGCCTGAAACAGCCTTTGAGGAAAACAGTGGATGTGTGAGTTGTTTAGTTGTGTCCGTCTATGCAACCCCACAGACTGCAGCACACCAGGCCCCTCCATCCATGGGACTCTCCAGGCAAGAACACTGGAGTTGGTTGCCATTTCCTCCCCAAAAGAACTAAAGAAATACAGAAAGTAGAGTCACTCAGTCGTGTCTGACTCTCTATGACCCCATGGACTGTAGCTCACCAGGCTTCTCCATCCTTGGAATTTTCCAGGCAAGAGGACTGGAGTAGGTTGCCATGTGCTTCTGAACAGGAAAACAGAGGGCAGATTCAAAGCCCTGCAGGGGTGAGGGTGGGGCTGGGGAGCGGGTAAGCCAAGGTTGACCAAGAAGTCTGTGCCCCTGCCAGGGGAGACAGGCCCCTGGGCCTTGCCACACCCTTGCCCAACAGCTGAACTGACTTCCAGGGAGAAGCATCTGGTCAAAAGGGCAGCAGGAAAGCTTTTTCTGGGGTTTTCAACAGCCTCATTAGCATAAGAGTGACTCACCCTGCTCTGTGCTATAAAGGCCACTCCCAGGACACACAGATAGAGGCTCAGTTAACCAGTTCATAAGAACCAAATACACAGCCAGTGCGGAATTCCTCTCGAAACCTGGGACCTTCATAAAGCGGCAAGCGCAGCCTCTGTTCCAGCGTCAGCCCCAGAGCTCCGGCCGCCAGCATGAGTCTCCATTGCCTGCTGCTCGCGCTCCTCTTCCTGGTCCTGTCTGCTGGGTCAGGTGAGCTCCTGAGAGCCCCTTGGGGAGCCGCTGGCTCTCTCTCCTGTTTCTGCCCTCTTCTGTCCTGCCACTCTCATTTACGCGGGGTCAGACTAAACCCACCGTCTGTGATGCTTCTGAGAAGCCAGCGCTGAGTCCTTAGTAGCAGGAGGGTCTGAGAACCGCCCTGCAAAGTTCCTGGCTGTTTCTAAGCCACTCTAGCAAGTCAAACCTTCTGAGCCCGTCTCCTCATTGGTTTCATGAGGAGGAAACAGAAGATGCCTCTTTTGAGTGACTCTCTTTTTTTCTTTTTCATAAAAGCAAGAAATTTGATTTTGTCCCATGACAGAAGACCAGAATGTCACTTTATAAATCTTTCTACTAGAAGGATGGTGGCTCTGGGCAACCAGAGAAGTCCAGAGGCGAGTCAGGCCGAGCCTGGGCGTTGGGAGCTGCCCTTGGGACGCTCTGTGCTGACTCTCCTCAGCAGGAAGGTCCTCCTGGACACGTCGTTAACGATGCGACCCTCGCTCCTCAGCTGGGAGGCAGCACATCCAAAGCACTGTGCACGATCGGATGTCTAATTTTCATCTTGCCCTTGATATTTCCAGAAATAGGATGAAAATGTGTAGGAAAAAGGAAGGACGGAAGGAGGGAGAGAGAGGATGCGGAGACTGAGACCTGACATCTGATCAGATGTCAAAATGAAGTTGAAAAGCCCTTGTCTATCAGTGTTGTTTATGACTGTAACCCAACTTTACACAGTGGCAGGGAGAGAGGCCAGGGGTGTAAGGATGACGGCCGCTCAGTGCCCGGGGCCCGGGTTCAATCCCTGTTGGGGACTAGAAGGTCCAGAGGTGCCTTGTGGTCAGGGGGAAAAAGGCGTGTGACGGAGATTGAAAGGCAGCTGGTCAGGAAGAAACCACAAAGGGAGGAGGAGAGCCTGTGAGGAAAGCGGGAAAACCGCTGGTCAGGATGAAACCACAAAGGGAGGAGGAGAGCCTGTGAGGAAAGCGGATAGGCCGTTGGTCAGGAAGAAACCACAAAGGGAGGAGGAAGGCTGTGTGGGAAGCGGGAAGGCCAATGAATAGGAGGAAATCACAAAGGGATGAGGAGAGCCTATGAGGAAAGCCGGAAGGCCACTGATCCGGAGTAAACCACAAAGGAAGGAGGAGAGGGGCTGACTCCCTCCAGCGCTGAGAGATCTGAGTCAGTAGAGACAATGATACAAAACTGTTTTTTTCGAACCATTATCAGTTTCAGTTGTCAGTTACATTGAGAGTAAGTTATCTTTAAACAGTTCTTACAGTTTCAGCTGCATCTTTTCCTCCTATCTCAACTCGACTTCTTGACTGACTCCTTGTGTTGGAACACTAAACAGTGAAAATAGATGCCTGCAGGCCTCTTCTGACTCCTGGCCAGAAGGTGGATGTAGCAGAGCTTCCTGGTCTTTGCCCTCGTGGTGGAGCTGACCCCGCACACAACTGCCCTCCTAATGCCCCAGTCCCTCAGCCTCTGCTTCTGGAAACATGAGGGTCCACCGGAGCCCGGGCAGGGTCAGCGTCTGTCTGGAAACTGGTCCACGGTGTCCTGGACTCACATCCTGTTGTCACGAGGCCGTGTCCGCATCTCAGCACAGAAAGCCCCAGGGCCTCGCTAGAGGGCACACAGCTGCCCTTCTCGAGATGCCGCTTTTCCTGCTGACACATTTTTTTCCCTCTCATTCTCTTTCTAGGATTTACTCAACGAATAAGAAGTGGTATAAGCTGCCGTTTGAATAGAGGCATCTGTGTGCCAAATGGGTGCCCTGGAAGCTTGAGACAGATTGGCCTCTGTTTCTGGCCCCGAGTAAAATGCTGCAGAAGGAGATAAAAGAAGGCAAAGAGGTTGCCGGGACCGATGCGGAGTCAGAAAAGGCACCCTTTGACAGAGCATCTAAAATTTAAACCAGAATAAATTTTGTTCAAAATTAAAGAATTGCCCACTGGTCACTGAGGTGGTTGTGTGGTGTCTGATCCCAGGCGAATTCCCAAATCCCTGAGGATGCTCTCTGAGCTCCTTATAGGAACCAGGGGGGATGGTGGTGGGTGCTCTGATCCCCCTGTTCCTCGGGGGCCTGACCTTCCCCAGATCCTCTGTCTGCTGCCCTTTCTGCTTCCAGCCCAGGGCACAGTGGCCTGCCCCTCGTCTCCCCTCAAACATGTACCCCAGGGGTCCAGAATCACCAGAACACCAGGTCAGTAGGAAACCCCCTCCTATGTCCCCCGGCAGCCATCACTTCCGTCTGGTTTATGCTTCTTACCCCTGCCTTGTGCACACGTGGATACACTTCCGGTTCCCTTTTGGGCTGGAAGGCCTATATAGGCATGGACTTGTCCTATTCCTGGATGTGCCGGGCTTTGAGCCGAGACATAGCTTCACCAACTGTCATCAGTTGAATGACACAGTTGACATGGACAAAGTATGTCTCTCTGTGTGGACATGATACGATCCAACTAAATGTGATGGAAAAACCAGTCCTGTGGAAGCACAATTCAGTGAAGACAGCACAGCATGGAACTCAGAGCCCGCCAGGGCAGGGTGAGCACGCGGACCTCAGCCTGCCTGCAGTTTCTTCAGAGGGTTTGCCAGTTAAACCAAGAGCCTGGCTGGTGCAGGCGGTATGTGTGAGCAGCTCTCTGGTCTTCACACTAACTCTTCCCTCAGTGCAAGCTGAGGTCACCAGGGGATGGTGTTAGGACACAGGGCCTTTGGGAGGTGATTTGGTCATGAGGGTGGGACCCTCCTGGTTGGAATGAGAGCCTTTATGAAAGAGACCCCAGAGAGATTGCTCACCCTTGTGCCCTCTGAGGACACAGGGAAAAGACCGTCGTACAACAACCACCTGCTCTGTCTTGATCTTGGAGCTCCCAGCCTCCAAATCTGAGAAGTAAAAGGTCTGTTGTTAATAAGCCACCTATTACAATACCACATGTGAAATAGATACCCAGCGGGAATTAGCTGTATCACTCAGGGCACTCTGACAGGGGCTCTGCGACCAGCTGGAAGCGTGGGATGGGGAAGGAGATGGGACGAAGTTTCGGGAGGGAGGGGACATAGGTGAACCGTGGATGATTCTTGTTGATGTATGACAGAAAACCTCAAAATTCTATAAAGCAGTCATCCTTCAATTAAAAAATAAAATGTAAAAAAAGCATCATCTAGCCTTTGGTGTTTCTGTTTTAGTAGCCTGAAAGGGCAGACACACGACAAGTGAG
The DNA here is from genome assembly GCF_963930625.1 of Muntiacus reevesi. Classification (NCBI taxonomy): domain Eukaryota; kingdom Metazoa; phylum Chordata; class Mammalia; order Artiodactyla; family Cervidae; genus Muntiacus; species Muntiacus reevesi. The sequence continues at coordinate 49,163,776 of NC_089258.1, read as the reverse complement.
AATTCCAGCACAGGTGGAATTATGCTACCTAGTCATTGGCCCTTAAGATAGGGAAATGACATGGATTAACTGACTGTGCCCAATGCCATCTCCTTACAGGAGCCTTCGATGTGGACGAGGGATGCAGCTCAGTGTCAGAGAGATGTGCGCTGAGAGCCTAAACCAGCCCCGGCTTGCATTGACACGGAGGGGGGCCATAAGCCAAGGAGGGCAGGCAGCCTCTAAGCGTGAAAAGGAAGGAAGCCTCCAGAAGGAACAGCATCCTGCTGACACCGGGATTTGAAGCCAGCGAGACCCATTTGGGACTTTGGATCCTCAGAACCACAATAACAAGTATGTGTTCCTTTAAGCCACTTAGCTGGTGGCTATTTGTGAAGCTATGACAGGAAATCAATACAGCAATCGCTTAAAATAATGCCTTCAGCCTAAAATTAGGAGCTCAAAAGAGACAAACCTGTGTGCTTAATGTAGGAAAAAAATGATAACAGCTGTCAACGTTTTGCTCAGCTTTATATTTCTTTTTTCACAGAAATGCCCATGGTTCATCTGACAAACTTTTTCATCTCAAAGTTTGTATTTGAGACTCAGTCTTACACCTCATATATCTATATCCTTTAATCCTTTATTTTTAATTTTTTTATCATGGAAAGTTTATCTGATATTGAGTGTGGTTAGGTAGTACTGTTTATGAAACTTTTATCATATTCTTTATTGGGATTTCAATTTTTAATTTTTGCTTAACTTTTAAAGTTATATTCTAAATGTATCTGCTGATGTTTTATTGCCATAACATTTCTGAGTGTCGTGTTGGACTCTTGCGTGGGAGGAATGCTCTTCTCATTTCAGCACCAAGAAGAGGATGGCTTTTCCATGTGACTCATGAACCAAACAGGTTCCTGCTCTGGTCGATAGACATCCGTTCCACCTGGGTCCTGGATCTCATTTCTCTTGCTTACTTGTGGGTGAGGCCCAAATCAGCTCCACCTCTTGCCTCCATCTACTCAATCTATGGAGAATGCAATGGCACCCCACTCCAGTACTCATGCCTGGAAAATCCCATGGATGGAGGAGCCTGGTAGGCTGCAATATGTGGGGTCGCTGAGAGTCGAACACGACTGAGCGACTTCACCTTCACTTTTCACTTTCATACACAGGAGAAGGACATGGCAACCCACTCCAGTGTTCTTGCCTGGGAAAACCCAGGGACGAGGCAGCCTGGTGGTCTGCCATCTATGGGTCGCACAGAGTCAGACACGACTGAAGCAACTTAGCAGCAGTAGCACTGCATCTATATAAACTAACAGCAGGAAAAAACAAAAACAAAAAACTAACAGCAGGGATTGACCCGGCCGTCCAGTTGTTAAAGACTTCATGCTGCCAATGTAGGGGGCTGGATTCCATCCCTGGTTGTGAAACTAAGATTCCACATGCTAAAGAAGAGGCCAAAATTTCCAAAACAGACAAACAAAAAACACTCCCCAAATGCCAGCATTTAAAAAAATAAAACCTAAAACAAGGAAACAGTTCTTCATTGACATGATAGCAATCATGAGCTCGGTCTTCTTTGCACTTAGCATTTCAGCAAAACTCTTCAGAAGGAGTGTCTGCAGCCCCCACTTCCTCTCATCACTCTCAGGGCAGTTGGTACCATCAACTCTGGCTGGTCCCACCCCTCTCCCCCAGGATGACTCCTGCCAGCAGGGATCACGAGGCATCCTGTGTGACCTCACTCAGTCCTTCCTCTGCCCTTTGTTGACCTGCCCCTCATTGTGTGGCAATGGAGAGGGGCTCTCGGGTATCTCTGCCTGAGTGGACGGGCCGCAGTCCACCCGAGAAGGGAGAAGGGCGGAGAGGCCAATTGTAAGGTAATTTGTCAGGAGAGAGAGAGACATCCATGGTTGAAGAAGGGGTGGGAATAGCTGCATAACATTTAGGGAGTCAGTGTAAAGGATCGCTTTCCGTATAAGAGTACAAGAGAGAAATGTGACCCAATGCTTTTTAGTTTATGCTTTCTTTTCTATTATGAAAGTACTGTTGCTGAGGCCAATGAACTAAAACCCTCACAGCTATTCTTTAGCATTAGGTAAGACTTATTGAAACAGCTTACTGCAAGCACTCATTCTATTTTTAGGTTGAGGTCACTAAAAAAAATAAATCTCTACTTACTGAAAGATTCAAATGCTGATGAAAAAATTAAGTGAAAAGATTTTATTGTTAAGTTGCCTCAGGACAGAGAGAAAAGAGTCAGAACATACAGTTCAAGTAAGATGGAGGAGAGGCGGGTGAGTGAAGGCTAGAGACCATGATGTATTATGACAAGCTTTGATCCGTTATGTTGGGAATGTCTGAGTGGGTGCTTGTGCTCAAGAACACTTTGGCATAAAGCAACTTAATGGGTTCTCTCCAGACCCTCAAAACTCTAAGGATAATGCCTGAGCCTTCCTTCCTTTTCTCCTTCCCTCCTTCTCTCCCTGATTCCCTCCATTCATCCATTTATTCATTCACCCATAGGTTGACGTTTCCATAATAGGACCTGTTCATACAGACTTTTGACTGACTACCTGCTCTATGCCTGGCTCTGTTCAAAGCTGAGATAAGAAAACAGGACTTGTTGCTTTAGATACTTACATATAAAGAAAAAGAGAGATATGAACACTATAAAGCAAAACTGAGATGGAGAGAAGGAAGAGATGGAGAAAAATTTCAGTTATTTACCCGGTGTGCGTGTGTGCTGAGTTATTCAGTCATGTCCAACTCCTTCCAACCCCACGGACTACAGCCCATCAGGCTGCTCTGGCCATGGGATTTCCCAGAGAAGAGCAGTGGAGTGAGTTATTTGACATCCAGGGGATCTTGCTGACCCAGAGATCAAAGCTGCATCTCTTGCATTGGCAGGTGGGCTCTGTAGCACTAAGACCACCTGGGAAGCCCCACAGCTAGTACCCTTCTATGCTTTTAACTTAAGAATATGTTGACATAATACCTGTAGTAAGAAATACTCTAGCCTATGAAGCCTCACCTGGCTGTGGTCTGTTCAAGAGATGACCTAGTAAGCTTGCTTAGGATGGATCAGTCTCTCTGGAAATGGTAGCAAGAAATATGTTGAGAGTGCAAAAGGAGAGAAGATCATTTCTGTTTCCAAAATTCTTTTTGCTTTTTAATTGCAAAAGTTGTGTGTGTGTGTGTGGCGGGGGGGGGGGCAGTACTTATTCTCAAAGGATAAAGAGACAAATGCAGAGATATGCAAAAAGCTGAATAAATAAATGAATAATTTGTTAACAGAATGAAATTTTAATGATATTTCTCAAAAAAACAAAAACAAAAACTAAAAAAAACCCCAAACCTCAGAGCCATAAGGAGAAGTGACAACCAATGTGGAAACCCTGACTTCCTACAAACCTCTTCCTTTACAAAAGGGAGACACTTGGGTCTGGGACCCTGAGTCCACAGTTGAGACACCCTCAAATTACTCCCAGGCCATAACTGAATATCTCTAGTAGGGATTTCCCAGGTGATGCAGTGGTAAGGAAACCCAGGAGACCCAGATCCGATCCCTGGATCAGCAAGATCCCCTGGAGTAGGAAATGGCAACCCACTCCAGTACTCTTGCCTGGAAGATTCCATAAACAGAGGAACCTAGTAGGCTACATTCCCCAGGGTTGCAAAGAGTCCAACCAGACTGAGCACAGTACCACCACCAGTCGGAATACAAGTCCTTTCTCTCTACCTGTTGGTCAAACTCTTTCCCAGATCGCCTGCCCAATTCAGGTGTGCCATCAGACACTGTTGGGTCGACCTGGAATCCAGAAAGCTCCTCTTCCATCATGAGGCTTCTGTACCTTCTCTACCTTTTACTCATATGTGTTATCCAGACGACACCAGCTAACCGGTGGCTAAGCTGGCTCCAAACTTGGAGCCTGGAGTAGGGAAAGTCAGGTTGATTCCTCATTCAGTGATATGCTGAAATATATAGCAACTGAATAATATATCTGAAAGAAGCATGCATATACAATATGCTCCATTTTTCAAATAAGGAAAGAGAAGCTTAAAGTGAAAAATAGTCTCCCATGTTTGCCCTTAACTAGTTGGTAGTAAGTCCGTAAATTGTAAAGCTGATAGATAACATTTACAGGAGAGTTTACAGGTTCCAAATCATTTCATGTGATTAACAGTAACACTAATAGTAATAGCAAATTATATTGACCACCTCCTCTTTACTGAGACACCAAAACTTTTAATATCTTATCCCAAATGTATTCCTCCCAGCACTATTTATGGGATAGGTGTTTTTAACCCCGTTTTTCAGCTGGGACTTAGAAATAAGGTAACTTGTTCAAAGTCGTGCAGGTTCTGTGAGAAATACCATTGGTAGCTTGATAGGGATTGCATTGAATCTATAGATTGCTTTGGGCAGTATAGCTATTTTGACAATATTGATTCTTCTAATCCATGAACATGGTATATTTCTCCATCTGTTTGTGTCCTCTTTGATTTCTTTCATCAGTGTTTTATAATTTTCTATGTATAGGTCTTTTGTTTCTTTAGGTAGATATACTCCTAAGTATTTTATTCTTTTTCTTGCAATGGTGAATGGTATTGTTTCCTTAATTTCTCTTTCTGTTTTGTCATTGTTAGTGTATAGGAACGCAAGGGATTTCTGTGTGTTAATTTTATATCCTGCAACTAAACCACAATGAGGTACCATTACACGCCATTCAGGATGGCTCCTATCCAAAAGTCTACACACAATAAATGCTGGAAAGAGTGTGGAGAAAAGGGAACCCTCTTACACTGTTGGTGGGAATGCAAACGAGTACGGCCACTACGGAGAACAGTGTGGAGATTTCTTAAAAAACTGGAAATAGAACTGCCATATGAACCAGCAATCCCACTCCTGGGCTTATAAACTGAGGAAACCAGTCTGAAAGAGACACGTGCACCCCAATATTCATCACAGCATTCTTTATAATAGCCAGGACATAGAAGCAACCTAGATGTCCATCAGCAGATGAATGGATAACGAAGCTGTGGTACATATACAGCATGGAATATTACTCAGGCATTAAAAAGAATTCATTTGAATCTGTTCTAATGAGATGGATGAAACTGGAGCCCATTACACCGAGTGATGTAAGCCAGAAAATAAAGACCATTTCAGTATACTAACACATATATATGGAATTTAGAAAGATGGTAATGAGAACCCTATATGCAAAACAGATAAAGAGACACAGATGTACAGAACAGACTTTTGGACTCTGTGGGAGAAGGCGAGGGTGGGATGTTTCGAGAGAACAGCATCAAAACATGTATATTATCTAGGGTGAAACAGATCACCAGCCACGTTGGATGCATGAGACAAGAGCTCGGGCCTGGTGCACTGGGAAGACCCAGAGGGATCGGGTAGAGAGGGAGGTGGGAGGGGGGATCGGGATGGGGAATACATATAAATCCATGGCTGATTCATGTCAAAGTATGACAAATACCACTACAATATTGTAAGGTAATTAGCCTCCAACTAATAAAAATAAATGTTAAAAAAAAAAAAAAACTCGTGCAAGTTATGTGTAGGGAGGACTTTAACTCAAGCCCAAGTGGGTTTGATTCCAAAGACCATGTTTTTATTAAGTATTCAACAATCCCAAAAAACAAATTTACTTACTGAATTATATAAACAACACATTTATAGATTTGTTTATATATTATATATATATATATATAAATTTATATATTTGTGTATATAAACAACAAGTACTTTAGCTTGAGTGTGATCTCTGAATCACTTGGGACATACTTATCCTACCAGATTGTTTGTTGATCACCTGAAATCCAAGTTAAACTGGGTCTCCTGCATTTTCCCTGCAGCCATCCTCAGGTGACAGCATGCTCCAGGCTGTGCTGTAGTGACAGTGCCTCCAGATCATAGGATCTAAAAAGAGCCAAAGTTGATTCTTGCTTAAATGACACCCACTCGTGAGGGATCAGGTGCTTTGATCAGAACCCACCCCCAAGGAGCAGCCACCACCGAGGGCGCTGCTGGTCCTCTTGTCGAGGAAGGTGTTCTCAGGACTCTCGTGCTGGCGATTAAGGGCCCCAGCCCTGAAGGGAAATGTCAGACATCTTCCTGACTCACGAATTTGGTGGTTTTCAGACTGCAGTAAAGAATAAGCTATGTTTGACCTGAAATGCCGCACTCCATCACAGGCCAAGGACACAGGACACAGTCTCTGGAATGCAGCCCACTTTCCTTTCCTTCTCACACTACTTAAAAGCTGATTCCATTACGCGCATATCCATGCAGGCTCAGGGCATGACCCAGCCCCAGTCTATACCTAGATTCTGAATATACCAGCCTTGTACTGAACTGATGGGGCTCAGGCTTTCCCAGGACTTTAGGAAGAAGGCAAAAGCTTAGAAGACCACAGTGGGCACAAGTGAGCTCCCAGTCACATGCCCCAGGACTGCATCCAGGAGTGGGCAGGTCTTTCCCGTCTCAGACAGTCAGACATGAGCCAGCGCTACACCAGGACCCAGAGCTCAGAGGCATCAGAACAGGCCTGTGCTCACAACAGGCTCTGAGTCTCTCAGAGGTTTGTAACTAACTCCTGGGGGGAATGGGCGTGGTCTGCTTTGTAATGGACCTTGGCATGAAGCATCAGGAAATACATCATATTGTCATCACTGCAATAGTACAGGAATTGCAGCTGCTGAATGTTTCTCCCTATGGCTGCGGACCTGGAGCCTCTATAAAGTGAACGAGCACACCGTCCTGTCCAGTCTCAGCTGGGAAGCCAGCCAGCCGTAAGGGTCTACTAACTTCTCTTTGTGTTGCTCTTCTTGTTCCTGCTGCCAGTTCCAGGTAAGATATGCTGGTAAATGACAGGGCTGAATGGATTGAGAACTTGTCAGCCAGAGTCAGCTCTCTCCACTCATTTGGGAATTTTAGATAAAGGAGGTTTATTGCTTGGGAACTAGACATTACCAGCTTTTCGTTTGTTTTTTTTTTTTTTTTGACAAAGATCATCAAGAAGCTCAAAGGAGGGTCTCCATCCCTTCTGATTCACTCTTAAGAGACTATTTAGCTCACAAACCATCCCTCCATGGGAGGACTGTTATACCTGTTCATGAGACAGGAAGAAAGTGATGTAAATCTTTATTTATTTATTTTATAAATCTTAATACCAACAGGAGAAAAGGAACTTAATCTGAGGACAGAAGCACAGGTTCCCTTTTATTAGCTTAGCAGTCAGAGGTATAGTCTTTAGGGCCCTTAAGGACCCGGGGGACCATCGTGGCCCCTGCCTCCCAGGTGTCAGTTCACAAAGCGGCTGCCACGGTCACGCCACTTTCTCAGCTGAGCTGAACCCACAGAATCATTGTTAGTAGCTAGCCCCAACATATTCTTTACTCCAGATGGTAAAGAAAGAGGAAAAAGACATACAAGAACAGAGAATGGCAACAGATAACTTATTAGAGAGATTTCAAAAGCCTTGGACTTGCACCTCGGCCTTCCTAAAACCTTCCGTGTGCTCCGTTTCTTCACTGCAGGCAATGGCGGAATCATAAGCGGGTTACAAAGGTATTACTGCAAAAAAGAAGGGGCCGTTGTGCTCTGATCGGCTGCCTTCCAAACGAGGAACAGATAGCCAGCTGTTCCTTGAGTGGCCGAACATGCTGCCGGAAGAAGAAATGAAAAATCCAGAAACACCAGGAGAAAGTTGCATAGTGTGAAATTGCCTCCTTGAAGACTCCAGAAGCCAAATCAAAGACTTTTTACAAAAAATTAGAAGCTTGATTATTTTCATGATTATCTTTTAACATTCTGTTTATTGTGCTGCTTGTTACCAAATAGGCAACTTAAAAAGTGTTAATGACACCCCTTTAATTCAAATAAACTATAATCCCTAGAGGAAGCCACGAGAGGGTCAAAACTGAGGTTCCAAAGATTGTCAGATTGTATTCCTCTTTCACAACTGTCATCCCACAGTGACACTGGACCACTTGTTCTTTCTGAAACACTTCCTTTGCCTTCTGTCACCCATCTGAGCTGTGCATTCTGTCCATCTCTCATAGCATCTCCCCACCAAATCCATCTCTGAAACTTCAGGGCATCCCTGAGGGTCTTCCCAGGTCCTTCTGAGCACTTTCCAGCTCAGAGCCACGGGGAACCTGGCTCCTCCTCGACCTTGACTTCAGCTTTCCTCTCAGTCTTGTCTCTGTTCTGACTGACCTCAGGCCTGGATAAAATCTCTCCTCCAGCTATGTCTCCAAACCCATCTCTCAGGGGCACCTCAAATTCTACCTCCTTCTTAAAAACATCTTTGTTTCCCCAACAAATATGATCTTTCCTTTTAAAAGGTTTCTCATCTGAGTGTTGCATCTCTGAGTCCTGCTTGATTTTTTACATTCACTACATTTGTATATTTCCAATCTCCATATTTGGCTGCAGGATTTTGAAGGGCACTTCATCATTTAATCACTCCTGGCCCAATTGTTTTCACACAAAACCTGCTCAACAAGTGTTTATTGTGACCCCATGGACTGGGACCCACCAGGCTCCTCTGTCCATAAGATTCTTCAGGCAAAAATACGGCAGTGGGTTGCCATGTCCTCCCTTATGAGAGCTGAAGTACACTCCAAGGCTCTGTAACTATTCAGTGGTCTCTGAAGGTTGATACAGAATGATTCCAGTGAATGTGGTGGCAAGCCCATCACCCCCAACAAGAGCCCCCAGTCAAGGAACTGAGTTCTCAGGAAGAAAGGGCAAACACTCAAAGACAAGACGTTGGACCCCACAATTCAGAATTAAAAAAAAAAAAAAAAAACACGGCCTGATGGGACTGTATGCTGCCCTTCTCCAGTAAACAACTAAGGAACCAGGCAAAACCTGGGAAACCATTGATTCAGACTCTGGCACAAGCAATGCAGGACCATAATTGAGGAGAGTAGAAAACAGGTGAGGTGAGGGACTTCCCCACCGGTCAGGGGCTTGGATTCTGTGCTCCCAATGCAGGGGGCCTGGGTCCACCCCTGGTCAGGGAACTAGATACCACATGCTGCAACTGGATTCTGCCTGCCGTGATTAAGGTTCAGGGCACCCAAATTAATGAATTTGCTAATTAAAATTTTTAAATTCTGTGCTCAACCATTAATAAAAAAAGAAAAGAAAACAAGTCAAGTGACACTTATGGCATCTCCAGCCTCTACAGATTTCCAGGCCTAAAGCATAGGGAACAAGAACCCAAACAGACCAACAATTCTCCTGAGTCGAAGAAGTGGGGTCAAAATTCAGAGAGTGCAGACATCTTCACTTCTGGACAGAAAACCAGCAACGGGAATCAGGATCAGGGCTGTGTGCCTGTGTGCTAAGACTCTCTGCCACTCTGTGTACTGTGGAGTTGCTAAAAGCATATGGGAAAACTCTGTGGTTTTCATTCAATTCTAAAGCTGCTCTAAAACAATGAAGTCTATGATACTAGGTGGAAAGTTGGATCCACCTTACGGGATAAGCTGTGATGCTAAGATTCAAGACACTATCTTAAGGAAAGAGATGATCATTTCAGTAGAGAAGAAAAAAACATCAAGAATCAGTATCAGTTATCTGTAATAAACCCACTTGAGATACCATATATAAAGGGAAATGGGTTAATAATGAAAGGATGGAAACAGATATGCTGCTGCTGTTGTTTAGACGCTCAGTCGTGTCCAACTCTCTTGAGACCCCTATGCAATCATCCAGGCAAGACAGCTGGAGTGGGTTGCCATGCCCTCCTCCAGGGACTCTCCCCACCCAGGGATCAAAACCGTGTCTCTGCATCTCCTACATCTCAGGAGATTCTTACTGTTGAGACAACAGATATGCTATGGAAACATTAATTTAAAGAAAACATAGGAGAGTGTATGCTTAATTAACAGGCTTCCTGGTGGTTCAGATGGTAAAGAATCTGCCTGCCATGTGGGAGACCTGGGTTCGATTCCTGGTTTGGGAAGATGCCCTGGAGGAGGGCATGGAAACCCACTCCAGTGTTCTTGCCTGCAGAATCCCCATGAACAGAGGAGCCTGGCAGGCTACAGTCTATGGGGTCAGAAAGCGTGAGACACAACTGAGTGTTAAGCATGGGACACAATTAAGTAACTTCTAGGACAAGGAGTAGATATAGAGAGGGGTACTTATCCTAATGATAAAATGTTTAATTCATCAAGAATACATATAAGTAGCGAATCAGAATGTACTTAGCAAAGGAAGTTTAAAATTCTTAAAGAAAACTTATAGGAATAAGCGGAGAAACAGACAAATTAGCAAAAGTGTCAGTGGGGGAGCACAGCATTAGACCCAGCCCTGGTCCCTTTCTGAGGACAGGTGTGACCAGGGTGTGACCCGGGTGACCATCAGAAGCCATGGCACCCACCCCATCCACAGGAGAAGGGAACTGGGAACAACGGCCTCTGACCATTAACACCCAGGGCTCCATGCTGACACCACCTGAGTTTGTGGAGTCATAGATGTGAAGGGCTTTGCTCTCAAAACCGTATCTGTAGGACTGGGACACCCCTTCTTGCCTGAGGAAGTGATGCACTCTCCCAGAAAGACACTGCCTCAATTTCATACTCAGAGCTTAAAGGTTTGGGGACAAAGCATTTATCTTCCCTTTAAAGAATGAGACCCTGAGTTGCCTCTCAGCCCAGGCATGAAGCAACCATGATCCACATGGCCTTCTTTGGCTTTGAACCTGTGAAAACTAATAATCCATTTAGACTTTACCTACAATGACCCCTTCCCTCTATCTTATATTAACTCATCTCTGGATTCTGGTGAGCCACCCCATGGTTTCTTGGGTGTGTGACCTCCTTGCTGAAGCAACAGGACCCTTCCCTGATGGACAGAGATGCCCCTGGGCTTTATCTCCAGATTCACATCTCTGCAAAGCAGTCGTCTTTAGATCTTGCCTAGGAAAAATAAGCCACTGCAATTGGAGAATTCCTACAAGGGCCATGTCCCACTAGTGAGGAACTGTAGCAAGAAACTCCCTTGAAACTCACCATGGCCCCCTGCAAGCCTTTTGGAAACTTCCTTCTGTGAAAACTCATGCCCGGTCTTACACATAAAACTGCATCATCTTCCTTAAACTACATCTTCCTTAAAAGAAAAAAAAAATCTGCATCTTCCTTAGGAAAAAAAAAAATCTGCTGTGCTGCAAACCATAGATCATTAAAACACACCAATTTTTATTTTGTTTACTTATTTAGGCTACATCAGTTTGTGTTTCTGGCATGTGGGTTCTAGTTCCCTGACCTGCTATGCTTGGGAGTACAGTCTTACCCACTGGACCATCAAAGAAGTCCCGGAAAACAGCATTTTTAAAAATTACATTTAAAAAACACTTTGAATTGGAGCATAGCTGACTAATAATGTTGTGATGGTTTCAGGTGGACAGCAAAGAGACTCAGCCATGCATATACATGTATCCATTCTCCCCCAAACTCCCTTCCCATCCAAGCTGTCACATAACATTAAGCAGAGTTCCCTGAAAAACAGCATTTCAAGAGGAGCCACTGTAGACAACGATTTAGTCTCACCTCTATCTCCAGTGTAGTATTAGAGTTTGTATGTAAATTAACCCTGCAGCATAGAGTTTGACTGCAAGGTCCATAAATAAACAGATACATATATATATCTTATGTATCAGTTCAGTTCAGATCAGTCACTCAGTCGTGTCTGACTCTTTGCAACCCCATGAAAAAAAGGCACGCAAGGCCTCCCTGTCCATCACCAACTCCCGGAGTTCACCCAGACTCACATCCATCAAGTTGGTGATGCCATCCAGCCATCTCATCCTCTGTCATCCCCTTCTCCTCCTGCCCCCAATCCCTCCCAGCATCAGGGTCTTTTCCAGTGAGTCAACACTTTGCATGAGGTGGCCAAAGTATGGAGTTTCAGCTTCAACATCAGTCCTTCCAATGAACACACAGGACTGATTTCCTTTAGGATGGACTGGTTGGATCTGTAGAGATAATGATATATATATAAGTAGATGATGTCTACCTCTCTCAAATATCATGTAGAGCTAAAGCAGAGGGAATCATGATCAAGACAACTGATTTTCCATCAGAAAATTCCTATCCCTGGGTGCCAGCCTGGGACTCTGTCTGTTCGAGACAGCCTCCATGGCTTTGACGGCCTCAGATGAGAGATGCTGAGCCACAGCAGGGGACCTGAACAGGACTGAAGCTCTGTGGGCTCCTTCAGGACAGGGTCCACCCGGGTTACCCAATTTCAAAAGGGATTGGAGTTTTACTCAGAGCTGCATGGCAAGCTCCATCCTAGGTTTAACATTTGTGAAAAGCCAGGTCAGTGTCTCTCCTGCACTGAGATGGATGGATGTTACTAAGTGAGGGATGTTACTTAGTGATGGAGGTCCCTCTTAACCCAGTGAAGGGATCCCCACTGCTGGGCCTTTGTGATACTCGGCTGGGGAGATGCGTTCAGTGGCAGTATCATCCTCCCACTCTGTCTCTGATAAAAGGAAACGTAGCATCCATCTGCCCATCACGTGTCCCACTGATTCCATGAGACTGGCGTGTGATTGTGTTGCAGTGAATTAAGAAAAGTTTTTTTTCCCTTTCTTTTTTCCTTTTTGCATCTTTCTCCACTTTAACTGTTCCTAACCTACACTCTGCACTGAAAACCAAGTTTCTTCTTATCAGAAGACTAACCGATTATGCAAACAACATCCGGCACCTATTGCCCTCCATTTCTGCAGGAGTCACATCTGCATCTATTATCCTTTAATTTAGTCTAGCCACATCCTGATACTTAACTCTATCCCATCATAAACCTCCCCTTGTAGTTTAATTTCTCCCTTCCTTTGCTCTGTGTTACCTCATGTGGATGCTTAACTTTACGGTACACTCTCTTTGGAAGCCACCCCGTAGTGGTTTGCTTTCCCCCTTCTGTATTACAGGAAGAAAGTCGCCAGGAAATCCCCAAAGGACAATGGACCCAACCACCAGGACAAACTGCCAGACCCAAAAACCAGCTACCTGACTCTGGCCTATTAACTGTTTCCAGACAGTGCAAAAAGAGAGCAATTTGGACCCCTACACCTTTTGTGGTGTGTCTCCAGCCCCTGACTGAGAGCACCAATTGTATGATGCCCTCGATTCCCAACCGAGGGGTGTCGGGCTCCTTGAGGCAAGAGCCTACCGTGTTCTCCCTTCTGCCAGCTTAAGGGTTAAAGCCATCTTTCCATTTGCTCCAAACTCTGTCTCCACAAGTTTTATTCAGCTCCGGTGGGCAGAGAAAACCAAGATTTTGGTGGCAACTGTTGCTGCCAAGCCGTAAGAGCTGTTAGCTGGTGTGGCGAGAGGGTTGGGACCACTGGGTCTCTTCCCTCTGGGCCCCAGGGGCCAGAAAGGGCATGGCTGTCTCTGCAGATGCTGGGAGTCAGCAAGTCTTGCCCAGGGACGAGTTAGTCCCTATTTGGGCCTGAAACAGCCTTTGAGGAAAACAGTGGATGTGTGAGTTGTTTAGTTGTGTCCGTCTATGCAACCCCACAGACTGCAGCACACCAGGCCCCTCCATCCATGGGACTCTCCAGGCAAGAACACTGGAGTTGGTTGCCATTTCCTCCCCAAAAGAACTAAAGAAATACAGAAAGTAGAGTCACTCAGTCGTGTCTGACTCTCTATGACCCCATGGACTGTAGCTCACCAGGCTTCTCCATCCTTGGAATTTTCCAGGCAAGAGGACTGGAGTAGGTTGCCATGTGCTTCTGAACAGGAAAACAGAGGGCAGATTCAAAGCCCTGCAGGGGTGAGGGTGGGGCTGGGGAGCGGGTAAGCCAAGGTTGACCAAGAAGTCTGTGCCCCTGCCAGGGGAGACAGGCCCCTGGGCCTTGCCACACCCTTGCCCAACAGCTGAACTGACTTCCAGGGAGAAGCATCTGGTCAAAAGGGCAGCAGGAAAGCTTTTTCTGGGGTTTTCAACAGCCTCATTAGCATAAGAGTGACTCACCCTGCTCTGTGCTATAAAGGCCACTCCCAGGACACACAGATAGAGGCTCAGTTAACCAGTTCATAAGAACCAAATACACAGCCAGTGCGGAATTCCTCTCGAAACCTGGGACCTTCATAAAGCGGCAAGCGCAGCCTCTGTTCCAGCGTCAGCCCCAGAGCTCCGGCCGCCAGCATGAGTCTCCATTGCCTGCTGCTCGCGCTCCTCTTCCTGGTCCTGTCTGCTGGGTCAGGTGAGCTCCTGAGAGCCCCTTGGGGAGCCGCTGGCTCTCTCTCCTGTTTCTGCCCTCTTCTGTCCTGCCACTCTCATTTACGCGGGGTCAGACTAAACCCACCGTCTGTGATGCTTCTGAGAAGCCAGCGCTGAGTCCTTAGTAGCAGGAGGGTCTGAGAACCGCCCTGCAAAGTTCCTGGCTGTTTCTAAGCCACTCTAGCAAGTCAAACCTTCTGAGCCCGTCTCCTCATTGGTTTCATGAGGAGGAAACAGAAGATGCCTCTTTTGAGTGACTCTCTTTTTTTCTTTTTCATAAAAGCAAGAAATTTGATTTTGTCCCATGACAGAAGACCAGAATGTCACTTTATAAATCTTTCTACTAGAAGGATGGTGGCTCTGGGCAACCAGAGAAGTCCAGAGGCGAGTCAGGCCGAGCCTGGGCGTTGGGAGCTGCCCTTGGGACGCTCTGTGCTGACTCTCCTCAGCAGGAAGGTCCTCCTGGACACGTCGTTAACGATGCGACCCTCGCTCCTCAGCTGGGAGGCAGCACATCCAAAGCACTGTGCACGATCGGATGTCTAATTTTCATCTTGCCCTTGATATTTCCAGAAATAGGATGAAAATGTGTAGGAAAAAGGAAGGACGGAAGGAGGGAGAGAGAGGATGCGGAGACTGAGACCTGACATCTGATCAGATGTCAAAATGAAGTTGAAAAGCCCTTGTCTATCAGTGTTGTTTATGACTGTAACCCAACTTTACACAGTGGCAGGGAGAGAGGCCAGGGGTGTAAGGATGACGGCCGCTCAGTGCCCGGGGCCCGGGTTCAATCCCTGTTGGGGACTAGAAGGTCCAGAGGTGCCTTGTGGTCAGGGGGAAAAAGGCGTGTGACGGAGATTGAAAGGCAGCTGGTCAGGAAGAAACCACAAAGGGAGGAGGAGAGCCTGTGAGGAAAGCGGGAAAACCGCTGGTCAGGATGAAACCACAAAGGGAGGAGGAGAGCCTGTGAGGAAAGCGGATAGGCCGTTGGTCAGGAAGAAACCACAAAGGGAGGAGGAAGGCTGTGTGGGAAGCGGGAAGGCCAATGAATAGGAGGAAATCACAAAGGGATGAGGAGAGCCTATGAGGAAAGCCGGAAGGCCACTGATCCGGAGTAAACCACAAAGGAAGGAGGAGAGGGGCTGACTCCCTCCAGCGCTGAGAGATCTGAGTCAGTAGAGACAATGATACAAAACTGTTTTTTTCGAACCATTATCAGTTTCAGTTGTCAGTTACATTGAGAGTAAGTTATCTTTAAACAGTTCTTACAGTTTCAGCTGCATCTTTTCCTCCTATCTCAACTCGACTTCTTGACTGACTCCTTGTGTTGGAACACTAAACAGTGAAAATAGATGCCTGCAGGCCTCTTCTGACTCCTGGCCAGAAGGTGGATGTAGCAGAGCTTCCTGGTCTTTGCCCTCGTGGTGGAGCTGACCCCGCACACAACTGCCCTCCTAATGCCCCAGTCCCTCAGCCTCTGCTTCTGGAAACATGAGGGTCCACCGGAGCCCGGGCAGGGTCAGCGTCTGTCTGGAAACTGGTCCACGGTGTCCTGGACTCACATCCTGTTGTCACGAGGCCGTGTCCGCATCTCAGCACAGAAAGCCCCAGGGCCTCGCTAGAGGGCACACAGCTGCCCTTCTCGAGATGCCGCTTTTCCTGCTGACACATTTTTTTCCCTCTCATTCTCTTTCTAGGATTTACTCAACGAATAAGAAGTGGTATAAGCTGCCGTTTGAATAGAGGCATCTGTGTGCCAAATGGGTGCCCTGGAAGCTTGAGACAGATTGGCCTCTGTTTCTGGCCCCGAGTAAAATGCTGCAGAAGGAGATAAAAGAAGGCAAAGAGGTTGCCGGGACCGATGCGGAGTCAGAAAAGGCACCCTTTGACAGAGCATCTAAAATTTAAACCAGAATAAATTTTGTTCAAAATTAAAGAATTGCCCACTGGTCACTGAGGTGGTTGTGTGGTGTCTGATCCCAGGCGAATTCCCAAATCCCTGAGGATGCTCTCTGAGCTCCTTATAGGAACCAGGGGGGATGGTGGTGGGTGCTCTGATCCCCCTGTTCCTCGGGGGCCTGACCTTCCCCAGATCCTCTGTCTGCTGCCCTTCCTGCTTCCAGCCCAGGGCACAGTGGCCTGCCCCTCGTCTCCCCTCAAACATGTACCCCAGGGGTCCAGAATCACCAGAACACCAGGTCAGTAGGAAACCCCCTCCTATGTCCCCCGGCAGCCATCACTTCCGTCTGGTTTATGCTTCTTACCCCTGCCTTGTGCACACGTGGATACACTTCCGGTTCCCTTTTGGGCTGGAAGGCCTATATAGGCATGGACTTGTCCTATTCCTGGATGTGCCGGGCTTTGAGCCGAGACATAGCTTCACCAACTGTCATCAGTTGAATGACACAGTTGACATGGACAAAGTATGTCTCTCTGTGTGGACATGATACGATCCAACTAAATGTGATGGAAAAACCAGTCCTGTGGAAGCACAATTCAGTGAAGACAGCACAGCATGGAACTCAGAGCCCGCCAGGGCAGGGTGAGCACGCGGACCTCAGCCTGCCTGCAGTTTCTTCAGAGGGTTTGCCAGTTAAACCAAGAGCCTGGCTGGTGCAGGCGGTATGTGTGAGCAGCTCTCTGGTCTTCACACTAACTCTTCCCTCAGTGCAAGCTGAGGTCACCAGGGGATGGTGTTAGGACACAGGGCCTTTGGGAGGTGATTTGGTCATGAGGGTGGGACCCTCCTGGTTGGAATGAGAGCCTTTATGAAAGAGACCCCAGAGAGATTGCTCACCCTTGTGCCCTCTGAGGACACAGGGAAAAGACCGTCGTACAACAACCACCTGCTCTGTCTTGATCTTGGAGCTCCCAGCCTCCAAATCTGAGAAGTAAAAGGTCTGTTGTTAATAAGCCACCTATTACAATACCACATGTGAAATAGATACCCAGCGGGAATTAGCTGTATCACTCAGGGCACTCTGACAGGGGCTCTGCGACCAGCTGGAAGCGTGGGATGGGGAAGGAGATGGGACGAAGTTTCGGGAGGGAGGGGACATAGGTGAACCGTGGATGATTCTTGTTGATGTATGACAGAAAACCTCAAAATTCTATAAAGCAGTCATCCTTCAATTAAAAAATAAAATGTAAAAAAAGCATCATCTAGCCTTTGGTGTTTCTGTTTTAGTAGCCTGAAAGGGCAGACACACGACAAGTGAGAATTCCAGCACAGGTGGAATTATGCTACCTAGTCATTGGCCCTTAAGATAGGGAAATGACATGGATTAACTGACTGTGCCCAATGCCATCTCCTTACAGGAGCCTTCGATGTGGACGAGGGATGCAGCTCAGTGTCAGAGAGATGTGCGCTGAGAGCCTAAACCAGCCCCGGCTTGCATTGACACGGAGGGGGGCCATAAGCCAAGGAGGGCAGGCAGCCTCTAAGCGTGAAAAGGAAGGAAGCCTCCAGAAGGAACAGCATCCTGCTGACACCGGGATTTGAAGCCAGCGAGACCCATTTGGGACTTTGGATCCTCAGAACCACAATAACAAGTATGTGTTCCTTTAAGCCACTTAGCTGGTGGCTATTTGTGAAGCTATGACAGGAAATCAATACAGCAATCGCTTAAAATAATGCCTTCAGCCTAAAATTAGGAGCTCAAAAGAGACAAACCTGTGTGCTTAATGTAGGAAAAAAATGATAACAGCTGTCAACGTTTTGCTCAGCTTTATATTTCTTTTTTCACAGAAATGCCCATGGTTCATCTGACAAACTTTTTCATCTCAAAGTTTGTATTTGGGACTCAGTCTTACACCTCATATATCTATATCCTTTAATCCTTTATTTTTAATTTTTTTATCATGGAAAGTTTATCTGATATTGAGTGTGGTTAGGTAGTACTGTTTATGAAACTTTTATCATATTCTTTATTGGGATTTCAATTTTTAATTTTTGCTTAACTTTTAAAGTTATATTCTAAATGTATCTGCTGATGTTTTATTGCCATAACATTTCTGAGTGTCGTGTTGGACTCTTGCGTGGGAGGAATGCTCTTCTCATTTCAGCACCAAGAAGAGGATGGCTTTTCCATGTGACTCATGAACCAAACAGGTTCCTGCTCTGGTCGATAGACATCCGTTCCACCTGGGTCCTGGATCTCATTTCTCTTGCTTACTTGTGGGTGAGGCCCAAATCAGCTCCACCTCTTGCCTCCATCTACTCAATCTATGGAGAATGCAATGGCACCCCACTCCAGTACTCATGCCTGGAAAATCCCATGGATGGAGGAGCCTGGTAGGCTGCAATATGTGGGGTCGCTGAGAGTCGAACACGACTGAGCGACTTCACCTTCACTTTTCACTTTCATACACAGGAGAAGGACATGGCAACCCACTCCAGTGTTCTTGCCTGGGAAAACCCAGGGACGAGGCAGCCTGGTGGTCTGCCATCTATGGGTCGCACAGAGTCAGACACGACTGAAGCAACTTAGCAGCAGTAGCACTGCATCTATATAAACTAACAGCAGGAAAAAACAAAAACAAAAAACTAACAGCAGGGATTGACCCGGCCGTCCAGTTGTTAAAGACTTCATGCTGCCAATGTAGGGGGCTGGATTCCATCCCTGGTTGTGAAACTAAGATTCCACATGCTAAAGAAGAGGCCAAAATTTCCAAAACAGACAAACAAAAAACACTCCCCAAATGCCAGCATTTAAAAAAATAAAACCTAAAACAAGGAAACAGTTCTTCATTGACATGATAGCAATCATGAGCTCGGTCTTCTTTGCACTTAGCATTTCAGCAAAACTCTTCAGAAGGAGTGTCTGCAGCCCCCACTTCCTCTCATCACTCTCAGGGCAGTTGGTACCATCAACTCTGGCTGGTCCCACCCCTCTCCCCCAGGATGACTCCTGCCAGCAGGGATCACGAGGCATCCTGTGTGACCTCACTCAGTCCTTCCTCTGCCCTTTGTTGACCTGCCCCTCATTGTGTGGCAATGGAGAGGGGCTCTCGGGTATCTCTGCCTGAGTGGACGGGCCGCAGTCCACCCGAGAAGGGCGGAGAGGCCAATTGTAAGGTAATTTGTCAGGAGAGAGAGAGACATCCATGGTTGAAGAAGGGGTGGGAATAGCTGCATAACATTTAGGGAGTCAGTGTAAAGGATCGCTTTCCGTATAAGAGTACAAGAGAGAAATGTGACCCAATGCTTTTTAGTTTATGCTTTCTTTTCTATTATGAAAGTACTGTTGCTGAGGCCAATGAACTAAAACCCTCACAGCTATTCTTTAGCATTAGGTAAGACTTATTGAAACAGCTTACTGCAAGCACTCATTCTATTTTTAGGTTGAGGTCACTAAAAAAAATAAATCTCTACTTACTGAAAGATTCAAATGCTGATGAAAAAATTAAGTGAAAAGATTTTATTGTTAAGTTGCCTCAGGACAGAGAGAAAAGAGTCAGAACATACAGTTCAAGTAAGATGGAGGAGAGGCGGGTGAGTGAAGGCTAGAGACCATGATGTATTATGACAAGCTTTGATCCGTTATGTTGGGAATGTCTGAGTGGGTGCTTGTGCTCAAGAACACTTTGGCATAAAGCAACTTAATGGGTTCTCTCCAGACCCTCAAAACTCTAAGGATAATGCCTGAGCCTTCCTTCCTTTTCTCCTTCCCTCCTTCTCTCCCTGATTCCCTCCATTCATCCATTTATTCATTCACCCATAGGTTGACGTTTCCATAATAGGACCTGTTCATACAGACTTTTGACTGACTACCTGCTCTATGCCTGGCTCTGTTCAAAGCTGAGATAAGAAAACAGGACTTGTTGCTTTAGATACTTACATATAAAGAAAAAGAGAGATATGAACACTATAAAGCAAAACTGAGATGGAGAGAAGGAAGAGATGGAGAAAAATTTCAGTTATTTACCCGGTGTGCGTGTGTGCTGAGTTATTCAGTCATGTCCAACTCCTTCCAACCCCACGGACTACAGCCCATCAGGCTGCTCTGGCCATGGGATTTCCCAGAGAAGAGCAGTGGAGTGAGTTATTTGACATCCAGGGGATCTTGCTGACCCAGAGATCAAAGCTGCATCTCTTGCATTGGCAGGTGGGCTCTGTAGCACTAAGACCACCTGGGAAGCCCCACAGCTAGTACCCTTCTATGCTTTTAACTTAAGAATATGTTGACATAATACCTGTAGTAAGAAATACTCTAGCCTATGAAGCCTCACCTGGCTGTGGTCTGTTCAAGAGATGACCTAGTAAGCTTGCTTAGGATGGATCAGTCTCTCTGGAAATGGTAGCAAGAAATATGTTGAGAGTGCAAAAGGAGAGAAGATCATTTCTGTTTCCAAAATTCTTTTTGCTTTTTAATTGCAAAAGTTGTGTGTGTGTGTGTGGCGGGGGGGGGGGGCAGTACTTATTCTCAAAGGATAAAGAGACAAATGCAGAGATATGCAAAAAGCTGAATAAATAAATGAATAATTTGTTAACAGAATGAAATTTTAATGATATTTCTCAAAAAAACAAAAACAAAAACTAAAAAAAACCCCAAACCTCAGAGCCATAAGGAGAAGTGACAACCAATGTGGAAACCCTGACTTCCTACAAACCTCTTCCTTTACAAAAGGGAGACACTTGGGTCTGGGACCCTGAGTCCACAGTTGAGACACCCTCAAATTACTCCCAGGCCATAACTGAATATCTCTAGTAGGGATTTCCCAGGTGATGCAGTGGTAAGGAAACCCAGGAGACCCAGATCCGATCCCTGGATCAGCAAGATCCCCTGGAGTAGGAAATGGCAACCCACTCCAGTACTCTTGCCTGGAAGATTCCATAAACAGAGGAACCTAGTAGGCTACATTCCCCAGGGTTGCAAAGAGTCCAACCAGACTGAGCACAGTACCACCACCAGTCGGAATACAAGTCCTTTCTCTCTACCTGTTGGTCAAACTCTTTCCCAGATCGCCTGCCCAATTCAGGTGTGCCATCAGACACTGTTGGGTCGACCTGGAATCCAGAAAGCTCCTCTTCCATCATGAGGCTTCTGTGCCTTCTCTACCTTTTACTCATATGTGTTATCCAGACGACACCAGCTAACCGGTGGCTAAGCTGGCTCCAAACTTGGAGCCTGGAGTAGGGAAAGTCAGGTTGATTCCTCATTCAGTGATATGCTGAAATATATAGCAACTGAATAATATATCTGAAAGAAGCATGCATATACAATATGCTCCATTTTTCAAATAAGGAAAGAGAAGCTTAAAGTGAAAAATAGTCTCCCATGTTTGCCCTTAACTAGTTGGTAGTAAGTCCGTAAATTGTAAAGCTGATAGATAACATTTACAGGAGAGTTTACAGGTTCCAAATCATTTCATGTGATTAACAGTAACACTAATAGTAATAGCAAATTATATTGACCACCTCCTCTTTACTGAGACACCAAAACTTTTAATATCTTATCCCAAATGTATTCCTCCCAGCACTATTTATGGGATAGGTGTTTTTAACCCCGTTTTTCAGCTGGGACTTAGAAATAAGGTAACTTGTTCAAAGTCGTGCAGGTTCTGTGAGAAATACCATTGGTAGCTTGATAGGGATTGCATTGAATCTATAGATTGCTTTGGGCAGTATAGCTATTTTGACAATATTGATTCTTCTAATCCATGAACATGGTATATTTCTCCATCTGTTTGTGTCCTCTTTGATTTCTTTCATCAGTGTTTTATAATTTTCTATGTATAGGTCTTTTGTTTCTTTAGGTAGATATACTCCTAAGTATTTTATTCTTTTTCTTGCAATGGTGAATGGTATTGTTTCCTTAATTTCTCTTTCTGTTTTGTCATTGTTAGTGTATAGGAACGCAAGGGATTTCTGTGTGTTAATTTTATATCCTGCAACTAAACCACAATGAGGTACCATTACACGCCATTCAGGATGGCTCCTATCCAAAAGTCTACACACAATAAATGCTGGAGAGGGTGTGGAGAAAAAGGAACCCTCTTACACTGTTGGTGGGAATGCAAACTAGTACAGCCACTACGGAGAACAGTGTGGAGATTTCTTAAAAAACTGGAAATAGAACTGCCATATGAACCAGCAATCCCACTCCTGGGCTTATAAACTGAGGAAACCAGTCTGAAAGAGACACGTGCACCCCAATATTCATCACAGCATTCTTTATAATAGCCAGGACATAGAAGCAACCTAGATGCCCATCAGCAGATGAATGGATAAGGAAGCTGTGGTACATATACAGCATGGAATATTACTCAGGCATTAAAAAGAATTCATTTGAATCTGTTCTAATGAGATGGATGAAACTGGAGCCCATTACACCGAGTGATGTAAGCCAGAAAATAAAGACCATTTCAGTATACTAACACATATATATGGAATTTAGAAAGATGGTAATGAGAACCCTATATGCAAAACAGATAAAGAGACACAGATGTACAGAACAGACTTTTGGACTCTGTGGGAGAAGGCGAGGGTGGGATGTTTCGAGAGAACAGCATCAAAACATGTATATTATCTAGGGTGAAACAGATCACCAGCCCAGGTTGGATGCATGAGACAAGAGCTCGGGCCTGGTGCACTGGGAAGACCCAGAGGGATCGGGTAGAGAGGGAGGTGGGAGGGGGGATCGGGATGGGGAATACATATAAATCCATGGCTGATTCATGTCAAAGTATGACAAATACCACTACAATATTGTAAGGTAATTAGCCTCCAACTAATAAAAATAAATGTTAAAAAAAAAAAAAAACTCGTGCAAGTTATGTGTAGGGAGGACTTTAACTCAAGCCCAAGTGGGTTTGATTCCAAAGACCATGTTTTTATTAAGTATTCAACAATCCCAAAAAACAAATTTACTTACTGAATTATATAAACAACACATTTATAGATTTGTTTATATATTATATATATATATATAAATTTATATATTTGTGTATATAAACAACAAGTACTTTAGCTTGAGTGTGATCTCTGAATCACTTGGGACATACTTATCCTACCAGATTGTTTGTTGATCACCTGAAATCCAAGTTAAACTGGGTCTCCTGCATTTTCCCTGCAGCCATCCTCAGGTGACAGCATGCTCCAGGCTGTGCTGTAGTGACAGTGCCTCCAGATCATAGGATCTAAAAAGAGCCAAAGTTGATTCTTGCTTAAATGACACCCACTCGTGAGGGATCAGGTGCTTTGATCAGAACCCACCCCCAAGGAGCAGCCACCACCGAGGGCGCTGCTGGTCCTGTTGTCGAGGAAGGCGTTCTCAGGACTCTCGTGCTGGCGATTAAGGGCCCCAGCCCTGAAGGGAAATGTCAGACATCTTCCTGACTCACGAATTTGGTGGTTTTCAGACTGCAGTAAAGAATAAGCTATGTTTGACCTGAAATGCCGCACTCCATCACAGGCCAAGGACACAGGACACAGTCTCTGGAATGCAGCCCACTTTCCTTTCCTTCTCACACTACTTAAAAGCTGATTCCATTTACGCGCATATCCATGCAGGCTCAGGGCATGACCCAGCCCCAGTCTATACCTAGATTCTGAATATACCAGCCTTGTACTGAACTGATGGGGCTCAGGCTTTCCCAGGACTTTAGGAAGAAGGCAAAAGCTTAGAAGACCACAGTGGGCACAAGTGAGCTCCCAGTCACATGCCCCAGGACTGCATCCAGGAGTGGGCAGGTCTTTCCCGTCTCAGACAGTCAGACATGAGCTAGCGCTACACCAGGACCCAGAGCTCAGAGGCATCAGAACAGGCCTGTGCTCACAACAGGCTCTGAGTCTCTCAGAGGTTTGTAACTAACTCCTGGGGGGAATGGGCGTGGTCTGCTTTGTAATGGACCTTGGCATGAAGCATCAGGAAATACATCATATTGTCATCACTGCAATAGTACAGGCATTGCAGCTGCTGAATGTTTCTCCCTATGGCTGCGGACCTGGAGCCTCTATAAAGTGAACGAGCACACCGTCCTGTCCAGTCTCAGCTGGGAAGCCAGCCAGCCGTAAGGGTCTACTAACTTCTCTTTGTGTTGCTCTTCTTGTTCCTGCTGCCAGTTCCAGGTAAGATATGCTGGTAAATGACAGGGCTGAATGGATTGAGAACTTGTCAGCCAGAGTCAGCTCTCTCCACTCATTTGGGAATTTTAGATAAAGGAGGTTTATTGCTTGGGAACTAGACATTACCAGCTTTTCGTTTGTTTTTTTTTTTTTTGACAAAGATCATCAAGAAGCTCAAAGGAGGGTCTCCAGCCCTTCTGATTCACTCTTAAGAGACTATTTAGCTCACAAACCATCCCTCCATGGGAGGACTGTTATACCTGTTCATGAGACAGGAAGAAAGTGATGTAAATCTTTATTTATTTATTTTATAAATCTTAATACCAACAGGAGAAAAGGAACTTAATCTGAGGACAGAAGCACAGGTTCCCTTTTATTAGCTTAGCAGTCAGAGGTATAGTCTTTAGGGCCCTTAAGGACCCGGGGGACCATCGTGGCCCCTGCCTCCCAGGTGTCAGTTCACAAAGGGGCTGCCACGGTCACGCCACTTTCTCAGCTGAGCTGAACCCACAGAATCATTGTTAGTAGCTAGCCCCAACATATTCTTTACTCCAGATGGTAAAGAAAGAGGAAAAAGACATACAAGAACAGAGAATGGCAACAGATAACTTATTAGAGAGATTTCAAAAGCCTTGGACTTGCACCTCGGCCTTCCTAAAACCTTCCGTGTGCTCCGTTTCTTCACTGCAGGCAATGGCGGAATCATAAGCGGGTTACAAAGGTATTACTGCAAAAAAGAAGGGGCCGTTGTGCTCTGATCGGCTGCCTTCCAAACGAGGAACAGATAGCCAGCTGTTCCTTGAGTGGCCGAACATGCTGCCGGAAGAAGAAATGAAAAATCCAGAAACACCAGGAGAAAGTTGCATAGTGTGAAATTGCCTCCTTGAAGACTCCAGAAGCCAAATCAAAGACTTTTTACAAAAAATTAGAAGCTTGATTATTTTCATGATTATCTTTTAACATTCTGTTTATTGTGCTGCTTGTTACCAAATAGGCAACTTAAAAAGTGTTAATGACACCCCTTTAATTCAAATAAACTATAATCCCTAGAGGAAGCCACGAGAGGGTCAAAACTGAGGTTCCAAAGATTGTCAGATTGTATTCCTCTTTCACAACTGTCATCCCACAGTGACACTGGACCACTTGTTCTTTCTGAAACACTTCCTTTGCCTTCTGTCACCCATCTGAGCTGTGCATTCTGTCCATCTCTCATAGCATCTCCCCACCAAATCCATCTCTGAAACTTCAGGGCATCCCTGAGGGTCTTCCCAGGTCCTTCTGAGCACTTTCCAGCTCAGAGCCACGGGGAACCTGGCTCCTCCTCGACCTTGACTTCAGCTTTCCTCTCAGTCTTGTCTCTGTTCTGACTGACCTCAGGCCTGGATAAAATCTCTCCTCCAGCTATGTCTCCAAACCCATCTCTCAGGGGCACCTCAAATTCTACCTCCTTCTTAAAAACATCTTTGTTTCCCCAACAAATATGATCTTTCCTTTTAAAAGGTTTCTCATCTGAGTGTTGCATCTCTGAGTCCTGCTTGATTTTTTACATTCACTACATTTGTATATTTCCAATCTCCATATTTGGCTGCAGGATTTTGAAGGGCACTTCATCATTTAATCACTCCTGGCCCAATTGTTTTCACACAAAACCTGCTCAACAAGTGTTTATTGTGACCCCATGGACTGGGACCCACCAGGCTCCTCTGTCCATAAGATTCTTCAGGCAAAAATACGGCAGTGGGTTGCCATGTCCTCCCTTATGAGAGCTGAAGTACACTCCAAGGCTCTGTAACTATTCAGTGGTCTCTGAAGGTTGATACAGAATGATTCCAGTGAATGTGGTGGCAAGCCCATCACCCCCAACAAGAGCCCCCAGTCAAGGAACTGAGTTCTCAGGAAGAAAGGGCAAACACTCAAAGACAAGACGTTGGACCCCACAATTCAGAATTAAAAAAAAAAAAAAAAAAAAAAAACACGGCCTGATGGGACTGTATGCTGCCCTTCTCCAGTAAACAACTAAGGAACCAGGCAAAACCTGGGAAACCATTGATTCAGACTCTGGCACAAGCAATGCAGGACCATAATTGAGGAGAGTAGAAAACAGGTGAGGTGAGGGACTTCCCCACCGGTCAGGGGCTTGGATTCTGTGCTCCCAATGCAGGGGGCCTGGGTCCACCCCTGGTCAGGGAACTAGATACCACATGCTGCAACTGGATTCTGCCTGCCGTGATTAAGGTTCAGGGCACCCAAATTAATGAATTTGCTAATTAAAATTTTTAAATTCTGTGCTCAACCATTAATAAAAAAAGAAAAGAAAACAAGTCAAGTGACACTTATGGCATCTCCAGCCTCTACAGATTTCCAGGCCTAAAGCATAGGGAACAAGAACCCAAACAGACCAACAATTCTCCTGAGTCGAAGAAGTGGGGTCAAAATTCAGAGAGTGCAGACATCTTCACTTCTGGACAGAAAACCAGCAACGGGAATCAGGATCAGGGCTGTGTGCCTGTGTGCTAAGACTCTCTGCCACTCTGTGTACTGTGGAGTTGCTAAAAGCATATGGGAAAACTCTGTGGTTTTCATTCAATTCTAAAGCTGCTCTAAAACAATGAAGTCTATGATACTAGGTGGAAAGTTGGATCCACCTTACGGGATAAGCTGTGATGCTAAGATTCAAGACACTATCTTAAGGAAAGAGATGATCATTTCAGTAGAGAAGAAAAAAACATCAAGAATCAGTATCAGTTATCTGTAATAAACCCACTTGAGATACCATATATAAAGGGAAATGGGTTAATAATGAAAGGATGGAAACAGATATGCTGCTGCTGTTGTTTAGACGCTCAGTCGTGTCCAACTCTCTTGAGACCCCTATGCAATCATCCAGGCAAGACAGCTGGAGTGGGTTGCCATGCCCTCCTCCAGGGACTCTCCCCACCCAGGGATCAAAACCGTGTCTCTGCATCTCCTACATCTCAGGAGATTCTTACTGTTGAGACAACAGATATGCTATGGAAACATTAATTTAAAGAAAACATAGGAGAGTGTATGCTTAATTAACAGGCTTCCTGGTGGTTCAGATGGTAAAGAATCTGCCTGCCATGTGGGAGACCTGGGTTCGATTCCTGGTTTGGGAAGATGCCCTGGAGGAGGGCATGGAAACCCACTCCAGTGTTCTTGCCTGCAGAATCCCCATGAACAGAGGAGCCTGGCAGGCTACAGTCTATGGGGTCAGAAAGCGTGAGACACAACTGAGTGTTAAGCATGGGACACAATTAAGTAACTTCTAGGACAAGGAGTAGATATAGAGAGGGGTACTTATCCTAATGATAAAATGTTTAATTCATCAAGAATACATATAAGTAGCGAATCAGAATGTACTTAGCAAAGGAAGTTTAAAATTCTTAAAGAAAACTTATAGGAATAAGCGGAGAAACAGACAAATTAGCAAAAGTGTCAGTGGGGGAGCACAGCATTAGACCCAGCCCTGGTCCCTTTCTGAGGACAGGTGTGACCAGGGTGTGACCCGGGTGACCATCAGAAGCCATGGCACCCACCCCATCCACAGGAGAAGGGAACTGGGAACAACGGCCTCTGACCATTAACACCCAGGGCTCCATGCTGACACCACCTGAGTTTGTGGAGTCATAGATGTGAAGGGCTTTGCTCTCAAAACCGTATCTGTAGGACTGGGACACCCCTTCTTGCCTGAGGAAGTGATGCACTCTCCCAGAAAGACACTGCCTCAATTTCATACTCAGAGCTTAAAGGTTTGGGGACAAAGCATTTATCTTCCCTTTAAAGAATGAGACCCTGAGTTGCCTCTCAGCCCAGGCATGAAGCAACCATGATCCACATGGCCTTCTTTGGCTTTGAACCTGTGAAAACTAATAATCCATTTAGACTTTACCTACAATGACCCCTTCCCTCTATCTTATATTAACTCATCTCTGGATTCTGGTGAGCCACCCCATGGTTTCTTGGGTGTGTGACCTCCTTGCTGAAGCAACAGGACCCTTCCCTGATGGACAGAGATGCCCCTGGGCTTTATCTCCAGATTCACATCTCTGCAAAGCAGTCGTCTTTAGATCTTGCCTAGGAAAAATAAGCCACTGCAATTGGAGAATTCCTACAAGGGCCATGTCCCACTAGTGAGGAACTGTAGCAAGAAACTCCCTTGAAACTCACCATGGCCCCCTGCAAGCCTTTTGGAAACTTCCTTCTGTGAAAACTCATGCCCGGTCTTACACATAAAACTGCATCATCTTCCTTAAACTACATCTTCCTTAAAAGAAAAAAAAAATCTGCATCTTCCTTAGGAAAAAAAAAAATCTGCTGTGCTGCAAACCATAGATCATTAAAACACACCAATTTTTATTTTGTTTACTTATTTAGGCTACATCAGTTTGTGTTTCTGGCATGTGGGTTCTAGTTCCCTGACCTGCTATGCTTGGGAGTACAGTCTTACCCACTGGACCATCAAAGAAGTCCCGGAAAACAGCATTTTTAAAAATTACATTTAAAAAACACTTTGAATTGGAGCATAGCTGACTAATAATGTTGTGATGGTTTCAGGTGGACAGCAAAGAGACTCAGCCATGCATATACATGTATCCATTCTCCCCCAAACTCCCTTCCCATCCAAGCTGTCACATAACATTAAGCAGAGTCCCCTGAAAAACAGCATTTCAAGAGGAGCCACTGTAGACAACGATTTAGTCTCACCTCTATCTCCAGTGTAGTATTAGAGTTTGTATGTAAATTAACCCTGCAGCATAGAGTTTGACTGCAAGGTCCATAAATAAACAGATACATATATATATCTTATGTATCAGTTCAGTTCAGATCAGTCACTCAGTCGTGTCTGACTCTTTGCAACCCCATGAAAAAAGGCACGCAAGGCCTCCCTGTCCATCACCAACTCCCGGAGTTCACCCAGACTCACATCCATCAAGTTGGTGATGCCATCCAGCCATCTCATCCTCTGTCATCCCCTTCTCCTCCTGCCCCCAATCCCTCCCAGCATCAGGGTCTTTTCCAGTGAGTCAACACTTTGCATGAGGTGGCCAAAGTATGGAGTTTCAGCTTCAACATCAGTCCTTCCAATGAACACACAGGACTGATTTCCTTTAGGATGGACTGGTTGGATCTGTAGAGATAATGATATATATATAAGTAGATGATGTCTACCTCTCTCAAATATCATGTAGAGCTAAAGCAGAGGGAATCATGATCAAGACAACTGATTTTCCATCAGAAAATTCCTATCCCTGGGTGCCAGCCTGGGACTCTGTCTGTTCGAGACAGCCTCCATGGCTTTGACGGCCTCAGATGAGAGATGCTGAGCCACAGCAGGGGACCTGAACAGGACTGAAGCTCTGTGGGCTCCTTCAGGACAGGGTCCACCCGGGTTACCCAATTTCAAAAGGGATTGGAGTTTTACTCAGAGCTGCATGGCAAGCTCCATCCTAGGTTTAACATTTGTGAAAAGCCAGGTCAGTGTCTCTCCTGCACTGAGATGGATGGATGTTACTAAGTGAGGGATGTTACTTAGTGATGGAGGTCCCTCTTAACCCAGTGAAGGGATCCCCACTGCTGGGCCTTTGTGATACTCGGCTGGGGAGATGCGTTCAGTGGCAGTATCATCCTCCCACTCTGTCTCTGATAAAAGGAAACGTAGCATCCATCTGCCCATCACGTGTCCCACTGATTCCATGAGACTGGCGTGTGATTGTGTTGCAGTGAATTAAGAAAAGTTTTTTTTCCCTTTCTTTTTTCCTTTTTGCATCTTTCTCCACTTTAACTGTTCCTAACCTACACTCTGCACTGAAAACCAAGTTTCTTCTTATCAGAAGACTAACCGATTATGCAAACAACATCCGGCACCTATTGCCCTCCATTTCTGCAGGAGTCACATCTGCATCTATTATCCTTTAATTTAGTCTAGCCACATCCTGATACTTAACTCTATCCCATCATAAACCTCCCCTTGTAGTTTAATTTCTCCCTTCCTTTGCTCTGTGTTACCTCATGTGGATGCTTAACTTTACGGTACACTCTCTTTGGAAGCCACCCCGTAGTGGTTTGCTTTCCCCCTTCTGTATTACAGGAAGAAAGTCGCCAGGAAATCCCCAAAGGACAATGGACCCAACCACCAGGACAAACTGCCAGACCCAAAAACCAGCTACCTGACTCTGGCCTATTAACTGTTTCCAGACAGTGCAAAAAGAGAGCAATTTGGACCCCTACACCTTTTGTGGTGTGTCTCCAGCCCCTGACTGAGAGCACCAATTGTATGATGCCCTCGATTCCCAACCGAGGGGTGTCGGGCTCCTTGAGGCAAGAGCCTACCGTGTTCTCCCTTCTGCCAGCTTAAGGGTTAAAGCCATCTTTCCATTTGCTCCAAACTCTGTCTCCACAAGTTTTATTCAGCTCCGGTGGGCAGAGAAAACCAAGATTTTGGTGGCAACTGTTGCTGCCAAGCCGTAAGAGCTGTTAGCTGGTGTGGCGAGAGGGTTGGGACCACTGGGTCTCTTCCCTCTGGGCCCCAGGGGCCAGAAAGGGCATGGCTGTCTCTGCAGATGCTGGGAGTCAGCAAGTCTTGCCCAGGGACGAGTTAGTCCCTATTTGGGCCTGAAACAGCCTTTGAGGAAAACAGTGGATGTGTGAGTTGTTTAGTTGTGTCCGTCTATGCAACCCCACAGACTGCAGCACACCAGGCCCCTCCATCCATGGGACTCTCCAGGCAAGAACACTGGAGTTGGTTGCCATTTCCTCCCCAAAAGAACTAAAGAAATACAGAAAGTAGAGTCACTCAGTCGTGTCTGACTCTCTATGACCCCATGGACTGTAGCTCACCAGGCTTCTCCATCCTTGGAATTTTCCAGGCAAGAGGACTGGAGTAGGTTGCCATGTGCTTCTGAACAGGAAAACAGAGGGCAGATTCAAAGCCCTGCAGGGGTGAGGGTGGGGCTGGGGAGCGGGTAAGCCAAGGTTGACCAAGAAGTCTGTGCCCCTGCCAGGGGAGACAGGCCCCTGGGCCTTGCCACACCCTTGCCCAACAGCTGAACTGACTTCCAGGGAGAAGCATCTGGTCAAAAGGGCAGCAGGAAAGCTTTTTCTGGGGTTTTCAACAGCCTCATTAGCATAAGAGTGACTGACCCTGCTCTGTGCTATAAAGGCCACTCCCAGGACACACAGATAGAGGCTCAGTTAACCAGTTCATAAGAACCAAATACACAGCCAGTGCGGAATTCCTCTCGAAACCTGGGACCTTCATAAAGCGGCAAGCGCAGCCTCTGTTCCAGCGTCAGCCCCAGAGCTCCGGCCGCCAGCATGAGGCTCCATTGCCTGCTGCTCGCGCTCCTCTTCCTGGTCCTGTCTGCTGGGTCAGGTGAGCTCCTGAGAGCCCCTTGGGGAGCCGCTGGCTCTCTCTCCTGTTTCTGCCCTCTTCTGTCCTGCCACTCTCATTTACACGGGGTCAGACTAAACCCACCGTCTGTGATGCTTCTGAGAAGCCAGCGCTGAGTCCTTAGTAGCAGGAGGGTCTGAGAACCGCCCTGCAAAGTTCCTGGCTGTTTCTAAGCCACTCTAGCAAGTCAAACCTTCTGAGCCCGTCTCCTCATTGGTTTCATGAGGAGGAAACAGAAGATGCCTCTTTTGAGTGACTCTCTTTTTTTCTTTTTCATAAAAGCAAGAAATTTGATTTTGTCCCATGACAGAAGACCAGAATGTCACTTTATAAATCTTTCTACTAGAAGGATGGTGGCTCTGGGCAACCAGAGAAGTCCAGAGGCGAGTCAGGCCGAGCCTGGGCGTTGGGAGCTGCCCTTGGGACGCTCTGTGCTGACTCTCCTCAGCAGGAAGGTCCTCCTGGACACGTCGTTAACGATGCGACCCTCGCTCCTCAGCTGGGA
Organism: Muntiacus reevesi; assembly: GCF_963930625.1. Taxonomy (NCBI): domain Eukaryota; kingdom Metazoa; phylum Chordata; class Mammalia; order Artiodactyla; family Cervidae; genus Muntiacus; species Muntiacus reevesi. Next base: position 49,131,528 of record NC_089258.1, on the reverse strand, counting down.
GGCAGCACATCCAAAGCACTGTGCACGATCGGATGTCTAATTTTCATCTTGCCCTTGATATTTCCAGAAATAGGATGAAAATGTGTAGGAAAAAGGAAGGACGGAAGGAGGGAGAGAGAGGATGCGGAGACTGAGACCTGACATCTGATCAGATGTCAAAATGAAGTTGAAAAGCCCTTGTCTATCAGTGTTGTTTATGACTGTAACCCAACTTTACACAGTGGCAGGGAGAGAGGCCAGGGGTGTAAGGATGACGGCCGCTCAGTGCCCGGGGCCCGGGTTCAATCCCTGTTGGGGACTAGAAGGTCCAGAGGTGCCTTGTGGTCAGGGGGAAAAAGGCGTGTGACGGAGATTGAAAGGCAGCTGGTCAGGAAGAAACCACAAAGGGAGGAGGAGAGCCTGTGAGGAAAGCGGGAAAACCGCTGGTCAGGATGAAACCACAAAGGGAGGAGGAGAGCCTGTGAGGAAAGCGGATAGGCCGTTGGTCAGGAAGAAACCACAAAGGGAGGAGGAAGGCTGTGTGGGAAGCGGGAAGGCCAATGAATAGGAGGAAATCACAAAGGGATGAGGAGAGCCTATGAGGAAAGCCGGAAGGCCACTGATCCGGAGTAAACCACAAAGGAAGGAGGAGAGGGGCTGACTCCCTCCAGCGCTGAGAGATCTGAGTCAGTAGAGACAATGATACAAAACTGTTTTTTTCGAACCATTATCAGTTTCAGTTGTCAGTTACATTGAGAGTAAGTTATCTTTAAACAGTTCTTACAGTTTCAGCTGCATCTTTTCCTCCTATCTCAACTCGACTTCTTGACTGACTCCTTGTGTTGGAACACTAAACAGTGAAAATAGATGCCTGCAGGCCTCTTCTGACTCCTGGCCAGAAGGTGGATGTAGCAGAGCTTCCTGGTCTTTGCCCTCGTGGTGGAGCTGACCCCGCACACAACTGCCCTCCTAATGCCCCAGTCCCTCAGCCTCTGCTTCTGGAAACATGAGGGTCCACCGGAGCCCGGGCAGGGTCAGCGTCTGTCTGGAAACTGGTCCACGGTGTCCTGGACTCACATCCTGTTGTCACGAGGCCGTGTCCGCATCTCAGCACAGAAAGCCCCAGGGCCTCGCTAGAGGGCACACAGCTGCCCTTCTCGAGATGCCGCTTTTCCTGCTGACACATTTTTTTCCCTCTCATTCTCTTTCTAGGATTTACTCAACGAATAAGAAGTGGTATAAGCTGCCGTTTGAATAGAGGCATCTGTGTGCCAAATGGGTGCCCTGGAAGCTTGAGACAGATTGGCCTCTGTTTCTGGCCCCGAGTAAAATGCTGCAGAAGGAGATAAAAGAAGGCAAAGAGGTTGCCGGGACCGATGCGGAGTCAGAAAAGGCACCCTTTGACAGAGCATCTAAAATTTAAACCAGAATAAATTTTGTTCAAAATTAAAGAATTGCCCACTGGTCACTGAGGTGGTTGTGTGGTGTCTGATTCCAGGCGAATTCCCAAATCCCTGAGGATGCTCTCTGAGCTCCTTATAGGAACCAGGGGGGATGGTGGTGGGTGCTCTGATCCCCCTGTTCCTCGGGGGCCTGACCTTCCCCAGATCCTCTGTCTGCTGCCCTTCCTGCTTCCAGCCCAGGGCACAGTGGCCTGCCCCTCGTCTCCCCTCAAACATGTACCCCAGGGGTCCAGAATCACCAGAACACCAGGTCAGTAGGAAACCCCCTCCTATGTCCCCCGGCAGCCATCACTTCCGTCTGGTTTATGCTTCTTACCCCTGCCTTGTGCACACGTGGATACACTTCCGGTTCCCTTTTGGGCTGGAAGGCCTATATAGGCATGGACTTGTCCTATTCCTGGATGTGCCGGGCTTTGAGCCGAGACATAGCTTCACCAACTGTCATCAGTTGAATGACACAGTTGACATGGACAAAGTATGTCTCTCTGTGTGGACATGATACGATCCAACTAAATGTGATGGAAAAACCAGTCCTGTGGAAGCACAATTCAGTGAAGACAGCACAGCATGGAACTCAGAGCCCGCCAGGGCAGGGTGAGCACGCGGACCTCAGCCTGCCTGCAGTTTCTTCAGAGGGTTTGCCAGTTAAACCAAGAGCCTGGCTGGTGCAGGCGGTATGTGTGAGCAGCTCTCTGGTCTTCACACTAACTCTTCCCTCAGTGCAAGCTGAGGTCACCAGGGGATGGTGTTAGGACACAGGGCCTTTGGGAGGTGATTTGGTCATGAGGGTGGGACCCTCCTGGTTGGAATGAGAGCCTTTATGAAAGAGACCCCAGAGAGATTGCTCACCCTTGTGCCCTCTGAGGACACAGGGAAAAGACCGTCGTACAACAACCACCTGCTCTGTCTTGATCTTGGAGCTCCCAGCCTCCAAATCTGAGAAGTAAAAGGTCTGTTGTTAATAAGCCACCTATTACAATACCACATGTGAAATAGATACCCAGCGGGAATTAGCTGTATCACTCAGGGCACTCTGACAGGGGCTCTGCGACCAGCTGGAAGCGTGGGATGGGGAAGGAGATGGGACGAAGTTTCGGGAGGGAGGGGACATAGGTGAACCGTGGATGATTCTTGTTGATGTATGACAGAAAACCTCAAAATTCTATAAAGCAGTCATCCTTCAATTAAAAAATAAAATGTAAAAAAAGCATCATCTAGCCTTTGGTGTTTCTGTTTTAGTAGCCTGAAAGGGCAGACACACGACAAGTGAGAATTCCAGCACAGGTGGAATTATGCTACCTAGTCATTGGCCCTTAAGATAGGGAAATGACATGGATTAACTGACTGTGCCCAATGCCATCTCCTTACAGGAGCCTTCGATGTGGACGAGGGATGCAGCTCAGTGTCAGAGAGATGTGCGCTGAGAGCCTAAACCAGCCCCGGCTTGCATTGACACGGAGGGGGGCCATAAGCCAAGGAGGGCAGGCAGCCTCTAAGCGTGAAAAGGAAGGAAGCCTCCAGAAGGAACAGCATCCTGCTGACACCGGGATTTGAAGCCAGCGAGACCCATTTGGGACTTTGGATCCTCAGAACCACAATAACAAGTATGTGTTCCTTTAAGCCACTTAGCTGGTGGCTATTTGTGAAGCTATGACAGGAAATCAATACAGCAATCGCTTAAAATAATGCCTTCAGCCTAAAATTAGGAGCTCAAAAGAGACAAACCTGTGTGCTTAATGTAGGAAAAAAATGATAACAGCTGTCAACGTTTTGCTCAGCTTTATATTTCTTTTTTCACAGAAATGCCCATGGTTCATCTGACAAACTTTTTCATCTCAAAGTTTGTATTTGGGACTCAGTCTTACACCTCATATATCTATATCCTTTAATCCTTTATTTTTAATTTTTTTATCATGGAAAGTTTATCTGATATTGAGTGTGGTTAGGTAGTACTGTTTATGAAACTTTTATCATATTCTTTATTGGGATTTCAATTTTTAATTTTTGCTTAACTTTTAAAGTTATATTCTAAATGTATCTGCTGATGTTTTATTGCCATAACATTTCTGAGTGTCGTGTTGGACTCTTGCGTGGGAGGAATGCTCTTCTCATTTCAGCACCAAGAAGAGGATGGCTTTTCCATGTGACTCATGAACCAAACAGGTTCCTGCTCTGGTCGATAGACATCCGTTCCACCTGGGTCCTGGATCTCATTTCTCTTGCTTACTTGTGGGTGAGGCCCAAATCAGCTCCACCTCTTGCCTCCATCTACTCAATCTATGGAGAATGCAATGGCACCCCACTCCAGTACTCATGCCTGGAAAATCCCATGGATGGAGGAGCCTGGTAGGCTGCAATATGTGGGGTCGCTGAGAGTCGAACACGACTGAGCGACTTCACCTTCACTTTTCACTTTCATACACAGGAGAAGGACATGGCAACCCACTCCAGTGTTCTTGCCTGGGAAAACCCAGGGACGAGGCAGCCTGGTGGTCTGCCATCTATGGGTCGCACAGAGTCAGACACGACTGAAGCAACTTAGCAGCAGTAGCACTGCATCTATATAAACTAACAGCAGGAAAAAACAAAAACAAAAAACTAACAGCAGGGATTGACCCGGCCGTCCAGTTGTTAAAGACTTCATGCTGCCAATGTAGGGGGCTGGATTCCATCCCTGGTTGTGAAACTAAGATTCCACATGCTAAAGAAGAGGCCAAAATTTCCAAAACAGACAAACAAAAAACACTCCCCAAATGCCAGCATTTAAAAAAATAAAACCTAAAACAAGGAAACAGTTCTTCATTGACATGATAGCAATCATGAGCTCAGTCTTCTTTGCACTTAGCATTTCAGCAAAACTCTTCAGAAGGAGTGTCTGCAGCCCCCACTTCCTCTCATCACTCTCAGGGCAGTTGGTACCATCAACTCTGGCTGGTCCCACCCCTCTCCCCCAGGATGACTCCTGCCAGCAGGGATCACGAGGCATCCTGTGTGACCTCACTCAGTCCTTCCTCTGCCCTTTGTTGACCTGCCCCTCATTGTGTGGCAATGGAGAGGGGCTCTCGGGTATCTCTGCCTGAGTGGACGGGCCGCAGTCCACCCGAGAAGGGCGGAGAGGCCAATTGTAAGGTAATTTGTCAGGAGAGAGAGAGACATCCATGGTTGAAGAAGGGGTGGGAATAGCTGCATAACATTTAGGGAGTCAGTGTAAAGGATCGCTTTCCGTATAAGAGTACAAGAGAGAAATATGACCCAATGCTTTTTAGTTTATGCTTTCTTTTCTATTATGAAAGTACTGTTGCTGAGGCCAATGAACTAAAACCCTCACAGCTATTCTTTAGCATTAGGTAAGACTTATTGAAACAGCTTACTGCAAGCACTCATTCTATTTTTAGGTTGAGGTCACTAAAAAAAATAAATCTCTACTTACTGAAAGATTCAAATGCTGATGAAAAAATTAAGTGAAAAGATTTTATTGTTAAGTTGCCTCAGGACAGAGAGAAAAGAGTCAGAACATACAGTTCAAGTAAGATGGAGGAGAGGCGGGTGAGTGAAGGCTAGAGACCATGATGTATTATGACAAGCTTTGATCCGTTATGTTGGGAATGTCTGAGTGGGTGCTTGTGCTCAAGAACACTTTGGCATAAAGCAACTTAATGGGTTCTCTCCAGACCCTCAAAACTCTAAGGATAATGCCTGAGCCTTCCTTCCTTTTCTCCTTCCCTCCTTCTCTCCCTGATTCCCTCCATTCATCCATTTATTCATTCACCCATAGGTTGACGTTTCCATAATAGGACCTGTTCATACAGACTTTTGACTGACTACCTGCTCTATGCCTGGCTCTGTTCAAAGCTGAGATAAGAAAACAGGACTTGTTGCTTTAGATACTTACATATAAAGAAAAAGAGAGATATGAACACTATAAAGCAAAACTGAGATGGAGAGAAGGAAGAGATGGAGAAAAATTTCAGTTATTTACCCGGTGTGCGTGTGTGCTGAGTTATTCAGTCATGTCCAACTCCTTCCAACCCCACGGACTACAGCCCATCAGGCTGCTCTGGCCATGGGATTTCCCAGAGAAGAGCAGTGGAGTGAGTTATTTGACATCCAGGGGATCTTGCTGACCCAGAGATCAAAGCTGCATCTCTTGCATTGGCAGGTGGGCTCTGTAGCACTAAGACCACCTGGGAAGCCCCACAGCTAGTACCCTTCTATGCTTTTAACTTAAGAATATGTTGACATAATACCTGTAGTAAGAAATACTCTAGCCTATGAAGCCTCACCTGGCTGTGGTCTGTTCAAGAGATGACCTAGTAAGCTTGCTTAGGATGGATCAGTCTCTCTGGAAATGGTAGCAAGAAATATGTTGAGAGTGCAAAAGGAGAGAAGATCATTTCTGTTTCCAAAATTCTTTTTGCTTTTTAATTGCAAAAGTTGTGTGTGTGTGTGTGGGGGGGGGGGGGGCAGTACTTATTCTCAAAGGATAAAGAGACAAATGCAGAGATATGCAAAAAGCTGAATAAATAAATGAATAATTTGTTAACAGAATGAAATTTTAATGATATTTCTCAAAAAAACAAAAACAAAAACTAAAAAAAACCCCAAACCTCAGAGCCATAAGGAGAAGTGACAACCAATGTGGAAACCCTGACTTCCTACAAACCTCTTCCTTTACAAAAGGGAGACACTTGGGTCTGGGACCCTGAGTCCACAGTTGAGACACCCTCAAATTACTCCCAGGCCATAACTGAATATCTCTAGTAGGGATTTCCCAGGTGATGCAGTGGTAAGGAAACCCAGGAGACCCAGATCCGATCCCTGGATCAGCAAGATCCCCTGGAGTAGGAAATGGCAACCCACTCCAGTACTCTTGCCTGGAAGATTCCATAAACAGAGGAACCTAGTAGGCTACATTCCCCAGGGTTGCAAAGAGTCCAACCAGACTGAGCACAGTACCACCACCAGTCGGAATACAAGTCCTTTCTCTCTACCTGTTGGTCAAACTCTTTCCCAGATCGCCTGCCCAATTCAGGTGTGCCATCAGACACTGTTGGGTCGACCTGGAATCCAGAAAGCTCCTCTTCCATCATGAGGCTTCTGTACCTTCTCTACCTTTTACTCATATGTGTTATCCAGACGACACCAGCTAACCGGTGGCTAAGCTGGCTCCAAACTTGGAGCCTGGAGTAGGGAAAGTCAGGTTGATTCCTCATTCAGTGATATGCTGAAATATATAGCAACTGAATAATATATCTGAAAGAAGCATGCATATACAATATGCTCCATTTTTCAAATAAGGAAAGAGAAGCTTAAAGTGAAAAATAGTCTCCCATGTTTGCCCTTAACTAGTTGGTAGTAAGTCCGTAAATTGTAAAGCTGATAGATAACATTTACAGGAGAGTTTACAGGTTCCAAATCATTTCATGTGATTAACAGTAACACTAATAGTAATAGCAAATTATATTGACCACCTCCTCTTTACTGAGACACCAAAACTTTTAATATCTTATCCCAAATGTATTCCTCCCAGCACTATTTATGGGATAGGTGTTTTTAACCCCGTTTTTCAGCTGGGACTTAGAAATAAGGTAACTTGTTCAAAGTCGTGCAGGTTCTGTGAGAAATACCATTGGTAGCTTGATAGGGATTGCATTGAATCTATAGATTGCTTTGGGCAGTATAGCTATTTTGACAATATTGATTCTTCTAATCCATGAACATGGTATATTTCTCCATCTGTTTGTGTCCTCTTTGATTTCTTTCATCAGTGTTTTATAATTTTCTATGTATAGGTCTTTTGTTTCTTTAGGTAGATATACTCCTAAGTATTTTATTCTTTTTCTTGCAATGGTGAATGGTATTGTTTCCTTAATTTCTCTTTCTGTTTTGTCATTGTTAGTGTATAGGAACGCAAGGGATTTCTGTGTGTTAATTTTATATCCTGCAACTAAACCACAATGAGGTACCATTACACGCCATTCAGGATGGCTCCTATCCAAAAGTCTACACACAATAAATGCTGGAGAGGGTGTGGAGAAAAAGGAACCCTCTTACACTGTTGGTGGGAATGCAAACTAGTACAGCCACTACGGAGAACAGTGTGGAGATTTCTTAAAAAACTGGAAATAGAACTGCCATATGAACCAGCAATCCCACTCCTGGGCTTATAAACTGAGGAAACCAGTCTGAAAGAGACACGTGCACCCCAATATTCATCACAGCATTCTTTATAATAGCCAGGACATAGAAGCAACCTAGATGCCCATCAGCAGATGAATGGATAAGGAAGCTGTGGTACATATACAGCATGGAATATTACTCAGGCATTAAAAAGAATTCATTTGAATCTGTTCTAATGAGATGGATGAAACTGGAGCCCATTACACCGAGTGATGTAAGCCAGAAAATAAAGACCATTTCAGTATACTAACACATATATATGGAATTTAGAAAGATGGTAATGAGAACCCTATATGCAAAACAGATAAAGAGACACAGATGTACAGAACAGACTTTTGGACTCTGTGGGAGAAGGCGAGGGTGGGATGTTTCGAGAGAACAGCATCAAAACATGTATATTATCTAGGGTGAAACAGATCACCAGCCCAGGTTGGATGTATGAGACAAGAGCTCGGGCCTGGTGCACTGGGAAGACCCAGAGGGATCGGGTAGAGAGGGAGGTGGGAGGGGGGATCGGGATGGGGAATACATATAAATCCATGGCTGATTCATGTCAAAGTATGACAAATACCTCTACAATATTGTAAGGTAATTAGCCTCCAACTAATAAAAATAAATGTTAAAAAAAAAAAAAAACTCGTGCAAATTATGTGTAGGGAGGACTTTAACTCAAGCCCAAGTGGGTTTGATTCCAAAGACCATGTTTTTATTAAGTATTCAACAATCCCAAAAAACAAATTTACTTACTGAATTATATAAACAACACATTTATAGATTTGTTTATATATTATATATATATATATAAATTTATATATTTGTGTATATAAACAACAAGTACTTTAGCTTGAGTGTGATCTCTGAATCACTTGGGACATACTTATCCTACCAGATTGTTTGTTGATCACCTGAAATCCAAGTTAAACTGGGTCTCCTGCATTTTCCCTGCAGCCATCCTCAGGTGACAGCATGCTCCAGGCTGTGCTGTAGTGACAGTGCCTCCAGATCATAGGATCTAAAAAGAGCCAAAGTTGATTCTTGCTTAAATGACACCCACTCGTGAGGGATCAGGTGCTTTGATCAGAACCCACCCCCAAGGAGCAGCCACCACCGAGGGCGCTGCTGGTCCTGTTGTCGAGGAAGGCGTTCTCATGACTCTCGTGCTGGCGATTAAGGGCCCCAGCCCTGAAGGGAAATGTCAGACATCTTCCTGACTCACGAATTTGGTGGTTTTCAGACTGCAGTAAAGAATAAGCTATGTTTGACCTGAAAATGCCGCACTCCATCACAGGCCAAGGACACAGGACACAGTCTCTGGAATGCAGCCCACTTTCCTTTCCTTCCCACACTGCTTAAAAGCTGATTCCATTTCGCGCATATCCATGCAGGCTCAGGGCATGACCCAGCCCCAGTCTACACCTAGATTCTGAATATACCAGCCTTGGACTGAACTGATGGGGCTCAGGCTTTCCCAGGACTTTAGGAAGAAGGCAAAATCTTAGAAGACACAGTGGGCACAAGTGAGCTCCCAGCTACACGCCCCAGGACTGCATCCAGGACTGGGCAGGTCTTTCCCATCTCTGACAGCCGGACATGAGCCAGCGCTACACCAGGACCCAGAGCTCAGAGGCATCAGAACAGGCCTGTGCTCACAACAGGTTCTGAGTCTCTCAGAGGTTTGTAACTAACTCCTGGGGGGAATGGGCATGCTCTGCTTTTTAATGGACCTTGGCATGAAGCATCAGGAAATATATCATATTGTCATCACTGCAATAGTACAGGAACTGCAGCTGCTGAATGCTTCTCCCTACAGCTGCGGACCTGGAGCCTCTATAAAGTGAGCGAGCACACCGTCCTGTCCAGTCTCAGCTGGGAAGCCAGCCAGCCATAATTGTCTACTAACTTCTCTTTGTGTTGTTCTTCTTGTTCCTGCTGCCAGTTCCAGGTAAGATATGCTGGTAAATGACAGGGCTGAATGGATTGAGAACTTGTCAGTCAGAGTCAGCTCTCTCCACTCATTTGGGAATTTTAGATAAAGGAGATTTATTGCTTGGGAACTAGACATTACCAGCTTTTCGTTTGTTTTTTTTTTCTTGACAAAGATCATCAAGAAGCTCAAAGGAGGGTCTCCAGCCCTTCTGATTCACTCTTAAGAGACTAATCAGCTCACAAACCATCCCTCCATGGGAGGACTGTTATACCTGTTCATGAGACAGGAAGAAAGTGATGTAAATCTTTATTTATTTATTTATTTTATAAATCTTAATACCGACAGGAGAAAAGGAACTTAATCTGAGGACAGAAGCACAGATTCCCTTTTATTAGCTTAGCAGTCAGAGGTATAGTCTTTAGGGCCCTTAAGGACCCGGGGGACCATCGTGGCCCCTGCCTCCCAGGTGTCAGTTCACAAAGGGGCTGCCACGGTCACGCCACTTTCTCAGCTGAGCTGACCCACAGAATCATTCTTAGTAGCTAGCCCCACCATCTTCTTTACTCCAGATGGTAAAGAAGGAGGAAAAAGACATACAAGAACAGAGAATGGCAACAGATAACTTATTAGAGAGATTCCAAAAGCCTTGGACTTGCACCGCGGCCTTCCTAAAACCTTCCGTGTGCTCCATTTCTTCACTGCAGGCAATGGCGGAATCATAAGCGGGTTACAAAGGTATGACTGCAGAAAAAGAAATGGCTGGTGTGCTCTGATCGGCTGCATTCCTAAGGAGGGACAGATAGGCCGCTGTTCCCTGAGTGGCCGAACATGCTGCCGGAAGAAGAAATGAAAAATCCAGAAACACCAAGAGAAAGTTGCATAGTGTGAAATTGCCTCCTTGAAGACTCCAGAAGCCAAATCAAAGACTTTTTACAAAAAATTAGAAGCTTTATTATTATCATGATTATTTTTTAACATTCTGTTTATTGTGCTGCTTGTTACCAAATAGGCAACTTAAAAAGTGTTAATAACTCCCCTTTAATTCAAATAAAGTATAATCCCTAGAGGAAGGCACAAGAGGGTCTCAACTGAGGTTCCAAAGATTGTCAGATTTTATTCCTCTTTCACAACTTTCACCCCCCAGTGATACTGGATCGCTTGTTCTTTCTGAAACACTTCCTTTGCCTTCTGTCACCCATCTGAACTGTCCAGTCTGTCCATCTGTCATAGCATCTCCCAACCAAATCCATCTCTGAAACTTCAGGGCATCCCTGAGGGTCTTCCCAAGTCCTTCTGAGCACTTTCCAACTCAGAGCCACGGGGAACATGGCTCCTCCTCGACCTTGACTTCAGCTTTCCTCTCAGTCTTGTCTCTGTTCTGACTGACCTCAGGCCTGGATAAAATCTCTCCTCCAGCTATGTCTCCAAACCCATCTCTCAGGGGCACCTCAAATTCTACCTCCTTCTTAAAAACATCTTTGTTTCCCCAACAAATATGATATTTCCATTTAAAAGGTTTCCGATCTGAGTGCTCCATCTGTGAGACCTACTTGATTTTTACATTCACTACATTTGCATATTTCCAATCTCCATATTTGGCTGCAGGATTTTGAAGGGCACTTCATCATTTAATCACTCCTGGCCCAATTGTTTTCACACAAAACCTGCTCAACAAGTGTTTATTGTGACCCCATGGACTGGGTCCCACCAGGCTCCTCTGTCCATAAGATTCTTCAGGCAAAAATACTGCAGTGGGTTGCCATGTCCTCCCTTATGAGAGCTGAAGTACACTCCAAGGCTCTGTAACTATTCAGTGTTCTCAGAAGGTTGATACAGAATGATTCCAGCAAACATGGTGGCAGGCCCACACCCCCAACAAGAGCCCCCAGTCAAGCAACTGAGTTCTCAGGAAGAAAGGGCAAACACTCAAAGACAAGAGCTTGGACCCCACGATTCAGCATTAAAAAAAAAAAAAAAAGGGAAGTGATGGGACTGTATGCTGCCCTTCTACAGTACACAACTAAGGAACCAGGCAAAACCTCTGAAACCACTGATTCAGACTTTGGCACAAGCAATGCAGGACATTAATTGAGGAGAGTAGAAAACAGGTGAGGTGAGGGACTTCCCCGGAGGTCTGGGGCTGGGATTCTGTGCTCCCAATGCAGGTGGCCTGGGTCCACCCCTGGTCAGGGACTAGATTCCACATGCTGCAACTAGATTCTGCCTACCATGATTAAGGTTCAGGGCACACCAATTAATGTATTCGCTAATTGAATTTTTTAAATTCTGTGCTCAACCATTTATAAAAAAAGAAAAGAAAACAAGTGAAGTGAAACTTATGGTTTCTCTAGCCTCTACAGATTTCCAGGCCTAAAGCATAGGGAACAAGAACCCAAACAGGCCAACAATTCTCCTGAGTAGAAGAGAGTGGGGTCAAAGTTCAGAGAATGCAGACATCTTCACTTCTGGACAGAAAACCAGCAACGGGTGTCAGGATCAGGGCTGTGTGCCTGCGTGCTAAGACTCTCTGCCACTCTGTGTACTGTGGAGTTGCTGAAAGCATATGGGAAAACTCTGTGGTTTTCATCCAATCCTAAAGCTGCTCTAAAACAATGAAGTCTATGATACTAGGTGGAAAGTTGGATCCACCTTATGGGATAAACTGTGATGCTAAGATTCAAGACACTATCTTAAGGAAAGAGATGATCATTTCAGTAGAGAAGGAAAAAACATCAAGAATCAGATATCAGTTATCTGTAATAAACCCACTTGAGATATCATATATAAAGGGAAATGGGTTAATAATGAAAGGATGGAAACAGATATGCTACTGCTGTTGTTTAGATGCTCAGTCGTGTCCAACTCTCTTGAGACCCCTATGGAATCATCCAGGCATGACAGCTGGAGTGGGTTGCCATGCCCTCCTCCAGGGACTCTCCCCACCCGGGGATCAAAACCATGTCTCTGCATCCCCTACATCTCAGGAGATCCTTACTTTTGAGACAATAGATATGCTATGGAAACATTAATTTAAAGAAAACATAGGAGAGTGTATGCTTAATTAACAGGCTTCCTGGTGGTTCAGATGGTAAAGAATCTGCCTGCCATGTGGGAGACCTGGGTTCGATTCCTGGTTTGGGAAGATGCCCTGGAGGAGGGCATGGCAACCCACTCCAGTGTTCTTGCCTGGAGAAGCCCCATGGACAGAGGAGCCTGGCAGGCTACAGTCTATGGGGTCACAAAGGGTCAGACACGACTGAGTTACTAAGCATGGGACACAATCAAGTAACTTTAAGGACAAGGACCAGATATAGAGAGGGGTACTTATCCTAATGATAAAATGTGTCATTCATCAAGAATACATATGATTACTGAATCAGCAATCAGAATGTACTTAGCAAAGGAAGTTTAAAATTCTTAAAAACAACCCATAGGACTAAGCATAGAAACAGACAAATTAGCAATTACAATGGAATTTCCCTGGCAATCCAGTAGTTAAGATCCCTAGCTTTCAATGCAGGGGGCACAGGTTCGTCCCTGGTTGAGCAAGTAAGATCTCTTATAACAAATAGAAAATTCAATGCAAGATAGATTAAAGGTTTACAAAAACCAGACAACTCCTAAAAGAAAGCATAGGAGAAAAATTCTTTGGCATGGGTCTCCACAAGGATGGCTTTGAGCTTGACACCAAAAGCACAAGCCACAAAAACAAAGCTAGACGGTAGGATCCATCAAACTGAACACTTCTGCACAGCAAAGGAAACAATGAACAACCTGAAAAGACGGTGTTCTTCTAACACTTCAGGGATCTCTGAGGCTGGAGGAGATGGCAGCAGTGCTGCGGGCAAGAGAGTGGAGTGAGAAAGGATGGTCACATCCCAGGTCATGTCCGAGTCCCTGGGATGGCCACCAGGTGTGGGTACTTGACTTCACATAGGCAGGAATTCAAGAGCGAGTCACAGTGAAGTGAAAGAAGGTCCATCCAGAGAGGAAACACTCTATACAGAGAGTGTTGGCCATTCTGGAAGGCAAATGCAGCACCAGGGTATGGGGCTGTCAGTGTTTATGGAGGGGGGGTCATTTCATAGGCTGATGAGTGGAAGGAGTATGCCAGCTATTTTGTGGAAAGAGTGTGGATTTCCAGGAACTGGGTCATCATCCACTTTTTGACCTTTATGGTCAGCCTTGGAACTGTCATGGCACTTCTGGGTGTGTCACTTAGGTGCCACATTAAAAAAGGATTTTAAAAAAAAATTTACTTCAAGTCTTAGTTGCGGTATGCAAGATATTCATCTAAGCATACTGGTTTAGTTGCCCCACGGTAAGTGGAGAAGGAAATGGCAACCCACTCCAGTATTCTTGCCTGGAAAATGCCATGGACGGAGGAGCCTGGTGTGCCAAGGTTCATTGGGGTGGCAGAGTCGGACACGACTGAGCGACCTCACTTTCTTTCATTGACATGGAATTCTACTTCCCAGGCCAGGGACTGAACCCACACCCCCTGCGCTGCAAGGTAGACTGAACAACTGGACCACCAGGAAGTCCCCGTCATTCTTTTAGAGATTGTGTCTGCCCACTTCCGGTCTCATCTGCACCGGATAGCCGGCCTTTGACAGCACCATGGGAGCTCTCGCCTTACAGGAGAATGTCCTGCGGAAGTTCTCAGGACGCTGTGCTGGCTGCAGGCGGCAGGCAGGACCCTGTGAAGAGAGGCTGATTTTGCTCCAAGTCACACCACTGCCACTTAGCAGGCTGAGGCCTTGGACACACCTTTTTGTTGGATTTGCAGCCAATTTTAATTGACTTTTTAAGTCAGTTTTGCCTGTGGCCTCACACACGGCTTTCTAGTCCTCAGGACAATCATGTATAAAACTTGGATCATAGCTACCTGGTGGGTTTGCTTAGGGGAACTCAGAGAGATAACGTGAACACAAGTGGCCAGCTACTGACCAAGGCTCATTGCAAAATATGATTGTGGGACAAGTTCAAAGAAAAAACTACTAAAAGTCTCAGTGGGGGAGCACAGCATTAGACCCAGCCCTAGTCTCCTTTGAGGACAGATGTGACCGGGGTGTGACCCGGGTGAACATCAGAAGCCATGGAACCCACCCCATCCACAGGAGAAGGGAACTGTGAACAACAGCCTCTGCCCATTAACCCCAGGGCTCCATGCTGACAACACCTGAGTTTGTGGAGTCATAGACTGAAGGGCTTTGCTCTTCAAAACCTTATCTGTAGGACTGGGACACCCCTTCTTGCCTGAGGCATTTTGCACTCTCCCGGAAAGACACTGCCTCAATTTCCTACTCACAGCTTAAAGGTTTGGGACACAGCATTTATCTTCCCTTTAAAGAATGAGACCCTGAGTTGCCTCTCAGCCCAGACATGAAGGAACCATGATCCACATGGCCTTGTTTGGCTTTGAACCTGTGAAAACTAATAATCCATTTAGACATTACCTACAATGAACCCTTCCCTCTATCTTATATTAACTCATCTCTGGTTTCTGGTGAGCCACCCCATGGTTTCTTGGGTGTGTGATCTCCTTGCTGAACAAAGGGCCCTTCCCTGATGGACAGAGATGCCCCTGGGCTTTATATCCAGATTCACATCTCTGCAAAGCAGTCATCTTTAGATCTTGCCTAGGAAAAATAAGCCACTGCAGTTGTAGAATTCCTACAAGGGCCATGTCCCACTAGTGAGGAACTGTGGCAAGAAACTCCCTTGAAACTCACCATGGCACCCTGCAAGCCTTCTGGAAACTTCCTTCTGTGAAAACTCATGCCTGGTCGTACACATAAAATTGCATCATCTTCCTTAAACTGCATCTTCCTTAAAAGAAAAAAAAATCTGCTGTGCTGCAAACTATAGATCATTAAAACACACCAATTTTTATTTTGTTTATTTATTTAGGCTAAACCAGGTCGTTGTTGTGGCATGAGAGTTCTAGTTCCCTGACCTGCTATGCTTGGGAGTATAGTTGTACCCACAGGACCATCAAGGAAGTCCCGGAAAACAGCATTTTTAAAAATTACATTAAAAAAAATTTTGGAGTATAGCTGACTAATAATGTTGTGATGGTTTCAGGTGGACAGCAAAGAGACACAGCCATGAATATACATGTATCCATTCTCCCCCAAACTCCCTTCCCATCCAAGCTGTCACATAACATTAAGCAGAGTTCCCTGAAAAACAGCATTTTCAATGAAGAGCCACTGTAGACAACGATTTAGTCTCACTTCTTTCTCCAGTGTACTATGAGAGAATGCATGTAAATTAACCCTGCAGCATAGAGTTTGACTGCAAGGTCCATAAATAAACAGATACATATATATATATATATATATATATATCTTATGTATCAGTTCCGTTCAGTTCAGTCACTCAATCATGTCTGACTCTTTGAGACCCCATGAATCACAGCACGCCAGGCCTCCCTGTCCATCACCAATTCCTGGAGTTCACCCAAACTCACATCATCAAGTTGGTGATGCCATCCAGCCATCTCATCCTCTGTCATCCCCTTCTCCTCCTGCCCCAATCCCTCCCAGCATCAGGGTCTTTTCCAATGAGTCAACACTTTGCATGAGGTGGCCAAAGTATTAGAGTTTCAGCTTCAATATCAGTCCTTCCAATGAACACACAGGACTGATCTCCTTTAGGATGGACTGGTTGCATCTGTATAGATAATGATATATATATATATATATATATATATATATATATATGTATATATACAGTAGATGATGTCTAGCTCTCTCAAATATCATATAGAGCTAAAGCAGAGGGAATCATGATCAACACAACTGATTGTCCATCAGAAAATTCCTATCCCTGGGTGCTAGCCAGGGACTCTGTCTGTTCAAGACAGCCTCCATGACTTTGCTGAGCCTCAAATGTGAGATGCTGAGCCACAGCGGGGGACCTGAACAGGACTGAAGCTCTGGGGGCTCCTTCAGGACGGAGTCCACCCGGGGTACCCACATTTCAAAAGTGCTTGGAGTTCTACTCAGAGCTGCATGGCAAGCTCCATCCTAGGTTTAGCATTTGTGAAAAGGCAGGTCAGTGCCTCTCCAGCACTGAGATGGATTGATGTTATATTAAGTGAGGGATGTTACTTAGTGTTGGAGGTCCCTCTTAACCCAGTGAAGGGGTCCCCACTGCTGGGCCTTTATGCTACTAGGCTTGGGAGATGCGTTCAGTGGCAGTATCATCCTCCCACTCTGTCTCTGATGAAAGGAAACGGAGCACCCATCTGCCCATCACGTGTCCCACTGAGATTCTATGAGACTGGCGTGTGATTGTCCTGCAGTGAATTAAAAAAAGCTTTTATTTCCCTTTCCTTTTTCCCTTTTGCATCTTTCTCCACTTTAACTGTTCCTAACCTACAGTCTGCACTGGTAACCAAGTTTCTTCTTATCAGAAGACTAACTGATTTTGCAAACTACATCCGGCATCTATGGCCCTCCATTTCTTCGGGAGCCACATTCTGCATCTGTTATCCTTTAACATAGTCTAACCACATCCTAATACTTAACTCTATCGCATCATAAACCTCCCCTTGTAATTTAATTTCCCTTCCTTTGCTCTGTGTTACCTCATGTTGATGCTTAACTTGATGGTACACTCTCTTTGGAAGCCACCCCCTAGTAGTTTGCTTTCCCCCTTCAGTATTACAGGAAAAAAGTCACCAGGAAATGCCCAAAGGACAATGGAACTAACCACCAGGATCAACTGCCAGACCCAAAAACCAGCTACCTGACTCTGGCTTAATGACTGTTTCCAAACAGCGCAAAAAGAGAGCATTCAGGACCCCTACACCTTTTGTGGTGTATCTCCAACCCGTGACTGTAAGCGCCAATTGTATGATGCCCTCGAATCCCAATTGAGGGGAGATAGACTCCATGAGGCAAGAGCCTACAGTGATCTCCCTTCTGCCTGCTTAAGGGTTAAAGCCATCTTTCCATTTGCTGCAAGCTCTGTCTCCACAAGTTTTATTCAGCTCCGGTGGGCAGAGAAAACCAAGATTTTGGCAGCGTCTGTTACTGCCAACCTGAAACAGGCTAGCTGGCGTGGCGAGAGGGTTGGGACCACTGGGTCTCTTCACTCAGTGCTCCACAAGCTAGAAAGAGCAAGGCTGTCTCTGCGGATGCTGGGAATCAGCAAGTCTTGCCCAGGGAGTGAAATTGCCTCTGAATGACTTAGTCCCTATTTGCACCTGAAACAGCCTTTGAGGAAAACAGTGGATGTGTGAGTTGCTGAGTTGTATCCGCCTCTCTGCAACCCCACAGAATGCAGCACACCAGGCCCCTACGCCATGGGACTCGTCAGGCAAAAACACTGAAGTTGGTTGCATTTCCTCCCCAAAAGAACTAGAGAAATAACGAAAGTAGAGTCACTCAATCGTATCCAACTCTCTGCAACCCCATGGACTATATGTAGCCCACCAGGCTTCTCCATCCTTGGAATTTTCCAGGCAAGAGGACTGGAGTGGGTTGCCATCTCCTTCTGAACAGGAAACAGTGGGCAGATTCAAAGCCCTAGAGGGGTGAGGGTGGGGCTGGGGAGCGGGTAAGCCAAGGTTGACCAAGAAGTCTGTGTCCCTGCCAGGGGAGACAGGCCCCTGGGCCTTGCCACACCCTTGCCCAACAGCTGAACTGACTTCCAGAGAGAAGCATCTGGTCAAAAGGGCAGCAGGAAAGCTTTTTCTGGGGTTTTCAACAACCTCATTAGCATAAGAGTGACTGACCCTGCTCTGTGCTATAAAGGCCACTCCCAGGACACACAGAAAGAGGCTCAGTTAACCAGTTCATAAGAACCAAATCCACAGCCAGCGCGGAAATCCTCCCGAAACCTGGGACCTTCATAAAGCGGCAAGTGCAGCCTGCTCCAGCGTCAGCCCCAGAGCTCCGGCCGCCAGCATGAGGCTCCATCACCTGCTGCTCGCGCTCCTCTTCCTGGTCCTGTCTGCTGGGTCAGGTGAGCTCCTGGGAGCTCCTCATCTACATGGGGTCAGACTAAACCCACCGTCTATGATGCTTCTGAGAAGCCAGCGCTGAGTCCTTAGTAGTGGGAGGGGTCTGAGAACCGCCCTGCAAAGTTCCTGGCTGTTTCTAAGCCACTCTAGTGAGTCAAAGCTCTGAGCTCGTCTCCTCATTGGTTTCATGAGGAGGAAACAGAAGATGCCTCTGATGAGTGACTCTCTCTTTTTCTTTTTCATAAAAGCAAGAAATCTGATTTTGTCCCATGACAGAAGCGCAGAATGTCGCTTTATACATCTTTCTACTTGAAGGGTGGCAGCTCTGGGCAACCAGAGAAGTCCAGAGGAGAGTCAGGCCGAGCCTGGGTGTTGGGAGCTGCCCTTGGGACTCTCGGTGCTGAGTCTCCTCAGCAGGAAGGTCCTCCAGGACACGTCGCTGATGACGCGACCCTCGCTCCACATCTGGGAGGCACCCCATCCAAAGCACTGTGCAGGATCGGATGTCTAATTTTCATCTTATCCTTGATATTTCCAGAAATAGGATGAAAATATGTAGGAAGAAAGGAAGGAGGGAAGGAGGGAGAGAGAGGATGGGGAGACTGAGACCTGACATCTGATTAGATATCAAAATGAAGTTGAGAAGCCCTTGTCATCAGTGTTGTTTATGACTGTAACCCAACTCTTACACAGTGGCAGGGAAGAGGCCAGGGGTGTAAGGATGACGGCCACTCAGTTCCTGGGGCCCCCGTTCAATCCCTGGGGGGGGAACTAGAGGGACCAGAGGTGCCTTGCGGTCAGGAGGAAAAAGGCCTGTGACAAAGATGGAAAGGCCGCTGGTCAGGAAGAAACCACAAAGGGAGGAGGAGAGCCTGTGAGGGAAGCGGGAAGGCCGCTGGTCAGGAGGAAACCGCAAAGGGAGGAGGAGAGCCTGTGAGGAAGGCAGGAAGGCCACTGGTCAGGAGGAAACCACAAAGGGAAGAGGAGAGGGGCTGACTCGCCCCAGCGCTGAGAGTTCTGAGTCAGTAGAGACAATGATACAAAACTTTTTTTCCCGGACCATTATCACTTTCAGTTGTAAGTTACCTTGAGTGTAAGTTCTCCTTAAACAGTTCTTACACTTTCAGCTGCATCTTTTCCTCCTATCTCAGCGCCATTACTTGACTGAATCCTAGTGTTGGAAAACTAAACAGCGAAAACAGACACCCGCGGGGCTCTTCCGACTTCTGGCCGTAAAGTGGACGTAGCAGAGCTTCTGGGTCTTTGCCCTCGAGGTAGAGCTGACTCCGAACACAAACGTGCTCCTCACGCCCCAGTCCCTCAGCCTCTGCTTCTGGAAACGTGAGGGTCCACCGGAGCCCTAGCAGGGCCAGCGTCTGTCTGGAAACTGGTCCATAGTGTCCTGAACTCACATCCTGTTGTCACGAGGCCGTGTCCGCATCTCAGCACAGAAAGCCCCAGGGCCTCGCTCAGAGGGCACACAGCTGCCCTTCTCGAGATGCTGCTTTTCCTGCTGACACGTTTTTTACCTCTTCGTTCTCTTTTTAGGATTTACTCAAGGAGTAAGAAATGCTCCAAGCTGCTTTAGGAATAGAGGCGTCTGTGTGCTGTTCAGCTGTCCTGGAAGCTTGAGAGTGATTGGCACCTGTTTCCGGGCCCCAGTAAAATGCTGCAGAAGGAGATAAAAGAAGGCGAAGACGCGGTCGGGACCGATGCGGAGTCAGAAACTGCACCCTTCAACAGAGCATCTAAAATTTAAACCAGAATAAATTTTGTTCAAAATTAAAGAATTGCCCACTGGTCACTGAGGTGGTTGTGTGATGTCTGATCCCAGGCAAATTCCCAAATCCCTGAGGATGCTCTCAGCTCCTTATGGGAACCATGGGAGGATCGTGGTGGGTGCTCTGATCCCCCTGTTCCTTGGGGGCCTGACATTCCCCAGCCTCTCTGTCTGCTGTCCTTCGTGCTTCCCGGCCCAGGGCACCCTGGCCTGCCCCTCGTCTCCCCTCAAACATGCACCCCAGGGGTCCAGAATCAGCAGAACATCAGGTCCGAGGGAACCCCGACCCCTGCTCAGGAGGAAACCCCTCCTCTGGCCCCCTGCAGCACTCACTTCCGAGTGGTTTAAGCTTCTTACCCCTGCCTTGTGCACACGTGGATACACTTCCGGTTCCCTTTTGGACCGTAAGTTCTCTGTAGGAATGGACTTGTCCTATTCCTGTATCTTCCGGACATTGAGCTGAGACATAGCTTCACCAACTGTCATCAATTGAATGACACAGTTGACATGGACAAAGCATGTCTCTCTGTGTGGACATGATGCGATGCAACTAAACCTGATGGAGAAACAACTCCTGTGGAAGCACAGTTCAGTGAAGACAACACAGCACAGATCACAGAGCCTGCCAGGGCAGGGTGAGCACGCGAACCTCAGTCTGCCTGCAGTTTCTTCAGAGGGTTTGCCAGTTAAACCAAGAGCCTGGCTGGTACAGGCGGTATGTGTGAGCAGCTCTCTGGTCTTCACACTAACTCTTCCCTCAGTGCAAGCTGAGGTCACCAGGGGATGGTGTTAGGAGAATGGGCCTTTGGGAGGTGATTTGGTCATGAGGGTGGGACCCTCCTGGTTGGAATGAGAGCCTTTATGAAAGAACCCCAGAGAGATTGCTCACCCTTGTGCCCTCTGAGGACACAGGGAGAACACTGCCGTCCACCAGCCACCAGCTCTGTCTTGATCCTGGAGCTCCCAGCCTCCAAATCTGAGAAGTAGAGTCTGTTGTTAATCAGCCATTTATTACAATACCACATGTAAAATAGATAGCCAGCGGGAATTAGCTGTATCACTCAGGGAACTCTGACAGTGGCTCTGCGACCAGCTGCAAGGGTGGAATGGGGAGGGAGATGGGACGAGTTTTCGGGAGGGAGGGGACATAGGTCAATCCTTGGGTGATTCTTGTTGATGTATGACAGAAAACCTCGAAATTCTGTAAAGCAGTCATCCTTCAATTAAAAAATACAGTGCAAAAAGAGTCACCTCGCCTTTGGTGTTTCTGTTTTAGTAGTCTGAAAGGGCAGACACATTACAAGTGAGAATTCCAGCACAGGTGGAATTATGCTACCTAGTCATTGGCCCTTAAGATAGGGAAATGACCTGGATTAACTGACTGTGCCCAGTGCCATCTCCTTACAAGGAGCCTTCAATGTGGACGAGGGATGCAGCTCAGTGTCAGAGACGTGGGCTGAGAGCCTAAACCAGCCCTGACTCCCACTGACATGGAGGGGGCCATGAGCCAAGGAGGGCAGGCAGCTGCTAAGCGTGAGAAGGATGGAAGCCTCCAGAGGGAACAGCATCCTGCTGACACCGGGATTTGAAGCCAGCGAGACCCATTTGGGACTTTGGATCCTCAGAACCACAATAACAAGTATGTGTTCCCTTAAGCCACTTAGCTTGTGGCAATTTGCGAAGCTGCAACAGGAAATCAATACAGCAATCGCTTAAAATCATGCCTTGAGCCTAAAATTATGAGCTCAAAAGAGACAAACCTGTGTGTGTTTAATGGAGGAAAAAAATGATAACGGCTGTCAATATTTTACAGCTTTATATTTCTTTTTTTCACAGAAATGCCCATGGTGCATCTGCCAACTCTCTTTCATCTCAAAAGTTGTATATGGGACTCAGCCTTACACCTCATATATTTACATCCCTTTTATCCTTTATTTTTAAAATTTTATCATGGAAAATTTATCTGATATTGAGTGTGGTTTGGTAGTACTGTTTATTAAACTTTTATCATATTCTTTATTGGGATTTCAATTTTGAATTTTTGCTTAACTTTTAAAGTTTTTTTCTAAATGTATCTGCTGCTGTTTTATTGCCATAACATTTCTGAGTGTCAAGTTGGTCTCTTGCGTGGGAGGAATGCTCTTCTCATTTCAGCACCAAGAAGAGGATGGCTTTTCCATGTGACTCATGAACCAAACAGGTTCCTGCTCTGGTCCATAGCCAACCTTTCCACCTGGGTCCTGTATCTCATTTCTCTTGCTTACTTGTGGGTGAGGCCCAAATCAGTTCCACCTCTTGCCTCCATCTACTCAATCTATGGCAAATGCAATGGCACCCCACTCCAGTCCTCTTGCCTGGAAAATCTCATGGACGGAGGAGCCTGGTAGGCTGCAATCTGTGGGGTCCCTCAGAGTTGGACATGACTGAGCCACTTCAGTTTCACTTTTCGCTTTCATGCACAGGAGAAGGACATGGCAACCCACTCCAGTGTTCTTGCCTGGGGAATCCCAGTGACTCGGGAGCCTGGTGGGCTGCCATGTATGGGTCGCACAGAGTAATACACGACTGAAGTGACTAAGCAGCAGTAGCACTGCATCTATAAAAACTAACAGCAGGTAACACCATACACAAAAATAAACTCAAAATGGATTAAAGATCTAAATGTAAGACCAGAAACTATAAAACTCCTAGAGGAGAACATAGGCAAAACACTCTCTGACATAAATCACAGCAAGATCTTCTATGACCCACCTCCCAGAATATTGGAAATAAAAGCAAAATTAAACAAATGGGACCTAATGAAACTTAAAAGCTTTTGCACAACAAAGGAAACTATAAGTAAGGTGAAAAGACAGCCCTCAGATTGGGAGAAAATAATAGCAAATGAGGAAACAGACAAAGGATTAATCTCAAAAATATACAAGCAACTCCTGAAGCTCAATTCCAGAAAAATAAATGACCCAATCAAAAAATGGGCCAAAGAATTAAACAGACATTTCTCCAAAGAAGACATACAGATGGCTAACAAACACATGAAAAGATGCTCCACATCGCTCATTATCAGAGAAATGCAAATCAAAACCACAATGAGGTACCATTACACGCCAGTCAGGATGGCTGCTATCCAAAAGTCTACAAGCAATAAATGCTGGAGAGGGTGTGGAGAAAAGGGAACCCTCTTACACTGTTGGTGGGAATGCAAACTAGTACAGCCACTATGGAAAACAGTGTGGAGATTTCTTTAAAAACTGGAAATAGAACTACCATATGACCCAGCAATACCACTTCTGGGCATACACACCGAGGAAACCAGATCTGAAAGAGACACGTGCACCCCAATGTTCATCGCAGCACTGTTTATAATAGCCAGGACATGGAAGCAACCTAGATGCCCATCAGCAGATGAATGGATAAGGAAGCTGTGGTACATATACACCATGGAATATTACTCAGCCATTAAAAAGAATTCATTTGAATCAGTTCTAATGAGATGGATGAAACTGGAGCCCATTATACAGAGTGAGGTGAGCCAGAGGGATAAAGAACATTACAGTATACAAACACATATATACGGAATTTAGAAAGATGGTAACGATGGCCCTATATGCAGGGCAGAAGAAGAGATGCAGAAGTACAGAACAGACTTTTGAACTCTGTGGGAGAAGGGGAGGGTGGGATGTTTCGAGAGAACAGCATGTGTATTATCTGTGGTGAAACAGACCACCAGCCCAGGTGGGAGGCATGAGTCAACTGCTCGGGCCTGTTGGGCTGGAAAGATCCAGAGGAATCGGGTGGAGAGGGAGGTGGGATGGGAGACCGGGATGGGGAATTCATGTAACTCTATGGCTGATTCACATCAATGTATGACAAAACCCACTGAAAAATAAAAAAAAAAGAAAAAGAAAAAAAAAAAAAAAAACCTAACAGCAGGGATTGACCCGGCCGTCCAGTGGTTAAAGACTTCATGCTGCCAATGCAGGGGGCTGGAATCCATCCCTGGTTGTGGAACTAAGAGTCCACATGCTAAAGAATAGGCCAAAAGTTCCAAAACAGACAAACAAAAAACACTCCCCAAAAGCCAGTGTTAAAAAAAGAAGAAACCTAAAAGAAGGAAACAGTTCTTCATTGACATGATAGCAATCATGAGCTCGGTCTTCTTTGCACTTAGTATTTCAGCAAAACTCTTCAGAAGGAGTGTCTGCAGCCCCCACTTCCTCTCATCACTCTCAGGGTGGCTGGTACCATCAACTCTGTCTGGTCCCACCCCTCTCCCCCAGGATGACTCCTGCCAGCAGGGATCACGAGGCATCCTGTGTGACCTCACTCAGCCCTCCCTCTGACCTTTGTTCACCTGGACCCTCATTGTGTGGCAATGGACAGGGGCTCTTTGGTGTCTCTGCCTGAGTGGACGGGCCGCAGTCCACCCGAGAAGGGCAGAGGAGCCAACTGTAAGGTAGGTTTTCAGGAGAGAGAGAGAGACATCTGTGGTTGAAGAAAAGGTCGGAACAGATGCATAACATTTAGGGAGGCAGTGTAATGGATCGTTTTCCCTATAAGAGTAGAAGAGACAAATGTGACCCAGTGCTTTTAGTTTATTCTTTCTTTTCTATTATTATAAAAGTACTGTTTCTGGGGCCAAGGAAATAAAACCCTCACAGCTATTCTGTAGAATTAGGTAATACTTATTGAAACAGCTAACTGCAAACACTCATTCTATTTTTAGGTTAATGTCACTAAACTAAAATAGATCTCCACTTAGTGAAAGATTCAAATGCTGATCAAAAGATTAAAAGTGAAAATATTTTATTGCTAAGCTGTCTCAAGAGAGAGAAAAATGTCAGAACATACAGTTCGTGTAAGATGGAAGAGAGGTGGGTGAGTGAAGGCTAGAGACCATGGCGTATTATGACAAGCTTTGACCTGTTATGTTGGGAATGTCTGAGTGGGTGCTTGTGCTCAAGAACACTTTGGCATAAAGAAACTTAATGGGCTCTCTCCAGACCCCCAAAACCCTAAGGATTATGCCTGAGCCTTCCTTCCTTTTCTCCTTCTCTCCTTCCCTCCCTGATTCCCTCCATTCGTCCATTTATTCATTCACCCATAGGTTGACTTTTCCATACTAGGATCTTGTTCATACAAAGGTTTCACTGACCACCTGCTCTATGCCAGGCACTGATCAAGACGTGAGATAATAAAAGAGGACTTGTTGCTTTAGAAATTTACATATAAAGATAAAGAGAGATATGAACACTGTAAAGCAAAACTGAGATGGAGAGAAGGAAGAGATGGAGAAAAATTTCAGTTATTTACCTGGTATGCGTGTGGGCTGAGTTACTTCAGTCAGTCCAATTCCTTCCATCCCCACGGACTACAGCCCATCAGGCCGCTCTGGCCATGGGATTTCCCAGACAAGAACAGTGGAGTGAGTTATTTGACATCCAGGGGATCTTGCTGACCCAGAGATCAAAGCTGCATCTCTTGCATTGGCAGGTGGGCTCTTTAGCACTAGGACCACCTGGGAAGCCCTACAGCTAGTACACTCTTATATTTTTAACTTAAGAGTATGTTGACATAATACCTGTATTAAGAACTTCTCTAGCCTATAAAGACTCATCTGGTTTTGTTCTGTGCAAGAGATGACCTGGTAAGCTTGCTTAGGATGGATCAGTCTCTCTGGAAATGGTAGCAAGAAATATGTTGAGAGTGCAAAAGGAGAGAAGATCATTTCTGTTTCCAAAATTCTTTTTGCTTTTTAATTGCAAAAGATGTGTGGAGGGGGTACGGGGGGGTGCAGTATTTATTCTGAAAGGATAAAGAGACAGATGCAGATATATGCAAAAAACTGAATAAATAAATGAATAATTTGTTAACAGAATGCAATTTTTAATGATATTTCTCAAAAAAAACCAAAAAAACCCCCAAACCTCAGAGCCATAAGGAGAAGTCACAACCAATGTGCAAATCCTGACTTCCTGCAAACCTCTTCCTTTACAAAGGGGAGACACTTGGGTCTGGGACCCTGACTCCACAGATGAGATACCCTCAAATTACTCCCAGGCCATAACTGAATAACTCTAGTAGGGATTTCCCAGGTGATGCAGTGGTAAGGAAACCCAGGAGACCCAGATCCGATCCCTGGATCAACAAGATCCCCTGGAGTAGGAAATGGCAACCCACTCCAGTACTCTTGCCTGGAAGATTCCATAAACAGAGGAACCTAGTAGGCTACATTCCCCGGGGTTGCAAAGAGTCCAACCAGACTGAGCACAGTACCACCACCAGTCGGAATACAAGTCCTTTCTCTCTACCTGTTGGTCAAACTCTTTCCCAGATCGCCTGCCCAATTCAGGTGTGCCATCAGACACTGCTGGGTCGACCTGGAATCCAGAAAGCTACTCTTCCATCATGAGGCTCCTATACCTTCTCTACCTTTTACTCATATGTCTCATCCAAACGACACCAGGTAACCAGTGGCTAAGCTGGCTCCAAACTTGGAGGCTGGAGTAGGGAAAGTCAGGTTGATTCCTCATTCAGTGATATGCTGAAATATATAGTGATGGAATAATATATCTGAAAGAAACATGCATATACAATATGCTCCATTTTTCAAATAAAGAAAGAGAAGCTTAAAGTGAAAAATAATCTCCCATGATTGCCCTTAACTAGTTGGTAGTAAGTCCATAAATTGTAAAGCTGATAGATAATATTTACAGGAGACTTTACAGGTTCTAGATCATTTCATGTGACTAACAGTAACACTAATAGTAATAGCAAATTATATTGACCACTTCCTCTTTAGTGAGACACCAAAACTTTAAAGTCTTATCCCAAATGTATTCCTCCCAGCACTATTTATGGGATAGGTGTTTTTAGCCCCATTTTTCAGCTGGGACTTAGAAACAAGGTAATTTGTTCAAAGTTATGCAGGTTCTGTGAGAAATATCGTTGGTAGCTTGATAGGGATTGCATTGAATCTATAGATTGCTTTGGGTAGTATTGCCATTTTGGCAATATTGATTCTTCTAATCCATGAACACGGTATATTTCTCCATCTGTTAGTGTCCTCTTTGATTTCTCTCATCAGTGTTTTATAGTTTTCTATATATAGGTCCTTTGTTTCTTTAGGTAGATATACTCCTAAGCATTTTATTCTTTTTCTTGCAAAGGTGAATGTTATTGTTTCCTTAATTTCTCTTTCTGTTTTGTCATTGTTAGTGTATAGGAGAGCAACAGATTTCTGTGTGTTAATTTTATATCCTGCAACTAAACCACAGTGAGGTACCATTACACGCCATTCAGGATGGCTGCTATCCAAAAGTCTACAAGCAATAAATGCTGGACAGGGTGTGGAGAAAAGGGAACCCTCTTACAGTGTTGGTGGGAGTGCAAACTAGTACAGCCACTATGGAGAACAGTGTGGAGATTTCTTAAAAAACTGGAAACAGAACTGCCATATGAACCAGTAATCCCACTCCTGGGCATACACACCGAGGAAACAAGATCTGAAAGAGACACGTGCACCCCAATGTTCATCACAGCACTGTTTATTATAGCCAGGACATGGAAGCAACCTAGATGCCCATCAGCAGATGAATGGATAAGGAAGCTGTGGTACATATACACCATGGAATATTACTCAGGCATTAAAAAGAATTCATTTGAATCAGTTCTAATGAGATGGATGAAACTGGAGCCCATTATACAGAGTGAAGTAAGCCAGAAAGATAAAGACCATTGCAGTATACTAACACATATATATGAAAGTTAGAAAGATGGTAATGAGAACCCTCTATGCAAAACAGATAAAGAGACACAGATGTACAGAACAGACTTTTGGACTCTGTGGGAGAAGGCAAGGGTGGGATATTTCGAGAGAACAGCATCGAAACATGTATATTATCTAGGGTGAAACAGATCACCAGCCCAGGTTGGATGCATGAGACAAGTGCTCGGGTCTGGTACACTGGGAACACCCAGAGGGAT
The DNA here is from genome assembly GCF_963930625.1 of Muntiacus reevesi. Classification (NCBI taxonomy): domain Eukaryota; kingdom Metazoa; phylum Chordata; class Mammalia; order Artiodactyla; family Cervidae; genus Muntiacus; species Muntiacus reevesi. The sequence continues at coordinate 49,103,239 of NC_089258.1, read as the reverse complement.
CGGGTAGAGAGGGAGGTGGGAGGGGGGATCAGGATGGTGAATAAATGTAAATCCATGGCTGATTCATGTCAATGTATGACAAATACCAGTACAATATTGTAAAGTAAATAGCCTCCAACTAATAAAAGTAAATGAAAGAAAAAAAAAAAGTCATGCAGGTTGTATGTAGGGAGGACTTTAACTCAAACCCAAGTGGGTTTGATTCCGAAGACCATCTTTTATTAAATATTCAAGAATCCCAGAAAACTAATTTACTTACTGAATTATATAAATAACAAATTTATATATTTGTTTATATATATATAAATTTATATATTTGTTTATATACAAATAACAAATACTTTAGCATAAGTGTGATCTGTGCATCACTTGGGATATACTTATCCTACCAGATTGTTTGTTGATCACCTAAAATCCAAGTTAAACTGGGTGTCCTGCATTTTCCCTGCAGCCCTCCTCTGGGGACAGCATGCTCCAGGCTGTGCTGTGGTGACAGCGCCTCCAGATCTTAGAATCTTAAAAGAGACAAAGTTGATTCTTGCTCAAATGATGCCAACCTTTGAGGGACCAGGGGTTCTGAGCAGACCCCACCCCCGAGGACCAGCCACCACTGTGGGCGCTGCTGGTCCTGTGTCCGAGGAAGGCGCTCTCAGGATTCTCATGCTGGCGATTAATGGACCCAGCCCTGAAGGGAAACATCAGACACCTTCCTGACTCACGAACTTGGTGGTTTTTCACAACGCAGTAAAGTATATGCTTTGTTTGACCTGAGATGCTGCACTCCATCACAGGCCAAGGACACACTCTATGGAATGCAGCCCACTTTCCCTTCTTTCCCACACTACTTAAAAGGTGATTCATTTCGGGCATATACCTGCAGGCTCAGGGCATGACCCAGCCCCAGTCTACACCTAGATTCTGAATACACCAGGCTTGGACTGGATTCATGGGGCTCAGATTCTCCCAGGACTTTAGGAAGAAGGCAAAAGCTTAGAAGACCACAGTGGGCACAGGTGAGCTCCCAGCTACACGCCCCAGGACTGCATCCAGGAGTGGGCAGGTCTTTCCTGTCTCAGACAGCCAGACATGAGCCAGCCCTACACGAGCACACAGAGCTCAGAGGCATCAGAACAGGCCTGTGCTCACATCAGGCTCTGAGTCTCCCTGAGGTTTGTAATTAACTCCTGGGGGGGGGGGGGATGGGCATGGTCTGCTTTGTAAGGGACCTTGGCATGAAGCTTCAGGAAATACGTCAGATTGTCATCACTGCAATATTACAGGAATTGCAGCTGCTGAATGCTTCTCCCTATGGCTGTGGACCTGGAGCCTCTATAAAGTGAGTGAGCACACCGTCCTGTCCAGTCTCAGCTGGGAAGCCAGCCAGCCATGAGGGTCTACTACCGTCTCCTTGCATTGCTCTTCTTGTTCTTGCTGCTTGTTCCAGGTAAGATGTGCAGGGTAATGATAGGACTGAATGGATTGAGAATTTTTCAGTCAGAGTCAGCCCTCTCCATTCATTTGGGAATTCTAGATAAACTAGTTTTGTTGCTTGGGAACTAGACATTACCAGTTTTTCTCCTTTATTTTACGTGACAAAGACCATCAAGAAGCTCAAAGGAGGGTCTCCATCCCTTCTGATTCACTCTTAAGAGACTAATCAGCTCACAAACCATCCCTCCATGGGAGGACTGTTATACATGTTCATGAGACAGGAAGAAAGTGATGTAAATCCTTATTTATTTATTTTATGTGTAGATCTTTTAATACCAACAGGAAATTGAACTTAATCTGAGGACAGAAGCACAGGTTCCCTTTTATTAGCTTATCGGTTGGAGGTACAGTCTTTCGGTCTCTTAAGGACCCGGGGACCATAGTGACCCCTGCCTCCCAGGTGTCAGTTCACAAGGGGGCTGCCACGGTCACGCCACTTTCCCAGCTGAGCCGAACCCACAGACGCATGGTAGGTAGCTAGCCCCACCTTCTTATTTGCTCCAGATGGTATAGAAAAAGGAAAAAGACATAAAAGAACAAAAAATGGCAACATATAACTTACTAGAGGGATTCCAAACGCCCTGGACTTGTACCGCTGCCTTCCTAAAACCTTCCGTGCACTTCGTTTCTTCACCGCAGGCAATAGCGGAATCATAAGCGGGTTACAAAAGTATTACTGCAAAAGAAGAAGCGGCCGGTATGCTCTGATCGGCTGCCTTCCAAACGAGGAACAGATAGGCCGATTTGCCCTGAGTGGCCGAAAATCCTGCCGGAAAAAGAAATGAAAAATCCAGCATCATGAGGAGAACGTTGCATAGTGTGAAAATGCCTCCTTATAGACTCCAGAAGCCAAATCAAATAAAAGACTTTTAACAAAAAATTAGAAGCTTGATTATTATCATGATTATGTTTTAACATTCTGTTATTCTGCTGCTTGTTACCAAACAGGCAGCTTAGAAAGTGTTAATGACTCCCCTTTAATTCAAATAAAGTATAATCCCTAGAGGAAGCCACAACAGGCTCTCAACTGATGTTCCAAAGATTATCAGATTTTATTCCTCTTTCACAACTTTCACCCCACAGTGACACTGGACCACTTGTTCTTTCTGAAACACTTCCTTTGCCTTCTGTCACCCATCTGAGCTGTGCAGTCTGTCCATCTCTCATAGCATCTCCCCACCAAATCCATCTCTGAAACTTCAGGGCATCCCAGGGTCTTCCCAGGTACTTCTGAGCACTTTCCAGCTCAGAGTCAGGGGGAACCTGGCTCCTCCTCGACCTTGCCTTCAGCTTTCCTCTCACTCTTCCCTCTGCTCTGACTGACCTCAGGCCTGGATAAAATCTCTCCTCCAGCTATGTCTCCAAACCCATCTCTCAGGGGCACCTCAAATTCTACCTCCTTCTTAAAAACATATTTATTTCCCCAACAAATATGATCTTTCCTTTTAAAAGGGTTCTGATCTGAGTGCTCCATCTCTGAGTCCTGTTTGATTTTTACATTCACTACATTTGCATATTTCCAATCTCCATATTTGGTTGCGGATTTGAAGGATGCTTCATCATTTCATCACTCCTGGCCCAAGTGTTTTGGCACAAAACCTGCTCAACAAGTCTCTATTGTGACCCCATGGACTGGGGTCCACAAGGCTCCACTGTTCATAAGACTCTTAAGGCAAAAATACTGGAGTGGGTTGCCGTGTCCTCTTTTATGTGAACTGAAGTACATTCCGAGGCACTGTAACTATTTAGTGGTCTCTGGAGGTTGATACAGCATGATTCCAGCAAATGTGGTGGCAGGCCCACACCCGCAACAAGAGCCCCCAGTCAAGGAACTGAGTTCTCGGGAAGAAAGGGCACACACTCAAAGACAAGAGCTTGGACCCCACAATTCAGCATAAAAAAAAAAAAAAAGAAAAAGGACGTGATGGGACTGTATGCTGCCCTACTGCAGTACACAACGAAGGAACCAGGCAAAACCTGTGAAACTAATGTTTCAGACTCTGGCACAAGCAATGCAGGACCGTAACTGAGGAGAGCAGAAAACAGGTAGGTGAGGGACTTCCCCGGAGATCTGGGGCTGGGATTCTGTGTTCTCAGCTCAGGGCACCTGGGTCCACCCCTGGTCAGGGAACTAGATCCCACATGCTTCAGCTAGATTCTACCTGCTGTGATTAAGGTCCAAGGCAGACAAATTAATAAATTAGCTAATTAAATGCTTAAAATGTCTGTGCTCAACCATTTAAGAAAAAAGAAAACAAAACAAGTGAAGTGAGACTTACGGCATCTCCAGCCTCTACAGATTTCCAGGCCTAAAGCATAGGGAACAAGAACTCAAACAGGCCAACAATGCTTCTGAGTCAAAGAGAGTGGGGTCAAAGTTCAGAGAGTGTAGACATCTTCACTTCTGGACAGAAAACCAGCAACGGGCGTCAGAATCAGGGCTGTGTGCCTGTGTGCTAAGTCGCTTCAGTTGTGTCCGACTCTTTGCCATTCTGTGGACTGTGGAGTTGCTGAAATCATAGGGGAAAACTGTGCTTTTCATTCAATTCTAAAACTGCTCTAAAAAAATGAAGTCTATGATACTACATGGAATTTTGGTTCAGCCTTATGGAATAAACTGTGATGCTAAGATTCTAGACACTATCTTAAGGAAACAAATGATCATTTCAGTAAAAGCAACAACAACAAAAGAAAAAAGAAACAAATATCAATTATCTATTAAAAAAAACCCACTTAAGATATCAAATATAAAGGCAAATGGATTTAAAGTGAAAGGATGAAAACAGATAAGCAGCTGCTGTTGTTTAGACGTTCAATCCTGTCCAACATTCTTGTGACCCCTATGGAATCATCCAGGCAAGGTTACTGCAGTGGGTTGCCATGCCCTCCTCCGGGGAATCTCTCCCATCCAGGGATCAAGACCATGTCTCCGAATCTCCTGCATCTCAGGCAGATTCTTCACTGTTGAGACAACAGATATGCTGTGGAAACATTAATTTAAAGAAAACATAGGAGGCTGTATTGGTTAATTGACAGGCTTCCTGGTGGTTCAGATGGTAAAGAATCTGCCTGCCATGTGGGAGACCTGGGTTCGATTCCTGATTTGGAAAGATGCCCTGGAGGAGGGCATAGCAACCCACTCCAGTGTTCTTCCCTGGAGAATCCCCATGGACAGAGGAGCCTGGCAGGCTACAGTCTATGGGGTCACAAAGGGTCAGACACGACTGAGTGACTATGCATGGGACACAATCAAGTAACTTCTAGAAGAAGGACCCGATATAGAGAGGGGTACTTATCCTAATGATAAAATGTTTAATTCATCAAAAATACATATGAGTAGTGAGTCAGAATGTACTTAGCAAAGAAAGTTAAAATTTCTAAAGAAAACTTATAGGAATAAATGGAGAAACAGACAAATTAGCAAAAGTGTCAGTGGGGGAGCACAGCATTAGACCCAGTCCTAGTTCCCTTCTGAGGACAGGTGTGACCAGGGTGTGACCCAAGTGACCATCAGAAGCCATGGCACCCACCCCGTCCACAGGAGAAGGGAACTGGGAACAACAGCCTCTGCCAATTAACACCCAGGGCTCCATGCTGACAACACCTGAGTTTGTGGAGTCATAGATTGAAGGGCTTTGCTCTTCAAAACCTTATCTGTAGGACTGGGACACCCCTTCTTGCCTGAGGAAGTGATGCACTCTCCCGGAAAGACACTGCCTCAATTTCCTACTCACAGGTTAAAGGTTTGGAGACAGAGCATTTATCTTCCCTTTAAAGAATGAGACCCTGAGTTGCCTCTCAGCCCAGGCATGAAGCAACCATGATCCACATGGCCTTGTTTGGCTTTGAACCTCTGAAAACTAATAATCCATTTAGACTTTACCTACAATGAACCCTTCCCTCTATCTTATATTAACTCATCTCTGGTTTCTGGTGAGCCACCCCATGGTTTCTTGGGTGTGTGACCTCCTTGCTGAAGCAACAGGACCCTTCCCTGTTGGATAGAAATGCCCCTGGGCTTAATCTCCAGATTAACATCTCTGCAAAGCAGTTGTCTTTAGATTTTGCCTAGGAAAAATAAGCCACTGCAATTGGAGAATTCCTACAAGGGCCATGTCCCACTAGTGAGGAACTGTGGCAAGAAACTCCCTTGAAACTCACCATGGCACCCTGCAAGCCTTTTGGAAACTTCCTTCTGTGAAAACTCATGCCCGGTCTTACACATAAAACTGCATCATCTTCCTTAAACTGCATCTTCCTTAAAAGAAAAAAAAACTCTGCATCTCCCTTAAAAGAAAAAAAAAATCTGCTGTGCTGCAAACCACAGATCATTAAAACACACCAATTTTTATTTTGTTTATTTATTTAGGCTAAACCAGGTCGTTGTTGTGGCATATGGGTTCTAGTTCCCTGACCTCCTATGCTTGGGAGTACAGTCTTACCCACTGGACCATCAAGGAAGTCCCGGAAAACAGCATTTTTAAAAATTACATTTAAAAAACACTTTGAATTGGAGCATAGCTGACTAATAATGTTGTGATGGTTTCAGGTGGACAGCAAAGAGACTCAGCCATGCATATACATGTATCCATTCTCCCCCGAACTCCATTTCCATCCAAGCTGTCACATAACATTAAGCAGAGTTCCCTGAAAAACAACATTTTCAACAAAGAGCCACTGTAGACAACGATTTAGTCTCACTTCTATCTCCAGTGTAGTATTAGAGCATACATGTAAATTAACCCTGCAGCATAGATTTTGACTGCAAGGTCCATAAATAAACACATACATACATACATATATATATCTCTTATGTAACGGTTCCGATCAGTTCAGTCACTCGGTCATGACCGACTCTTTGCCTCCCCATGAATCACAGCACGCCAGGCCTCCCTGTCCATTACCAACTCCCGGAGTTCACCCAAACTCACATCCATCAAGTTGGTGATGCCATCCAGCCATCTCATCCTCTGTCATCCCCTTCTCCTCCTGCCCCAATCCCTCCCAGCATCAGGGTCTTTTCCAATGAGTCAACTCTTTGCATGAGGTGGCCAAAGTATTGGAGTTTCAGCTTCAATATCAGTCCTTCCAATGAACACACAGGACCGATGTCCTTTAGGATGGACTGGTTGGATCTGTATAGATAATTATATATATATATAAGTAGATGATGTCTAGCTCTCTCAAATATCATGTAAAGCTAAAACAGAGGGAATCATGATCAAGACAACTAACTGTCCATCAGAAAATTCCTATCCCTGCGTGCTAGCCAGGGACTCTGTCTGTTCAAGACAGCCTCCATGGCTTTGCTGAGCCTCAGATGTGAGAGGCTGAGCCACAGCGGGGGACCTGAACAGGACTGAAGCTCTGGGGGCTCCTTCAGGACGGAGTCCACCCAGGGTACCCACATTTCAAAAGTGCTTGGAGTTCTACTCAGAGCTGCATGGCAAGCTCCATCCTAGGTTTAGCATTTGTGAAAAGGCAGGTCAGTGCCTCTCCAGCACTGAGATGGATTGATGTTATACTAAGTGAGGGATGTTACTTAGTGTTGGAGGTCCCTCTTAACCCAGTGAAGGGGTCCCCACTGCTGGGCCTTTGTGACACTAGGCTGGGGAGATGCGTTCAGTGGCAGTATCATCCTCCCACTCTGTCTCTGATAAAAGGAAACGGAGCACCCATTTGTCCATCACGTGTCCCACTGAGATTTTATGAGACTGGCATGTGATTGTCTTGTAGCGAATTAAGAAAAGTTTTTTTCCCTCTTTCTTTTTGCCCTTTTGCATCTTTCTCCACTTTAACTGTTCCTAACCTACAGTCTGCACTTATAACCAAGTTTCTTCTTATCAGAAAGCTAACCGAATATGCAAACTACATCTGGCACCTATTGCCCTCCATTTCTGCAGGAGCCACATCTGCATCTGTTATCCTTTAATTTAGTCTAGGCACATCCTGATACTTAACTCTATCCCATCATAAACCTTCACTTGTAGTTTATTTTTCCCTTCCTTTGCTCTGTGTTACCTCATGTGGATGCTTAACTTTATGGTACACTCTCTTTGGAAGCCACCCCGTAGTGGTTTGCTTTCGCCTTTCTATATTACAGGAAGAAAGTCGCCAGGAAATCCCCAAAGGACAATGGACCCAACCACCAGGACCAACTGCCAGACCCAGAAATCCGCTACCTGACTCTGGCCTTGACTGTTTCGAAACAGCCCAAAAAGAGAGCATTCAGGAACCCTGCACCTTTTGTGGTATATCTCCAGCCCCTGACTGTGAGCACCAATTGTATGATGCCCTCGATTCCCAACGGAGGGGAGACAGGCTCCTTGAGGCAAGAGCCTACCGTGTTCTCCCTTCTGCCAGCTTAAGGGTTAAAGCCATCTTTCCGTTTCCTCCAAACTCTGTCTCCATAAGTTTCATTCAGCTCCGGTGGGCTGAGAAAACCAAGATTTTGGCGGTGACTGTTGCTGCCATCCCGTAGCAGGTTAGCTGGCGTGGCGAGAGGGTTGGGACCACTGGGTCTCTTCCCTCAGGGCATTAGGGGTCACAAAGAGGATGGCTGTCTCTGCGGATGCTGGGAGTCAGCAAGTCTTGCCCAGGGAGTGAAACTGCTTCTGAACGAGTTAGTCCTTATTTGGGCCTAAAACAGCCTTTGAGGAAAACAGTGTATGTGTTAGTTGCTTAGTTGTGTCCAACTCTCTGCCACCCCACAGACTGCAGCGCACCAGGCCCCTCCATCCATGGGACTCTCCAGGCAAGAACACTGGAGTTGGTTGCCATTTCCTCCCCAAAAGAACTAGAGAAATAAAGTGGAGTCACTCAGTCGTGTCCAACTCTCTGCGACCCCATGGACTGTAGCCCACCAGGCTTCTCCATCCTTGGAATTTTCCAGGCAAGAGGACTGGAGTGGGTTGCCATGTCCTTCTGCATAGGAAAACAGAGGGCAGATTCAAAGCCCTGGAGGGGAGAGGGTGGGGCTGGAGAGCAGGTAAGCCAAGGTTGAGCAAGAAGTCTGTGCCCCTGCCAGGGGAGAAAGGCCCCTGGGCCTTGCCACACCCTTGCCCAACAGCTGAACTGACTTCCAGAGAGAAGCATCTGGTCAAAAGGGCAGCAGGAAAGCTTTTTCTGGGGTTTTCAACAGCCTCATTAGCATAAGAGACTGACCCTGCTCTGTGCTATAAAGGCCACTCCCAGGATACACAGAAAGAGGCTCAGTTAACCAGTTCATAAGAACCAAATCCACAGCCAGCGAGGAATTCCTCCCGGAACCTGGGACCTTTATAAAGCAGCAAGTGCAGCCTCTTCTCCAGCATCAGCCCCAGACTCCGGCCGCCAGCATGAGGCTCCATCACCTGCTCCTCGCGCTCCTCTTCCTGGTCCTGTCTGCTGGGTCAGGTGAGCTCCTGGGAGCCCCTCATCTACATGGGGTCAGACTAAACCCACCATATGTGATGCTTCTGAGAAGCCAGCTCTGAATCCTTAGCAGCGAGAGGGGACTGAGAACCGCCCTGCAAAGTTCCTGGCTGTTTCTAAGCCACTCTAGCAAGTCAAAGTTTCTGAGCCCATCTCCTCATTGGTTTCATGAGGAGGAAACAGAAGATGCCTCTGTTAAGTGACTCTCCTTTTTATCTTTTTCATAAAAGCAAGAAATTTGATTTTGTCCCATGACAGAAGCGCAGAATGTCGCTTTATACATCTTTCTACTTGAAGGGTGGCAGCTCTGGGCAACCAGAGAAGTCCAGAGGTGAGTCAGGCCGAGCCTGGGCTTCGGGAGTTGCCCTTGGGACGCTCAGTACTGAGTTTCCTCAGCAGAAAGGTCCTCCAGGACACGTCGCTGACGATGCGACCCTCGCTCCTCAGCTGGGAGGCAGCATATCCAAGGCACTGTGCAGGATCACATGTCTAATTTTCATCTTACCCTTGATATTTCCAGAAATAGGATGAAAATATGTAGGAAGAAACGAAGGACGGAAGGAGGGAGAGAGAGGATGTGGGGACTGAGACCTGACATCTGATTAGATGTCAAAATGAAGTTGAGAAGCCCTTGTTATCAGTGTTGTTTATGACTGTAACCCAGCTCTTACACAGTGGCAGGGAGAGAGGCCAGGGGGGTAAGGATGACGGCCGCTCAGTGCCCGGGGCCCAGGGTTCAATCCCTGTGGGGGGAACTAGAGGGACCAGAGGTGCCTTGTGGTTAAGAGGGAAAAGGAGTGTGAGAACGACTGAAAGGCCGCTGGTCAGGAGGAAACCACAAAGGGAGGAGGAGAGCGTGTGAGGAAAGCGGGAAAACCACTGGTCAGGAAGAAACCACAAAGGGAGGAGGAGAGCATGTGAGGAAAGCGGATAGGCCGTTGGTCAGGAGGAAACCACAAATGGAAGAGGAGAGGGGCTGACTTGCTCCAGCGCTGAGAGCTCTGGGTCAGTAGAGACAATGATACAAAACTTTTTTTTCCGAACCATTATCACTCTCAGTTGTAAGTTACTTTGAGTGTAAGTTCTCTTTAAACAGTTGTTACACTTTCAGCTGCATCTTTTCCTCCTATCTCAGCTCCACTACTTGACTGACTCCATGAGTCGGAAAACTAAACAGTGAAAATAGATGCCTGCAGGCCGCTTCTGACTCCTGGCTGGAAAGTGGATGTAGCAGAGCTTCCGGGTCTTTGCCCTCGAGGTAGAGCTGACCCCGCACACAACCGTGCTCCTCACGCCCCCGTCCCTCAGCCTCTGCTTCTGGAAACGTGAGGGTCCACCGGAGCCCGGGCAGGGTCAGCCTCTGTCTGAAAGCTGGTCCACGGTGTCCTGGGCTCACATCCTGTTGTCACGAGGCCGTGTCCGCATCTCAGCACAAAAGCCCCAGGGTCTCGCTCAGAGGGCACAGCTGCCCCTCTCGAGATGCCGCTTTTCCTGCTGACACGTTTTTTTCCCTCTTCTTTCTCTTTTTAGGATTTATGCAAACAATAGGAGATTATTATGTCTGCCATAGGAATAGAGGCATCTGTGTGTCGAAGAAGTGCCCTGGAAGCATGAGACAGATTGGCACCTGTTTCGGGGCCTACGTAAAATGCTGCAGAAGGAGATAAAAGAAGGCGAAGAGGTGGCCAAGACTGATGCGGAGTCAGAAACTGCGCCCTTCAACAGAGCATCTAAAATTTAAACCAGAATAAATTTTGCTCAAAATTAAAGAATTGCCCACTGGTCACTGAGGTGGTTGTGTGGTGTCTGATCCCAGGCGAATTCCCAAATCCCTGAGGATGCTCTCTGAGCTCCTTATGGGAACCAGAGGGGATCGTGGTGGGTGCTCTGATCCCCCTGTTCCTTGGGGGCCTGACCTTCCCCAGCCCCTCTGTCTGCTGTCTTTCCTTCTTCCCGGCCCTGGGCACCCTGGCCTGCCCCTCGTCTCCCCTCAAACATGCACCCCAGGGGTCCAGAATCAGCAGAACACCAGACCCGAGGGAAACCCCGACCCCTGCTCAGGAGGAAACTCCTCCTCTGGCCCCCTGCAGCCCTCACTTCCGTCTGGTTTATGCTTCTTACCCCTGCCTTGTGCACACGTGGATACACTTCCGGTTCCCTTTTGGGCAGTAAGGTCTCTATAGGCATGGACTTGTCCTATTTCTGTATCTGCTGGGCATTGAGCTGAGACATAGCTTCACAAACTGTCATCAGTTGAATGACACAGTTGACATGGACAAAGCATGTCTCTCTGTGTGGACATGATGCGATGCAACTAAATGTGATGGAAAAACAAGTCCTATGGAATCACAGTTCAGTGAAGACAACACAGAACGGAACACAGAGCCCGCCAGGGCAGGGTGAGCACGCTGACCTCAGCCTGCCTGCAGTTTCTTCAGAGGGTTTGCCAGTTAAACCAAGAGCCTGGCTGGTGCAGGCAGTATGTGTGAGCAGCTCTCTGGTCTTCACAGTAACTCTTCCCTCAGTGCAAGCTGAGGTCACCAAGGGAATGGTGTTAGGAGACAGGGCGTTTGGGAGGCGATTTGGTCATGAGGGGGGGACCCTCCTGGGTGAATGAGGGCCTTTATGAAAGAGACCCCAGAGAGATCGCTCACCCTTGTGCCCTCTGAGGACACAGGGAGAAGACTGATATCCACCAGCCACCAGCTCTGTCTTGATCCTGGAGCTCCCAGCCTCCAAATCTGAGAAGTAGAGGTCTGTTGTTAATTAGCCCCCTATTACAATACCACATGTAAAACAGATAGCCAGCGGGAATTAACTGTATCACTCAGGAAAGTCTGACGGGGGCTCTGCGACCAGCTGGAAGGGTGGGATGGGGAAGGAGATGGGACGAGGTTTCGGGAGGGAGGGGACATGGGTGAACCCTTGGGTGATTCTTGTTCATGTATGACAGAAAACCTCGAAATTCTGTAAAACAATCATCCTTCAATTAAAAAATAAAGTGCAAAAAAAGAGCCACCTAGCCTTTGGTGTTTCTGTTTTAATAGCCTGAAAGGGCAGACACATGACAAGTAAGAATTCCCACTCAGGTGGAATTATGGTACCTAATCATTGACCCATAAGATAGGGAAAAGTCCTGGATTAACTGACTGTGCCCAATGCCATCTCCTTACAAGGAGCCTTAGATGTGGACGAGGGATGCAGCTCAGTGTCAGAGAGATGCGCGCTGAGAGCGTAAATTAGCCCCAGCTCGCACTGACATGGAGGGGGGCCATAAGCCAAGGAGGGCAGGCAGCTTCTAAGTGTGAAAAGGAAGGAAGCCTCCAGATGGAACAGTGTCCTGCTGACACCGTGATTTGAAGCCAGCGAGACCCATTTGGGACTTTGGATCCTCAGAACCATAATAACAAGTATGTGTTCCTTTAAGCCACTTAGCTTGTGACAATTTGCTAAACCGCAACAGGAAATCACTACAGCAATAGCTTAAAATCATGCCTTGAGCCTAAAATTAGGAGCTCAAAAGAGACAAACCTGTGTGTGTTTAATGGAGAAAAAAAATGATAAGTGCTGTCAACATTTTACTCAGCTTTGTATTTCTTTTTTCACAGAAATGCCCATGGTGCATCTGCCAACTCTCTTTCATCTCAAAGGTTGTATTTGCGACTCAGTCTCACACCTCATATATCTTATATCCCTCTTATCCTTTATTTTTAATTGTTTTTATCATGGAAAGTTTATCTGACATTGAGTGTGGTTTGGTGATACTGTTATTAAACTTTTGTCATATTCTTTATTGGGATTTCAATTTTGAATTTTTGCTTAACTTTTAAAGTTTTATTCTAAATGTATCTGCTGATGTTTTATTGCCATAACATTTCTGAGTGTCTTATTGCACTCTTGCGTGGGAGGAATGCTCTTCTCATTTCAGCACCAAGAAGAGGATGGCTTTTCCATGTGACTCATGAACCAAACAGGTTCCTGCTCTGGTCCATAGACATCCGTTCCACCTGGGTCCTGGATCTCATTTCTCTTGCTTACTTGTGGGTGAGGCCCAAATCACTTCCACCTCTTGCCTCCATCTACTCAATCTATGGCGAATGCAATGGCACCCTACTCTATTCCTCTTGCCTGGAAAATCCCATGGACGGAGGAGCCTGGTAGGCTGCAGTCTGTGGGGTCCCTCGGAGTCAGACATGACTGACCACTTCACCTTCACTTTTCACTTTCATGCACATGAGAAGGACATGGCAACCCACTCCAGTGTTCTTGCCTGGGAAAACCCAGGGACGGGGGAGCCTGGTGGGCCGCCACTATGGGTCGCACAGAGTCGGACACGACTGAAGTGAATTAGCAGCAGTAGCACTGCATCTATAAAAACTAACAGCAGGGATTGACCCGGCCGTCCAGTGGTTAAAGACTTCATGCTGCCAATGCAGGGGGCTGGATTCCATCCCTGGTTGTGGAACTAAGATTCCACATGCTAAAGAAGAGGCCAAAAGTTCCAAAACAGACAAACAAAAAACACTCCCCAAAACCCAGTGTTAAAAATAAAATCCTAAAACAACAAAACAGTTCTTCTTTGACATGATAGCAATCATGAGCTCGGTCTTCTTTGCACTTAGTTTTTCAGCAAAACTCTTCAGAAGGAGTGTCTGCAGCCCCCACTTCCTCTCATCACTCTCAGGGTGGCTGGTACCATCAACTCTGTCTGGTCCCACCCCTCTTCCCCAGGATGACTCCTGCCAGCAGGGATCACGAGGCATCCTGTGTGACCTCACTCAGCCCTCCCTCTGCCCTTTGTTCACCTGGACCCTCATTGTGTGGCAATGGACAGGGGCTCTTTGGTGTCTCTGCCTGAGTGGACGGGCCGTAGTCCACCCGAGAAAGGCGGAGAAGCCAATTGTAAGGTAATTTGTCAGGAGAGAGAGAGACATCTGTGGCTGAAGAAAGGGTGGGAATAGCTGCATAACATTTAGGGAGTCAGTGTAAAGGATCACTCTCAGTATAAGAGTACCAGAGAGACATGTGACCCAATGCCTTTAGTTTATGCTTTCTTTTCTATTATTATGAAAGTACTGTTGCTGGGGCCAAGGAAATAAAACCCTCACAGCTATTCTGTAGAATTAGGTAAGACTTATTGAAACAGTTTATTGCAAATACTCATTCTATTTTTGGGTTCATGTCACTAAAATAAAATAGATCTCTACTTAGTGAAAGATTCAAATGCTGATCAAAAGATTAAAAGTGAAAACATTTTATTGCTAAGTTGCCTCAGGACAGAGAGAAAAATGTCAGAACATACAGTTTATGTAAGATGGAGGAGAGGCGGGTGAGTGAAGGCTAGAGGCCATGACGTATTATGACAAGCTTTGACCTGTTATGTTGGGAATGGGTGAGTGGGTGCTTTTGCTCAGGAACACTTTGGGATAAAGCAACTTAACGGGCTCTCTCCAACCCTCAAAACTCTAAGGATTTTGCCCGAGCCTTCCTTCCTTTTCTCCTTACCTCCTTCTCTCTCTGATTCCCTCCATTCATCCATTTATTCATTCATCCATAGGCTGACTTTTCCATACTAGGACCTGTTCATACTAGGACCTCTTTACTGAGACACCAAAACTTCTAATGTCTTCTCCCAAATGTATTCCTCAAGCACTATTTACGGGATAAGTTTCTTAGCCCTGTTTTACAGCTGGATTTAGAAATAAGGTAATTTCTTCAAAGTCGTGCAGGTTGTGTGTAGGGAGGACTTTAACTCAAGCCCAAGTGGGTTTGATTCCAAAGACCATGTTTTTATTAAACAGTCAACAATCCCAAAAAACAAATTTATTTACTGAATTACATAAACAACACATTTATAGATTTGTTTATATATTTATATATATAAATTTATATCATTGTTTATATATAAACAACAAATACTGTAGCTTGAGTGTGATCTCTGAATCACTTAGGACATACTTATCCTGCCAGATTGTTTGTTGATCACCTGAAATCCAAGCTAAACTGGGTGTCCTGCATTTTCCCTGCAGCCCTCCTCTGGGGACAGCATGCTCCAGGCTGTGCTGTGGTGACAGCGCCTCCAGACCTTAGAATCTTAAAAGAGCCAAAGTTGATTCTTGCTCAAATGACGCCAACCCATGAGGGCCCAGGCGCTCTGAGCAGACCCCATCCCCGAGAAGCAGCCACCACTATGGGCGCTTCTGGTCCTGTGTCCGAGGAAGGCGCTCTCAGGACTCTCATGCTGGCAATTAAGGGCCCCAACCCCGAAGGGAAACGTCAGACACCTTCCTGACTCACAGATTTGGGGGTTTTCAGACCACAATATAGTATAAGCTGTGTTTGACCTGAGATGCTGCACTCCATCACAGGCCAAGGACACAGGGCACAGTCTCTGGAATGCAATCCACTTTCCCTCCCCTCCCAGACTACTTAAAAGCTGATTCCATTTCGGGCGTATCCCTGCAGGCTCAGGGCATGACCCAGTCGCAGTCTACACCTAGATTCTGAATACACCAACCTTGGACTGGACTCATGGGGCACAGGCTCTCCCAGGACTTTAGGAAGAAAGCAAAAGCTTAGAAGACACAGTGGACAAAGGTGAGCTCCCAGCTACACGGCCCAGGACTGCACCCAGGAGTGGGCAGGTCTTTCCTGTCTCAGACAGCCAGACATGAGCCAGCCCTACACGAGCACCCAGAGCTCAGAGGCATCAGAACAGGCCTTTGCTCACATCAGGCTCTGAGTCTCCCTGAGGTTTGTAATAAACTCCTGGGGGGAATGGGCATGGTCTCCTTTGTAATGGACCTTGGCATGAATCACCAGGAAATACATCATATTGTCATCGCTGCAATATTACAGGAATTGCAGCTGCTGAATGCTTCTCCCTACGACTATGGACCTGGAGCCTCTATAAAGTGAGCGAGCACACCGTCCTGTCCAGTCTCAGCTGGGAAGCCAGCCAGCTGTGAGGGTCTACTAACTTCTCTGCGTTGCTCTTCATGTTCTTGCTGCCTGTTCCTGGTAAGAAGCGCTGGGAAAGAACAGGACTGAATAGATTGAGAATTCGTCATTCAGAGTCAGCCCTCTCCATTCATTTGGGAATTTTAGATAAAGGAGATTTATTGCTTGGGAACTAGACATTACCAGTTTTTCTTTCTTTTTTTTTTTTTTTTTCTTGACAAAGATCATCTAGAACCTCAAAGGAGGGTCTCCATCCCTTCTGATTCACTCTTAAGAGACATCAGCTCACAAACCATCTCTCCATGGGAGGATTGTTATACCTGTTCATGAGGCAGGAAGAAAGTAACGTAAATCTTTAATACCAACAGGAAAAATGAACTTAATCTGAGGACAGAAGCACAGGTTCCCTTTTACTAGCTTAGCAGTTGGAGGTACAGTCTTTTGGGCTCTTAAGGACCCGGGGGACCATCGTGGCCCCTGCCTCCCAGGTGTCAGTTCACAAAGGGGCTGCCACGGTCACGCCACTTTCTCAGCTGAGCTGAACCCACAGAATCATTGTTAGTAGCTAGCCCCACCGTCTTCTTTACTCCAGACGGTAAAGAAAGAGGAAAAAGACATACAAGAACAGAAAATGGCAACAGATAACTTATTAGAGAGATTTCAAAAGCCTTGGACATGCACCGCGGCCTTCCTAAAACCTTCCGTGTGCTCCATTTCTTCACTGCAGGCAATGGCGGAATTGTAAGCGGGTTACAAAAGTATTACTGCAAAAAAGAAGCGACTGGTATGCTCTGATCGGCTGCCTTCCAAACGAGGAACAGATAGGCTGAGTGGCCGAACATGCTGCCGGAAGAAGAAATGAAAAATCCAGAAACATGAGGAGAAAGTGGCATTGTGTGAAATTCCCTCCTTGAAGACTCCAGAAGTCAAATCAAATTAAAGACTTTTTACAAAAACTTACAAGCTTGATTATTATCATGATTATTTTTTAACATTCTGTTTATTGTGCTGCTTGTTACCAAATAGGCAACTTTAAAAGTGTTAATGACTCCCCTTTAATCAAATAAAGTATAATCCCTAGAGGAAGCCACAAGAGGCTCTCAACTGATGTTCCAAAGATTGTCAGGTTTTATTCCTCTTTCACAACTTTCACCCCACAATGACTCTGGACCGCTTGTTCTTTCTGAAACAGTTCCTTTACCTTCTGTCATCCATCCGAGCTTTGCAGTCTGTCCATCTGTCATAGCATCTCAATCAAATCCATCTCTGAAACTTCAGGGCATCCCTGAGGGTCTTCCCAGGTCCTTCTGAGCACTTTCCAGCTCAGAGACTCGGGGAACCTGGCTCCTCCTCAAACTTACCTTCAGCTTTCCTCTCACTCTTGCCTCTGTTCTGACTGACCTCAGGCCTGGATAAAATCTCTCCTCCAGCTATGTCTCCAAATCTATCTCTCAGGGGCACCTCAAACTCTACCTCCTTCTTAAAAAGACATATTTGTTTCCCCAACAAATATGATATTTCCATTTAAAAGGTTTCTGATCTGAGTGCTTCATCTGTGAGACCTGCTTGATTTTTACATTCACTACATTTGCATATTTCCAATCTCCATATTTGGTTGCAGGATTTTGAAGGGCACTTCATCACTTAATCACTCCTGGCCCAAGTGTTTTGGCAGAAAAGTTGCTCAACAAATCTTTAATGTGACCCCATGGACTGGGGCCCACCAGGCTCCTCTGTCCATAACATTCTTCAGGCAAAAATACTGCAGTGGGTTGCCATGTCCTCCCTTATGAGAGCTGAAGTACAATCCAAGGCCCTGTAACTATTCAGTGGTCTCTGGAGGTTGATACAAAATGATTCCAGCAAACGTGGTGGCAGGCCCACACCCCCAACAAGACCCCCCAGTCAAGGAACTGAGTTCTCAGGAAGAAGGGCAAACACTCAAAGACAACAGCTTGGACCCCACAATTTAGCGTTTAAAAAAAAAAAAAGGACGTGATGGGACTGTATGCTGCCCTTCTACAGTACACAAGGAAGGAACCAGGCAAAACCTGTGAAACCACTGATTCAGACTCTGGCACAAGCAATGCAGAACCATAATTGAGGAGAGCAGAAAACAGGTGAGGTGAGGGATTACCCTGCGGTCTAGGGCTGGGATTCTGTGCTCCCAACGTAGGGGGCCTGGGTCCATCCCTGGTCAGGGAACTAGATCCCACATGCTGCAACTGGATTCTGCCTGCCATGGGAAACGTCCAAGGCAGCCAAATTAATTAGTTCGCTAATTAAATTGTAAAAATGTCTGTGCTCAACCATTTAAAAAAAGAAACGATTGAAAGTTCAGTGAGACTTATGGCATCACCAGCCTCTACAGATTTCCAGGTTAAGGAATAGGGAACAAGAACCCAAACAGACCAACAATTCTTCTGAGTCGAAGAGAGTGGGGTCAAAGTTCAGAGAGTGCAGACATCTTCACTTCTGGACAGAAAACCAGCAACAGGCGTCAGGATCAGGGCTGTGTGCCTGTGTGCTAAGTTGCTTCAGTTCTCTTCGACTCTTTCCCTCTGTGGACTCTGGAGTTGCTGAAAGCATAGGGGAAAACTGTGCTTTTCTTTCAATTCTAAAACTGCTCTAAAAAAATGAAGTCTATGATACTAGATGGAATTTTGGTTCAGCCTTATGGGATAAACTCTGATGCTAAGATTCTAGACACTATCTTAAGGAAAGAGATGATCATTTCAGTAAAAAAACAAAAAACAAACAAGAATCAGATATCAATTACTATAAAAAAATCCGACTTGATACATCAAATATAAAGGCAAATGGATTAAAAATGAAAGGATGGAACCAGTATGCTGCTTCCGTTGTTTAGACGCTCAGTCGCGTCCAACTCTCTTGAGACCACTATGGAATCATCCAGGCAAGACTGCTAGAGTGGGTTGCCATGCCCTCCTTCAGGGAATCTTCCCCACCCAGGGATCAAACCCATGTCTCTGCATCTCCTACATCTCAGGAGATTCCTCACTCTTGAGCCAACAGATACGCTATGGAAACATTAATTTAAAGAAAACATAGGAGAGTGTATTGGGTAATAGACAGGCTTCCTGGTGGTTCAGATGGTAAAGAATCTGCCTGCCATGTGGGAGACCTGGGTTCGATTCCTTGTTTGGGAAGATGCCCTGGAGGAGGGCATGGCAACCTACTCCAGTGTTCTTCCCTGGAGAAGCCCCATGGACAGAGGAGCCTGGCAGGCTACAGTCTATGAGGTCACAAAGGGTCAGACACGACTGAGTGACTATGCATGGGACACAATCAAGCAACTTTTAGGACAAGGACCAGACATAGAGAGGGGTATTCACCCTAATGATAAATGCTTAATTCATCAAGAATACATATGATTACTGAATCAGCAATCAGAATGTACTTAGCAAAGGAAGTTTAAAATTCTTAAAGAAAACTTACAGGAATAAGCGGAGAAAGAGACAAATTAGCAATTACAATTATAATTTCCCTGGCAATCCAGTGGTTAAGATCCCTAGCTTTCAATGCAGGGGGCACAAGTTCCGTCCCTGCTGGAGCAAGTAGGATCTCTTATATCATATAGAAAATTCAACGCAAGATAGATTAAAGGTTTACAAAAACCACAAAACTCCTAGAAGAAAATATAGAAGAAAAATTCTTTGGCATGGGTCTCCACAAGGATGGTTTTGAGCTTGCCACCAAAAGCACAAGCCACAAAAACAAAGCTAGGCGGTAGGATTCATCAAACTGAAAAGTTCTGCACAGCAAAGGAAACAATGAACAACCTGAGAAGACGGGGTTCTTCTAAAGCTCCAGGGATCTCTGAGGCTGGAGGAGATGGCAGCAGTGCTGCGGGCAAGAGAGTGGAGTGAGAGAGGATGGTCACATCTCAGGTCATGTCCCAGTCCCTGGGATGGCCACCAGGTGTGGGTATGTGACTTCACATAGGCAGGAATTCAAGAGCGAGTCACGGTGAAGTGAAAGAAGGTCAATCCAGAAGGAAACACTCTATACAGAGGGTGTTGGCCATCCTGGAAGGCAAACCCAGCACCAGGGTATGGGGCAGTCAGTGTTTATAGGGGTGGGTCATTTCATAGGCTGATGAGTGGAAGGAGTATGCCAGCTATTTTGCGGAAAGGGTGGGGATTTCCAGGAACTGGGTCAGCACCCACTTTTTGACCTTTATGGTTAGCCTTAGAACTGTCATGGCGCCTCTGGGTGTGTCACCTAGCTGCCGTATTTCAAACGGATTTAAAAATATATATTTACTTCAGGTCTCAGTTGTGGTATGCAGTATATTCACCTCAGCACACTGGCTTTGATGGCCCATGGCAAGTGAAGGAAATGGTGACCCACTCCAGTATTCTTGCCTGGAAAATGCCATGGACGGAGGACCCGGGTGGGCCAAGGTCCATGGGGTCGCAAAGAGTCGGTTGGACACGACTGAGCGACCTCACTTTCTTTCTTTCACGTGGAATCCTAGTTCCCAGGCCAGGGACTGAACCCACACCCTCTGCGTTGCAAGGCAGATTCTTACAACTGGCCCACCAGGAAGTCCCCGTCATTCTTTTAGAGGTTGTGCCCGCCCACTTCCGGTCTCAACTGCACCGGATAGCTGGCCTTGGACAGCGCCATGGGAGCTCTCGCGTTACAAGAGAATGTCCTGGCGAGGTTCTCAGGACGCTGTGCTGACTGTAGGCGGCAGGCAGGACCCTGTGAAGAGAGGGTGATTTTGCTCCAAGTCACACCACTGCCACTTAGCAGGCTGAGGACTTAGACACAAATTTTTGTTGGATTTGCAGCCAATCTTAATTGACTTTTTAAGTCACTTTTGCCTGTGGCCTCATACATGGCTTTCTAGTCCTCAGGACGATCATGTATAAAACTTGGATCATAGCTACCTGGCGGGTTTGTTTAGGGGAACGCAAAGAGATAACATGAATACAAGTGGCCAGCTACTGACCAAGGCTCATTGCAAAATATAAGTGTGGGACAAGTTCAAAGAAAAAAATTACTATAAGTCTCAGTGGGGGAGCACAGCATTAGACCCAGCCCTAGTCCCCTTCTGAGGACAGGTGTGACCGGGGTGTGACCCGGGTGACCATCAGAAGCCATGGCACCCACCCCATCCACAGGAGAAGGGAACTGGGAACAACGGCCTCTGACCATTAACACCCAGGGCTCCATGCTGACAACACCTGAGTTTGTGGAGTCATAGATTGAAGGGCTTTGCTCTTCAAAACCTTATCTGTAGGACTGGGACACCCCTTCTTGCCTGAGGAAGTGATGCACTCTCCCAGAAAGACACTGCCTCAATTTCCTACTCACAGGTTAAAGGTTTGGAGACAGAGCATTTATCTTCCCTTTAAAGAATGAGACCCTGAGTTGTCTCTCAGCCCAGGCATGAAGCAACCATGATCCACATGGCCTTGTTTGGCTTTGAACCTGTGAAAACTAATAATCCATTTAGACTTTACCTACAATGAACCCTTTGGTCTCTCCTATATTAACTCATCTCTGGTTTCTGGTGAGCCACCCCATGGTTTCTTGGGTGTGTGACCTCCTTGCTGAAGCAACACGACCCTTCCCTGATGGACAGAGATGCCCCTGGTCTTTATCTCCAGATTAACATCTCTGCAAAGCAGTTGTCTTTAGATCTTGCCTAGGAAAAATAAGCCACTGCAATTGGAGAATTCCTACAAGGGCCGTGTCCCACTAGTGAGGAACTGTGGCAAGAAACTCTCTTGAAACTCACCATGGCACCCTGCAAGCCATTTGGAAACTTCCTTCTGTGAAAACTCATGCCCAGCCTTACACATAAAACTGCATCATCTTCCTTAAACCGCATCTTCCTTAAAAGAAAAAAAAAAATCTGCATCTTCCTTAAAAGAAACAAAAAATCTGCTGTGTTGTAAACCATAGATCATTAAAACACACCAATTTTTATTTTGTTTATTTATTTAGGCTAAACCAGGTCATCGTTGTGGCATGTGGGTTCTAGTTCTCTGACCTGCTATGCTTCGGAGTAGAGTCGTACTCACTGGACCATCAAGGAAGTCCCGGAAAACAGCATTTTTAAAAATTACATTTAAAAAACACTTTGAATTGGAGTATAGCTGACTAATAAGGTTGTGATGGTTTCAGGTGGACAGCACAGAGACTCAGCCATGCATATACATGTATCCATTCTCCCCCAAACTCCTTTCCCATCCAAGCTGTCACATAACATTAAGCAGAGTTCCCTGAAAAACAGCATTTTCAATGAAGAGCCACTGTAGACAACGATTTAGTCTCACTTCTTTCTCCAGTGTAGTATTAGAGCATGCATGTAAATTGACCCTGTAGCATAGATTTTGACTGCAAGGTCCATAAATAAACAGATACATATATATATCTTATGTATCAGTTCAGCTCAGTTCAGTCACTCAGTCATCTCTAACTCTTTGCGACCCCTTGAATCACAGCTCGCCAGGCCTCCCTGTCCATCACCAACTCCCGGAGTTCACCCAAACTCACATCATCAAGTTGGTGATGCCATCCAGCCATCTCATCCTCTGTCGTCCCCTTCTCCTCCTGCCCCAATCCCGCCCAGCATAGGGTCTTTCCAGTGAATCAACTCTTTGCATGAGGGGGCCAAATATTAGAGTTTCAGCTTCAACATCAGTCCTTCCAATGAACACACAGGACTGATCTCCTTTAGGATGGACTGGTAGGATCTGTATAGATAATGATATATATATATAATGTCTACCTCTCTCAAATATTATGTAAAGCTAAAGCAGAGGGAATTGTGATCAAGACAACTTATTTTCCATCAGAAAACTCCCATGCCGGGGTGCCAGCCAGGGACTCTGTCTGTTGAAGGCAGCATCCATGGCTTTGCCGAGCCTCAGATGTGAGATGCTGAGCCACAGTGGGTAACCTGAACAGGACTGAAGTTCTGGAGGCTCCTTCAGGACCGGGTCCACCCGGGGTACCCACATTTCGAAAGGGCTTGGAGTTTTACTCAGAGCTGCATGGAATATCCATCCTGAGCTTTAGCATTTGTGAAAAGCCAGGTCAGTGTCTCTCCAGCACTGAGATACATGGATATTACTAAGTGAGGGATGTTACTTAGTGATGGAGGTCCCTCTTAACCCAGTGAAGGGGTCCCCACTGCTGGACCTTTGTGATACTAGGCTGGGGAGATGCGTTCAGTGGCAGCATCATCCTCCCACTCTGTCTCTGATGAAAGGAAACGGAGCACCCATCTGCCCATCACGTGTTCCACTGAGATTTTATGAGACTGGCATGTGATTGTCTTGCAGTGAATAAAGAAAAGTTTTTCTTCCCTCTTTCTTTTTGCCCTTTTGCATCTTTCTCCACTTTAACTGTTCCTAACCTACAGTCTGCACTGATAACCAAGTTTATTCTTATCAGAAGACTAACTGATTATGCAAACTACATCCAGCACCTATTGCCCTCCATTTCTGCAGGAATCACATCTGTATCTATTATCCTTTAACTTATTCTAGCCACATCCTGATACTTAACGCTATCGCATCGTAAACCTCCCCTTGTAGTTTAATTTCTCCCTTCCTTTGCTCTGTGTTACCTCATGTCGATGCTTAACTTGACGGTACACTCTCTTTGGAAGCCACCCCCTAGTGGTTTGCTTTCCCCCTTCTGTATTACAGGAAGACAGTCGCCAGGAAATCCCCAAAGGACAATGGACCCAATCACCGGGACCAACTGCCAGACCCAAAAACCAGCTACCTGACTCTGACTTGACTGTTTCCAAAGAGATCATTCAGGACCCCTACACCTTTTGTGGTGTGTCTCCAACCCCTGACTGAGAGCACCAATTGTATGATGCCCTCAATTCCCAACGGAGGGGAGACAGGCTCCTTGAGGCAAGAGCCTACCGTGTTCTCCCTTCTGCCAGCTTAAGGGTTAAAGTCATCTTTCCTTTTGCTCCAAACTCTGTCTCCACAGTTTTATTCAGCTCCGGTGGGCAGAGAAAACCAAGACTTTCGCGGCAACTGTTGCTACCAACCCTTAACAGGCTAGCTGGCATGGCTATAGGGTTGAGACCGATGGGTCTCTTCCCTCAGTGCCCCAGGGGCCAGAAAGAGCATGGCTGTCTCTGCCTATGCTGAGAGTCAGCAAGTCTTGCCCAGGGAGTGTAACTGCCTCTGGACGAGTTAGTCCCAATTTGGGCCTGAAACAGCCTTTGAGGAAAACAGTGTATGTGTGAGTTGCTTAGTTGTGTCCGTCTATGCAACCCCACAGACTGCAGCACACCAGGCCCCTCCATCCATGGGACTCTCCAGGCAAGAACACTGGAGTTGGTTGCCATTTCCTCCCCAAAAGAAGTAGAGAAATACAGAAAGTGGAGTCACTCAGTCGTGTCCGACTCTCTATGACCCCATGGACTGTAGCCCACCAGGCTTCTCCATCCTTGGAATTTTCCAGGCAAGAGGACTGGAATGGGTTGCCATGTCCTTCTGAACAGGAAAACAGTGGGCAGATTCAAAGCCCTGCAGGGGTGAGGGTGGGGCTGGGGAGCGGGTAAGCCAAGGTTGACCAAGAAGTCTGTACCCCTGCCAGGGGAGAAAGGCCCCTGGGCCTTGCCACACCCTTGCCCAACAGCTGAACTGACTTCCAGAGAGAAGCATCTGGTCAAAAGGGCAGCAGGAAAGCTTTTTCTGGGGTTTTCAACAGCCTCATTAGCATAAGAGTGACTGACCCTGCTCTGTGCTATAAAGGCCACTCCCAGGACACACAGAAAGAGGCTCAGTTAACCAGTTCATAAGAACCAAATCCACAGCCAGCGAGGAATTCCTCCCGGAACCTGGGACCTTTATAAAGCGGCAAGCGCAGCCTCTGCTCCAGTGTCAGCCCCAGAGCTCCGGCCGCCAGCATGAGGCTCCATCACCTGCTGCTCGCACTCCTCTTCCTGGTCCTGTCTGCTGGGTCAGGTGAGCTCCTGGGAGCCCCGGGCGGAGCCTCGGGCTCTCTCTCCTGTTTCTACCTCCTTCTGTCCTGCTACCCTCATCTAAACGGAGTCAGACTAAACCCACCGTCTGTGATGCTTCTGAGAAGCCAGCTCTGAGTCCTTAGTAGTGGGAGGGTCTGAGAGCCGCCCTGCAAAGTTCCTGACTGTTTCTAAGCCACTCTAGCGAGTCAAAGCTTCTGAGCACGTCTCCTCATTGGTTTCATGAGGAGGAAACAGAAGATGCCTCTGTTAAGGGACTCTCCTTTTTATCTTTTACATAAAAGCAAGAAATTTGATTTTGTCCCATGACAGCAGCACAGAATGTCGCTTTATAAATCTTTCTATTTGAAGGGTGGCGGCTCTGGGCAACCAGAGAAGTCCAGAGGTGAGTCAGGCCGAGCCTGGGCTTCGGGAGCCGCCCTTGGAATGCTCGGTGCTGAGTCTGCTCAGCAGGAAGGTCCTCCTGGACACGTCGGTGACGATGCGACGCTCGCTCCTCAGCTGGGAGGCAGCACAGCCAAGGCAGTGTGCAGGATCAGATGTCTAATTTTCATCTTACCCTTGATATTTCCAGAAATAGGATGAAAATATGTAGGAAAAAGGAAGGACGGAAGGAGGGAGAGAGAGGATGCGGAGACTGAGCCCTGACATCTGATTAGATGTCAAAATGAAGTTGAGAAGCCCTTGTCATCAGTGTTGTTTATGACTGTAACCCAGCTCTTACACAGAGGCAGGGAGAGAGGTTAGGGGGGTAAGGATGACGGCTGCTCAGTGCCCGGGCCCGGGTTCAATCCCTGGGGGGGAACAGAGGGACCAGAGGTGCCTCGTGGTCAGGGGGAAAAAGGTATGTGACGGAGATGGAAAGGCCGCTGGTCAGGAGGAAACCACAAAGGGAGGAGGAGAGCCTGTGAGGAAAGCGGGAAGGCCACCGGTCAGAAGGAAACCACAAAGGGAAGAGGAGAGGGGCTGACCCGCTCCAGCGCTGAGAGCTCTGAGTCAGTAGAAACAATGATACAAAGCTTTTTTTCCCCAAACCATTATCACTCTCAGTTGTAAGTTACTTTGAGAGTAAGTTCTCTTCAAACAGTTCTTACACTTTCACCTGCATCTTTTCCTCCTATCTCAACTCCACTTCTTGACTGACTCCATGAGTCGGAAAACTAGATGGTGAAAATAGATGCCTGCAGGCCGCTTCTGACTCCTGGCTGGAAAGTGGATGTAGCAGAGCTTCTGGGTCTTTGCCCTCGTGGTGGAGCTGACCCCGCACACAACCGTGCTCCTCATGCCCCCGTCCCTCAGCCTCTGCTTCTGGAAACGTGAGGGTCCACCGGAGCCGGGGCAGGGTCAGCATCTGTCTGAAAGCTGGTCCACGGTGTGCTGGACTCACATCCTGTTGTCACGAGGCCGTGTCCGCATCTCAGCGCAGAAAGCCCCAGGGTCTCGCTCAGAGGGCACACAGCTGCCCCTCTCGAGATGCCGTTTTTCCTGCTGACACGTTTTTTCCCTCTTCGTTCTCTTTTTAGGATTTACTCAAGGAATAAGAACTTTTCTAGGCTGCCGTTTGGAAAGCGGCATTTGTCGGCCGATCAGGTGCCCTCGAAACATGAGACAGATTGGCACCTGTCTCGGGCCCCGAGTAAAATGCTGCAGAAGGTGATAAAAGAAGGCGAAGACGCGGCCAGGGCATATGCAGAGTCAGAAACTGCGCCCTTCTACAGAGCATCGAAAATTTAAACCAGAATAAATTTTGTTCAAAATTACAGAATTGCCCACTGGTCACTGAGGTTGTTCTGTGATGTCTGATCCCAGGCAAATTCCGAAATCCCTGAGGATGCTCTCTGAGCTCCTTACGGAAACCAGGGGGGATCGTGGTGGGTGCTCTGATCCCCCTATTCCTTGGGAACCTGACCTTCCCCAGCCCCTCTGTCTGCTGTCCTTCGTGCTTCCCGGCCCAGGGAACCCTGGCCTGCCCCTCGTCTCCCCTCAAACAGGCACCACAGGGGTCCAGAATCACCAGAACACCTGGCCCGAGGGAAACCCTGACCCCTACTCAGGAGGAAACCCCTCCTCTGGCCCCCTGCA
Source organism: Muntiacus reevesi (assembly GCF_963930625.1). Lineage (NCBI taxonomy): Eukaryota > Metazoa > Chordata > Mammalia > Artiodactyla > Cervidae > Muntiacus > Muntiacus reevesi. Next base: position 49,076,298 of record NC_089258.1, on the reverse strand, counting down.
GCCCTCACTTCTGTTTGGTTTATGCTTCTTACCCCTGCCTTGTGCACACGTGGATACACTTCCGGTTCCCTTTTGGGCTGGAAGGTCTCTATAGGCATGGACTTGTCCTATTCCTGGATGTGCCAGGCATTGAGCCGAGCCCTGGCTTCACCAACTGTCATCAGTTGAATGACACAGTTGACATGAACAAAGCATGTCTCTCTGTGTGGACATGATATGATGCAACTAAATGTGATGGAAAAACAAGTCCTGTGGAAGCACACTTCAGTGAAGACAACACAGCACAGATCACAGAGCCCGCCAGGGCAGGGTGAGCACGCTGACCTCAGCCTGCCTGCAGTTTCTTCAGAGGGTTTCCCAGTTAAACCAAGAGCCTGGCTGGTGCAGGCAGTATGTGTGAGCAGCTCTCTGATCTTCACACTAACTCTTCCCTCAGTGCAAGCTGAGGTCACCAAGGGGATGGTGTTAGGAGACAGGGCGTTTGGGAGGCGATTTGGTCATGAGGGGGGGACCCTCCTGGTTGGAATGAGGGCCTTTATGAAAGAGACCCCAGAGAGATCGCTCACCCTTGTGCCCTCTGAGGACACAGGGAGAAGACCGCCGTCCACCATCCACCTGCTCTGTTTTAATCCTGGAGCTCCCAGCCTCCAAAACTGAAAAGTAAAGGTCTGTTGTTAGTAAGCCACCTATTACAATACCACATGTAAAATAGATAGCCAGCGGGAATTAGCTGTATCACTCAGGCAATTCTGACAGGGGCTCTGGGACCAGCTGGAAGGGTGGGATGGAGAATGAGATGGGACGAGGTTTCGGGAGGGAGGGGACATGGGTGAACCCGTGGATGATTCTTATTGGTATATGACAGAAAACCTCGAAATTCTGTAAAGCAATCATCCTTCAATTAAAAAATAAAGTGCAAAAAAAGAGCCACCTAGCCTTTGGTGTTTCTGCTTTAATAGCCTAAAAGAGCAGACACATGACAAGTGAGAATTCCAGCTCAGGTGGAATTATGGTACCTAGTCATTGACCCTTAAGATAAGTAAATGACCTGGATTAACTGACTGTGCCCAATGCCATCTCCTTACAAGGAGCCTTCGATGTGGACGAGGGATGCAGCTCAGTGTCAGAGAAGTGGGCAGAGAGACTAAACCAGCCCTGGCTGCCACTGACATGGAGGGGGGCCATGAGCCAAGGAGGGCAGGCAGCTTCTAAGCGTGAAAAGGATGGAAGCCTCCAGAAGGAACAGCATCCTGCTGACACCGTGATTTGAAGCCAGCGAGATCCCCTTGGGACTTTGGATCCTCAGAACAACAATAACAAGTATCTGTTCCTTTAAGCCACTTAGCTTATGGCAATTTGCTAAGCTGCAACAGGAAATCAATACAGCAATAGCTTAAACTCATGCCATGAGGCTAAAATTAGGAGCTCAAAAGAGACAAACCTGTGTGTGTTTAATGGAGGAAAAAAATGATAACGGCTGTCAACATTTTACTCAGCTTTATATTTCTTTTTTCACAGAAATGCCCATGGTGCATCTGCCAACTCCTTTTCATCTCAAAGGTTGTATTTGGGACTCAGTCTTACACCTCATATATCTTATATCCCCTTTATCCTTTATTTTTAGTTTGTTTTATTATCATGGAACATTTATCTGCCATTAAATGTGGCTTGGTGGTAGTTTATATATATATTTTTTATCATATTCTTTGTTGGGAATTCAGTTTTTAATTTCTGCTTAACTTTAAGTTGCATTCTTGTGTCTGTTGTTCCTGTTGATGTTTTATTGCCATAACATTTCTGGGTGTCATGTTGGACTCCTGCATGGGAGAAATGCTCTTCTCATTTCAGCACCAAGAAGAGGATGTCTTTCCCATGTGATTCATGAACCAAATGGGCTCATGCTTTGGTCCAAGGCCAGTTATTATTTCACCTGGGTCCTGGGTCTCATTTCTGGTGCTTACTCAGGGGTGAGACCCAAACCACCTCCACCTCTTGCCCCTGTCTACTGCAGCTACAAAAACTAAAAGCAGGGACTTACCTGGTGGTCCAGTGGTTAAAACTCCAGTGCCAATGCAGGAGCATGGGTTCAATCCCTGGTCAGGAAACTAAGATCCCATATGCTACAGTTCAGTTCAGTTGCCCAGTCATGTCTGACTCTTTGGGACCCCATGGACTGCAGCACACAAGGCCTCCCTGTCCATCACCAACTCACAGAGGTTACTCAAGCTCATGTCCATCAAGTCAGTGATGCCATCCAACCATCTCATCCTCTGTCATCCCCTTCTCCTCCCACCTTCAATCTTTCCTAGCATCAGGGTCTTTTCAAATGAGTCACTTCTTTGCATCAGGTGGCCAAAGATTGAAGTTTCAGCTTCAGCATCAGTCCTTCCAAGTCCTTCCTTCAGGACTGATTTCCTTTAGGATGGACTGATTGGATCTCCTTGCAGTCTAAGAGACTCTCAAGAGTCTTCTCCAACCATCACAGTTCAAAGGCATCAGTTCTTCGGTGCTCAGCTTTCTTTATGGTTCAACTCTCACATCCATACATGACCACTGGAAAAATCAGAGATTTGACTAGACGGACCTTTGTTGGCAAAGTAATATCTCTGCTTTTTAATAAGCTGTCTAGGTTGGTCATAGCTTTTCTTACAAGGAGCAAGCTTCTTTTAATTTCATGGCTACAGTCGCCATCTGCAGTGATTTTGGAGCCCAGAAAAATAAAGCCTCTCACTGCTTCCACTGTTTCTCCATCTATTTGCCATGAAGTAATGGGACCAGGTGCCATGATCTTAGTTTTCTGAATGTTGAATTTTAAGCCAACTTTTTCTCTCTCCTCTTTCACTTTCATCAAGAGGCTCTTTAGTTCTTCTTTGCTTTCTGCCATAACAGTGGTGTCATCTGCATAGCTGAGATTATTAATATTTCTTCTGGCAATCTTGATTCCAGCTTGTGCTTCATCCAGTCCAGCATTTCCATGACATACTCTGCATATAAGTTAAATAATCAGGGTGACAATATACAGCCTTGATGTACTCCTTATCCTATTTGGAACCAGTCTTTTGTTCCATGTCCAGTTCTAACTGTTTCTTCCTGACCTGCATACAGATTTCTCAAAAGGCAGGTCAGGTGGTCTGGTATTCCCATCTCTTATACTCCCCAGGTCGGTAGGTGCCCAATATGTTACTGGAGATCAGTGGAGAAATAACTCCAGAAAGAATGAAGAGAAAGACCCAAAGCAAAAACAACACCCAGTTGTGGATGTGACTGGTGATAGAAGCAAAGTCCGATGTTGTAAACAGCAATATTGCATAGGAACCTGGAATGTTAGGTCCATGAATTAAAGCAAATTGGAAGTGGTCAAACAGGAGATGGCAAGAGTGAATGTTGACATTTTAGAAATCATCGAACTAAAATGCACTGGAATGGGTGAATTTAATTCAGATGACATTATATCTACTACTGTGGGCAAGACTCCCTTAGAAGAAATGGAGTAGCCCTCATAGTCAACAAAAGAGTCTGAAATGAAATACTTGGATGCAATCCCCAAAATGACAAAATGATCTCTGTTCGTTTCCAAGGCAAACCATTCAGTATCACAGTAATCCAAGTCTATGCCCATCCAGTAAAGCTGAAGAAGCTAAAGTTGAACGGTTCTATGAAGACCGACAAGACCTTCTAGAACTAACACCCAAAAAAGATATCCTTTTTCATCATAGGGGACTGGAATGCAAAAGTAGGAAGTCAGGAAACACCTGGAGTAACAGGCAAATTTGGCCTTGGAGTACAGAATGAAGCAGGCTAATAGAGTTCTGCCAAGAGAATGCACTGGTCATAGCAAACACCCTCTTCCAACAACACAAGAGAAGACTCTACACATGGACATCACCAGATGGTCAACACTGAAATCAGACTGATTATATTCTTTGCAGCCAAAGACGGAGAAGCTCTCTACAATCAGCAAAAACAAGACTGGGAGCTGACTGTGGCTCAGATCATGAACTCCTTATTGCAAAATTCAGACTTCAGTTGAAGAAAGTAGGGAATACCACCAGAACATTCAGGTATGACCTAAATCAAATCCCTTATGATGATACAATGGAAGTGAGAAACAGATTCAAGGGATTAGATCTGATAGACAGAGTGCCTGTTGAACTATGGACAGAGGTTTATGACATTGCAAACATTAGCACGGTCTTTTTAGTGCTTATTTTTTTCAGCAAAACCCTTTTGCTGAAAAGTGGCAGCTCCCACTTCCTCTCATCCCTATAGGGGAATTGATCCTGTTGCAGTGAATTAAGAAAAGTTTTGTTTTCTTTCTTCTCCCTCTTTTTTCTTTTGAGTCTTTCCCTACTTCCTTGTTTTTGTTTAGTCGCTCAGTCCTGTTCAACTCTCTGTGACCCAATGGATGGCAGCACACCACACTTCCCTCTCCTTCATCTCTTAGAGGTTGCTCAGACTCATGTGCATTGAGTCAGTGATGCCATCCAACCATCTCATCCTCTGTCATCCCCTTCTGCTGACTTCAATCTTTCCCAGCATTTGGGTCTTTTCTAATGAGTTGGCTCTTCGAATCAGGTGGCCAAAGTACTGGAGTTTCAGTTTCAGGATCAGCCCTTCCAATGAATATTCAGGACTGATTTCCTTTAGGATGGACTGGTTGGATCTCCCTGCTTCCCAAGGGACTCTCAAGAGTCTTTTCTAAAACCACAGTTCAAAAGCATCAGTTCTTCATCACTCATCCTTCTTTATGGTCCAATTCTCACATGCATACATGACTACTGGAAAAACCATAGCTTTGAATAGTCAGATCTTTTTCAGCAAAGTAATGTTTCTACTTTTTAATAAGCTGTCTAGGTTGGTCATAGCTTTTCTTACAAGGAGCAAGCATCTTTTAATTTCATGGCTGCAGTCACCATCTGCAGTGATTTTGGAGTGTAAGAATTTAGTCTTTCACTGTTTCCACTGTTTCCCCACCTATTGGCCACGAAATGACGGTATCAGATGCCATGATTTTAGATTTTTGAATGTCGAGTTTTAAGTCAGCTTTTTCCACTCTTCGCTTTCACCTTCATCAAGAGGCTCTTTAGTTCCTCTTCACTTTCTGCCATAAGACTGGTATCATCTGCATATCTGAGGTTACTGATATTCCTCCGGCAATCTTGATCCAGCTTGGGCTTCATCCAGCCTGGCATTTCACATGATGTACTCTGCATATAAGTTAAATAAGCAGGGTCACAATATACAGTCTTGACTTACTACTTTTCCAGTTGGAACCAATCTGTTTGTCCATGTCTGGGTCTAACTGTTGCTTCTTGACCTGCATACAGGTTTTGCATGGGGGAAGGTCAGGTGGTCTGGTATTCCCATCCCTTTCAGAATTTTCCACTTTATTGTGGTCCACACAGTCAAAGGCTTTAGCATAGGCAATGAAGCAGAAGTAGATGTTTTCTGTAATTGTCTTGCTTTTTCTATGGTCCAACAGATGTTGGCAATTTGATCTCTGGTTCCTCTGCCTTTTCTAAATCTAGCTGGACATTTGGAAGCTCTCAGTTCACGTGATGCTGAAGCCTAACTTAAGGATTTTGAGCATTACTTTGCTAGCAATCAACAGTCTGCATTGATAACTAAGTCTCTTCTTTTCAGAAGACGAACCTATAATGCAAACTACATCTGTACCTGTTGCCTTCTAACTCTGCAGGAGCCACATTCTGTATCTATTATCCTTTAACTTATTCTAGCCACGTCCTGATACCTAACTTTATGGCATCATAAATGTCCCCTTGTAGTTTGTTACCTCTCTTTGCTCTATTTTAACCTCATGTTGATGCTTAACTTTACGGTACACTCTGTTTGGAAGCTACCCCCTATAGTTTGCTTTCCCCCTTTTGTATTACAGGAAGAAAGTCACCAGGAAATCCCCAAAGAACAATGGACCCAACCACCGGAACCAACTGCCAGACCCAAATACCTAGCTACCTGACACTGGCCTATTGATTGTTTCCAAACAGTGCAAAAAGAGAGAATTCAGAACCCCTACACATTTTGTGGAGTATCTCCAACCCCTGACTGTGAGCCCCAGCTGTATGATCCCCTGGATTCCCGATGGAGGGGAGACAGGGTTCTTGAGGCAAGAGCCTACCATGTTCTCCCTTCTGCAGCTTGATGATTAAAGCCACCTTTGTGTTTCCTCCAGACTCTGTCTCTGCAAATTTTATTTGCCTCCAGTGGGCAGAGAAAACCAAGATTTCGGTGGCAACAATGCCATCGAGTCAGGCTGGTCCCACCCCCCAGGATGACTTCTGCCAACAGGGATCATGAGGCATCCTGTGTGACCTCACTCAGCCCTTCCTCTGCCCTTTGTTGACCTGGTCCCTCATTGTGTGGCAGTGGACAGGGGCTCTTGGGTGTCTCTGCCTGAGTGGACGGGCTGCAGTCCACCTGAGAAGGGCGGAGGAACCAACTGCAAGGTAGGTTTTCAGGAGAGAGAGAGAGACATCTGTGGTTGAAGAAGGGTTGGGAACAGATGCATAGCATTTAGTGAGTCAGTGTAAAGGATCACTTTCAGTAGAAGAGTACAAGAGAGAAGTGTGGCCAATTGCTTTTAGTCTATAATTTCTTTTCTATTATTATAGAAGTACTGTCAAGGAAGTAAAACCCACACAGCTATTCTGTAGAATTAGGTAAGACTTATTGAAACAGCTTATTGCAAACACTCATTCTATTTTTAGGTTGATGTCACTAAACTAAAATAGATCTCCACTTAGTGAAAGATTCAAATGTTGATCAAAAGATTAAAAGTGAAAACATTTTATTGCTAAGTTGCCTCAGGACAGAGAGAAAAATGTCAGAACATATAGTTCATGTAAGATGGAAGAGAGTTGGGTGAGTGAAGGCTAGAGACCATGACATATTATGATAAGCTTTGACCTGTTATGTTGGGAATGGGTGAGTGGGTGCTTGTGCTCAGAAACACTTTGGGATAAAGCAACTTAATGGGCTCTCTCCAGACCTTCAAAACCCTAAGGATTATGTCCAAGCCTTCATTTTCTCCTTGCCTCCTTCTCTCCCTGATTCCCTCCATTCATCCATTTACTCATTCACCCATATGTTGACTCTTCCATACTAATACCTATTCATAGAAACAAATGTTTGATCACCTGCTCTATGCCAAGCACTGTTCTAGGTGCTGAGAATGTGAGATAATAAAACAGGATTTGTTACTTTGGAGATTTACATAAAAAGAAAAAGAGAGAGATGAACACTGTAAAGCAAAACTATGTGGAGAGAAGGAAGAGATGGAGAAAAATATCAATGATTTACCTGGTATGGGTGTGTGCTAAGTCACTTCAGTCGTGTCTGACTCTCTGAGACCCCATGGACTGTAGCCCACCAGGCTCCTCTGTCCATGGGATTCTCCAGGCAAGAATACTGGAGTGGGTTGCCATTCCCTTCTCCAGGGGATCTTCCCAACCCAGGGATCAAAACTGCATCTCCTGCATTGGCAGGTGGGCTCTTTATCACTAGGGCCACCTGGGAAGCCCCTTATCTGGTATCCTTTGGGGATTTTCACTCATGAATACATTGGTGAATTACCTGTATTAAGAAATACTCTAGCCCATAAAGCCTCACCTGACTCTGGTCTATGCAAGAGCTTGCTTAGGATGGATCAATTCTCTCTGTAAATGGTAGCCAAAAAAAAAAAAAAAAAAGTTGAGAGTGAAAAAAGATAATTTTCATTTCCAAAATTCCTTCTCCTTTTTCGGTTATAAAAGGTGTATGTGTGGTGGGTTGTTGTTGTTCAGCCAATCAGTTGTGTCCAACTCTGCGATCCTATGGATTGAGGGTGTTTATTCTGAAAGGAGAAATGGACAGATGCAGAGACATGAAATAAAGGTGAAAACAGAAATGAATAATTTGCTAACAGAATTCAATTTTTAATGATTTTTCTCCACAAAATGCACCACACCTCAGAGCCATAAGCAGAAGTGAGAATCAATGTGGAAACCCTGACTTGCTACAAACCTCTTCCTTTACAATAGGCAAACGCTTGGACCGTGTGTCCATAGATGATGAAACATCCTCAAATTAGGCCCAGCGCCAGCTGAACATCTCTAGTAGGAATAAAAGCACTTTCTTTCCAGCTGAAGTTTTCAAACTCTTTCCCAGATCGCCTGCCCCAATTCAGGTGTGCCACGAGACACTGGTTCTGCTTGGAATTCCGAAAACTCCTTTCCCATCATGAAGCTACTCTGCCTTCTCTTCCTCTTACTTGTGTGTCTTATGCAGACAACAGTGGGTAAGTGGCAGATGCAACTGCTCGGGTGATCTGGTGGATGATCTTGGAGCCGGGAGTAGGGAAGGTCAAGTTGATTCATCATCCAGTGATGTGCTAAACGGAATAATATCAAGTCTGAGAGAAGCATAGCATATACGACATGCTCCATTTTACAAATAATGAAAGAGAAGCTTAAAGAAGTGAAAAATAGCCTCCCGTGATTGCCCTTAACTAGTTGGTAGTAAACCCATAAATTGTAATGGTGATAGAAAACATTTACAGGGGACTTTACAGCTTACAAATCATTTCCATGTGACTAACAGTAACACTAATAATAATAGTAAATAATATTGACCACTTCCTCTTTAACCAAAACAATGAAACTTTTAATGTCTTATCCCAAATATAGTCCTCATAGCAATACTTATGGGGTAGGCCATTTTACAAGATGGGATTAAGAAATGAAGTAATTTGTTCAAAGGAGGGCAGATTGACTGTAGGGAGCACTTTAACTCAAGCCCAAGTGGGTTTGACTCCAAAGACCTTGTTTTTATTAAACAGTCAACAATCCCAGAAAACTAATTTACTTCCTGAATTATATAAAATCAACAAATACTTTAGCTTGAGTATGATTCCATCACTTAGGACATACTTATCCTACAAGATTGTTTGTTGATCACCTGAAATCCAAGCTAAACTGGGTGTCGTGCATTTTCTCTGCAGCCCTCCTCATGTGACAGCATGCTCCAGGCTATGCTGTGGTGACGGCGCCTCCAGATCTGAGCATCTTAAAAGAGCCAAAGTTAATTCTTGCTCAAATGACGCCAACCCGTGAGGGCCCAGGTGCTCTGATCAGACCCCACCCCTGAGGAGCAGCCACCACCGTGGGCGCTGCTGGTCCTGTGTCCGAGGAAGGCACTTTCAGGACTCTTGTGCTGGCGCTTAAGGGCCCCAGCCCCGAAGGGAAATGTCAGTTCCACTCAGAATTCATCATTAACCAAGCAGGTCTGGTTGTTTAGTCACTCAGTTGTGGTCTACCCTTTGCGACCCCATGGACTGCCGCCCATCAGGCTCCTCTGTCCATGGGGTTCTCCAGGCAAGGAAACTGGTGTGGGCTGCCATTCCCTTCTCCAGGGGATCTTTCTGACCCAGGGATCGAACCTGCATCTCCTGTGTCACCTGCATTGGCTGGCGAATTCTTTACCAGCTTAGCCACCAGGGAAGTCTGAGGGAAGCCCCATAGACGTGTTTAAATGAATGAGCATGATCACCTTCCTATAGAATAATTTATGGCCCCTTCTCAGCTTTTCTACAATTTTTAGAAATGTGGAAAAACCTTCTAAGCCTGTAGGTCGCAAGGAGAGTGCCAGTTGCGTCCCTGTGGACCATCATTTGGAGTCCTTGCTATCCAAGATGAATTCTGGTAGCTCTAGTTACACTTGCCTCATTTATTTGTTTCTTTTTCACCTCCCCTTCCTTTATAGGGAAAGAAAAAAAGAACAACCTTGAATGTGAGAAAATGGGTGGTGCCTGCAAGTATCAAAACACCCACGGGTGCGTCATCCTGCCTGGAGAATGCAGGAGTCGGAAGAAACACTGCTGCCGAGTCTAGCTCAGCATCGGGCATCCACAGCCACGCGGGACTCTCCCTGCCGCGGGGGCCTGTTTAATAAGAGCCACTGCTCACTCGGGTCCTGTGGGTCTTTCTGGGTGCATGAGGTCATGAACTGGATGGGAAGATTTCTGTTGGAAGTCTGGTCACACCACTCGTTAGCTGACTAACTCTGGACAGGCCTTTCCTTTCCGAGGTCTCAGTCTCTGCTCCTGTAACTATTGAAATGGATGTTCTCCACAACATAATTTTGCTGGTGGTGGGGTTTAGTTGCTCAATCACGTCTGACTCTTCTGTGATGCCATGGACTGAGAAGCCTGGTGCCAGGCTCCTCAGTCCGTGCGATTTTCCAGGCAAGAACACTGGAGTGGGTTGTCCTTTCCTTTTTCAGGAGATCTTTCTGACCCAGGAATCAAGCGCGCATCTCCTGTGTCTCCTGCATTGGCAGGCAGATTCTTTAGCACTGAGCCCCAGGAGAGCCAACCTGGTAATATGTGTCTACAGATGTATGGACTGGGGGAAAGAGCTTTGAGTGTGTGTGTGTGTGTGTGTTACAGTATGAAAAGTCACCGAGGTTTTGTGTCCCTTTGTGGAAGGACATCTGTGTTTCCATTGGCATATGGGTTTCCACACGGTAAACGTGTGCTTAACTTCACAAGAGACAGCAAACTGCTTTCCGAAGCAGCCGTGGTCGCTGCTGATAATCTCAATGGCCTCTGAGTTTCCAGTCTCTCCGTATTCCTATCCCTCGTCACACCTCCATGTAAAATTCTCAGTGTTCCTCTGTTAAAAGGACGAAGGACAAATTCTCTAGTGTCTCAGGTCCTTCATCCATTGGCCACACTCTCTCGAGTTTCATCTTATCTCAGCCTGGTTCTCACAGTAAACCCTGACAGTGTCAGTCGTCTTTCTGACATATTTTGTTCTCCTCACACTGAAACACACTTATGTTACTTATCCTCTGACTTTCCCTGCCTGATTCATACTCGCTTTTATAGTCTCAGCTCACACATGGCCTTCACTGGGAAGACATCCTTCATTCACTCAACTTGAGTGAGAGAGGAGACTTTGGTTCCAAGGCCTCAGCTACCAGTATAATTCCTAGCACACAGCAGGTATCCAATAGATGTTAACAGAATAGTCAGTGAATAAAGAAAATGATAGAATGAGGCCTCAGATTTTCAATTTAATTCAGGGATGATCCATTAAATGTGAATTCTTCAGTTTACTTAATTCAGGAAGTTCCATCAAACATGAGTCCTTCAGTTCCTCCTCAAACAGCAGAAGCTCCTACCAGGGCACACCTCTGGATGGGAATAAGACAATTTATTTCAGTTACACAAGTTTAGCATTCTACTACTGTGTTCCCAACCTGCAGAAAGAACAAAAATGTCTGTTTTTGGAAGAAAGTCTTGAGAGCAATATCTGGGGGAGGAAATAATTCAGTCCAACCAGGAATCCCCAAAATATACTGCCAGGAAAGTATTCTGTCTTCTGCGCTGCTTTTCCCTCACTTTGTCCCTCCTATTTACTTGCTTGTTAAGCTGAAGGACAAGGCCAGATTTCAAGAGTTTGTTATAAACAAATTTTATGCTGCAACTTGGAAGCTGAGATCAGAGACTTTAAACATCTCTCTTGGGCTGACATTTACAGCCAGCCATTGTGCCCTCTGAGATGGGCCTTTGTGGAGTTCTCAGATAATGTCTTTCAAAAACACATTAAAATTTCATAACTTTGTGTTTTTATCTTCTTGGAAAGGGATCCCACCAAAAATACTATGGTAACGCAGCCCTCAGATACTTACTAAAATTTGTAAACATACTCACACAGTATGCCACGCACTTGAAGAGTGTCAGCAATACTCTGAAGGTCACTCACCATTCCCACACTAAGAGCATACCCCTGCTTTCAGGGTTTCTCAGATAAGTCTTACAATTAAGATTAAAGATCTAAACATTAAGACCCTGAAGCCAAGGAACTAGAATGATCAGGAAACCAGCTGAGGGGAGAGAGGTTTCTAAAAGAGAAGAAGGAATAGCCCGCCTGGCTCCAAACCAGGACTGAGGTTGGTTTGGGACTTCTCTGATGGTCCAGTGACTGGGAGTCCACCTGCCCGTGTAGGGGACACGGGTTTGATCCCTGGTCCCGGAGGATCCCACGTGCCTCGGGGCACCTAAGCCCATGTGCCAAACGGTTGAGCCTGCGATCTAGAGTCCAGGACCCGCAACAAGGGAAGCCACTGCAATGAGAAGCCTGAGGACCACAACTAGAGGGGAGCCCCCAGTCACTGCAATAGAGAAAGCCCGGGCTCAGCAGTAAAGACCCAGTGCAGCCAAAAATTAAAAAAAAAAAAAAAAGTTTGCTTTTCCTGCCTCTTAGGAGGTGGGGGAGATAAACAAGGGCCCCCCAAGGACCCTCAAGTCCAGCCTGTCGACTCTGGGTCATTAGTAGAGGTCACCAACTGGGGAGCCCAGGTTGAGTGGTCAGGGGGCTGGCTCTCATTGGCCTCTGCTTGTTGGGTCAATGCCGGGGCTGGGGGCAGGCTCACACTCCTCACTGCCCACTCAGGGACTTCAACCTTGTTTCCACTTTCTTGAACTGCCCATTTTCCCACGGACTGGAGGGAAGGTGCTACCACTCAGCCTCTAGCAAAGAGCTTGCTCATCACGGGTCCTCACACCCCCAGCCCCGTGCCACATCATGGAGGCTGTCCTGATGCTCACCCATGCCACCCTGGGCTTCATCACAGCAGCATTGACCCAGGAGCTCTGACCCCTGGACCGCCCATCGCTGGGACCCACGGATGTCCTAGTGCTGCGCCAAGAATCTCACATGAGGAGCCCTATGACTCTGTCTTCATTCTTCCTGAAAGCCCAGTCCCCTTCTCTCTGACTGAAAGTTAGCCCAGTGAGGAAACTGACTTGGGGTCACTCATCTGAGTGAGGCCACAGAAACGATCACTGTGCCCAGAAGGCCCACAGCAGAGAGCGGCTTGTTGACCAGAACCAGAACAGAGGATGGGGTCTGGGGGTGGGCATGGGGGGTGGGGGGGCTACTGTATCCATCTAGCCCCTGCTCGCTTAGCTCATTATCTGTCAGGTTTGTGAGTTAACACCCTGGGAAGCACGAGGAGCCCTGAGCAGTAAGACCTTGGAAAGGAATGATTGGTCAGATGAGTGTATTTACATTAAGGTAGAATGCTGGAGCAAGAAGAGAGTGAGGGAGAGACAGAGCGGAGTGGGGTGAGCACAAAGCCCAACATGGCCGCAAAAGACAACAGTGGGCTCCCTGCAGGAGGCGAGGCGCCGGCTCTCAGGGACCCTTCAGCCCCTCACCCACACCAGCCACATTTCTCCTCCAAATCCAGATAGCTGTAGTGTCCCCTCAGCTGTCCCGTACATTCAGCTCTTCTGTCTTGAGGCAGGGGCTTCGGTGCCCCGTTGGAGGATGGAAGGAATGAAAACAGCATGAAAATCTGAAAACAAATGAATATCTAACCAGGCATCTTGAGACCAAAAAATGAGGAGACTGCTGTGTATAATCAATGAGTAAGTTGATTACTAGGGTGGAGGGGCACCTTACTTACTCACAGAGCAGGACTCCAAAGCATTCACAGCTCACTCCAACCTCCAAGGATCCTCTGAGACCATTTTATTGCTAACCTGGTGTATGCGGGTGGGGGGTTGGAAATAAGAATGTGTTTTCTTAAGTTAAGATTTGCGGAAGGGTAACTGGTCACATGGGAATACGCCAGGAAATGTTTTCATCATCATTTGAGGAGTAATGCAGCATAGAGGCTGCCTGGTCCTAATGGTTAGTAAACAGTATCTATTAACTACAAGACCCTGATGACAGAGACGTAATTCACCGCACAGGCCAGTTCTGGGCAGGGTCAGCAGAAGGACGGCAGGAGCTGCACGAGCCCAAGATGGCGTCAGTGATGCTAATAGCCATCCAGGCACCCTCCTCCTGGTTTTCCTTAACCTGCTGTTTCTCTCCTCTGTCTCTGGGCTTTGGCTGAGCCATCCCTGACTTAAAGTTTCAGAGGCTGAGTGTGGGATCTCATTTTCCTTCTCACCCAGAAAATCTTGGGCTTCTCATAAGAAATGATCTCCCTTATTCCGAATGAAGCATTTTCTGTAAAAAGTGTCTTCAGAGTGACTGACTCAAAGATTCTCATACTTTCTCTCTCATCCTAAAATGATGGCTGATTATTCATCCTACATTTATAGAGTCAGAACCCATCAAGTGAAGTGTATTGAAGGTGATTATGATGGTCTTTGTACAACCAGAAAAAATTTAGTCTTACCTTACATAGATTCTGCTATCATCCCTAGTGGTATCCATGAGGAAAAACAAGACTAGAGATATTCAGTGTGGTGTTCAAGTTTGTGGTGAAATCAAAGTTGGATTCAGGAATCTAACTCCAGATTCTGAACTCTTTATTACTGTAGGATGTTCTACTGGTCTCCTTCCTCAAGGATTAGGTATTAGAATCAAGTGAAAATTATTATACATTTTTAGTACTGATAAATTGGCTCATGACTTTTCATAGACTAGTGATAATCTAGAAATTAGGATTTAAAAATAAAGATGTTTATATTAATGTGCTGACTTTAAAATTCCTTGTAAAAGGAAAATGTGTGCAGGAATAGATAAAATTATGTTTATAAAGAGCAACATGGTGACTTTCACTACCAGTTATTCTAATTTATGATGATGGCTAGGCTCAAAATACATGGCATTGGCAAAGGAATTAAAAAAGAATCCCTGATTCAACAAAGGGCAGCCACAAACAGACTATGCAGACACTGACAGCTAGTTTATGATAAAAAGTGTCCTTTACATGAGTGACGGGGGTGGGGGTGGCAGGGGGAAGTAGCTGTTTCTTTAATAAATCATGCAGAGCTGATTGGAGAAAAACTATTTTATGCTCTAAAGGAAGCATGAAATGAATTACAATGGGGTTTTCAAATATAATTTTTAGATCCAGGATATTTTGTAAAGAGTCAGTATACATTATTTGTTTTATGGAAAAATTAGAAGCCCATTCCAATAATGGAAGATAAACTGTTTTGATAGAGTACACCGTGGACCAACATCGCAAACACAAGGCATACTCAAACTTCTGTGATGATCTCGGTCGGCAGACCACACAGGAAGAACAATTGGAGAAACTACATTTGTATCTGCATCTGGATAACTTTACAGACACTGATGTACACTGATCACAGCCCATTGCTCATCTGCAAGCCTGCTCTGAATTTTCTTTAATTATTCACTGATTGGGACCCAGTTATAGAACTGGTCGTCACATCACCGCAATGCCAGTCACACTCTTTCTTTCCTGTGAGATTGTTTAGGTTTTGGAAGAATGCCCCTGTCTCTTGTCCTTCCTCTTTGTCCCCTGCTTCCTGGGCACCTTGCATCCTGTCTCCGTCCTCCCGCCCTAAACCTGCTCTGTAAACTTCAGAAAGCTGTGGTCCTGTCAAGGCCTGCTCCCTCCCCAGATGGAGGAGAGTATGTATGGAAGGTGACCTACTCAGCAAACTACATCAGGGGCCACGCCTTGGACAAGACAGGTGAACTAGGAAGACACGGAATGGAATGATCGCACCTCTCTCAGGACTCCAGCCTCAGGCCAAAGTGGCTTAAGGGTCACATTAGCTCTGTGAATGAAAACACTTTGCAACAGTTAAAGCATAACACAGATTTAACTCTTGTGACTGTTTCCCTCCCACTGCCTACCCTGCCATGGAAGACAACTTTAATCAGTCCTAAGATAAAATAGTCGATTGTGTAGATGTGAGAACTGTCTGCTTTTATTTGCACAAGAGGAGACTTGCTCTGGGTCTCTCGCTGGGTTCCTCAGCTGGGCTGCCTCCATCAGCTCGGCTTTATTTTGCAGCAAACGGTGAATGCCCGGCAGGGTCCTCTGAAGGGCTCACAGCTTGGCGTCCCTTGCTTCAGGCAGATTCCACCCCGAAGATAGCAGGGTCTTTCAAAATTGAGTGCCCTAGTGCTGTCTGGAAAAGGAAAAGACATTTATATGAAGCCTTGTGGAAGTCCCATGAGGAAATCTGGGGGTCTCACCACTCGACTGGGATCCCCTTCTTTCCCAGCTAAACACCAATAGCAAACATCCCCCTCAGATCCCTCACCCTCTTTCTGACATAAGATGTCAATGTTGCTGATGAACCTGGTTTGAGAAGATCCCACATGTGGGAGCAAGTAAGCCCCTGAGACACCACCGTGAGCCTGTGCTCCGGAGCCCGAGCTCCACAGTGAGAAGCCCCTGCAATGAGAAACCTGTGTCCCGCAACTGGAGAGTAGCCTGCGCTCCCCCAAATTAGAGAAAAGCCCCCACAGCAATGAAGACCCAGCACAGCCAAAAGAAAAAAAAAAAAAAAATATATATATATATATATATATACACACACACACACACACACCCTTCCTGCCGCTGGAACACCTGGGTGTTAACCGCAGGGTCAGTAACCACTGCGTCGTGTGCCTCATCAGTCGCCCCACCTCCCCATCATGCAAAACCCACCCAGCTCTCACAGGCTCCTCAGATGGAAGCCTTGTCCAGTGGAACTCAAGGTCACACCGTGACATGTGTGGCAAGAGGTCTCCAGTCTGGCCTGAATAAAGGAATGTCATCTCCACAGTGGGTTATACCAACCAAGTGATTCAACTGATTTAGTTCACAAATCATCCAGATCATTTCAGGGAAAGGGGAGGAGGGAGAAGGTTACCACCAATAAGACGTTTAAGGTCATGAAGACACAACAACATGCTTTGGAAAGAATTCTCTAATCTTTCAATGGCTAACTTTGGGTGTGGAGGTGACCTACTAGTAGCTCTGTCATGTTTTACTTTCTGATGATGGTTGACTTAGGGAAGGAAAAACCAAGTAATGATAAGAAAGGTCATCGTGGCTGGTATTTACCGGGCAGTACCTGGAAGAGGATCGAGAGAGCAGTGAGGAAGACATGGAGGAGCCTCATTGTCCCAGAACGGAGGTCCCAGAATGCCTGGTGGGAAGAATCAAGGACACAGTCAGAAGTCCGAGGAGCTCAGGGTGTCCAGGACCAGAGTGGAGACACCTCTTACCCCAGGGCCCTGCGCCTGCCTTGGCAAGAAGAGTGTGACTGCTCCAACCTTTCTTGCTCACTGAGCCCCAGTTGTGGCTCGCCTTGGGTTCATTCAGACCTGGGGTCTCAGATCTGGGGTTGAGGCCCTCCTGTGCCCACATCTACAGAGATGGCGTCCCCGTGAGGCAGAGGCTGGAGCATCCAAGGCCAGTGGTAGGGTGGGAGTCCAGCCATTACAAAAGGAGGGTAAGGCCGGCCCCTCTCGGGTGAGGAGGTTCATTAGAAAAGATTTAGAGCCCAGTTGATTGGATCTTCAGGGCTACTTAAAAGGAAGATCCAGAATGGTGGTGGGTTATAACCTGGAGAATCCATGTTAAAGGAAGAAAGAGTTCATATTGGTTAAAAATTAGTGGAGAAATATGCCTAATTACTTCTAGGATTTGAATTTCAATGTTTACTTCCATTTAAATCTATCATAGTCTTTCTGATTATAAAAAATTATACATATCAGAAAATTTCAACTTAAAATTTCAAGTCATAAAGAAATGCAAAAATGGAAGATTTAATAAAAACCCATAGCCCCATGCTTCAGGTATAATCACTACCTACAATTCAGAGTATTTCAGCTCTTTTCCTTTGCAAATGAAATTGTGAAAGTATTTCTTTTTAATTTAACAGAATCTTATTTCATAACCAATGCCAACGTGTGTTTTTACCACTTAAATAGTATCTTGGAAAATTTTTAATATCTATTCAAATAAATTTGCTTCATATATTTATATGACTACACATATATCTTGAGAAATTTATGTAACACCTACTTTTGTATGAATTCCTACAAGTGGAATCTCAGTATATATGCATTGTTCAAATTTTAAAGGGTTTTGCCCAATTGCCCATGCTAGAAACTGTTATACCACTTTATCCTCTTACTGACAATGTGAAAAAGTATATTTGACATTCAATATTCTCATTAATATTGGTTTCTATGAATTGTTTCAATTTTTGTAAATTAAATGAGTGAAAAATATTCCTTTTTTATTTTGATATACCTTTTAAAAATTGTTTCTGAGGTTGAACATTTTTTTAATGTTTACTGGTCATTTCTGTCTCTTATACTTTATCCATTTTTCTATTTTTCTATTCATCTTTCCTTGTTGACGTCTAAGAATCCCATGTATATTTAAAATCATTAATCCTTCCTTATATGTGTTGCAAAAATTGTTTCTGGCTTATTTCTGGCTTTGTGCTTGCTTATCTAATAGCCAAAATTTATAGGTACCCTCAGTGATTACTTTTGCTCATGTTTGGTTTCCTTAAAGATATTTGTTTGTATGTTTACCTAATTCTGTCTGTATTCCTGATCAGTTTCATCCTTAATCAGTCGTAGAATAGAGGCTTTTCTGAAAAACTGTTGACAGACGAGCCCCCAGTGTTGTAGCCATGTGTTCCGGGAAACAATGCAGATAGTGGAGGGCAGTTTATTATACTGGCGGGCCCAAGGCAGAGTATCCTCTTAGCCAAGGACCCTGACCAGTTTTTGTGATAAACCTTATATACCCTAAGTGTACTTACTCAAACCCACTTCCCCCAAATTACTTGGAACTAGTCTGGACAAGGTAAAAGAGAGATATGATCAAAGTTAACCCATGATTCATATGTCATAAGCCTAGATAGCTAAATAGCAGACATTTATCAATAGGCCTGTGGTCATATCCCAATAAACATAATGGAATTTACGACTTCGTTCTGTTACAGAGATAATTAGCATATTCTTTTAGGTGACGGAAGGTCCAAGTCCTGAGTCTCTTTTATCTGGGGGGGTCTGGTTTTCCATCGGTATGCCATTTCTATAGACACCGGGCACAAAGTTCAGAGTTCATTGGGAGGGTGACCATGCATGTAGCCTAACGTTCACAGCCTGGCCTAAGATGGAGTCCAGTTCTGTCTGTTTCCTCCTTCACCAGCAGTGACCTTAGAACTGTTTCTTGCACTGTCCAGAACTATGAATTTCCTGAGCCCACAGACATGCCCTCACTCCCACGTGTCTCATATGGAAGGCTCATGTCTGAGTTCACATCTCTGTCCTCTTTGGAAACCGAGTCTTGCATAGAAGAGAAACAAGCTCATACATGATTGGAAGGAATTGAAAATGATCAGGGCCACTCTGGTGATCCAAGGCTGTCCGGGGGAGGATGGTGGTAGGGAGGGGGACGACAGGGGGGGACAGCGGGGGTGGGGGTGGCGTTGGGGAGGGGATCACATTTTGTACACCCATCAGAGCACCTAAACCACACAGCCTGCCTGGCACCTACCTAATCCTGGTCAGACACAGTTCTGTTCCTTCCGCTCTTCTGTTTGTCTCTGCCAGAGGTAGCAATAAGTGATCTGAGCTATTAATAACACAGCTCCTCTAGTTCAAGATAATCAGATCTCCCTCTTCAGTCTCTTTCAGAGTGCATGGCTACGCTCAGTGATTCTCTATTACCAAATAACATTTAAATTATTCTATCAAGTTAAACACAATGTTATTGCTTCACTGAAATTACAGGTTTTACTAAAGAAAAAAAAAAAATGGCATGTGGGTCATGTGAGTCTAAGAACAAGATTTCCCTTTAGATGTTTTTGCCTCCTCTTGGTACAACCTTTTGTGTCTTTCAGTAAGTTTCTTTCTGGGTCGTTCAGAGTGTTTTTGTAACTTGACTCCTAGATATTTCATGGTTTTTCCTTCTTTTTGAGCCACATTCTTCTTTCATTACATTTTATAACTGCTACTGTCTGTGAACTTGGGATAATAATGCATCACTAGCCCACAAGTTGAACTCTTATTCGTTTAGATTTTTTGTGGTTACTTCTTAGTGGTTTTGCAGTCCTAAAATTATAGGTCTGTAAGAATTATCATTAACCTTGATTCTGAAGTGTAGGATTCTTCCTTTCTGCTCTCAATGAAAGGCATTGACTCACATTGGCTGGAACTGTCAGAGATCCTCGAAGCCAACTTTCTCACTTCACAGAAGAGGAAACTGTGGCCAAACAAGGTCAAAATCATGTCCTGGGGTTATCCTCTGGTAAACGTCTTTTATGCTGCAAACTCTTTCTCAGTTATGACAATGCACAAATTAACTTGTTTCTATCCATTTCCTCTGTTTTCCTGTTTCTTTTATCCCTTCTTTCTCCTGTCAAAGATCAACTTCCTCAATCTCCAAAAATGAAACAAGGTTTTTCCAAGAGACAGTTACTGTGTTTTTAATAGATGCTTCCATCTTTTTTTTTTTACGTGTGATTTCTTCTGTAAAAACCTTTGATATTTCTTCCAGGGCTTGATGAAGAATTTCAATTCATGCATGAAGCACAAGTTGTAGTTTCAGCCAAGATGTCCTTGGGTGGTCAGAAATGACTGTGTCCAGTGAAGAAATGGAGGGAATTTTAATGACAACACCAACACCCAATGCTTCTGCGACCCTGGGTTTAAGTCTACCACTCTTGTGGGGTGAAAATGGAGATGACTGAGTTCATGTCAAGATTCCTGTTTGAAAAGTTAGAGAGAGATTTTTTAAAAAATCCACATTGGGTCTAGTAATGTGGGCTAATTCTGATTACCGGCCCTGAGTGAAATCTCTGGAGGATGTATGGGCTGTGAGAGACATTGTCCAAGGCAAGGATGTTTGCTACTTCAAAGGAGAGAAAACAGAAATGGAGGGAAGACGGGAGGGAGAGAGAGCAGTCACAAGAATCTCATAAAATTCTTCTTCAGTTTTGGGGCCATAAAAGGCCCCAGTCTGCTCCCCACATGCTCCTCCAGCAGAGCACGCCCAGGAGCATGCGGCCCTGGGTTAATTAGCACATATCTTCTCTTTGAGGGGAAAACCGGGTGCTCTCTTCTCACCCGGCTCTGCTCTGAGGAGCTTACTGACTCCACTCTGACAGGACAGGCCTCACTCTGAGCCCTCATTCTCTCCCTAGAGAAACAGAATGACGTCCTTGTCGCCATGAACGAGTTGGGAGTCCTGTTTCCTGTCGACCTTGTTTTACCTACAAGACTCCGAGGTCTTGAAAACCCAAGACTGAGTCTCCTCAGCGTTGAGCCCTTAGGTGTGAACCAGACGGAGAATAACTCGAGCCTGGAAACAGGAAGC
This sequence comes from Muntiacus reevesi, assembly GCF_963930625.1. Lineage (NCBI taxonomy): Eukaryota > Metazoa > Chordata > Mammalia > Artiodactyla > Cervidae > Muntiacus > Muntiacus reevesi. The sequence goes on along the minus strand of NC_089258.1, from coordinate 49,055,178 downwards.
ACCTTTGACAGAACCATAGGAACGCGGGATTCATCTCCTTCTTCGTCTGTGCCCAGACTTCTCCCATCCGAGTTCGGGCTCCCACGCTTCCCACGCTGGACCCTCACTCATCGCTCCTGACTCAGGGGCTCAGGATCCCGGCCCCCGGCCTGCCCGCCTCTGCACACACTCCAGTCTCGGGGTCCTGCTTCCAGTGAGAACAAGAAGGGGCCCTTCAAGCCCCTGACGCTCTGCCTCAGGTCGGTCTAGGGGAGGCACCATCCCACGTGCGCACAGGCGGCTTCGGGTCTTGGGCCGCGGTCGGCCGCCATGAGCGTTGGTTGCGCCCGGAAGTGTGTCGGGCGTTGGGCGGCACCGCGCCGGCCTCGCGCGGAGCACCCTGGGACCCTCTCCGCGCGGAGCGCCCTGGGACCCTCCCTGCGGCCTCAGACGGCCTCCGGGGGGCGTCCTCGAGGGGCCGTTCCTTCTACAGGGGAGCAGGACCACACTGTGGTCAGGAGGACTGAGCCCGGGGTGGACGCAGAGCCCGGCCCCGCCCCCTCGCTCCCTCAGAAGCAGCCTCAGACACCTCTGGGATGTCGTGTGGAAAGATAACGCTGGACTGAGGCTTCGGACCCCCGGGCTCCGGTCCCGGCTCTGCCTCTGACTACAGGTCACGTCTCTTTGCGGCGCCTCCGCGCCCTCGTCCGCGAGATGCCAGAGCTGGGTGAGCTGACCCCCAGGTCCCCTGGTTCTGAGGCGCGTGGCTCCAGGCGCTTCCGAGAGGCACAGGGGCCCGACGCGGAGGGGGAGGCGCAGGAGGACGGCCGCTCACCTGGTCCTCGGGCTCCCGCCTGGGGTCCCCGGAGCCGAGACCCGGTCTGCCCGGGCCCTCAGCTTCTCTCACTCACCTCCTCTCCCTCCTATGGGCAGCGGGGCCTGAGGAGCCTCTCCTTCGTCCTCCAGGGCCTGTTCCTGGAGGCGCCCTGACGGCCCGCCGTGTTCCCATCACCGGGCGCTAGTGAACCAGAGAAACCACTGAGTGGGCACTTGCGGACGCGCGGCGCCTCCTGGCAGAGACCCAAAGGCCAGCGCCTGGCGCCCGGGGCCTCTGTACCCGGGCCTGGCTCATCGGCAGAGACTGGAGCGGACGCGAGGCTGCAAAATGCGGGGAGCTCGTCACTGCCCCTTCCTCTTAGCAAGCTCAGGGAACCAGTCACCGCCGACCCCGAAGCTGAGCTGCTGGGCGAGTGGCGGGTGTCGGAGGGTCTGAGCGCTGCTGCAGCGCCAGGAACACTGAGGATGGGAGGAGATAGAAGGTGGAGAACAGCTCTCTGTGACACTGTGGCACGGCCTTAGGGCGCAGATGGTCAGATCCACCTGCAGAAGGGAGGAAATCAGGAGGAAACAGGGCGGCATGCCAGCAAGAAAAAGAGAGAAAACCTGTCTGGGGAGACAACGCACTAAATCATACCTAGACTTGCGCTTTAACCATCGCATCAGCGGGGAAGTAGGGGGCAGGGGCGGGGAAGCAAGGAACTCAGCTGAGAAGTGGCAAGAGCCTTGGGGTCTTCAGTACCTTGGTCTGCGGAGGGTGCTTCCTAAGATGCATTTGAAATAGACAAAAATTGGTTTAGGTTGAAAACGACAAAAATCATTTGGGAATGATATTATTAAGTGCCTATAAAAGGAAATAGCACAATATTGCTTAATTTCACTTTTTATATCTTCTATATTTTCTGATTTCTCTTCTGATTATTATTCAGAACTCTAGACATTTCCTCCATGAAAGAGTGTCATTACTGAGTCTTAGGATTAACTGAGAAAACACCAATTTTAGAGTCAGGAAACCAGGGCTGTGGCTCCAGAGAAGTCACTTGCCTCGACCCCTGGGAAGTAACCTCTCTCTTCTGGACCTTAGTTTTCTCATCTGGAAAATGAGATGATCACTTAGGTCCCTCCAACTCTGAGATGCTACAGCATCAGAGCCCAGGGCTCACACCTGCTGACTCTAGGCTCTGATAAATGGTTTCTCAGCAAAAAGATAGTCCTGCACTAAGTAAAAGCCAAATTATCTGCCTCCAGGGAAAATATGTTTGTCCCTCCTGCTTAATCAAAGGAAATAAGTTACTCAAAATGTAGGCTTATCTTCCTGTTTCATGTTACAAGAGTATAGTAATCTTAACATCCTTGAAGTTTCTGGGCAAAGCATTCAAGTGAGAGGAATTACACAAAGATAGGAAACAGTCAGATGGTCCCTTCGGGCGTCACCTGGTTCTGTTTCTAGCATTCTCCTGGTCCCCTTTCCAGGCACAGAGCAGCTTGTCTCAGCACCATTCTTCATGAGACCCATTTCCTCTGCTCCCACAATTTCCAGTTACTTAGCCAGAGTCAGGTACAAAATGAACAAAATGTGCTCCCGGAATGCCAGGGGCTTTCAGCTGGATCAAACAGATCCACACTGTAACAGTTCATCACTGTTCACTACAGTGAGGACAAGGGGTCTTAAAGGAAGGAACAGCTGTTCCTGTTCCTATGGTGTGGGGGTGGGAGCAGGGGGGAGAAGTTGAGAAAACTTTGCTATAAGGTCAGTTTTTGATTTATGGTTTAAGGGATGAGTCAGTATTTATGAGGCAGACACACACACAGTGGTGAAGCCAGTCCTGGAAAAAGGAAGATCATAGGCAAAAATAGAAAGGCGTAGATTTCAATGTGAATTTGGGAAGTCGTGTGTCCTTTGGCTAAAGAAAAAGGAAACACTGTAGGATATGTAGACTCAGGTTTGGATATTTGAATTTTTCTTGTAAGCAAAGAGAAGATACTGAAGGACTTTAAATGAGAAAATAACATTGCCAAGTTTGCAAGCTGGAAATAACTTGGTAGCCATATATAGACTGAATTCAGGAAGCAAAGGTAAAGCACTGTTTTAAACCCACCATCTATAAAACAGCTAGCTAGTGGGAAGCTGCTGTATAGCACAGGAAGCTCAACTTCAGGAAGGAGAAGAGATGCGCTGACTTAACCATCACATGAGGGACCACACTGGTAGGAAGCAGTCTGCTTAGGTGGCAGCAGTTGTGAATCTGGTTATGAGATGTGGATGGTCCGTTTGTGTTATTCTCATTGGTTACCCAGGTTACCCAGGTATTCATAGTAACAATCATGCATCATAGGGAGAAATCCCTGTAGCCTGGAACCCAATTCTGTCTACCCCCCTACAAAACCTCTTTAAAGTGGATTGTGCAGGGACAGTCGTGGCGGTCCAATGCTTAAGACTGCACCCCCAATGCTGGGGGCATAGGTTCAATCCCTGGTCAGGGAACTAGATCCCACATGCCACAACTAAGAGTTCACATGTCGCAACTAAAGATTCTGCATGCAACAGCTAAGAGCCGGCACAAATTAAAAAACAATTACAAAAAAAAAAGTATCAGTATAAAGCAAGCAGTTAAATACAATAAATTAAGAAAAATAGTGCAGGAATATTTCACCTGGACAAAGATGAGTCATCATCAAACAGAAACCATTCAGAATCTCTCCAAAGATGCTGAAAGAAAAAGGAGGTGGTGGGGACTGGGGAGGGGCTGTGGGGAGAGGAGACAGGAAGGTGTGCAGGGAGCTTGGAGAGAATCACACGCCACATGTGGACACAGATGTAGACACACCTGGGGGCCGCAACTAGGGAAGTTCACTTCTGGTTGCTTTGATTTTGTTTGAAAACCTGGCATGACGTCTCTCAGCTGAGAGCAGGCTTGGGGAGCGGCTGATGGGAGCTCTGGAGGAGAAGGTGCCACGTGAAGCAGTCATGGGGGAGTGAAGGCAAGTGAAGGGGAAGGAGGCATCTAAGCTGGGCCAGCAGGGAGACAGGACCCCCTGTGCATGAGGCGTCCTGAAAACAGGCTGAATCCAGGGGCGTGCGAAGGGACTTAGCAGCATCAGGTCAAGGACTCTAGGTGCTTCGTCTACAAAGGGTTTAGTCAGAAAGACAGGAGGTGGAAGTGGAGAGCGGTTGCTTAAAACTGAGATTACAGAGGGTTCGCGGGTCTGGGCTGAGAGGGTTTTGCTTGTGTGTTTCCCTTCTTGACACCAACGTGTGTCCAGGGCTTCAGCTCAGTTCTGACACTACCCACCCCAGAAGGAGGGTCAGCCTCACAGGTCTGATCCCAGTTCCACAAGACTGTCCCCACCTCAGATGCCAGCTTGGGTCCCCAGCTCACCCACACTTCTGCCCAACTTGGCAACAAACTCAGGAATTCCCAGTACCTCCCCCTTCAGGTTGTATGATTTGCTAGACTGACTCACAGAACTCCAGAAAATGCCAGAGGAAGGGCCAGGCCACGGTCCCCTCCCCAGGCTCCTTTGTTTTAGAAACCTTGGTTGCTTTCTCTTAACTGGCCATTTGGGCTCCACAGTTTTTTGTTTCTATTCCCAGACTTTAAATTCTTGCTCTGATGTTTTAAATTCACCAATAACAAGTGAACCCAAAACCTAGACCCCCATCTTTGCTGTTGTTGTTGTTTAGTTGCTAAGTCTTGTCCTACTCTTTTGTGACCCCATGGACTATAGCCCGCCAGGCTCCTCCAGCTATGGGATACTCCAGGCAAGAACACTGGAGTGGGTTTCCATTTCCTTCTTCAGGGGATCTTAGACTTGAATAAAAGTAAAACTCCAGGTTTCTGCCCTGTGTTCTCTCTCTCTCTGCCTGACGCCATGGCTGCAAGTATGCTGTGTGATTTTTAGGTCTGGTAAGCAAAAAGCCTCTTTTTCTTTTCTTTTTTTTTTCAGAACTTCTTTATGGTTGTAGTTGAGAGCATCTTGCAATCATAAGACCCACAAGGGGCAGATTGACCACAACCAGTAATGACAGGCTGAGATCAGCAGAAAACAGTGCAAAACATCCTGGGCTTCTCTTTGCCACCTTGGTGATGGCCAGCTCCCAGCTTCAGAGGCCACACATGTGACCTGAGCCAAGTAAATGACCAAACCCTTCTTTGTTCTCAGTGTTGACTCTTTAGTCACGGATCCAACAGACTTTATTGAGTCCCTGTCATGAGCCAAACACAGGCAAGTTCATGGTCCCTTCCTTCTCCCAGGAGACTAATGCCCACCATCCAGTGAAAATCAGGGGTAAATATTATTTAAAGATAAACTACAATGAAACTAGTTCCAAACTGGGCAAGGAGTATTTCAAGGCTTTATATTGTCACCCTGCTTATTTAACTTATATGCAGAGTACATCATGCAAAATGCCAGGCTGGATGAATCACAAGCTGGAATCAAGATTACAGGGAGAAATATCAATAACCTCAGATAGGCAGATGACACCACCCTTATGGCATAAAGTGAAGAAGAACTAAAGAGCCTCTGATGAAAGTGAAAGAGGAGAGTGAAAAAGTTGGCTTAAAGCTCAACATTCAGGAAACTATGATCTTGGCATCTGGTCCCATCACTTCATGGCAAATAGATGGGGAGACAGTGACAGACTTTATTTTGGGGGACTCCAGAATCGCTGAAAATGGTGACTGCAGTCATGAAATTAAAAGATGCTTGCTCCTTGGAAGAAAAGTTATGACAGCATATTAAAAAGCAGAGACGTTACTTTTCCAACAAAGGTGCATCTAGTCAAAGCTATGGTTTTTCCAGTAGTCATGTATGGATGTGAAATTTGGACTATAAAGAAAGCTGAGTGCTGAAGAATTGATGCCTTTGAAGTGTAGTGTTGGAGAAGACTCTTGAGAGTCCCTTGGACTTCAAGGAGATCCAACCAGTCCATCCTAAAGGAAATCAGTCATGAATATTTATTGGAAGGACTGATGCTGAAGCTGAAGTTCCAATACTTTGGCCACCTGATGCAAAGAACTGACTCATTTGTAAAGACCCTGATGCTGGGCAAGATTGAAGGCAGGAGGAGAAGGGGACGACAGGATGAGATGGTTGGATGGCATCACCAACTCAGTGGACATGAGTTTGAGCAAGCTCCAAGAGTTAGTAACGGACAGGGAAGCCTGGTGTGCTGCAGTCCATGGAGTCACAAAGAGTCAGACACGACTGAGCGGCTGAACTGAACTGAACAATGAAAAGCCATGTGAGTTGATAACTACTGGCACTAAACCAGCTTCCTTGGTGGCTCAGAAAGTAAAGAATCTGCCTGCAAAGCATGAGAACCATGGAAACGTATCAGAACTATTGGAATACAAAGCTGGGGATTCTTACACTGCTAAGAATGTGTCCTGACCTCACCACCCAAATTCCATAGAGTTCTGCAGGCAGGATGAGCAGGAGAGTGTTGGAGAGGAGGAGGGGAGGGGGTCAAGGTAACTTGGGGCTAGACGGAGCCGTCCCATAGCTTGATGGGGACTCGGGTTCCAACTGAACACTCAGGATCTGTGCTCCTCACTCTATGCAAGCTCTTCTTCAATTAAAAATTAGCAAATACCAAATGCAGGCTTTGTAATTAAAAAAAAAAAAAAACTCTCTTAGGTCTAGAAATTAAAAATGAATAAATGGGCCGGGGAGAAGGGATGGAGGACCACCTCTGGCCTAGTTCTCTGGTGATTTAGGTAGCTTTCCAAAGTGCACCACAGATGTGAGCTTCTGTCTCTTCATGGCCCCAGGACTGTCAGGTCAAGCGGGGACCATCTTTGGGATTTTGGCTTCAGCGTCGTCAGCTGGGTCTCACTGGAGAAGAAAGACTGTCCAGTTGGGAGGCCTTCCCACTTCCCAGGGCCGTGAAGGAGCCTATATCCAGGAAGGGCATGGTGCAACTCCCAGACACAGGTGCACCCCAAGCGAAGGCATGGAGGAGAAAGTGGTGTCTCGTCTCCACTTGCCGGGCCAGATGCAGCCAAAGGTGAGGATGCCCATCCCTGGCGTTGCCCCAGGACAACCAGACTGGAGTGGGAGGAGACGCAGGAGCCCTGGCAAGATATACTTCCCTCAGGGCACCCCAATCTCCACCTGAGCTAGACACACCTTGCCAACAGAGCTGTGTACTCCCCTCCCCACCGCACCTTCTCACCAGAGACTTAACTCCTGTTGGCTGAATGCTGAAATGGAGCATAACCCTACAGTCCTTCCACCCACTTCAATGTCCTCCGCCTGCCTCTTGTCTGTGGAACACTTTAGTCAAAGAATAAGTTTAATCAGATAAATGAGAGCATGCAGAAACAAAGGAAAAACAGTCAAAGGAGACCAAATAATATTAATGTAGTCATTAAGCAGGGTCAACGACCTTTTGTTTTTCCTCAAGGGATATAGATAATATTCTGAGCTGCATCTTGTGAGCTATCTTATAGACACTGAAACTCCACCAGGTGAGAGAAGTTAACTATATAATAACCAGAGTGTAGCCGTGACACAACTGGTCAAAATTCTGAGAACTGGCCTCAAAGAAATGGGAGCCAACAAACCCTGTAACTGAAAATTAACTACTTAAAACAATCAAGATGATGCTGCTCAGGCCACCGAAGGTCAATGTGAAGGTGATTGTCAGAGCTGACTGTGCTATTTCCGCATGTAGCGCCTTCCTTCTGTCTGCAAAAGCTCTTTCCCCACTGACTGTCAGTGGTGGGAGGGTCGGCCTTTGAACAAATGTCCACCCTCCCACCACCCCCCATTTGCCAGCATCTGATATAAAGCAAACTTTTCTTTTCACCAACCTGGCCTGTTTATTGAATTTCCAGTGGCGAGCAGCCAGATCCCACCTTTTGGTAACAACACTTTTATGTGACCAGACCTGGCAGTGAGCAAGCAGGAAAGGCCATCTCCCAGAAAGGATGGGGTGATCGCAACCTATGATACTGACTTTTGTGCTGCACTATTTAAATTATTCTCTCCCAAATACCACTTCATTTCCTTCTCTACACAAACCCGTGAGAGACACATTCCTGTTCTATAAATGAGGCTTGTGAAGCACAAATGCTTTCCTGATGTGACAGAGCCTCTGAGTGTGAAATAGGATGCAGGACACAGGTGTCCAGACTCAAGACCAGGGGTAGGGATGACATTTCTAAGAGATCACAAATGCTATCCATCTCAAACCTTCTAATCGCTGGAAACCCACACTGTGAGGAAAAGGGGAGACAGAAAACAGAGAAGAGCAAACCGGAGAAACTCCTTGTGCTGGTTCATCATGTGCGGACCTGGCTGGGCCTTGCTGCCCGGATATTTGACCAAATGTCATTCTGGATGTTCCTGTGAGGATGCTTGGAAATGAGACTTACATTTAAATCAGTGGACTTTGATAAAGCAGGTTATTATTACCCCTGCATGACATGGGTAGGTCTCATCCAATCAGTTGAAGGCCTGAACAAAGACTGACGTCCCCACAAAGAGAAGGAATTGTGCCTGCAGCAGCCTTCAGAATTGAACTCCAACATCAGCTCCTCCCTGAGTCCTGCTGGTCTACCATACTGGATGGACTCAACAAGATTTCATAAGTGGTACTAGTGGTAAAGAACCCACCTGCCAATGCAGGAGACATAAGAGATGCGGGTTTGACCCCTGTCAGGAGGAGGAAATCACAACCCACTCCAGTATTCTTGCCCGGAGAGAGTCATGGACAGAGGAGCCTTGTGGGCTACAGTCCATGGGGTTGTAAACAGTCAGACACAACTGAAGTGACTTAGCACGAATGCAAGCTTCCACAATGGTATGAGCTGATTCCTTAAACTAAAGAAATGAGTATTTCTCGGGAGAACCCTGGCTGATTTACAAACAGGTCTGAAAAAGTGAGGGGGAGGAAGATGGGAGGCCCCCTCAGAGAGCCCCACAGGGATGGGCTGTGGCAGTCTAGGCTCTGGAGGAACTTTTCCTGGGTCCCAGAATCTTCTGAGAGCTAACCCCCCTCACACACACACACACATAAAACAGTCCTAGAAAAGTTCTAAGTCTCTTCACCAAAACTAGGCCACAGGCTGTAACTGAGGTTGGGTTAGCATGCTGTGGACCACTTGGTTCTGCAGCCCTGCACATAATTGATACACAGAGGCACAGCTGGTGGGAGAAACAGAAGTTAAGAGACACAGCAGGAAGGGCGGCCCAGATGCCAGGGCCAGGAAGCCCGGAGTGGGGTTGGGGTGGGCAGAGGACCGGGGAGCCAGGGAGGCTCAGGGGGCAGCCACTCCCGGGGAGCGCAGGGCTCAGGGAAGAGCTTCCGCGGAGACGCTGGGTGATGATGGCGGGTCTCTGGGAAGCCCCGCTGACCAGCGGCCGTGTGGTTTCCGTTGCTTCCTTCCTCCCATGGTCCATCAGAAGAGACCGCCACTCTCGAGCCCCTCTGAGCAGAGTGGACAGAGCTCCCGTTTCTAAGTTGTTACCTCCCGCCGGAAGCTGCTGGGTAAAATAAATGAGGTGATACAGGTAGCTCACTGGAGCCGCCGTCTACACAAGCTTGGAGCTGGGTTACCTCTACTTTAGCAGTTTTCCCTCCACAAGACAAGACAGGCTGAGGATATAGAAAGAGGGTGATAAAGAGGAGGGGAGGGAAAGGGAGGGAAGCAAAAGGAACCAGAGCTCAGAAACCTGCTTCATAGAACCTGCATCACTGCCCCTGAAACGTGCAGGAAAATAACAGGGAAACTCCAAGGGACTGGGATCTTCAGCAGGAACTAAAGCAAGGGGCATCATTCAGGAACATGCAGCTCCAGGAGAGAACAGGAATCTTGCTGAGGTGAGGGAAGTTGTTTACCTGAGTGTATTCAAGGTTACAATATTATCTATATTTGACATATGTGGGGGGGGGGGGACTTTTATTTTTGTATTACAAGCTTCAAGAAAGCCTGGATCAAATCTTAGCTAAAAACAATGAGCAGCAAGTTGAATGAATCCCAAGCAGGTATCCCTAAGAATCTCTGGGTGGAATGGGGGAGGATGTAAGTGTAGGGTTTTCATGTTAATCAAAAGGGACAGAATCTGAAAGAACAGAAGTCCACTCAATACTCTGTAATAGCCTGTATGGGAAAAGAATCTAGAAAAGAGAGTATATATATATATATATATACATGTACATATATATATATATAACCAATTCACTTTGCTGCACACCTGAGGCTAGCATAACCTTGTAAATCAACTATACTCCAATAAAAAAAATTGAAAAGTAAAAAAACTAACCATTGAAAAGAAAAAACGGTTGGGGGGACAGACAGTTTTTTCTCCAGGGCCCCAGAGTAGCTAGAAAAAGAAAGGCTAACCCTGGGAGGTGGAGAGTGTGCAAGTCTCTGACCACTAGAGGGCGGCAACAGCAAGTCCCATCCTGCTCCCAGAAGTCTCAAGGAGGACAGCTCCTTTGCTTTCACAAATGGCCCTTCTAGACACCCTGCCAGGGATTCTAGGTGTTTTTGTTTTTGGTTTTTCAAGAGAGAGGTAGAGAAAACAAATCCAAATCCCCAAAAAGAAATGCAAGTTGGTCAAAATGTGCACGTGGAGATGTCAACTCTCACCCCATCTCCCTTGTCATCAGAACTGAGGTTCTGCCCATCACCTCCCCTCACCTCCCCCCCCCCACCCCCTGCCCCACAACCACATCTTTCAGAGCAATACTCTGCAACTATTTCTTGATGAAAACTTACTATGTTTGTGTATGCCAACCATTTTTTTAAAAAGATGTACAAATAATTAGTCCTATTTTTATTACTAAATGCAACAAACATAAAATTGCATTTCAATAAACACAATAAGAACAAACATCACACAGAATAAAAAAGAAAATAAACTGCATGCATTGTCCATTAGAGGTGAGCTTACAGGCACTGAATACAGACAAATGCTCTTCTGTTTGGTCTGCCTGTCTTTTCTTAATGGATACTTAACAGAAATTACATGTGTAACACTGATTACCCCCATAGGAAAGGCCTGTGAACATGCTGAGAGAACACTCCTCAAGTTAAGTTTGCTGTTTGCTTGTTAGTGAATCCAAACCAGGGTGGTGATGCTGCCACCTGCAGGCAATACTATATATAATATCTAAATTATTTCTGTGCTTTGCTTCAGTGACTCTAAATGAGGCAAAACAATCTCACCTAAATAGCTACAGAAATGAAAGAAGGAATGTTAAAAAACAAACTCTTCAACTAACTCAGAATCTTTTTTTAGCTTTTATACAAGATGAAGAAAATGACTCTATGTTTTTAGATTTTTGTCTTCATCCCTTCCTCAATTCCAACAAGCAGTGGTTTCATGCAGATTATTCTTTCATAAAAGAAAAGGACTCTGGGTCTGCACTTCCTACATACGGATTTTATTTGAAGGAATTTAGAATTTGAACATTCTACCTCCGTTGGAAGCTGTTCAGTGATCACTGTTTGCTGTTGGGCAGGTAACTTGTGGCACATGCCGTCAAGGTCTACAGAATTCTGTTCTGCAAGTGTCTAACTTTCCTCTCTGCCCTTTGGTCTCATGACTTTATCACCTGAAAGTATTAAGGTCATTGAGAACATTGCCTGAACCAGGAATAAGCAGTTCTGGGTGGTTAATGGGCAGTTTTAAAATATGGTAACTAAATTTGTTTTTAACTCAGAGAAAAGTGAAGTGTTTCACTGGTTAAACATTTTCAACAGAACTTTCCCTGTGTTTCACATGCAATAACTCATATAGATATAGATCATAACATGCAGTTCATGATCTTTGAGATTCTCAGATTGTAAAAATCATCATCTCAGATTTACCACACTGGTCTTGATGAGGCTGTATCTCAAGTGAAATAATGCAAGTGTTCCTGAAGGGAGAGGGGACCCCACCTCCTTTCAGAGAGGAGGAAGGAACCTTCTGCCGCTTCAGACAGGCCAGCGTCACCTCTCAGGGAGCTGAGAGTGCAACTCTCGGCCATTGAGGAAAGAGGAATCATTCATTTAATGTAAGAAAAATGCCATTATTAACTCTGGAAAGCGATGTCAGGTTGACTTGTTTCTCTAATCTGGTATGAGGATCATATATATAAGCAAATATACGTGTTTCCAGAGCAGAAGGAAGATTTCTTCACTAAATAACCTTTCTTGGAAGCTTCTAGACTCCTGCTCTGTCTTCTTTCCTTCTTTAACAAGAAAATTTCAAGCTATATCATCATTTTGCTTTCTACCAGCCTGCATAAAATCCATAAGACATGTTTTGTGGATCTGGTTTTTATTTATTTATTTTTTTGGCTAAGCAAAGTTTTCTAAATCACTTAGTTTATTTGACTTTGATGTGGCCTTTTAAACGATCAGCAAGTCTGAGATCTGCTGGCTCCTTCACCTGAAGGTGGAGAAGTAGCAGAGCTGTTTCTGAAACTGTGTTCTTGCTCCCGAGACACTTTTGTTCAGTAACCAACTCTCAGGTGCACCGCAGGAGCTTAGAAAACGCTGGCTGAATTGTACCGGAAATATTCAAGGGATAACAGTCTGGACAATTTTCTTTCTACCTCTTATAAAATGGATGGGTGCATGCCTATGTGGTGTGTGTGTGTGCACATGCAGGCGTGTGTGTGTGCACATTCAGGCATGTGTGTGCACGTGTGTGTACCCCCCCGTGGGAGTGCGTGCCTCACTGGGAACTGGCAACGAGACGACTCTTGCCCCCAGGCGTGCACAGAGCCACTGCCTCATCCTGTGTAGGCCTCAGGCTCCCTCCTCAGACACTTTCCCCCACCCGCCCTCTGAACTACCCCCTTCATCCTTTCTGCCGCCTCCTTTTCCTCACACGCTGATTCGTTCATACAAACACTCATACACGTGTGTGTACTGTTTGTGTTTGCTGTCCATTTTCCCCTCATCCACTGAAGTGAAAGTTCTAGCATCAAGGACCCCGCAGTCCTTGAATCGCCCGAGTTGAATCAGAGAGAGTCAGCCCCTGTCCAAACAGCGGGCCCTGCGGGGGTGTCCCCAGCTGGGCTGTAGCCCACGACCACAGCCTCAACCCCTTTGCAAGCCTGGTCCTGGGGGTGTGAGAGGCCTCACTCCTGGGAGTCCGAGAAGGCCCCCCATCTTCCTAGAGTCACAGTCTCCAGATTGCAGACCCCAAATCTCACAGGAGTTCCCCACGTGGGCAGGCTGCCTCAGGCCCACACGTGAAGGCATGGGGTGATGGTGCCCGTGGACAGACCAGCACGTCGACCACGACACCCTGGAGCAAGGAGGGTCCCAGACACACTGGAGACCATCAGAAGGTGTATATGTGTATAACTGAATCACTTTGCTGTTGACTGTAATTAACACAACATTGTAAATCAACTATACTGCAATTTTTTAAATGCATTAAAAAAATTTTTTTAAAAAGAATCACGACCAATCTTGTGTGTCTTCAAAGTGCCCTGAAGCACGATTAGGTCTATCTGACTGGGGCTGATAAGGCTCCCCTCGTGGCCCTGGGGGTTCCGCGGGCTGCTGCGGGCACAGGGGTGGGCGTCCCCGAGTCGCACCCGGGCCGGGGAGGGGCTTGGTCAGGCGTCCACAGCCGGGACCGCCTCTCGGAAGGGTCCCCGAAACCAGCTCCGCCCCACAGAGTCTGGCTTGATCCTCAGCCAGTGGGGCTCAGAGTGGGTGCTCCCGGCACCCCCTCCCCATCCGGCACCTCTGCCCCAGGTCTCATGCTCCAAGGGTGTAATCAACGCCTGATGCAAACAACTCCTGCCTCCGGGAAGCGGCCGGCCACGCGGCCTGCGAGGCGGACGTGCCCTGGAGACCAGCAGACAAGGACGGGAACCAGCCGGCTGCGGCCAAGGTCAGGCGCCAGGGAGAGAACAGGGGCAAGTGCCGGGAATTCCGGGGCACGTGCCACCCCCGACCACCACGTGAGCTCCGCTAACCGAATAATCAGGATGCAAACCTGCCGCGGGAACACAGGGAGGATTTCTCCCCGGCCTGTCCCTCCAAACCCCTGCCCTTTCTCATGAAAGAATCTGAAAAACACCATGAAATTCCCTGGCCTGTGTAAATTTTCCACTTGCGCAGAATTTTCCGTTTGCAAAATAAGGATAGAGAAATGTAAACGGAACGTCTATAGGTTTCCCAATAACTGCACAAACAAGCCTGCTGTTTTCCGGAACCAACTGACGTCAAGCACCTGTACTCACAGATAAGATGACCCCATATGATACACATTATGTTACTTTTATGTTACTCATTCACTGTACTGGATGTGCTAACGGTGTACATTATGTTATTCATTCACTGTACTGGATGTGCTAACGGTGTACATTATGTTATTCATTCACTGTACTGGATGTGCTAACGGTGTACATTATGTTATTCATTCACTGTACTGGATGTGCTGACAATGTGACTTCTGCTTATAAAAGTCAGCTTACACTGCTATACGGTGCGACTCTGCCTCCGAGGAGACTAGAGTCGCCCGGCTTGTGCAAACCGACAATAAAGCCTCTTGCATATTGCATCTGCTGGACTGTTTATTGAGTCGCGGGAGCTCCTCTCCGGAACAGAGACCTGACGTTTGGGTCTTACACTCAGAAACAAATACTGCTTCCATTGAGTGACTTTCTGTTAGTCTCCGGGCTTTCCCTCTATTTACATATGTGGATGTGCACACATGTAAGTTTTCTTTTTCTTTTACCCACACAAATGTGTAAATCTGAAGTTTCTCCCTAATAAGACCCTGACCCGTGCTTTCTCAGGCAAAGAATATTAATGATCACCGTCCCCCGGAAAGCAGTGAGGGATGCAGGCCCTCCTGACCTGGCCCCAAACTATAAACAAGGCCTTGAGTCTGTTTTCAGACACAGCAGAACGGAATGGAAATAGCTACCGTGGACCCACGTGAAAAGGTAAACCGAGATAAGCTCAAAATTGTTGAAAAGATGAGTTTATTCAGGAACAGCAGTAATTGCATCAGGGCACACAATCCATAGAGTGATAAGCAGGTCAGTAAAGGGAAGGTGAAGAGGGGAGAGTCCAGCTACAGTCTATTAAAATAAAAATCAATTTAAAAAAATACACACACCACCCCTATAAGCCACCTGAGCAGAGAAAACCAGCCCAGGCAGCAAACAACCAGGCTGATATGAGGCAACCTCAGATAACGACCCAATCATTTAAGAAAACTGTAATATCACTTTTCTGTAAACCGGGCATTTACAGAAACTCTGTTTCTTAGTCCTGAAGTTTTATTTTTCTGTGGGCACATGCATGAGATTTTCCATTTTATATCTTCCAGTTCCATTTCAGATTGAAATCCTTTCACAAACATGGGCTGCGGTATTTAGAGAGGGGCCGTCGTTGGGGTGCCAAGAGGTTGGGGAGCTCTCAGGAGTTGAGTCCAGGGAGTTCTGGGGTCCTAGGAGACAGAGAGTTAACCGAGGTGCAGACCGGTGTATTAGTCAGGACGGCTGCTGTAATCAAACACCCAGGCTGCGAGCTTGAAGGACAGAAGCTCCTGTCTCGTGGTTCTGGAGGCGGCCTTCTCACTGTGTGCTCATGTGGCAAAGAGAGCAATGAATCTCTTCCTCTGCTTATAAGATTACCCGTCCTACAGGGATGGGGCCTTGTGACTTCTTTCAGCCTTAATTACCTCCTTAAAGGCCCCACCTCCAAACACAGGGCTTCAACATGGGAATCTGGGGGACACCATTCAGTCCATGGCAGCACTCATTTCATTCATTTCCTCCAGCAACTGGTTATCTATACCGGACACCAGACTCTCCTGGGAGGGGAGATGATGGGGGTGTTCATGCAGCCCCTCCCTCAGACCTCACTAACGCCTGGGGACACAGCTAGCATACAAGAACTCGACAGGAAGGAGGTTGTAAAAGGGACAGCCCAGAAGTACCAGCCACTTTTAGGACAAGGGGAGGTCAGGGAGGACTTCTCAGAGGAGGTGGCTGGGAAACAAGAGAGAGGCTCCCCCACAGGAGCCGCCAGCCCCCCAGGAGCAGAGCACCTTCACTCCTGCGGCGCTCAGCACATGGTGGTTATGTCATAAATATCATTGAAATGCAATCAAGTACATCTCTGATGCAGAGTGCTCCACGCTCAGTATTCATGCAGGGCACGTGGGCTGGCCTGGGGCCCGTGAGCCGTCAGTGAAAGTGGCTGCTCTTACTCTCAGGAGCGCCGCGCACATCAGGTGCACTGCCAATCCCTCCCCTGATCTGTATAAACACCACAGATGCCAGCTGTCCCGACCTGATGGGCTCTGTCTGAATCTCCCTGCTTCACAGATGGGGCACGTCCAGCCAAGAGGTTGTCCCGGCCACGGTGCCAGGCCCGGCGGCTCCACAGAGGAAGCGGGAGGGAGACGGGAGTGCTGGGCCTCCTGGGAGCCTGGAGCCCTGCCGCTGACGAGGAAGGGAACCGAAGGCTGGAGGCTCACATCTCTGTCCGCTTCCTTCTCGTCCAGTCACCTCCCCTCTCTTTACACTCCCAGCTTCCCACCTTCAGTCACGTTCTGGGCTCACATTCTTCATCTCGGGAAACCCAAACCAAGACACTCCTTCCATGGAAATGTTTATGCAACTCACCACCATTTCCCTGAATCACCTCCTCCTCCTGGTTATGGTACCTTGGTCCAGGGAACCACATTTTACCTGGACGGAGCCAGGGATCTAGTTCAATCTGTCTCCTTCCGTGTCTGGGGAACTTTTCCTTCTTAATATCCCTTTAATCCATGTCTCCTTTCTTCCCCCCTTCACGACCTTAGTTAGGACCCTCATTGCTCCACCAGCTCCTCCCTTGTCCTCCCAAGTCCAGTCTTGTCTTTCTCCACGCACACTTCCCTGAGATGGTTTCTAACATGGCAACTGGCTTGTGTACTTCTCCTGATTCAAATCTTCCAAGATCTCCCTATTGCCTAAGGAGGAAACCAAAGCCAAACTCACACACACTCCCTCAGAAACTGGCCTTGTTCCGGGGTCCTCACTTGCTGCCAATCAGAGCACCTAGCAAGTGCCATGGTAAAGGCTGGTCTGCTCTTCCATCTCAACTAGACTTTTGCAGGAAACCAACATAAATCTTGTTCCTCACTGCACCCCAAGACTCTAAACATCACCTAGCACATAACAGGAACCAAATATACACACTTGAATCAGTGAGTGAAAGGATAAATGTTTGAATACGATGAACTCTGTTCCTTCCCCTAAATTTTGCTGTGCACTTAAAACTGCTCTGAAAAATTTGTCTTGACCAAAAAAAAAAAAAAAGTTTAAGTGACAGAAGAAGCTCATAGATTATAAAAGATTTGAGAGACATTTTGATTTAAAAACAAGCAATACCAGCCAGAAACTAGAAAGACTAGTGTTAGTCAACCTTGGGGCGGAAGAAAATTCCACCCCTAAGGGCTGGAGGAAAGGCAACAGCCTGGCTTCTGTGAGGGACGAGGGTGAAGTCTGGGGCACCGCGTGGAGAGCGCAGCTCAGCTAAAGGCCTGACACGGGCTGCCAGCCGGGCGGCCACCTGGCTCAGTGCCCCCGGGGCCACCTCTCCGGCTCCTCGAGCCTCTGGCGGAGGGGTTCCAGCGTGCACTTCCGTCCCAGGAACTCCCTCTGAGCGGCTCCGGGGACCCAGAGCAGAGCAGGCAGGAGGAGCCGCCTCCAGGCCTGCAGGCCGAGCTCGGGATCCAGCTGCAGCCTGAGGGAGATGCGCTTCCACGTGACTCCCCAGCGACTCAGGGCTTGACGAGAAGGGTTATTTATTAGAATCTCTCCCTGGCCGTTGGACGCTGCCCTTCGCCCTTCACGTCCGTGTGTGTGGTTGTGCAATCCTCCAGCCCTATAAAGGCGGTGACCCTGCCGCCTCTGGAGCCTCTGGAGCCCAGCCTCCCCCTGAGCCTCTCTCCCCGGGCCTCCGGCCGCCTGCCGCCACCATGAGGGTCCTCCGCCTGCTGCTGCTGGCCCTCGGCCTGCTCCTCTCCCAGCTGGGCCCAGTGATGTTGGAGCCCAAGAAAATAAAGTCTGTCCCTGTTTCCACTGTATACATCCATTTCAGATTTATAACTTGGCATGCTTTATGCTCTTCTATGGTGTTTTTCCTTTACTTCCTTTTTTCTGTTGGTTGCTAATATACAGAAGTAAAATTCATTTTTTTTTCTTTTTTCATTTTGTATATTGATCTTATATATAGCAAGTTTGCTAAATTTGCCTGTTAATTCCCTTTGGTCTACCTACATATAATCATAATATCTGCAAATAGAGATAATTTAATTTCTTTCTTTCCAACTCTTGTACCTTTTGTTTATTTCTTTCTTATCTTATTCCCCTGGCTAGTACCTCAAGTACAATGTGGAATGATAATGATAATAGCAGTTATGCTTGTCTGATTGCCAATTTCATGGAATGTTTTCAGTGCTGGACCATTAAGTGTACACTGTGGTGTAGGCTTCTGTAAGTACTCTTTATCAGATTAAGGTAATTTCCTCCATTTCTTTATTTGCTAGGAGTTCTTTTTTTTTTTTAATCATGAATTAATGTTGAATTTTTTTCAATATTTTTCTGCATCTGTTGATATAATCACTGACTAATTAGATAATTAGCACAAGCTGGAACCAAGATTTCGAGAAGTATCAATAGCCTCAGATATGTAGACAACACCACCCTTATGGCAGAAAGCAAAGAGGAACTAAAGAGTCTCTTGATGAAAGTGAAACAGGAGAGTGAAAAAGCTGGCTTAAAACTCAACATTCAAAAAACAAAGATCATGGCATCCAGTCCCACCACTTTCATGGCAAATAGATGGGGAAACAGTGGAAACAGTGGTTGACTTTATTTTGGGGGGCTCCAAAATCACTGCAGATGGTGACTGCAGCCATGAAATTAAAAGATGCTTTCTCCTAGGAAGAAAAGCTATGACCAACCTAGACAGCATATTTCAAAACAAACAAACAAAAAAAGACATTACTTTAATGACAAATGTCCATCTAGTTAAAGCTGTGGTTTTTCCAGTGGTCATGTATGGATGTGCGAGTTGGACCATAAAGAAAGCTGAGCAATTAAGAATTGATGCTTTTGAACTGTGGTGTTGGAGAAGACTCTTGAGAGTCCGTTGGACTGCAAGGAGATCAAACCAGTCAATCCTAAAGGAAATCAGTCCTGAATATTCATTGGAAGGACTGATGCTGAAACTGACGTTCTAATATTTTGGCCACCTGATGCAAATAACTGACTCATTGGACAAGCCACTGATGCTGGCAAAGACTGAAGGCAGGAGAAGAAGGGGACAAAAGAGGATGAGATGGTTAGATGGCATCACCGACTTGTTGGACATGCGTTTGAACAAGCTCCAGGAGCTGATGATGGACAGGGAAGCCTAGTGTGCTGCAGTCCATGGGATTGCAAAGAGTTG
This sequence comes from Muntiacus reevesi, assembly GCF_963930625.1. NCBI lineage: Eukaryota > Metazoa > Chordata > Mammalia > Artiodactyla > Cervidae > Muntiacus > Muntiacus reevesi. The sequence goes on along the minus strand of NC_089258.1, from coordinate 49,035,937 downwards.
AACACGACTGAGTGACTGAACTGAACTGAACTGAACTGAATTAGATAATAACAACATTTGATCTCTCTGGCCCTCAATTTCCCTGTCTATAAGTCAGGGAAAAGTGATACATTTCCTGAAGGATTAAATGCAACCATAATGGGATGGACTTGTACACACTGCTGTATTTAAAATGCATAACCAACAAGGACCTACTGAATAGCACATGGAATTTGGCTCAGTGTTATGTGGCAGCCTGATGGGAGGGGAATGTGGAGGAGAATGATACATGTCTATGTATGACTGAGTCCCTTTGCTGTCCACGCGAAACTTTCACAACATTGTTAATCATCTGTACTCCAATATAAAATTAAAAGTTTAGATTTTAAAAAATACAATCATAAATGTGTTAGTTTCCCACCAAAGGAAAGATGACCAGCCTCAGAATCTTGAAAATGAATGAGATCATATAATCTAGTCTCCTCAATTTTAAACCTGAGAACTGAGGTTCAGAATGTTTGAGTGCTTTGCTAAAAATCACACAAGCTCATTCTAGAGCAAGAAACATAACCAAAGCACTCTGATGACATATGTTGCTATTCCTTTTGAGCCCTATCATGTAGTAGATCTTCAAAGATAATGCCAAAAAATGAGGGCTCGCTAAGGGTAGAGACACCATAACCCACCAGTATTGAGGGGGAGCTCTTCAGATGCCGTGTTTCATGAGCACACACATCTCGGTGGGAAGCTCTTGCAAGGGAAACCCCTGTGACATGCTTTGCAAAGGTCTGTCTGTCCTGCTTTCCCCGGAAATCCCTGTGGCCACAAGCCAGGAGTCTGACACTCTTGCTTTTCCCTTCTCACAGGGGCCTGCCATCTGACGATTCTCGGCCAGCGGACTGACAGCTCTGCAACCTGTCGCCCTGCCCACTCTACAACAGGATCGAGGGCACCTGCTACAAGGGCAAGGCCAAGTGCTGCATCCGTTGACTCTGAGCGGGGAGCGATGGCAGAGGGGATGAGGAGCCATGTGAAGCATTTGTAACCATTGTTTTAATAAAAGAAGGATTTTGTGAGGCATACGTCCTTGAGCCCAGAATGAGTCTTGTGTCTCCTTTCGGAAGAGGTCAAGAAAGTTTGAAGTTTGAAAGGGCAGACAGGCCAGGCCGCAAAGCCCACTGAGTACGGGACTAGCGGATGCTGACGAGGCCGTGAGCCATGCCACCTCCACTCTGATTTATCACCAGATCTACAGGTGAGCGATGCAAGGGGTCCAGGTGAGACCGAGAGAACATGATAAATGACACAGCCTCAGGCCCCCTTCATTCATAGCAGAAGCTCATCCCAGACCCAGCAATCTCAGCAGCCTGTCCATCTGCTGAGCCCAGAACTGCTGCCCCTTCTCCTCCCTGGGCTGGGACAGTGGGTTGTGGGTTGGTTAACCTTAGTATTTTAGAACTTTCATAAAGACCATAAAACTATCCCGAGTAAGGAGGCCTAATAGCTGGTTCCTGGAGGACCATTTCTAACTCCAGCACAGTCACATGATCTACTTACACATCACTTACAGAAGCATTCTCCAGGACCACTGTCCCTTTTGTCATTTCTGCACCATGAGGCCTGTAGACACCCACTGATAGGAGAGAGGGTTGCCTTCCCTTTTTTTCCATAAATTTCTTACAACTCCTGATGATACACACGCTGTCCTCTCCTTCATCTGGCAAGAGCAAGTCCACATTCTACTTCGATCAATCACAAGCACACATAAAAATCAAGCAGTATAAAAACGTGGGGGAATTCCCTGGTGGTCCAATGGTTAGGGGAGTGGGTAGTATCAGCTAAGTCCTTGTGGTTTATGAGACAACAGATGGTGTTTAAAGTTGATAAGTGAAAATAAGAGGGGTAAGCATGTCATTCAGAGAAGGAGCAGAGCTGAATGTGAAAAACAGTGAAAGGCAGTGGCTTCCGGTTATAAGTACTTTTGAAGAATTTCATTTTCACAAAATACATCTATATTTGTGTAAAATGTATGCAGAGTACAGAACATATATTTTGAAGATGCAAGACATGATTGTTGTCCAACGGAAAAGCCAAAGTCATCTAAACACACCATGACCAGTTCCCCTCCTCAGAGCAGTATCTACGAGATTTGCATCTGTGTTGTCTCCTGCATTGACATTTTGTCTGTGTTGTTTCCTGCATTGACATTTTGCGGAAGAATAGCCTGTTCCTAGGAGTCAGGAGCTGAAGTACTTAGGGCTGGCTGAAATGTCACAAAGCTGGGAACTTCTTCTGTAATCGCTCAAAGCAAATTAAACTTGCAAAGCGATTACAACTGGGGGACCCAGAGGGAGGGTGTACGGTACGCACTGTACTAATCTTCCCTGTGTGTCCATCTGAAGCTTCTCAAGACGAAAGTCAGGTTGGGAGGAGGATGAAAAACATCATCAGAACCAAGAATTTTGACGTAAGAGAAGATTCATATAAAATTAAAAGGTTATATGAAAATCCTATAGTCTTAAATTTGAATTGTATAGAGACAATGAAGTAGCAATGAGCACCCCTAGCATACAGGCCATGGGTCATTACCTTTCCCACTAGAAAGAACCAGATGTCTTATAGAAACAGCAGTTTCCAAGTATGGAGCATGAGATGGACAAGATGAGTCTGGGGTATCTCGTTGTGCTAGATAGTAGAGAAGCTACCAAAGGCTGGTGAATGTCCAGAGAACACTGGCTCCAACCTGAGGGGGACTCCCTAGGCTAGGATGGAGCATTTTCCATCCTGGCAGAGAATTATGACTACAACTGGTTAAATATATAAAATATATAAACACATTAAATACACAGAAATAGAACAGTAAATTATATTTTAAACACCAAATATAGAAAAATCCATTAGGTCATACTGATACTTAAAAAACAATATTACTTATACTTGGAGTTTGTTAAGGTTCCAACTTATCACTCTGGAAATCGGTATATAGGAGAAAAGATCAAGCATTTATTCTGTCCTTTTTGTAGAAACTGTATTTAGCCATTATATGAGTGAAATATTTATAGAAAATTTCCAGCTAATTAATGAAGAATGGATAATAAATTTGGAAAATCACCATTTTGCACCCCTCAATGAAACCATAGAACTAAAACAATGTCAAAGGATGGCTTTAAAATATCTGTTGGAAAGTTTGGCAGGGAACTTGATGATAGAGAATTAAGGCTGAGACCAACTAAACTCAATGATCAACCTTGTCCTCATTGTAAGCGACAGGACCAGAGGTTCATGGACCTCCTATTGTGATTCAGAAGAGGGCACACCACCACCCAAGAAATATTCTGGCCAAAAGCTTGTTCGCTGAAAAAAAATGCGCAACCTAAAAGTTGAGAGTTATGTTTATTCAGCGGGCATTTTTAGGGAGAGAGCCTCTCATATAAAACTGCTTGGAAGAGGAAATGGGGAACCCAGCATATATGCCAGGATAGATAGGAGATTTTGCAATAACATGTACTCAGAACAAAAGGTTATTGTTAATAAAAGAAAAACAGATACCCCCAGTTAAGGAATTTAGCACTTTTCTATGTACGGGAAGATGCAAGAGTTTGGGTTCACTGAAATCTTTCCTAGGCTCTCTGGGGCCAGGATCCCCAGTTTTCTCATCCTGAGTTTCCTCAAGCTGCACCATCGGGGGTGGGTGAAGTCTGATGGCTACTAGATAGTGGGTATTTCTTGTTTCCTTCCCTGAGTTCCCTCAGGGCTCACCAGCAATTGAACCTGAAACTAATGAAGTTTCTACAGCTAACTAACAATTTACAGGAAATGCAAAAGTTAGAGAAATAAGTAAAACAACTGCTCAAGGAAGCAACGAGTCAAACTCAGGACATGAGATACTAGGTAGGAAAAACTAGTTTTTTTACCAACCCAGTGGCCTGAGGAGAAAGAAGGATTATGATTATAGAGAGAAAAGAGGCAAAACAACCAACGGGTGGGCCTTTTTTGGATTCTGTATCAAAGAGACCAATTGCAAGGAAACTTTTTGAGAGGGCCAGATAAGTTTGAATATGGACTGGGTAATATCAGAGGCTTCTTATTGACTTGATTAGGGTGCCAGCAATGTGGCAGTTATGCTGGAAGAGAAAGGGCCTCATCAGCTAAAGAAGCTCACTGAAGGGCTGAGCAGTGAAATGACACGGTACCCTGGATTTGCTTCAAAACACTCTAGCAAAAAGAAAAAGAAAGGGAAAATGCTCTGTGGTGACCTCAGGAGGAAGGAAATCCAAGAAAGAAGGGATACATGTATTCATGCAGCTGACTCACTTTGCTGTCCAGCAGAGACTAACACAACGTTGTAAAGCCACTACAGTCCAATTAAAAATTAAATGAATACAGAAATAAAAATTCAAGAGTAAACACTTCCCATTTCAGTCAAAAAAAGAAAGAAAAGAGTGAAATAAAGACATGAAAAGTACAGAGCTGAAAAAAGATTTGCAAAATATTGAGAAATACCAAGAAGCAAGGAAATACGAATATGATGATTCATTATACGTTTGTATGTATTTGACATTTGTCAGATGTGAGAGTTTAAAAAGAGAAGAAGAAAAGGAAAGAAAGGAGAAACGAGAGGAGGGAGAGAAAGAGAAAAGTCATGAGTTTTAGTGATGCTACAAAGGTTACTCTTTTGTCTTTAAGTAACACCACGACTGGGCATTCACCATAAGAAAGGAAGCAGCCACAGAGGGCTTTACAAGCCCCTTCAGCCGCAGGGTCACCTCCGCCCCCCAGCCCTGTCCCTCAGGCGCCGTCGTGTGAGGAGGACGCCCCCACCCCCGCCCCAGCCCGGTCCCTCAGGCGCCGTCGTGTGAGGAGGACGCCCCGAGCCCCAGGCTCCGCCCCCCCGCCCCCGGTCCGTCCGGGAACAGGTCCCGGCGCGCCCGTCTCACAGGAGCGAGCGCAGATCTGCTCTCGGAGCCTGCTCCCGGGAACCAAGTCGTTCCTGTGGGTTTGGGTGTGAGTCTCCGAGTCCTCTCCTGCTCTCTGCTCTTCCCAGTGAACAGCCCGGCTCCACTGGACCAAGAAGAGGAGCAGGAGCTCAGCGCTGCGGGGAAGCGCGCGGTGTGTCTGCGGCTCCGCGCGCACCCCTCCCGGCCCTCCGTGTACAGCGCCCGCCTCTCGCACTTTTCTTAGGAGGACCGCAGGTCTCACGTTCCGCTTGGCGCTCACTCCGCCCTGTCAGTGAGCACCTGCGTCTCACAGTTAACAGTCCGTCTGTCCAGGCTTTTCGCAGACTCGCGTTCAAGAGGAGTCCGGTCCCACCTGACGCCCGGAACGTGGACCCGCCCGGCACCTTCTCCGGCGCCGCCTCGTGGCGCGCACGGCAAGGCGGGCTCCAGGGCCGCCGGCAAAGCCGGCGCTTTGACTGTGAGTCTCCGTATTCCAACTTGCCAAAACCTCTTCCTCGCCTCTTGTAGTTCAGGACCTCGAGGAAACATTTCAGACGACTGAGGGACTTGATGGATTCCCAGAGGTCAGATCTAACGGCCACAGACTTGTCTGGACCGCGGTTCCGCCGTCAGGGAGGTCTCCGGGGGGTGTGGTCGTGGGGTGCGTTTCTATTGAACAAGAGGAGATCCGAGCCTCCCCTCGTGGTGGCCCCGCAGGGACCGGTCCCCTGGAACAAGGGCCGAGAGCTGGGGCTGCTCCGGGCGGGACCGCCTGCCTCTCTGGACGGAGCTGAGCGCAGAGATTAGACAGACCAGCAGAAACGCGGTACCCTGGGTGGCGGTGTGGGAAGCCCCTCTCCCGCCGACCCTTGGCAGCCGGTCGCAGGGAGGAGTGGTGAGATGCTGTAGGGGAAGCAACAAGGCCTGAGGCTCGCAGCCTTAGGCAGTTGGAGCCCACGATTTTCTTAGAGCTGTGTCCCAGCATTGATGTGGGTGCGAAGCTGAGTCCCGCTGGGGCTGGAGGTGAGTCACTTTCCCTGGAGGCAACCCGGGGATTCAGCCTCTGGTCCGGGAATTCCGACATGCCAAGGAGCAACTAAGCCTGTGCACCGCGACTGCTTAGCCCATCCCGGAGAGCCCAGGAGCTGCAGATACCAAGCCGAGCACCTAGAGCCTATGCTCTGCAACACGGGAAGCCACCACCGGGAGGAGTAGCGGTGGCACCGTGACGAGAGTAGCCCCCACTCGCCACAACTAGAGAAAAGGCAGGGTAGCACCAAGACCCGGCACAGTGAAAAATAAATAAATAAGTGAATGGTTTTTTTTAATGGGCAGAAGATCTGAAGAGACATTTTCATAAAGAGGAAATACACATGGCCACATAAAAAGATACTCAACACCTCTAATCAACAGAGAAATGCAAATCAAATCCACAATGAACTGTGACCTCGCACTTGTCTCAGTGCCCTCACAAAAAGTTCTACAACTGGCAAAGGTTGTCCAGCATATGGAGAAAAGGGAACCCTAGCACACTGTTGGTGGGAATGCAATTTGGTGCAGCCACTATGGAAAAGAGTATTGAGGGTCCTAAAAGTGAAAAATAAAACTACTGTATGATCCAACAACCCCACTCCTGGGTGTGCAGCTCAAGAAAATAAAAATGCTATCTTGAAAAGATACATGCACCCCAATGTCCATAAGTACTTTGTTTACAAAAGTCAAGATATGGAAGCTATCTACATCTCCATCAACAGAGTAAATAAATGATGTATATACACAATGGAATATCACTTTGCTGTAAAAAAGAAATCTTGCCATTTACAACAATATGGACAGACTTGCAGGGTCTTATGATTAGAGAAATGTCAAACACAAAAAGACAAATACTGTATGCTATCACTTATATGTGAAACCTAAAAGAAAAAAGAAACAAATGGAATAAGAAATAGACTCACAGAGAAGAAAGCTGTGCTTACCAAAGGGAAGAGGGAAGAGGGGAGGGGCAAATGGAAAACATGAGACCAAGGAATACTAACTACTATGTATAAAATGTTTTTAATTTAGCTACAAAGATAAATTGTCCTGCACAGGGAATATTTTATTATAACTTTAAGCAGAGTATAATGTTTTAAATAATTAAGTCAGTATGTTGTACACCTGAAACTACTATAATATTGTAAATCAACCATGCTTAAAAAAATAAAAAGCGAATTCAATTTAAATCATAACATACATTCTGACCTGGCAGGAAAGAATAGGAAAAGAACACAAATGTAGAAATAAATTCTTGAGCTGAGATGAAAGACAGTTCTGTTCCTGTTATGTGGGAGATGGTATAAATAATGATCCTACAGGAGTCCTTTAAATCTTAGGATGGAAAGTGCCTGCATCCAAAATTAATTATTTCACTTGTGACATAGTTTACACATAATCTGATGAATGTAAGAGAGCAGGATGAGTTTGTGGAGATTGTGTGGTAATGGTGAAGGTTTCAAATAATCTTTTTTAAAAAACTGAAGTAGTGTGTTGATTTATCTTAGTTTCAGGAGAAGCGCTCTTTACTGAGCATGGGAGATGAAACTGAAATGCTTGCTGTCATAAGATTTCCAGGCCTTTTATGAGAAAGAACAAGCAAAGTGTCCAGATACAGTGAAACGCTGTGTCCCCTGGTTTAATTATTTCCGCTTGGAACCAGGAACTTTAAGATGAATGGGCCATCTGCATATCCGAAGGTTTCCACTCCAGTGTGTAAATGGACTGTGACCACCTGCAGTGCATGACCCTGCACTCATATCATGAACTGTGGTTCTCAGCACAGGGCCCAGGATAGAGGGCCCCCAGCCCACCCAGGAGAGCAGAATAGCTGCTCAGTGCAGTTAGTGTTACTGAAATGAAGGTTGGGTGTTGCTCAGAGGTCGCCTTGCTCAGAACCTACCCCCTTCTCCCCTCCAGTCTTTGCTTGTTAGCTCAGTGCAAGCTGTAATCTATCTGAGAAGTGATGGTGGTCTCGCTAAGAACAAGAGGTCCTGTGTTAAGATGTACTCAGTGGGTCTCAGGGACTGGCGGTGCTGTGCTGCTGGAGGGAGGTCTGGGGACCGTGTTCAGCATCCCTAAGAGCCTCGCTAGAAATGCAAATTCCTGGGTCCATCCACTTTGTGGAATCTCATTTTCTTAGAGTTGAGTCCTGAATACCCAAAGGACTGCATTTCTGTTAAACCACAGGTTATCAGTGAAGGAAAGTTACATGGCTCAAAATAGCCTGGAGTTAAAACTCCCCTTCAGGTCCTCCCCACCATCCTATGCTAAACAAAGAATTCTCTCACCCGAAGGGAAAAAAAAATGGACATTAAGGTTGATTAAGGCTCCCAGCTGGCCCCAGCCTCTGGCTGATCTGCAGACTTCCGTGCCCCAGCCGTTTAAGAAATAACTACTCCAAACAACCTTGGAGAAGAACAGGCCCCCTTAAGACAGTAGATCTCCACGTATATGCCTACATACACTTACTCTTTTCTTGGGTTAGTGCAGCAGCTCACTAATCTGACTGCTGCCCCTTCTCGCCTCATTAAAGGTTCCTGTAAAGTGCCAGTCTTGTTCTTTTTCCGAACCTCGCCTTCTCTAACTCCCTTACCCTACAATCAGGAATATGGGTTTCCCAAGTGGCAAAGTGGTAATGAATCCTTCTGCCAATACAGGAGACACAAGAGATGTGGGTTTGATCCCTAGGTCAGGAAGATCCCCTGGAGGAAGAAGTGGCAACCCACTCCAGTATTCTTGCCTGGAAATTTTTCATGGACAGAGGAGCGCGGTGAGCTACAGTCCATGGGGTTGCAAAACTGTTGGACATGACCAAGCACATGAGCATATCATTAGTCTAAACTTAATAAATAAACCATAAAGTCGACTGGTGACAACTTAGAAATCAAAATACCTGCACAGTATATCATATTTTGTGGATTTAGTAACATTGAAAGACATTTTAAAACAGTGCTGTTGAATAACAAAATGCACTGGTTTCTATAAAACACCTCCAGAGAGACAGAACTCTCATCTTCTATAAAACAAAACTTTTTCCCTTCTTTCTTTTTAATTTTTTAAATGATGAAAGTATGATAACACATTTACAGGAGACTTGGAAAATACAGAACAAACTTACATATAGTTCCACTAGATATTACAATCATTTTTATAAAACAGGGCAACTCTTAAAAGACACAGAGCCCATAGCTCAGTCCTTTAACCAGAGTTTCCCCAAATTCAGACTAATTTCAAAGCTCTTTATTTCCAATTAAATTCCTATTCAATTAGTTTACTCAGATTACCTCATGATAAAATTTTAAAAAGTTAAAAAGACCTTTCATATGCCAGTTTTATAAGTTTCACATTATTTTCTCCTGAAACATCCACAGTTAGAAGAGGCTGTGTTGCGTGTCTACCTCCCATGTCACTCCAGGCTCCTTCCTCCACTCACACACAGGGAGCGGTGAATGCCCTGTGCCTGCCCCTCCTCAGCCATTTGGGGCAGAAAACCACGTCTCAGTTTATACGGGAGTTTCTCACTCCAGTCACTTTGCTCAAAGGAGAACCAGAGCAGAGAGTCATCACAGAAGAAAGGCCACGGGACCCAGGGAGCATGCCCTCCAGGTTCACCGAGGGTATGAGGGCTTTGACAGGAAAGGGTGGCGTCTCCAGAGGCTGGAGGAAGGACGTTCTTCTGAACCTGGAGCCCCACCATCCATCGGTCAGTCTGGTAAAGACCATTCTAGGGGCCAGCCTGGAGCAGCTGGATGGGGAACGGGCAGCCAGCAGATCTGGCAGCGGTCAGGGCAGTCCTCTTGTGGGGAGGCTGAGGTCAGGGCTGGTCACCTGAGCACGTGTCTCTCTGTCCACATCCGTCTGTGCTGAGCGGAGACGGACAGTCTGGTCAGCCTCCCCGTGCAGCTGCTGAGTGCTTTTCTGTGGGTCTGGAAGTTGCTGGGAGTCTCTACCTGTTGAGGGACCCTGCGTCCTGAATGGGGACCCAGGCAGACCCCCTCATCTGCGGCCGGGATGCAGAGATTGGAGTCCTGGCTCAGTCTTTGGGGGGCAGGGCAGGGGGCATGGCTTGGTGGTCACATCAGGATGCGTGGCTTGAACCTGCGATGTGAGGGCAGGGCTGAGGCCAAGGAGGCCTGCTTCTGTGAGCAGGGCAGGGACGGAGGGTCCTGGGCAGAGTGCAGGATGGTAGGCAGGGGACCCAGTGATGTCCCCAACGCGATGCTCACAGGGCAGCGTCCATGTGAGAACAGGGCCTCGGACAGATGTGTCCGTGGTGTCTGGAGGGCCCCCGGGCTGCACACGCTGTGAGAAAAGACACACCACAAATGCAATGGGCATTAGTGTTTCCTCTGAAGCAAACGGGAAACCAATCAGATGGAAAAGGCACAGAGCATACAGACATACACTTAACAGTAAAATTATTACAAGTGGTCAGGTTAATATGAAAAGAAAGCCCAACTCAGTGAGGAAAAGAAAATAAGTCATCAATGCCATCCCCTCCAACAACTTCACAGTTGATCTCCCACCCTAAATCTCAGGAGGGAAAGTTCATACTGAATTCTGTGTCCCGTGAACTGTCCAGACACAGTCCTTTCACTATTCACACCCAGAACACCAACTAGCTCCTATACATGACTCTGTGTGTGTCTATGTGTGTGTAAGTGAACGAGTGTGTGCATGTGTGGTATCTATGAGAGTGTGTGTCTATGTGTGTGACTGTGTCTGTGTGTCTGTGAGTGTGTTTATGTCTATGTGAGTGTGAGTGTGTATGTCTATGTGAGTGTGTGTGTGTCCATGTGAGTGTGTGTGTCTATGTGAGTGTGTGTCCATGTGAGTGTGTGTCTATTTGAGTGTGTGTGTGTCTATGTGAGTGTGTATGTGTATGTGAGTGTATGAGTGTGTCTATGTGAGTATGTGTGTGTCTATGTGAGTGTATGAGTGTGTCCATGTGAGTGTGTGTCTGTGTGTGTGTGTCTATGTGAGTGTATGAGTGTGTCTGTGTGATTGTGTGTGTCTGTGTGAGTGTGTGAGTATGTGTGTCTATGTGAATGTGTGTATGTCTATATGAGTGTATGTCTATGTGAGTGTGTGAGTATGTGTGTCTGTGAGTGTGTGTCTATTTGAGTGTGTGTATGTCTATGTGAGTGTGTGTGTGTCTATGTGAGTGTATGAGTATGTCCATGTGAGTGTGTGTGTCTGTGTGTGTGTCTATGTGAGTGTATGAGTGTGTCTGTGTGAGTGTGTGAGTGTGTGTGTCTATGTGAATGTATGCCTATGTGAGTGTGTGACTATGTGTGTCTGTGAGTGTGTGTCTATGTGAGTGTGTGTGTCTATGTGAGTGTATGTCTATGTGAGTGTGTGTGTGTGTGTCTGTGAGTGTGTGTCTATGTGAGTGTGTGTGTGTATCTCTGTGAGTGTGCATGCAGACTTGTACAACAGCACTTACTGCAGTGCATCCAGAGGCCTCTGCTTCTTCTTGCTACTTTTCTTGGTTTTGGCCTCCCCCTCGGAGACAAGGGTTATTGCCGACATTTATTGGCCCCTGAGGTCGGGGGTCCCTGGTTGAATTGTTGAGCCGGTCGTTTTCCTGTTCAGGAAGTTTTGTTTTCCTCCTGTCTCCATATTTCGACAGGTGGATCAGGACTGCCGCCGCAGGTGGGGCCAACTTGACCTTCCGGAGGTGGAACTCAATCCAAGGTCAACAGTGTTCTTGGAGGCGCCTCCACTCCCCTAAGCTGATTTCTTGAACCTCGGTTTCCTCCAGGGGCTCCTCCGACCCAGGAGCTCCAGGGCTGGCATCTCCTGCAGGCTTGCCGTGGACTGCATCCACGCCTGTAGGGTCAGCCCCCAGGGATCTCCTGGCGCTACCTCCATTGCCTCCTTCACTCTTCTGAATGTCAAGAGAACATAGGCACTCTGGGCAGAGGCCACGGCACAGGGGGTGACCTTAGAATTGTCCATCTTGTACCACTAGCCATTTCCAGCTCTCTTGCAACAAAAGTAATGTCCTTGGTGACAGCTCCACCCAGAGTGGACCAGCACGGTATAGAGCACATAATCCAGGGGTCCTATCTTCCACTCAGACATATACAGTGGCGCATCAAGGCACCCAGGATATCTCACTTGCTTGTGCATTTTGTCACCTGTGAAATCTGAGAGCCGCTTTAGCACGAATTTCAGGACCTTGGGGAACACGGTGCAGAGTCAACCTCTTGGTGGTTGGCACCTTCTGGAGACATATGCTACAATGATAGGCATTGCTACCATCTAGCTTCTTGGGCTTCACCAACTCTCTCAAAGCTTGGTTCACACTTGAGTTGCCATGATATCCAGTGGATGTCCAGACATGGGTCAAAAGTGTCTGAGACACCAAGGCAGTGGAGACACTGGATCTGAGATCTCCAGGACCCTCCAAAGATCTGACGGATGAGGGTGCTGTCCTCAGAGGGATGGTCTAACAGCTCATGGGCACTCAGGCATGCTTGCTGCATGATGTCCAGAGTGAACACCAGAAACTTGTGGGCATCTTCCTGCTTATATCTGTGGAAGCTAGCAACCAGGTCCTTCCGGGGCCAGATCACCTCTCCAGAATGAAGGAGGGCTTGGGTGATGTGAGTTTGCATAGCACACAGCACACAGATCTGGTTGGGACATATGGTCCATGCTGCTGGAACAGCATGAGCTGCCCAGGGCTCGTGTGTCAGTCAGGCACTACAGCACTGCATTCATATAGCAGGTGTTCCCCATGTTCGAAGCCCAGCTCCCAGTTCATGTCTCTTTCAGCTTGGCAGTGGGTCCCAGATTTCACAGGTGACAATATGTACAAGAAAATGAGATATCCTGGGTGCCTTGATGCACAACTGTATGTGTCTGACCACTGGGCTGCCAAGGAATTCCCCAAAGACAGTTTTTTAAATGGTGAAACTGTAATTTATTTAGAAAGATGAAAACTTATTGGAAATCATCCACATTCATCCCAAGTATTTGAAATTAGAAGTCAACTCAAGATGTGTGGAAAAGAACACCTGAAATGAAAGGTATGAGAAAGAAGTTGGACAGATGATAGATATTTGACGGTAGGAGTTCTAGTAACATTTGTTCTTTTAAAGCACTTCTTCAGTCCTTGAACCTCAAAACCCCAGGTCTGGTCCTGGGAGTCCCCATATCTGAGCCCAAGGCTTGGTCTCTGCCTCCCGAGTGACTGGGTTATAGAAATGGAAAACATGCTCTGAGGGGTTTGATGTGAATCCGCACCTCCCCTCAGCCTAAGTCCGGAGGTCCACAGTCCAGTTTCTGTCTAAATAAAGACTTCCAACTGCAAGCAGAGGCTCAGTCCTGGAGGCATGAAGTTTCCAGATCAAGGTGTAGTTGCTTCGTTTTCTCCTGAAGCCTCTGTTTTTAGAGTGTGACCACCATCCACCCACAGCATCCTCCGGTGGCCTGCCCCTCCTCAGACTCTGGGGTCTCTTGCTTTTCTTCTAAGAGCACCAGTCTGCTGAGATGAGAGACTCACCCTGAGGGCATGACTTTTAACCTAAACACTGCTTTATCTGCCCCTTCTCCATAGACATGAAGGAAATGGCAATCCACTCCAGTGTTCTTGCCTGGAAAATTCCATGGACTGAGAGCTTGAGGGGGCTGCAATCCATGGGATCACAAAGAGTCTCCATAGACAGCCCCATTAGGGTCTCTTCAAGGTTTATTGATTTATTTTTAATTCGGGGCCACATTTTGCAGCATGTGGTATCTTAGATCCCCAACCAAGAATGGAACCTGCACTTCTTGCCTTGGAAGGCAATGTCTTAACCTCTGGACCACGAGGGACCTCCCCCATTCTGGTCTCTTCAATGTGAAGAGCTGAACATATGAATTTGGTAGGAGATACAATCTGGCTTCTAAAAGCTCATTCTTTTTGTGTTTTTTTATGTTTTAAAAACTGGCTTACTTTTTATTGATTTTTTTTTAGTTGAAGTACCATTGATTTACAGGATGATATTACTTTCAGGTGCAGCATTTAGTACTTCAATATTTTTAATGGATCATACTCCATATAAAATAATTATAAAATATTGGCCATATTCCCTATGCTTGTGCATCATATCCCTGTTAGTTATCTATTTCACATCTGGTAGAATCAAGAATTGGAATATTTCAGAAAGCTCCTCAGGAGAAAAAGATATCTCGTGGTACAGCTGGAACCACTTTCCCGAAGAGCATCTCCTCTCAGTGTTGTATATCAATAACCACAATGTACTAGCTATGACAAACCTAGGCAGCATATTAAAAGGCAGAGACATTACTTTACCAACAAAGGTCCACCTAGTCAAAGCTATGGTTTTTCCAGTAGTCATGTATGGATGTGAGAGTTGGACCATAAAGAATGCTGAGTGCCAAAGAATTGATGCTTCTCAACTGTGGTGTTGGAGAAGACTCTTGAGAGTCCCTTGGACTGCAAGGAGATCCAACCAGTCCATCCTAAAGGAAATCAGTCCTGAATATTCATTGGAAGAACAGATGCTGAAGCTGAAGTGCCAATACTTTGGCCACCTGATGCAAAGAACTGACTCCTTGGAAAAGACCCTGATGCTGGAAAAGATTGAAGGCAGGAGGAGAGGGGATGACAGGCGATGAGATGGTTGGATGGCATCACCACTTCAGTGGACATGAGTTTGAGCAAGCTCTGGGAGTTGGTGATGGACAGGGAAGCCTGGTGTACTGCAGTCCATGGGGTCGCAAAGAGTCAGACACAAATAAGCAACTGAACTAACTGACTGACAATGTACTATAATATACAGTAATGGGAATAGAGAGGATTCACAACAATAACAATGAAGGCAACAATGAACATGGAAAGGGAGATGTACTCATTATATTAATGATGGTAATAAACCTATAGCGATCGGAGATAAGAGGTTTTTACCGAGTGAGTGACAGGGCCATGACATCAGTTCTCAGGGGCAGCAGAGCTCTAGATTTAACAGGGAAATACATCTGGAGGCACAGCCTAGGAGCAGGAAGAGAAAGGAATCCACGTATACGTGAGGAGAGGGCACTTAACCCCATTGCCAGTCTTATATGGAGGGGTTTCTGGGCACAGAGAGACCTGGTCCAGGACCCCCACAGGACACCACCAGCTCTCTAGAGTGAGGACAGCTGGCTGGCAGGGTGGCTACCTCCTGGGAGGCAGGGTCCTGATCCACACCTGCCCAGCAGCACCACTCGGTACTGTCAGCTCCCAGTGCCACTCCCCCTCAGTCCAGTTCAGTTCAGTCGCTCAGTCGTGTCCGACTCTTCGGAACCCCATGGACCGCAGCACGCCAGGCCACCCTGTCCCTCACCAACTCCTGGAGTTTACCCAAACTCATTGAGTTTGGTAACCCATTGAGTCAGTGATGCCATCCAACCATCTCATCCTCTGTCATCCCCTTCTCCTCCTGCCTTCAATCTTTCCCAGCATCAGGGTCTTTTCTAATGAGTCAGTTCTTCACATCAGGTGGCCAAAGTATCAGAGTTTCAGCTTCAGCATCAGTCCTTTCAATGAATACCCAGGACTGATCTCCTTTAGGATGGACTGGTTGGATCTCCTTGCAGTCCAAGGGACTCTCAAGAGTCTTCTCCAACACCATAGTTCAAAAGCATCAATTCTTCGGTGCTCAGCTTTCTTCACGGTCCAACTTTCACATCCATACATGACTACTTGATAAACCATAGCCTTGACTAGATGGACCTTTGTTGGCAAAGTAATGTCTCTGCTTTTTAATATGCTATCTAGGTTGGTCAAAACTTTCCTGCCAAGGAGTAAGCGTCTTAATTTCATGGCTGCAGTCACCATTTGCAGTGATTTTGGAGCCCCAAAAAACAACATTTGCCACTGTTTCCCCATCTATTTGCCATGAAGTGATGGGATCGGATGCCATGATCTTGGTTTTCTGCATGTTGAGCTTTAAGCCAGCTCTTTTCCTCTCCTCTTTCGGCCGGCCACACTCCTGCCATCCACCCTGGTCAAGCTCGCGTGTGTGCTTGGCCAGCGCTTGCTGGTGGTTGAGGTGAAGCCAGGTTTCCCAAGTGCATGGATTTCTTCCTCATCTTTTCACTATATGTTTATCTTGAGATCACTCCCTAATAAATACCCAGCACACGAAGCTCCATTTCCTCTGCCCTCTGGTATCCAAAACTGTGACAAAAGTGATAAGATTCCAGGGAAAATCAGGCTCACAACAGAAGAAATCAACTTTCTGCTCAGGATGGAAATAACATGAAGACTGATGTCATCTCATGAGACTTGTGTTTTAATCAGACATTAGCTTTGCTGGCAAGAATCATATCTATGAATTAACGGGGACAAAACACAAGATTGTTTGAGGTGGGGAGAAATGCTAATAAGCTCTGCCCTCAACCTGGATTAAAGAGGGGATGAGAGGGAAACCATTAGAAATGAAAGGAATCCAAATTGTTTGCTTATCTTTTTATGTTTCATTTCCAATTTCAGGTTGGGTGATGTCATAACATATTTAAATGCTAAGAGGAGGGTTCAGAGAGAAGAAGCAGTTTAAAGTGAATATGGTTGGTTTGCAACTCAAACAACTCAATATTAAAAAAAAGCAATAAATAGTTGTGCAGAGGTCTGAACAGACATTTTTACAAAGAAGAAATATACCATAGGCACTTGAAAAGATGCTCAACAATGCTAATCAAAGAAATGGAAGTCCAATTCACAATGAGATTTCACCTCACACCTGTCACCATTATCATCAGAATTGTACGGCTAGCGGGTGTCAGCTAGAATATGGAGAGAAGGGAACCCTCCTACACTGTTGGTGGGAATGCAAATTGGTGTAGCCACTGTGGAAAACAGTATGGAGGTTTCTGAAAACAGACCTACTTTATGATCCAAAAGTCCTTTCCTGGGTAAAATCTGGGGAAAGGAAAACACAAATTCAAATAGATAAATGCACCTCTCATTTCACACTAGTATTATTTACAACAGCCCAGATATGGAAGCATCTAAGTGTCCATCCACAGATAAAGAGATAATACCCTCCAGGTCCATCCTTGTTTTTGCAAATGGTAAATTGCTTTCATTTTTATGACTGAGTAATATTGAATTGTATATTATGCCAAGTGAAATAATTCAAACAGAGAAATACAAATATTATGTGTTATCACTTATATGTGTGAATCTAAACAAATACAAATAAACAACATCACACAGAAAAAGACAGATACAGAATACAAACTAGTGGTTGCCATTTGAGAGGAGGAGGTAAGGGGGACAAGATAGGGGTTGAGGATTAAGAAGAACAAATCTACATGCATAAAATAAATAAGCTACCAGTATACATTGTGGATGTGAGAGTTGGACCTTAAAGAAGGCTGACTGCTGAATAAATTATACTTTTGAATTGTGGTGCTAGAGAAGACTCTTGAGAGTCCCTTGGACAGCAAGGAGATCAAACCAGTCAAACCTACAGAAAATCAAAACTGAATATTCATTGGAAGGACTGATACTGAAGCTGCTCCAATACTTTGGTCACAAATGCAAAGAGCTGACTCACTGGAAAAGATCCTGATGCTTTTCCAATTGAAGGAAAGACTGAGAGCAGGAGAAGGGGACAACAGAGGATAAGATGGTTAGATAGTATCACTGACTCAATGGACATGAATTTGAGCAAATTTTGGAAAATAGTGGAGGACAGAGGAGCCTGCATGCTACAGTCTATAGGGTCTCAAAGAGTTGGACATGACTTAGCAACTCAATGACAAAAACAACATATTGCAAAACACAAGGAATACAGACAATATTTTACAATAACTTTAGTGGAGCATAATCTATAAAATACTGTTTCAATGTTCTACATCTGAAGCAAATAAAATATTGTACATCAACTGTATTTTTAAAAATTAGATGATAAACAGACATTTCCCCAAAGAAGACATGCAGATGGCTAACAAACAGATGAAAAGATGCTCAACATCACTCATTATCAGAGAAATGCAAATCAAAACCACAATGAGGTACCATTACACGCCAGTCAGGATGGCTGCTATCCAAAAGTCTACAAGCAATAAATGCTGGAGAGGGTGGGGAGAAAAGGAAACCCTCTCACACTGTTGGTGGGAATGCAAACTAGTACAGCCACTATGGAGAACAGTGTGGAGAATCCTTTAAAAACTGGAAATAGAACTACCATATGACCGAGCAATCCCACTTCTGGGCATACACACTGAGGAAACCAGATCTGAAAGAGACACGTGCACCCCAATGTTCATCGCAGCACTGTTTATAATAGCCAGGACATGGAAGCAACCTAGATGCCCATCAGCAGACAAATGGATAAGGAAGCTGTGGTACATATACACCATGGAATATTACTCAGCCATTAAAAAGAATTCATTTGAATCAGTTTTAATGAGATGGATGAAACTGGACCCCGTTATACAGAGTGAAGTAAGCCGTAAGCCAGAAAGATAAATACCAATACAGTATACTAACGCATATATATGGAATGTAAAAAGATGGTAATGATAACCCTATATGCAAAACAGAAAAAGAGACACAGATGTACAGAACAGACTTTTAGACTCGGTGGGAGAAGGCAAGGGTGGGATGTTCTGAGAGAATAGCATTGAAACAAGTATACTATCAAGGATGAAACAGATCACCAGCCCAGGTTGGATGCATGAGACAAGTGCTCAGGGCTGGTGCACTGGGAAGACCCAGAGGGATGGGATGGAGAGGGAGGCAGGAGGGGGGATCGGGAAGGGGAACACATGTAAATTCATGGCTGATTCATATCAATGTATGGCAGAAACCACTACAATATTGTAAAGTAATTAGCCTCCAACTAATAAAAATAAATGTGAAAAAAAATAAATAAAGATTAGATGAAAAGAGAGTGCATATGTTTTAAATCATAACATATATTCTGATGTGCCAGGAGAGAATGGAAAAAAACAAATAAATTCCTGAGCTGAGATGAATGTAATTCCTTCCCTGCTATGTAGGAGATGGCATAAGAACCCTACAGGAGTTCTTTATATCTTGTGGTGGAAAGTGCCTATATCCAAAATGATCTGTTTCATTTAGGAAATAGTTTACACATAATCTGATGAATTTAAGGGAAAAGGATGATTCCATGGAGATTGAATGACAATGATAAAAGTTCAAAATACTCTTTTTTCAAAACTGAAGTATAGTGGATTTAACTTAATATACTAGTTTCAGGTGAACTACTCTTTAATGAATATGGAAGATGGAACTGAAATGCATGAGACAATAGGATCACTAGGCATTGTATGAGGTATACGCAAAATGTCCTCAGAAACAATGAAATACTCACTGTGTCCTCTGGTTAATTTTTTTCCATTCAGGAACCAGGAATTTTAAGCTTAAAGAGCCATCACCACACCCGTAAGATTTCCACTCGAATATTTAAATCAACTGTACACGACACATGGAGGTAAAATAATTTACAGTAGTTCACTACGTAGGAACATTTGTGTTCATTTCCTCACTAATTAATATTGGAGTGTAAAACTGTCTTCTCATTTTCTTTGCACAGTTAATAGATTCTTAACATGTTCTTGAAAGTACTGTGTAGCCAGTGCTTTAAGAGTCATGCTCAGCAGACCAGCAAAAGATCTTGTGTTGTCACACACTTACTTATATCTCAAATGTTCATAGTTCTTCATCTTGCATTTTATTTTTAATTCCATGTTTCTCCCAGAGAGTCCCAGCTTCATTTCCCCAGGATCCCAGGGTATCTGATGCCCTGTTATTTGAAGACATTGAATGGTTCTCAGTACAGTACTATATTGTATTCTCCAATACAGTAATACATCCATCAGAAATATTTATGGATGAAGAAGGAAATGATGGATCTTCTCATTGTCATTACATCTTTGCTCTTCAACACTGGGTGTGGGTTATAACTTCAAATTAGTTTAGAAAATCCAATCAAATTGAACAGGGTGTGGCTCACAGACTGCAACCCTATTAAGCTCAAGATCCAATAGGGTGGATTATAGCCCAGATTGTGTTATAAACTGTTATTCAGGTATAAAAAGAAGTCAAACAGACAGAGGGATGCATTTGTTCAGAGAAGAAGCTGGACTTTTTGGGACCTTGAAGAAAGAAATCAGCTGCTTACTGTGGAGTCCTCAGAATCCACTTGGCTTCACCGGCTCCTCCAATTTGGGGTATTGGTGAGTCCTCCAAACTGAGATAGGAGTGTTTCTTTTTCTTAAATGTTATAAGTCTTATCTGTCTCTAGACACTGGAGTCAAAGCATCCTTTTATGGCCTCTGAATCATACCGTGTCAACATTCTCTTTGCTACTCTCACTTCCACCTTTTGACTGTTCATGATTTTTTTCAGCTCCAACATTCTTGTCTTGAATCTATTTTATATACCTAGATCTTGGGATCTCCAATACAGTCACACAGTTAAATTATTGCAGTTAAACAGATAAACTTCACATCCTTAGTAGTGCCAGCCAGATTTCAGGTATTCTGTGTGGGGCAGTTTCTGTTCACACAATACAGATACAGAGGATGTCCTTCATCTTGAAAAGTTCTGCTTACCATTGATCTACAACTATGCTTTTACTAATTTGTTTTTAAATACTTCATTTTCGGCTTTGCTGAATTTTCTTTTATGGATTTCATCAAGTGATTTTCTTCATTTTATTTTTTTCTTCATTTTATTTCTTTGTGTCTTTTGATGGATTTTTGCGTCAAAATAATTATCTCAAGATAAAATAAATATTTTCAAATATTTATTTTAATTCTTCCAAAAATTTAATATTTATTAACCTCCTTTGATTCCTATGACCTCTAAGCTGGACATCACCAGGGTTACTGAGGTTCTATCTTCTTTCTATAATAGGAATGCCCTTTCGCATATGCCTGGGGTTTCCCTGGATATCATAGGAATTTACATATTCCTATTATCAATAGAAGAAGAAATTTAAGAGTGAAAAAGAACATTTCACTACATGCAGAAATTGAAGTCTAAACCAAAGGCAATCTATGCCCAGTCTTGATTGGTCTTCCTGGACAGTGCCTCTCAACTTGAGTTTCAACAGTTCTGGTTAATCTAATCGCTAATCCAATGACTTTCTTGAGTGGATCTTGGGGTTTGTTCATTGTCCTAGACACTAGATTCCTCTCCACAGTGAGCAGAGGCATGGATCCAGGAATTCATTTCTGATAGGGAATGATCCCTAGGCTTTCACTTTGATGGTGAAAGAAGAACTGGAGAGCAGAAACCCAAGAGCAAATATCTTCAGGAAGGTTTCTGTTTCAAGATAGGCAAGATGTGATGAGGGGATCGACTGGATATATAAAGAGGTTCCCCCCAAACTGGGCAATAAATCACGAAGAGACACATAACAAGGAGCTGCTTCTGGGTGATCTTTGTTACCCTAAAGGTGTTTAGGGTAACACAAGACACAGACTGAGCAAAAATTAAATGACAGTTGTTCTTCCCTCTAGTGTAACTGTGTCATATACTAAAAATTTTGAAACCTCTGGGTGTCCATTGTAAATTGGTAAATAAAGCAATTTCCTTCTAAACCTCATCTATTCCATATTTCTGACCAACCTTGACCAGGAGGCTTGAGATAGTCTATGACAGTAACACTGTGACTCCTGGACTCCTGCTACTTTCTGGTGTGGGGGATGTTAAGGACGAGGCTGGCAGGGTGGGTGCTATGGCTCCTCCAAATGGAATAAGTCCTCAATTTAACTCCATCCTAAAAGAGGTCCTAGGACAATTGATATCCACGTCCATGGCAGACAGAACTAGCCTCAGGGTTGAGGGAGAGCTGGAAGGCAGTGTGTTTCCGGAGGACTGCCAGGGCTGTTGGTGAAGCACTGTGGGCGCATAAGGCAGGAGGTGACCTGGGGGCTTCCGGAGTGCTCACCTACAGCAGTGAACCACCACCTACTCTGCGAGAGTCGGGGTCCCCGAGGGCTGGGGTCAGGGAGGACACTGAGTGACTCCGGGTGCCGAGGGCTGATAAACACAGTCAGCGCTGAGCACGTTCTTATTTGTGGACTCTCTGAACTCTGTGTGTTAGCAACCGCAGCTCTAGCTCTTCACATGGGGTCTGGGAAGCTGCACAGTATTCCCTAGATGCACCACTGGTTTCCAAGTGCTGGGCTGGGGCTACACCCAGGTGAAGGCTGGGGACTTGAATTCAGGTGGGTCTGGAAGCACAGGACTGGGGTCTCGTGGCTTCTCCATCCTCAGGTTGGCCTGCCTAGTGCTTGGATCGACTGTGAGTGAGATCCCGAGAAAGGCTCCCGGTGACTGAGCTGTTGAGCATGGAGCCCCTGGTGAGTAGTGATGCTTCCTTCTCCTGAAGTTGCACCCAGTCCCCATCCTTCCTCAGCCCAGCCGCCCATTCTGGACAGTGGTAGGGCTGCTCTGTCTAAACCAGAACATCCCTGATGCTTTAGGAATCGGTGACGTTTGAAGATGTAGCCGTCGACTTCACCCAGGAAGAGTGGAGCCTGCTGGACAAGTCCCAGAAAAACCTGTTCCGAAATGTGATGGTGGAAACTATCACCCACCTGGTCTCTGTAGGTGAGTCTGTCAACAGGGACGTACCGGCACCTGTGTCCATTCTGCTCACTCACTCACTGAACAAGCTTCCCTGAGTCCCACTCCAGCTGCTTCCTGATTCTCTGCTTGTCCTCCTAACTACACAAAAGGAAGCTGTTCCTTTCCATGGTACTTGTTACCACACGGAAGGGTTATCTTGGCCAGGTTTCATATCTTTGTTGCTACTCAGTCTCAACATTCAGAACTGGACTGGGGATTCAATGGACATTTTAATACATAAATAAAAAGATCAAATATTTTAAACTAATTCTTCTGTTCCAATCACTCCATGAAGGCTTGAGAGCAGAGTCCTATATATGACATAATTTTGATTCTTCCTGTAAGGTGAGTTATTACTGGATCCTGTTTGGTAGAAATATTCAGCCCACTGCAGAGTCTTCTGATCTTTCCCATTTGGAGAAGACTGAGGATTCTGTGACTGCTCTCTGAGCTGGTGAATGGGCATCAGCCCCTAGTGAAGAACAGCCTCACTGTTCTTGCTGCTGCTCTGGGTTTCCTCCTGGTCTGATGAAGGACCTTCACTGTCCTGTCTGTTCGGGATGTTGTTACCTGCACCGACCTTCAGTTGTCTCTCTATTTTCCCCAGTACCTTACCCATGTTTTGAGCACAGCAAAGAGTAATTAGCCTAGACTCAAAATCCACACCTTTCTTTTTTTAAATCAAACAGGCTATCAGATCAGCAAATCAGATGTGATTTCCCAGCTGGAACAAGGAAAAGAGCTGTGGACTGAAGCAACAGGAGGCCTCCAAGGTCAGAGTCCAGGTGAGTGTCAGGGCCCTGAGCTTCAGGGCAAAACAGTTTCAGCCGGTGTATTAAGTCCGTGGAGACACCAAATGAAAGTCTGATGAAGGCAGGGATATATTCCAAAGTGGAAATGAGGACATTGGGGCATATTCCTCGTGTTGTTATCATTCTGGGCCCCTATCATCACAATTCATATTCCTGATAATTTCTCTCCTATGGGATAAAGGTGCTTGTGGACTATACCACACTTCAACTTTCACATAGTGATTCCTATCCTGATCCTGCCACTTAATTTTTTTTTTTTTATTTTCTGACCCAATATCTCATCACCACATTATGTTTTTATATTTTAAGCCTGGGCTTTTTTCTAACAGAGAAGACTTTTAAAGCATTTCTACTACATAGAGTATTTCTTTGTTATATACAGTTTCTCCGAGTACCAACTTTTGAAATATACTCACATGGACGTTGGTGTTTGCCTACATTTTATTTCCCTATAGTATATATTTTCTCTAAAGTCTATACTTTTCACATTTCTTTAGGCAGTGAAAGACCCTTTAGACGACAAGAAATGATAGTCATGCCAAGTGTCTACAGGAAGCACATATCCCCTACCAAGGCAATGGTAAGTTTCATGGGTGGGAACCCCAGTCATCCAAATGAAAGACCTACAGTGAGATAAGTTGGTAATTGAGCACAATTGCCTGTAAATTGAGACTGAGTTCTTCCTGAGCAAAATTTTAGATACTCTGAAATTGGTTAAGAAGTTAATATGAGCTCAAAACCATAATATAAGGGGGAAAAAGATAAGTTGCACAAACTTTTTTCATCTCCTAGTCTCTAGAACACACTGAAATCTTCAAAATTAATCTGATATCTGGGGTTGGGAAACTATAAAAGAGAACGTTCGTGCTTGCAGGGGAGTAACACAACATGTGTTTGCAACTAACACTGGAGACATTTTAACCGGAGACTATTATGAGCTGACGTTCTAGGGTGAACATGTAGATGAATGACGTTCTAGGGTGAACATGGGCAAACCAGTAACAGCCTCATATCTCCTTTCCTCAAAAAGGTTTCTCACACACAAGGGGATCCTGGTGGATGCACGGACTTGAGAGATGAAGTTCCTTCTAGATATTCCCCTCAACGTTCATCAATTCACTTAAGAAGGAAACGTAATATCAGCGAACGGTGTGGAAAGTCCCTTAGTCAAGGGTCATTCCTTAATGCACAGGGTCATATTCACAGTAGAGGCAAATTGTGTGAATGTCCTCTGTGTAGGAAAGTATTTAGCAACTGCTTTAGCCTCAGACGACACAAGATGATTCACACTGGAGAGAAACCATACAAATGTGGTCTCTGTGGAAGTGGCTTTTTTCAAAGTTCTGACCTTAGAAAGCACAGTCGGGTCCACACTGGAGAGAAACCATTTAAATGTCATGTGTGTGAGAAACTCTTTAGTCAAAGTTCCTATCTGAAACAACATGAGAAAACTCACACAGGAGGGAAGCCCTACAAATGTCGTCTGTGTGAGAAAAATTTTAATCAACTCTCTTACCTTAGAAAACATGAGAAAATCCACCCCAAAGAAAAGCACTATGAATGTCATCAGTGTGGGAAAACGTTTAGCCAAAACTCTGGCCTTAGTCAGCACAAGAGAATCCACACTGGAGAAAAACCACACGTGTGTCTTGTGTGTGGGAAGGCCTTCAGTCAGAGTTCTGAATTAACTCGGCACAAAAGGACCCACACAGGAGAGAAACCCTATAAATGTCAGCGGTGTGGGAATGCCTTCAGTCAACATGCCAACCTGAGAAGGCATGAGAGAACACACACCAGAGAGCAGCCCTATGAGTGTCAGCTCTGTGGGAAGTGCTTTAGTCATGGCTCTTCCCTTAGGCGACACGAGGGAACCCAGCACCAGAGAGAAAATCAGGAAGGCCCTCAGTAGACTTTCTCACCTGACATTACACGCTGTTCCTTCCACCTTCCACACATGAGGAATGTGGGAGGAACAGCAGCCATAGCGTTAGTATTTAAATTCACGGAGTTCACACTCACTAAAGTAACTGTCTGTAATCAATATGGAGGCTCCTTCAGGCATCGCATTCCCCGGTCCAGACAGGCATCACCTGTGGACGTGGAGCCACATGTGCACTAACTCTGTGGCAAAGCCTTTAGTCATTGGCCTGACCTCAGGTAACTTAGCAGAACTCTCTCTGTAAATACAATATGGGTGTTTGCAGCAATAGCTCCCAACTCTAAAGCCCCTGAGTACCTAGAGGTCATGAGCAGAGGATAAGCAACGCCTAGTTCTTCTTTCATAATTAATTGTTCAACATGAGCCAACTCCATGAAGAGAACCAGTAAGATTGTAATCACTGTTAATGTTCAGCGGAGCCCCAGGCTTGGTGTGCTCAAGAAACTCAATGAAAAAAATAAACACTAAAACAAGAACAAAGATGAAGACTCTCGAGAAATACTAAAGTATATTGAGCAATACCAGGGCACACTTCTAAATAATTTATCCTAGCAAAGTGATTTCACGGAAGGTTCTGAGAAATTCTTTTTCTGTAGATCAAGCACTCTGCTCCACAAGTGCTCGGTCTGTATGACACACCCTCGCTGTTGTGAAGGAAGGGAAGTCTTTGGAGACTTACTTCTCAGTCAACACGAAATTATCACACTAAGGATGCAGCAATCCTAAAGTCACAGTGGAGCTACAGATTTCATATCAGAAAAAATGACCCTGTGTAGGAGGGGGAGCCTGCAAAAGAAATCTGTAACACACAATCAGACTTCCCAGGTGGCTGAGTGGTGAAGAATCCGCCTGCAATGCAAGAGATGAATTCAACCCCTGATCTGGAAAATTCCCCTGGAGAAGGAAATGGCAACCCACTCCAGTATTCTTGCCTAGAGAACCCCATGGCCAAAAGGGCCTGGGGGTCTATGATCCATGGGGTCACAACTTAGTGACTACACCACAACAACCGTAACAACAAACACACAATCAGGCAGATTATGATTCAGCGAAATACCTTTTCATGAAATTGTGGCATAAAATGGAGAATGAAGAGACCTAGCAATGTGGAATGTAGAGTTTTGTAAGAAATTAAAATGTGAGTATAGAATAATAGTTGTTAATATTCAAACAATAAAGTCCATGGTTAAAGGAGCTCAATGTTGCTGTCTGGTTTCTCTGGGACCCTGTAAACACAGGGATGCAGGTCTGCACTCTGGGAAAGTGGGCAGAGACTCAGCCCCACTCTCTGAGTCCCCCTTTCTCCACTGCTCTTTCTGCACAACTCAGCTCCACTCATTCCAACGTCCCCCCACCCCATCCACCCCTTCAGGCCCTGATGGTGACACAGCTCTGATCTTCAGCTCCACTGGCCAGGTTTCCAAAATGTCATGATCCTGCTCAGGCAAGGTCCTGGGGGAGTCTCAGAGACATCTGGTCCTACATTATTTGAGCCGCTCAACCTATGTCTGCAGGCTTCCCATGTGGTGATAGTGGTAAAGAACCTGACTGCCAATGCAGGAGACATAAGAGACTCAGGTTCCATCCCTGGGTCAGGAAGATCCCTTGGAGGAGGGCATGGCAGCCCATTTCAGTATTTTTGTCTGGAAAATCCCACAGATAAAGGAATCTAGTGGGCTACAGTCCACGGGGTCATAAAGAGTTGGAGACAACTGAAGCGACTTAGCACACTGGTATGCACAACCTATGTCTGCAGATGGAAACCAGCTGGGGCTCAAGAGACAGACATCTCTGCCCTCCCAGACCTCAGAAATCTCTTTTTAATTTTGTACCAAAACCTCTGAACTGAGCCAAGTGGATGAAGAGTTCCTTCCATGAGCATACTCTCTATCTTACTCAGCTGATTCCTGAATTTTGGACCCAGCAGTCTCACTAAACAGGAACCCAGCCTTGTTACCACCACATAAGCTCATGAAATAAATCTGCAAGAATATAAAATGCCTAAAACTATCAGTCATCACACAAGCAGGTTTTTTAAATAATTAGCACAATGCCTTTTTCCAAATGAAATGTCGTCACAGAGCAAATCTCCCCTCTTGTCTGCAGGACTTGGAAAATTATCCTTTAACACACATCCATATTGAACCCATATCTCCAGGGAGAGTCTTCCTGGATATCCACTCGGATGAGGTGTATTCCTGCCAAAGCAGTACAATTCCCCAACCAAGGTCTGAGTCCACTCACAGAAACACAAACAGGATGGTACTGATCCATAATGACTTTTTTTTTAAATTAAAAAAAATTTTATTTAACTTTGGCTCTGCTGGGTCTTCACCTCTGGGAAGGCTTTTTCTCCACTTGTGGCAAACAGGAACTTGCCTCTAAATTGCAGTGTGTGGGTTTCTCATTGCAGCGGCTTCTCTTGCTGCAGAGTTCGGGCTCCTGGGCTCCTGGACTCAGTAGTTGGGGCTCCTGGGTCTCAGCGGTGGGTACAGTGGCTTAGTTGCTCGTGAGATCTTCCCAGAGCAGATATCAAACCTGTGTCTCCCACCTTGGCAGGGAGATTCTTCTCCATTGACCTACCAGAGAAACTCCATCACTGGTTTTCAAAATTTCCACAAGGAATTCTGGGGGCAGTCAAGATGGGAAAGCAAGTCCTGGGTGAAGGTGATGAGCAACCAATTCTATTGTCTGTCTATTGTGACACGTATCGTTCCTTGGGTACAAATGGCTCAACAAGGTCATGTGACCTTGGAGCAGCATGAAGGTCAGTTTGCAAAGACAACTTTCCACGTGGACACTTCCTCAGCCTCCTTGAAAGCTTCATCTCATCCAGTGGAGTTTGTCCAGCACCCACTTTTCTGTGATTCTAGTTACAGATAGGAGGAGGGCAGCTGGATTTCAGGTTGGTTTGAGATAAATGTGGTGTTAGCTAAACCCCCAGAGAAATAGGACAACAGTCAAAATATGCAGTGTCGTGGCTTTAGATAGGGGAGTAAAGGTTATTTAATTTTTTTAAATTTCATCTCTATGTTATACTGAGCTATCATTCAGTTATAATATTAGATGAGTTTTACGTTTACAAGTGGATTTCAGTTCCTGCATACCGTACACCTGCTCAGCACCAACATGTTATTTTCCCATCTTTACTCTGCCGTGACTGTTTACCCTTGGGCCCTCCCACCTGCCAATTCCCCCCTGTATCCGCCACTCACTTCTGTGTGTCTGTGTGTGTGTTCTTGTGTCATTTGTTTAGTCCCTTAATTTTTTTTTTCACTTGTTTTCTTTTTGTTTCTTGGTTTCTTCCTACTTCACACATGAGTAGAGTCAATAGGTGTTTCTCTTCTCTTAATCTGTCTTCAGACATGGAGGGAACAAAGTTGATATATGACTTGGACTGGTCAGGAAAATCTTAACAAGGTCACATGACCTTGGAGCAGTAACAAGTCAGCTAAGAAAGGGAAATTCCACCACAGACCCTCAGCCACCTCCGAGGCTGCATCTCCTCCAGTGAAGGGTGTCCAGCATCCAACATTCTGAGTATCTACTGACAGATGGGAGGTACCAAGCTGGATTTCAGGTTGTCTGGTTTTATTTGGTGTTCAGTGTATCCCCCAGAGAAACAAGACAGACACAAAATATGTACAAATGTGGCTTTATGCACTGAGGCATGGATAATTTTTCATGTAATTATTTTCCCGCCCATGGAATTTTCCAGGCAAGAGTACTGGGGTGGGTTGTCATTTCCTTTTCCAGGGGATCTTCCTAATCCAGGGATTGAACCCGGGTGTCCCGCATTGCAGACAGATGCTTTACTGTCTGAGCTACTACGGAAGCCCTTAATTATTTTTCTAGAGTATCATTCATTTGGTTACAATATTATATGTTTTATTTATATAAAAATATATTTCAATTTCAGTCTGCCATAAAATTGACCTGCACCAAAAACTTCGATGTTTTTTTCTTTTACCATTCTGTGGACCTTTTTCACTCATCAGCCATCCCCCTGTTGATACCCTCTGACATCCACGGCTCTGTTCTGTGAATATGTGTTTATTTGCATGTCATTTGCTGTCTTAATTTTTTTTTTACTTATTTGCTCTTTTTCCTTGTATTTAGTGTTCCATATGTGAGTGAATTCATCAGGTATTTCTGTGTTCTAAAGGTGTCTATAAGACATTATTAGGTCAAAGGTGATTCATAGACTTGATTGGATTATAAAAAACCTCATCAAGGTCAGGTAACCTTGGGGACGAATCAAAGGCAGCAGGAAAGGGAAGTTACCCCACTGGTCTTCAGTTACCTTCAAAGGTGCAGAGTGCCCAGCATCCAGCATTCTGGGCATCTACCAACAGGTAAGAGGCATGTGACTGAGGTTCAGGTTGATTTAAATTTGACGTTCAGTTTGTCCATCAGAGAAATGGGACAGTAGACAAAATAGGTACCAAGGTAGTCTAGGCCATGGGCATGAATATTTTTTTAATTTAATGATTTTTGTAGGGTAGCATTCAGTCAAGACGTTAGATAAGTTTTACATGTACAAAAATATTTTTCAATTCCAGTATACCTTAAAATTGGTTAGCACCAGCAACTTAGGGTTTTTGTTACCATCCTGTGGATCCGTTTTACTCATCAGCCATCCGCTTGCCACTGTCCTCTGACATGCCCTGCTCTGTTCTGTGAGAATGTTTGCTTTTGTGTCGTTTGCTTTCCTCTTTTTGTTTTTATTTATTTACTTTTGAAATTTGTGTTTAGTGTTCCACAGCGAAGCGAATTCACAAGGTATTTCTCTTTTCTAAATGGGTCTTCAAGACACTGATAGATACAGGGTGATTTTTGTTGTTTCGTTGCTAAAGTTGTGTCTGATTCTTTGTGACCCCCTGAACTGTAACCTACATAACATTGATTGGTTAAGAAAACCTCATCAAAAAAAAAAAAAAAAAGGAGAGAAAACCTCATCAAGGTCATGTGACCTTAGGGTAGTATAAAGTCAGCGGGATAGGGAAATTTCCCCACTGACCCTCCTCGACCACCCTGGAAGCTGCATCTCCTCAGCTGGAGCGTCCAGCACTCCTGATTCTGAGCATCTTCTGAGAGACTAGAGGCTCACAGCTGAATTTCAGGTTGGTGTGGTTTAAATTTGGTTTTCGGCTAGCCCCTCAGGGAAATGGGACAAGAGTAAAATCTTATAGTGATGTGGCTTTAGGCAGCTGGGGATCAATTCTCTAATTTCTTTTGAACTTAGTTTGAATTTTTTCTAATTTTCGTATTATCCCATTATAATTTTAGTGAAGTTTTAGGTGCATAGTCATACATTTCAGCTTCTGTGAACCACACACCTCCTCACACCAAAGGACGCAGTTTTCCTCTGTTACTATTTGCTGCCCCATTTTGTTTGAGGCTTCTCTTCTGGTTTCCTCTACTCATGTCTGTGTATCTTTGTATTTGCTATCATGTCAACTTTGTCTTCTTTAAAATTCTTTTTACCTGTTTCCTTTTTGTTTGTCTTTTGTGTTCCACACATGAGTGAAATTGTGAATTATTTCTTTCTCTTAACATGTCTTCAGATGTGATTAGACCAAAGGTAATAGATGATGTCACTTGGCTAAGAAACTCTCAACAAGGTCATGCGATCTTGGAGCAGCCTCAGGTCAGCTGGGAAAGGGAAATTCCTCCTTGACTGGTCCTCAGCCACCTTCAAAGCTGTATCTCCCTCAATGAGGGCATTACTCCCCCACCTCTCTGATCATCCCCTACAGAGAGGAGGAGCACAGCTGGATTTTAGGATGGTTTGCTTTTTAAATCTGGTGTTCAGCATGTCACTTAGAAAAAAAGTCCATAGTAAACTTATGTAGTGATTTGGCCTGGCAATAGGGTAAGGTGTCTTTAACTTTATAATTTTATTTTCTAAATTGAGTTAACGTTGATGTTAATATTAGATGTTTTATCTGTACTTTTTTTTTTTTTTTTGCAATTACAAAGCTAATTTTAAAACTTCGGGGTGAACCCCACAGGAATAAAAAAGACTGGGAAAGGATAACCCCTCACCCTCTGGGAGTGGCCCAAAGGGAGAGAGGTTACCTGAGGGGAAGGAAGCGCAAAAGGGACCCGCTGCAGATGCAGGGCAAGGGGATCACCGTTGGTCCTGGGGCCTGTGAGCACGCCTGCAGTCCTGGGAGCACTGCAGCAGGAATCGCCAGCGTGGGGGCGCTGGCTTCAGGCACATAGGCAGAGGGCAAGAGGCTTGCACAACATGGCCACAAAGCTACCTGGGTTCCTGCTTCCCTTTTGCCTTTCTCAGCTTCTGCTGCATGATCTGCATGTCCTCTGTTTGGGGGACAATCGCCCCATCAGTTCAGTGCTTTCCCTTACCCGAGTTGCTCTGCTTTTTCATGTTCTTCTGGCGGGCAAGCTCCTGCTGCTTACCTCGCGTGATGATGACTGCAGCGACTGCCCTTTTGCACATTATTACATTTCAGCTTTTTGAACCTTTTTCCTGCTCACCACCCAGATTTTCCTCTCTCACATTTGACCACCGTTACTATCCTGCTTTCTCCCCTGAAGCTTCCTCCCTCAGTTCAGTTCAGTTCAGTTGCACTCAGTCATGTCCGACTCTTTGCGACCCCATGGACTGCAGCACACCAGGCTTTTCTGTCCATCACCAACTCCTGGAGTTTACTCAAACTCATGTCCATTGAGTCAGTGATGCCATCCAACCATCTCATCCTCTGTCGTCCCCTTTTTCTCCTGACATCAATCTTTCCCAGCATCAAGTCTTTTCCTATGAGTTAGCTCTTAACATCAGGTGGCCAAAGTACTGGAGTTTCAACTTCAGCATCAGTCCTTACAGTGAATATTCAGGACTGATTTCCTTTAGGATGGACTAGTTGGATCTCCTTGCTGTCCAAGGGACTCTTAAGAGTCTTTTCCAGCACCACAGTTCAAAAGCATCAATTCTTCAGTGCTCAGCTTTCTTTAGAGTCCAACTCTCACATTCATACATGACCACTGGAAAAACCATAGCTTCGACTAGATGGACCTTTATCAGCAAAGTAATGTCTCTGCTTTTTAATATGCTGTCTAGATTGGTCATAGCTTTTCTTACAAGGAGCAAGCTTCTTTTAATTTCATGGCTGCAGTCACTGTCTGCAGTGATTTTGGAGCCCCAAAAAATAAAGTCTGTCACTGTTTCCCCATCTATTTGCCATGATCTTAGTTCTCTGAATGTTGAGTTTTAAGCCAACTTTTTCACTCTCCTCTTTCACTTTTATCAAGAGGCTCTTTAGTTCTTCTTCACTTTCTGTGAAGAGAAATATCTGGGCAGAAGAAGTCAAATTGTCAGAAACCTGGTCATGATGTCATGATCCCCATTTAGGAGATCGATAGGGCAGAGATGTCTCTGTGTCTCTGCATCAATATGACAGTTTTTTTTCTTTCTTTTCACACAGGAAATCCAAAAATTAAGATTGAGGAGAATCTCCAGTAGGTGTGGAAGATGGCTGGTCATTATGGATGGCTGAGAGCCTGCCGACTCTTTCAAGACCAGAAAGTGAGGAAGCAAAACCCAGGACCTGGGAGGCAGATGGCTCTCCCACTGCAGGAGAAGGACTCCACGGTGAGTGGGGGCTTGGACTGCAGGGAATCTGTGGGTGGCATGGACTGCGGAGACAGGGTTTAGACCTGGAATATTCTGGGTCCATAACTAACTGGTGCATTCCCATCCAAAGATAACTGCCATGGGACCTCATTCCCCAGCAGATCGGGCCATTCAGAGGCTGGGAGGAACCACCTGGACTCCTTGGGGTTATGTCTGGCCTGGCTTCATCCAGATCTTTCAACGGGGCTCTTACTGTTCATCTTAGATTGCCAGCCCCTCCTCTTCTGATGGTCCTGATGAAGTCTTTGGGGACCACAGTATTGTAAATATCCCATTCCCTGAGGGACCATGTCCTTTCTCCAGAACCAGCACTCAGCCCTCTCTATCTGTCCTGGGACTAACTTTGGGCTCGTGCCTGTGGTTTCTGCTGACTCGCTGACCTGGTTCTCCTCCACCCACAGGTGAAGTGTAAGGACTGTGGAGCCTTTGGACACACAGCAAGGAGCCTCAGGTGCCCCATGAAGCGCTGGCAAGGGGCGCTGGCCCCCCTGCCCTTGGGGTCCAGACTCGGTAAGGAGAACCTGGAAGCACGGAAGCTGCAGGACCCACCGACCCCAGGGACCCCCTAACACGGCTGAGAGAAAGGAGGAGGAAAGGCAGAGGTGAGTGACGGGGAGGTGAGACCCAAGGTCTGGGCTGAAATCTGGAGGCAGTTCCTCTCCTTGTCGACACTGTGCTGGGCCATCTCTAGAAAGGACAGGGAAGCTGGGGAGACAGAGACAGGGGCCTCGTCCTCAGGGGCCACACTCGGGCTCACGCTATGCCTGAAGTCACTAAGGAGTGTGGGGAACACACACAACTTTGCACCTGACCGGCCCCAAAGCCATAGAGATGAAGAGACGGGACTTCTTGGGAGACCCTGGAGGGGTCTCAGGAGTCGGGGAAGGACGTGGGGGTCTGCACAAAGGCAGAGGGGTTCAGGTCTGGTGTCACCCCCAAACTAGGAAAGGGGCTGGGCCACAGCACCGTTGTCCCAACTGTGCCAAGGACACTGGGTTTCTGACACTTGACGTGCTTGTGTTTCAGGAAAGAGGAGCAGCAGAGGAAGCTCCTGCAGCGATTTCCCAGGGGGCCCCACGGTCGGCATCCGCAGAGCTGGAAGGAGGAGCTGGAGCCCAGCCACTGCCTGAGGGTCAGTCTCTGCTGGGCCCCCTCTTTAATCGACTGGCCTCAGTCCTTTCTGTGGGAGGAAACCATTCACATTCTTTCCTGATCAATGTGATCATTTATTCTTCAGATACCATTTTTCATGGTGCCTTTGATTTTGCATTCTTACTTGCATGTCTGGGAATAAGCTGGCAGGGACATGGAAGTGATTTTATCAGTAGCTTCCATAGTAGAAGTCAGAACAGGAATCTGTGAGTTGTGATTCATCCTCCATGACCATGAAAACTCATTTTGAAATCATAGTGCCTGCAAAACACCAAGCTGCGTACAGTCCTAAGAAGAGGGTGTACCAAAAGCTTGTTTCCTCTTACTTAATAAGATCTATTATTATAACATTTCCATTTACCTATTTGATCCATAAATGTATCAAGGTCATACTGTAATTTTTTTATGAGCAAACCTGATGTTGAGTATCTTATCATATAAAATTAATTCCTATGAGGTGTTTTACTGGATGGAGAGGAGATTCTCACACCTGGCCTCTCTCTGTGGTCTTCTCCTACAGCATCCAAACATGCCCGTGCTTATCCACACATCCAAGAGGAAATCCCTTCAGAATCCAGGTCACCCAAGAGGGTCACCGACCAGGAAAGATGATGTGAGATCCACCCGCCCCGCAGTGCCTCTCATCAGCAGGAATTTGGCCCAGGCCTCCAAGGGCAGCATCGAGACTCCAGGCAAGAGATATGCCCAGACCCCCACCCCGACATGTGTGAACTCCCCAAAGAAACCTAGACTCAGCCCCGTCCAGAACCCCCCCAGAGAGCACTCCGACAGCAGATCTGGGGGCCTTCCTGAATCTCCCTCCTCCACCCAGCACAGCTGGACGTGGACCGAGAGTGGCAGCCCGTGTATCCAAGAAGACACCTGCCCAGGGGCAAGGCTTTGACCTCCAGCCTCCACCGGACAGATCTCCCTCCAGGAGCGTCCGCGCCGTCGCCGCAGCCCACCCCCCGCCCATCATCCGCGTCCCGGGCCAACCTCTCAGGATGCTCTTCCTGAGAGAGAGTGAAGGCCGGTGGAGCTGCCGGTACACGGCGCCCCCCTCTCCATGGCCTGCGGAGCGG
This sequence comes from Muntiacus reevesi, assembly GCF_963930625.1. Lineage (NCBI taxonomy): Eukaryota > Metazoa > Chordata > Mammalia > Artiodactyla > Cervidae > Muntiacus > Muntiacus reevesi. The sequence goes on along the minus strand of NC_089258.1, from coordinate 49,000,735 downwards.
CCAGCCCCTCCTGCTCAGAGCCCGTCCATCGACCAGAAGCCCAAAGGACACGCTGTCCCCGGGCCCCGGAGCATCCTCTACGATGGCCTCCAGGTGTCTTCTTCCTCTGAAGAGAGCGACTGGGACGAAGACACCAGGGGCAACTGAGACTCGTCCTCCAGCCCCAGATGCCCTGATGTGACTGTGACTCTGGCGGGTGGGGTGGGTGTTACAGGGAGCGGCGGTTCCCGGTGAAGCAGGACTCCCCACCCTGGTGGGCGAAACAGCAGGGGGACCGGAGCACCCTGGGGACACAGCTGCCCACACTGCACTGTCTGCTCATGGAATCCGAGTCTGTCACAGGGCACTTAGCAAACTGAGTGTCAAGCTGTCAGCCTAAATCTGTTATAAGCAATTGAGGCAAATTCTAGGAGTAACTTTTAACTGTTGTGTAAATAGCAAGTGATGACAGTATCTGTAGTTGATGGTAGTACCTGTAGTTGATGGTGGTATCTGTAGTTGATGGTAGTATCTGTATCTGATGGTAGTATCTGAATCTGAACGTTTGGAGCCTGCCTAAAGGGCCTGACTCTGCTCTGCAGAAGGTCAGCTGTGCCCTGTCCTGAGATGAGACTCACGGACTCTGTGGACTCTTTCACTGTAAATCATGGTGGGGGGCTTTCCCATGGCTGTGCTTATTATGTTTTATTAGTTAGTGTTAGTTGCTCAGTCATGTGTGACTCTTTGCAACCCCATGAACTGTAGCCCACCAGACTCCACTGTCTGTGGGATTCTCCAGGGAAGAATGGAGTGGGTTGCCATGCCCTCCTCCAGGGGATCTTCCTGACCGAGGTATCAAACCTGAATCTCCTGTAGCAGGAAGATTCTTTACCGTCTGAGCCACCAGGGTGTTACTATAAAGCTTTACATAAAAGTTTTCTTTCTATATTTATAGAATAAACAAGAAAAACTATACAATCATATCAAGAGATGTAGAAAGAGCATTTTGTGGCAGGCAGGCTCTGAACCCAGCCCCAGCAGCGCCTGCCTCTACCCTAAATCAAATTTGCAGAATCATTCTTAGGTCAAGATCCATTACGTGTATGTGTATATGTATATATAATATTATATACTGTTGGATTTAATATGCCAATAATTTATTAAGAATTTTTCTTATCTATGTTCATGAGGAAATTCATCTATGATTTTCTTATAATGTATTACTTGCTTTTGTCATGTAATACTGGTATGAAAAATTAGTTGATATGATAAAATAGTTGGAATAAGTTCCTGCTTCCTTTTTAATGATAATTTTGGTAGGATTGATATAATTTCTCCCACAAATTTTATAAAATTTACCAATAAAAAAATTCTTTCAATTTTAATAAAGTTCTACCATATAAAGACACGTTGTATGTGATTTTTATCTCTAAGCCTTGAAGATCATTGGAATGTTATTTTTACTCAAGATAGATTTTGTAATTGAGGGAAAGAGGAGCTTCAGAGGACCTTATTAAAAACACAGAATCAGGCCCTCCCAGACCCCACATACGCACGTTAACAATGCACCATGTGAGTCCCCTGCGTAGAGAATATGATAAGCAATTGTACTGGTTTATTCTCACTCTGGCCACACTGGACTCAGCTGGTGAGTTGCAATGTGTACATACGCCCGGATCCTCCTTACAAGTAGAGCTGGTTGTCTGTTCTGAGACCTGGGCACTGGGCTTGCTGCTTCTCTGAGGTCATCAAACGAGCGGCAGAGTTTGAGAAGCACCGGAGGTGGTGGGCAGAGATCACCCACCACACAGGCCTCTCTTCTCCAGCAGGAAAAGACCTGAGTGGGTCCAAGAACAGCCACTGAGCCACGTAGAGAAGACTTCCTAGGAAGAGCAAACTGTGCTCCTTCCTTCCTACAGAGCAACGGTTGGGGGAATGTCTTCATTCTGCAGAGCCCTGCACCTCAAGGCAGGGAGCTGCTGGCTGAAGGCACAAGGGGATGAAACTATCAGGGAGACGGCACGTTGGGACTGTGCCCAGACCTCCCAAAACTTCTGAGACCTGGGTCTTTCTCTGTGACCTGGGTCACAGCCTATTTCTTTTACTCCCTTGTCTCAGGATCTAAATCCTCCTCAGTACATTCTTAGATTCTCACAAAACAAAATATTGTCTGATCTTCAACTTTGTCATTTCAAAGGCTCTGAATGGGCCTGAGAAATGCTCTATTTTATGGGATCCTCTGAGCATCACAGGAGTAGAAAGGAGGCGTCTGTCAGAGAAGCCAAGTGGGATTGGAATTATTAGGGATGGGCTGATATTCTTGGACTTGCACATCCAGGGGGCAGGGCTTCAGGACATGGGACAATTTTAGAGAGATGGCACAAATCTGGGCTCCATCAGAACACATGCTGTCAGCTGTGAGAAGATGGTGGTCCTCCATCCACCCAGGTGATGGCACACAGCTCTTTAGCCACACTTGGCCCAAAATATTCAGACAGAATAAGCAAAGAAGGGTTCAACAATCTCCTACTTTCAAAACAAAAATAATCATTTAAATAGCCCAGGGAAGAAAGATAACAAAAAATGTGTAATGACAACATATTTCGAAAAATTGAAAAAGTGTGAGATAACATCCATGTTTTTAAAAAACGTATTTGAATTTATACATCATTTCAAGATGTGTGAAGTAGAACTCATGACAAATGAAGATTGAGACAGAATGTACATAGGTTGATATTATATAGACATTAGATGCATACAGCATCCTGAAGTTCTTTTCAAGGAATTCTTAAGTCTTTCATCCTCACTGATGAAGGACTTACGAATGTGAAGGACATATTCTGGTCTCATGAAATCCCTGAGCAGAGCTCTATGTGGAGTCTCTGCCTCCTGAGGGAATGGACAAAAGACATGGAAAATGTGTTCTGAAGTCTTCAATGTGAAATAGCACATTCCCTCCTACTCTAGTCTGGAGTTTCCCATTAGTTGCCATCAAGGTTTCCTGGAGCCAGAACTTTCCAGATCAAGGCCTAGATGGGTTTGTTTGTCCCCAAGGCCTGTGTCCATGTACAGCTGACAAGAATCAACTCACCGTGTCCTCACACGGCCTTTCCTCTTGCTCAGACCCTGGTGTCTTCTCCTGCTTCTAAGGGCACAGATGAGATTGGATTAGGGTCCCACCAGAAGGCCATCACTTTAATCTTATCCTGGATCTCACTGCAGGCTCACCAGGTAAAGTCACCTTCTGATGCACTGAATGTTCCAGCTTCAACATATGAACTTGGGGGGCAACACAAAGTTCATTATACATACTTGACAGAAAATATTAAACTACATAATATTTTCAGGAGAAAAATCATCTGTCAAACCTCTCAAGGAACAAAGGTAATTCCACTCCAGGGTACATATCTGAAGAAAACAAAAGAACTAAAACCAAAAGATATAATGCACTTCCCATATTCGCAAAATTATTACTTATAAGAGCCAAGACATGGACACAACCTCAGTGTCCATCCACAGATGAATGGATAAAGAAGATGTGGTATATATAGAATGGAATGCTACTTAGCAATAAAGAAAAGAATGAAATTTGCCATTAGAAACAACAGGGATGAGCCTAGGCATACAGTGCTTGGTGAAATATGTCAGAGAAAGACAAACACTGTATATTACCACATATATGTATAATCTTAAAAAAAATGAAATAAAAGAACAGAAACAGATTCACAGGTATACAATACAAACTAGTGGTTACCATTGGGAGGGGGAGGTAGGAGGGGCAAGTTAGGGGTTAAGGATTAAGAGATACAAACCACCATAAATAAAATAAATACACTACGAGGATATATGGCACAACACAGGAAATAGATACAACATTTTATAATAATCTCAACAGGAGTATGATCTATAAAAAACACTGTATCACTAAGGTGTATATCTGAAACAAATATGATATTGTTCATCAACTATACTTTAAAAATTAAATGAAAATAAAGTGTATACATTTTTGAGTCATAACATACATTCTGATGTGCCAGGAGAAAATAGGAAAGAATACAAGTGTAGAAATAAATTCCCAAGTTTAGATGACAGGCAATTCCTTTCATTACATTGGGGAGATGGCATAATTAATACATGACCCTATAAGAGTTCCCTAAACCTTGTGGCAGAAAGGGTCCACACTCAAACTTATCTATTTCATTTTGGAAACAGTCTGTACATAATCTGATGAATGTAAAGCAAAAGGATGAGTCCATTGAGACTGAATGGTAATGGCATAAGTTTAAAATATTCTTTTTAAAAAATTGAAGTATAGTGGATTTACCTTAATATACTAGTTTCAGGTGAAATATTCTGTAATGAATATGGGAGATGGAGTTGAAATGCACAAGATAATAGAATCACCAGGCATTGTATGAGGTATAAGCAAAATGTCCTCGGATACAGTGAAATAATGTGTCCCTTAATTTTTTTGCACTTGGAAACCAGGAATTTTAAGCTTAAAGAGCCATCTCCACATCCATAAGATTTCCACTTAAATATTTAAATCAGCTGTGCATAATATGGAAGTAAAATTACTTATAATAGTTTACTGTGTAGGAACACTTGTATGGATTTTCCTACTAACCAAGAAGCAAAGTATAAAGTTGTCTTCCCATTTTCTTTACACAGTTAATAGATTCTAAACATGTTCTTGAAGGTACTATGTTGTCAGTACTTTAAAAGTCATGCTCTGCAGACCAGCAATAGATTTTATGTTGTCACCTCATTATTTATATTTCAAATGTTCATAGTTCTTCATCTTGCATTTTATTTTTAATTCCAAGTTTCTCCCAGGGAACCCCAGCTTCATTTCCACAGAATCCCAGTGTATCTGATGCCCTGTTATTTGAAGACAGTACAGAGAATGCACTCAAAAGTATTTATGAATGAAGAAGAGAATGATGGATCTTCTCACTGTCCCTGAATAATGTCATTACATCTTTGCTCTCCAACACTGGGAGTAGGTTATAATTTCGATTAATCTGGAAAATCCAAACTTTGAAACCGGATGAGGCGTGTCTCACAGACTGAAAGTCTATTAAGCTCAGGATCCTGATAGGGTGGATCAGGTGGGGCTATAAACTGCTATTCAGGTTTAAAAGGAAGTCAAACAGACAGAGGGAGGCATTTACTCAGAGAAGAACCTGGACCGTTTAGGAGGTTGGAGGAAGAGGAACCAGCTGCTTGCTATGGAATCCTCAGAATCCATTTGGCTTCACCCGCTCCTCCAATTTAGGATTTTGGTGAGTGCTCCGAACTGTGAGATAGGAGGGTGCTTCCTTCCTTAAAATGTTATGTCTTATCTGTCTCTAGACACATGTCATGGTCTCTGAATCATACTGTGTCAAACATTTTCTTTGCCACTCTCATTCCAACCTTTGACTGTTCACATCCCTTTTTTCAGCTCCAACATTTCTGTCTTGAATCTATTTATATGCCTGACCTAAGATCCTAATCTTGGCTTTCCAATACAGTACCATGTGGCTTGAACATTTAAATTAATCCAATTAAATAGCTAAATTTCAGTCATTGGTACTGCCAACCAGACTTCAAGTATTCCATCACCCCATGTTTGTGACACTTTCTGTATCACACGATGCAGATACAGAGTATGTCCTTTGTCTTGAAAAACTTTATTGGTCATTGATCTACATCTGATATTTTTACATATTTGTTTCTAAATATTTAGGTAATTCTCTTCTAAGTATTTCATTTTCTGCTTCTCTGAATTAATTTCCTTTAATGGATTTTATCAGGCGATTTTCCTCACTTTATTTCTTATGTGTCTTGAGATCTATTTTTATGTTGAAATAATTATCTCAAGATGGAATAAATCACTTGAAATGCTTATTTTATTATATATATTATTAACTTCCTTTGATTACGACATCTAAACTGGACATAGCCAAAGTTGCCTAGGTTCCATCTTCTTTCTATTGTAGGCAGCCTGTTACATATGCCTGGGGTTTCCCTGGATATCATAGTAATTTACCTATTCCTATTATCAGTAGAAGAAATAGTCTGAGTGAAAAAGAACACTTCACTTCACTTTGGGATTTGTCTGAAGTCGAATCGAAACCAAAGGCAATCCATGGTCAAGTCCTGATTGGTTTTCCTGGACAGACCCTCCCAGCATGGGTTTCCCCAGGTGCTCTGCATAATCTATTCACTAATCCAATCACTTATTCTTAAGTGGATTTTGGGATTTGTGCTTTGTCCTGGACACTAGATTCCTCTCCACAGTGAGTAGAGGCATGGATCTAGGAATTCATTTCTGATAGAAAATGACACCTAGGCTTTCACTTTGGTTTTGGAGGGAGGACCTGAGAGCAGAAGATTGAGAGCGAATATCTCCAGGGAGATTTCTGTTTCAAGATAGAGGGGATGTGCTGAGGGGCTTCACTTTGGATATATGGAAGGAGACGTTCCCCTCAAACTAAGCAATAAATACAAAGAGAGAAATAACAGGAGTTTCTTCTGATTATTGTTGTTAGAAGTCATATTACAGGTAAAATCTATTGATCTTTGTTAGGCTAAAGGTATTTGATCACAGGACAGAGACTGAGCAAAATTAAATGACAGCTGCTCCTTCCTCTAGTGTAACCCTGTCATTATTAAAGATTTTGGAAACTGAGTGTCCATTGTATATTGGTAAATAAAGCAATTTCCTTCTAAACCTCATCTATTCCATATTTCTGACCATCCTTGACCAGGAGGATTGAGATCGTCTATGACAGTAACCCTGTGACTCCTGGACTCCTGCTACTTTCTGGTGTGGGGGATGTTAAGGACGAGGCTGGCAGGGTGGGTGCTATGTTTCCTCCAGATGGAATAAGTCCTTGATTTAACTCCATCTAAAATAGGTCCTTGGGTAACTGATATTCATATGCATGGGGGACAGAACTAGCCTCAGGATTGAGGGAGAGCTGGAAGGCAGTGTGTTTCCGGAGGACTGCCAGGGCTGTTGGAGAAGCACTGTGGGCGCATAAGGCAGGAGATGACTGGGGGCTTCCGGAGTGCTCACCTACAGCAGTGAACCACCACCTACTCTGGCGAGAGTCCGGGTCCCCGAGGGCTGGGATCAGGGGGGACACTGAGTGACTCCGGGTGCCGCGGGCTGATGAACACAGTCAGCGCCAAGCACGTTCTTATTTACGGACTCTGACTTTCTGTGTTAGCAACCGCAGCTCTAGCTCCTTACACGGGATCTGGGAGAGAAGCTTCATAGTACTCCCTGGACGCACCACTAGTTTCCGAGTGCTGGGCTGGGGCTACACCCAGCTGAAGGTTGGGGGCTTGAATTCAGGTGGGTCTGGAAGCACAGGACTGGGGTCTCATGGCTTCTCCATCCTCAGGTTGGCCTGCCTAATGCTTGGATCGGCTGTGAGTGAGATCCCGAGAAAGGCTCCCGGTGACTGAGCTGCTGAGCATGGAGCCCCTGGTGAGTAGTGATGCTTCCTTCTCCTGAAGCTGCACCCAGTCCCCATCCTTCCTCAGCCCAACCGCCCACTCTGGACAGTGGTAGGGCTGCTCTGTCTAAACCAGAACATCCCTGATGCTTTAGGAATCGGTGACGTTTGAAGATGTAGCCGTCGACTTCACCCAGGAAGAGTGGAGCCTGCTGGACATGTCTCAGAAAAACCTGTTCCGAAATGTGATGGTGGAAACTGTCACCCACCTGGTCTCTGTAGGTGAGTCTGTCAACAGGGACATACCGGTACCTGTGTCCATTCTGCTCACTCACTCACTGAACAAGCTTCCCTGAGTCCCACTCCAGCTGCTTCCTGATTCTCTGCTTGTCCTCCTAACTACACAAAAGGGACCTGTTCTTTTCCATGGTACTTGTTACCACACGGAAGGGTTATCTTGGCCAGGTTTCATATCTTTGTTGCTACTCAGGATTCAGTGGATATTCTAATACATAAATAATAGGATAAAGGATGAAATATTTTTAAAAATAATTCTTCTGTTCCTGTCGCTACACGAAGACTTGAGACCAGAGTACATGTATATATCATATACATATATATGTATTTTGATTCTTCCTGTGAGGTGAATCACTACTGAATCCTGTTTGACAGAAATATTCAGCTCACTATAGAGTCTTTTGATCTTTCCCATTTGGAAAAGCCTGAGGATCTGTGACCTCTCTCTGAATTGGTGCACGGGCATCAGCCCCTAGACAGCCTCACTGTTCTTGCTGCTGCTCTGGGTTTCCTCCTGGGCTGCTGAAGGACCTTCACTGTCCTGTCTGTTGAAGATGTTGCTGCATGCACTGACCTTCAATTATCTCTTTATTTTCCTCACTACCTTACCTATGTTTTGAGCATAGCAGAGTAATTAGCCTAGACTAAAAATCCACAGCTTTTTTTTTTTAATCAAACAGGCTATCCGATCAGCAAATCAGATGTGATTTTCCAGCTGGAACAAGGGAAAGAGTTGTGGAGTGAAGCAGCAGACCTCCAAGGTCAGAGTCCAGGTGAGCATCCTTGGAGATATCAGTGAAAGTCTGAAGTGAGGGATATACCCTAAAATGGAAGTGAGAACATTGGGGCATATTCCTCACATTGTTACATTCTATGCATCTACCACCACAATTCATATTACTTCCTTCCAGTCACTTCTTCTTCTTCCAGGGAAAAAGTGCTGTGGACTTTCTGAACTTAAAACTTCTACATAGTGATTCTTGTCCTGATCCTCCCATTTAATGTTTTTTTCCATCATTTGTTGACCCAGTGTCTCTTCACCACATTTCATTTCTACATTTAATCCTGGTTTTCTTCTAATAGGCAATGACTCTAAAAAAAAAAAAAAAGATTTTTTTTTTTAATGTGGACCATTTTAAAGTCTTTATTGAATTTGTTAGAATATTTCTCCAGTTTTATGATTTGGTCTTTCGGTCACAAGACATGTGGGATGTCAGCTCCCCTATCAGGGATCAAGTCCACACTCCCTGAACTGGAAGGTGAAATCTTAACCACTGCACCACCATGAAAGCTCCTAGACAATTACCTTTAAAGTATTTCTACTATGTCAGTATTTTTTATTATACACAGTTTCTCCATCTAAGTACCAATTTTTGAAACACAGGCACATGGACCTTGGTATTTATCTATGTTTTCATTTCTCTAATGCCATTATAAAATCTATTTATTTTTTTCCATTTCTGTAGGCAGTGAAAGTGTCTTTAGACAACAAGAAATGATATTAATGCAAAGTGTCTGCTGGAAGCACACATCCCCAACCAGGATGATGGTAAGTTTCACGGGTGAGAAGCCCAGGCATCAACTGAATGACCTAGTAATGAGATAAGTTGGTAACTGAGCACAATTTCCTGTATGTAAAACACAAAGAAATCTTCAAAATTAATCTGATATCTGGGGTCAGGAAACTAAAAAGAGAATGTTTGTACCTGCAGGGGAGTAACACAATATGTGTTTGCAACCAACACTGGAGACACTTTAATAGGAAACTATTATCAGCTGATGCTCTATGGTGAATATGTAGACATTGAGTGTCTACCTGGACATGGGCAAACCAGTAACAGGCTCATATCTCCTCCGCCCAAAGCAGGTTTCTCACCCACAAGGGGATCCTGCTGGATGTGCTGATTTGAGAGAGGAAATTACTCCTACATCTTCACTTCAATATACAATAGTTCCCTTCAGAAGGAAACATACTGTCAGGAAACAGCATGAAAAATCACTTAGTCAAGGGTCATTCCTCGATGGACAGGGTCACATTCACACTAGACGTAAGTCATGTGAATGTGCTCTGTGTGGGAAAGTTTTTAACAGATGCTCTAGCCTTAGCAGACATAAGATAATTCACACTGGAGAGAAACCATTCAAATGTCAACTGTGTGGGAAAGTCTTCAATCAAAGATTCTCCCTGAAATTACATGAGAAAACTCACACAGGAGAGAAGCCCTATGAATGTCATCAGTGTGGAAAAGCCTTTAGTAGATGTGCTAGCCTCAGGAGACACAGCATGATTCACACTGGAGAAAAACCATTCAAATGTCATCTGTGTGGGAAAGTCTTCAATCAAAATTCCTCCTTGAAACAACATGAGAGAACTCATACAGGAGAGAAGAAATATGAATGTCATCAGTGTGGCAAAGCCTTTCTTCAAAGCTCTGGCCTTAGTTCGCATAAGAAAGTCCACACTGGAGAGAAGCCACATGTATGTCTTGAGTGTGGCAAGGCCTTTACTCATAGTTCAGGGCTTCATGTGCACAAAAGGATCCACATTAGAGAGAAACCACATGTATGTTCTGTGTGTAGGAAGGCCTTCAGTAAATATGCTAAACTGAGGGAACATGAGAGAACCCACAGTGGAGAGAAGCCCTATGAATGTCAGCTCTGTGGAGAACACTTTACTCGTGCCTCTTCCCTTAGACGACACGAGGGAACCCAGCACAAGAGAGAAAACCAGTAGGACCCTCAGTAGACATTCTGACCTGAGGTGACATAATCAATATGGAGGTTCCTTCAGGCATTGCGCTGTGCAGTCCAGACAGGCACTACCTATGGATATGGATACACATGTGTGCTATCTCTGTGACTTTAGTCATTAGCTTGACCCAGTGTAACTTAACAGAACTCACTCTACAAACACAATATGGGTGTTTCCAGCAACAGCCCCCAACTCTAAAGCTTAGAGGACATTAGCAGAGGATAAGCAACCCCTACTACTCCTTTGATAATTATTGATCAATGTGAACCAACTCCATGAAGAGAACCACTATCACTGTGATAACCGTTGACAACCGTTGAGTTGGTCACCAGGCTTAATGTGCACAAGAAACCTTGAGAAAAAAATAAATACAAGAACAAAGATGAAGACTCTTGAAAGATACCAAAGTATGCTGAGAAACACCAAAGCATACTTTTAAATAAGTCATCCTAAAGAAGTTATTTCATGAAAAGGTATGAGAAATTCTTTCTCCATAGCATCCCTCCGGTCCACACATGCTCAGTCTATGGAACACACTCAGTGTCATGACAGAAGGGAAGACTTCAGGGATCACTTTTCATTTCTCAGTCAACATTAAATTCTCACACTGAGCATGCAGCAATCCTAAAATCACAGTGAAGCTACAGCTAGATTTCATGTCAGAAAAAAAAAAATGACACTGTGTGGGAGGGGGAACCCCTAAAAGAATCCTATAACACACAGTCAGGCAGTTTGTGATTGGGAGAAATACGTCTTCATGGAAACGTGGTATCAAAGGGAGAGTGAAGTGACCCAGCAACATGCAATGTAGGGTTTTGTAAAATTAAAGTCTGCCCCCAAAAAAGTCATAGTTGAAAACATTCAAACAATAAAGTCTGTGGCTAAAGGAGTTTAGCGTTGCTGTCTGGTTTCTTTGGGCCCCTGTAAACCCAGGGATGGGCTTCCCAGGTGGCACCAGTGGTAAAGAACCCGGCTGCCAATGCAGGTAGATGTAAAAGACACTACTTCGATACCTGGGTTGGGAAGATCCCCTGGAGGAGGGCATGACAACCCACTCCAGTATTCTTGCTTGCAGAATCCCCATGGACAGAGGAACCTGGTGGGCTACAATCCACAGGGTTGCAAAGATTCGGACATGACTCAAGAGACTTAGCATGCACACACAAACACAGGCGTGCAGGTCTGCACTCTGAGAAAGTGGGCAGAGACTCAGCCCCACTCTCTGAGTCCCCCTTTCTCCACAGCTCTTTCCTCACAACTCAGCTCCACTCATTTCAACGTGCCCCCACCCCATCTACCCCTTCAGGCCCTGGGGGTAACACAGCTCTGATCTTCAGCTCCACTGACCAGATTTCCCAGAATGTCACAACCCTGCTCAGGTAAGGTTCTGGGGGAGCCTCAGAGACATCTGGTCCTACATTATTTGAGACCCTTCAACCTGTGTCTGCAGATGGAAACCACCCGGGGCTCAAGAGACAGACATCTCTGCCCTCTTAGACCTCAGAAATCTCTGTTATTCTGTCCCAAAACCTTAGAACTGAGCCAAGTGGATGGAGAGTTCCTTCCATGATCATACTGTCTAACTTACTCAGCTGATTCCTGAATTAGGCACTCAGCTGTCTCACTAAACAGGAACCAAGCCTTGTTACCACCACATAAGCTCATGGAATAAATCTGCAGGAATATAAAATGTGTAAAACTACCAGCCATCACACAAGCAGGTTTTTAAAATAATTAGCACAATGTACTTTTCCTCCCCAAAAATGCTGTCACAAAGCAGATCTCCCCACTTTGTCTGTAGGACTTGAAAGTTATCTTTTGACACACATCCATATACTTTTCCTCGCAAAATCCCTCCCATAGCTTCAGGACTGAAGACAATCACTGTAGCTCCTGTTCAAACTGCTACTGCCCCAGGAGTAAGACCCTCCTCCAAAACTTTAAATCATTGGATTCTTTTTTAACATATGGGATACATATTTATGCCTCCAATAAAACTTAGAAATTCGGGGAAACATTCTTTTTTTCCAAAACTTGAAACATTGAGGAAAGTATGGAATACCACAATGATTCCTTTCCTCCCAATTCCAAATTCTGTAAGTGACTTCAATTTTCTATCCCTTTTCTAGAGGAGGAGAGTCCTGCTCCCAATGTGGACACATTATGACATACTCCTTTTGCAGGACAACCAGGAAAAGGAGGTTTTGGGGACTGGAAGCTAATAAAAGGGGAGGTAGTAGTCAGCCAAAGGGAGTGGGCCTTTTAACAAGGCAGTTTTGGTGAAAATGAAGCCAAACATCTGGCAACCCAGATGTTAAACCTGCTCCCTTGTATTGATATAGAGGGAAAGTGAAAGTGAAGGTCACTCAGTTGTGTCCGATTCTTGTGACCCCATGGACCAAACAGTCCATGGAGTTCTCCAGACCAGAATACCGGAGTGGGTAGACTTTCCCTTCTCCAGGGGATCTTCCCAACCCAGGGATTGAACCCAGGTCTCCCACATTGCAGGCGGATTCTTTACCAGCTGAGCCACAAGGGATGCCCTGAGGGAAACGTCACCAAAGGTTTACAGGGGATTTGAACATCTGTGTCACAGAACTGAGACTCTGAAATGGGGACAGACCTAGAAGATCAGAATTCAAAATTCTGATGAGAAATCCAGAAATGCGTTGAAAAGTGAGTGGAAAACTAGGAGGGAAGCCTCTTGGGATAAATAAACAATGCTGTTCAGTTGCTAAGTCATGTCCAACTGTTTGCACACTCCTGGATTGTACCCCACCAGGCTCCTCTGTCCTTGGGGATTTTCAGGCAAGAATACTGGAGTGGGTTACCATTTCCTTCTCCAGGGGATCTTCTATATCCAGGACTGAATCAGAGTCTCCTGTGTCTCCTGCACTGCAAGCAGATTCTTTACCACTGAGCCATCAGGGAAGCCAAATACATTACCTTCAATGAAATAAACTTTTTTTTAAAGAGCGGCATCCAAACTGTAGGGAAGAATCAAAGATGTCTGACTCTGCAGTTTTATTTTGGTAAATGAAAAAATAATAATGTTTTGTAGCTTCACTTGATTTAGAGGGTCACCTGGGTCACCCCCCTCTATTTTTTCCTCAAAATATAAGTTGTTCAGCTGGGCATTTTCTACTGCAGGGCTTTTGTAGAGAAGGAGCGGGTACTCTATCTCATTAAACCAGTGGGTCAGCACAGCAAGGTCGTTTGGAAGTGGCAAATCCTTGACTTAAGGATGCACATGGAAAACTCTCCCAAATAAAAAGGAGGAATGTGTGTGTGCGTCTGTTACTCACTCAGTCACGTCCGACTCTTTGCGACCCCATGAATTGTAGCATGCAGGTTCCTCTTTCCATGGGATTCTCCAGGCAGGAATACTGGAGTGGGTTGCCATTTCCTTCTCCAGGGCATCTTCCCGACCCAGGGATCAAACCCGGGTCTCCCACACTGCAGGAAGATTCTTTACCATCTGAGCTACTAGGGAAGCCCAAAAAGGAGGAATAGTTTGGCTAACTGCCTACTTTGAAAGTTAAACAGCCCACCTGCATCATCAGCATCCCCATGCCTAAACATCACTTCTTTAAACTACACCCCAGTTAGATAGATAGATTAGATAGAGAGATAAGACAGACATACAGATAGATAGATATCTTGGTGGGACAGGCTTGGGACTGGGACACTTTGCTGCAACGCTGGAATGCTTGCACCCTACAAAATACAAAGAAACTATAGGAGACTAAAAATAACTGTGTGCGTGTGCATGTGCAGTTGGGGTGAATTCTTCACTCCCAAAGACACACAAAGACAAAAACAAACTCAGCTGTCATTTCTGAAGAGCCAGGAGCAAAATCTGAGTGCAGAAGCAAAAGTAGGGTACTGAGCGCCCTCTGCACTCAGCACCACAGAAAGGGGGGCAAACCGCCTATGCCACGCCTCCAGCTTGACCCCACCCCTACCCTCACCCCAAATAAGGAAGATGCTCCCTGCTCCAACCCTAATCCTTCTAGGAGCTAGAAAGGGAACTATTGCTTCACACACACACACACACACACACACACACACACACTCTTCCAGCCAGAGCAGGAGCCCCAGTAAAGCCTTGCCTGAATCTCTCCTCTGCCCTCCACTCAATTTCTGCAGATTGCGGAAGGCCAAGACTGGTCGCACCACGTGGGGGAAGGTGTTTCCAAAGAGCAGTTTTACTTCTTGCACGTGGGAATCTTGATTAACCGTGAAGTCCATGTGGGGGGGAGGGGGGGAACTTGTGCGGCCAGAGATCGTGATGGATTTAAGAGTGAGAAAAGGGGAAGATGCCAGCTTTCAAGCCCTCCAGCATTTCCAAAAGACTCCTTAACGGTTCCAAGTCAGCTCCTCCCACAGACGCCCGTGTGCTCTCAGCCCAGTGGTTCAGCAAACTGCCGCTCAGCGGCCCGAGGCCCGGGGCCGGTCGCAGGGCTGGGGGACCGCCGCTGCGCACATCCAGAGGCCGGGCGTAATCGGTGCTTTACCTGACTTAGCAACCAGACCACTCAAGCTGCCTCTCTTCCCTCCCTCCGTCCCGTCTAGTTACCCGGGAAAAACCAGAGGGAAACCCGGGAAAAAACGTTGAGCCGAAGAGCCCAATCCAAACGCATCCTGCACTGGGGTCTCCGGCCGGAAACCTCCCCGTCCCGGGGCGGCCAGAGGGGAAGGGGCGGGGGCGCGGGAGGCGGGCGGGCGGCGCGGAGGATGCACGCGGGGGTCCTGGGCCTGTCCGCCCTGCTGCTGGCTGCCGAGCAGAGCGCGCGTGAGTGCGGGGCAGACCGTGCTCGCCCCTCCGCCCCACCCTGACGCCCGGAGACCCTCACCCGCGCCCCGCCACGGCGGCGGCCTGCACCCCAGCACTGCGCGCCAGTGCTAGCCCTGGGCACCCCGCACCCCAGCCCAGCCCCTCGGGGATCCCTGAGAACGCATGACCCTCCCGGGGAGGCCGGAGGATGCATGGACCCCCACCCCGCTGCATGCATGGTCCTCCCGGTGCCTGAGACCCCTCCCCTGCGGATGCACAATCCTCCCCCCGACCCCCCACCCCTCGTCCCCAGCGGACGGGCGATCCTCGCTGGGAGTCTGGGAACGTTTGACCCCCGCTTCCCTCCAGAAGGCCTCTCGGTGCTGCGGGGCCGGGGCGCTGCACGCGGGCATGGCGCGCCCTGCTCGCCCCTGCCCGCTCCCTCGCCGGCTTGGGGCCGGGTTGGGGTGGGACCGAGCTCGACATCCGCGGAGCTCTGGAGGACCGTCCACCTCCTGGCCGGAGGCGGCCGGTTGGGAACCCCAGGCCGAGTGCTGAGCGCGGTCCCCCAGCCGCGGCGGAGCGAGCGCGGGGAGCGGTTTCGCGCCTTTCCAGTTTGAACGCGTAACTCCTTCGGTGCCGGCGCTGACGCCTCCGCCGCTCCCTGCAGTCGCTTCTTCCTCCGCGGGGTCCCCCCGGACGGCGGGTGCGGAGTGGATTTGATGGGGCTCCAGCTTCGAGACTCCCAGGGTTCCTCGCCCCTCCCCAGCTCGCTCCACTTTTGAGTGCCGGGCCCTGAACTTGACCAGTGGGATCCAGTTGTCCGCCCCACCCGCCCCTTGTGTTAGCGGGGCCCTTATGAACTCGGGTCAGTGCAGTTTCCCTGAGGTTTCTAAGGTGCACAGAGGAGGCGCCAGGCTGAGATCCGCCCCTAAACTTCCGCCCGGGGCCAGCGCCCCCGCTGAGCGGGGCTATGGTGAGACAGGACCCCAGTCCCAGCACCCACTGCAGGGGGCTCCGCGGACTAGGCTCCTCCTTCCCTCCCAGCCAGGGCTTGGGCATTCCTCAGATTGGGGAAGCTGTGACTCCACCTGAGGCTTTTTGCCTGGGGGACCCCGGTTTGCTGTGTGTGCCAGGTGATTAGAGCAGGGATCAGAACCAAGATCAAACCTGTACTTCCTAAAGGAAATCAGCCCTGAGTATTCACTGGAAGGACTGATGCGGAAGCTCCAATACTTCAGCCATGTGATGTGAACAGCTCACTCTTTGAAATAGACCCTGATGCTGGGAAACATTGAAGGCGAGAGGAGAGGAGGGCGACAGAGGATGAGATGGTTGGATGGCATCCCTGACTCAATGGACATGAGTTTGAGCAGACCCCTGGGAGATAGTGAAGGACAGAGAAGCCTGGTGTGCTGCAGTCCGTGGGGCCTCAAAGAGTCAGACGGGACTTAGCGACTCAACAACAGCACAGAGCCTGTGGACCAAGAAGGGGCTGCCCAAGCCCAGGCTTCTCAGTCCAGACCTGCAGGGCTCCCGTCTGCACCTGGGGCTGGTACCCACTTGCTGCTGCAATTCACAGCCCTGTGCACCCATAATTCCATGTTAAACTCTAACATTGGGAAACCCAAGCAATAGTCATATCAAACAATTCCTGTGAGTTCTGAGCACCTACTAGTCCTGGGCACCCATCTCTACTGTCATTCATCAGTGAGGGCGGATCCGAAGTAGATTGGTCAAGCTCCTTCCACCACCTGACCCTGTCTTCTTCTTTTTTTTTTTCCATTTATTTTTATTAGTTGGAGGCTAATTACTTCACAACATTGCAGTGGGTTTTGTCATACATTGACATGAATCAGCCATTGAGTTACATGTATTCCCCATCCCGATCCCCGCTCCCACCTCCCTCTCCACCCGACCCTGTCTTCTTGATGTTGCTGTTTAGTCGCTAAGTCATGTCCAACCCTTCTTCCACCTGAGGGACTGGATTCCACCAGGCCCCTCTGTCCATGGGATTTCCCAGGCGAGAATATTGGAGTGGGCTGCCATGTCCTCCTCCAGGGGATCTTCCCAACCCAGGGATCGAAGCCATGTCTGCTGCATTGTAGGCAGATTCTTTACCACTGAGCCACCTGAGAAACCTGACCCTTCTAGGATCTTCTGTCCCCAGAGGGAAGGGTTTGCATTTTCCAGCACGTGCTAAGTACCCAGGGCTTTGTGCACACTGCCCTATGCGATCCGGCAGTCTCCTTCTCGGACCATGGTGTCTGACCCTTTGGGTAGCTCTGGCCCTTCCATTCAACCTCATTGCCATCTAGGCTGCTTGTGGGCTCTGCCGGCTCCCGGGCTGGGTCTAGCAGGCAGCCCGGCCAACTCTGGGGATGCAGCATTGCCCAGGCGCCCCCCGACCCATGCCCCCAGCCTCCTGCTAACCCTCTGGTCCTTCCCCTTTGGCCCCCAGGGCTCTGCGCTATGGTTTACTACTTCACCACAGGCCGGCTCCTCTGGGCCTGGCTGGTCCTGTCGATGCTACTGCCCGGCTTCTTGGTCCAGGGCCTGAGCTATCTCTGGTTCCGAGAAGATGGACATCAAGGTGGCTGCTTGCTGCTGGTCCTGCACCTCCTCCAGCTCGGCGTGTGGAAGCGGTAAGAACAGACAGCCCCTCTCACCCCGATGGGTGACTTCACACCTGAGACAGGAGAGTCGTTCCACACATAGGTGTTCCATCTTTCGGGTCACAAACGTGCCGGCTTGGGAGAGGCTTCGCATCCATCTCTTTGAACATTTGCTCTGATGCTACTCCCCTCACCCAGCCTAAACTGCCTTGAACATCCTCAGGGGGCTCCTTCCAGAAGGACCTCTGACTCTTCAAAAGCTTTTTCATGACTTGGGCCGAATGCTATGTGCTCTTGTTTCAATTCAGTCGGTCTCACCGTCAGAGCCATAGAAAGTGAGTGGGTTCGGGGCGGTCCATGTGAACCCCACCCCTTCACCCCAGGAGGGCGGCACAGATTGAAGCAGTGCAGTAGGCTGCAGGGTGACATTTGCATTAAGTTTTTATTGCGAGAAGAAACCATTTGAGTGCCAGGGCCAAAGTTTTCCATAAAAGGCAGCCTGGAGAGTGCTCAGCGGGCTGGCCTGTGGGAGACCAGACCAGTGCCGCCGCTTCGCTCAGGGAACAGGAAGGCCCGAGGGTGGAAGGCCGTCCCAGGAGTGGTGTCTACTCTTGGATCTCAGGCTGTGCTGCTGGGCGTTTTAGGCCCTCAAGCTGTAGCCCAAGGCTTTCTGTAGAGGAACTGAAGTGAGTTTTATGGTATCTCAGCAGACTCTGAGGAGGGAGTGAATCTCAAGTTGGAGGCAGAGGGTGTTTCTGTTTTTTTTTTGGCCTTGCCACCAGGCATGTGAGATCTTAGTTCCCTGACCAAGGATCGAACTCTGGGTTCTCTGCAGTGAAAGCCTGGAGTCCTAACCGTTGGACTGCCAGGGAATACCCCAGAGGGTGCTTCTTATAAAGATATCATGCAGCCAGCCAAATTTCACTGGGGTTCTCTGAGCTGGAGCCCTCCATCTCTAAAGGCACCAGAAGCATTTTCAGCCACACCAATTTAGCCTAATGGTGGGCCGTTGTGTTCAAGCTGTGTGGTTTCTCTGAAAAGATGAGATTCTGACCAGTGGGGAAAGAGCAGAGGTGGCTTTTCCTTCCGGCTCAGGGGGGATTGGAGCCTGTCGTGGGCACTACTCACGTGCGCACATGCTTCTGTCAGCCCAGCTTGGTCTGAAAACCATTAAGGGCTCGAGTCCTTCCGGGGACCACCTGGTAACGTTATAGCCAAAAAACATATGACTTCAAAGACAGACCACCTCTTGAAAAAATGAATCAGCTTTCCCCTAAGCAAACATGTCATAGCTCAGAAGAAGAGTGAAGTCAGTGCCAGTCACTTGAGAGAAGCTTCCTGAGTAATTGTCAAGTAAGTCTGCCTTCTGGGGTCCTGTGAGGACCCTCCGGCCCATCTGATCCAGTACCTTTTTCAGAAGTGGGACAGGGTCAGGCTCACGTGTCCACTTTCATGCTGCTGTCCAACGCTGACCCCCTACTCATCTTCCCCAAGTCTCTCCAATGATGTCATGAATACTAAATACATTTTAAAAAATGGAAATAAGTGAAGAGAGACATGAAGATTAGAAATTAGGAAAAACAACTTGTCATCTATATCTCTTCTTATTTTAAAAAATCAGTTAAGGTGACTTTAAAAATACATATATATGTATATATATGTATATATATACATATATACAATTTAAAAGAACCAAAAAAAAAAAGGCAAGAAGAAAGAAAAGAAGTGAGAACATTCAGGAAGTGGAAGGGAGTGTTGGAAAAGAAGGTAATGGCAAAATGCAGTTACTCGAGGTGAACCACAAATTTGGATCTGAGTTTTGTTAACATAAGAAGCTCCATGGTTTGCAGTTCTGTGTTTAAAACAAACAAACAAACAAATGGAAATCTACTTCCTTAGAAGAAAGCTTTAAAAGTTAAAGTAGAAAACAAATCTATTTCTCATCCTGCAGCCAGCATATCTGGCTTTCACAAAGAAGACACTGAATACTGAATTGTCTTTAAGCAAATCCACACGAAATTTTGTAATGGACTCCCAATCAGGGTCCATAAAGAAGCCTCTCAGCAAACTGCAGTTCAGTAAAAGCGCCTGTAGATGGAGCCAAAGCAACTCTGTTTGCGCAATCCTATATAGGGTTAGTTCAGTTCAGTCGCTCAGTCGTGTCTGACTCTGCGACCCCATGGACCACAGCACGCCAGGCCTCCCTGTCCATCACCAACTCCCGAAGTTTACTCAAATTCATGTCCATTGAGTCAGTGATGCCATCCAGCCATCTCATCCTCTGTCGTCCCCTTCTCCTCCTGCCTTCAATCTTTCCCAGCATCAGGGTCTTCTCAAATGAGTCAGTTCTTCATTCACATCAGGTGGCCAAAGTATTGGAGTTTCAGCTTCAGCATCAGTCCTTCCAATGAATCTTCAGGACTGATTTCCTTTAGGATGGCCTGGGTGGATCTCCTTGCAGTCCAAGGGACTCTCAAGAGTCTTCTCCAATGCCACAGTTCAAAAGCATCAATTCTTTGGCCCTCAGCTTTCTTTGTAGTCCAACTCTCACATCCATATATGACCACTGGAAAAACCATAGCTTTGACTAGACGGACCTTTTTAAAAAGGGATCCTGTCTCGGATGGTAAAGAATCCACTTGCAATACAAGAGACCCAGTTCGATCACTGGGTCTGGAAGATCCGCTGGAGGAAATGGCAACCCACTCCATTTCGTGCCTGGAGAATCCTATGGACAGAGGAGCCGGATGGGCTACAGTCCATGGGGTCACAAAGAGTCAGACATGACTGAATGACCTAGCACGCAGGCAGCTCTATATAATGCAGAGAAACCAATTAAACAAAAACCTCCTGACATAAAGTAGCTTATAAAAAGTGCAAGGACTAAAACATAAATGTTTTCCTTTTTTTTCCGGCCACAAGTGGGGTCTCAGTTCCCCCAGCAGGTACAGGGATTGAATCTGTGCCTCCTGCATTGGAGGTGTGGAGTCTTAACCACTGGACTGCCGGGGAAGTTCCATGCGTTTGTTTAAAATTTCAAATAATACTGATAATGTCAAGTCTGACTTTTCAAAAGAAGTTGACATTAGTAACTACTTGTTTAAACAAAGTCAGTTACATTTTTCTGTTTTGTTTTTATATTTCTACTCTGATTCTATATGTTACCAATGAGTAAAAAATGATTTTAAGCCTGTAAATGCATTTGTAAACTAACTCAGCATGAGATGATAGAAGAATACCTAATCCATCTCATCCTTAGCCTGTGTTTGGGGTTAAAAATGTTTCTGTAGTAGAAGGGAAAAATTATTACAAAGAAAGTTGAGATGAGCTTTAAGGATATGTAAGGCAAGCTTAGTATCGATGGGTATAAATTTAACATTTAAAAGTTTATAATATACATTCCTGTCAATAAGCTCATGAAAAGATGCTCAACTTTACTAATCATTAGGGAAATGCAAATCAATGAGATACTACCTCATACCCATTAGGATATGGGCATCCTATCCCCCTCACTGCTAAAAAAAAAAACAGAAAATAATTTTAGCAAGGAAAGGATGTGGAGAAATTAGAACGCTTGTGTACTGTTGGTGGACATGTAAAATGGGGTAGGCACTGTGGAAAACAGTATAGTAATTCCTCAATTACTTAAACACAGAATTACTGTATAATCCAGCAATTCCACTAATGGGTAAATATCCAAACAAGTTGAAAGCAGTGTCCTGAAGAGATCTTTGTACACCTGTGTTCGTTAGCAGCATCATTCACGATAGTCAAAACATGAGGCAACCCAAGTGTCTATTAACGGATGAATGGATAAGTAAAGTGGGGTCTGTACATGCAATGGAAAACAGAAGCACGTTCTGTAATATGCTACAACATGGATGAGTCTTGAGGACCTGATGCAATAAGACTCATGTGGTGGTTAGAGTAGCCGAAACCATAGAGAGAGAAGTTAGAATGGTGGGTGCCAGGGCCTGGGGGAGAAGGGACCAAGACTGTGCCACTGGCTGTTCTGGGTGTTTAATGCCCACACTGGACTCTCCCCAGGACCCCTCTCACCTCTCATTTTAGCACGTCTCTCTTCCTGCTTAAAACTTCGCACGTGTATGTGGCTTTCTTTCCATAACTGAATCTTGGGCTTCTAGAGAAGGTCTTCAGTTTTGTTTGCAGCCTCTACAGTCTCCAGCAGGTGGGGCCAGCCCATAAAGATGCCTGCCGAATGAATGGGGGCAGCTGGGAGGCTAGGAAGCGGGGCTGGGGTGTCCCCAGAACTGAGGATTCAGGACCCAAAGGGGAGCTACAGGTTTGGCTTCATCTGCTTTCTCTTAACATTCTTTTTGGGTCAGAGATCACAGCTTCAAAGACTCAGTGAGAAATCACTTCACTCCAGGATCCAAGTCATGAAAAAGGAAAGCTGTTTTCTCTTGAGCCTCTTTCCTGGGCTCTCGGTACCCTGGTTAAGAACATTTCAAAGAGGACCCCCTCCTGTTCTGGCCGAAGAAATGCTGGCCTGAGATCAGAGGGAGAGGGCGTTTGGGGTGACTTGGAAGGCACACCCAGCTCTGGTTCAGGAATCGGTAAATTAAAATGATTTCCAGTTTTTCTTAAGGTGGATAGGACTGAAGTTTGCGATTGCTGGTGGACTTGGCAGGCACGCCTGTCCCTGCTGCAGGCAGGTGTAGAGATCACCTTGTTCCTGCTCCTGGGAGGGTGAGGGGGAAATTGCAGTGAAAACCTGAAGTCCTCAGAGCCTGCAGTGACATTTTCATGCATGCACGACCGTCCAGGTGGCACAGGACGGTGGTCCATGGCACCTATGGTCGGCTTGCATGAAACTGAAGCATCTGGAAAGGTTTCAAAGGTGCATTTATCGGAAGTAGAATGAAACAGGAACATTTACTGATTTTTTTTTTCTCTTGTGTTGACTCCTTTTCCTGGACGTGAGGAAGGTGGCCACACCTGGAGGAGCCAGTGTGCCCCTGTGCCCGGGCCAGCCTGGTCTTGCAGACCCGCCAGTAGCCCCCTGCCCTCCCTGCCGTCCAACAGGACTGAATTAATTCCCATTGCAAAAGGCTCTGCAGAAGGGCCTCTCCCGTATTCTTGCCTGGGGAGTCGCATGGACAGAGGAGCCTGGCGGGCCATGGTCCAGGGGGTCACACAGAGTCGGACATGGCTGGGCGACTGACGTCGGAGGCCCCGGGGTTGGGGAGACAGCTCAGGCTTAGCTCGGGATTTCCCAGGGCTCAGAGAGAGCCCCCAGCACACCTGTCTGCTCCCAGCTCCCAACCCAGCGGCCCTTCCACGTGTGGGCAGAGTGAGGTCCGCTGGGCAGGATTCCTGCACTGGGACCAGAAGCACCACCCTCAGCCTGGAGTCGGCTCAGGGGCCTGGGATGCGGACGTGGCGGGCTAGGCCCTAGAAGGCTCTTGGTCTCGAGGTGATATGACAGGAGAGGGGTCCAGCTGAGTCCTCGCAGTGCGGTTCTGAGTCCTGGCCCTCCTCCACCCCAGGCACTGGGATGCCGTGTCCGCCGGCCTCCGGAAGGAAGGGCAGGCCGCCCCCCAGGCCCAACTGCTGCTGCAGGAGGCGGACCTGGCGGCCCTGCGCCTCCTCGAAGCCCTGCTTCAGGTCGGGCCCCACCTGCTGGTCCAAACATACGTTTTCCTCGCCTCCGACTTCACTGCTTCTGTGCCAGGTGAGTGACTTCCACCCCCGACCATAGACTGCCTGACTTCTCATCGGAGACAGAAGCGAACGCCCTATTTAGCAAATCCTGGCAACCTAAGATGTCCCCTGTTAGGGAGAGCTAGGGCAGCCCAAGCTCACTACGGTGCACAAACGTGAAAGTGTGAGTCGCTCAGTCATGTCCAACTCTTTGTGACCCCATGAACTGTAGCCCTCCAGGCCCCTCTGTCCATGGGATTCTCCAGGCCAGAATACTGGAGTGGGTTGCCATTTCTTTCTCCAGGGGAGCTTCCCAACCCAGGGATTGAATCCAGGTCTCCTATATTGCTGGCAGATTCTTTTACCATCTGAACCACCAGGGGTGTTACCTATGATGCCCAAGGTGACGGTTAAAACTGGCTTTTGTTTGGGGCGATAGTTCCCAGGGGGTGGACCTCCTTCGTGGGGGTTGGTCCGTGAGAGGGAAGTTGCAGGTGGTGAGAGGACCCTGAAAGCATCTTGGGGAGGCCTGTGCGCCCCTTGGGAGATCAGTGTGTCCGTTTCTCCCGGGACTAACTCCATGCAGCCTGAGCCTCACCCCTTGAGAGCAGTGGGATCAACAAGTCAGGTGCCAGCAGAGGCACTGGCACTCAGGCCAGGCCTCGGGGTGTCTCCTCTGGGCCTGGCACCTCCTCATGTTCTGGTCCATGTTTATCTGGTTATACCTCCTTTGTATGGACCGAGGTCTTCCCAAGGGGCACGAGTGGTAAAGAATCCACCTGCAGGTGCAGGAGATAGAAGAGACGTGAGTTTGATCCCTGAGTCAGGAAGATTCCCCTGGAGGAGAGCATGGCCACCCGCTCCAGTATCCTTGCCTGGAGAATCCCATGGACAGATGAGCCTTTTGAGCTATGGCTCACCAGGGATTGCAGAGTTGGACAGGCAGGTGAGCTCGGTAGGTGCGGCTCCCGGCCTCTCGAGCACAGACTCAGTAGTCGTGGTGCTTGGGCTGAGTTGCTCCCTAGCACGTGGGATCATCTTCCCAGACCAGGGATCAACCCCATATCTCCTGCATTGGCAGATGACTTTTTTACCACAGAGCCACTGGGGAAGCCCCTGGGGCTTTATTTCCTTAAGCGTGAACCCATGGAGAGCCCAGCCTTCCTGGGGGGAGGAGTACCCAGGTCCTCGTTTCTTCTGCACGGAGACAGGCCTGCGTGTTTGCATGGAGGTGGCGGCGCCCTCTGTGAAGGCAGGTTCTGTCGGTTAGCGGTCCTAGGGTCCTGGTAGCGCCCGCTTGCCTTCCAGGGGTGAGTGCCCTGTGCTCCTGGACCACGCTCTCCTGGGCCCTGGTGTGCTACGCCCATTCCCTGCGCTCCGTGAAGCCGGACCACCCCTCCACGCCCTGGACGGCCCTCGGCTGCCAGCAGCTCTGGAGGATGGGCATGGTCGGGGCTCGCGTCCTCAGCTTGGTTCTCTTCTTCTGGGCTTACCGCGTCTGGGTGCTGGTTGTTGCAGGTAAGCTGGGCTTCTGTCCCGCCCGTCTACTGCTGCATGACAAGCAACCCCGGAACTTAATGCCCAAAAAGAACCATTTGTGAGCAATGACCCGGCCTCTGAGGGCCGACCAGGGTTCACTGGGGGTTCTTGCCTGTAGGGTCCTCACGCCATCCCTGTAGGCTCACAGGTATCTGGACTCACAGGGGGGCTCCCCTGGGCTGGCTTTTCAGACATCCTGCTCCTGGGACCCCTCCATCCTCTCCGTGCAGGCGAGGCAGCTGGCTTCAGACGCGGCAGCTGAGAATTCCAAGAGCACGGGGGTGGGAGCGGCCAGTCCTCTTAAATCTGGCCCAGACCTGGATCAGCACGGCCTCTGCTGAATTTTGCCCGGCAAAGCGGACTTGGCCAGCCCAGGTTCAAGAATGTGGAGGGATGCCCTGAGTGTCCCAAGAGAGAGGGACGCACAAAGGCTCACGTGACATAAAACCTGCGAATGTTTTATGTCCCTTGGCTCTCTCCTGGGTCTTCGTCCGTCTCCTTGGATGCCGAGTCACACGCAGAGCAGAAAGGAGGGTTATGGGCCCCGGATTCTGAGTCCCTGCCCCACCCCTCCTGCTTCCCCCAGCCCTGCCCTCTCTGGGCCCTGACTCCTGGGGCTGCTCTCTGCAGGTGCCCACTGGCTGGTGATGACCTTCTGGCTTGTGGCTCAGCAGAGTGACATCGTGGACAGCACCTGCCGCTGGAGGCTCTTCAACCTACTCGTGGGTGCCGTGTTCATCCTCTGCTACCTCAACCTCTGGGACAGCCCCTCCAGAAACAGGATGGCAGCGTTCTACACGGCAAGTGATCCTAACTTAACTGTGTACATGGAACATGGGTGTGCATGTGTGTGTGTGCATGTGTGCACTTGTGCACGCATATCTATTAAGAAGGAATAGCTTGATTTTAGGAAAAACTCTAAAAAGAATTATAGTCTTGAGCAGAGATGGTGGTCTCTGAAAGTAGCAACCTGATGTCTGTTTCCACGTAGTTACCATAGCGAGGATTGTGGTGTATTTAGTGATGCTTTTCAGCGACCCATCTGATAAATATAATCACGGTTGTATTCTTTGTCATATACGTAACATCCTTGTCAATCAACTCAATTGCTGAGTTATAACTGTGGTCACAGGTAGTGTGAAAAACGCAAAGGTGACATAATGCTTATCTATAGGCAGCTTCTAGTGCATTAGAGGAAATAAGCTTGTACCCAAATAATAAAGGGGCAGAACGTGGACCAATGCCAGCAGAGAAAGCAGTGTCTGAATCTCATAGAATTACCACTTCCTGCTCAGATGACCAGGGACACTTTTGATGAGAGGGAGGAGGTTGAGCTGTATTGCAGAAGGCAAAGAAGAGCCTGGATCAGCCACGTGCTTCAGAGTTGAGGCTTAGGAACCAGGCGGCTTCCATGGGACCCTGGCTCTGTCCTTAACTGTTACCAACTGTGACTGAGCACTTAGACTCTCTGGGCCTATTTTTTCATCAGCGCATCAGGAACTCATCTCTTGGTGTCACTGAGACAATGACTAAGACCAACCTACTTTTCAGGGTCCCTGTGAAGAGCAAATAAAATAATAAACTTGGGCTGAAATAAGCAACCAAGAGTGACCTTTACCAAAAATAGAAGTTGAGACTTTCAGAGGCGCCAGTGCTCCAGGACGGAGACCGGAGTGAAGGGAAGAGCCGGGGAGGCCGCTCCGGTCCAGGGCAGGTGACAGCGTGCTCACCTCCAGGTTTAGGGGAGCCCTGTAGAGCTCGCTGACCCCCGAGGTCACAGGCCCACAGAGGACCCATGATACTGGGTGAGTCACGCCAAGCCTCAGTCTCCACACCTGGAAATTGGGAGTAACCAGGCCCCTCACACCATGTGGGCTGAGGGCTGGGTGTGGTGGAGCCCACACACACTGTAAATAAAAGAGGGTGAATTTCATCATCCGTTTGTGGGAGCATCACACTCACGTGCTGGTGTCCAGAGGCACCCTGAGAAGCAGAACTAAATGAGGAGGCGTTTCACACTTGCTGCTTTTGTCACGTTCACACCCTCGTCAGCAGATCACGTCCCGGGAGTTTTAGGGGCCATTGTACAAGGAAGGGGGACTTCCCAGGTGGCTCCGTGGGTAAAGAATCCGCCTGCCATGCAGAAGAAGCAAGAGACTCGGACTCATTCCCTGGGTCCCAAAGATCCCCTGGAGGCGGGCATGGCTCCCCACTCCAGTGTTCCTGTCAGGAGAATCCCATGGACAGAGGGCCTGGCAGGCTCCAGTCCACAGGGTCGCCCAGAGCCGGCCATGGCTGAAGTGAGCGAGCACACACGCACATACGAGGAAGCGGGAAAATGCTTCCTTCTTTCCAGCCATCTTGGTCACTGGACCACTGAGCTCAGAGCGGTCAAGCCGGAGAGGCAGAAATTAGACACTGTGGACGTTTCGAATGGGCAGAAGCACAATGAGGGCTGTGGAAGCCGGGGGGCGCCCAGGGGAGAGTGCTGTGGTCATGCTGAGACGGAGGAAAGGTGAAGGACACAGATCCCGGTAAGTCAACTGCAACAAGGAGCGGGGTCCCGCGTGGACTGACCCCTCACCTCCATTCATGCGGAGGCGACTGCACATTTTAAAGGGACAGCGGGTGACAGGGAACACTGTGGTCTCCAGCAAGGTCGGAGAGTGACCTTACACCATCTGGGTCGTTCACACACTTCCCACGTATTCATGACGGGGGGCAGTGTTAACACACTTTAGAGCTGGGTTTCCCTGGTGACTCAGATGGTAAAGAATTTGCCTGCAGCGTGGGACAACCGGGTTCAATCCTTGGGTCGGGAAGCTCCCCTGGAGAAGGAACTGGCAACCCACTCCAGTATTCTTCCCTGGAAAATCCCATGGACAGAGGAGCCTGGCAGGCTATAGTCCATGGGGTTGCAAAGAGTTGGACACGACTGAGCAACACACACACACGCAGAGCTGGAAAAGTCGTCTCCTGGGATGTTTGCGTTTCAGAGGGCTGGTTCTCAGGTCCTGGAGAAGACAGCTTTGGGTGGTAAAAGACTGACATTTCAGAAAATGTCAAGCAAAGAAACTATGTATAATTGCAGGCTTTCTAAAGTAGCTCTTCTACGTGGAGGGATCTCTCTGCCTTATGACCAGGTTTATTCTGGAATAAACAGTAAGTTCTCCAGGCAGCACCAAGCTTTCTCAGGCAGGAACTTCTTTGGGGCTGGGTCACCACGCTAGGGATGCAGGCTTGAGCTATTAGGAAATACTATGAGTGTTGGCTTCAGTCATTTCTGCTTCAGATAGTTTTTATAGGCCAAGAAGAGCACTCAGAGGAGCCCGTCTGAGTCAGGTTTGGTCAAGAAGAGCATCTTTGTCAGTAGAAAGTGGTTGCATTCACATCCTGTTGGTTCTCTTTCTCTGGAGGGCCCTGACAAATGTATCCACTAGAAACAGAACCAGTAAGATGTGTCTAGACACATAAAAGATTTGTTACAGGGATTCTCTCATGCAATTACAGCGCCACCAAGTCCCACAGTCTGCCCTCCGCAAGCTGGAGAACCAGGAAGCTGACGATCATTCAGTTCAGGCCCGAAAGACCATGAGCTCCAGTGTCCAGGGACGGGAGGAGATGGGTGTCTTGGGCAAATTATTTGGGGGAAAAAAATTCTAAAATTGTTATGAAAGTTTGTGACTCTTGCTGGAATCCAGTGTCACTGTGAGCTCTGCAGACACTTTTAATTATCGCATGGTAAAACTAACATGTGTATACAGTTAACACGAGACTGTGCAACAGATGAAGTAGCAAATAGAAGTCCCTCTCAGCCCCACCCAACTCACCAAAGGGACCCCTGCAGCCTTGTGAGCTGTGCCCTTCCGTTTCCTGTGCGTTTCTGCCTCTGCAGACACTTAGCGAGCTGCAGTGAGAACAGGAGGGCCCTTAGCGGGAGAGGCTCCCTCGGCCCGGTCAGCAGTGGGGGCCCCCAGCCCTGAAGGGGGCCGCAGGAGATCACGGGCGGGAGCGTGCCCAGGCTGCATGCCCAGCCTGGGCGTGCTGACGCTCCTGTTCTCACAGGTGATGCTGCTCGAAAATATCATCCTCGTGCTGCTGGCGACGGACTTTCTCCAGGGAGCCTCGTGGACCAGCCTGGGGGCTGTCGCAGGCGTCTTGTCTGGATTTCTGATCGGTGAGCCCCAAGGTCGCCTTCGCTGCCCCTCTGTCCCCCACCCCACCTCCTGCAACTTGCTTCTTTGCGGTCAGCTCACCCCAGGGGTAGGAATCAGGGCTCGGAAGAGGCTGGGTGGAGACCAGGGCCGGGCCCTGTGCTGAGGGTGGCCAGGCCGCCCCCCCACCCCCGGGCGTGAGGGCCTGGATCAGCCTTTGTCTCCTTCGCTCGGCCGTACCCAGAGCCGCAAGCAGAGCAGGGGCCACCCCAGGGGTGGCCTGCTGGTGAGGCTGGAGGGGCTCAGGCAGAGCCAGGCCGGCTGGCCCTTGCCCCCAGCTTCCAGGGGCAGCAGAACCCCTGACTGTCCAGCGCACTGGACTAGAGTCTTCAGTGGGGAGGTGGAGCCCAGGCTTTAACGCGGCAGCTCCGGCTTCCATCTTGAGCTGCCTGGATAAACATTTATTGAGTGCCTACTGCATGCCAGTCTGGGGCTGCCACCAAGAAACCAGTTAAACAGCAGGCTTTCGAGGGAAGTCTGTCTTCACTGAACACACACAGCCCTGAAACTGGCAGGATGGGTTGTGGACGGGGTCAGCTCCCCTTTCTTGGTCTCGGGGGGCTCCTCATAGGAGAAGGGGGACAATACCTCCTGGCCGCTGATCAGAGAACTCAGGACACTGGGTGGAAATGGCCTGAGCACATGCCCCCTGCAGAAACAACACTGGGTCACCCTCCATTAGGAGTTCTGACTCCATTCCCCCAGGGATGCTGAGAGCAGGCGAGGGGACGTTTGCTAGGCTCCTTCTGGCTGCACCCTTGCTGCGTTTCCTGGTCCTGCCGAAGCTCACACCATGCCCCCCACCCCCATGTCAGGCTTCATGCTGTTTATTACGAGCTCCCTGAAACCCGGCACTTGGTCCAGTACAACAGGAAACTGGAAATAACGTGGGAGGATTACTGGAATGCTCTGCTAAATAAATTATTGCCGCAGTCAACACTTCTGATCAAAATAAATGAAGCTGACAACAATGTGGTTCAGATGTTTGTGCACAAAGGAAGTTTTGTTGCTGCTCGTGGAAATTCCTTGATATGGGGGTTTTGATGGGTATGTTTAACCTCTGCTTGGGTCTTGTTTTTGAAATGATTCCTTATCTCTCTCTCCCTTCACTTTGGAATCCATCAATCAGTATGTGGATGGTTGTGTTCTGAGTATTTGACCTGGTTTTCTGAAAGTGAGATTATCTTTTCCACCAAACCACTCTCTCTGTCTCACACACATGCACACGTACACCTAGAGGACTCAGTTGGAGCCTCCTTCAAGGAAGAAGTCATAAAATCTCTAGGATTTTATGTTCTTACATTTTTTAAGTGTAGGAACATTTGCAGCTTATCGGAACTGTGTATGTGTGTATGTACGTGTATGGATGCTCGTTCAGTCACTCAGTTGTGTCTGACTCTTTTGCGACGCTGTGGACTTTAGCCCACCAGGCTCCTCTGTCCATGGGATTCTCCAGGCAAGAATACTATAGCGGGTTGCCATTTCCTTCTCCAGGGGATCTTCCCAACCCAAAGATCAAACCTGCGTCTCTTGCAGCTCCTGCATTGGCAGGCGGATCCTTTACTGCTAGCGCCACCTGGGAAGCCCTGTCCGAGCTGGAACATACATTAATTCCCCCAAATATCCACTTGTGATGCTCCAACAAGAGTCCTGTTTTGGATCCCAAATGATATTACTCTATTCAAAACTGGAGAAGCCGGAATTCTGCAAACCACAGGGAGGATGCAGGACTTCAAAGAATGTCACCTTGTGTTTTTTTTTTCCCCTCTTGTTTTGCAGGCACTGTCTCGCTGGTCGTTTACTATAGCCTGCTGCATCCGAAATCCACAGGCATCTGGCAGGGCTGTGTACACACGTCCTGTGGCTCCACAGAGGGTGATAAAGCAGAAGAAGACTCTTCTCCACAAGCCCCAGGCCCAGCCGGGGAGGGACCGGACAGCCTGGGGACCTGCCCAGAGGAAAGCGATGAGCTCCCAAGCTTGGGGAAGCCCCCCAGCCCAGAGTGGGCGCCCCCAGAGGCTGGGCTGGAAAGCCAGACAGCCGGGGAGGCCTCTTTCCTCAGCCACCACCACTGGCTGCTGGTGAAGCTGGCTCTGAAGACGGGGAACGTGTCAAAGATCAATGCAGTCTTTGGAGAAGACGGCCTGGCCCGCTTTTCCTCCCCTGAGTGGGGGTTGAGCCAATACCACAGCAGGCAGAGGACGCCCCCACCCCCGCTGCAGGAGCCCCCTTCATCACCCGAGGACCCTCTAACCTCAGAGGAAGGCTCTGGGTTTCCAGCGGTCCCCAAGGCAGATGCTGATGAGACCTCAAGTTACCTGTCTTTTGCCAGCGAGAGTCCTGACCCAGCTCCAGCCCAGCAGCTATCAGCTCCAGGCCGGGAGGGCGGCTCGGAGGAGGGAGCCGGGGCCACCCCGGGGGCGAGGGGTGCAGGGGGGCCCCCGGGGGGCGGGGGCGGGCAGGCCGGCTCCACGCTGTATTTCAGCGCCACCGCCGAAGGGGTGCTCCCCTCTCCCGGGGAGCCGACGCCCCTCTCCCGGAGGGGGCTGGGGTCGGGCAGCCCGGCCCAGCCAACCCCCGAGCGCTTTCCCCTCAGCGTGGCCAACATCAGTCCCATCTTGGGCCCCGGAGGACGCTGGCAGCCCGGAGGCCGGGCCCGGGGCGGCTCGGGGCTGCGGGGGCAGCGGGAATCCCCACGTCGCCCCGTCGCGGCTGGTACCCAGAGGCTGCTGCCCGAGGTGGGCCCGAGGCCCGCGGATGCGCCCTGCCTCACGTCCACCCCCAAGTGCACGCCCCCGGGGACTGCGGCCGCAGGGCGAGGCTGACGGCCGAGGCGGGTTTCCTCCGCTGGGCATGGCCAGTGGGTGACCCACGCTGGTCACTGCGGGGGGAGTTCCGACACCGCCACCCCTGACTCACAGCCCCTCTGAACGTCTGTCCGCTCAGCCGGAAAACGAGGGAACCGGATTACATGGTTTCTAAGGTCCCCTGCAAGGACCACAGGCCACACATTCGCATAGGAGTCCTCTAACGCGGAGAGGGAGGCAAGATAAAGCTTCCTTCACAATCGCCTGATTCTGGGTTGCCATTCCCTCCTCCAGGGGATCTTCCCTGACCCAGAGATCCAACCTGACTCTCCTACATTGCAGGCAGATTCCTTACCCCGAGCCATCAGGGAAGCCCCTGGCAAACTCTATGATCCTTCCTGTGGCTTCCCCAGTAAACTCAAGGGTAAAACCCAGGGTCCTATTTTATTCTTCTGTTAATAACACTTAAGTGGTTATTAATCACTCTTCTTTTAAATGTATTTTAGCTGCATTATTTTATGAAATCCCTTGTAAACCTCAGGACACCTCAGGCCTCTGTCCTGTAGACGGAGAGTCAGAGAAAAACCAGAGCTGGACAGAGTTGAAGTGGTGAAAGCAGATTTTATTCAGGAGCTGTTGTCATAGGGGAAGAGGCCTCCGTGTAAAACTGGCTCAACTCTGAAGTCAGTGTGGACAAGTGGGGTTTACAGCCGAGCAGCAGGTGGGGCTTCATGGGTGGAAAATTGTAAAGAGGAAACATTGGGCTTAGGGGGCTTCTGGCTAAACCAGTGTAACGGGATGCGTGCTGAAGGCAGGCCAGGGAGGTCAGATATCCTCCCTGGGCCGGAGGATCTGGTGAATGAGGAGCCCGATTGGGTATGGAAGGTGATCGGATATTGAGGGTGTGGGCTTCTGGTTAAGTTGACTCAGCAGGATTTGTGCTAAAACGGGACAATGCAGAGAGGAACACGGAAGAGGACGTGGCTGGAAAGTTCGGGGGAGCCTGAGCAGAGTTTGGTCAAAGAGAATCTGTCGGGAGGATGCGGAGAACAGCATCAGTGGCTCCACCGGGACCTCTGGCCTTTCCCCTCCACATCGAAGGCTCAGCAAGTACTGGATGCTCTGTGTGACCTTGAGAAAGCGGTTACTGGAGGGAGATCCTCCTCGTCTGGATCTCCGTGGGCGGGACGTGCAGAGCCCGAGTGTGACGTTTGGAGATGGCACTGCACGTGTCCTCAGGGGAGGACCTCCGGGAGCCAGCTGAGCTTGAGCCGGCAGGTTCCAGACTCCTCATGGTGACGGGGAATGAGGACGAGTCTGAGGCACCGAGGCTGGGGTCGCGGTGCAGGGATTTGGAAGGACCTCGGGGAGCTGGTGCTGCTCCGGTTCGGGTGCAGTTCTGTGACCTGGCCCCTCCGTCACGCTCACCTGCAGAGGCTAGACCCGACTGGGAAGGACGCCGCGCTTGAAAACCGGGCCAGCCATTGCCCCTTTGGGTGGATCCTGCGGGACATGCAGTGACGTTGCTTTTTCTCTATCACCGTCTCCAGGTGGCCTCTCTGAAGCTGATAACTTGTGAGACCCTGTGAATGACAGAACCCGTGGCCCAGCTGGGAGCATCTGATGAGCTCCCAGATTCAGGACGCTGCTGTCTGCTCCCTGGGAATATCTGTGGTCGCAGCACGACTGTTTGTTAGTCTAAGTCTCACGTATTGGATATATTCTGTTGATGTTCCTGCTTCAGTGAGTGGCCGTCACCCAGAAACTTGAAAGTATGGGCTGCCCCTGGATATTTGCTTGAGGGCGTTTATCTCGGATCTGCTGTCCCACCTGCTTTTCTTGTTTCTTTTAAGCCTACCTCACTCCCTTCTCTCTTGAAGCTGTGTAGGAAGCAACGCAAGGACTTGCAGTATCGCCTGCTACCGACTGCCTGCACGTCCCACCAAAGGAGGGAAAGTGGGCTCGCCAGAAGCTGAGGAACTCAGGCTTGGTCTCCATGAATGTTTCTCTGATGGCCGTCCGCTCCTTGCGACAGGCTGTTTTATTCAGCTGTTTGCCTGGTGAGGTCTGGCTGGCGGACAGCTTACAGCAAGCAGTGAACACCCTTGAGTGGAATTAAATTCTAGATTTTTCTGAAGGACTAGAGATTGTGCCTGTCATAAGCAAAGCCTCTGAATAACCGTTTGGGGAGTGGGTTTTGGTGAAAGCGGTTGCACATGCCTGCCTTTATCGCTGAGGCCCCCGCTCTTCTGGAGCACAGGTGGTCTCTGTCACGTTCACAGGGGGGCCGACCGTCTGATAAGGGGGTGGTGTGCAGCATTCTAGTTGGAGTCCCGGGAACCAGAGCACCCTAGCTTGCAGGAGGAGGGGGTTGCACCAGCCCAGGAGGGTCCTCTTGCTGCAGTGGAGCCCTGGGTATGCTTTGCCACTGGCGTTGGTAAGGACCAATGCCAACCCGCAGCGAGCAGGCTGGAGCAGGCCACAGAGATGAATGCCCCGGGCCCGCTCTCCACCACCACTGCCAGAAAGCGAAGGCAGAGGACGCAAACTCTCCAAAAGTGGGCGCCCCAGCCCAGTGGCTTGGGAGGCCAGCCTGGAGCGGGGGGCGCTGAAAGTAACTGCCCAGTTCCGCCCAGCAGTGCTCTCAGCTTCTTTCACAAACTGTAGCTCGCTTGCCTCTAAACCAGTCGCCCCTAAGCAGGGACGTGGCCGTCTTAAATGTGTCCTGTTTCTCTGTCTTGAAGCTGGACCTCAGAGCTATAGAATCTACAACAGCAGAGATAATGCACATCCACCAAAGGCTCTGAGCTTACAGAAACAGCTTCTATTCCTACCCTGAAACCTCAGCATTTATAACCCCAAAGATGGGTTTAATACTTGTGTCCCAAGCTGCCTGGTTTTAGAAGTCAAAAGGAGGTTTGACACGTGTTTCTTCTCACCCCTGTGCAGAGGTCCCTCATGTTTTGGGATCTCGTGTTGACCATTTTCTTTAAGCTGTTTTTTTTTTTTTTTTTTTTTTTGGATGTGGATGATTTTTAAAGTCCTTACTGAATTTGTTACAATATTGCTTCTGTCTTATGTTTTGGTGTTTGGGCCCTAAGGCATGTGGGGTCTTAGTTCCCTGACCAGGGATCAAACCTGCTTCTCCCCACAATGGAAGGCAAAGTCTTAACCACTGGACTGCCAAGGAAATCCCTGGAGTTGGCCATTTTTGCCTAGGCTTTGATTCCTTACTGTTCCCTTTCTTCCTACCCCAGTCAGCCTCCCAGTCCCTAAAAGGCGGAGGCTTCCGCAGTTCTTGGAAAAGGCCATGAGAGCAACCCAGAAGGCCACCTCCTGGACCAGGGCGCTGAGTGGGGGCCCAGAGGGGGAGCCCCGGCTCCCACGCCAGCCCTGACGCCTTCTCTCCTGCATCCTTTCCCTCTGCGGGCCCCAGCAGCGTCTCCTGGGATGCCCAGCACACCTCGAGCTGCCTTGTCCTGCTCATGCCTCCAGAGACACGGGGATCGGTCAGCGTAAGAAATCATTAAGCAGAGTGGTGGCATCTTGGGTTTCTCATACTATGTTGTACTAAGCCAAGTGTGAGATTGAGACCTCATTCCTTCTGAGACCCCCCCTCCTCATCTCCCCAATTCAGTTCTCAACCTAAGGGCTGATGACACTTAAGCTTTTTAGATACATAGAATGGATTTTACTTTAAAACTCAGTTCAGTTGTAGAATTTGATTCAATATTCCCCACTTTTTAAGATGACTGACCATCCTGGTTTCCCTAAGACTGGGGGTTTCCTGGAATGTGAGATTTTAGGGTTAAACCAGACAGTCTCCGGGCTGATCGGGACGGCTGGTCACCCTGATACCTGTCCACTCTAGATACTTTCTCTACTTCATGTAGCCACTCAGCAGAGAAAACAGTCTCTGGTTTAAAAATCTGGGCAACAATGCAAGGTTCACAAAATACAGGCCTCCAGCATCAAACCCATATCCCCCAGCCCCATCAATCTTGCAAAACTCAACTTGACTAATGTCCCCCTTGCTAACGCTGTCTACCAAAGCCAACATGATGGTCAACTTTAAGCTCCGCCAATGCCAGGAGAAGTCTGCTCTGAAGTCAAAGCTATAGTCCAGATTTTAAGTTAACATCTCCCAGGGAGGAAATCTCCCATGGAAAAATACCATGGAAAAATCCACGACTGACCACAGAGATACATTCATTATGGCAAGACTATAATTACAACACTGCCCGTCAGGGTTTCCATTATAAATGGGGTCTAAATCTTGGTGGAACGCAATTCTTTCCAGCTGGAGCAAACCATGGACAGGTTTCCAGCCCACTGGGGATTTTTTTTAATTTTTCTGATTTGTTTACAAATTGGCAAGGCTGGGGTGGGGGGATGGGAAGAGAGAAACAGCATAAACATTATGGATTTTTGTTGTTAGTGTGTCCTTCAAGTCGAAACTAAGAGAACACAGATCAACCAAAAAACAACCAGTGTTATTGAGAATGACATCCAGACCTGAGAATTTTGGAATTCAAGGCGACATTTTGTCTTTTCATTGTTGTTGTTCAGTTGCTGATTCGTGTCTGACTCCTTGTGATCTCATGGACTGCAGCATGCCAGGCATCCCTGTCCTTCACCGTCTCCTGGAATTTTCTCAAATTCATGTCCATTGAGTCAGTGATACCATCTGATCATCTTCTCTTCTGTCACCCCCTTTTTCTCCTACCCTCAATCTTTCCCAGCATCAGGGTCTTTTCCAATGAATCAGCTCTTCACATCAGGTGGCCAAAATGTTGAAGTTTCAGCTTCAGCATCAGTCTTTCCAATGAGTATTCAGGAGTGACTTCCTTTAGGACTGACTGGTTGGATCTCCTTGTTGTCCAAGGGACTCTCAAGAGTCTTCTCCAGCACTGCAATTTGAAAGCATCGATTCTTTGATGCTCAGCCTTCTTTATGGTCCAACTCTCATATCTGGACATGACTATTGGAAACATCACAGCTTTGCGTATATGGGCCTTTAATTTACTTTAAAAGATGGAATATTTGGTAAGAGAATGGAGATTCACTTTTTTTTTTTTTTAATGCCTGGAAGAGATGAGCGTTGGCGCACTGCAGCTCTGAGAGGAGCTCTGAGGTGGGGGATGCCTGCAGGAGATGAGACCGGCGCTCTCTTCTGCTCTTTCTCCAGCTAACATCTGACTGGACAGAAGTCAGTTCAGAGTTCTGAGCCTGGTTCCTCATCTGTGAATCAGACACTGAGCCAGCCTGGCTGCCCCACAGAGTCCCTATGCGTGGCCTCACGGCCAGCGGAGATGACCTGTCGCACCCCCGGGACAGGGTCCTTCCGTTCGCTCATCCCCTCTCCCAAGCCCAGTGTCCCAGCTGCCCTCCAGAGAGGGTGGAGCCCGAGTCACCGCGTGCGGTTGGGGGTGCTGTGTTCCTCAGACCATGGAGGAAAGGGGACACCACCACCTCCAGGACGCTGACGTACCCCAGAGCCAGTGCATCCTGGGTCCTCATGGAGACTTAAGCTTGCTTTGACTTAAAACATTTTACAGTAATTGCTCCAAAGCCATAAACTCACTTCAGGGCATCTCACCACAGTCTTATGACCTCGTGGGGTCATAAGGTCAGCCTCCTGCAAGAGTCCTGTGGGGTGAGGGCAGAGACCCTCCTCAGGCCTTGTAGGCTCATCGGGTGATCATTAGAAATGATCAAATTACCTTTAGAAATGACTGACAAACAAAAGAGGAATTCCCGAAATGTTTGGTCCCAGCCTCCCCCTCTAAAAGCCCCTGGACTTCTAGGAACAGCAGAGGAAAAGAGGTTGGTTCTGGTGGCCAGTCCTGTCTTTGCTTTAAATCACAGCCATTGCAAATCGAGGGATAAATATTTCCTTAGATACTCAGACCCCACTTTCCTTCCTCAAACATCTGAAGAATTTGGAGGTCAAGATTTTTTTTCTCAGCAGTCAGGAAGCAATGTGATTAATCTGAGTAATGGAGTTAGGTGGACAAAGGTCCAAGTTGCATTTCGTAAGGTTATACAAACTTTTAGGATTTCAAGTCATTTATTTTAAATAACTATCAGCTAAAAAGCTTAATCTGGCTTCGTTTTGACTTTGGTTTGAAATAAATGGCCAACTGCTTTCTCCTCTCACTTAATTCATGACAAGGTTTAGCCATAATTCTAAGTTGCAAAAAGCCCATTCTGTGCAGATGAGCATTCCCTGACATGTTAATGCATTAAACAGCCATACATCTTGCTGACTTTTGTAATGAAGACGTGCTGTGTGGGGCTGTTACTAGATGTGTGTTATGGAGTTAAGCATACTATACAACCGTGTTTTGTTTTAAGAGCAGGCGCTAGTATCACATAATCTCCAACGTGGGTAGCAGGGGCAGCAGAGGACTTCACCTGCAGGGTGGCGTGGGCTCAGTAGGTGGCGCTCTTGCCCCTCCATCAGCCCGCTCCATCCTTCATCCACTTATGTACAAGTTTAGTTAGTTGATTTGTAATCTGTTGCTTTCAGTCATCCACACAAATGCCCCGCAGGGGCGGCAGCACGAGCTCTGAAAAGTTATACTGGCCTTTGCATCTCCCAGCCAGCGGAGGCCCTGCCCTTGACAGTTATAGGCTTAAGGGTTTATTGAGATAATTGTTAAGCGCAGAGCTGGGCTTCCCAGGTGGCGATAATGGTAAAGAACCTGCCTGCCAATGCAAGAGACATGAAACTCAGGTTTGATCCCTGGGTCAGGAAGATCCTCTGGAGGAGGGCATGGCAACCCACTCCAGTATTCTTGCCTGGAGAATCCCATGGACAGAGGAGCCTGGCGGGCTACAGTCCATGGGATCACTCAGAGTCAGACACAACTGAAAGTAACAGCACACACAAGAGAAAGAAGTCAATCTGAAAAGACTACGTTCTGTGTGATCCCAACTCTGTGACGTTCTCGAAAAGGCAAATATGGAGATAGTAAAAAGGTCAGTGGCTGCTAAGGCTTGGGGGCAGAAGGCAGAGGGATGAACAGGCGGAGCACAGAGGGTGTTTCGGGCAGTGAAATTACTCTATGTGATGCTATAATGATGGATACACACAGTTACACGCTTGTCCCAACCCATGGAAGGAAGGCCCAGCATCAGGAGTGAGCCCTGATGGAAGCTGTGGACCCTGGGTGGTGATGGTGCATCTGTGTCGGTTCATCAGTTGCAACAAATGTGCCATCTGGTGGGGATGTTGACCGTGGGGGAGGTGACACATGGGTCGGGCAGGGGATATCTGGGAATCTCTGTACCTTCCTCTCAATTTTGCTGTGAATCTAAGGTTGCTCTTTAAAAAGCAGTCCATTGTTTTAAATCTTCATTATCCTCTCTTCTCAGTTGTGAGCCAAAACCTACTTTTATCTCTCAGAACGTTTCATCAAGCACCTATATGTGCCAGGCCCCTCGCCAAGCGCTGGAAACACAAGGTCCAGCTCTGGAGTGCGGAGTCCGGTAAAGACAGCAGCGCAGAAGACAGAGGGCTGGTCTCTCTCGTGGGCTGCGGGGGTCAGACACAGCCCACCTGTGGGGAGCTCAGCATAGTTTTCAACCCAATACAGGTGCTTTGCAGCTGTTAGCCTGAACCTGTGAGTCTGTTTAAAGAGGATCTTGGGCGAGCAGGTTAAGACCTGGAAAGGCCCCAGGGGTCCTGACACCTCCTTGGTGAGCATTTCCTCCAAGTCCAATCGGGTGGTTAGCGGTCTGCACTTCATTCTGCCTTGCTGGGTTTGGGTCCCTGCTCCATCCCTCATTGGAGAAGGCAATGGCAACCCACTCCAGTATTCTTGCCTGGAGAATCCCATAGACAGAGGGGCCTGGAGGGCTCCAGTCCATGGGGTCGCAAAGAGTCGGACATGACTGAGTGACTATCACTCACTCACTCACTCACTCCATCCCTCGTGAGCTGAGTTAACCTTTCTGCGCGGAGTTTCCCTCAGGGCTCTGAAATGAGGGTGACAGAAACAGCCTGTGTTACAGGATCGTGTGTACAATCGAGTGAGGTCTAAGACCTATAAAACTTTCTTTTTTCGACTGCACCACGCAGTGCATGGGATCCTAGTTCCCCGACCGGGGATCAAACCCACGCCCCCTGCATTGGAAGCATGGAGTCTTAACCACGGAACCATCAGGGAAGCCTCCCATACAGCTTTTTGCCAAATATTTGGCACAGATGGAAACAAGGTTAGTAGAGATTACTTTCCCAGATGGTAGGCATGTGGGAAGAGGTGAGTATGCCACGAACTCCTTATCTTCATGACTATATTTACATATATTAAAACCTCTCTTCTCTGAGACGTTTGAAATCTCTCAGATGGTGTGGTACTCACTCGGCAGCCTTGGTCGGCCGTGTGGTCCCAGGAGGGGTGCTCCAGGGGTGCTCCACAAAGGGCAAGGACCCCAAGACTCCACACTGTGCCTTGCGGGCTTGCTGTCAACCCTCCAGACTCCTTAAGGCAAAGGTGAGCCCCCAGTGAGAGGTCCCCTCTCCTTTGCACCAAGGAGAAAGGCCCGGAGCAACTCACAGAGAACTTTCTTTAGGGGGAAAAAAAAAGGTTACTATTTTTTTCCTGGTTCAGAGTTTTTGACATGTTTCTTCTTATTTTTCTTCATGCTTGGGGACAGCAGGAATGACACACGGCCGCCCCATAACTGTGGGGCCTTCTCCAGTGGACCATGATATATTTACTGAGAATTTTTTAATAAATAAACCACAGCCTTGAACCCTGGTGCCCTTATAAACCAGTCGGTTCTCATGGGGAGAGTTCAGGAGTTTTTATGGAGCAATAGTATGTTCTCATGAGAATTTTATTAGAAATCAGAGACTTGAAATGCATCAAGCAGGAAATTTATGAGGTTACATGGGAACCATCCCTTCATTTTGTCATTCTGGGTTAATTTACTTCTTCGTAGTGTGTTGATTTACTTTGCAAATTTCAGTCATGAATTCTAAGCTTCTCAGTAAATTTAAGCCTGCTCATCAATTTCTTGAACTTTTCCCATTTTTTATGCTTAAAATAAGATAGCTAATTATTGATAGCCTCTATAAGAAAGTCCCAACATCTATGGGAAGCACATATTCCTGGGCAGAAATGTGTCCAAGCAGGCCTTTCCAAATGCCAAGGAATAAACAGAGCTTAGAGAAAAACATTTTTATAACCCACATGCAATTCTTTACATCTTGAACTTTTCCACTTAACAGTTTCTCCAAATAATGTTTTTAATTGTGTTTTGCAAAGTACCCAGTTATAGTTTCACTCATTAAAAAAAAAAAAAACAAGCTTGTTTATTATCATGTAACACAACTTGGAAAATAGCCCAAACCCAGAATAGATGTTTGTGTGCCGGTGAAGTGGGGAGGAAGTGTTCTAAACAAGTTTTTCGTCTGGGCCCGTTCCAACATTTCATTAATTGTGTGCTGATGGTGTGAGGAAAGAGGGCAGGCCAGGACTGGCCTTGGCTGGAGCCAAGAAAGTGAGCGAGGAACCCCAGGAACCAGTCTTCTGTTAACCAGCTCACCGCTTTGCTGATAACCGAGCCTGACTCCTGGGTGAATCCCCTTATTAGGTAATGTCTCTTAATCTCTACATTTAATTCTCAAGTCGTAACTGTGTGTTTCCAGCCAAATACTTGCTCTGGGAGTTGAAGTTTATCGAGCTGCAACCATGACATGGTGGCTTTGTCTTAACCTTTTCTGCCTACTCATCACCCCAAACTCCTAGGCACCTATTTTAGAAAAAAAAGAAAGAAATCTTCGTAATGAGACGACACAAGAAGGCAGCCTGGTAACTGGCTTCAGATTTCCTGGCGCTGAGACTGATTTCAGCTCCCCCGTCCCAGCTCAGCTGTTATCTGGGCTAATGGAAGCTGGTCCTTCCTCCAAGATGCAAACGGAACAGTCTCGGTCACCATTCTCTAATCTTTCCTGGGGTTGCCCGTGTGCCAGGCTCAGAGCTATTCTATATACAGGTTTACTACTGCAAAGAACTCTCTGAAGAAGGTCCTGGGCATCTCCCCACTTCACAGGTGATGAGCTTGAGGCTCAGGTGGGTGATGTAGCCTCTCTGTGATCACACAAGCAGATATGCTCTTACCCCGTGGTGCCCAGACTCTCCAGGGTCAAGCTCTGACCTGGGAGACACACCCTGCCCACAGCAAGCTCTCTTCCTAATTTCAAGAATGAGGAATAAGAGAGCAAGTCCAATGCTCAGAACCCAGTGACTGCCCAGCACGACATCGTCACTGTGTGGGAGAAAAGGTGCTCTGATGGCAAACAGGCACATTTCATGATGATGCTCCGCACATCAGATGTCATCAGGAGAATGCACATTTAAGCAGTAGGGAGATGCCCCACATCCCTAGGAAAATGACCGGATTCAGACACTGACTTCCCCAAAGGCTGGTGAGGATGTACAACAGCAGGACCGTCTCAGTCATTGTTGGTGGGAATGCAAAATGGTACAGCCACTCTGGCACTTTCTTAGAAATTAAACATACTCTTACCACACGGTCCGGCAATCATACTCCTTGGCATTTCCCCAAAGGAGTTGAAAGCTTAGGTCCACGCAAAAATCTGCACACAGATGTTTTTATCAACTCTGTTCATACTTGCCAAAACTTGGAAGCAAGCAAGGTCTCTGTCAGAATGTGAATGGCTAAATAAACTGTAGTCCCTCCAGACAATGGGATATTATTCAATGATAAAATCAAGCCATGGAAAGGCATGGGGGAACCTTAAACGCATAGGACAAAGTGAAAGAAGCCAATCTGAAAAGTCTCCATGCTGTGTAACTCCAACTCTGTAACATTCAGGAAAAAGCAAGATTGTGGAGACGGTAAAGATCGGTGGTTTTCAGAGATTGAGGGGTGGTGGGATGAAGAGGTGAAACATAGAGGGTTTTGAGGGCAGTGAGAATACTCTGAATGATGCTACAGTGGTGGATACACATCCTTATACACTTGTCCAAACCCATAGGATGCACAGCACCAAGAGTGAGCCCTAAGATTTGTCAGTGGAGGTTCACAGAAACAAATGTAGCATCTGGTTCAGGATGTGGTTCATGGGAGAGGCCATGGTACAAAGGGGTCATGGGGAATCTCTGTACCTTCCATTCAACTTTGCTGTGAACCTAAACTGCTTAAAAAGAAGAAGAAGAAGAAGACTATTAAGAGAAACAGAGTCACAGGTGTCCTGGGCTTAGGAAACATGGACCCCAGTGGCCTGAGCGCAGACAGCTTCAAGCAGGGTTGCACCATCTTAACAAGCACAAAAGCAAATCAAAGTGATGCATCCAGCTCGTGGCTGTGGAGGACACCTCCTGCAAAGAAGCAAAGAGAGCTGATCACGAGGAGGAGAAGGGCTGGAAGGCTTCCTGGAGCAGGAGGACTTGCAGGGATGAGGGTTTGGGGCCGGAGGAGGAGGCAAAAGCAGGGCCTGGACCCAGGCTTCTCTCTGGGCTGGCTAGGCTTTTGCCTCTGGATTCTATTTGCCTGCTACCCTCCCGGCCTCTTCTTTTTCTGGCGATTGTTAACAAATTGGTTTCTTCCACCTCCAGGCAAGCTGTGCTTTGGTGACGAGCCAAGAAAAATATCCACTGAATGCAAACCAGGCTCGCAGAACATGCCCAGCGAAGTGCACAGGAAACACTATGTCCTCTGCCATTGAGCGCCAAGACGGCCTCTCCTCTCTGCTTCCTTGAGGCCCCAGCCGCAGGTTTGCAGGGACCACACCTCCCCGGGCCTGCGGGGAAGGACAGGAGGGCCCTGGGAGCCCCCCACACACCCTCAGCTGGGATGTTCCCAGAGCACATGCAGAGGAAGGTCCTCCAGCCCTGGGAGAAAGCTCAGTCCCCCAGGGGCCGTCCCAGAGAACACAGCCTGCAGATTAGAGGCGTCCGGGGGTGGGGGCCACAGTGGGGTCAGAGGAAGACACGCTAAGTCCCAGGGCCTGGGCTGAATTCCAGCCTCTCCCCCGCCCAGCACCCCACATCCCAGACCTCGCTGCTCCTGCCCAGACAGGAGCATCAAGGGCAACACAGCCTGGATTTCAACCCGGCTTCCCCCAAGTGCCCTCGCTGCGGCCTGTCCCCGAGGCTGGTTACCATCCAGGCTGGAAAGCGATCGCTTCTCCCCCACGACCGGCTTTTCACCAGCCGTCCTGTCCAGGGTTAAGGTGATGGGGGCTCCAGTGCCTTCCTGGCTTTGCACCTCCGGAGCCTTCCCCAGCATTCAGAAAGGCGCTGGACCGGGCAGTGATCCCCTTTCTTCAAGGGAAGGTTGTTTCTTTTTTTTTCCCCTTTAATATATATTTATTTAATGGGAGGATAATTACAATATTGTGATGGCCCCTGCCAGACGTCAGTGTGAGCTGGCCACAGGCACACATGTGTCCCCTCCCTCCTGCAAGCCCCCCATCTCCCTCTCCCAGCATCACTCCAGGTTGCCGCAGCGCATTGCCTGGGGTGTCGGGTCAGGCATCCAACTCCACGGGCAGGTGCTGTCTCAGCCTGGGCGCCGTGGGTGCCAACAGAGGAAGCCCGCCCGCTCACCCGCCTGCGCCCCTCACCCCAGAGGCTGAGTTGCGGCACCTGGATGCCAGGGCCCGCCCGACGGAGAGCAGCTCCACCCGACCCGAGCGGCTTGGCCCAGGC
Organism: Muntiacus reevesi; assembly: GCF_963930625.1. Lineage (NCBI taxonomy): Eukaryota > Metazoa > Chordata > Mammalia > Artiodactyla > Cervidae > Muntiacus > Muntiacus reevesi. The sequence continues at coordinate 48,955,951 of NC_089258.1, read as the reverse complement.
CCAGGCCCCACGGGCCTCTGGAGTCTGATCTGAGCAGCACCGGGCTCTCAGCACCGCGGGGCTAAGATCAGTGGAAGGTTCTCCATCCCAGGTGCTGCTTCTCTGCACAGGGGATGACCTGGCATTTGGGGTCTCCCAGCGAATGTGAGCCCCCCGCGGTAGCCAGGGCCTCAGCTGCCTGGCGCCCCACTGCACCCCGGAACCTAGCACCTAGCACCCTGCCTGGTTTTAACACTCTCAGTACTCAAGACATGTTTATGGAATAAAGAATTTTCAGTGTCTTGGTTTCTGCAATGGCACAGCAAGGGGGGAAGGTCCCCCCTGGCCTTGGTCACCGTGAGCCCCCAGTGAAGAGCATCTACAGAGCCTGAGGAGAGGGGGCCTGGACGTGCCCCCCACCCACCCCCAGAGGGGGTGTGTGCAGCCCCTGAGGGACCCCAGTCCCCCCAGCTGCCCCCCACCTCCCCCAGGCCCCTGTAGGCCAGCCCATGACTCAGAAGTTCGAGAGGTTTGATGGCAACTTCAGCTCACACTCAACAGGGATAGCCATTATCCAGGCTCTGGGAGAAAACCCACAAAGCGGAACAGCCTCCCCATGGATGCACCCTCTTTGCTCTGATCTGGGCTCTTTGTGAGTCTAGAATCGCTTTCCCCACCTCCCCTTGCTCCCTGCGATGGCACCCACAGCATTGATCCCGAGGGTCTCCTCTGTGCTTTAGCTGACCTGGGAAGATACACCCCATGGGAAGGGAAGCCCCTTGGCTTCCCACGTTCTCTTGTTGAAAGCAGCTGGGATCTTTGCTCACCCTCTCTTCTATCTCCGGTCCCCGTCCTTACAAAATTCCGTCTCCCACCCTGGTCCCTTCATCCCTTCCTGTTTCCTCCTGACCGTCCTATGCGAGTTACCCCCACCACCTCTCTCTCCAGGTGCTTCTGCTAAGATTCCACACCCACCTGCACGTCCACACAAACAAATGTTTCTTCGAAACATTCCCCAGTCCCGCTGCCTCCTCAGACCATCCTGTCTCCCTTCCCTGCCACGTTGCCAACTCCAGCTCCGTCAACTGACATCACCTCCATCCTCCAAGCTCTCTTGGAGGCTAATCCTAACCGTATCCCCTTCTCCTCCTGCATTCAATCTTTCCCAGCATCAGGGTCTTTTCAAATGAGTCAGTTCTTTGCATCAGGTGGCCAAAGTATCAGAGTTTCAGCTTCAGCATCAGTCCTTCCAATGAACACCCAGGACTGATTTCCTTTAGGATGGACTGGTTGGATCTCCTTGCTATCCAAGGGACTCTCAAGAGTCTTCACCAACACCACAGTTCAAAAGCATCAATTCTTATGTGCTCAGCTTTCTTCACAGTCCAACTCTCACATCCATACATAACCACTAGAAAAACCATAGCCTTGACTAGACGGACCTTTGTTGGCAAAGTAATATCTCTGCTTTTTAATATGCTGTCTAGTTTGGTCATAGCTTTGCTTCCAAGGAGTAAGCGTCTTTTAATTTCATGGCTGCAGTCACCATCTGCAGTGATTTTAGAGCCTCCAAAAATAAAGTCTGTCACTGTTTCCATTGTTTCTCCATCTATTTGCTGTGAAGTGATGGGACCGGATGCCGTGATCTTAGTTTTCTGAATGGTGAGTTTTAAGCCAGCTTTTTCACTCTCTTTCACTTTCATCAAGAGGCTCTTCAGTTCCTCTTCACTTTTTGCCATAAGGGCGGTGTCATCTGCAGTACAGGTACCTGCTGCATAAGACTCAGATATCCTCTGTCTGGAGTGCTGGTCAGAGAAATCTTTTTTTTTTTCTTTCCCTTCCAACATACCCCCAAATCAGTCCTTCTGCAGAAAAACAAAAAAGCAATTCTAGGACATGTCCACTAATAATAGAAACAATTACACTTTGTCCAATAATGCATAATGAGGTTGTTTAAAAAACCTTCTTTGTAACACTTGGCAATTTTCAAGATACTTTCTCATCACGCTTTGGCTGCCTCCCAGAAAGAGTCTATTTTTATCTGAAAATGTACACAACGTCTACAAATTTGGGGTGAAAAATAAATGCATCGTTGAGCAGCAGGGCCTGGATCTCCATGAGGAGCAGCCAAAGGCAAAGGGCAGGGCTTGGCTTTGCATCAAGCAGGCCTGCTGTGACCTTGGCAGGGGTCCTGCCTGAAGCCTCAGTCTCCTCATCCGGGAAGTGGGCCGGATGCTAGCGCCTGTCTTGCATGAAGCTCATCAGGGCTCTTGAGGTCACACAAGGATCCTGCCTACCATGGTGTTTGGCATGTGAGACTCAAGATAAATATTAGCTACCAAAAAAGGGAAGAAAGAGAGGAATCAAGTTGAAATCCTCTTGCAGTAAAGCTCCACACCGTTAGTTTCTTTCCCGTCTGTAGACCATCAGCCCTCAGCATTGTTTCATGGCCCCTGCCCTCATCGTGGGGTGTGCACGTGTGTGTGCTAAGCCGTGTCCAACTCTTTGTGACCCCATGGACTGTAGCCCACCAGGCTCCTCTGTCCATGGGATTCTCCAGGCAAGGATAGTGGAGTGGGTTGCCATTTCCTCCTCCAGGGGACCTTCCCCATGCAGGGATCAAACCCACGTCTCCTGTGTTGGCAGATGGATTTAGCAGGCACTCACATTTGAGCCACCACCAGTTCCCATCACCCCCTCCTACATGGCAAGAAAATCTGCCCCCTCTGGGTGGGTTTTGGCTTGTCTTTTCCCCAGCCAGATGCCTACTACAAAACACAGCTTCTACAGTGATGTCCCACCTGGTCAGCATCAAGAGCAGATCTCAATCACCGGAACTTCAAATAATTACAGAGTTCAACCAGATTCGAATCAGTAGTAGCTGATGTATCGGGAAAGGACTCAGTCTGTCCTGGACATGAGTTTCCTTTTGATTGTGATATCAGCAGTGATTTTTCTTACTGCTAAAACATAATGGTAGTTAATTTCTGCTTAATGTCTATTCATAAAGGAAGTCAAATTTCTATTGAAAAAGCATGATTACTATAGGTTCTAGAAAATACCAGGAATGAGTTTAATCATCAATCAAATTGCTAAGATGATAAGTTTCCGGTGGAAGTATTGACACTGAGAGATTAGAGTCAGAAATACATAACCAGTTTCTAGGGGAAATGCATTTGTAAATTCATTGTTAGATGGAGGGCAAATATATATGGTCAATACATTAGGTGATATGCTAATAGTTAAAGTCTCCACTGGGTTATTCCCATCTGCATACAAACTTGATGTTATTTCTCCCAACTAGAAATTAAAAATAAAAACAAACAAACAAAAAAAGCCAGGCATAAATGGATTTGTGCGTGGGGTTGTCTAATCAGTTAGCCCCACCTCTGTAGGGAGGTAACTGCCTTCGGGGCTTCATTTTTCACAAGGACCCCAGTTAAAAAGGCCTCCATGAGGCCTGGAATCTTGGCCAGATAAACCTGCAGAGGCCTTTGAATTCCTCTCCTAACCCTGAATCCTGGCTGGTGGGGTCTTCATGTCTGCCAGAGCACTGCCCTCTGCACCGGGACCACGGCACCTTCCAGGAGGAAGGGCGTCAGCTGGAGGGGCCGCCCGCGGTCAACCCTGACTGCGGGCAGTGAGGAAGCTGCCCCGCAGAGCTCACAGAGCCCAGGCCTGGGGTGTGTGGGGAATCTCTGTGCCTTCCCCTCAATTTCACTCTGAACCTAAAGCAGCTTTAAAATACAAAGTCTGTTTGAAAGGGGTAAAAGCTAGGGGTGCATGCTAAGTCACTTCAGTCTGTCTGACTCTTTGCCAACCCATGGACTGTAGCCCGCCAGGCTCCTCTGTCCATGGGATTCTCCAGGCAAGGATACTGGAGTGGGTTGCCAGGCCCTCCTCCAGGGGATCTTCCTGACCCAGGGATCCAACCATATCTCTTGTGTCTCCTGAATTGATAGGCAGGTTCTCTACCACTAGTGCTACCTGGGAAGCCCTGCAAGTGGGAAGTGATAACTGAGATAGAACAGGGTGAATGCATTTAATGCCACTGAACTGTACCCTGAAAATGGTTAAAAGGGGACTGACATAATTCAATGGGCTTTCTTGGTGGTTCAGCTGGTAAAGAATCTGCCAGCAATGCTGGAGACCTGGGTTTGATCCCTGGGTTGGGAAGATCCCCAGGAGAAGGGAAAGGCTACCCACTCCAGTATTCTGGCCTGAAGAATTCCATGGACTGTATAGTCCATGGGGTCACAAAGAGTCAGACACGAATGAGTGACTTTCACTTTGACTTTCACTTTCACATAACTCAATAGCCAAAAAGAAAAAAATCTCATTTTTAAATGGGCCAAGGACCTGAGTGAACATTCTTCCAGTGAAGACATACAGATGTCCAACAGGTACATGAGTTCAATGTCACTAGTCATCAGGGAAATGCAAATCAAATCCACAAAGAGAGCACCTCACACCTGTCAGACCTGTCACAGCTGTCAATGAAAAGACCACAAATAGCAAGTGTTGGGGTGGATATGGAGAAAAGGCAGCCTTGTACACTGTTGGCAGGAACGTAAATTGGTGCAGCTACTGTGGAAAACAATACAAAGTTTCCTTGAAAGACTAAAGACAACACCGTACGATCCAGCGATTTGAATTCTGGTTATTTATCTGAAGGAAAGGACAACACTAAGGTGAAAAGGCATCCACACCCCCATGTTCATGGCAGCATTATTACAACAGCTAAGACACAGAATCAACCTAAGAATCCACCAGGGGATAAGTAGATAAAGAAAATTATCCATCTATCTGTCTCTTTGTAGATATAAATACATATGATGGGACTTCCCAGGTGCCACTAGTGGTAAAGAACCTGCCTGCCAATGCAGGAGACATAAGAAATGTCAGTTCAGTCCCTGGATCAGGAAGATCCCCTGGAGGAGGAAATGGCACCCCACTCCAGTATTCTTGCCTGGAGAATCCCATGGACAGAGGAGCCTGGCGGGCTACAGTCCACGGGGTCACAAAGAGTCGGACTTAGCACACACGCACAGATATACTGAGCCCCCGATGGCGCCCTCCAGAGTGGACAGAGACTGCAGCCGACTCTCCGGAAGGCCTGCAGCCCCCGGCAGAACCCGGACCTGGCCGCACGGCTCCTGGAGGCCCAGTGGTCTCCAGGGGACAGAGGGCTCAGAGGAAGAGACCCCACAGCCCTCTCTGCCCCACCTGCCCCCCACCGAGCTCGGGGTGGTCACTTCCTGAAACAAAACTAGGGGAACGTCAGCCAAGTCCTCCAGTAGCTTGTACCATTTACACCTCACCTCAGAGCCAGTGTGGAAAACTACTCGGCTGGAGAAATTTTCCCCATGTTACTGCTTTTGTGTTTTATATATAAAAAGGGTGTGTACATAATAGTGATCATCCCCTGCCCACACACACACACACTCACACAGGGTAACTGTGCAGAGGTGATGGATAAGTTATTTAGCTTGACTGTGGTGATGTTTTCACAATGCCTACATATACCAAAGCATCCAGTTGTACACCTTAAATACACACAAATTTGACATGTCAATGACAGGTCAGTAAAGTTTAAAAATTAAGTCATAAAATAAAAACAATGGAGGAAAGGGTAACAACAAATAAGATAACCACATGAGAGAGTTGACACCCCTTGTGGAGAGAAATAAGTCATTTAGCCATTGCTGCTGTTGTGTGAAGTCTAGTCGATCCTTTGCACACTGGCTTTTAATCACTAAAAATATTATATCCTTTGGTCAAAACAGCAGCATCAAAAAGGTACGTGAAAATGCTCCCGGAAGCGACATGGCGGCATCCCACGGCACTCAAGACGCCAGGAGGCAGGCTGGCTCACCTCAGCCTTGTCTCAACTTCCATCAGCCTCTCTCTGGGAAAGTTTCCTGCCCAGAGCTGCATTTCCGCCCCCTCCAAGGAGGGCGCTGTCTCTCCTATCATCTTTCTGTAATAGTTGTGTCTCCTCCTGAGCTGCCTCAAAACAAAGTTGTGGGCTTTGATGCCCTCGCTGGGAGAGAATAGAGAAGTATCATCTCCACTCTGGAGGCCGGATGTCCAAACTCTGGGTGTCAGCAGGGCCCCACCCCCTAGAGCCCCTCGGGGGTCCTCTCATCTCTGCGGCTCCTGGTGGTTTGCTGCTGTTCCTTGGCTTGTGGGAGCCTGTCTCCAATCCACTGGCTTCACGTGGAGGGCTGTGTCTCCTGTGTTCACATCGCCCTTCCACTGCATGTGTGTTTATCACTATGTACATGAAACACAACTACGACTTCTATATTTTTAATATATAACATGCACCTACTGTTTAAGAGACTTTTCTGGAAGTCTCCAGGAAACAGACTTTTTCCTGCTGAACCCACACTGACCATGTTACCTGGTGCTGACCTGTCCTAGAGAATAAATAACTATCTGCCTTTGACATATGGTTACCAATGTTCCTCAAGCTCGCTCTTAGGCTTCCCACAGTCCCTCTGGCACCTGATCCTCGCCAACCCGCCAGCCTCTCCCACCCATGTCCTCACACTCAACCACTATCTATGCCTCATCTGAGCATCGTATAACAAAATGCCACACTCCTCCGTTTTCTTTTCTTTGTTGTTATTCAGTCACTAAGCAAATGTGGAAAACTCATCAGTGGCCACAGGACTGGAAAAGATCCGTTTTCATTCCAATCCCAAAGAAAGCAATGCCAAAGAGTGCTCAGACTACCACACAATTGCACTTATTTCACACGCTAGTAAAGTAATGCTCAAAATTCTCCAAGTCAGGCTTCAGCAATATGTGAACTGTGAACTTCCAGAAGTTCAAGCTGGATTTAGCAAAGGCAGAGGAACCAGAGATCAAATTGTCAACATCCACTGGATCATCGATAAAGCAAGAGAGTTCCAGAAAAACATCTATTTCTGCTTTATTGACTATGCCAAAGCCTTTGACTGTGTGGATCACAATAAACTGGAAAATTCTGAAAGAGATGGTCATACCAGACCATCTGACCTGCCTCTTGAGAAACCTGTATGCAGGTCAGGAAGCATCAGTTAGAACCAGACATGGAACAACAGACTGGTCCCAAATAGGAAAAGGATATTGTCACCCTGCTTATTTAACTTATATGCAGAGTACATCATAAGAAACGCTGGGCTGGATGAAGCACAAGCTGGAATCAAGATTGCCGGGAGAAATATCAATAACCTCAGATATGCAGATGATACCACCCTCACAGCAAAAGGTGAAGAACTAAAGAGCCTCTTAATGAAAGTGAAAGAGGAGAGTGAAAAAGTTGGCTTAAAGCTCAACATTCAGAAAACGAAGATCATGGCATCTGGTCCCATCACTTCATGGCAAATAGATGGGGAAACAGTGGAAACAGTGGCTGACTTTATTTTTTGGGGGCTCCAAAATCACTGCAGATGGGTGACTGCAGCCATGAAATTAAAAGACACTTTCTCCTTGGAAGAAAAGTTATAACCAACCTAGACAGCATATTAAAAAGCAGAGACATTACTTTGCCAACAAAGGTCCATCTAGTCAAAGCTATGGTTTTTCCAGTAGTCATGTATGGATGTGAGAGTTGGACTATAAAGAAAGCCGAGTGCCAGAGAATTGATGTTTTTGAACTGTGGTGTTGGAGAAGACTCTTGAGAGTCCCTTGGATAGCAAGGAGATCCAACCAGTCCATCCTAAAGGAAATCAGTCCTAAATATTCATTGGAAGGACTGATGCTGAAGCTAAAACTCCAATACTTCACACTTGATGTGAAGAACTGACTCATTTGAAAAGACCCTGATGCTGGGAACAATTGAAGGCTGGAGGAGAAGGGGACGACAGAGGATAAGATGGTTGGATGGCATCACCGACTCAATGGACATGAGTTTGAGTAAACTCCAGGAGTTGGTGATGGACAGGGAGGTCTGGAGTGCTGCAGTCCATGGGGTTGCAAAGAGTTGGACATGACTGAGCGACTGAACTGAACTGAGTCACTAATTTGAGTCTGACTCTTTGTGACCCCATGGACTGCATTATACTCCTCTGTCCTTCACTATCTCCTAAAGTTCACTCAAATTCATGTCCATTGAGTCGGTGATGCCATCCAACCCCCTTATCCTCTGCCACCTTCTTCTTCTCCTGCCCTCAATCTTTCCCAGCATCAGGTCCTTTGCCAGGTGGCCAATGTATTAGAGCTTCAACTTCAGCATCCATCCTTCCTTACAGATGAATACACAGGCACTGAGAAAGAAGGATTCCTCAAGATCACACAGTAAGTAATGTTAGGATGTAAGACCAGGTTGTCTAGATCCAGCCCTCTTTCAATGAGCTGCCTGTGTGAAGTCCATTCCTTTTCAAACCTAGGCAGCAACCCCAGGAGGAATGATGCTTTCCAACTTGAGGCTAATGGCCGTGGTTTGGGGATGGGCTAGTTAAAGCAGATGGACTTTCATGTTTTCAACAGAGTCAGCACCTTCTGGTGGGCAAGGGAAATGAAATGAACTAGGAAATGCTCTGCTCATCATGAGACTCAAAGGGTTCCATGATCATGATCTCTCCCATTAAAGGCAGTTTTTCCATGTGGAAAGAAAGCAGTCACCTAGTCACAGGCCTCAGATGGGTCAGGGGCCAGTGGGAACCATCCTCACAGCCCTGCAGATGGAAAATCAGCCTGCATCATTTTATCCAGTCCTGGGAAGGGCATTCTCAAATGATTCAATGGGATGGAGTCATGGAGCAATGGCTTCTCCGAGGCCCCCAGGGAGGCCTTGAAATTTAATGACTCCCCATAGCGGTAAATTTCCTTTAGTTCATTTGCTCATTTAAGTTTGCGGAGTTTTTTGGGTTTTTTTTTTTTTTTTTTTTCCATGAAAAACCAAACTGAAAAAAGAAAAATAATATGGTTCTATTTTTTAGCCAGGAGCTTCCCTGGTGTTTCAGTGGTAAGAATCTTCCTGCTAATGCAGGAGACATGGGTTCGATCCATGGGTTAGGAAGATCCCCTGGAGTGGGAAAATGGCAACCCACTCCAGTAGTCTTGCCTGGAAAATCCCATGGCCAGAGGAGCCTGGCGGGCTGCAGTCTATGGGATCGCAAAAGAGTCAGACACAGTTAGTGACTAAACAACAATTTTTTAGCCAATTTTTCTAGTCACAGAAAAATATACCAGCTTAAAATTAGTGTTTATTTTCTTGGATTTCTTTGAATGAGTTAATAGGAACTCAGACTATGATAGCAAACATTTATCAAACACCTATACACCAGCCCTGATGTACCGATTCACCTGGTCCTACCAGCAACCCAAGACGGAAGGAACTCTTACCTGTTCCCAGATTGCAAATGAGGAAACCAGGCCCCCAGGAGACGTCCTCAGAGACACTCAGTAGGGGCAGGAGTTCCAGGCTGACATGGCCAGTGGACGCTGGAGCAGAAACCCACACTTCGAGACCCCTGTCTGTGCCAGCTATATTCAGTCTGGAAGTGAACACATTTCAATAGTGAGAAAAACTATGATCTGTTGCCCCTCACCATTTAATAACAGCCCACAAGGCATGTCTTCCCAACCTTCTTCAGACCTCTCCACATGCATTTAGGGGCACAGTTTTCCACTAGTCAAGGCCCTGATGCTGGGAAAGACTGAGGGCAGGAGGAGAAGGGGGAGGCAGAGGATGAGATGGTTGGGTGGCATCACTGACTCGATGCACATGAGTTTGAGCAAACTCCGGGAGATGGTGATGGACAGGGAAGCCTGGCGTGCTTCAGTCCAGGGGGTCACAAAGAGTCAGACACAACTTGGCGACTGAACAGCAGCGACGGAAAGGGAAACAGAGGGCTGTTTCCTTTGTATCTCCTGACTTCAGACATCCCAGAGAGCACCCAGGCCTCTGGGCCAGGCTCTCTGTGAAGCCCGCCCTGCAGCTCTTGGAAACTGTCCCCTTGCTTCCAGGCCTGCAGCGGAGCTCTTTCCTGGTGTCCAAAGAGAAAGCTGACCTCTCTGTCTCTAGGTGTTCTGCAAGGAGGGAAAACCAGTCTCTCCAGCACATGGCAGCCGGGTCTCCACCAGTGACGCCAGCAACAGCGGGTCTCCCCGCTGGGAGAGGAAAGCCCCCAAAGGCAGTGCTGGGTCCTAACCTGAGAGCTGACCCCATGTTCCTCCTGTGTGAGACTGGTGTGAAAGGGGGAGCGTCCAGCTGGACGCATGAGGCCGGCAGGACAGGAGGGACCGTCTGTCCTGGGCGTTCACCAGGTGGGGCCATTTCCCTGCCTCCAGGGGCCTCATCCTTCTGTCCACACACCCCCTGCATCAGCATCGCCCTACAGGCAGTTCCCGAAGTGGATTCCGGGGCTCTGCTCGGACCTGCTGACCTGTTTCCAGGAGGGTAAGCTGGGAGATTTAAGAAGCAGCCCTCCAGGGACCCAGCACCCTTTTTGTTCCCAGACGGCGAGGCAGGGGTGACTGACGAGGGCTTTGGGCGCCTGGGCAGGCGGGGCGTCCTCCCCACGGAAGGCAGAGCCCCCGGGCACCTTCTCCCAGCACTCAGGATGCAGGAGGGATTCAGGGCGCCTGGAGCAAATCACCTGGGAGCAAGCGAGGGCCATGCTCGGGAATGAACTGAGGCCTGGCCTGGCCCCGGGGCAGCTACGTCGTGTCCCCTGCGTGTTAACGGGTGACTCGGCCTTGAAGCCGCTGTCTTGCTCTCTGCGTCTTGGTTCTCAAACTCATCCTAGAAGGACATGGACTGAAGCCAGTGGCCAAACTGTCGTCCCCCCGCTGGCCACGAGATGGCGCGCCACCCCCTTTCTGCGACCCGCGTCTTTGAGAGCCCCGGGCCAGCGCCAGCTCTTCCTGGGCGGCGGGTTTGCGGACAGAATCGCGCAGAGAAGTCTAATCTCTGCGGGGATTTCAAAAGGAACAACAACAGCAAGAAAAAGAGCCAAACACAAATGTATTAAAGCTGGAAGCCCGTCTGGGAGAAAAAAGCCTGGAGCCAAAATATTTCCCGGGTCACGGAAGCTGAGATGCGCTACCTAGGAGTCCTCATCTCAGGTCCTCGGAGGTGACCGTCTAACACGAACGGGCGCCCCCGCCGCTTAGGAAACGTCGCTCGGGCCACGGGGGTGCCCACGGGCCCCCCTGACTCCCCGTATCCACCCGCAGTCGGGGTCTCCCCGGGGATGCAGGGGGGAAAGCCGGCTGTTGGTTTGGTTTTCCCATCAGCCTGGCCCATCCTTTGCGGGGAAACCTGAGCTGTTTGGGCCTCGAGGTCCACAGGACTGGGCCTGGCTGTGTTCAAGGCTGTGAGTCCCTCAGTACCTTGGGCAGGCTGGTCCCTCCCGCAGAAAGCTGCCTCCTTCGTGGCTTGTCCCGAGGACACTTGTCTTCCCAGGCCTGCGGCTTTGACCTTGACTGGGGACGTAGGGAGCCTCGGGGCTGTGGAGGTACTGGTTTAGGGGGGCTGTGACCCCAACGACCTCTGCCGTCGGCGCCTCCATTGCTGCCGTCCCAGGATGAACAGGAAGGCCTGTGGAGAGGGAGGAGCAAACCACGCTCTGGGCTCCCCTGGACTTCACACCGAGCGCCTTTGAGAAGGGTCTTCTATGACACCGGGATGGCGGCTTTTTCTGGCCTCCTCAAATAGGACCTTTGCTTCTGCCTCTGAAGTAAAATGAGCTGAAATAATAAGGCCCTATTTTTTAACCACATAACCTCCTAGATTACTCCAGGCCTGCCTTCACTCCGTCTTTTGGACTTTCCTTTGCACACACACCCCTGGCATCTCTTTCTCTAAGACGGGCTTCCCAGGAGTCTCAGTGGTAAAGAATCTGCCTGCAATGCAGGAGATCCGGGTTCCATCCCTGGGTCAAGAAGATCCCCTGGAGAAGGAAATGGCAACCCACTCCAGTATTCTTGCCTGCAGAATCCCATGGACAGAAGAGCCTGGTGGGCTACAGTCCATGGGGTCACAAAGAGTCAAATACTACTTAGCAATGAAAGAACAACAGCAGTAAAGAGCTTCTGTCCTCTGGGATCAGGGCCCCGACCCAATGACCTCACTTTACCTAAATCACACTTTTAAGACCTTATCTCTAACGCCAGTCACATTTTGAAGTCCTGGGGGTTAGACTTGAAGACACCAATCAGGGGCGGGAGTTCCAATTCAGCCCATAACAATCCCGGTGATTCCAGAATCAAGCCCGGACCGCTTTCACACCTGGGGAGGGGGGCAGGTTGACACGTATTCATTCACAAACCCAATCAGTCAGTTTGCTTCCACTGGACACCGCTGGGCCCTGGGAAAGACGGCTGGCAGGTCAACAGAGGACTTGCCCAGATTAGATATGAGCAGCATTTTGAGAGCAGGAGGATTTGGGGGTTGGGCTGGGCCAGGCTGGGAATTCGGAAAGGGCTGGGGGCACGAGAAGGCAGACACTCCTTCCTGGGGCAACACCTGCCCAGTGTCCATCAGCTGTGTCCCCCCAGGCTTCTCCTTGACAGTCCACATGGAGATGGTCACCCCGCAGACAGACACCCAACCGCAGTGCGCCCCAACCCCAAATCCACTCCACGGCCCGGAGTCACCCACGGCATTCACAGACAGAAGTCAGGAGGTCTGACCCCAGGGAGAATCAGACCCACGTCGAGGCCAACTTCAGTCCTGCCAGGCAGTTCTGTCCTGGAGAAAGGGGTGGGTGGGGAGGAAACCCTGTGTTTCTCTGCGACCACACGGGTTGTGCCTGCCAGCTCTCCTGGGCCTGCTGGGCAGGCGGTGTGCAGCCAGAGAGCTTCCCGAGTAGGCGCTGGTCGCGATGACATTTCTTTTCTTTTTTTTTTTTTTTAATGTTAGTTCCAGATTTTATTTTTTTAAATTTTTTATTGTAGTGGGTTTTGCCATACATTGACATGAATCAGCCATGGATTTACATGTGTTCCCCATCCCGATCCCCCCTCCCGCCTCCCTCCCCATCCCATCCCTCTGGGTCTTCCCAGTGCACCAGCCCCGGGCACTTGTCTCATGCATCCAACCTGGGCTGGTGATCTGTTTCACCCTTGATAGTATACTTGTTTCAATGCTGTTCTCTCTGAACATCCCACCCTCGCCTTCTCCCACAGAGTCTAAAAGTCTGTTCTGTACATCTGTGTCTCTTTTTCAGTTTTGCATATAGGGTTATATCGTTACCATCTTTTTAAATTCCATATACATGCGTTAGTATACTGTATTGGTCTTTATCTTTTTGGCTTACTTCACTCTGTATAATGGGCTCCAGTTTCATCCATCTCATTAGAACTGATTGAAATGAATTCTTTTTAATGACTGAGTAATATTCCATGGTGTATATGTACCACAGCTTCCTTATCCATTCGTCTGCTGATGGGCATCTAGGTTGCTTCCATGTCCTGGCTATTATAAACAGTGCTGCGATGAACATTGGGGTCCACGTGTCTCTTTCAGATCTGGTTTCCTCAGTGTGTATGCCCAGAAGTGGGATTGCTGGGTCATATGGCAGTTCTATTTCCAGTTTTTTAAGAAATCTCCACACTGTTTTCCATAGTGGCTGTACTAGTTTGCATTCCCACCAACAATGTGAGAGGGTTCCCTTTTCTCCCCACCCTCTCCAGCATTTATTGCTTGTAGACTTTTGGATAGCAGCCATCCTGACTGGCGTGTGATGGTACCTCATTGTGGTTTTGATTTGCATTTCTCTGATACTGAGTGATGTTGAGCATCTCTTCATGTGTTTGCTAGCCATCTGTATGGTGATGACCTTTCTAGATGAGAGAACCCTACAGATGACCGAGGGCTGCTGACTTCCCCACGGAACCAGGGGGCCCCGCCACGCTGGCAGAGGCCGGGCCCAGGGCTGCCCCGCATCCCATCCGGCAGGGCAGTCTAGAGGGCTCCTCAGAGGCACTGGGATGCAGGTGGTGGGGTGAGGGGTCCCTGGTGCTGGGCTCACACGCATGGATTCAGACCTGGCTCAGCCCCTGGCTCATTCAGGAACTCTGCCTAAGTTATTTAGTCTCGGTGGGCATCATAGGCCTCAGCCATGACATAGGATGGACTTGCCTGTCCTCGGAATCTTGTACGGCATGGGCGGGGTGAGGCATCTCAGGTCCCCAGCCCGGCGTCACGTCCCGGGTGAGACCTGCTGGTTCCTCTCCGTGTCTCCCCGCCCCCCACTGCCTCGTGTTTCCATCAAACATGCTTCTCCAGCCCCCAGACCCGAACTTCTCCTCGAGTTCTCCTCACCTGGGTGGGGGCTCCAGCTCCTTCTGTCTACACTCGACCCCTGCCTTTCACCCCAAAGTCCATGATCACAGAGGAACCCACCGCTCCTCACGGGGTATCTGGACGTCGGCTTCAAAGTAACTTTTAATGTGAAAATCTAAGTATTATGCAATATTATCAGTGAACTAGTGCCCTTCTGCTCGTACATGTTTACAGTTTCAAAAGAAATGACCAGTGGTTTTTACTCTGTAAACCCCTGGGCTCCCGGAGACAGGGGACGTGTTTTTCCGACTGGCCTTGTTTCTGCAGACCTGTTTTGTCGTCTATGGACATAAAAGCAAATGTCGCACATCTCTTAGGGCCCAGTTCTGTTTTTGGATGAGATTTAAAAAAAAAAAAAAAATGGTAGTAAATGTTCACTGTTGTCAACAGGACATTTGGGGACCCCTATCAATTTCTCCTTGAGAGTTCCTTGGACAGCAAGGAGATCCAACCAGTCCTTCCTAAAGGAAATCAACCCTGAATATTCATTGGAAGGACTGATGCCGAAGCTGAAATTCCAATACTTTGGCCACCTGATCAGGAAGAACTGACTCATTGGAAAAGACCCTGATGCTGGGAAAGACTGAAGGCGGAAGGAGAAGGGGATGACAGAGGATGAGATGGTTGGATAGCATCACCGACTAAATGGACATGAGTTTCAGCAAACTCCGGGAGGCAGTGAAGGACAGGGAAGCTTGGTGTGCTGCGGTCCATGGGGTCACAAAGAGTTGGACATGACTGAGTGACTGAGCGTGCACACAGGCAACATTATTCAAAAGATCATTCTTCTAACAACTTAGGGGAATTATCTTGTTTCCTATGCACTTCTCAAAATCAACTGCAGCCTTGTTAAAAGTCTCATTCTTTTGCTATCAGCATTTTTAATGTGTCTTCTGAGGCTGCTATAAACATACTGCCTTTCAACACAATTCATCCCAAGTAATTCCTTTTGGACAGAATGAAAGGAACAGACAGAAGTAACAAGAGTTTCACTTTCATTAGAAGCAGATGCAACAGCACAGATATTTTCCAATAATTATTTGCAGTCACCGTACCACATAACATTAACTGATTGAATTCATTTAGAGATAACCAGAAAGAGGATTTTTCAAACACTGCAGATTTTAAGACTTTACTGAATTACTAGTCATCATGATACCATATGGAATTATGTTCTGATAACAGTGCTAAACAAAATAACCTATGTGCCTAGTAAATTTAGCATTTTTGAATTTGGAAAAATTTGAAGATACACAAAAAAATCCCACCCCCCGACCCTACCCCCCTTCCTCCACACAGAAAATGACAAGATATGACAACCACTCAAAGCCCAATCCAGAAAGAAAACATTTCAATAGCATCATATCTGTCTCACATTGTCTTCCTTGGTTGTGCTTTTCTGTCTTCACCACCATCAGTTCCTGGATGAACTTCCCAAACCATAACTTCCATATTACTTGCTAAATATTGGTTATGCCATTGACTTTTAGAAATAATTTTTTGACTTCAGACTGTAACAGTGAGACACAGATGCTTTAGAAAGACTCCAACTGATATTTGATCTGTTTGCCCAGTGGTTACCTGTGAAACATCAAGCCTCGGGTGTGTATCTGTGGTTCAGTTCAGTTCAGTCCCTCAGTATGTCTGACTCTTTGTGATCCCATGGACTATAGCACACCAGGCTTCCCTGTCCATCACCACCTCCTGGAGCTTGCTCAAACTCATGTCCATGAGTTTGATGTCGGTGATACCATCCAACCATCTCATCCTATGTCCTCCCCTTCTCCTGCCTTCAATCTTTCCCAGCATCAGGGGCTTGTCCAATGAGTCCGTTCTTCACATCAGGTGGCCAAAGTTTGGAGTTTCAGCTTCAACATCAGTCCTCCCAATGAACACTCCAGACTGATTTCCTTTAGGATGGACTGGTTA
This sequence comes from Muntiacus reevesi, assembly GCF_963930625.1. Classification (NCBI taxonomy): domain Eukaryota; kingdom Metazoa; phylum Chordata; class Mammalia; order Artiodactyla; family Cervidae; genus Muntiacus; species Muntiacus reevesi. The sequence continues at coordinate 48,939,758 of NC_089258.1, read as the reverse complement.
CATCTCCTTGCAGTCCAAGAGACTCTCAAGGATCTTCTCCAACACCACAGTCAAAAACATCAATTCTTCAGTGCTCAGCTTTCTTTTTGATCCAACTCTCACATCCATACATGACCATTGGAAAAACCACAGCTTTGCCTAGACAGACCTTTGTAGGCAAAGTAGTGTCTCTGCTTTTTAATATGCTGTCTAGGTTGGCCATAGCTTTTCTTCCAAGGAGCAAGCATCTTTTAATTTCATGGCTGCAGTCACCATCTGCAGTGATTTTGGAGCCCAAGAAAATAAAGTCTGTCACTGTTTCCATTGTTTCCCCATCTATTTGCCATGAAGTCATGGGACTGAATGCCATGATCTTAGTTTTTTCAATGTTGAGTTTCAGGCCAGCTTTTGTCACTCTCCTCTTTCATCAAGAGGTTTTTCAGTTCCTCTTTGTGTTCTGCCATAAGGATGGTGTCATCTGCATATCTGAGGTTATTGATATTTCTCCCAGCAATCTTGATTCCAGCTTGTGCTTCATCCAGACTGGCATTTTGCATGATGTACTCTGCATGGAAGTTAAATAAACAGTGTGGCAATATACAGCCTTGATGTACTCCTTTCCCAATTTGGAACCAGTCTGTTGTTCCATGTCTGGTTCTAACTATTGCTTCTTGATCTGCATACAAATTTCTCAGGAGGCAGGTAAGGTGGTCTGGTATTCCCATCTCTTTAAGAATTTTCCAGTTTGTTGTGATCCATGTAATCAAAGGCTTTGGTGTAGTCAATAAAGCAGATGTTTCTTTGGAACACTCTTGCTTTTTTGATGATCCAGCAGATGGTCCCAATTTGATCTCTGGTTCCTCTGGCCTTTTCTAAATCCAGCTTGAACATCTGGAAGTTCTCGGTTCATGTACTATTGAAGCCTTGCTTGGAGAATTTTGAGTGCTACTTTGCTAGCATGTGAGATGACTGCAATTGTATGGTAGTTTGAGCATTCTTTGGCATTGCCTTTCTTTGGGATTGGAATGAAAACTGACCTTTTCCAGTCCTGTGGCCACTGCCGAGTTTTCCAAATTTGCTGGCATATTGAGTGTAGCACTTTCACAGCATCATCTTTTAGGACTTGAAATAGCTGAGCTGGAATTCCATCACCTCAACTAGCTTTGTTTGTAGCGATGCTTCCTAAATGCCACCTGACTTTGTACTCCAGGATCTGACTCCTGGTGAGTGATTACACCATCATGGTTATCTGGGTATTAAGATCTTTTTTGTATAGTTCTTCCGTGTATACTTGCCATCTCTTCTTAATATCTTCTGCTTCTGTTAGGTCCATACCATTTCTGTCCTTTATTGTGCCCATCTTTGCATGAAATGTTCCCTTGGTATCTCTAATTTTCTTGAAGAGATCTCTAGTCTTTCCCATTCTATTGTTTTCCTCTATTTCTTTGCACTGATCGCTGAGAAAGGCTTTCGTATCTCTCCTTGCTATTCTTTGGAACTCTGCATTCAAATGGGAATATCCTTCCTTTTCTCCTTTTCTTTTTGCTTCTCTTATTTTCTCAGCTATTTCTAAGTCCTCCTCAGATCACCATTTCGCCTTTTTGCATTTCTTTTCCTTGGTGATGGTCTTAATCACTGCCTCCTGTACAATGTCATGAACCTCCGTCCTTAGTTCTTTAGGCACTCTATCAGGTCTGATCCCTTGAATCTATTTGTCACTTCTACTGTATAATCATAAGGGATTTCATTTAGGTCACACCTGAATGGTCCAGTGGTTTTCCCTATTTTTTTTTCAATTTAATTCTGAATTTGGCAATAAGGACTTCATGATCTGAGCCACAGTCAGCTCCTGGTCTTGTTTTTGCTGACTTTAGAGAGCTTCTCCATCTTTGACTGCAAAGAATATAATTAATGTGATTTTGATATTGACCATCTGGTGATTTCCAAGTGTAGAGTCATCTCTTGCTATTGGAAGAGGGTGTTTGCTATGACCAGTATGTTCTCTTGACAAAACTGTTAGCCTTTGCCCTGCTTCATTTTGTGTTCCAAGGCCAAACTTGCCTGTTTTTACCCAGGATTCTCTTGACTTCTTACTTTTGCATTCCAGTCCCCAGTGATGAAAAGGACATCGTTTTTTAGTGTTAGTTCTAGAAGGTCTTATACGTCTTCATAGAACCATTGAACTTCAGCTTCTTCGGAATTAGTGGTTGGGGCATAGACCTGGATTACTGTGATATTGAAAGCTTTGCTTTGGAAATGAACAGAGATCATTCTGTCATTTTGGAGACTGCACCCAAGTACTGCATTACAGACTCTTTTGTGGACTATGAGGACTACTCCATTTCTTCTAAGGGATTCTTGCCCACAGTAGTAGCTATAATGGTCATCTGAGTTAAATCGGCTTCTCAGGTAGCTCAGCTGGTATAATCTACCTGCAATGCAGGAGACACTGGTTTGATCCCTGGATCGGGAAGCTCCCCTGAGAAGAAACCGTTTTCCTTGGGAAACTCCACTCTCGCTTTCTTGTGCTTCCCTGCTGGCTCAGACAGTAAAGAATCCACCTGCAATGTGGGAGACCTGGGTTCAGTCCCTGGGGTTGGGAAGATCCCCTGGAGAAGGGAATAGCGACCCACTCCAGTATTCTTGCCTGGAGAATTCCATGGACAGAGGAGCCTGGAAGAATTCCATGGAGTCGCAAAGAGTAGGACTCAACCGAGGTCCTTTCAGTTTCACTGTATCTATCGTGTGAGGTAAATAAACATGCTGGGTGCCTAGTATGCCAGGAATGGGATGGAATCTCAGGACCCACAAGCCCCAACCCATCCTGCAGACCAGTCTGTCCACCAGAAGCCAATGGCAGACACACATGCAACGTTAGAGCTGGGCCAGCAGTTAGAAATAAAATGTTATCAGGAAGCAAAGCAACACACTCGATACTGGGAACCAGCAGACACCAGCGTGGGCACAGGAGTGTGTCAGACAAACCTGGGGCCTGCAGCTCCCCGAGAAAAGGACCAGGGGAGGATGCCCTGTATGGATTTATTTCTGACCTAAAGTCCTTTACTTATTATAACTTCTAGAAACAGATAGGGAAGGAATACAGAGGCAAAAAGAAAAAAAAGGATAAAGACATTAGCACACATGAAGGAAGGAATAAATTGTTGCCTTGATCCTTTAAAATACACTTTATTTCATTTTGCAATATCAAGTTTACCCTAGTCACATGACAAATTAGAACAGCATACCAAAAAACTTCAAACAAGAAAGTTGCTAGTGCTAGCGTTAAGGCAGAACCGATTATGGACATACACATAGACACAGTATACAGGGTAGTTTGGGGCTTCCCTGGTGCCTCAGATGGTAAAGAAGCCACTGGCCAATGCAGGAGACCCAGGTTCGATCCCTGGGTGGGAAAGATCCCCTGGGGGAGGAAATGACAACCCACTGCAGTATCCCCGCCTGGGGGTTACCATGGACAGAGGAGCCTGGCCGGTTACAGTCAATGTGCAGAGTCGGACACGCCTGAGTAACTGAGCACATGAGCACGTGCACGCACGCGCGCGTGCACACACACACACACACACACGCAGGCGCACACGGCACTGCAAGGGAAGCCCTTTGAGGTTGCCGTTACACTCCACCTTCACCAACCTGGGAAGGAGTCTGTGCTGCCAGTCTGCGGGGACAGACATTTCCTCAGCCTCAGGACCAACGTGGGGTCAGTTTGGAAAGACCAGGAGATTTTCTTATGAAAGATGGAGAATCTTCACTTTTGTAATCTCTATATTCTTTTATCTAGATTTTAAAAACCTCTGTAATCTTTAAATAACTATGATCAGAGTTACGATCACCCACTTCTTAAAGGCACTTACCAAGTTTGAAATACTGTGTTACATCTTCATTAAGCCAGAGTGATTTTTTTCTGTCAGAAGTATCAGTTAAGTGACTTTTGTGTACTTCATTTGAACTCTGAATCTCCTCATCTGTAGAACCAGGGGTGGGAGGAGGATTTGAAGAGCCAGACGTACGTAGTACTGCTACATTCCATGCACGACACGTAATACTTCAGAGGCACTGACTTCCTGAGACCTCAGCCAGCCTTTGAGGTAAACATGATTATTATGGATGTTTAACAGATTAAAAAAAAAATTGGGTGGCAGAAACTTGATATTTTAACTTGCCCTAGGTCAAATGTCAAGTGGCAAAACTGGAACCCCAAGCCTGGCAGTCCACCTGCTGCCTGCTTCTCTCAACAGCCAACAGTTAATCCCCTGCCGTACGGGGCCTGCGGTGGGGATCAGATGAGCGATCATGCCCCTGGATTAGCACGCCGCCCCACCAGACAGCAAGCACATCTCGGGAAGAACCAAATGAAAATGAGCTTCGAAAGTAACATGTAGTACTCTATCACTATATTTGTCAATGCAACATACCTATCACATATATATGAAATAACTATCTGCAAACACAGCCTTTGTCATCACATATATCGCCAGGAAGGGCTTCCCAGGCGGTGCTAACGGTAAAGAACCCACCTGCCAATGGAGGAGACAAAAGAGACACTGGCTCCATCCCTGGGTTGGGAAGATCCCCAAGAGGAGGGCATGGCAACCTACTCCAGTATTCTTGCCTAGAGAATAGACAGAGGAGCCTGGTGGGTCACAGTCCACAGGGTCACACAGTCAGACACAACTAAAGCAATTTAGCATGCACCCATGCATATTGCCAGGTAACTAATTTTTGAGATTTATAGTTTCCCTTTTTTGGTTGAACTAACAAAGCATCAATAAACCCAAGAATGTAAGCCAGAATTTATTCTCAACATACTATAAGGAGACAAGACTCTTAGAAAATAATCTCTTACTAGCATTCTTTTTTTCAGATATAAAGATTTATAAAAATAAAGTTGCAGATCATGTCTTTCTTACATAGTCACAGATAAAATCATGAATCATCAATTTGGGTGAATAACTGAGCTGTCTCCCCACCACCAATAAATATTTATTGAGAGTTTGCCCCACAAATCAGAGTTTCTTCAACACAGTAGAAGTTATTTGAGCTTTCTATTTAGGGTGACTTTTTGAAAAACAGGCTTTTTTACCCCCTGCTCAGGATAATAACCAAGAATCTCTCTGTTTTCATTACAATCCCAAAGAAAGGCAATGCCAAAGAATGTTCAAACTACCGCACAATTGCACTCATCTCACACACTAGCAAAGTAATGCTCAAAATTATCCAAGCTAGGCTTCAATAATACGTGAACCGAGAACTTCCAGATGTTCAAGCTCGCTTTAGAAAAGGCCAGAGGAACCAGAGATCAAATTGTCAACATCTGTTGGATCATAGAAAAAGCAAGAGAGTTCCAGAAAAACATCTACTTCTGCTTTATTGACTATGCCAAAGCCTTTGATTACATGGATCACAACAAACTGGAAAATTCTCCAAGAAATGAGAATACCATATGACCTTACCTGCTTCCTCAGAAATCTGTATTCAGGTCAAGAAGCAACAGCTAGAACTGGACATGGAACAACAGACTGGTTCCAAATTGGGAAAGGAGTACGTCAAGGCTGTATATTGCCACACTGCTTATTTAACTTCCATGCAGAGTACATCATGCAAAATGCCAGGCTAGATGAAGCACTAGCTGGAATCAATATTGCTGGGAGAAATATCAATAAACTCAGATATGCAGATGACACCATCCTCATGGCAGAAAGCAAAGAGGAACTGAAGAACCTCGTCATAAAAGTGAAACAGGAGAGTGAAAAAAGCTGGATTGAAACTCAATATTCAGAAAACTAAGATCATGGCATCCAGACCCATCACTTCATGGCAAATTGTGGAAACAGTGACAGACTTTATTTTCTTGGGCTCCAAAATCACTGCAGATGGTGACTGCAGTCATGAAATTAAAAAATGCTTGCTCCTTGGAAGAAAAGCTATGATCAACCTAGACAGCATATTAAAAAGCAGAGACACCACTTTGCCTACAAAGGTCTGTCTAGGCAAAGCTGTGGTTTTTCCAATGGTCATGTATGGATGTGAGAGTTGGACCATAAAGAAAGCTGAGTGCAGAAGAACTGATGCTTTTGACTGTGGTGTTGGAGAAGACCCTTGAGAGTCTCTTGGACTGCAAGGAGATCCAACCGGTTTATCCTAAAGGAAATCAGTCCTGAATATTCATTGGAAGGACTGATGCTGAAACTGAAGCTCCAATATGTTGGCCACCTGATGGGAAAAACTGACTCTTTGAAAAATACCCCAATCCTGGAAAGACTGAAGGCAGGAGGAGAAGGGGACGACAAAGGATGAGATGGTTGGATGGCATCACTGACTCGATGGACATGAGTTTGAGTAAGCTTCAGGAGTTGGTGATGGACAGGGAAGCCTGGCGTGCTTCAGTCCATGGGGTTGCAGAGTCGGACATGACTGAGTCTCTGACCTCAGGTATAAATAGTCTCAGAATGTCTCCCCAGTTAGTAGAAGTAATGGATTTACTTAACTATCCACCAATTTGAAAAAGCATCAGTGAAATCTTAGGGATAATGTGATGTTGTAACTACTCTAAACTGACACAGATAAGTGGTTGCAAAATGGCACACCAAAACATCTGAATAAAAAGTTTTAGATTCAGTCAATGGAGATTTTATCTATGTTAAGGTGTTAGGTTCAGTTACTGTGTTTATAAAGACAGTTATACTAAATGGTAACGTAATATTCACAGTCAGCCAATCTTTAGTTTAAAAGTAGGTGTAACTCATAATAGAGACTGTCCCTCCTTCAAATTCCTACTTATAAGCAAAGATATGTAAGTTACTACAAGGTGGTATCTGGCATATGTGCCAAGAAAACCTCTTCCTCAAGCTAACAGTTGAAGAACAAATCTTATTAGGATTACAGTTTATTTTTACTGTATACATTTGCAATTGTACACATTAAATCCCAGGATAGACATTTCTCCATTTTCTCAAATGTGAGTTTACTATACATCTGGCAGTTACTTTGCACCTATGCTTCATTGGCAAAGGTTATGCAACATTTCTTAGTTTTAATGGTCAATTTACTCAGATCATTTTACTGATATGGACTTATTCAGTGAAGGTAAGTATAAACCATATAACATTATGATAGAAACAATAAAATTTATGTAACTTGGATGTTACTTTAAAATCAAAGGTCCATCTAGTCAAAGCTATAGTTTTTACAGTAGTCGTGTATGGATTTGACAGTTAGACCATAAAGAAAGCAGACTGCTGAAGAATTGATGTTTTTGAACTGTGGTGTTGGAGAAGACTCTTGAGTCCCTTGGACTGCAAGGAGATCCAACCAGTCAATCTGAAAGGAAATCAGTCCTGAATATTCACTGGAAGAACTGATGCTGAAGCTGAAATTCCCAATACTTTGGCCACCTGATGCGAAAAAGTGACTCATTTGAAAAGACTCTGATGCTGGGAAAGAAGGCAGAAGAAAGGGACGACAGAGGATGAGACGGTTGGATGGCATCACCAACTTAATGGACAAGAGTTTGAGTATTCCCTGGGTGTTGGTGATGGACAGGGAAGCATGGCGTGCTGCAGTCCATGGGGTCAAAAAGAGTTAGACACGACTGAGCAATTGAACAGAACTGAACTGAATCTAGATATAAAGGAGAATTGTACCACTCTAAATGAAAAATGGCTTCCCTGGTGGCTCAGACAGTAAAGCGAAAAAAAAAATTACATGGAAATGTTACAGATGAAAGAAGTCACCAGTACATGTGATGTAAGGATCAGTCAGATTCGTACTTGACTCACTAACCTGGCTAATTTTAAGCATCTGACACATTTCAGTGTGGTATCTTAGTAATTACAAAATTGTCAAGCAATTAATAATTGCCATACATCTTATAAGCTTCCCTGGTGGTTCAGATGGGAAAGAATCTGCCTGTGTTGGGAAGATCCCTCAGAGAAGGGAATGGCAACCTACTCCAGTATTCTTGCCTGGAGAATCCCATGGACAGAACAGCCTGGAGGGCTACAGTCCATGGGGTCACAAAGAGTCAGACACAACTGAGCGACTAACATTCATTCATACATCTTTTATCACAATTTTGAAGATTTTAATGTACTTAAAAAAAATCACTCAAAACTATTTCAGAATGCAGAGCCAATCATGAGGCCTATTTTATGTAAAGAGAGACCGTTGGTGAATTTTTGAGTCACAAAATGTTAAATGGCACAGACATCAGAGACAGTGAAAGATTTTATTCTCTTTTACTTTCATCCAAACACATCCTTTTGTGAAAAAGATAAAAGCATGCACATTGACTGCAGTCTTTTAAAGAAAAAACAAGTAACTTAGCTGTAAGTCAACAATAATATAAACAAAACCTTAAATGATATTATGTGAAAAGATTTACTGGTATATGGAGTTCTTAATTTCAGAAAATAATAATTCAAATCATATCAATACATGTTAAAAAGAAGCTTCTAATTTTTGAAATATTTTGATACAAAAAAATGTTGAACATTTTATAGACCTTTTGTGAGAAAAATATAACGATAGTTATAAGAAACATGCTGTTCAAGTATCTTGTGCAGCTCACTTGGCCTTCTTCAAATCAGTTACAGTCAACATAATTCCAGTGGTATTGCTTCTTAAAATTTAAATTTAGAGCATATCCATGACATTCAAAATAAGTTACACAATTTACATTTATTGTGATCTAATTAGAAATAGTTCTAACTTTAGGACAGTTAAAGAGTATTTTAACAAAGACATGGCATTGACATAATTTCACTTTAGAGGGTAAGAGAAAACTGCAGTGTGGCATAAGAACAAAACTTTTACCTGCACCTCATTTATAATGAGGCCGATGGTATCCTGTGGGACTGTGTGTACACACACACATTACACACTCATGTGTGTATATACATACACATACTAAACTACTAAACTATGCACAAACCAGTTCATACTACCCAACTTTTCAGAGGGGTTTCTTGAAATAACTTACTCTGGTTCTGGAAAAACAGACAAAACTTATCTTAATTATTATTTCTATTTTGTTTATCATGATTTAAGAGATGTATTTCATCTGGGGCACTGATACAATTTTGCAGGAAAAATCCATTACCCGGAAGCAGAAATGGGTATCTTAAGGGACTAATAGGCAATCAAGCTTGAATTGTAACATAAAAGTAGAGCAGATCACACTTTAAAAGGTCCTCTTCTTGAGGGTTTGTTGTTCCAGGACTGAAAACTGTGTGACTGGTTCCTGAAAGTTCACTCTTCTTTTCAGGTGACTCAGATGAATTACGCGGCCCCATTAACACTAATGGGAACTAAACAAATTCATTCTGTCCTGATGGATTAAGTCTGTATTCAAGAAGTCGCCCTCTTGACATAAAACAACACAAAATGTCTTTGCTGCGGCTCACAAGAGCTTAAACGGTTGAAGCCTGCCTCAGGACTCAGCACTTCCGGGTGAGGCCTGCGTCAGGACACAGCGCTTCCGGGTGAGGCCCCGCGTCCGCTGTGGGCAGCACCTCTGCTGATGATCTGGAGGAAAGGAACTCAAGTACAACGGAAACCGACCATGATGATATAAAAACAAGATTTTTGGATTAGACATTTTGCTGAACCCAAGGGTAACAGGCAAAAGGCACATGCTAGTAAGTCTAGTCAGGTGTCTGAGAGCTCCCACCATCTTAGATATCTGTGGACTCAGGTCTAACAAAGGTTCACACTGATTATTTCGACATAAAAAATAACAGGAAATCTTAAGGTTTTCAAGTACTTTTGGCACAAATGTCATGAAGTTCTAGGAGCTTAGCCTAAATCTTCAAAAAGCTGAGCAATTTAAAGTTCCACTACAATGAATCAGGATCACAATTTTAACTTAGTTCTCTTTTTTTTTTTACATTATTCTTTTGTATAGAGCACAGGGTGTGCAAATGAAGCTGTTTCAGTAAATATTAGAAATACTACTTTGCAAATATCAAGTGAAATCAGCTAATAACACAATACAATAATAGCCCGTGCTAAGACAGAGCTTCTCCCACCAACATTCCCCGGCCCTTTCCTTGTGCCCTTCTTGATTCTTAACTATAATTTCTTTCATTGACTTGGAGAAATTAAACAAAAGGCAAAATATTTCACAGTTGCAAGACACTAAGTACTTTAGTGATAAGAATTGGCCCAGTCAAGTCGTAAAAAAAAAAAAATGAAAACGAATACAGTAAAATATATTGCAAATTAATGTTCATGAATGCAGCTATTTTAATTACAACACAACAACAAATTATACAATCCTAACAATCTTCTGCAGTTGACATTAGTTCATAGGAAATGCCAAGAATAATATAAACTGTTTACCTTTTCCCTTTCCAACAGCTTCTGGACTAAAGTTGCAAAACCATGTATGTTTGCCCAAGACCAGCTGAATATTGGCTTTAGTCAGAAATTCTATTTTATCCAATGTTCAATCATCAAGGCTTTATTTACACTTCTTATTAACTTCAGGAGCAATCAGATGTAACGTGCAGCCACCAACAATAAACAGCGTAGCACATCCCACCGCCTGGAGACAGCTACTCGTTTATGCTTTAATACTAACCCACAAGCAGCCAATCAAGGTTCCATAAATCCAGGTCTTCACATACAGTTTCCTTCCAGCCTCAGTCATAAGCAAACCAGCAGTCAAACCACTTAAGATCAAGAATGATGGTAAGGTCTTCTTGAGACTTAGCTTAGAATTAACACTTTCTCCAGGAAATTTGTTTCTTCTTTCCGGGTCCGGTGAATCATAGAATTCTATAAGCAATCTACGGCCAGAATGAAAATGAAAACTGCTTTAACTTTCAGATTTAGTCATTTCAATATTTTAATTCAACAAATATTCATTGGGTGCCTGTTAGAGAAGTTACAGGTCCTTATGAGGAAATACCCAAAGAGTTGCTTTAATTGGAGTTTCTAGACATTTAAAAAAAAAATCATTTTAATGGTGCATTCTATAACTCATAGATCCACTTTTTTCAAGAAGAGGGAAAACAGTATCAATATTTAAAACACAGCATTCAAAAAACAGAAAAAATATCCACTGACAGCAAAACAAACAGTGAATAAGTAATATATCCTGAAGTTTTCATCCAAGAAAATTCAATGTCTAAATATCATCTCCAAACCTAAGAGCTCAGTTTTTATTTTCCTAAAAACAAACTTCCAAAATTTCTACTTTTAGGAATTTGTGTAAATCACAGGGAGTCTCACTCGCTATCCCCCTCCCCCAGAGGCCCCCACTTGGTACTTAGAGTAATGGTCAGCACTCAGCAGGAGAGACACTGGGTCAACCCCAGAAACTGTTTAGGCCCCAAAACATTAACAGCAAAAAGACACTTTGGTCACAAAAATGTCAACTGCCTCTTCTTTTTCCAACAAATGCACTGGGGTCAGTTCCACATACATGTGAGGCACCATCCTCCACCCATGGCCGGATCCTCCATGCCACGCTGGCCCTCAGGCCAGACACCCTCCCCCAGGCCTGGAGCATCACAATGCAAAGCTTTCTGTGTGTTTCTTTTTGTAAAAAAAACTTTACATCTTACACAAATTATTGAAATGCAGTAAATAATGATGGACAGCCCCCCATAACAAGATCTTCCACAGTGACTTGTAACTGTCAAGGTTAAAACATGAACAGACGGAAGCATGGAATGAGATTTGAGTTTGTAAAAAGCATTCTTATGACAATAATCTGTTTCACATTGTTTACTATAGTGACGAGTTGAGCCAATGTATTTGAAGGGCGAGAACTGTCATTACTCACTTATCTTTTATTTCAAAACGCTCATGAAGCCATCTTTTCATGGATACTTGTTCTTCTGGGATATTTTTTTTGTCTATACGATCGATGTGAATATGAATTTTTGGACATTCTTTGCAGAGAAATTCTAACAAGAAACAAAAATATTTCATTTTCATTAGTTTAGAATTCAGTTATATAAAATACCAACGAAAATGAGGTTTAAAAAAGTTTTAAAACAAAGTTCAGAATCTTTCTTTAGCAAAGACAAAAAAAAAGAAAATAAAGATTACAAACTGGTGGTCTGGGGTTTCAGGCTGAAGCAGTATAATTTCCAAGTCTCCCATAGTTACCTAGGTCATGAGTTAATCAACCAGATGGTACTTCTCATATACCAACTGTAACAAATTGTACAGGCAGGCCAGTCAGGAGGCTAGCCTCTACCAGAAGTATACACCCACCCTCTAAAGGGATCCCCATATGCCAACCACCCTCGGGCCTACCGGTCGCCTTCACGGGGCCACCGGTCTCTGTTCCCAAGCCGGTGCTTGTCACATGTCACTGGGACAGGAGGGATGTGCCTGGGAAAGCACTGGGCACACGGAGCCACCCCACCCCTCAGACCCCAGCACTGAGCTGTGGCTCCTGCCACGACCCCGCAGGCCTCCACCCACCCCCCAGCTCTGTGAGCTGCCAGTGATTTCCACTCACTGATACGCCTTGCTTTCCTGATCCTTGCCGTATTTCAACATATTCTAGTTGCTCTGGGAACCCAATTTCTTTGTGTGGAATAGCTCTGGGCCTTTCAACTGCTAGTTCCTAAAAAATGCTAACCTAAAAATTAGCAGACAGTCCTTTTTTCAGCCCAGGTTGCACAAGGGATGAGGTCAGGATTTATTCCAAGATAAGAAAGAACTTTGAGCCCAGAAATTTCCTTTTTTGGATGTGACTTTCTGTGAAGACATGACAATGCTAACATATTTAAATTCCTGGAGAAGAAGGAAATATTGCTAAGAGATTTAAGAGGCTACTATGTTCCTTGGGTGGGCATGCAAGTAGAAGAACAAGACCGTTTATCTCAAGTGGGAATGTGCTTGCACGTGTGTTCAGGAAATAGTGGCTGGTGTGTTGTGCAGCTGGAGGAAGACAGGAAACTGATCCTTCAAGGCTCCACCTCTGGACCCCGCACACAGCTCTGCTTGTGAATTCTCTCTGCAACTGCTTTCCTCCACTTCTGGTGTCAAGCCTCAGTAACGCACTTCAGTCATTAAAAATTATCTTATTGTTTATATACTCCTAGGAGTGAACTAGCTTTGATGATAAATGTGCAAAATACTGTCATAGGAAGATTGTACTTTTACAATATTATCCTCTTGCTTTTCCTCAAGTTCCATTTTCTTTAAATCAAAGACCAGCGTAGGAAGTGCTTTCAGGGGCAGAACTGTGCACAGGTGAAGAGCACAGACAGTGAGTCAGGCGGCCTGGGCTCTGACCCTTCACCTGCCCGGGCAGATCTCAGCGTGCAGCCTCTCTGCACACCTTTCCACGTGCATCCAGCCACAAGACGTGATGGAAGCAGACCCGGACCGGGAGGCTGTCATGAGGGTGAAGGGGCAGGACAGGACCCAGCACACACACTGGAGTGTCAGTGACTGGAATTTGCTGGCTGCAGGTGGCTCTTCACTTCACCCTATTTCTATTTCTGATACGTAAAAATGCAGGAGCTGACACCAACTTTCCTGCCTTCACTTAATCATCTACACCTACACCTGCCCCTAACATTTCCTGCCCCTTAATTAAGCGGGTGTCCGGATGACACTGCATTTATCCCGGATGTCCCGAGTCCCGGGGCACAGACATACAGAATCTGCAAGGACACGAAACCAGTTGCACTTTTGGGGTCAGAAATGAGTGTGTGTGAACTCAAGTGTTTGGAACATGCCACCCATCCTTAAAGACGCCAGTGTGAGAAAGGACCTTGAAGGTCCCCTGGGTGCTTTTGGGTTTTCTCACCTAGAAGGTACATGTGAATGTCTCTCAGTCATGTCTGACTCTTTGTGACCCTGTGGACCGTAGCCCACCAGGCTCCTCTGTCCATGGAGTCTCCAGGCAAGTATTTTGGAGTGGGTTGCCATTCCCTTCTCCAGGGGATCTTCCCAATTCAGGGATTGAACCCAGGTCTCCCATGTCGCAGGCAGATTCTTTACAGTCTGAGCCACTAGGAAAACCTAAGAATGTACATAGTGCTTTGGTATTTACAACACACATTTGTGCACATCACTTCACTTGACCTTCGTGCACCTCTGCAGGCAAGGACCATCATTCCTTCGTAGGGGTGAAGGGACCAAGCCCCAGCATCATCAGCAGTGGAGTCAAGCCAAGTCCCTGTGCTCAGGAATCCAGATACAGACCATACAAGCTCAGCTCAGAGCCAGCGACACCCAGGAGGTGCTCCCACCAGAGACAAGGAATGAGTGACGGAAATACTTCCCCCGGTATTTCATAAGCTCCTATATCTACTTTGGTAAAAACTATTTTAGTGGGGGCACATTTCACAGGGCATGAGCAAAAATTATCCCATAATATTTAGGGAATGTAGGGAAAATTGTTCTAATTAAGGTGTAATTTTTTTCTGACTACAGCTTTCCCAGCAGGTCCCTAGAGTATACTGATATTCCAGGGCTGTACAGGAAGTCTTCCAAGGCTCTAGACATGTCACAAGGCCTAGTCTCCGGAGGAACCGGGTCGCGGTGCTCTGTGCCTGTGGAGCCGGGCGAGAGGGGCAGAGCGGAACCCAGGGGCCCAGGGCGCCCGCGGGCTGAGCGGGGAGTTGGGGCTGGGCCCGAGCCTGCCTCCCACTCTGCTCCCTGCCTGGCTCATCACCCGCCCCCGTCCCTCTGGGTGAAAACAAGAGAAGAACAATGTGACCTAAACCCAACAGAAAATTGAGTAGGTAAATGGTTATATGTGCACACCAATGAACACTACGTAGCCATTTAAAAAATCATGTTAAGTGTACATAATGACATGTAAAGATGTTCATGACACACTCTTAAGCCAAAAAAAAAAACCACCACACACACATAAATACATACAGACAGATAAATACGCCAACATACAGACATTACAGAAGACTTTGAGAAAAATATCTGAAGTGTTATCTGGGGTTTTATCTGGACAGGTGAGTCTATAGAGTTTTTTTCCTTCTTTTGAGTTACCTGTAATTTTCCCCTTCAAGTATGTCTCATTTTCATAAAAGAAAATATTAAGAGAAAAAACTTACCTGAAAATTATAAAAACTACTTAAACAGAATATCAATTGTTGTCCTTTAGCTCACAATTTCTTCCAGTATAACACTCATTTTAGAAACAGGAGTTATAAATCAGTTACACTCAAATGGCCCTGTCTCACCTCTGCCCAATGGACTCTGTCCACAAGAGCGCTTGGTCACTGTTGGAAAGACCAGGCGAAGCACAGGACACCCTGATGGGCCCTGAGCGTACCCACCTTACGATGACACGGACCATGAAACAGGAAGGACATGGCTCCCTGCCTCCCGCCTCCGGCTCTGCTGGGAGGCCCCGGCTGCCAGATGCGGGTCACCAGGAGCATCCCCGCGGGGTCATCCCCACAGGCTCACCCCCGCAGGGTCACCAGCACACAGCCCCGCCCCGACTCAGGACAGCCTGTGAGCGACCAGGCTGAGGCACGCCAGGGAACTCGGACAGAAGTACAATTCCCCTGCAGGGCTGGGAGCAACACTGGCCTATGGCACATCAATGAACGATCTGGCAACTTTGTGGAAAAAATTGCTGCACTCCTATCAACAAAGCGCAAAAGTCCCTGGGACACTCTACTCACCCATAGGCATGGTATCTAACCTGTTATTTGGGGTTTCTACCAGTTTGATAGCAAAAAATGGTTTTTAAATTTTTCTTATAATGAACAATTTTTTTCTGTGAACTGGCTGTTCTTACCCTTTACTCATTTTTCTATTGAGTGACCGATCATATCAGTTTATAGGCACACTTTGTACATTAAGGAAATGACTCTTTTTTCCTGCAGTCCCCTTGTCTTCAGTCTTTGGGTTTTACTCTGGTTTGTTTTTGCTTGAAGAAATATTTATTCTTAATTGACTGAAATGAAATAATGTTTTTGTATGTGGCTTCTGAGTGTAAGAGAAAAGCCAACCTTTTCAAAAGTAGACGCCCTGTGTCCAGACGACCCAAAGCCAGCTCAGATGCTGAACAAGCGGAGCGGTGGGAGGAAGGGCCGGGCCTGGGAAACCCAGGCCTAAGAGGTGTGCCCCCAAAGGCACTTCTGGGCTAACTGTGAGGAGACGGACTCACCAACACCAAGCGTTACCTTCTATACACGCTGTGCCCTGGGAGTGCAGAAGCCCTGTGAGCAATGAGGGGCGCCTTTGTCAGGGAGAAGGTCACAGGCTCACATGAGGGTGACGGCAGGAAGGTGGCCCGGCCTACACTCAGCCCCCAGTCTCAGAAGCCACCGCAGGCGGCGCGGGAGGGTCTCCATGACGGGCAGGAAGCCAGCAGCCCCAAGGGCCCCGAGCAGGAGGCGACGGCGTGAAGGAGCTCGGGCTGGGCACCGCGTCCCCACACAGCAGCGCCCTGGGGACCCTGGGGACGCTCCCCGGCCCATGGGTTCTTACCGTGGGACCTCGACTCAATAAAAGCAGCCTTCTAAAAAGGTTACTATGGGAATTACATCTGGTATCCATAAACAAAAAAATATATTCAGTCTTGTTTTCTAAATAATGCTTGATAAACTCATGGCAATACTGTTGGATAACTACATGTATGTCCGTCTTCAAATGTAAAACTCGGTCAGGGACTCTTTCAATGGTTCAAAAAGAGTAAAAAGTATTATATGTTGCCTTTTGTTTGTAAATTGAGTTTGTACCTACAATACACAAGTGATGAAGATATGGGGTACCCGGGGTGCGGGGGACCAGGGGGACGGGGTCTGGTAGACAAGCCCGAACACTTTCGCGGCAGCTCCCACTTCGCTCTGCGGTCAGGGAGCCACGAGAGCGGTCAGTGCTCCGCAGACGAGGCCCCTCCGGGTACCCTTCCTCCGCCGCTGGCCGCTTCCCACCGTTCAGCCACAATCTGCTCACCCCCCTGTCCTTTCCCTTCCTTCCTCTGGGAGTCACTCTCCCTTCTGAACATCTGCCTTCAAGATATCCTGCTGAGATGCGCTAGACAAACAAGCCGGTTCCACGTTCAGCAGCTGCCAAGGGGAAATACGAGGCTGCTACCTTGAAGAGGAGACGAGAAACTCCACACGCTTCCTGCTGCCCAGCCCCACATCCGGAGGTCTCCAACAGTCAAGGGTGCGTTTGTATTGAACTAAAGCATGCTGCCCTCTTAAATCCTGGCCCAAAGGTCCTTAATACTGAGCCCATGGTTGAAAAAAGAAAAAGTCATGTGTGACGGTCCTTCTTCTCGTCTGAGATAATAGAGTTCACAAATGTTACATGAAAAACACACATAAAGAGAACACTGGCCATGAGGGCACAACTCAGTGCTGCTATGAGCATTTTCCCTGGTCACTCCTCCCTCTGCTTTATGTAGCTTTTCCATTTCTATGTGTGAACCTTGGGCAGAAAGAGGCCGAGTTAATGAAACTGGGCAAATCCAAAGGACTAATGGGACAGCCGGGCAGAGCTAAAGTAATTACTGCCGTTACAGATTAATAAAAAATACACCAAATGTACATATTTTGAAAATATATCAATGCAAACATAATAGAACACACTTATCCTTTTTAAAAAATATATCCCACATTCATAAACATATATGACTTACTTGAAAACAAACTTACCAGCCATGGATGGCGCTTCCTTCCGCTGCCCTTTATCATCCACAGACCCTTCAAAAGCCACCGTAACATCATAAACTGCATCCAAATAATCCTTCATAGAATCAAAAGCAACGTGAGTTGCCTTTATTCTTGGTGTCAGCACATGTTTTAATACTGGAAGGCCTAGAAGAGAAGTTGAGTCAGCATGGCCATATATTAGTTACAAAACACCCTGGTAACAGACTGTAACTTCTAAACTGTTTTTATAGGAAAGTTTAGACAGCACTCAATTTAAACCAACATTCATTTAATACACTTACCACATACCCACATGTACAAGACCATGCAGGAAGCTGTTGGAAAACCTGCCTTCAAGAAGCTTATAGCCTCTCAGAAACCCTCCAATTTGAAAAACTCAGACAACAGCAAATATACAATCCTCATTTCTGGCGACAGAATAAAAGTGGTAGCACCTTGCCTGTGAACTCAAGATTCAGGAATAAAATTCCTAATTTCTGACTTCAAGTCCAAGATTCTTTCAGTTCTATTTCTACTCAAGTAGAGATGGAGTGCGATTACCCAAACAACCCCGACTATACAGCATTTGAATTAAGAGCTGATGTGATCCATATATAAATACTGACCTGATACTTATAGGATAACTGAAGAATCTAGGTTCTCAGTAAACATTTTTTAAAAATCTGAAATCTAATTCACACACCATAAAATTCACCATTGTAAAGTATACAATTCAGTTGATTTTAGTTTATTCAAAGGGCTATACAACCATCACCACTATCAAACTCCAGACCATTTTCATTACTCTAAAGACCTTTCACCCCAGCAGACACAGCACGTATCCTCTTCCTTCACTTCACTCCCCATTACCACAAAGCTACTTTCAGTCTCTATTAATTTCCCAATTATGGGCAAATCATATAAATGAGATCAAAGTTGTGTCTGACGTGTACATCAGTACTTCATTACTTGTTATGGTTGAATAATATTCTATTGCATGGATTTAACTTGCATGGATATACCACATTGTGTTAATCCACTGACTAGCTGACATATGTCTGGGTTGTTTTCACCCTTTGGCTATTATGAGCAACGCAGCTATGGACGTCCATGTAAACTGCATATGAACAATGAACACAGACAAGTCTTGGCATGAAAGTACAATTTCGATTCTCTTGGGTATATTATTTACACACACACACACACTTTTAAAAGTTTCTTTAGGTGAGAAATACTACCATTTGTACACAGTAATTCAACATGTTCATCAGTGCTCCCATGAGTGCTAAGAATTGGCTCCTTTTCCCTCCTATTTCCTAGGAGTTGGTGAATGACAGGGAAGCCTGGTGAACTGCAGTCCATGGCAGCACAGAGTCGGACACGACTGAGCAACTGAACTGAACTTCCTATTTCCTACTGCCCACCCCCCCCCCATTCCTGGTTTAGAATATTTATTGACAATTTAACAGAAAAGTGTAGCTCTCTGAAAAAGTGACATGAAAACAAACCATAAAAAAAAAAAAAAAAAAAAAAAAGCTCAATTTCTACTGCTTCTCTCCAGGGAAAATTAGCTGCATAAGAAAGAACAGCTATAGCATGTTGGGATCTTCCTGCAGAAGAATTTTTAAAATGCAGAGTGGTGTGGGAAAGAAAAAGATTCCCACAACCACATATCTGACTTGAGTCCCTGGGGCAGAAACAGTTTAATTTATTCACAAACTTATAACAAAAACCTGAACAGTACACCAGGCCGGGAAACATTTGTCAATTAAATTAGTTAATACTTCCTTTTCTGCTCTTGGAATTCACCCAACTTTATGAAGTCCACAGTTCCACGGTATCACCTGTGGTAATTAATTATCAGAATCTAAGTAAGTCAGTAAGAAGGTAAGAAGACAGAAAATACTTCCCTAAAAATGAGTTATAACAAAGGTTTGGGAAAATCGATAGGCAGATGAGTAAGAAACACCCATCACTAGTAGGTGAAGGAAGTGAAGGCAGAATGTTCTCACTGTGGAAGGCATGGGGCTGCTCCACTATCCCCAAACCTTGGGTCATTATTATACAACTAATTTCACAATAACACTATAGAGACCAGTTAGAATTTCAGTACAGAGTCAAATAATAGGCATTCACGATGGCATTTGTAATGAACTACTTGAGCTTGAGCCCAACCATACTGCCTCTAGGGAACTCAGAAAACCCCTGAGCCTGAAACAGGAAAATGTTAGCGAATTAAATTAATTCTTCCTAGTCAACATCTAACCTCTGTTTTAGTATCTGCTTTGCCTTGTTTCCACCTCCAGATCTCCTGACTTCTAGCTGGCACTAACAATACTCTAGCTTACCCTTGACCAAACTTCTCCCTGAGGGCCAACATGGTGATGCTTCATAGAACTGAAATTTTGTTGTTAAATAAATGATACCATTGAATGGAAAATCTTTATTGATCCAAGTAGGAAATTTTACATTATATATGTATGTGTATATATTGCTATATATACATATAGACATACACAGGGCTTCCCAGGTGGCTGAGTGGTAAGGAATCTTCCTGCCAAGTAGGAGACAAGTCTGATCCGTGAGTTGGGAAGATCCCTTGGAGAAGGACACAGCTACCCACTCCAGCCTGGAAAATCCCATGGACAGAGGAGCCCGGCAGGCTACATTCAACAGGGTTGCAAAGAGTCGGACATGACTCAGTGACTGAGCATACACACACACATTCTGAGGACCTGTACTTAATTTGCGGGAGTCAAGTGAGATCAGGTGTAGGGGGGTGGGTGTGTGTGTGTGTGTGTGTGTGTGTGTTCACTAGGTCATGTTGCCATTTCTTTCCCGAGGGATCTTCCTGAGTACTTAATTTGCGGGAGTCAAGTGAGATCAGGTGTAGGGGTGTGTGTGTGTGTGTGTGTGTGTGTGTGTGTGTGTGTGTGTGTGTGTGTGTGTGTGTGTGTGTGTGTGTGTGTGTGTGTGTGTGTCAAGTGAGATCAGGTGTAGGTGTGTGTGTGTGTGTGTGTGTGGGTGTGTGTGTGTGTGTGTTCACTAGGTCATGTTGCCATTTCTTTCCCGAGGGATCTTCCTGAGTACTTAATTTGCGGGAGTCAAGTGAGATCAGGTGTAGGGGTGTGTGTGTGTGTGTGTGTGTGTGTGTGTGTGTGTGTGTGTGTGTGTGTGTGTGTGTGTGTGTGTGTGTGTGTGTGTGTGTGTGTGTGTGTGTCAAGTGAGATCAGGTGTAGGTGTGTGTGTGTGTGTGGGTGTGTGTGTGTGTGTGTGTTCACTAGGTCATGTTGCCATTTCTTTCCCGAGGGATCTTCCTGATCCAGGGATTGAACCCACATCTCCTGCATTGGCAGATGGATTCTTCATCACTGTGCCAACTGGGAAGCCCAACATAAAAACATTACTCACACTTAAACATTTTTTTCACTTACTCACACCAACTGGTAAAAGCTTGAGGAAAAGGAGCATGCTGGAGAAAGGCCAAGATAGAGGCCTGTAGGGTAGAAAGTGGGGGAAACCCCACTGGATAGATGACCGAAGGTGAACTAATTTATTTGGAAATATGAATAAGTCTTTCTTTAAAGGAATGACTAACAGTTTCAAGTAAAAAGGGAATTTAGAGATCATTAATCTAACAAACTATGAAGTAGAGAGTAACACTGGGTCATCTATAGAGATACAGGTGTGAACCTAGAGTCTTCATTGTCATATAGAGTGAATAAGTCAGAAAGAGAACAAATATCGTACATTAATGCATATACATGGAATCTAGGAAGATGGTTCAGATGAACCTATGTGCAGGCAGAAATGGAGATGCAGATGTAGAGAAGGAACCTGCAGACACATGGGGAAGAAAAGGTGGGGTGAGCCGAGAGAAGCACTGACGTACACACACCACCATGTGTAAAACAGATAGCCAGTGGGAATCTGCTCCAAAGCACATGGAGCTCAGCTCAGGGCTCTGGATGACCTAGACAAGTGGGCTGAGGGGTCGAGGGAGGCCCAGGAGGAAGGGGCCGGATGGTGCAGGTACAGCTGATTCACACTGCTACACAGCAGAAACTAATGCACTTTGTAAAGCAATTATAATCCAACAAAACAACCTAAGAACACTCTAATACAGACATTCCTTAAATAACAACTCCAATTATAAACAAACATATTTTGTGACTAACATTATTTTTGAAGGAAAATACTTCTAGAAAATAGTGATAGCCAGGGCCTTGAAATATTATTTAGGATTTATTAGACAGACAGACATACCCACATCTACCACTCCTACCTCTTAAACCAGCCATCACCACATCAGTGGTATATGTGACTTCCACATGTAAACAAGTATGAAATGTTAAAAATCTAAATTTAAAAAGGTTGGTTTTGGTTTGTTTTTCTATTGGTTTACTAAGTCAGATTCAAATGAAGGTGTACTTTAGGAGCAGAATTAATGTTTTGAAGCAAAACATACAACAAACAAACAAGAAGTGCTATTAAGTTTCAATTTTCCAGAAGAAAAATTAGCTTAACAGCTGGAAAAACGAGTTCGTTTGTTTTTATTTTCAAGCAATCTCATTTAGTTGTGAATTAAGAGGAAAGAAAACAGGAAACACTCTTTCTAGCTATACTGTTCACAAATCAACTTCCTTTGTGTGTGGTGGAAAACAATTACCATTAGAGTTATAAGAAAATATATTTTTAATAAATAGCGAGTTTTCCCAGTTACAGGATTTAAAGAATAGTTAGTTAGCAGTTAAAATTTGTATCCATGAGAAAAATTATTCATTTTTTCCCCTTTTGGTAACTGAGAAAGATCTGTAACTCACAGAAAAATGAACAGACCAGTAATGGTCAGTTACTGGTGACTAAGGTATTATTAGATTTTAAAAGTTATAGTATATATATAATATTATTATGTTATTTTAAGAATTACTTCCAAGTACTTGCTTTAGCATTATAAAATTAGTTTGGATTTTTTAAACATAAGTAACTTTAAGTAGTTATATATAAGTTACTAAATTTGTAACGTAAATAATACATGTTTGTGGTTTTAAGTCACTACAGTTTGGGATAATGTGTTACACATTAGTGAATAATAAATACAATCATGTTTTCTCTTTCCTATTAAATCATAAACTCCTGAAAGACATTATACAGCGAGTTGTACCACCTTAACAGACTGTGTTACATATTTAGAAATAAAAAATGAAATCAGCAGTCTATGAGGACTTAAAGCGCTCAGGGTTAACTTCTCCCAAGTTCAACTCTCTGTTCAACTCATTAAAAACACATGTTCCAAGACAGTTGATTCCTTAATCACAACAAAATGTACCAGATTTTACAAGACACATGAAAAGTAACAATAAAAAAATTCCCAAATACTAAGTTTATTGTTTCTCTTTCATCTCATCTAACATAAAATTCTAATTCCCAAACAGAATTAAAGTGGATATGAGATGACACATAAGAGTTTCTGAAAATTTATATAGTTTATTAGCCTTCATAACTCGAGACTTTATGAAGAGTCTCAAACAAGTTCACCTATAAACTCTTTTAAGCTTCAAAGAGTAAAATATATACTTTGTTACAGTCAGGGCTCAGCAATGTAGAATCGTTAGAGAAGGAATAATTTAGGAGAGCTGCAATATTCTGAAATCCTAAGAATTTACTCCATAGAAACCCCAAATTTTGTGTAACAATTCTAGGTCATTGTTTTCTCTCTTATATAAATTTAGTAAACAGCTCCTTAAACAAAATAAGACATTTTTACAATAGAAATTTTCTGAGACTAATACATACGAATGTGAATAACTCTCCAAGGAAAGGATATAAATGCAACATTCTCTAAACCCACTTGGACATCGAACCCTTTCTCCCATCCCCCGCAAACTCTTGTAGGCTGAGTTATCACATACTTTAGAACAAGGGAATTAAGATGGCAACTTCTTAAATAAGACACAATGAACTAATTAAAAAGAATACTGTTCAGTGACTTCCCTTCAACTCTGGCATGAAGTCCAGACCACCACGCCGGACAGAATCCAGAGTCTTCTGTGGTGGCTGAACTCACACAGCTCTTCTTCGCTCATCCTGGGCTTGAAGACATCAAACTCCTTGCTCATAACTCCACGTCTTTGCTATTGTTGTTTCTTACACCTAGAATCCGTTCCTTTCACTACACGTGTCGGTCTTAATTCTACCTTTCCAATGGACACCCTCTGTCAGCTGGTTCTCTTTCCCTTCAACTCCCACGGACCACTGTCTCTCCTTTTCCCACCTCACCTCTTTATACATCACAAATATGTGTCCTTATCCACTATCATATAAGGACTCCTCTGCTTTGTAAAATAAGTATTTCTTAAAGGAATTAGTCTTTCTATTTTATCCCTTAGGATCAGCTA
Source organism: Muntiacus reevesi (assembly GCF_963930625.1). Taxonomy (NCBI): domain Eukaryota; kingdom Metazoa; phylum Chordata; class Mammalia; order Artiodactyla; family Cervidae; genus Muntiacus; species Muntiacus reevesi. The sequence goes on along the minus strand of NC_089258.1, from coordinate 48,915,751 downwards.
TAGCTTTTTGCCATTATTAATAGATTCACCTGTGGCAAATCTCCACATTCTAAGTTAGAAATAATGACTTAGTAAAGGTATGTATATGTAATATACATATACATATATCAGACTTTCTATAAACATTATGTCACTGAACCTCACAAATGCCCTATGAAGAAGATAATTCCTGATCCAAATAAGAAAACAGACCAAAAAATAAAGCAACTTGTCTAAGGTTATACGAATGCAGCCCAAAGCTAATGTTCATCTAAGACTCAACACTGGCTCAAGAAGGACACTTGATGTACACCATAGAGCAAAGCTGGGAGAACCTTGGAGAGAGAGGCCCAGCTGACAGGTATATGGGTGGGGAGAGAAGCCCTGCACTTGACACGCCCAGTCTGGGGCACGCCTCTGAGCCAGGCAAGTGAAACGCTCTACTGGGTGACTATATAGGAAAGTCGAGAGTCATGCAGACACGCGTGGGTGAGAGACAGTTTTCTGAGGCATCAGCAGTCAAACAAATGGTGGTGACAGCTATGGAATTAGAGGAGGGCCACCATGAAGACCACAGACAGTGAAGTAAATGAAAGAGACCCGGGTCAGACATGGGAAACAGCACAGGAAACAGGAAAGGATGAAGCAGAAGACAGAGAGGAGATTAGGTGGGAAGCGCCAGAAAGGCAGGAGGAAAGGAGACGAGCGTGACAGAAATCTCGGGAGAGAACTTCAGTGAGCACCTAGGATTCCACCTCCAAGCATGAATAATTAACCAAAATTAACTAGAAGCAAACACTCTCTTTCTCTGATGCACCAGCCCATTTCAACTGCTCACTGCATAGGGGTCAGAACAGAGATACACAGCAGATCCTCAGAAGCACCGTAGAGGCCCCGGCCAGCCCTGTGACAATGCACCCTCTGACAGACCCCGTGTGATCCAGCCAGCCTCCCAGACACCTCTGGGGGCACAGCCCACCTGGCTAAACTGTACACCTACCGGTATATCAGCTATCCAGGTCTCTAAAAGACGGATGCCAAGAACATCCTTGTTACTGGGGACATCAATAGCTTTAAGTATTGTAGACTAACTTTGTGTAATATTCTCCATTAGAAGCTTCACATATCTTTAATCCTTACACAGATTTAGGTTTACCCATGGGAACAAGCATACCCCCCAACCCCCACCCCCGTATCCCCACGGGACTGGTTCTAAGACCACCCCACCCCCACCCACTCCCTGGATACCAAAATCCCCAGATGCTCAAGGCCCTTATGTAAATATGGCCGAGTGCTTGCATATAACCTATGCACAAACTCCATGTGCTTTAAATCAACTCTAGACCACTTATAATAACTAATACAATGCAAATGCTATGTAAATAGCTGCCAGCATGGCAATTTCAAGTTTTGCTTTTTGGAACTTCCTGAAAAAAAATTTTTTTAATATTTTCCACCTGTGATTGACTGAATCCATGGATGTAGAATCCACAGATCTGGAGAGTTGACTATATGTTTTTTAAGAGGTGGGCCAACTGATGCTCAGTAACATCAGGCAGCTTACGCCCATATGGCTAATAAATGTCAGAATCTGGATTCCAGTCTAGGTCTGTCAACCAACAGAACAGAAACTCTGTCCATCACAGAGAAGTCACATTGCAGACAAAGGTTCCATCTAAATAATCATGTCCCTGGATAGATTCTACCTGAATCTATGGTACTGGAATACAAATACAGCAAGCACTTAAATTTATTCTTAGACACATTTAAAAATAATAGTTTCAAATGTAGTTAATTTTTTACTTACCTTCTTGAGCAGCAAATGCTTGACTAGCTGAAATGACTTTTGTTAGTTCTGGATTATATCTTGTTCCCTCCGGAAAAATCACAAGATACATCTGTGAAGACATAAAGAAGAATTGGTTTGTTTTATGTGAGTGTTTTTGTTGTTGCTGTTAACTTACCAATGATAACCCTGTTAATCCTAAGAGTATTTCCCATGGTGGTGAAAAAAAACTCAATTACCTATGACCTTTATTGCAAGCAGAACAACCAAAACGCACAAATTCAATTAAGTCACGACATAGCATAGACTATATTTGAAATGCAGTCCTACATTTATTCAGATGTCAGTCATTAATAATCTAACAACATTTCTAATTACATGCTAATATTTACTAATTTAAAAGCTTGCCATAAAATGCTGACTCATACAAAGCCTCAATTCATTAATGAAAGAGGGTCCCCCCACGAAGATTCTGTAAAATCACTTTTGAAAAGGTGCAAATTTTAGACATCAGGGTCCCTAAGTACACCTCATCTGATGGAAACCATATATAAATATATAAATCTCCATAATATAAAAGATAATAAGTGTTCATATTTCAAAAGATTCACATAGCAATGTTTATTCAGAAGATGTATTTCTTAGTAACTTTTGGAAAAAAAATCCTGCAGTCTCTCAAATAATGTGCATGCGTGCTAAGTCGTGTCTGACTCTTTGCAACCCCATGGATTATAGCCCTCCAGGCTCCTTTGTCCATGGGATTCTCCAGGCAAGAACATTGGAATGGGTTGCCATTTCCTACTCCAGGGAGTCTTCTTGACCCAGGGATTGAACTCATGTCTTTTATGTCTTCTGCACTGGCAAGCAGGTTCTTTATCACTAGCACCACCTGGAAAGCTTTCTCAAATAATACTACTAGTGAATAAGAGCTGATTTAATCATTAATCATTGATTTCAGTGAGGAATATTAAGTCACATGGAAGTTGACTTTATAAATATATTCTACCTTGCCAATTATGTGATTAACTTTCAGAAACAAAAGAGCCTAATAAAGAGTCTGAGAAATACTTAGCTGTTTCACAGCACTTAAATATTAAACAGTGAAGCGACCACCCAGATTCTATGAACGTGGCCTCATCCCCGCAGTGACCTGAGCGACAGCCACTTGCAGTGCTGCCTCGAGAGCCTGGCAGTCCATCATTCAGTGTCACTGTGTGACCACCAAAACACTAGACTCTCGCCCTTGAAAAACAGAAATGCTCTCTGGGAGCCCAAAGTGAAAGACTAGGTTATTTGAGGGCTTCCCTCGTAGCTCAACTGGTAAAGAATCCACCTGCAACGCAGGAGACCCTGGTTCAATTCCTGGGTTGGGAAGATTCCCTGGAGAAGGGATAGGCTACCCATTCCACTATTCTTGGGCTTTCCTGGTGGCTCTTGGTAAAGAATTTGCCTGCAGTGCAGGAGACCTGGGTTCGAGCCCTGGGTTGGGAAGATTCCCTGCAGGAGGGCATGGCAACCCACTCCAATATTCTTGCCTAGAGAATCCCTAAGGACAGAGGAGCCTGGCGGGTTGCAGGCCATGGGGTTGCAAATAGTCGGATGCAACTGATCGACTAAGCACAGCACACAGCAGGTTCTTTGAACTGACTTTCCTACTGAAAACAATTTAGAAAGCTGGATATAACATCATTCTAAGAGCATCCAAGAGCTGACAAGGTGTAAGACCAAAACTAAAGCAAACACGGAAAAGCAGAAGAATTTAGCTCTAAGAGATACAAAAAGTGAGGGGAGAGACATCTAAGGCCACAGATCTCGTGTTAGAAACAGTAAGAGTGAAACAGAAGTGAAGGAAACACCAAAAGGGCCACACTCCTGGGGTAAAAGCCCAGGTCTCAGAAGGTCCTGTCTCACTACACGGCCTGGGTGGTACAGGGAGCCTCGAGCTCAGGCCTCTGCTCGGGTGGGCCCACGGGAGAGGCGCCTCCAGGGACTGGGCTAAAACCAATGCCAGTGTTTTTCATCTTATGCTCGAGCTGATTTCTGCAAATAATTTTTCCAAACACAATCAACAGCGAACAAAGATCACCGAGCACATGGGGAAAGGAGGCACCGTGAGCCAGGGAGAAGAGACAGGGAAGTGGAGAGAGAGGGCAACTGGGTGGAGGAGGAGGGGAGAGGCAATGAGGAAGGAAAAGGGGAGAGAACTTGAACCTGTGAGCTACGTTTCGGAGCACCAGGACAGACAATCATGCGGGGCCCCGGGGAATGAGGCTCAGGGAGGCACGTTTCCCCTGCGGCCCTGTCCTCAGAGGGAGCGGAGAGCCACAGCGGAGCAATGAGCATTCTGCAAGGAGAATGCAGAGGCTTCTATGGGCAACAAGGTTTTATAAACTAACGTCTACATGCAATGTTCTTCATTTGCAGATATTCATACTTTTTCTGACTTTTCAAATAACTCAGTAGGTACAAGAAATCCAAATTCACACTGACAGAAAACAGTAGTTCTTCTAAAACTCCACCGGATGCTGAAGAAGAGGAGTCGGAGGAGTTCCTAAGTAGCTCAAGTGTAAGGTTACAAGGGCAGTTCTGTTTCTAATTATAGGCTAATGACACCAAATGTTCTCCTTACTCCTCTTTAAGGTCAATATTGACAACCACCTGCAAAGGATCAAATCGCCGGCAGCAACCTTTCTGATGGCCAAAAATAACTGCTTGCCTATATTTAGAAGGTTTTTTGCTGCCTCAAAAACTCTGAATTATTTATTACACATGAGATAATATATTTTCAAAACAATTCTTAAATGCTAATTTAATCCTTAAATTACAAATTGAGAGTTGATTAAAAAAAATAAAAATGAGAGTAATCTTACTGGAGTTCCTGCATTGATGTAGCGCTGCAGCTTTTTCCTCATCTGATTTTCATTAAATTTGGCACTTCTTTTTACATAGATTCCTCCATGCTGCCAAGAAAAAAAAAGGGGGAAAAATATTTACTATTAAAATGTCCAATGGCCAGTCATCAAAATGGTTAACTTTATTTCCAAAGGGTGAAGAACAAAATTACATTTTAGGAATTAAGTTATATTTAATACATTCAAATGTTAGCCTTTAAATAACAGCTGGATTCTGTGTTTTCAATACAATTCAAATAAAACCATGTGTGGCATTTCATAGGAAACTACACAAACATTTAGTTTTGCTGGCAATTAAAAATGCTTTCTTACCTTAAAAACACTTTTTTTTTTAATGAAAAATTCAATCAAATGGATCTTAGCTCTCAGTTATTCCACTGACTTCTTACATTGAAGCCCTAACTCCTAAATGTGACTATATTTGGAAATGAGGTTTTTAGGAAAATAATTAAGGTTAAATGAGGTCATAAGAATGGGCCCTGATAAAATACGAATGGTACCTTGTAAGAGATTAGGACACAGACAAAGTCACGTAAAGGACACACACAGAGAGAAGATAGCCACCCGCAAACCAAGCCTCAAGAGAAACCAACCCTGCTGACACTTTAGTCTTGAACTTCCAGCCTCCAGAAACTGGCAGCAAATAAACTTCTGTTGTTTAAGTCAGAGTGTGATATTTTATTATGGGAGCCCTAGCGGGCTAATACAAACACCACCATAAAAATTGTTTAATCACTCAGTTGTATCCGACTCTTTGTGACCCCATGGACTGTAACTTGTCAGGTTCCTCTGTCCATGGAATTTCCCAGGCAAGAATACTGGCGCGAGTTGCCATCTCCTTCTCCAAGGGATCTTCTCGACCCAGGGATAGAACCCAAGTCTCCTGCACTGGCAGGTGGATCCTTTACCACTGAGCCACCAGGGAGGCCCTCATAAAAATTTAAAATAACTTTAATTAAACCTCATAAGTGAATGTCATTGAAACTTTGCATCAGGTTGGTCTTTTTTTTCTTTTTTGCCTTCCTCTACTCTAACTCAAAAACTCATCTGTAAAATTTGAACAGACTGGCTGAAATTTGATTTTGTCTTACTCAAGAATATGAGTAAAAGGAAATAAAGAGAAGCAAAGAGGGGAAAGGATAAGAGGGGAAGGGGGGCCTTAGATTCTGGATGTGGTTCCTTCACACGTGAGCTGACTTGCCTGAGTACAGAAAAGAAACTCCAAGTGCTCTAAGAGTGCAGGTACTTACCCAAAGTAAGTAGTTTGGGTGCTACTCACCCACGTAAGTAAGTAGTAGTTTGGATACTACTTACCCAAACTAAGAAGACCGATGAGGATAAAGTCATTCTTAACGAACTCTTTAGAATTAGAGCCACAGGATACACATACTGCAATGTGAAACTTCCCCAAGCTTTCAATGACATTATGTCTCTTCTTTGCACACTATTTCTGACTAATCATTTAATGCACTTATTAAATTCAATTTTCATTTAAAAAAATCTGAGTTCTTTCCCAGGTATATATGGAAGCTACAGAAGTCAAGACCAGCTATCTTTCCCTTTGGAATTCCCCAATTACTGATGAAGCAAAATATGTATACGAGTGTAATATAAGAGAATGAATACGTGTTACAATAAAGATGGCCAGAATTGAAAGCAGAGTGGACGAAAGTGTAGATAGCTCAGGTCAGTCACAGCTGTCACATATATCTCTAGTTACACTCACAGGACTTAAATGAGAAAAAGGTCTCTAGTGCCTTTTTGATTTTTTAACACACAGTAAGGTTCCCAAAACATCTGCATTTGGTTGGGATGAGGGAGCAAAGAGGATTCCGTTCTATTCCAAAGGTAAACTACACCTGTCAATGTTCACAAGCTGGTGGTTTAGAAATGTTTAATTTTCTGAACATCTATATATTAAAATTAAAGAGGGTGACAGAGGATGAGATGGTTGGATGGCATCACCGATTCAATGGACATGAACTTGGCAAACTCCAGGAGACTGTGAGGGACAGGGAAGCTGGTGTGCTGCAGTACATGGGATTGCAAAGAGTCGGACATGACTGAGCAACTAAACAACAACAAAACATTTAAAATACAACACCACCACATAAAGTAAATAAAAAACTTGACTGTTTCCTCATATTTTGCTTGAAAATAACTATTTTTGAAAAGCATTATTTCTGCTTCATACAGACTATAAAAAACAAGTCTGCTTAAAAGAAAATCTTACTTCTTGGCATAAAGTTATGCAACCCACTCCAGTATTCTTGCCTGGAGAATCCCATGGACGGAGGAACCTGGTAGGCTCCAGTCCATGGGGTTGCAGAGTCGGACACAACTGAGTGGTAATACAAAGTCCACTTTTTAAAATTTATTTACATTTATACATGAACAAGATAGTTTAAAATACTTTTCATCAAAATATATTTGAATTTTATTTTCCTTTAGAAGGAAATAAGGAAAAGAAAGAGGAAATGGACAGTCAAGACTATAACCTCCAACACCACAGGAACTCTTATCACGGGACTTGTGGGTAGCATGGACTGTCCAAAGGATGACCTCCAGATTTCTATCTTTTCAGGGTTTACTGTAACTTTAGCCTCTCTTCTTTAATCGAGTATTAAAGTCTTATTATCAAGCATGTCTTCCATACAAATTTCACTCTTAATATTTAGAAAATTGCAAGTGTATATGTACTAGTCACTCAGTTGTGTCTGACTCTTTGCCACCCATGGACTGTAGCCTGCCAGGCTCCTCTGTCCATGGGATTCTCCAGGTAAGAATACTGGAGTCGGTTGCCAGAGTCTCCTCCAGGGGATCTTCCCGACCCAGGGATCGAACTCGTGTCTCCTGTGTCTCCTGCATTGCATGAGGATTCTTTACTGCTGAGCCACTGGAAAAGCCCCCAGAAAACTGCATAACCATGATTTATTCAGAAAAGGCATAGAAAAATGCTAGTAATCCCCTTCTGAATATTAAAGAACCTGTTGTATAGTTTCATGACCTGATGGTTATTATGTGATTTTAAAGGACTTTTATAAAATAACATATACTGAACATTTATTATGTACCTGACATTTTTTTATATCCTGCAGATAATTACTTTTTAATTTATTAAGGGTCCATCACATTTTTTACCTTTAAAATTTTTTATATGATTTTTGTAGTTTACACTTTTTATTTAACAATTTGGATAATCAGACAGATATATAAATACACACCATTAAAAATGCCAAATAAAACCACATTAATTTAGAATGAACTGGTAAACCCATTAAAAATAAACCCAAAAACCTTTAACATCCATACATATAAGAAAGCAGCATGGAGAACAGTTACCTGAGAAAAATAACACCCATACAGCGGGAGCCATTTGAGCCCATCTTTCAGCACGTAGCGCACGTGGCCGAGAGCATTCTGCCTGACGGCCAGGATATCGGCAATGATCCAGTCGACTGGGAAGACAGAACCCGTCAGTCCTAAGTGATCCCCGCCACAGAAACAGAGCCTCTTCACAAGACTGTTATGAAGATGTGCTTTGAAAACATTACTCATAGAATTTAAAAATTTTTTTAAATCAACCCCAGACATTTGAAAAATACAAATTCTGTGGGTTTTTTCAGGTTTGTTTTTACATTTCTTAAAAGCTTATTTCAGGGATATAATGCAAAAGTCATACAAATCAAAGTAATACAAATGATGCAGGAACAAAGAATAAGATAAGCTTCTCTAAGTCTAGAAAACATGAAATGATAGGCAGAGATTGGCTAAATGAAGCTGTCACGTTCAAGAAAATATTCCATATATACTAATATGCTCAACAAAAGGCAAGGACATTTTATCTTTACCAGTGACTTTCAGGACGCAATCATAGGCTATAACGGAATTCAAAACAAAGATGTCTCAAAGTTTACAACTATGCTGGGCACATATGTATTCTTTACATAGGACAAGTAGCCAAGCTGCTAAAAACTCTAGTTATGTAGATATATTATTACTAAAAGGTAAATAAAAACAAAAATAAGAAGGCATCAGTTAAAAAAAAAAAAAAAGCATCAGTGAGCTGATAACACCAAACCCAAAAAACGTAGGAAGAGAGAAGTTGTTAATTGATCTTTCCAGCAGAACAAATTCTGAACAGAAGAACAAGCCCTTCCTTGCCAAAGCAAAGAAACAGGGGCCAGCAAAGGGTGCAAAAGATGTCAAACAGAGAAGACGGTTTAAAGAAATTAAGAGAAAATGAAATGAAGTTAAGACAGCAAACGGTAAAGAGTCTTGAAGACCAGAGAAATGTGATTTGAAAACAAATGGCTGCAAACTACTCTATTCCTTCATAAGAATGAAAATGATAAAAAAGAAATTTGAGGGAGACTGCTCTAGTATCTACAGATGAATTGGAAGATAGGGATACTTGAAAAAAACATTGATAAGAATCTGAAAGGATTCAGTCACAGGATTAAAGGTGTGTTCAGGGTCAGGTGAATGAGAACAAAAGGAATAGATTCTTGGAGGAATATGGTTTTGTTAGGTAGGAAGGTACGCATGAGCCATGAGGGGTGGCCTAGCCAAAAAGGATGCAAGCTGATCTCTAAAGCCCACTCCAGACACAACCAAGAGAGCTCACAGAGAGACTTTTCCAACTCCTGAACATGCACCCTGGGCACACAGGGATACAAACTAACCACAGGGGCTTCCTCAAGTAACCTTAGAAAGCTAGGAGCCCATTAAGGGCTCATAAATATTCTATATATAAATACACCTGATTGTAACAGACTGAATTATGGGAAGACATGCACAACAGGGCCTGTTGCTCCGTAACTTGCAACTGTCAACCGGCCTTGAGTGTATGCCCATTTGCATTCCCTTTCTTGATGGGTGGCGGGAAAGCCCTATTTTGCACAGGATACAACCAATAGGAGGAGAAGGGAAGTATAAAAAGGGGGAAGCCAAGAGGGATCCTTATGATCAAGTTTCAACCAAAAAGGATAGTTTTCCCGAGGATTATGGGAGGATGAGCTCTCAGCTGTGTGGAATCCTTCAGGCGCTGCACCATGCTGGACGGAACATGCCATACAAGATTTAGCCGATTCAAACACTGAAATTATCCTTCTGGAAAGGTGTTTTATCAACTAGTATAAATCTTCCTTGTCTGAATATTTCATCACTTAACTCTTTCTTGATTTCAGAGGTACAACTAATACATCTCTAATTTCTGTCACAGCTCCCTTTAAACAGAGGGAAGCAAAGATGTCCACGACAGTAAACGAACGATCCCCTGTGTCTGTCAGGCAGCGACGCCTACTCTATTGAACATCAATTATCACTTTTCTCCAAAGTATGTACCTTCCCTTAGAAGTCATCTCCCTGCCCTCCTCGCCTCTAATTCACATTAAACAGGCACTGATAAACACATTTCTTCCTAACCATGTCATAGAAACTAAATAATTAAATTTGTTAAAACTACATCTAATGTAAAAGTAGAGACTCAGAATAAATGGAGAATGCAGTGTACTGTTTACAGGCTACAGAATATTCTGAAACAAATTTTGGTACAAGGTTAAAAACAAGATTTGGTATCTTTTCTGGAGACAACCATTTTTTTAAATTTGGAGGAATTTGAAAATTCATTTTTAAACACATATGGCTATACTATGGCCTAGATACACCTTCCAATAACTTGAAGGAGAAAGTGTCAAATTTACAAAATATGTCATGTTTGTAATGAACTTTCCCGGGCTATGCCCTTATACTTTTGAAATACTTAGCGAAAAAGTTTAAGAACTAACATAAGTAGTCAAAGGGCTTCCCTGATAGTTGGCAAAGAATCGACTGCAATGCAGGAGACCCTGGTTTGATTCCTGGGTCAGGAAGACCCACTGGAGAAGGGATAGGCTATCCACTCCCATGTTCTTGGGCTTCCCTTGTGGCTTAGCTGGTAGAGAATCACCTGCAACGTGGGAGAGCTGGGTTTGATCCCTGGGTTGGGAAGATCCCCTGGAGAAGGGAAAGGCTACCCACTCCAGTGTTCTGGCCTGGCAAATTCCATGGACTATACATTCCATGGGGTCGCAAAGAGTCACACACGACTGTGTGACTTTCTTTCATTGAAGTAGTCAAAACACACATGCTGGGTGCCTCCAATTCTTTCAACTCAATTATCTTTTTTTAAATTGTTTAAAATTCTCAACTAGGTTTCAGACAGGAGACACCAGCTGAGTTACTGATGGCTGGGATAATACCTTCTTAATTGGCCACCTGATGCAAAGAGCTGACTCATTTGAAAATGTCCTGATGCTGGGAAGGCTGAGGGCAGGAGGAGAAGGGGACGACAGAGGATGAGATGGCTTGATGGCATCACTGACTCAATGGACATGAATTTGGGTCAACTCCAGGAGTTGGTGATGGACAGGGAGGCCTGGCGTGCTGCAGTTCATGGGGTCGCAAAGAGTCGGACACGACTGAGCGACAGAACTGAACTGAATAACTATTCACATTTTGTGTTCTGGCATGACTAACTTAATTAAGAGATGAAGAAATGCAGCTGTGTAAAAATCCTTCCATGGTGATCCAGCAGTGCCACAGTTTATATTATTAACTTGGAAGAGTGGAGGGAAGGGCAGAGGAGAGGCAGCAAGAGAAGTGAGGCTCTTCTCACCTGCGTGACTAGGGAAGAAAAGTTTCCAATTCTTAAGGGCACCGTGTTGGCTGAAAGGAACCCTGCACGTGAGGTACTCGCCTATCATGGATGCAATGTGACCTGGAGATTAGCTGTCATCAACACCATCACTCCTACTGTTGGCTGCCCTTGAGCCAGGCTCTCTGTGGGGTTAGAGCCAGGTTACGGAGATTGCCTACAAGCCCTGACCAGTAGACATGACTCACACCTGACCAGAGAGGCTAGGTCATCGGCCCACAGACACACAGCATGCTATACAATGGCATACCAACTGGGGTCTGACTCCACAGCCTGGGCCTTTTAACGAAAGGCCACCATTCATGCTGTTAGTTAAGGAAAATGTCACCCAGACCAAGGAAAGGGAACATTCCATGAGATTAAAAAGGCCCAGAGTGTTCAAAGCAGAGAGTTAAGGAGGGCGGGGGGAAAGGAACAGTGGCCACCGCAGTCCTGCTGACTCTGGAGAAAAGTCAGTCAACAGAGACAGAGAACGCAGAGACGGCAAGGGCTCACTGCAAGTGAAAACAAGGGGGCAGAGGGACAAACTCAGATGCCAGCTCTGCAGCCAGCCGGGCCAAGAAAAGCCTCTTGCGTTCTGGCAGGCCTTGGAGAGCATGAGCTGGGAAGTCTAAACTCAACAGCAGTCTTTGAAATGTTCTTTCTGTCACTGACACTTTCAGTTTATTCGATGGTGGTTTTCAGGGTCTTGAAAGTGTTTCATAAAGGGCACCCAGACACAACAGGCCAGGGCCCATGTCCCTGGGTAAACGAGGGGCCTGCAGAACCTCAGACTGCAGGCAGAATTTTATGTGCCCATATTCTAACTGAAGCCTGCAATTCTAAAGTAATTTAAAATCTCTGTCTAGTTATGTTCCTAAGCTACGGGTTTTTTATTTATGGTCATGCCACCGGCTTATAGGATCTTAGCTCTCCAACCAAGGCTTGAACCCCAGCTCTCGCTGTGAAAGCGCAGCGTCCTAACCATGGGACTGTCGGGGGATTCCCTGGGTTTTTTAAAGGACTCAAAAAGCAACCCTCCCCGCTCCTAATGGCTGACTGGCGTGGGGCCGGCACCCAGGTCGGGTGAGGGTGTGGACGGCCGGATTCTCGCGGAGATGTGCAGCTTTCTCCCATCAGCCGGGGAGGACTGTGGACCTCACACTTCCCGTTCTACCCTTGCAGTCCCAAACATTGAAGAGTTTTGAAAAATCTGTATTCCTCCAAATGTTTTCCCCAAAGTCCACACTCGGGAGTAAGGGATATAAAGGTCAGCACACAGCAAGCACACCCAGGAGAGCAGTGGCCTCGGGAAATGTTCAGAGTCCTCACTCTACAGGTTTGTCCTGGGCCCACGGCTCTGTCCCTAGAACACTCTTTCCATTGAAGCCTGCAAAAAGGCAAGTTGGCAGGGAACCTAACCAAGGAATTTTAAGAGAGACCTTTTAAATAGAAAGTTAGCTCAAAGTGAAATTAACCAGGGGCTCCATATAAAGAAAAATGGGTTAAATGAGCCACTCCCTGCCCTAGAACCAGAAATCCTTTTTATCTGGATCTTGGAAACTTGGTAACGATTGGCCATCACTAGCAGGACCAGAATAGCAAGACTGTGTCACTAATAAAAAGCTCGATAAGACTGGAGAAAGCGTGAAAATAAAGGAGGAGGTCAGGCTGCTTTATGGACCAGAGTTAGAAACAGACTCTGACCATATCCTAAAGTCAAATGTAATTAAGTCAAACAGTCTTGGCAGTTAGGGTAATAAGATTCAGTTCAGTTCAGTTCAGTTCAGTCACTCAGTCGTGTCTGACTCTTTGCGACCCCATGAATCGCAGCACACCAAACCTCCCTGTCCATCACCAACTCCCAGAGTTTACTCAAACTCATGCCCATTGAGCCGGTGATACTGGGAAATACAAACACAAATACATCAAATTCCTATTCATTCTTTGTAACATCAACTCTTGACCTAGAAAACTGAGTGTAACTACTAATAAACTAAGTTGAGAAAGAGGCATTTCCCCTTCATAACTGTTCCGAAGGTACAGATAGTGACAACAGTAACTGAAGACACACAGCTGACAGGAGAAGATAAAGGACAGCCACAGGCATCAGTGATTTCCCAGTGAGGTGTTACCATTCATTAGTCTGTTTTTAGTCTTGAACTTTTGCTTGCTACATTTTTAAAAGTAATAAAAATGGAATTTAGGAAGGGTGCATCAATAGCAGTTACAGCTTTGAAAAAATAATGAAGCCAGATATCTTTTTGATTGAAGTATTTGGAGAACTAAAAAGTACCTGAATTTCTTAGTTTGGATACTGTAGCATAGTTATATAAGATGCCACCTTTGGGAGAAACTTGGTGATGGAGTCACGGGAGACTATGTACTATTTTTGCAAATCCTTGTGAATCTACAATTATTTCAATATAAAAAGCTTTTTAATTTTTTTCTTTAAAGCACCTTGACCTAATTTAAAGTACACACTGCTATCCTGGAGACCAGAGTCTTCAGTCATTCTTCTGATAGAAAAGGGAGCTATAATTAAACCAAAACATTTGAAGAAGCAAAAGGAAGTGCAGACATCAGAAAATAATACTGTGTTTAGTAACAAATACAAATTGGTACAACCTTTCTGTAGCCTAACAATAAAAAAAATCTAACATGTTCATATAGTATGATCCAGAAATTTCACTTCCAAAAACAAAACTTAAAAAGGAAGAATACGAGTCTTTAAAGCGATAGTCAAAGAAAGAGAAAAAAGGAAAGAAAATAGCTTATGTACACCCAGCAGAGGCACAAGGAAAACTCATAGCTTTCACAGTCTTATTTTTCCAAAACAGTAAAATCACAAAAATACAAGGTCACATATAATATCTGCATTGAAAATTCAAGTTTCAACAACAACAAAAAAATCCATTTAAATATATCAGAACACTACTTTGAATTACTTCTCTACTGTGTGTGGAGAGACCCAAGTTTCATGCAAATGAAATACAAACCTGTGCTTTGATGATTTGCTAAATATATTACATTTTCTTTATTTTTTGGCAAATCTCCATATAGCAATATCTAAAAGATAAAATAAAGAGAAACATTATGTTGATATTTTAAAACATGAACTACAGTCACATACAAAATATGACAATGTCAAAACACTGACAAAAACATGATGTCATAAATATGTCATCCACGATTAACAACTATTCGACTTCTCTTACGAGCCTTAGAGACCATCAACAATAGCATATGACTAGAAAGAAGCTGAGTACAGAGCAGGTTAATGGTCATTAAGAGAAACAATGATCAGTCATCCTCCGGAATTTTTACTGATTTCTCACAATATCTGAAACCCTGTTCATAAGGTACATTGTCCTTCAAAGAGCCTACAGGGGGAGACACAGGCGTGCACACAGCAACTGTGATGAAACATAATGCAAATATTATGAAAACACAGTCTATTTTAAAGACCTGTCAACCGCAGAGCTGCAGTAGCATTTGTTAGGTGTGACAACAGTATGGGAGATGATGAAGGGAGGACCATGACGAGGGGAATGAAGGGATGGAGTGGCAGCGTCTGGGGCCAGCATGGGTGTGCCTGGCAGGGTCTGGTCACAGCCGGGCTGCATGCAGTCAGGGAGCTGGCGCGAGCGGACCGGAGGGAGAGCTCAGCCAGAACACAGTGTCCTCTGAAAGCCAAGCTAAAGACGAAAACTTTATCCGGGAAGTAATGGGGGAACTTGGATCTTGATTAGGAACTCTATTATGACTCCACACAGAACTCCCTAGATGGACTTCAAGTGATCCCTAGGAAGGGGGGGCTGCAAGAGGGGGAGGGGGTACAAGCAGGCTCCAACTCCAGCTTCCATGCTTTATGTCTTTAAGTGGGTGGTGGGCGCGCAGGGGCTCCTTACAGGAGTCTTTCTGTAGTTCTGCATGTCTGAAATACTTCATAGTAAATCATTCAAAGAAATTGGGAGTATATTTTTAAAGGCTTCAAAGGAAATGACTCCTAACAGTGCAATTTTTTTATTCAGGGCATTTGTTTCCATATCTTGTCATCATGGATTATTCAAGAATATGAATTAGCTACAGATCTATCTTTTTCCTGATGCTAGGAAAACTGAAGTCAAAAGGAGAAGGGATGAGTAGGTTAGACAGCATCAGCCACCCAGTGGACAAATGAATTGGAGCAAACTCCAGGAGAATTCGGAGGGCAGGGGGCCTGGTGTGCTGCAGT
Organism: Muntiacus reevesi; assembly: GCF_963930625.1. Classification (NCBI taxonomy): domain Eukaryota; kingdom Metazoa; phylum Chordata; class Mammalia; order Artiodactyla; family Cervidae; genus Muntiacus; species Muntiacus reevesi. The sequence goes on along the minus strand of NC_089258.1, from coordinate 48,900,161 downwards.
CCGTGGGGTCACAAAGACATGACTTACAACAACAACTAAATAACAACTATCTTTTTAGATAGACACAGAGACTTTCTTTTGAATACAACACTACTCATTAATATCTTAACAACAGAACAAACAAAAGGACTCTGTTATCTCTGCAGATAAAGGTAACTAGATGACAAAGTTCTGGAGACCAGGGACTCAGAATGAGATTTCTATGATCTTCCTCAGAAAACCATACAGTGCTATGTGGATCAGTCAGTCAGTCAGTCAGTTCAGTCGTTCAGTAGTGTCTAACTCTTTCCAACCCCATGGACTGCAGCACGCCAGGCCTCCCTGTCCATCACCAACTCCCGGAGTTCACTCAAACTCATGTCCATTGAGTCGGTGATGCCATTCAAGCAGCTCATCCTCTGTCGTCCCCTTCTTCTCCTGCCTTCAGTCTACATGGGTAATATGTGTTTAAATATTTGCTCAGTAATTTTTTAATATGAACATCCCTTCTTGAGCCTCACTCCCCCACCCCCACCATCCGACCCCTCTAGGTTATCACAGAGCACTGAGCTACTTGCTCAATAATTTTTTATTAATAAAGTCTATCAAGACCAAAACAAAAAACCAAAATCAGTGACTTGATCCACGCAAGGTTAAAAAGTGGAGTCCTAGTTTGTGAGCGATCTACCCTCTCAGCAATGAGCCAGAGTTGTTTTGGGAACTCTAGGTAGGACTCACTGGGTTCAAAGCACTGAGACCGAGAACTTCTGGCTTGACTTCCTTGGACAGGATACTCACAACGACAAGTTGTGGTTTAATTGATTCAATCGGAAAACCACTCTTTGGAGACCTGCCTGCCCTCAGGCTGAAGGCAGTACTTGAGCCACCCAGGCAACGCTCCTTCCCTTTCACTTCATTAAGAGACCACAGCCTTTGAAGGCAGCTGACAAACAAGTTATTAAAAGGATTTCTTTTTCTTAGTTTGATTGTGGTAGTCATTTCATAATGCATACCTATGCCAAAACATCACAACGAATAACATGAATAGGTAGAATTTTTATGTGTCAAAAACAAACTTAAAAATTTAAATAATGGGTATTCACAGGATGATAGTTATCAATCATATAGAAAACAGAGCACTGCAAGCTTTATTTCCTATACAACTAAATATATTCCACTTTAAAATAAAACAAGCGTGGTGAGGTGAAAAGAAAACCACAAACATAACACAGTCATCTAATCTCATGACAGTCTCCAACAGTAAAACCAGTCAATACACGCACCGGCAGCAGACCAGCATTTGGCCGTCACCTGGTCCAGCGCCACAGCCTCACACGTCAGCAGGCCGAGCACAGAACCACCACGCTGCCTTGCTCGGTGACCCATTATGAGTCCACAGCACCACTTAAGAAGATCCCACACCATCACTACTTGGGCTGAGTCCAAATACTATATACCACATTGGCCTTAAAACATCAGGTTCCTACTTTTGTTTACAGACACAACCATGAACCAAAAAGTTTTGCAGGAAAGCCACCTCTGCTTTCCCTGGGGCTCACTAATTTCCCCCATCCTTAAATAGCTTGCAAACAACTGACATTTTCAAAATGTAGTTCGATTATCTCAATAACAAAGTTCAACAGGCCCAGTGTTTAAAAACAGATCTTCAGTGGTATCTAGGAAAAGTAAGACAAGTAACAAATTCTGGTGGGCAAAACAGATGAGCAAAATGTGAAAGGAACAAAATCTTAATTCATAGCAAGGGAAAATAAATGCATAGTTCATACTTTTAAAGATTATTCTTCAATATGCATCTCACCGAAATAAAAGCTATTTCCAATTGAGATGCAAAAGAAGATGGTAAGCCTCTGACATGAATTAGGATCTCAAAGCAGGTATTTGGATTCAATGCCTTTAAGGTTTTTTTTTAATTTGTCACTATAATTTGTTTGGAATTCAACAGAAATGAAAGTTACAAAGAACTGCCCTTAATATTTGAAAATTTAAAAGCTCTAAAAGCAAAGTAAGTGAAATGATGAACTGCAAACCTTACTGCAATAGATGCAGCCCTTGATTACTAAGTACTTCAAGTAAATATTGATTAGCCAAAGAAAGAAATACATGATTGTAATGTTTATGTACCAAACATATGGGCATATGTACAAAAGACTCTTGAGAGTCCCTTTGACTGCAAGGAGATCAAACCAGTCAATTCTAAAGGAAATCAACATTGAATATTCATTATAAGGGCTGAGGGTGAAGCTCCAATACTTTGGCCACCTAAAGTGACGGGAGCTGACACTTGAAAACACCCTGATGCTGGGAAAGATTGAAGGCAAGAGGAGAAGAGGGCAGCAGAGGATGAGATGGATAGACAGCATCACCAACTCAATGAACATGAATTTGAGCAAACTCTGGGAGATAGTAAAGGACAGGGAAGCCTGGCATTCTGTAGCCCATGGGGTCACAGCACTTACAAAATACCCATACATTTACATTGTTAAATGACTATGATTAAAGCCACCTGCACTTTCTCATTGCAGTCATCTTAGATCAGCTTTTTCACAACATTTATTCACCCCCTCATGGAAGCCCTCCTGCCTCCTAATAAGCTGGACCCCAAGATTCATCACTTCCCCTTTTGCATCACAGTAAGCCCTGTCTCCCTGTGTACCCCTATTTCTAGCTCACATCACATTCCCCTTGAGACCCACAAGCTCCTCAGGGGCAGGGACCTCATCCCCGTTCTGCCCAGAGGCCAGCACCCAGGTGCTTTTCAACAGATGTTCACTGAATCAACAGGCTGCATCTGTATTTCTCACAAGTGGATAAAGCTACGCCTCACTTTCAGCAGTAAAGGGTTGGGGTAGAAACAAACACTTTAAATGCACCAGTGACTTACTTAAGGCATCATTCTGTGAGTCTTCTGGTACATGTATTTCAAATTACAATCACTTCACTGGCAGGTAATTTGTTCCTTCAAACAAGGCACATGAAAAACATGGCTTTTTTGGCTCTTCCTAAGTTTCTGAGTAATTTTAGGTTCATCACAATTGTTCAATTTGGGGTTCATCAATTTTTTGAAAACTCGTGTAAAATCCCTCTAAAGAAAAATAAGTGTTCTCTTTTAATTTTATTAACTTAACAGACAATAAAAATGGTCTTTGATTATCTTCATTGTGACTGAAACACACTAGCTACAGCTCTGCTCCAGTCAAACAAGCTCGTTTAGGTTGCACAAAGAAAGCTTTCAGCAGACCTGGGTTTAGGCAACACTGTCCTCTCACCTGGACCTCACCTTTACCTTTCTTTTGGTTTGTTCCCATGATTTGTGAACTACTTGAAGACTCCCTCATTTGTATCCTGAAAAAGGATGGCAGAATGGAATCTAAAGTAATCACGTTTCTCACACAGTGGAATATCCACCCAACAATGCCTTGGGGACATAAAACACAGCATACTTACTCTTCAAAAAACAAACAAAATTCTTCATTTATCTCAATATTAAAAAGCAGAGATACTACTTGCCGACAAAGGTCCATATATAGTCAAAGTTATGGTTTTTCCAGTAGTCATGTATGGATGTGACAGTTGGACTATGAAGAAAGTTGAGCACTGAAGAATTGATGCTTTTGAACTGTGGTGTTGGAGAAGACTCTTGGACTGCAAGGAGATCCAACCAGTCCATCCTAAAGGAAATCAGTCCTAACTGTTCATTGGAAGGACTGACGCTGAAGCTGAAGCTCTAATACGTTGGCCACCTGATGGGAAGAACTGTTTCACTGGAAAAGACCCTGACTCTGGGAAAGATTGAAGGCAGAGAAGAAGAGGGCAACAGAGGATGAGATGGTTGGATGGCATCACCGACTCAATGGACATAAGTTTGAGCAAACTTCAGGAGGTGGTGATGGACAGGGAGGCCTGGCATGCTGCAGTCCATGGGGTTGCAAAGAGTTGGACTGAGTGACTGAACTGATCTCAGTAATATCTATTTTCTTTCAGCATGCAAACTGAAATACAAATTTTGCAAACAAACAAACAAACAAACAAACAAAACAACTTCCTTCACTGTCCTTCAAATATACATGATGCTGTAGAAAGGGCTCAGAATATCCACCCCAAAATATGCCACTTTGACATGAGGATTATCTTGAGCTGAAGGCAACTGAGAAACAGCACACACAGCTTGCTGTCCTCCCCGCTAAGCTTCCCTTTGTAAAGGTGACACTAAACTTCACTCATCAATGAGTCAGCGAACCTTACTAAACACCCTTATCACATATCCATTTCCCAGGGACCATCCCACCATTTACCAGCTTCAAGAACCCAACACACCTCTCCTCTATCTAGCTGTGTCTCCACAGTCTATTGTCCTCTGTTATTAATAAAATGATAAATACACCCCTGGGCTGAAGAATTCCACGGACAGAGAAGCCTGCAGGCTATAGTCCACAGGGTCACAAGAGTCAGACAGGACTCAGCGACTAACACATATACATCCCTGGGCTGAGTTTAACCACCTCTTATGGTTTTCACTTCTTTTCTGTGATGCTCCAATAAAAACACGCTTATTTAACATGTAAAATACTAAAATATTTTTTAAATACTTACATCAATGGAATTTGTATGCCTTTTCTTCTATTGTGACTTCTGTCAATTTAATTTGTGGGCCCAGCTACAGAACATTTTGCCTCCTCTATGCTGCAATATAATCATCATTAAGATACAAGCAGAAATGTTCAATTCACATGAAGATGGGGATTTGAATCCTAGTCCATCACCTTACCAACTTTATGAACTTCAGCACAAGTACCTAACCTCTCCATGCCTTTTTTTTGTTTTTTGTAATCTGTAAAATGAATGTAATAATAGTAACTACACCCCACAGGTCAAGATGAAAAAACTGAGACCATGTAAACTACTCCACATTATTCCCAGTAACGCTTCCCCCAAAACGGTAACTGTTGCTATTAGTAGTAATGTCAGTCGCTCAGTCATGTCTGACTCTTTGAGACCCCATGCACTGCAGCTCACCAGGCTCCTCTGTCCACGGCAAGAATACTGGAGTGGGTTGCCATTCCCTTCTCCAAGGGATCTTCCAGACCCAGGGATCAAACCTGGGCCTCCTGCATTGCAGGCAGATTCTTTACCATCTGAACCACAGGGGAAGCTCATGTTGTTATTATTATTATCCAATAAGGTGAAACTGTTCACTCAAAACTGTGTTAAATGATGAATGGATAAGAGAAACAGATATCTAGTTTATCTTCTTTTAAAAAAAAAGGTCTGATTATGTAGAAATGCAGCTATAATTTCAGCATAAATAAGTTCACATATGTAATTCACACTGTGACCATTTATAATTATTTAAAGTGAATTTTTAAATGTATTTCTATGTCAATGAAATATATTATTTCAAGATCACATATAAGATTTCTAATGTAATACACATGAAATGATGGTCTTTTCCTGCCCAGTTTGAAACATTTCCCTCAACAGGAAAAGTATGATGCCCTTCTGAAACAAGGTTAAAATATAAACATAGTCATTTGTCTAATAATCAGTATAAAAATAATTATTATGCAACATTTAAGTGGAACCTTACAAATCACAAAGCTCTCTTTATACAATATATTCATCACAGGTATCGCTTGATACTGTCTTCATTTACAGATTGTGTTTTTCCTGGGTATCTGTGATGGATCTGTCATTGAGCTAAGCAGCTTCACATATTATCTCAGTCTTCAAAATAACAGGAAAATAAGAATTCCATTTAAGAATGAGAATACTGAGTTGAAAAACTGGTTTACTCAAGCTAACAGAGAATGGCAAAGAACTAGGAATTACACCAGGTTTCTCACCCAACATCCAAAAATCTTTTGAATATAACAAATTACCTGCAAAAATTCCAAATAAAAATTGTCAAATGAGAAGGAGTCCCATGTATTAGAAGCCTATGTAATTTTTTTCACTTTGAACATTAACCACAAGGAGGTAAGAAAGCCTTGAGTAAAAATTTAAAAACTGACATAAAATGTTTTCCTACAGAAACACAAATTAAGAATGGGAGCAAAGCAACATGTAAACACATGAGGAGGTGGCTTCATCACACAGCATGTAACACAGAAGAATCACCTTCCCCCAGTGAAGTAACCACTTGTATTCAGTTATACTCCAGTGTTTCCTCCACTCCTTGCTCATTTTGTCATTTTGTAACATCCCATTATACATTCATTATTAAAACAACAACAACAACTGACTTCTTTCTAACTGCTAAGTTGTATGCTGGGAGCAGAGGCTATTTTATCAATCGAAACGGTGCCTCACATGTGGTTAGCACTTAATATGACCCTGTTTCCAGGTATCACCCATCATTTCTCTCTGCTTCTATCACATACACTTACACACACACATATAGCCCTCTAAATCCCTAGGCAACACTTATTTATTTGGGGCTTTCATTGCTAATTCATGGAAAGAAGCATAGCAAACAAAATAAACCTGACAGAACTGATTATTTTTAAAAATTGCAAAAAAGTGCAGGTTTTTATTGACAAGTATACAAAGTATACAAATATTGACAAGTATACAAAATTATCTATACTTTTGTATCGATACATTTGTATATATATTTTGTAAGTATACAAAAGTCTCTATATTGCTAGCAGTTTCAGAACTCCTTTTATAAGGTCTCTGACCTTATTCTCAGTCTTTGGTCAACTATTAGGGCCATTCAAGAGCCCCTGCGCATTAAAAGTGAGATGTGCCCGAATTTCCAAAGAAACACAGATCGGCATCCCTTGCAGAGTGCTCTGCCGTTTTGCTGAAAGGGAACCATCAAGTCAAGTCACTCTTGCCACCTCCAAGAAGCTACAGTCATGGAAAGGGGACTATACGTATATATATTAAAATATGCCCCTGCTATGTTACTATTACAGGTTAATGTTACACGTAAGTGATCCTGACACTGAGATGGGCTGAGAGCGTGACAGGCGAAGAGGAAAAGTGCCTGAGCTGGAAGAAAGCATCCTGAGAAGAGCAGCGCAAAGGCGGATTCTTGAGAAGGCGCGGTGAATGAGGGAGCAGGCGCTGGGAAGGAAGCAGCAGTTGCGCAAAAGTGAAATCAGTGAATGGAAAAGCTGGCCAGGGCGGAACTGTGACGGCCTTGAAGGCCATGCGTAGGAGTCTTCATTTTTACTCAGTTATCAACGGAATAAAACACAGCATGTTACTCCTACTTGAAGTATAAAAGCTCAGAGTGGTTCATAACAATTGATACAGACTTCTTGAATAATCTAGCAGAGTCACAAAGACTCTATAAAAGACTATAAAGTCTATAAAACTAGACCAATTTAGGAAAGAGGGAGAGTAAACTGTATATACAGAGAGTCCTCTTTTCTTTTGTTTTCCATCATAATGGCACAGAGGTGTTCCCAAAGGTTAGAGTATATTTAGTGCTACTATAAAACCCATCCAAGAAGTTAATTTAAAATGGAGGAGTCTCTCCACAACTCATACATTTATTTAAAAGCTCCTGGTAGAAATCCAAAGTTACACACCAAACTGTTGCAGGCTGGAGGAGGAAGTGTAGATAAGGGAACTTTAACTGTCTCAAAATCTTTACGCAGTGTTTGAATATTTTATTGCACCGCTAACTTAGAAAAATAAGGTAATTAAAAAAATTTTATATGGATGCAACCCAAAATAACTGTGTTGCTTATAGTCCAGGATTGATATTTCTAGACAGTATAAAAACAAGGTTCTAATTACACTTCTCTAAGATTTTCTTATAAGTCTGTTCCCTGGCCGAACTTAAAGTGTGTTAGATTGGAATCATATTTGATTGAGAAATGTTTAATTTCCTCTTTCAAAGGCTGTCATTCTACTTAAGCATCTTCCGGGTTCTGTGCCTCCTAGCTAAAGTGAAGGTAGTCGTCTAAGGTCTTTACAAGTCTTCACGAGGATGATAAATACGTAGAGAAAAGAGAAAATAAAAGGAGACAAGGAAAAAATGATATTCTACATAGGACTACTGATATTTGAGAAGAATCTGGGCAACATTTTAGCAGAAATGCAAAAAGAATCCAAACGTGATAAAGAGCTTGGACTTGTGAGGTCCCTTCTCTGATTCTAAACACATATTTCATTCTAATAACTAAGCTGCTTTTACAAGCTGCATGCTCAGTCATGTCTCACTCTTTGAGCCAGGCTCCTCTGTCCATGGGATATTTCAGGCAAGAATACTGGAGTAGGTTGCTATTTCCTTTCTCCAGGAGATCTTCCTGACCCAGGGATGGAACCCGTGTCTCTTGCATCTCCTGCATTGGCAGGAAGACTCTTGAGCACTGTGCCACCTGGGAAGCCTGTATTTTACAGGATACAGAATACAAATTTATCTCATTAAGAGTCTAGCACTACTTTTGAGGACACGGTGCTACCAAAATAACTAGTTATAAACGGCCTCCAGATATGAAGGCCTTGAGGGTTTCTGAGGAACTTGAAACAACCTTTCAAGTAAATGTATAAATTATTAGAGTATTCTAATTGGACACATTATATAAACATCAAAATCTTAGACTTAATTCTGTCTTACTTCTAGTGTTATTTGAACTATTTTATATTTGTAACAGGTCAATTGAAAAACTAAATTTATTTCATATCAAATTTCATATTTGACTGTTACAATGTATCATATTAGCATTTAGGGAGGTAGGGATTAGCAGTCATTAGTGTAAAATCTATTTTAAAGTAAAACAGTTGTTACTAACTGATTTAAGCAGGAAGAAAATGGTAACTAAAATACTTAGGTTTTAATGAGGAGGCATATTGTGTATCACCATATAGTTCGGTCTGCAAATATCAAAGTTCAGTTTTTCATCTATTCCAGTAGAAGGAGGAGAAAGTGCAACATTTTTTTAAAAACACAAGAAAAATGAATCCTCACATTTAGAAGATTATCACTAGATACTGGTTCTTTATGTATTTATAAAAGGATGTCTGATGGTCTCAAGCATAATTCAAAATTTTATTTAGCATGTGTGGGTCCTTGATGAAGTCTGTTAGGAATCCTTGAATTGAACAGAACTGAAACAGACTAAACTCTTAAAAAACCACATGCTGAGGTCTATACTGAACAAGAGGTGAGATATACAACTTCAGAAACACTGGAAAGTTCAGACCCATTTTTTAAAATAAGAAACTTATTATACAAATTACTTCAGCCATATATGTCGTATTGCATGGGACATGTTACAGGCTTTTAACCAAAATTAAAAAACAAAAAACAAAAAAACACTGTAGGTAAAATTATTTTTCGAAGAGGTAAATGACTGTGTTATATTGTTTTCAGTCTGTTTCCTAGCCTGCACCTACTGACATATGATGTAAAATTAAATATGTATCATGACAAAACCATATGTTTAGGCAACTGTGGTGAAGTAAGAACACAGTGGGGAAATGACTGTTCTGAATTAGTGAAAATTTTAAATGAATCCCATTGTAAAAGTCAAAGATCAGCAAACCATTATCCGGAAAAGCAGTCTTTCTTTTTTAGGAAACACAAATACTGATTTAAACAGAGGCCCTGGTTTCTAGTTCCCACCCCCCAAACCTCCAACTGGGGCAATTTCAGAGTCATCAGGCATTAACAGCAAGGCAACTGCAAATTCAAAATAGTAGCTGGTGGACAAGAGGGTATAAGCAACAGCACTAGGGGGTAGTAGAAAAGACAAAATAATGCCTTCCCACTCACTCCAATCCATCCGCAACAAGAAAAGAAGAGGGCTGGGTATAAGGAAAACCAAGAATTAAGCTCTATTTCATTCCCCCCCCCCCCCAAATTGGAGAACAAAAGGAAAATTAACAATTTTTTCCCACAGTTGCTATTTTTGTGTAAGACTTCAAAAAATTAAATAAAAAGGCTGTTCTACTTTTGTTTGTTTTACAAATTTAATCTACAAATAATCCATTCTCTACAGAGAAAGAAAGGAACAGAAGGACAAAAAAGATTAGCCACACACTTAAGCCTAGTCAAAGTTGGCAAGAATGTTATCTCCGGTAAGGCTTCTACAGTAACAAATGTATTACTTTTCATGCTCAGCTTTCAATCATCCTGGGGAAGAACGCGAAACAAAAAGTTGCACTGCCTGTCCAAAGAGTAACACCAAACTTGTCTGCAGAGAAGGTCTCCGATTTCTAAGAGCGCACTTTCGAGTTCCAGCATGACCATCTCCTCTCAGACCAAGCGCCAGAAACTGTCAACTGCCTGCCCTACTTAAATGTCCATCTGCACCGACTTCGCCAAGCACGAGACAGACAGTTACAGAAGCTGGGAGACGGCGAGGGGGAGCGGTTGATCCCACTTGTGGCCACAGAACCGCGTTCCTGCAGCTATCTATACCTAGAGACTCGGGGTGCCCGCACCGAAGCATCGGGCCAAAACCCGGAGCGCGACCGTGAACGTGGCGGGCGAGGATGGGGTGGCGGCACGTGTTCCCAGGGTCGGACCTGCACCGGCCGGGAGACACGGGGCGGGTCGAGGCTGGGAGATGCGCCCGCGACCCCCCACCCCGCCGCCGGGCCCCCCGACAGCGGCAGAGGCGGCGGCCCGCGCGCGGGGATCTCACCTGCACCCCGGTGTAGTTCTCGAAGAAGAAGAGCACCATGCTCTGATAGACGCAGTAGAGCCGGTCGTCCACCGCCTGGTAGAAGCGCGAGGGCAGCAGGGCGGAGAGCAGCCGCCAGGCGCCCCAGGCCAGCACGTAGGTGGGCGCCGTGCCCAGGAGCACGGCGGCCGGCAGCACGCAGCGCACCGAGTGCATGTGGAGCACCAGGGACAGCAGCATCCTCCCGTCTCCGCGCGCCCGGCACTCCGCCGGCCCTGCGATGCCCCGCCGCCTCCCGCCGCCGCGAGGCCCTCGCTCGCCGGCCAATCAGCTGGCCGCGTCCGGCCCCGCCACCGCCCCCTCACCTCGCCCGGCCGCCCGCCGCACCTGAGACGCCCGGCCCGCGCCCGCTCGGGCCTCCTCCCCCAGCCGCATGGGCCGGGCCGCCGCCGGAGGGCGGGTGCGCTGGCGAGCGAAGGGCGGGGTGCGCTGATCGCGGCCCGAGGCAAGGGACGCCGCGGCCCTCAAGGGCTGGGGAGCTCAAGACCGCTCACACCCCATGACCCTCTGCCCCGGCCGGGGGCGGGGCTCCGCGCCAACAACACGCCTCCCGATAGGCCGCCCGTTGCCATAGTCCCCCGTTGGGGGCGGGGGCCCGCGGCAAGAATTCGCATCCTGATTGGTTGAGCGCTGTACACGGCTGAAACGCAAGGGCTGCCCAGCCGCGTGGACGGCCCTGTTCAGGCTACTGCGCATGCTCCAAAGGTCTCCCAGCTCCGCCCCGCTCTGGGGGCGCGAGCGCTGGGGCGACTGGGTGACTGGCTGTAGGGACGCGGTGAGGTTGGTCCAGGCCGGTGAGGGGCCCGGGTGGCCGTGCGCCCCGTGGTCGGGATCTGGGCACAGGTGGGTTTGAGGAGACGCCCCACCACCTGCTTGCACGTCCGAGGGCCCCTGGACGCCGGGATGCGCCCTCGAGCCGAGACGTCCCCTTCCCCTGGGGCGCACAGGTGAAGCTCGGCACCTAGAAGGTGCTGCACACCCTGGCTGCCCGGCTGACAGATTGGTCAGGCCGGCTGGGTCAAGGCCAGCAGGAGACAATTGGGGTAGTTACAGAAGGGCCACAGGGGCTCTCGGGGCTCTCGCCCTGGGTTCTACAGTCAGGCCGCGCTTCCTTTTCACGGCGGCGCCCACCCGCTCGCTCGCCTCGGCTCTGCCTCTGCTCCCCGCCGGGTGCCCAGGACCCCGCTTCCTGCCCTTCACTCGCCCTCTGGCGTGTGTCCGAATCAGGTCCCTTCTTTCTCATCACTGTACGTTCACGCGTAGCTGGACAGCCTTTTAACAAGGTCCATTAGTTTGTCTTATCAGATTCATTTAAATTGTTGGATGCCAAATTTTGTTTTTAAACTTTTTATTTTATATTGCGGTATAGCAGATGAACGGGCTTCCCTGGTGGCTCAGATGGTAAAGAATCCGCCTGCAATGCGGGGAGACCTGTGCTCTGATCCCTGGTTAGGAAGATCCGCTGGAGGAGGACATGGCAACCCACTCCAGCATTCCTGCCTGGAGAATCCCCATGGAGCCTGGAGGACTACAGTCCATGGTCCGAAGACTCGGACAGGACTGATAAGCACAGCACGTAGCAGATTAACAATGCTGTGTTAGTTTCAGATGGACAGCAGAGGGACTCAGCCATGCGTATACATGGATCCATTCTCACCCAAACTCCCTTCCCTTCTAGGCTTATCAGATTCACTCTCGCTTCACTTTCCCAGGCCTGGCTGTTTAATGTCTTTCTGATAGCTTATGCTTAGCCTCGTTTTTCGTGTAGTTCTTTTTTTTTTAAATATTTGTTTTTATTTATTTAACTTATTTAGCTGCACAGGATCTTGGTTGAGCCACATGAAATCTTTTAGCTGTGACATGTGGGATCTTGTTCCCTGACCAGGGATCGAACCTAGGCCCCCTGCATTGAGAGCTCATAGTCTTAACCACTGGACCAGCAGGGAAGTCCCTCGTGTAGTTCTTGAAGGTACTTGCATGGTGGTGGTGGTTCAGTCGCTTCAGTCGTGTCTGACTCTTTGCGGCCCCATGGGCTCCTCTGTACACGGGATTCTCCAGGCAAGAGTACTGGAATGGGTTGCCATGTCCGCATGGACGTGTGGAATAAAGTACTGACGTACTTCTGTGACCTTCACAAAAATCTAAGGCATCAGGGCAGCTGTTTTTTTGTTATGAAAACAGATTCCGAGGCCTTCTGAATTCTTCTACCATCCTTTGACTACAATGAGTGTGGTTTACTGTGTAATCCTTTAAATGAAAAAAGGAAAAACTTTTTTCTGAATGCAAGCCTGTGAAAGTGTCTGTCTGACTCTTTGCAACCCAGAAGATTAGCCCACCAGGCTCTTCTGTCCATGGAATTCTCTAGGCAAGAATACTGGAGTAGGTTGCCATTTCCTTCAATAGGGGATCTTCCCGACCCATTGATTGAACCCAGGAAAGCCCAGCCAAATGCATTTAGTGGCATTTCAGTGGAAAATTGTAATCACGTCCAAAACAGTGGCTACCTGATTTGATTGTCTGCACACAGTTGACATGTAACATGACTGGTAAATGGTCACCCTGAGGGACAAAGCCAGATGAATGGAAATTGCTCAAGGAACAAGTGTTTGCACAGGTATATTGCCAGCAGGTAAGCACCCACAGTACAGAGATTTTCAACAGGATTTTCGGTCTTTTCTTTCTTTTTTTTAATATGGAACACTTCATGAATTTGCATGTCATCCTTGCACAGGGGCCATGCTAATTTTTTCTGTATCATTCCAATTTTAGTATATGTGCTGCCAAAGCGAGCGCTCCCCTCTTTCTGTGGAAAGCAATGCCCAGTGAGAACTAGATTCGTACTGGAGGGAAAAATTCATGGATATGGAAAATGTGCACAATCAGTGTCCCCATGCTTCCTTGAATTAAATGAGACCAGACATCTGTACAATTAGGGAAATGTATGAAGGGATAAGCTTCCCTGGTGATTCAGAAGGCAGAGAATCTGCAATGGAGGAAAGCAACAGAAAGAAATCTTCCCAGTCCCTGGGTTGGGAAGATCACCTGGAGAAGAAATGGCAATGCGCTCCAGTGTTCTTGTCTGGAGAATCCCATGAACAGAGGAGCCTGGTCGGCTATAGTCCATGGGGTCAGAAAGAGTCGGACACAACTGACTAAGCACACAGACATGAAGGGATAAAACTGGTTCAGTGTTAACATTACAGTCTGTACACATGAAGTCAGTAAATGTGTGTGATATGTGTAAATATGTTATTTCTTGTGGATTATCCCTGTATTACTGTTGGTCACCAGGTTGTAAAGTTTTGTGCAAGTTCTGGCATGGGGACATTGAGAACTTGAGCTGCCCTTGTTTATTTCCAAACTCGCCCCCTTCCCACTCGATTATCCCTTGTGCTCTGCAGCCTCCTTATCTGCAGACTCCATCACAAACTTACTCTCCTTTCCGCCTGCCCACCTCTTAGGCTGTACTCAGTCCACACCTTCTGCCTCTACTTCCTTACCTCGTACATATTTTAATCCTTTGCAGTGAGGTGAGTTTTATGTAATGGGGGAATTCACGGTACCATAGGGACATCTAATAAGGAGATCTCATTTAGTCTGGGCACATAGAAGCCTTCTCAGGTAGAGTTGACATGAAGCTCTAGGGTGAGCTTGCCAGGGTAAAGCTAGGGATGAGGAATAAGCACCTTCCAAGTGAGAACATGTCTGAAGGACTGAAGTTAAGAGCTAACAGGTTCTCAAGGCTGAGGAAAGCTGTGTGCAGCAAGTAATGTGCCCTACTTTTTTTAAAATTCAGATGCCCCCTAGAAGTATGTTGTTTATTTCCCTCACTTGTTTTTAAGCTAATATCTACAATTATTTTTATCATAAGTTTGATCAGTTAAAAAGTAAGTTCCCATGAGTAGTGAATAAAATTTTTAAATTAAATGATAACAGAATTCTTTTAAGTGGACCCCATGGGTTGGCTCAGTGGGTAAAGAATCTGCTTGCAATGCAGGAGACACAGGAGATTCAGGTTTGGTCCCGGGGTCAAGAAAGAGCCCCTGGAGAAGGAAATGGCAATCCACTTCAGTATTCTTGTCTGAAAAATCTCATGGACATGGAAGGCTGGAGTGCTGCTGTCTATGGGGTCTCAAAGAGTAGGACACGACTTAGTGACTGAACATCAACAAGATTTTTCCCAATTAGAATTTTACATTGATCCTTTATCTCCTTGAAAACATTTTCATTCCACTTCTGCCACATCATTTTATCTTCATGGAATATATTTTATGCTTCCAAATCTTTTTTATTGATCAGACTGTGTCATCAGAGTCCTAAGAGTTAAAATTTCTTCTGGATTGAGCTATGGCTGTTAGCAATGTACAATTTAATCATTGTATATCACAAAATCTGATAATTATTGTAAATAAAGTTTGTGTTAATGATACCTCAGTTACCAAGTCAATGGACATGAGTTTGAGCAAACTCCAGGAGATAGTGACGGACAGGGAAACCTGGCATGCCACAGTCCATTGGGTTGCAAAGAGCTGGACATTACTGAGCAACTGAACAACAACAGTTAAAGCAAGTTGTCTGTAAGGCAATTATCCTTCAATAAAAAATCATTAAAAAGGAAATTAAGTTACCCTCTGTGTGCTAAAGTTATTACACCTTTCCCATCTGAGTGCAGAATGGTATGGAAGATGGAGGGAGGGGCAAGTGAATGGGATGTTGTGAAATGCAAGGTGTTCTGGACTCCTGGAATCTTCTCAGGCAGATCAAATGGACAGATATCATTGACTCAATAAATCTAGTTAAATGAACAGTCAGTAGCAGAGTGTTTACATGAATACACCAAGATGACATATGAAATGAAATGCTACAAAGCAGTTTAAAAAGTAGACCCAAATGTATCATCATAGATCTGCATGTTAGGTGAAAAAAGCAAGTTGCTGGATAATGCGTGCTCAGTAGAGTCTGACTCTGCAACACTATGGACTGTAGCCTGCCAGGCTCCTCTCTCTGTGGGGTTTTTCAGACAAGAATACTAGAATGAGTTGCCATTTCTTCCTCCAGGGGATCTTCTGGACCCAGGGATCGAATCTGAGTCTCCTGTGTCTCCTGCTTGTCAAGCAGATTCTTTATCACTGAGTCATCTGGGAAGACTGCTGGATAATATATGCACTATTATCCCATTTCTGTAAAAAAAAAAAAACAAAAAATGGTATTTCCAGATGTAAATATCTTAAAAACTACTGATGACAGTGGTTTTCTCAGGGGAGGGGAAGTAAGATTAGATGAAGGTCAGCTGGACTTCCTATATCATTTCAAGTTTTTACAAAGAAATATTGATTTAGCAAGTAATGTATCCAGCATTCATTCCACATCCCACTTCTTGCAGGGTGTCAGAGATAAAGAGAGAACAGATAAAGAGGCCATGACCTTTGCTGGTCTGGGGTGGGACGATGGGATTAATTTGTTACAGAGGCAAATAAAAATAATACAAAAAAAAAAAAAAAAAAGCCAAGAGGTGACTTTGGCAAGAGATAGCCAGAAGGTGTGATCCGAGGGAGTTACTTGACCTTAGTGATAAGGAGGGGAGGGAAAGGTGAAGGATGCTTCTCCAGTTTCAGGCTTAAGAAAACCAGGTGGAGTTTGGTTTCATCCTTGAAGGGTGGAAACAGGTTCTGTGGGGCATGGAACTTCCTCAGTTGGGACAATGGAAAGCACTTTAAGTTTAGGGAGGGGAAAAAAAAGAACATAACTTTACAAATATAAAATTGGATTTGAATATGGATATTTAGAATGAGAAATGTTTACAGGCTGACATACCACAAAAATAAAATACTCAGAAAAATATTTTATTATGTAACTGTATCATGCAAATGTCTGCATGCTAAGTTGTTTTAGTTGTGTCTGACTCTTTGCGGCCCTTGGGACTGTAGCCCACCAGGCTCCTCTGTCCATGGGATTCTGCAGGCAAGAATACTGCAGTGGGTTGCCATGCCCTCCTCCAGGGGATCAAACCCATGTACTTACATCTCCTGCATTGGAAGTGCCATCTGGGAAGACCAGCTGTATCATAGATTGGTGATAAGGTATAACTTTATTTTGATTAGGAAAAACATATTTTATGTACAGGAAAGTACTCACCTTTCCAGCATGATAAATGTAAACTTGGTTTTTATCCTTGATTATTAGGGTTCATGATATTCAGCCTCATAGTTCAGTTCAATCACTCAGTCGTGTCCACCTCTTTGAGACCCCGTGGACTGCTGCGCGACAGGCTTCCCTGTCATGCACCAACTCCCAGAGCTTGCTCAAACTCATGTCCATCGAATCGGTGATGGCATCCAACCATCTCATCTTCTGTCGTCCCTTCTCCACCCACCTTCACTCTTTCCCAGCATCAGGGTCTTTTCCAGTGAATCAGTTCTTCACATCAGGTAGCCAAAGGTTTGGAGCTTCAGCTTCGGGCATCAGTCCTTCCAATGAACCCCCAGGACTGATTTCCTTTAGGATTGACTGGTTTAATCTCCTTGCAGTCCAAGGGACTCTTGAGAGTCTTCCCCAACACCATAGTTCAAAAGCATCTGTTCTTTAGCTTTCAGCTTTCTTTGTAGTCCAACTCTCACACTATGACATTTCCCCTCACACTATGACTTTAATTTTTTTTGTTGTTCAGTTGCTTAGTCGTGTCTGACTGTTTGTGACCCCATGGACTGCAGCTGGCCAGGCTTCCCTGTCCTTCACTATCTCGCTGAGTTTGCTAAAACTCATGCCCACTTAGTCAATGATGCCATCCAACCATCTCATCCTCTGTTACCCCCTTCTGCTGCCCTCAATATTTTCCAGCATCAGGGTCTTTTTCAATGAGTCAGCTCTTCGCATCAGGTGGCCAAAATAATGGAGATTCAGCCTCAGCGTCAGTCCTTCCAATGAATATTCAGGACTGATTTCCTTTAGGATTGACTGGTTGGATCTCCTTACAGTCCACCAAACTCGTTTTATTTTGTGGGGGCGAGAGATGCAAAGGAAAAGGACATAGCGGGACTTAGAACAATAGGATAGGAAAGACTAGAGATACAAAGGGAACAAATGTCCTTTATCGTGCACATGCAACAATGGGCACGATAAAGGACAGAAACGGTATGGAGCTAACAGAAGCAAAAGATATTAAGAAGAGGAGGCAAGAATACACAGAAGAACTGTACAAAAAAGATCTCACTGACCCAGATAACCACGATGGTGTGATTACTCACCTAGAGCCAGACATCTTGGAGTGCAAGGTCAAGTGGGCCTTAGGAAGCATCACTACGAACAAAGCTAGTGGAGGTGGTGGAATTCCAGGTATGTTAATTCAAATCCTAAAAAAGTGATGCTGTGGAAGTGCTGCACTCAATATGCCAGCAAATTTGGAAAACTCAGCAGTGGTCACAGGACTGCAAAAGGTCAGTTTTCATTCCAAACCCAAAGAAGGGCAGTGCCAAAGAATGTTCAAACTACTGCACATTTGCCCTCATTTCACATGCTAGCAAAGTATGCTCAGAATTTTCCAAGCCAGGCTTCAACTGTATATGAACTGAGAACTTCCAGATGTTCAACCTGGATTTAGAAAAGGCAGGGGAACCAGAGATCAAATTGCCAACATTTGTTGGATCATAGCAATTTGATCTCTAGTTCCTCCACTTTTCTACTTCCCAGGTGGCACCAGTGATTAAGAACCTGCTTGCCAATGCAGGGGATGTAAGAGATGTGGGTTTGATCCATGGGTCAGGAAGATCCCCTGGAGGAGGGCATGGCAACCCACTCCAGTATTCTTGCCTACATAATCCCATGGACAGAGGAGTCTTGTTGGCTACAGTACATAAGGTCACAAAGAGTCAGACATGACTGAAGCAACTTAGCACATACGCATTTGTTGGATCATAAAAAAAGCAAGAGAATATCAGAAAATATCTGTTTCCTAGACTACGCTAAAGCCTTTGACTGTATCACAGCAAACTGAAAAATTCTTCAAGAGATGGGAATACCAGACCACCTTACCTGCCCCGTGAAAAACCTGTATGCAGGTCAAGAAGCAACAGAGTCGGACATGGAATAACGGATTGGTTCTAAATTGGAAAAGGAGTATGCCAAGGCTGTATATTGTCACCCTGCTTATTTAACTTACAGGCAGAGTACAGCATGTGAAATGACAGGCTAGATGAAGCACAAGCTGGAATGGAGATTGCCAGGAGACACAGCAACCTCAGATATGCAATTGACACCAACCTAGGGCAGAAAGCAAAGAAGAACTAAGGAGCTGCTTGATGAAGGTGAAAGACGAGAGTGAAAAAGCTGGCTTAAAACTCAACGTTCAAAAAACTAAGATCATGGTATCCCATCACTTCATGGCAAATAGATGGGGAAACAATGGAAACAGTGAGAGACTTTATTTTCTTGGGCTGCAAAAATCACTGCAAATGGTGACTGCAGCCATGAAATTAAAAGATGCTTGCTCCTTAGAATAGAGCTATGACAAACCTAGACAGCATATTAAAAAGCGGAGACATCTCTTTGCCAATGAAAGTCTATATAGTCAAAGCTCTGGTTTTTCCAGTAGTCATGTATGGATGTGAGAGTTGGACCATAAAGAAGGCTGAGCACCAAAGAATTGATGCTTTTGAACTGTGGTGTTGGAGAAGACTCTTGAGAGTCCCTTGGACTGCAAGGAGATCCAACCAGTCCTTCCTAAAGGAAATCAGTCCTGAATATTCATTGGAAGGACTGAAGCTGAAGCTCCAATACTTTGACCACCCGATGGGAAGACCTGACTCATTGGAAAAGACCCTGATGCTGGGAAAGATTGAAGGTGGGAGGAGAAGGGGAAGACAGAGGATGAGATGGTTGGATGGCATCATTGACTAATTGGACATGAGTTTGAGCAAACTTGGGGAGATAGTGAAGGACAGGGAAGCCTGGCGTGCTGCAGTCCATGGGGTCTCAGAGTTGGGACACGTCTGAGTGACTGAACAAAAACAAGGAAAATGCACTGTAGGGACTTCCCTGAGAGTCCAGCACTTAGGACTCCACAATTCCACTGCAGATGGTTCGGGTTCCACCCCTGTCTGGGGTCTTTTCCAGTCCCCACATTTCACCCTGTGCCTCCAAAACAAAAGAAGAAGAAAGAAAGAAGCATTGTAATCTTGTAGGGAAACAATCAAGCATTTTTTAAAAGGCATAATGAGCTTTGCAAGCGCAGTGATGGCCATCCAAAGACGTCCATGTAGTTTCTGGAGCTGGTGAATACATTAATTTGCACGGCAAAAGAGAATTTAGAGCACAGACAGAATCAGGACTGCCAGTTCCATGACATTAATCAGGTGTTCCCCATAGAATCACGAGGCACCTTAACATGTAAGGAGGGGCCAGGAAAGGAGCTTGCAGAGATGCGCAGAGGGGAGGACTCACCTGGGCCCTTCGATTGGCTTATAGGATGGAGCAAGGGCTGGGGCCGGGGAGAAGGCAAGACGAGGGCACGCACCATCCCCTGGAGCCCCGGAAGGACACAGCCCTGCTCGGGACCTTCACGACTGCAGTGGGGCCCGTTCCAAACTTCTACCCGCAGAGGTATGATAAACTAGTTTTATTTAACTTTCTAATTATGTGGTGATTTTTGTAGCAACAATTTGTAGCCTGAGGAATTTTCCCAGTAGGCACTACAAGTATTGTAAGGTGACCATGATATTATGTTGCGAGTGAAGAGGCAGACAGCTCAGAAGGGCAAAAGCAAGTCTTTCCCTGGTACTCTTGTGTCTGTGTATTTTGTGTTGGGTCTCACGGAAGTGGCATTCAAAATCAGAGGAGAACAAATGAATTAGTCAAAAGATGTCACTACCTTTGTGTATTTTGGGGAAAGGTTATAAACATGACAACCTACATGAAAATAAAAGCCAGACAGTGGGGGAACTTATACAAAACAGTTAACCTAAAAAGTAAAAAAGCATACTAGAAAAAAATACAGGGTAATCGTTCTGCAGTCTTCACATGGAGGAGATTAAACTTGGCATGATACCAAGACAGAGTATTCTCTCTGATTCTGTCTGATTCTCCAAAGGCTTGGCGTCTCCATGGAGCAATCAGGGAGCAGAGTGGAATAAACTTGGTTGTGTCCGTGTGACAAGTCACAGAATGCACACACGGAATGCTGTGAGGTCTGTGTGTCAGGGCCCTGGGCCACCCTGGCTGATGCTACCTGAACTCAGGTGTGGAACGTAATTAAAGAAAGCTGTAAGCTGATCAGTTGTACTGTAAATTGACTACACCCTAGTGGTAACAGAAGGGTGTGATCTGAACAGTAGCACCCACAGAAGCAAAGGGAAGCTCGTCTCCGCCTGCAAGATGAGGAAAAAGAATGACATTTCCTCACTAGCAGCTTAAAACGGAGTCCAGTACTCCTCCTCCCCTTGAGTTTTTTTTTTTTTCCGGAATTCAGATTTATTGATTTCCACCATATTGACTTTTAAAAATGGTATGAAGCTGACTGCAAGAAAGGGAACCAGTGATTTTAAGTTAAAATTAAGCTAATGGTGGAAGTACCTCACCTCTGGCTTCAGTCACCACATCACCTCAGATTGGATATAGATATTTTTGAACAAAGTTCCAGAACTCTGAAATCCCGGGATGCTGCAGGCCTCTCCCAACAATGCCCTTCACTTTGGGACAGTCTCTGGGCCAGAGGTGAAACTGCTTTCAAGAATACTGCCATTTCTCCAGCACAGTGTCTTTGATTGCATCCACATATTGAGTTGGAACCCCGTACACCCCGTAGTAAGAGGTTTCCGTGGGGCCCAACTGAAATGCCATCATGTGGTAGTCCTCGTGTCCTTCAGTAGGCCCACTGACCACATTTTTAATGGAACCCATTAAAATTTCTCAGTCCGCTCTTTAGTGCCGATCCACAGCTTAAAGGTAAGCCTCACTTTTGTTCATGCCGGATAACGGTGCAGTTGGCAGGCGCTCCTGAGCACCCTGAACAGATGGCATCACGTCTTCAGGTTTTTCTTTGTCCAACACTTTCCTGTGTTTTTCTGCCTGCAGAGGGGCTCCGTCTTGTTCTTTTCGGTCTTTGCATCTTGCTGAACAGCATCTTTAGGCGTGGAGTTTTATTTTTACCTGTAAAACTGAAACGAGAGGGCATTCTGGTTCTGAAAGGCTTAAACACTGTTTGGAGTTTTGAATGCAATGAAGTTGCCCTCACAGCTGTCTCGAATCCGACCTGCGCATGGTTGTAATAAACAATCTAGTTGTTGTCTCGTGCTTGTTAGTGGAGCACCGTGAGCCTCCTGGCCTGTTTGCATCTTGAGAGCCCTGAGATTCCCATTTAGATCAGATATCTGCTCCCCGATATAGCCCGCGTGCTTTGGGGAAAGTTGACTCCACCCCCTCTCCCAGGACAGGCAGGGATTTCTTGTGGGTTTCCTGGTTTTTATTTCTGTGGACATTGGACCCTTGAAGCTCCTCAAGACCCTTTCAGATTGTCCAAAGTCAAAAATATATTCATAACGACACTGAAACATTATTCATGTTGAACTTGGAGTAATGTTGGCAGGTAAACCCACTAGCACCTTGGCATCAAGGCCAAGTTGGCATCAGTACCAGAGTGCATAGTGGCCACGTGTCCATCACCATGGACTCTCAGCGAGAAACCATTCATTTCATTTAAGAATACTCTTGATGAAACAACAAACATTAATTAAATTATGACCTTGAGTACACTTCCTTTATTAATAACATTGTGTGAGTAAATGATACATTTGTGTGAAGCCCTTTTGATGCACCCCGTCTGATGCATCAGAAAGGAAAACACCAATACAGTGTACTAACGCGTATATATGGAATTTAGAAAGATGGTAACTGTGACCCTATATGCGAGACAACAAAAGAGACACAGATGTCTGATGTACCATAGTTCTTCAGAGAAAAGAGTTTGATTTGTGAGCTCAACTAGCTAATATTTTCATAGGACAAAATTTTTACTTGAGTAACAGGTATACCTGCCAGAATAACCATGATTTTTTTTTTTAATCAAAAGTGAACAAAATGGTGCTGTCCCTTCAAGGAAAAGCAACTGACTCTATTGCTGATAATAAGACTTGAGCTTTTAAAATTAGAATGTTGAAAAATCTACTTTTGCTCTCATGAACTTGATGTGTTTCCAATAATTGGACTGATTTTTACTTCTGTGGTGATAATTCTTGTGTTTTCAGTATCACATCAACATTTAGAAGGCCAGCATAACTCAATGAAGCATTTTTTTATAAATCAGTGCTTGGGGTCTAAAAATCTTGCATGGGTAAATTTCAAAGTGCAAGGCAGACCAGTGGATTTCAGTGTAACAGCATTCAAAAATTTGACATGTCAAACTCTACATTGCTAACAACATTTAAGAAATGACCAGTTCCTATGTTTTGGTATAATATGAAATAATATTCATATTATCTGAAGGCTATTAAACTCCTTCCCATTTCCAGTCACATATAACTAAGTCCGAATTTTCTTCAGATGCCTCAGCCAAAAAAAAAAAAACTATGGCAACAGATTGAATGTGAAGAATCCAGCTATATTCAATTAAGCCAGACATTAAAGAGACTTAAAAATGCAAAAGTGTCACTCTTCTAAATTCGTTTTCGAAATTTTTTCCTATAAAATATATTAACATATAATAGGCTTATTACTGTTTCCTAAAAAGTTACTAAATATTTTAAACTTCTCACTTTAATTTCCAATATAGTAAATAGCAATTGGTATAACTTGGGTTTAAAAAAAAAAACAACAACTTGTAAAGGGTTCCTGAAAAAAAAAAAAAAAAAAGGGTTCCTGAACCACCACTCCTCTGGGATAGTGGTCCCCAACTTTTGGCACCAGGGACTGGTTTCATGGAAGAAATTTTTCCACAGACCAGGGGGGATGTAGTGGGGGATGGTTTGGGGATCATTCAAGTTCATTACATTATTGTGGACTTTATTTTTTATTGTTACATCAGCTCCACTTCAGATCATCAGGCATAGATCCCGGAGGCTGGGGATGCCTGCTCTAGGACAAAGTAGCTGTAGGACAAACCAAACCATAATTTGGTTTAGGGATGAACTAGCTGCCTTGGGGCTCCTGAGACTCAAGTGGAGGTTATTGGGGGCCCTGGAAATGAAACTTGTTGATTCTGCCAACAGTGCTACCAGAAATGCTCCTTCCTGTCTTTGGGCTGATGAATTAATACTGGGGTGACACTTGGAACTCTGTAGCCAGAAAGTCTGCTTCAACCTGAAGGCAGAGTCAAAATAGGACAAGAAGCCTTTGATGTAATCTTTAGGGTATATTTCACAGCTGGTTTGATTCAGCAGATCATTTCTCAACCTTGTTAATGAGCAAACGAGCTTCTATGAAAGCCACGTTGAGTTGGGTTTCTCTCATTTCACCAGACCGCCATGCTGGAAACCTAGAGGTTATTCTGTATCCGTGCTCCTCACCCGCTACATCCACTGGCACTAGGTCATTCATTCATTTGCTCACTCACTCATTCAGTCACATTTTTGAGTGCTCATTATGTGTGAGGCCCTGATCTAGGATCTACTAATACAGGCAGGCTCCTGTGCTGCATCTTTGCCATGTCAGCAGTGAGAGACAGATCGAGTTACCAGGACATGCAGTGACTTCAGACAGGGTGACGGGATAGAGGGTTCTGCAGCTGCTCCTTTAAATCACAAGGTCAGGAAACGCCTCTCTCGTAAGGGGACACTGACGGAAAGGAAAACACCAATACAGTGTACTAATGCATATATATGGAATTTAGAAAGATGGTAACTGTGACCCTATATGCAAGACAGCGAAAGAGACACAGATGTAAAGAACAGACTTTTGGACTCTGTGGGAGAAGGCGAGGATGGGATGATTTGAGAGAATAGCACTGAAACATGTATATTATCATACGTGAAACAGATCGCCAGCCCATGTTGGACGCATGAGACAGGCTGCTCAGGGCTGGTGCTGGGACGACCCTGAGGGATGGGAAGGGAAGGGAGGGGGGTTCAGGGTGGGGAACACATGTACACCCATGGAGGATTCATGTCAATGTACGGAAAAAACCACCACAATATTGTAAAGTAATTAGCCACCAATTAAAATAAATACATTTATTTTTTAAAAAATGGAATGAGGAGCAAAAGGAAAATGAGAGCATTTCCAGCTGAGAAAACAAGTACCAAGGTGCTGAGGCTGGATGGAAGGAAGGAGGCCAGAGAGCAGCAGCTCTAACTGACCAGCGGCTAAAATCCTTATAGTCATTCTTGTTTTAAAACTTTTTTCTTTTTTTTTTCTCAAATTTATTTATTTTAGTTGGAGGATAATTCATTTACAGTACTGTGATGGCCTTTGCCACCTGTCAACATGAATCAGCTGTAGACTACGTGAGTCTCCTCCCTCCCAAACCGCCCTCCCGCCTACCAACACCTCACCCCTCCAGGTCGTCACAGAGCAGCAACTTCGGGTGCTCTGCGTCACCCATCAAACCCCCTCTGGTTGTCTATTTTAGCTATGGTAATTCAGTGCTATTCTCTCAAATCATCCCACCCTCTCCTTCCCCCACTGTGTCCAGAAGTCTGTTCTTCATGTCTGCATTTCCTTTGCTGCCCTGCACGCAGGATTGTCAATACTACCTTTCTAGATTCCATTTCTATGCATCAGTAAATGATATGTCTTTCAGACTTACTTCACTCTGTATAATAGGCTCCAGGCTCATCCACTTCATTAGAACTGGCTCAAATGCATTCCTTTTTAGAGCTGAGTAAAATTCCATCGCGTATATGTATGACAACTTCCTTATCTATTCGTCTGCCGATGGACATCTAAGTTGTTTCCATGTCCTCAGTTCAGTTCAGTTCAGTTGCTCAGTCGTGTCTGACTCTGCGACCCCATGGACTGCAGCACGCCAGGCCTCCCTGTCCATCACCAACTCCTGGAGCTTACTCAAACTCATGTCCATTGAGTCGATGATGCCATCCAACCATCTCATCCTCTGTCGTCCTAGCTGTTGTAAATAGCACTGCAATGAACAATAGGGTACCTGTGTCTTTTTCAGTTATGGTTTCCTCAGGATATATGCCCAGTAGTGGGATTGCTGGGTCGTATGGTAGTTTTATTCCTAGTTTTTCAAAGAATCTCTGTACTGTTCTCCATAGTGGTTGTATCAGTTTGCATTCCCACCAACAGTGTGGCAGTCATTCTCGACATCCAGTTCCTCAGTAAACTATCATTTCACCATCTTCCTCTCCCCACCTCATCCATGTGTGGTCCTGGCTCACCCGAATCAGCGAGTCAGCGTCGCAGCCCCCATATTTCCACCCGCCAGCCCCTCCCTCTCCCTAGACACTGCAACTCCTACACGGCAGCCACTGTAGGTCAGCTCCACCCCCTTCAAAATCCACGTGGTGGAGTCCTACCCCCAGCATCTCAGGACGTGACTGTATTTGCAGACAGGTCTTAGAAGTAGTGGGTGGGGTAGAATGAGTTCCTGAGGGTGGGCTTAAATGCAAAAGGACTGGCGTCCTCATAAGAAGGGGAAATGGCGACACAGACACACCAGAAAGAGGTGATGATGGAAAGAAACACAGGGAGGTGACAGCCATTTCCAGGCCAAGGAGAGAGGGCTGGGACTGGGCCTTCCTCGCGGCCCTTGGGAGGAACCAACTCCACCAGCGCCTCGGCTTTGACTTCCTAGCGCTCAGAACTGTGGCAAAGTGTCTGTTCTTTAAGCCCTTGGTCTGTGGAGCTTTGTTACAATGATACAAAGGGCCATCTCATTGGATAAGACCCTTTCACTGGGAGAGATTGAGGGCAGGAGGAAAAGGGGACCACAGAGGATGAGATGGTTGGATGGCATCACCGACTCCATGGACGTGAGTCTGAGCAAACTCTAGGAGATGGTGAAGGACAGGGAAGCCTGGTGTGCTGCAGTCCATGGGGTCAACAAAGAGTTGGACACGACTGAGCAACTGAACAACAATAATAAGCCCTCAGTCTGTGGAGCTGTGTTGCAGCAGCTGGAATGAATGAAGACAGCAACCAAGGTGATCCTTCCATCAGTTCTCTGCTTGAGCTAGTTGACCCTTGAAGAACTCCGGGAGTTAGGGGCACAGGGCACCACGTCGTCAAAAATCGGAGTATTTAAAGGTGCTTCCTTGGGTACTATAGTGTTTACTATTGAAAAAAGTCCAGGATTAACTGGACCCTTGCAGTTCAAACCTGTGTTGTTCAAGGGTCAACCGTCCTCCCATCTCGAAGTAAAACCCAAGTTAAGTCCCACCTGTGTCCCTCACCCCTCCAGGCTTCACCAGGAACCCCCTCCCCGGGGCGGGCAAGCACCCTGGGTGCAGCTGCAGGCTCCCAGCTGCCGCTGCATAGTAATTGTACTAAGTGTCAGGACTGAGCCCTCCTCACCTTGACTTTACTCTTTGTCCCGGGAAGATAGTGTTGTCAACCAGTAACTCTGCTGTTTTCTTTGGAAATATCTCAAAATTCCACTGAAGGGCAGCCGGGCAGCCTCTCCTCTGGACAGCAGGCAGCTCCTCTGGGGGACGGTCCCTCCACAGGGCTGCTGAGCAGACAGGGGCTTGGACCTCAGCCCGGTTCAAGGGTCCTTGCCTGCCACGTCCACCAGATGGGAACTCCTATCACTGACTGCCCAACTCCTGTTAGGTGTTCACGTTGAACGGCCTCCATAACCCACTCAAACCCACACCCCCAAACCCATTAATGTCCTCTCTTCTCCCATCTGCATGAGGATATTCTTTACTGCAGTGAAGAACGGATCTCACTGGGTCCCTGAGTTCCTCTGGTGGTCATTTTGAAGAGCCAGCAGCCCTGATCTCTGGCAGCACAGGCCTTCCCAGGACCTGGAACTTTCCTCCCCACATAAGGACAGGCTTGTCCCTTCTCTCTTTCCCAGTCTCTGTTAGATGTCCTCACAGAAACTCTCTCTTAACCGTCTTGAGTAACATGTGTGCCACTTTGTCATTATTTGCTCATATTGCAACAGACACTGCTAGTTTTCCCCAGTATCCACACTCCCTGTTTATAATAGATTCCTGATTTTTACCCAACATGACTACCTAAAATAAAAGGCTGTTTCCCAGTTTTTCTGCACCTAGATGATTGGCCTAGCCAATGAAATATAAAAGAAAGTGGTGTATGTGGGGTATAAGGTGTGTTGTGTGTATCTCTTATTGGGTGAAATCATACGTAATGGCTGGAGCCTCAGCAGCCACGTTGGCAGGCGCAGCAGAACAATCATATGAAAATAACTTGCATTCCTGATACTGTGGAGCACCATACCAACACTGCACTTATTATCTCCAGAGTTCTTGTAAACAAAAACAAAAGTCTTCTTAACTCATTCAAGCTTGTTTTAGGATTGTGTTATTTGTAGACAAACCTGATCCTAATCCCCCTTCTCTGCCTTATATTACATTTACTTCTATGTGACATAGTATGCGCTGTCTCCCCTTGTAATAAGGTAGGCTCCTAAAGGACTTTGTGTTTTTACTTTATTTTCAAGGCATTGGTCGAGGCTGTAGGAACCATTAAAAGTTGAATGAATTAAAGAGAAAATTTGCACTCCAGGAAGATGTGCCATGTTTTTTCTCTAGGATTTACTGATACCCCAACATACTGCCACTATGTAGAAGCACAGAGGGCGCTTTCCTAATCCATGCCCCTGTCTCTGGCACTGCTCCTCAGAGGCACTGAGACAAATCTATAGACCCGGGTTTGTACAAGGGAATCCCTCTCTCCAGCCTCCAGTGTTGGATCCAAGATAACAAAGTCACAGACCACCAGGTACAGATATGAGCCAAACTGGACTAAACACTGGAGCATAGAAGTCATGTGGGGTTGCAGTCACAATTGGTGTTTTGAAACCCCAACCAGACATGTTGCTACTTTGGGAGAAGAACAAAGGACCTTTCAGAGAGACAAAGGCATGTTGCAAGCAGCCCATGTGCCTCGAAAGAAGGAGGGAGAGGAAGGCATGCCCACTCTCTGCTGTGATTTCCAGCAGCAGGTTCATGCAAGTCCCTTGGTTCTTCATGATAAATTCCCTTACCTAATCCACTCTCAGTAGGTTTGCCTGGCTTGTATAGGAACAATCCTGCTAAGACTTGTTAAAACTTTTTAGGGTATGTGCTCTTAAGGACCCCTGTGAAGCTCTTCCCAGTCTGGTCCAGACCTGCCTTTCTATAGGACATTCCATTGCTCACCGCCTTCTAAACTAAGCTGCACTCACACAAGCCCCTTACATCGTCCAGGACAGCCATGCTGTTCAGTACCTTAGCGTTTTGCAAGCACCATCATTTCTGCTGGAATAGTCTTCCTCTCATTCAACCGTCTGGACCTGACTCAAACTTTCTTCATGCGAAAAGTGCCCCAGTCCTTGTCCCCTGCCCCTTCACTAGAGCTAGTAAATGCCCTTGGCCATCAACCCTCCCCGAGGGTGCCTCTATGACAAGACTTACCCTCAGTTACTGAAGTTCTTTGAGATCCCCATTGGTGTTTCTCTCACCCAAGAAGGTGCTTTTAAAGCCGTCTTTGCTCCACTTTGTCGCCTCCACCCAGACCACTGTCCCCACGTCAGATGCTCAGTCCTTCACATCCTTGAGTGAGTCAGTTTCCATCTCTGGTTTTGGCTAATTCATTGTTTGCTAATGACCCCCAAATCCACAGACATCTTCTGACCTACAAACATTCAAACAAACAAACAGACAAACTGTCCTCTTGACATCTGAGCCTGGAAATTCGACAAGAACTGTAAATACTCTTAGCAGAAACTATCTCCAACGCCACCACCCTGCTTTTCCCTGAAGCGTCTCAGTTTGGTGCTAAGAAACAGGGAATTGCCTTCAGTCTTCTTTAGTTTCATACGTGCACATCCCACCCTACATATCATCCACTTGGCTGGTAGCCTTTCTTTATTCCGATTCCTTTCTTAAGAGATGCCTGTTGACTTCCATCTTCTCCATTGCTACCAGGGACTTGGCTGAGTCCTGATGGGGTCTCTGCGCGACTGTTCTGCTGCCCAGCTTCAAACTCTTCCCACCCTGCTGCCAGCACCCCGTGGCTGCAACAAGCCTGATCTCACTCTTCCTCTCCGAGAAGCCTTCAGGGACTCTCCTTTTCTAGGTTAAAGTCACACTCTTCGTGGTCTCCAGGGCCTTTCGCGGTCTGGTCCTGCTTGCTCTGCAGCTGAGCCAGGCACCATTTAGGTCCCTGGCTCTGTACCCAGACTCGGGCCTGACCTCCAGCCGCCTTCGAGCTGCAGCCGCTCTGGCCACCTGCTTGTCCTGGATCCTGCCTCAGATGTGACTCATGCTCTGGCAGGGAGCTTTCGCTGTGACACCTCTTTTCTAATTCTGGCTCCGTGACATATTTAAACCTGACATACAGTAAGAACTTGTTTTGTGTGTACATTTCTATTTGTCACAGATAAACTATGTGTAACTTAATAGAACAACTGACAATGAGGCCTGCAGTAAGAACAAGTAGTAAGATGAGAGCATTGAGGAGGTGGCAAGATGAGGTCACTGGCCCATAGACCTGTCCATGGGGAGACCACAGCTTTATCCTGAAGTGGGCTTTTGGAGCCCGGTGTACAAAGAAGCACAAGTTGTCTTTACGTTTGACACTAGAGAATATCAACAATAAATATGTAAAAAGAAAAATTAGCAACAGTTGCCTCTGATATATGGACACACAGCTAATGGTTACCACGTACAGCACCGGATGCTGACTGATAGAAGGCTCTTTAATGGTCTTACCACATCCAGGTATAACTGGGGATCTGAGTCAGCTGAACTGTGATTTATACATTAATAAGATAGACAACCATATCTCTTCTCCCACACCCTGGAAGAGGGAACATGCACTCGTGCACGTGTGTGCGTACACACACACACACACACACACACACACACACACACACACACACACACACACACACACACACACACACACACACAAGCAACTGCAGTAACAATTGCAGGCATCTACTGATAGACCTGGAAAAATTATTTTGGCGTTGGTAGCAGAGATTCCCAATATCAGTTCTCCCCTTCTTTGTGGAAAGAATCTAGAGTCAGTCTGGGAAGACGGCTGTGCAGCCGGATGACTGCCTTTCCTAACTCCCCCTTGTAGCAAGTGCGGCCACGTTGACTACATTTTGGTCAATGAAATGCAAGTGCAGGTGTTGTGAGACCTCTGGCAAATGCCTTGGGAAAAAGGAGTGCTTCTCTTCTTTCCCACTTATCTTTTCTGGGTGTTGGAATGAAAAAGTGATGGCCAGAGCCTGAACAGCTACTTTGGGCCACATGGCAGAGGCGTAAGATGGAAACAGTTGGGATCTCGGGGCGTCTAGGGTCATTGCTGAGTGTGCGCGTGTGAGAAAACTGTAGTTAAAGCTAATCCGAACTGAGAAGAAGAGGATGGTACCTGGAAGCCGGAGTCCATGGCTCCCCTCGTGGGTGGCCGTGAAAGATTAAGGTAGACAGAGGCGATGATTTCACATGCTCACCACCCGGCACCTTGGAGAAGGTTGACTGTTCCCGCGTTAACTCCTCCTACATGTTGGGCACGGGAGTTTTTGACTCTATATGGCCCAGCCAGGACTGTCATGGTGCTATGGAAAAGAACAAAAAGGTGGTTGCAGATACTAAAAACTGCTAAATCATCTCAGGTTTCAGTGTAATGTCCTCTTTCCACTGTATTTTTACTTTTAGTGTGCACAGAGGTGCATGTCCTAGGGATCATTAACTTAGCGACATCAACCCGCAGGGTGCAAGTCTAATTGATGATTTACTGCTTTGCTGTTACGCAAGCCTCCTTTGTTTCATGAATTAAGCAAGCCTGCTTTCTTCTCTCTCTTTTATTTCTTTTTAAACTGTGGTATACAATTTTTTTTTGTATATTTTACAACATTTTACAGTGTTTCATTAGTTTCTGCTGGACAGCAAAGGGAACCAGCCGGATGTACACATACCCCCCTCCGTCCCGAGCCTCTCTCCCACCCCCCTCATCCTGCCCGTCTAGGCCGTCACAGAGCACAGAGCTGAGCTCCCTGGGCCATACGGCAGCCCCCCACCAGCCGTCTCTTTTCACACAGGGCGGTGCACACAGGTCAGCCTCCAGCTCTCACTTCATCCCACACCCCCATCCTCCCAGGGTTCACACGTCAGCTCCCTATGTCTGCATCTCTTTCTTCTCCTGCCCTGTGACTAAGTTCATCAGAGCCATTTTCCACTTGTATGTGTTGATAGCAGAGATGTGGATGGGCCTAGAGACTGTCCTACAGGGGGGAGTAAGCCAGAAAGAGAAAAAGCCTGCTTTCTGGAGCGATCACTAACTTACCGGGTTCTCCCAAAGGACCCTCTCCACCTGTGCTCCCCCAGTGGGACTAACTATTTAATCACCTACTTTGTCCCTTCACCCTGTCCCTATCAAAACCCTTCACTCTCCAGGGGAAGCTGGGACTTACAAGTCCCTCCTGAATGTGTCACCGTGCCAGGGGTGGGGTTGATGTTGAGATTGAAATGGGCAGGAGTGGCTAAGACACAATGTGGGTTTCTTTTCTCATTTGCTCAATGCACAGGAGTTGCTCAACTAGTTTCTGGATTACTTTTGGAGGAAATTCTTCTTATTTGTCGCTGTAGATTCGGTGTGTCCATGGGAAGAGGTGAGTTCAGGATTCTGGTTGCAGAATCCACCTGGTTTAATTTTTCAAGGAAACTGCATATTGTCTTCCATCATGGCTGGACCAACTTACACTCCCCAAAGCAGTATACAAGGGTTTTCTTTTTCTACACATCCATGCTAGCATATTGTGCCTTATCTATGTAAAGATAGCCTGCTAAATGTTATGTGGCAGCCTGGACAGGTGGGGGAGAATGAATACATGTATATGCATTGCTGAGTCCCTTCACTTTACGTCTGAAATCACAACATTGTTGATTGGCTATACTATAATATAAAATAAAAAGGTAAAAAAAATAGTCATTCAACAGATCCAAGGTGACCTCTAATTTTGGTTTTGATTTGGAGCCTTTAGGAATTTGAATCAGTTCAGTTCAGTTGTGTCCAGCTCTTTGCGACTCCATAGACTGCAGCATGCCAGGCTTCCCTGTCCATCACCAACTCCTAGAGCTTGCTCAAACTCATGTCCAATGAGCTGGTGATGCCATTCAACCATTTCATCCTCTGTTGTCCCCTTCTCCTCCTGCCCTCAATCTTTCCCAGCATCAGGGTCTTTTCCAATGAGTCAGTTCTTTGCATCAGGTGGCCAAAGTATTGGAGCTTCAGCTTCAGCATCAGTCCTTCCAATGACTATTCAGGACTGATTTCCTTTAGGATGGACTGGTTGGATCTCCTTGCAGTCCAAGGGACTCTCAAGAGTCTTCTCCAACACCACAGTTCAAAAGTATCAATTCTATAGCACTCAACTTTCTTTATGGTCCAACTCTCACATCCATACATTACTATTGGAAAAACCATAGCTTTGGCTAGGTGGACCTTTGTCAGTGAAGTGATGTCTCAGCTTTTTAATATGCTGTCTAGGTTAGTCATAGTTTTTCTTCGAAGGAGCAAGAGTCTTTTAATCTCATGGCTGCAGTCACCATCTGCAGTGATTTTGGAGCTAAGGAAAATAACGTTTCTCACTGTTTCCATGGTTTCCCCATCTATTTGCCATGAAGTGATGGGACTGGATGCCATGATCTTCGTTTTTTGAATGTTGAGCTTTAAGCCAGCTTTTTCACTCTCTTCTTTCTCTTTCATCAAGCGGCTCTTTAGTTCCTCTTCACTTTCTGCTTTAAGGGTGGGGTCATCTGCATATCTGAGGTTATTGATATTTCTCCCAGCAATCTTGATTCCAGCTTGTGCTTCATCCAGTCCAGCATTTCACATGATGTACTCTGCCTATAAGTTAAATAAGCAAGGTGACAATATGCAACAACACAAGAGATGACTCTAAACATGGACATCACCAGACTGTAAATACCAAAATCAGATTGATTATACTCTTTGCAGCGGAAGATGGAGGAGCTCTTTTAAGGAAGAGGAACCAGAGATCAAATTGCAACATTTGTTGGATCATAGAAAAAGCAAGAGAATTCCAGAAAAAACATCTACTTCTGCTTCATTGACTACACTAAAGCCTTTGAGTGTGCAGATCACAACAAACTGTAGAAAATTCTTCAAGAGATGGGAATACCAGACCAACTTACCTGTCTCCTGAGAAATTTGTATTCAGGTCAAGAAGCAACTGTTAGAACTGGACATGGAACAATGGACTGGTTCCAAATTAGGAAAGGAATTTGAATATATATATACATATATATATATATATCTACACACACACACACACACATATATTCTATCATCAAACAGAGAAAATTTTAATTATTTCTTTCAAATTCTGATGCCTTTTATTATTATTATTATTTAAAAAATAATTTTATTTAATTCTTTTTGACTGTGCGGGTCTCTGTTGCCATGTGGGCTTTTCTCTAGCTGCGGTGAGTGGGGGCCGCCCTGGTTGTGGGATGCGGGCTTCTCCCTCAAGGGGCTCCTCTCGCTGGGGGGCTCGGGCTCTGGGTACACGGGCCCCTAGCTGCAGCGGTTGTAGCCCGAGTCTAGAGCGCAGGCTCAGTAGTGGTGGCACAGGGGCTGAGTTGCTCCGCAGCACGTGGGATCTCCCCCAACCAGAGACCAACCCGTGTCTCCTGCATCAGGCAGATTCTTTACCACTGAGCCACCATGGAAGCCCATCATCTTAGATCTTTTCAATGTGTCCTATATTTACTGTGTGTCTTTCGTAAACAATCCACAAAGAGTCGAACATGAGTAACAACTGAACAACAACAACAATAAACAGTACATAATTGAACTTTTAATAAAAACTCCCTCTAATGGTAGCATTTCAATTGGAATGTTTAGTTTACTGCCTTGCTGGGTTTTTTTAAGAAGACAAATTTCCCATTTATTTGGAATGCTTGATTCTAGAAACAAATTGGGCTTTATAGCATGGATAAAAGTCTCAAGTAATTTCAACCAACACATGCACAGACCAGCTCTAAATCACAGCTAGAAAATAAACATCTACAATTTTAACTTTCAATTGCCACTTAATGTGAAATGAGATAACTTTAAAATATGTGTGCCCAACAGCCATGAGTTGATGTTTTATTAATCCTGACAATGAGATTCTCTGATTCTCTGGTCTGTACTTGGGCTTGGTGATTGGCAGTCTAAATGACAATGTATCATATAACATTTATACAATTAGTCACACTTTCTGGACAGAAGATGTTTTCCATCATTTCACTGGCAAGGTACTTGATACTAAGGCATGATACATTCTTCTGCAGTTGATGCTCAGATTGCAGAGAAACCTTTTTCTTTCATTCTCTTATTTATCAGTATTTATATATTATTTACAACCTGGACTGTCATCTGACATTCATTTAAAACCTTTTGCATTTGGCTCAAAATAAAGATGATTGAGGAATCATTCCTTGTCTCCCTTCCCTCCCCAATGCAGATAGATACCTTTGCCCCAAAGTACACTGGTGAAAATTGATTTTCTGCCACATACCATAAAATCACCAGAAAAACACAACATAAAGCAAACATTTAACCCCACAGGGAAGAGTGAAGCTCAGTTATAAAGTGGACATCAGCAAAGTTCATGGTTTAGATTATAGGTTAATGAAGTGTTCATTATAGGTTAATAAAGCTTCAAATTAAATCCTTCTGCTTAAAATCAATTACAGACACTGTCATTCTACTTATTGTTTTGATTTCCTAACAGATGTTTAAAGTAAGACTTTACTTGCAGGTGGACAATGTCTTCAGACCTATGTGGGCTGGGTGGAGGGTTATATTAATATGTGCAAGCTATTGTAAAGAAGCCACTTGCCAATGCAGGAGACGCAAGAGACGTGGGTTCAATCCCTGGGTTGGGAAGATCCCCTGGAGGAGGGCATGGCAACCCCCTCCAGTATTCTTGCCTGGAGAATTTCATGAACAGAGGAGCCTGATGGGCTACAGTCCATGAGGTCACAAAGAGTCGGACATGACTGAGTGACTGAGCATGCACAGTTATGTAATTAGAATGAAGAACGTATTTTTCATGGGAAAAAAAATCTTTAACAGCAATAACAACAACAAAACAGTCACCAATCCACAATTTAAAATATTACCTGGGAAAAAATAGCAGGGAATAAAGGTGGGGCACTTCTCAAAGGCACTAGATTAGTTGATCCCAGAGCTGTTCTGGAGTCATCCTTTTATTTTTTACTCAGATATAATTGACATATAACCTTATATAGTATTAGTGTCAGGTTAATAATATAATGATTTGATATTCATATATACTATATGATAATATATATACTACTATTTATTATATGTATTATTATATATTATCACCACAGTAAGTCTAGTTAACACTTGTCACCATACAGTTACAGATTTTCTTCCTTCTGATGAGAACTTTTAAGATCCATTCTTAGCAGCTTTCAAATAGGCAATACAGTATATTAACTTGTCACCTTGCTGTGTATTACATCCCTATGAATGACCATCTTCACCCATTTCTCCCAACTCCCACCCCACCTTCACCTCCAGCAACCACCAGTCTATACTGTCTCAATGAGTTCATTGTTTTTTCCCACTTTAACCGAGATCATATGATGTTTACCTTTCAATGTCTGATTTTTTTCACTTAGCATAATGCGCTCAAAGTCCATCCATATTGTTGCAAATGGCAAGATTTCATTCATCTTTATGGCTGAATGATACTCCGTGGTTTGTATGTGTGTGTTTGTGTGTACGACATTTTCTTTATTCATTCATTCATCAGTAGACACTTGGGTTGTTTTCGTATCTTCGCTATAACAATACTACAATATACGTGAGGGTGCATATATCTTTTATAGTTAGTGATATTTTCCTCAGATAAATACCCAGAGTAGCTGGATCATATGGTGGTTCAATTTAAGATTTTTGAGGCTCTTCCATGCGGATTTTCTATAGTGGCTACACCATTTACATTTCTGCCAACAGTACACAAGTGTTCCCTTTCCCTGTGTCCTCACCAACACTTGCTACCTCCTATTTTTGAACAACAGACATTCTAACAGACGTGAGCCATATCTTAGGGTGGTCTTGACTTGTATTTCTCTGATGGCTATGATGTTTAGAATCTTCTCCTTTACTTGTTGGCCATCTGTACATCTTTAAGAGAAATGTTTGTTTAGAGTCTGCCCATTTTTAATAAAAACTAGTAATAGGGTGTTCATTTGTTATTGAGTTGTATGAGTCCTTAATATATCTTAGATAGTAATATTCTTAGATATATAATTTGAAAATCATTTCTCCCATTCCTTGGAGTAGTTACTCTTTTTCTGTTTGCTTTGTTTATGTCTTCCTTTGCTGTGAAGAAGCTTTTTAGTTTGATGTAATCCCTCTTGTTTGTTTTGGCTGTTGTTGCCCTCACTTTTGGTGTCAATCAAAATTATCAGCAAGACTGATGTCAAGAATTTTATCCTGTATGTTTCCTTTTAGGAGTTTTATGGTTTCAAGTGTTTTATTTTTCTGTTCAAAGTTTAAATTACTGTCGTGTTTCATCCTCTTGCATGTAACTGTCTAGTTTCTCCATTACTATTTATTGAACAGACTGTCATTTCCCCATTGTATATTTTTGGCTCCTTTGTCTTAAATTAATTGATCATAAATGCATGAATTTCTTTCTGGTTGCATTGATCTACGTGTCTATTTTTATGCCAACACTCTAGTTTTGAGTCATAGCCTGAAATCAGTAAGTGTGATTCCGCCATCTTTGTTCTCCTTTCTCAAGATTGTTTTGGCTCTTTGGGGTCTTTTGTGGTTCTATACACATTTTAGAATTGTTTGTTTCATTTCTGTGAAAAATTCCATTGCAATTTTTGTAGGGATAGTATTTTATCTGTTTATTATTTTGAGTAGTATGGACAGTCTAACAATATTCTTTTGATTTCTGAGTGAGGAATACCTTTCCACTGATCTGCATCTTCTTTAATTTCTTTCATTTATATCTTATCTATCAGTGTACAGCTCTTTCACATCCTTAGTTAAATTTATTCATAGGCATTTGATTTGATGCAATTATAAACAGAATTGTGTTCTTCATGCCTCTTTCTGATAGTTCATTATTAGCATACTGAAACGCAAGAGATTTGTATGTTGATTTTGTATCCTGCAATTGTACTGAATTTGTTTATTCTAAGAGTTATTTGGCAGAGTCTTCAAAGTTTTATATATATAATGTAACTTGCAAATAGTAACAATTTTACTTCATTTCCAACTTGAATGACTCCATTTCCTTTTCTTACCTATTTTTTCTTGCTAGGACGTCCAACTTGGTTAAATCAAAGTGGTAAGGGTGAACATCTTGACTTCTGATCTTAGAGGGAAGGCCTTCCACTTTCTATTGTTCTCTGAGATACGTGGCTTTGTCAAATATTTTATAACCTTTATTTGCTGAGAGTGCATTCCCTCTATACTCACTTTGTTGAGGGTTTTTAATCGTGGACGAATCTTGAATTTTGTCAGATTCTTTTTTTTATGCAGCTATTGAGATGATGAAGAATTGATGCTTTTAAACTGTGGTGTTGGAGAAGACTCTTGAGAGTCCCTTGGACTGCAAGGAGATCCAACCAGTCCATCCTAAAGGAGATCAGCCCTGGGTGTTCATTGGAAGGACTGATGCTGAAGCTGAAACTCCAGTACTTTGGCCACCTCATGCGAAGAGTTGACTCACTGGAAAAGACCCTGATGCTGGGAGGGATTGAGGGCAGGAGGAGAAGGGGATGACAGAAGATAAGATGGTTGGATGGCATCACTGACTCGATGGACATGAGTTTGAGTAAACTCTGGGAGTTGGTGATGGACAGGGAGGCCTGGCGTGCTGCGATTCATGGGGCCGCAAAGAGTCAGACACGACCAGGCAACTGAACTGAACTGAATTGAGATGATCTTAAGATTTTTCCTTGGTTTTGTTAATGTGGCATCTCAAATTGATTTTGCAGATGTTGAACCATTTTGGAATCCCTGGAAGAAATCCTACTCGATCACTGTGTATGACTCTTTCAATGCTTACTCAGTTGCTAATATTTTGCTGATTTTTGCATCTATGTTCATCAGGAATATTGGCCTGTAATTTTCTTTTCTAGTCATGTCTTGGCTGATTTTGATATCAGGGTAGTACTAACCTCATAAAATGAGTTTGGAAGCAACGTGTATGCACGTGTGCTAAGTTGCTTCAGTCATGTCCGACTCTGTGCAAACCTATGGATTGCAGCCCGCCAAGCTGCTCTCTCCATGGGATTCTCCAAGCAAGAATACTGGAGTGGGTTGCCATGCCCTCCTCCATGGAATCTTCCTGACCCAGGGATCAAAACTTATGTCTCCTACATTGGCAGTCAGGTTTTTTACCACTAGTTCCACCTAGGAAGGCTTGGAAACATTCCTTCCTCTTAAATATTTCAGCAGAAACTGGGAAGGATTGGTATTAATTTGTCTTTAAATGTTAGAATTCCCCAGTAAAGCCATTTGAGCCTTGACTTTTTTAGTTTGTTCAGATTTTCTATTTCTTCATAATTCATAATTTTATATTTTCTTCAAATTTATATAATTTCTTCATATTTTTAGGAATTTATGCATTTATTCTAGGCTATCCAATTTATTGGTGTAATTATTTATAGTAGTCTCCTACAATCTTATATATATATTTTTGGTGTTAATTAAAATGTTTCCACTTTCATGTCTGATCTTCATTCAGTCCCCTCTCTTTTCTTGGTGTCTTGCTAAACATTTGTCAATTTTGTTTACCTTTTCAA
The DNA here is from genome assembly GCF_963930625.1 of Muntiacus reevesi. Classification (NCBI taxonomy): domain Eukaryota; kingdom Metazoa; phylum Chordata; class Mammalia; order Artiodactyla; family Cervidae; genus Muntiacus; species Muntiacus reevesi. The sequence continues at coordinate 48,860,581 of NC_089258.1, read as the reverse complement.
AGAATAAGTTCCTAGTTTCATTGATCTTTTGTATATTCTTTTCAGTCTTTTAAAAATTTATTTTTATTCTTATCTTTATTTCCTTCCTTCTCCTAATTTTGGGCTTTCTTTGTTATTCTTGTTTAGTTCTTTGAGTAGTTAAGTTAGGTTGTTTATTTGAGATTTCTCATTTTTTAGATGTAAGCATTTACTCCTATAGACTTCATCCCATGAGTTTTAGGTTCATACCATCAGTTTTGATATGATTTATTTCCATTTTAATTTGTCTCAAAGTGTGTTTTCACTTTCCCTTTGTTTCTTAATTGACCCATTGGTTGTTCATAACATGTTGTGCAATCTTCACGTATTTGTGAATTTTCCAGCTTTCCTATTGTAATTTCTAGTTTTATACTATTGTAGTCAGAAAAATTCTTGCTAGGATTTAAATTTTATTAAATTCATTAAGGCTTGCTTTGTGGCTTAACATGTGATCTATTCTGGAGAATGTGTATTGATTTTGGATGAAATATTCTGTATATTTTTGTTTAACTATCTGATATAACGTACCATTTAAGGCCAGTGTTTTCTTATTGACTTTCTGTCTGGAAAATCTATACATTAATGTGTGGGGGATATTAAAGTTCCTATGAGTGGATTGCTATGTCTCTCCTTATTTCTGTTACTATTTGCTTTATATAATGAGGTGCTCCTTTGGTAATTGCCTTAATTTGTAAAATGTTACATCCCCTTGTTGGGCTGACCAATTTATCACTCTGTAATGCCCTTCTCTCTCTCATCACTGTCTGTGTTTTCATGCCTATTTTGTCTGAGAAGTTAGAGCTACTCAGCATGCTCGTGGTTTCCCGTTGCATGAAAGGCTGGTCTCCACTCCACACCCTCTCTCTGGCTCCCTCTCCCTGTCTCTCTTTCCCCATCTCTCCCTTCTTACCTCTCATTTTAAAGTTCATTCCTCACACTGTCTCTGGCTGTGCTGGACTTTCTTAGGTGTGTGCTGTGCTGAGCACGGGCTCCAGGGGTTTCGGGACCTCCCCTCGTGGGCTCTGGGGCGCAGGCTGGTGGTTGAGGGGTCTTCCCGCAGGGGAATGAGCCCTGTCCCCTGCATCGGCAGGGCATTCCCATTCAGACAGCCGGGAGGTCCTCTCAGGGTCTCCGTTCCCGCTCTCTGTCCCTCCCAGCAGCTGTCTCCCTGCCTCTCTCTCTTCCTGCGTGTCTCCCCTGCCCTCTCTCTCCTCTCTCTCCCTCCCTCACCCCTTTTTATCTTCCCCCACCTCCCATGCTCCTTCCCTTCCCCTCTCCCTCTCCTGATGCTCTCTCTTGCTCTCTCCGCTCTCTCTTTCTCCCTATTTCCTTTTTCCTTTCTCTCCCTTTCTGCCCCCTCTGCCTTCCTCCCCCTCTCTCTCCCCCTGGCTCCGTCTCTCTCCCTCTTTGTCTCCCCTTCTCTCTCAGCCCTTCTTTCAGTCTCTCTTTCTCTTGCTCTCCATCCCTCTCTCTCCCTTTCTTTCGCTCCCTCTCTCTGTCCGTTCTGTCCTTCTCTCCCCTTCCCATCTCCTCCTCTGTCCCTCTTCTCTCTCTCTCTCTCCCTCCCTCTCTCTCTCTGTCTCTCTCCCCTCCTCCTTTCGCTCTCTCTGTACACTTAAAACAAAAGTAAACCTTTTGTTGCAGCATTTAGGTCAGTCCTGTGTTTTAACCCAATTTAGCCACACTTTTAGGAATCTACTTTCCTGGTGGCTCAGATGGTAAAGCGTCTGCCTACAATGTGGGAGACCCGGGTTCAATCCCTGTGTTGGGAAGATCTCCTGGAGAAGGAAATGGCAACCCACTCCAGTATTCTTGCCTGGAAAATCCCATGGACAGAGGAGCCTATTAGGCTACAGTCCATGGGGTTGCAAAGAGTTGGACACGACTGAGCGACTTCACTTAGGAATCTACTAACATTTAAAGTAACTATTGATAGGTAGTTACTTATTACCATTTTAGTTGTTTTCCACATGTACGCATGCTCAGTCATTTAGTCATGTCCAACCCTTTGAGACCCCCTGGACTGTACCCACCAGACTCCTCTGTCCACAGGATTCCACTGGTGAGAATATTGAAATGGGTTGCCATTTCCTTCTCCAGGGGCTCTTCCCAGCTCAGAGCTCATACAGGCACCTGCATTACTGTGTCTCCGGCACTGCAGGCAGATTCCTTACCCCTGAGCCACCAGACTGTTTCATCATTCCTCCCTTTTGCTTTCTTCCTTTGGGGTTTGACGACTCTTTTTAGTGGTGTATATGCATTGATAATTTTTTTGGCATCCTGTATGTCTTCTGTAGGTTTTTCTTATGGTTATAAGGAGGCTTAGAGCTCCTAGATGGCTCAGTGGTAAATAATCCTTTTGTAAATCAGGAGATGCAAGAGATGTAGCTTTGATCCCTGGGTTAGGAAGATCCCCTGGAGTAGGAACTGGCAACCCACTTTAGTATTCTTACTTGGGGAATCCCAAGGACAGAGGAGCTTGGTGGGCTACAGTCCATGGGGTTCCAAAGAGTCAGACATGACTGACCAACTGAACATGCGCGCACAATGAGGCTTGTTGTTGTTCAGTTGATCAGTTGTGTCTGAATCTGCGATCTCATGGGCTGCAGCACGCCAGGCCTCCCTGCCCCTCACCATCTCCGGTAGATTGCCCAAGTTCATGTCCATTGACTCGGTGATGCAATCCAATCATCTTATCCTCTGTCACCCTCTTCTCTTTCTGCCTTCAGTCTTTCCCAGTATCAGGGATTGGAGCTTCAATTTCAACATTAGTTCTTCCAATGAATATTCAGTGTTGATTTCCTTTAGGATTGACTAGTTTGATCTCCTTGCTATCCAAGGGGCTCTCAGCACCACAATTTGAAAGCATCAATTCTTCACCACTCTACTTTCTTTATGGTCCAACTCTCACATCTGTACATGACTACTCATAGCTTTGACTGTATGGACCTTTGTTGGCAAAGTGGTGTCTCTACTTTTTAACACACTGTCTAGGTTTGTCATAGCTTTCTTTCCAAGAAGCAATCATCTAATTTCATGGTTGCAGCCACCATCCGCAGTGATTTTAGAGCCCAAGAAGAGGAAATCTGTCACTGCTTCCATCTTTTCTGCTTCTATTTGCCATGAAATGATGGGACTGGATGCTATGATCTTAGCTTTTTAAATATTGACTTTTAAGCAAGCTTTTTCACTCTCCTCTTTCATTTTTATCAGAAGCTCTTTAGTTCTTCCTTGCTTTCTGCCATTAGAGTGGTATATCTGCATATCTATGGTTATTGATATTTCCCCCAGCAAACTTGATTCCAGCTTGTAACTCATCCAGCCCAGCATTTCGCCTGATGTGCACTGCATACAAGTTAAATAAGCGACATGACAATATACAGCCTTGTTGTAATCCTTTCTCAATTTTTGACCAGTCAGTTTTTCCATATAAGGTTCTAACTGTTGCTTCTTGACCCACATACAGTTTTCTCAGGAGATAGGTAAGATGGTATTGATAGCTTACGGTGAATGGTGTTGGATTTGTGATCGCCAAAGATGAAGATTTAGCTTTGGGATCAGGGACCGGAGCTGGCTTGATCGCTCAAGAGCTTTTGCGTAGCAGAGTTTTACTAAAGTGAAAAAGGGACAGAGGAAGCTTCTGACACAGACATCAGAAGGGGCGGAGAGTGCCCCCTTGCCAGTGTGAGCAAGGGAGTTATATACTTTTTAAGTTAGTTATTGCAATACATCAAAAGAATGTCTCAAGGTTGTAAAGATCTTACTAGACCCACTCCCATAACTTACATTTTAAGATAACAGGATTAGCCAGAAGGTTTTCAGGAAGGAGAAACTGTCCTGAAGCAGGATACATTGTTGTTAGACAATCCTTAGTACAGAGTTTAAACTGAGTTGTTTGTTGTGCTTAAAGAAAAGAATGTTTTATGTGACTAAGGAATGCAGAGAAAAAAAGACATTTGTCCTTTCCTCCTCCTTGAGATCCCCAGACCCTCCTTTCCTCCTCGGGGACCCCAGAATTTTTATCAACCTGCCTAGGAATTGACGCACTATGGTATTCCCATTTTTTAAAGAGTTTTCCACACAGTCAAAGTTTGTTATGGTCCACACTGTCAAAGGCTTATAGTGTAGTCAATGAAACAGAAGTAGATCGTTGTCTGGAATTCCTTTGCTTTCTCTATGATCCCGTGAATGTTGGCAATTTGATCTCTGGTTCCTCTGACTTTTCTAAACCCAGGCTGTACATCTGGAAGTTCTCGGTTCATGTATTACTAAAAGAATTTGCACATACCCTTCCTAGCATGTGAAATGAGCACAATTGTATGGTAGTCAGAACATTCTTTGGCACTGCCTTTCTTTGGGATTGGAATGAAAACTGACCTTTTCCAGTCCTGTGGCCACTGCCAAGTTTTCCAAATTTGCTGACCTTGAGAGCGACACTTTAACAGCATCATCTTTTAGGATTTGAAATAGCCCAGCTGGAATTCCATCACGTCCACTAGCTTTGTTCATAGTGATGCCTCCTAAGGCCCACTTGACTTCAGATTCCAAAATGTCTGGCTCTAGGTGAGTGACCACACCATCATGGTTATCGGGGCCATTAAGAACTTTTTTGTATAGTTCTTCTGTGTATTCTTGCCACCTCTTCTTAATATCTTCTGCTTCTGTTAGGTCTTTACCGTTTCTGTCCTTTATTGAGCCCAACTTTCCATGAAATGTTCCCTTGGTATCTCTAATTTTCTTGAAGAGATCTCTAGTCTTTCCCATTCTGTTGTTTCCTCTGTCTCCTTATATTATTCATTTGAGAAGGCCTTAACTCTGCTTGCTACTCTCTGAAACTCTACCTTCAGATGGGTGTATCTTTCCTTTTCTCCTTTGCCTTCTGCTTCTCTTCCTTTCTCAGCTATTTGTAAAGCCTCCTCAGACGGCCACTTTGTCTTCTTGCATTTCTTTTTCTTTGGGATAGTTTTAATCAATGCTTCCTGTACAATATTGTGAACCTCTGTCCATAGTTCTTCAGGCACTCTGTCTACTAGATCTAATCCCTTGAATCTATTCATCACCTCCACTGTATAGTCATAGGGAATTTGATTTAGGTCGAACTTGACTGGCCTCATGGTTTTCCCCACTTTTTTTAGTTTAAGCCTGAATTTTGCAATAAGGAGCTGATGATCTGAGTCACAGTCAGCTCCTGGGCTTGTTTTTGCTGACTGTATAGAGTTTCTCCATCTTTGGCTGCAAAGAATGTAATCAGTCTGATTTTGGTGTTGACCATCTGGTGATGTCCGTGTGTAGAGTTGTCTCTTGTGTTGTTGGAAAAGAGAGTTTGCTATGACCAGTGCATTCTCTTGGTAGAATTCTGTTAGCCTTTGCCCTGCTTCATTTTGTACTCCAAGCCAAACTTGCCTGTTACTCCAGGTATCTTTTGACTTCCTACTTTTGCATTCCAGTCCCCTATGATGACTAGGACATCTTTTTTTGGTGTTAGTCCTAGGAGGTCTTCTAGGTCTTCAAAGGACATGGCCAACTTCAGCTTGTTTGGCATCGGTGGTTGGGGCATAGACCTGGAGTACTGTGATGTTGAATGGTTTAGCTTGGAAATGAACTGAGATCATTCTGTCATTTTTGAGACTGCACCCAAGTACTGCATTTCGGACTCTTTCATTGATTATGGGGGCCACTCCATTTCTTCTATGGGATTACTGCCCACAGTAGTAGATATAATGTCATCTGAATTAAATTCACCCGTTCCTGTCCATTCTAGTTCACTGATTCCTAAGATGTCGATGTTTACTCTTGCCATTTCCTGCCATTGACCTTGATTCATGGACCTAACATTCCAGGTTCCTATGCAATGCTTTTCTTTCACCCGACACATCCAGAGCTGAGTGCTGTTTCTGTTTTGGCCCAGCAACATCATTCTTTCTGGAGCTGTTGGTAGCTGTCCTCCACTCTTCCCCAGGAGCATATTTGACACCTTCTGACCCAGGGGGCTCATCTTTTGATATCATATCTTTTTGCCTCTTTATACAGTTCATGTTGTTCTCATGGCAAGAATACTGGAGTGGTTTGCCACCCCTTCTTGCAGTGGATCACTTTTTGTCAGAACTCTCCACTCTGACCCATCCATCTTGAGCAGCCCTACACGGCAAGGCTTGTAGTTTCATTGAGTTACGCAAGCCCCTTTGCCATGACAAGGCAGTGATCCATGAAGGGGGTTTTATCTGGATACCCAGTAACAAATTATTTTTCTTCTTTTGTCTTTTACTCTTTAAACTAGCTTTATGAGTGATTAACCCACTACTTCTTAACGTATTTACAGTTACCAGTGGGGTTTAGACATGTGATTTCTTGTTACTCTTTAGTGCCTTTTCTTTTTAGCTTGAAGAAATCCCTTTAAGATTTCTTATAAGGGTGATCCAGGGTCTTCCATGCTTAACTTTTGCTTGTGTGGAAAGTCCTTTCTCTCACCTTCAATTTGGTATGATATCTTTCCTGGATAGAGTGAAAATAGTTGAAAGGTTTTGTTTGTTTGTTTGTTACAGCACTTTGCAGGCCATAAGGGAGTAAATACATTAAAAGTTTCTGCTAAAAAAATCTGCTTATAGACCTTTGGGCATTTCCTTGTGTATAACAAGCTCTTCTCTTACTGCTTTTAATGTTCTTTGCCTTTAACGTTTGGCAGTTTAATTATGGTGTACTTTTGTGTGGGTCTGCTCAAGTTCCTCTCATTTGCAACTTTGTGGACTTCCTGGTTATGGATGTCTATTCCCTTTCCCAAGTTAGACAAGTTTCCAGCCATTATTTCTTCACATAAGATTTCTGTCCCTTTTCTCTCTTCTCCTGGGACATCTGTAATGGGGATGTGAGTCAGCCTGATGCTGTCCCGTGGTTTCACTCTTTTTCATTCTCTTTCCTTCTCTGATCGAGTAAGCTCCACTGCTTTATTTCAAGTTGACAATTTTCTCCCCCTGCTTCATCTAGTTTGCTGTTAAACCCTCTAGGGTATTTTTTAGTTAACTTATTCTGTTCTGCAGCTCCGTGACTTCTGTTTGGTACATTCTTACATTTTCTCTTCGCTGAAGTTCTTAGTCTATTCATCCAGTGTTCTCCCAAGTCTATGGAGCATCTTACAACCATGACATTCAGCACTTTATCAAGGAAATTACTTATCTCCATTTCACTAAGTTTTTTTTCATGGTTTTACTTTGCTCTTCTCTGCTCGACATTGTGCTGGTTTCTGCGCATTAGATAAAACAGGTGCCGCTCCCAGTTTTGAAGGCGTTTCCTCCTGTAGGAGATGAGCCTTGTGTTCATCAATGTTTCCCCTCCTGGCTGTCTCTCAAGCCTTATCTATTGTGGGAGCAACCTCTTTTATTTGTAATAACTCCCACTTGTTGAGGGTGTGCCAAGGTCTGTCAGGTTCCCAGAGGGGAGACTCTCAGTCCACACCTAGATCTGGGCTGATTGGATGACAGATCCACAGACAGCAGCTTTTGGAGTAAGAAATTCCAACTTCCCAGGTGGTCAATGACTGAGACTCCACACTCCCAATGCAGCGGGCCTGAGTTCAATCCCCGGCCAGGGAACTAGATCCCACATGCTACAAAGGGGTTGCATGCCACAACTGAAGACCCTGCGTGTAGTACTGAAAATTAAAGATCCCATATGCCGCAACTAAAGCCCAGCCCAGCCAAATAAATAAGTAGATATTAAAAGCAAGTAAGAGTTCATCAAAGTTGCTAAATAGAATATCAGTCTACTAAAAGCAATGTCTGTATACATCTGCCACAAACATCTAAAAAAAATTTTTTTTAATTAAAAAAAGTAAAGTAAGCAAGTATAGTTTTCCTAGGTGGCGCTAGTGGTAAAGAACCTGCTTGCCATTGCAGGAGACATAGGAGATATGGGTTCAATCCCTGGATCAGAAAGATCCCCTGGAGAAGGGAATGGCAATCCACTCCAGTATTCTTGCCTGGAGAATCCCATGGACACCCTGGGAGAATCCCATGGACACCCTGGCAGGCTACAGTCCATGAGGTTGCAAGGAGTCTTACACGACTGAAGTGACTTAGCACTCACAATGGCTCATGGGTTAAAAATCCACTTGCAATGCAGGAGATATAGAAGACAGAGGTTTGATCCCTGGGTTGAGAAGACCCCCTGGAGAAGGAAACGGCGATCCGCTCCAGTATCCTTGCCTAGGAAATCCCATGGACAGAGGAGCCTGGTGGGCTACAGTCCATGGGGTCACAAGAGTCAGACACGACTGAGCAAGTAAGCACACACCACAGATACGCACAGTCCTGGGGGACTGCCGATGTTAGTCCTACTGGTCATCAGACCTGGGTGATCTGGAGGTGTCCCTCGGGCAGCTGTCACAGAACTCAGGGCTCCAGAGGGGTGTGAGCGCCAGCCTAGGACACAGCAAGCAGGCTGCAGCAAATTGGAGGAGGAGCCCAGGGATGGCATCTCTGAGGGTGCCTCCTGGGCCCTGCACGTGGGTCAGCGCTAAAGCCTGCCCTTCCGGCTGAAGGTCCCGGTCAGCAAGCAGGCCTCTTCCACAGAGAGCCTGGCAGAGTTCAGGCTGCCGTCTGCGTGTCGTGCTCAGGGTGGGAACCTGCCAAGGACTGTCCTCCAATCGTCACAGCCTCGTGGGACCCAGGAGCAGGCCTCCTGGGCCACCAGAACCGGGCGATCGAGAGACGTTGCCTGGAGGCGGGGGCGGCTGCAGAAACAGGGGCACAGGACCCCTAAAGCTCCCCTTTGAGAGTCAGCGGTGCTCCCGAGCCGGGTAGAGGGAGGCCGCGGAGACAGGGCCGCCCCTGGGATCTCGCCATCAGGTCACCGGCAGCCTGGGTGTGCGTTTAGTTAGAAGCCACCCATCGGGCGGCAGCTGTGATGATGACCTGGTCCGGCGCATCCCCAGGAAGATGGCGCTCTGGGGTCTGTTTGCTCTTGCCGTGACCTGTGTCTGGTGCCCGGTGAAGAGTTTCTCCATCACTTACAGTCCTGTGAGCCCTGCAGACGTGTGCACCTTGCCCAAATAGGAGGCAGGTGATGTCCAGGTGTCCCCTGGTGGCAGCCAGAGGAATCGTGCTGGGAATGGACCAGAAGGTGCAGCGAGGCTGGGAGACGCCGTGAGGATTGCATCGTTCGTCCTGATTCTCAAGAACCACTCCGTGGGCCCCTGCGCGTGTGCCTACCGAGAACCCACCCCAGGTCGCAACCCCATGGACAAGCAAGCGGGCCGCTTTCTCAGAAAGACGAGGGGTGTGTCTCCCTTGCTGCCTGTGGGCAGGGGGCCCACCGGGGACTCTCAGATCATCACAGTCCAGCGGATCCCAGCAATGCAAAGCGCCCTCACCTCCGCAGCAATCAAGGGGTTTCTCCTTGGGGGCAGCCACGAAAACTGTAGCCTCACCTCACCACCCCCCTGACATGAAAATTGGGCCACAGATGTGCATGAAAAGTACCTCCCCCCCAGTTCCTGGGGAGGTCTCTGCGCTCTAGAGCTGCAGGGGAAGAGGGAGCAGACATGCCTGATGCCTAAGGCAAGGTGACAGGGAGCAAAAACAAGGACCTGGAGTTCCAAGAAAATACAGCACGCTGGAGCTCGGCAGAGGGGGACATCAGACGGGGTAGGCTGGGGGCAAGGCTTGGGTTTTGGGGGAAAAAGAAAGATGGCAGGGGTGGGTGGTCCCACCAGCTCCAGTGGGTACCCCTGCAGGCATCTGAAAGTGAAAGTCGCTCAGTCGTGTCTGACTATTTGTGGCCCCATGGTCTATACAGCCCATGGAATTCTCCAGGCCAGAATACTGGAGTGGGTAGCCTTTCCCTTCTCCAGGGGATCTTCCCAACACAGGGATGGAACCCAGGTCTCCCGCACTGCAGGTGGATTCTTTACCGCTGAGCCACCAGGGAAGCCTAGTGAGATGCCGGTGCTCTAAGTTGAGCCCGTGAGGCTCTTGCACGTGAAGTCCTGGTGTGATGAGCTGGGCCCTTCGGCAGGTGGGTCCCAGCGGGCGAGCTCTTTGAGGGCCACTCCTCAGACAGCCTGTGGGCCTCAAGCACAGCAGTCCCTATTTGCAAAGCTAGCTGTCTGGGGGCTTTCTCCTCTGGAGGAAGTCTTAAAGGTCTGGGTGCCTGATGTGCAGCCCAAACCCGTTGCTTCACAAACTGGGGTTGTGAGTTCCCTCCCAGGGCTGGGTGGTGGCAGCACCGTGTCGGCCTCTCCTAGTGGGCGCGTTGTGGCTTTGGTCTCACGTGCTCCGTGTGTAACCATCACTCAGCTGCTTTTGAGGCTTTTCTTTCATGAAAATACGAAATTGTTCACATGTACCTGTAGATTCAGTCTGTCTGTGGGAGGAGGGGGGTTCAGAATCCCTCTATGTTGCCATCTTTTTTTTTTTTTTTTGGCATGTACACGCTGCTATAATTTTGGCTGTGCTGGGACTTCGCTGCTGCAGGGAGGCCTTCTCCAGTTGCGGACAGCAGGGGCTGCTCTCCAGCTGCAGTGTGAGGGCGTCTCCCGGAGGAGGCTTCTCTTGTTGCGGGGCTCAGGTTCTCGGATGAGTGGGCTTCAGCAGTCACAGCGCAGGCCCTGGTGGTTGTGACACAGGCCTGGATGCTCCAGAGCATGTGGAAGCTTCCCGGACCAGGGACCGAACTCGTGTGCCTGCACTGGCAGGTCGATTCTTATCCACGGCGCCACCCGAGAAGTCCTATATTGTCATCTTGAACTAAAGCTGTTTCCTTGGATACCGGATGATGCCATTCAGGTCCAAGATTATATGTGAAAGTGGTACCCCGTGGTCACCCACGTGAGGATGTAGACGCAATGTTGGGTCTGTCTTCCAACTCCATAACCAATTTTTTTTTCCTATAAACGTGTGGATCATCAAACCTCTACCAAGGGTTCTTCAGCTTTCCTTTGCAGCAGCACCAGAATTGGAGAGGAAGTTCTAAAGAGAGTATTGCCTTTGCCGGCAAAGAGCATTTAAACTGTTCTTTTGAGAAAGGGCGTTTTTTTTCCCTTGTCCCTCTGCTTCCTGTTGGATTCATGCTCCAGCACTGAGGAGGTCCCTGATGGCCTGGGCGTGGTATCTGAGTATCCAGGCTGCCCTGGCAGGGGAGGAGGCCTGGCCCCTGACACCTTGAACTTCCTGTATCTCTGGTTGGCCTGGGTGACCACCTTAATGCAAAGGATACAACTCGAGGCAGCCATAAGGATGCGATGCATAAAACCAGGTATCGAGGGAGGAGAGTGGAGCCAGGACAAAAGAAAAGAAAGTGAAAGTCGCTCAGTTGTGTCCGACTCTTTGCGACCCCATAGACTACACAGTCCATGGAATTCTCCAGGCCAGAATACTGGAGTGAGTAGTCTTTTCCTTCTTCAGGGGATCTTCCCAACCCAGGGATCAAACCTAGGTCTCCTGCATTGCAGAAGGGCTCTTTACCAGCTGAGTTATCAGGGAAGTCCTGTGGAGTCAGAATACCCTTTCATTTCTAGGGCCATCATCCTCTCCACCACTTCCACAGGTTCACCAACCAGAAGATCTTGCTGTTTTTTCAGCATTAAAAAAATACTGTTGAGTTATAATATACATTCAGAAAAGTACACATATCCTAAACATACAGCTAGTAAGCTTCTACAGCCTAGCCAATTCCAAGTCATCAACACCCAGATAACAAGGCAGAATTACCAGGACTCGATCCCTTTCATTTACTGCCTCCACCCAATAACCACTCTCCTAACTTTTAACATTATATATTAGTCTTTTAAAGTCATTTTTTTCCAATTTATTTAAACTAAAAAAAAAAAAAATGCTCCCACCCCCCACCTCCAGCAACTAACCAATCTGTTCCCTGTATTCATGAGTTTAAAAAATTTATTTTTTTTTAAGATTTCACATGTAAGAGAGATGTTTTTGTATTTGTCTTCCTCTGACTTTATTTCACTTAGCATAATGCCCTCAAGATCTATCCATATTGTTGCAAGATTTTGTTCTTTTTATGGTTGCACGATATTCCACTGTGTGTGCATATATGTACCACATCTTCATCCATCCATCCATTGATGGACACTTAGTTTGTTTCCACATCTGGCTACTGTAAATAATACTGCAGTGAACATGGAGGTGCGTATATATAAAGTTAGTATTTTCATTTTGTTTGGATAAGTACCCAGAAGTTAATTGCTGGATCATATGGTAGTTTTGCCTTTAATATTTTGAGAGCCTTCCATCCTGTTTTCTGTGGTAGCTGTACCAACATACATGCCCACCAATAGAGCACAAGTGTTCCCTTTTCTAAACCTCCTCATCAACACTTGCTAGTTTTGTCTTTTCCATAATGAGCATTGCGACAGGTGTGAAATGATATCTCATGGTGGTTTTGATTTGTGTTGCCTTGATGATTAGTGATATTGAGCAACTTTTTATGTCCCTGTTGGCCATCTTTATATCTTCTTTGGAAAAATATGTCCAGATCCACTGCCCATTTTTAGATCGTTGTTTTTTGCTGTTAAGTTCTATCAGTTCTTTATGTATTTTGGATATTAGCCCTTAATCAGATATGTGACTTGCAAATATTTCACCCCCTCAGGTAGCTTGCCACTGCATCTCGTTGACAGTGTTCCTCGCTGTGCAGAACCTTATTAGTTTGATGAAGTCTCGCTTGTTTATTTTGCTTTTGTTGCTTTTGCTTTGGGTGCCAGATTTGGAAAATCATCACCAAGATGTATGCCAAGGAGCTTATCACCCATGTTTTCCTCCAGGAGTGTTATGATTTCAGGTCTTATATTATGTCTTTTATCAATTTTGAGTTCATTTTGGTGTCCAGTGTAAGATGGTGGTCAAGGTTCATTCTTTCGCATGTGGCTGACCATTGTTCTCGACATCATTTACTGAAGAGATCCTCCTCTCCCTGTGGTATAGTTCTGTCTCCTTTGTCATGAATTAATTGACTATGTTTGCGTGAGTTGATTTCTGAGCTCTCTATTGGTCTGTGTCTGCTTTATGTCAATACCAAATCTTTCACCTACTACAGCCTTGAAATGTAGTTTGAAATCAGGGAGCATGTTGGCTCTAGTTTTCTTCTTCTTTCTCAAGATTGCTTTGGCTATTCAGGATCTTTAGTGGTTCCATACAAATTTTAGGTTTCTATTTCTGCAAAATATGCCTTTGGAATTTTGATAGGAATTGCACTGAATCTATAGATTGCTTTGGGGAGTATGGACATCTTTTTTTTTCCCCGCCTCCCCCGAGTATGGATGTTCTATAACAATATTGGTTCTTCCATTCCATGAACATGGATGTCTACATATATTTGTGTCATCTTGGATTTCTTTCAGTAATACTGTGTAGTTTTCAATATACAGATCATTCACTTCCTTGGCTACATTTATTTCTAAGTATTTTGTTCTTTTTGGTAGTTATAAATGGGATTTTTTTCCTTAATTTCCATTCCTGATATTTGTTATTAGTATGTAGAAAAAACAACAAATTCTTGTACATTTTGTAACTTACAGCTTTATTGAATTTGTTAGGTTTACTAATATTTGATGGAGTCTTTGGCTTTTTAATATATAATATGTCATCTGCAAATAATGAAGTTTAGTTTTTTCTTTCCAATTTGGATTCCTTTCATATTTGCTTTACCTAATTGGAACTTCCAATACCATGTTGCATAAGTGGCAGGATTGGGTATTCTTATCTTGTTCCTGATCTTACAGGAAAAGCTGTAAAATGTTTTTCACCATTGAGTAAGATATTAGCTGTAAACTTGTCATATATAGCTTTTGTTGTATTAAGGTGTGTCCTCTCTATACTCACTTTGTTGAGAATTTTTATCATGAACTGACTTTGTATTTTTTCAAATGCTTTTTATGCATCTTTTGAAATGATCTTATGTTTTCCCCCCTTCACTTTCTTAATGCAGTGTATCAAATCGGATTGTTTGTGAATTTTATACCATCCTTGCATCTCTGGAATAAATCTCACTTGATAATCGTGTATGATCTTAATGTATTTTTGAACTTAGTTCAGGATTTTTGCATCTGTGTTCACCAGGGATATTGGCTTGTAATTTTCTTTTCTTGCGGTATCTGATTTTCATATCAGGGTAATGCTCACTCCATAAAATTAATTTGGGACCGTTCCCACCTCTTTTGCTTTTTGGCAAGAGTTTGAGAAAGATTGATGTTCTTTGAATATTTGGTAGAATTCACTATTGAAGCTGTCTGGTTTTGAACTTTTGACTATTGGGAAGTTTTTGATCAGTGATTAACTCTCATTAGTAATTGATTTGTTCAGATTTTCTATTTCATTTCATGATTTAATCTTTGTAGTTTGTATGCCATAGGACATTATACACTTGTTCTAATTTGTTGGCATATAGTTGTTCACAGTATTCTCTTAGGATCTTTTTATCTCTGTATTACTTGTAATTTCTCCTATTTCTGATTTTATTCATTTATGCTTTTTTTTTTCTTGATATGTCTGGCTTAAAGGTTTGTCGATTTTACTTTATCTTTTCAAAGAACCAGCTCTTAATCTCATTAATCTTTTCTATTGCTTTTTAGTCACTATTTTATTTATTTTTGCTTTGGTCTTTATTTCCTTCTACTAATTTTGGTCTTTGTTCTTCACTGTCCAGTTCCTTTACATGTAAAGTTAGAATAACCTGACATTTTTTTGAGGTGGACTGTATTGCTGTTAACTTTCCTCTTCCCTGCTTTTGCTACATCCCATACATTTTAGAACCTTTGCTACCGTTTTCATTTGTCTCAAGATATTTTTAATTTCCTTGCATGGATAGAATGCCTTTTTCCATTCCTTCACTTTTAGTCTGTGTGTGTCTTCATCTAAGGTGAGCGTCTTGTCAGCAGCGTGCAGATGGGTTTTGTATTTTATCCATTCAGCCACCCTATCTTTTGATTGGAGCATTTAGTCCATTTATATTTAAAGTAAGTGTTGATAGGTGTATGCTTATTGCTATTTTATTGTCTTTGGGTGTTTCTGTAGTTTTTTCTCTGTCCCTTCTTTTCTTGCTCTTTTTGTGGCTTGAAAACTTTATTGATATTCTTATATTCCTTTCTCATTATCTTCTGTATATCTACTATAAATTTTTACTTTATGATTACAATCAGGCTTCCATATAATAACCTATATGTGTATGTGTGTGTGTGTATGTGTGTATGTATGTTTACTTTTTGGTTTATAACTTAAGTTGCACTCTTAAAAGCCCACATTTTTACTCTTCTCTTCCCATGTTTTATGTTCTGATTCACATTTTACATCTTTAAAAAAATTTTTTTTATTTTCAGTAAATTAAATTTACTCATAAAAACATTCTAAAAATGTACAGTTTTTCATTTTAAACAAAGTATATAAAACCTAAGAACAGAATACTTGACATTTACAATCCAAAATCAAATTAGCATAATATTAAATATTTATAAAGTATATCTTTTTAAAATATTTATAAAGTTACATGCAATTTTGTAGAATAGTCATAAAAGAATGACTCAAAAATGGGAGAATTTTCCTGGATTCCTAAAGAGAAAATATGTCCAATAGAAGCTGTGAAGATTCTTGAGTACACAAGGTCTTCAGTTTCACTACCAAAGCCTGTCTTTGTACATCAAGAACCTTCTGAGGGGCCCCTTGCAATACTGGGATGAACTGGCCGGCACGCTCTTCCCTCCAATAACTGTATAGTAACATTGACCTTTGGCCTCAGCCAGCACAGTATGTAGTCTGTGAGTGTTGATTAAAGGTACATCTTTTTATGTGGTGTATCCCTTAACTAATTATTGTTGTTATAGCTATTTTTACAAGTTTTGCCTTTAGCTTCATAGGTAATTAACTCACTACATTTACTATATATTTACCTTTACAAGTGAGATTTATACTTGCATATGTCTTCTTGTTACTAATTAGTGTCTTTACTCTTTCCTTTAAAGAATTCTCCAAATGTGGGAAACTCGACTGCATAATTTGTGGTAGTGGGGGACTGCGTAAAAAAAAAAAAAAAAAGAATCCCTTTTAACATTTCTTGCAAGGGCATTTTAGTGGTGATGATTCTTAACTTTCGCTTGTCAAGAAAACTCTCTTTCACTTTCAATTCTAAATAATAACTTTGCTAGATAGAGTATTCTTGGTTTGGGAGTTTTTTTCTTTTCAGCACTTTGAGTCAGTTCAGTTCAGTTGCTCGGTCTTGTCTGACTCTTTGCAGCCCCATGAATTGTTGCATACCAGACTTCCCTGTCCCACCCCAACTCCTGGAACTTGTTCAAACTCATATCCATTGAGTTGGTGATGCCATCCAACCATGTCATCCTTTGTTATTCCCTTCTCTCCCTGCCCTCAATCCCTTCCAGCATCCGGGTCATTTCTGAGGAGTCTTTGCATCAGGTGTTCAAAGTATTGGAGCTTCAGATTCAGTATCAGTCCTTCCAATGAATATTCAGGACTGATTTCCTTTAGGATGGACTGGTTGGATCTCCTTGAAGTCCAAGGGACTCTCAAGAGTCTTCTCCAACACCACAGTTCAAAAGCATCAATTCTTCGGTGCTCAGCTTTCTTTCCGCTCCAACTCTCACATCCGTCCATGACTACTGGAAAAATCAGAGCTTTGACCAGACGGACCTTGTGCTATTTCTTTCTGTTCTGCAGTTTCTGTTTAAAAATATTACAGTATTTTTGGCATTGCTTTGTACATAACAAGTTGTTTTTTCCTTGTTGCTTTATTTGAATTTCACCAGTTTTTTTCCAGTAATGTCCTTTATCTGTTCCACAATCCAATCCAGAGTCAAACTGCATTTGCCTGTTCTTTTTTGGTTTCACTCTTAATTAACAAATTTTTCCTAATTTTTCTCTATTAGCTTTTAGCTACACAGTTTCATAATTATTTTTGAATGTTTATCTTTGAACAAAGTAACATACATTCTGGAATGCGCTAGTTCTTTATCCTTGGATAACAAATTAAGTTGCCTTATTTTATGTTATTATTTCTCAAATACCAGTTACAAGTTGGGAGGTATCTACTAAAAATGACAACCTTTGTTTTAGGATAATTAATACCTGGCTTTATTTCTAATGGTTGCAGGGCCCATTATCTATTTGGAGTCTCCTAGTGTATGACATGGGCTTTCCTCACAGCTCAGTGGTAAAGAATCCCCCTGCCAGTGCAGGAGAAGTGGGGGTGATCCCTGGGTCAGGAAGACCCCTTGGAGAATGAAATGGCAACCCATTCCAGTATCCTTGCCTGGGAAATCCCATCAACAGAGGAGCCTGGAGTACTACAGTTCGTTGGGTCACAAAGAGTTGGCCAAGACTTAGCGAGTAAACAACAAGAGTATGACATAAGCTGTGTCATCTACATGTCCGGAATATGCATCCTCCTATTTTATATGGAAGATGGAGAAACAGCCTAGTCAACCAACTTTACAATAAAGAGAAGCCAGGAAGAACTCCTGGAATGTTGAGCTAGTCTGTTATCTTAAAGGTGTGGGAATCAAGCCTAAGAAATCCTGAGCCTGCCTGAGTCACGCAGCTAGTCCACGGCAACGTGAGACTGAGCTTATACGACACCACCTGCGCTCTACATGCCTCCTCACTCTTGTACTTTATTTGCACTTGGCCTACATGTTTATGTACACGATAAATCAATAAGAATCTTCATGCACATTTAAATTTGGCTTCTGTTTATCTTGGTAGATAAAATTGGACTTTATAGTGACCACTCTGATTTCTTTCTCTGCAGCTTAGCTTCCATTGTATTATAGCACATCCAATGGGACAAAAATCACAATTGAGAGATTGATTACAGGTTATTATTACTTTGCAAACAAAAAAGTATAAATTTCAAGATTGCTCCATTGGTCAGAGTTTACTATAGTGTGGAAAGTTATTCCCCAGCTTTCCTTATGAGTTACTGGAAATTGTTCAGTTTATCACTGGGGTCACTAGTGCTATTTCTCCCTCTCCCCTCCCGCACATCACGTCTCTTTCTGCATGTCTATAATCCAAAAATAGCTCCTCACACTGGCTAGAAATGGCAACCATCCTGGTATATTCAGTGTTTCAGGCCTCTTATGCTTTAATGTTGAAAACCACTTAAACTATTTTTCAAAAGTTTTTTCTTATAGCTTCAAAATTTCTGAAATAAGACTTTCAGAAATTCACATCATTTCTCGTCGGTACTCTTCTAATAATTTACGTGATTTAAACATATTGTTTTTTCTATGTTGAAAGAAACATTTTGGAAATGTTTCATTTTGCCCTTGCTTTCATTTCTGTAAAGAAAACACCACCGCTGGAGGCAGACCATTTGTGTGACCTGTAGCTATTTGTGACTAAACATCCATCACACTCATGTTCTACTGAAGAATCCCCTTGATAATTCCCCTTGTCATCTGCCAGGGGATGTCAACAGCCATCCTAAATAATGTTACTCCTTCTGTACTGATGACCCTCGATATGTGTCACTTGCCTTGACCCGTGACCATTTTATTATCCAGCATCTGAGTGTCTTTCTGAAGCTTCATTTGGACGAGGACTGACATTTTAAAGGCCATTTAGAAAGGGCATCTCCCATTGTCTCTGGCTTTCAACCCTTTCATTATGCATTGTTCAGAGTGGACAATAAAGCTTCCTCCCTTCCTTTATTTTCTATAGTAATACACTCTATTACTGTTTTCCTTATCAAAAGCTAAAGCCTAGAGTTTTAAATGACTGTTCTTCCTCTTTTGGAAATCCATACCAATTTCTATTGTTTACTGAACTGTGTATTACTCTCAGATCTGACTCTGTGCCAAGAGCTTTATGCATTATTTAACATTACAACAGCAAAACTGCTCTGCTTACATCCTGCAAAACCCTGGTGTGTCAACAGAGTTTTTATCATCAATCTCATGTCTCAAGCAAAAAATCCATCATGCCTACATCATTAGCTCACATTTAGACATTCTATACATATCCTTGGGTAACTTCTTTTTTTCTTAATCACTTCAGTATTTTCTTATTCATTCTTCTTTGCAAAATGTTATTTAATTAAAAAACTATTTTGATCTCATCATGTACCACATTGGATCAGGCACCAGTAACATCACATTGGAGAAAACAGACACTGCCCATCTTCATGGAGCTGACCACCCAGTAAGAGAGCCAGAGGAGACTGACTTTTTTCATTTAACAGTTGTTAGTCCTTAACTCTCTCCATTGTAGATAACATCTCCAGCAAGAATGCAAATGGCAACTCCCTGAGGACTGAAAAGTAAACAATCGCGGGCAGATTGAGGGAGAAGTAAAAACTTGAAAAACGATCAATACCAGTTGAGTGTCCAGGAGTTTTTTCCTTTTATCTCCAGACTTTCACCTGAGGGTACCTGGCAGTCTGCATTGCAAAACTTACACAGTGGGTGCAGAAAGCAAAACCTCTAAGAGAAACCCCACTTATCTGGCCAGAGAACTAAGGAAAGGGGGCCCTGTGTGCTGGAGAGAGCAGAGAATGGGAAAGCTGTTTTCTTTCTTTTTTCCTCTCTCTCGGCCTAGCCATAAGGCTAACTCTCTTTGCAATTGCTGTTCAGTCGCTCAGTCGTGTCTGACTCCTTCCGACCCCATGGACTGCAGCACGCCTGTCCTTCGGGACTGGCTCCCCTGTCCTTCACTATCTCCTGCAGTTTGTCCAGACTCACGTCCATTGAGTCGGTGATGCCATCCAACCATCTCATCCTGTTGCCCCCTTCTCCTCCTGCCCTCAATCTTTGCCAGCATCAGGGTCTTTTCCAGTGGCTCAACTCTTCGCGTCAGGCACCTAAAACCCCAAGAGAAAACTATCTTTGTGGTCGGAGGACCTGAGAGAAGAGGCCCTGGAGAGTCAGACAGTGTCAGGGAAGTCCAGAGAGGAGTGAGTTTGAGAAGGTCATCTCCTGAGTCTGTAGGAATCTGCACAAGCCCTCTGCTCACCCAGAGCTATGAATGCACAGAACAGACCCAACGGAGAAGAGAAAGGCTTGGAAGTCTGAACTGAGATAGAAAACACTACCCACCAAAGGTGAAAAGGAACTTTTCGTCTCAATCTAAGCAGGCGACTGCACAGCACAAAATCAGTATTCTCAAAGGACTTAACTGCTACTGCTAAGTCACTTCAGTCATGTCTGACTTTCTGCGACCCCGTCCCTGGGATTCTCCAGGCAAGAACACTGGAGTGGGTTGCCATTTCCTTCTCCAATGCATAAAATTGAAAAGTGAAAGTGAAGTCACTCAGTCATGTCTGACTCTTCGCGACCCCATGGACTGCAGCCTACCAGGCTCCTCCATCCATGGGATTTTCCAGGCAAGAGCACTGGAGTGGGGTGCCATTGCCTTCTCCAACGGGACCCCAAATCTCACAACACAACATTCAGTTATGTCTATGTTATAATGCAGAATTACTTAATACAAAACAAACTAGGAAACTCTGACCATTTCTCAAGGGAAATGGCAATCAAATGCCAACAGTGAGATGAGTCAGATGTTGGAATCAGCGGACAGTGTCTTTAAGCAGTTATTATAATCATGCTTGAGATAAACAAAAGGTACAAATAAGTTCCCAACAGAGAGATACTTTTTTTTTAAGTGAATGTTTTAGGACTGAAAAATACAATATAATACACATTTTAAAAAATGTACTTGATGGGCTCAATAGAACAGACACATCAGAAAAAGTCGCACTAGAAAACAATTGAAATTATCCAGCTTGAAATATAGAATGAACACAGATTTAAAATAAAATTAACAGAGGCTCAGAGGCCTGTGGGACAGCATCGAAAGTTCAACATTGATTGGGGTCTCAAAAGGAGAAAACGACTGGTATGCAAAAGAGATTTGGAAAAAAGTTGGCATGTTTAAAGCTTAACAAATTTGAAGGGAACACATAAACCTCAGTGAAACCCAATCAGGGAAGACTTGAAGGGTGCCATGCCAAGGCACATCCTAATCGAAGTGCAGAAGGAAGGAGGGCTAGAGTTGGAAGATAAGAGAGAAGAGGAAGGGGAAAAGGAGCAGAAAGAGAGGAGGAGTGACAGAAAGAGACAGAGGGAGAGAGGAAGAAGTTAAAACTGATGAAAGCTGTAGATAGTAAAGACAACACATTACATAGAGATGAAAATTATGAATGACAGATCTCTCACCTGAAACCATTAAGGCATGAAGATGGTCAAACACGTTTAGACTGCTGAAGGAAAGCAAAAAAAAAAATATCAACACAGAATTCCATAAGTTCTAAAAATGTCCTTGGGAAATACAGACTACAGTTCAATGAAGAAAGTTCAGAGAATTCGATGCCAGCCCTTCTGCTGTGAAAGAGGTGCTAAAGGAAATTCTCCTGGTGAAGAGGAACTTGAAACTCAAGGAAGAAGGAATAGCAAGAGAAATGATAAATATCTGGTTAATACAATAAAGTATTTTTTTCTCTTAGCTGCTTAAAATGAGCGTGATTGGAAGCAAACAATCTAGCATTGCATAGTGAGATTGTCAGTATACATAATTGTAACATTGGGTTGGCCAGAAAGGTTGGTTGGAAACCTGAACAAACTTTTTGGCCAGCTTAAATACCTATGACAATCACATAAAACGAATGAGGGAAAAGGGACTGACAGGCTTATAAGGCTTCTATTTCTTGCTAAAAAAGAGAAATTAACTGAAACTGGACTATGAAGTATGCATGTTGTAATAGAGCTACCAGTTTTAAAAAAATGCAATGAAAGATTTTTTTTTTAAAGATAAATTTAAATTTAAATGGAAAAGTAATAAATATTCAAACAATACATTCCAAAAGGGCAAGAAAAAGGATAGGATGAACAACAAAAACCAAGACAAACAGAAAACAAAGTATTAGCCTAAATTCAGACACATTAATAACATTAAATGTAAATAGTGTAAATAGTCGGTATATGACAGGTTTTTATATTAGATAAAAATAAGATACATTATTACAAGAAACTCACTTTATATCTAGTGACAGGTTAGAAGTGAAACTATGGGAGATGTAATATCTAACCACTAATCCAAAGAAAGCTGAGGTAGACATATTAATATGAAAAAAGAGTAGATTTCAGAGAAAATTACCACAAATAAAAACAAAATACATAATGAAAAAGGGATCAGTTCATTAAGAAGACATAACAGCCTTAAACACGAAAGCCCCTGACTACAGGATATCCAAAGATACAGAGCAAATTGTGATAGAATTAAAGTTTCAAAAACAACAAAGACATTTTAGAGCTAATAAACAAGTCAGCAAAGTTCCAGGATTAAAAAATTAACACAAAATGGGTTTCATTTTTATACAGTAGACAATCCAAAAAGGAAATTAAGGAAAAAAAGTTCATTTATGATAGAATCAGAGCAAAATACTTAAGGATGAATTTAACCAAGGAGACAAAAGGCTTTGTACACAGAAAATTACAAAAATTGTTGAAAGAAATTAAAGACATAAATAAATGAAGAGATAGTTCATGTTCATAGATTGGAAGATTTAAAATTGCTAACATGACACACTGCCCAATATGATTTACAGGTCTAATGAAATCCCTCTCAAAATCTGGCAATAGGAAAAAAAAAATACATAAAATAGATAAATTGAAATTTATCAAAACTTAAACTTTTATTCATCAAAGGACACTATCAAGACAGTGAAAAGATGGACACAGAATGGGAGAAAATATTTTCAAATCATATATTTGATAAAAAACCAATTTTTTTAGAATATATAAAGAACCCTCCACAACTCAGCAGCAAAAATCAACACAATTCAGAAATGGGTGAAAGAGTTAAAAAGACATTTCTCTGAAGAACACATACGAAAGGCTAAAAACACATGAAAAGGTACCCAGCATCACTAGTCATGAAAATGCAAATCAGAACCGCTAATTCACATGAGATACTAATTCACATGTAAGAGGATGGCTAGTGTAAAAAAGAGAGAAAAAAAAATAAGCATTGGTGAGTATGTGGAGAAATCAGAACACTGTGTATATCAGAACCCACAGTATTCCACCGTGCAGCCACTGTGGGAAAACTTGATTCCTCAAAAAGTTAAACAATCACCACATGACCCAGCAGTTCTGGTTCTAGGTGCATATCCAAAGGGATTGAAAGCAGAGACTCACATTCTTGTACACCAGCGTTCACAGCAGCATTATGCACAATAGCCAAAAGGTAGAAGCAACCCAGATGTCCATCACTAGGTGAAGACAATTTTTTAAAATGGACCACATACATACACTGGACCATTACTCATCCTTAAAAAGGAATGAAGTTTTGATATATGCTTCAACATAGATAAACCTTGAAAACATCAGGCTAAGTGAAATAAGCCAGACACAAAATGACAAATATTGTATAATTCCATTAATATGAAGTATGCAGAACAAGTAATTCCCTAGAGACAGAAAGTAGACCAGAGGTTACCGGGGACTATAGGGATGGGGCTCTGGGGATTTAGTGTTTAGTGGGTTAAGGGTTTCTGTTTGCAGTGATGAGAGAGTTCTGGACATGGATGGTGGTGACATTTGGATAATGCTGTGAACGGTTTTAATGCCGCTAAATTGTACACCTACAGGTAATTAGAATGGGAGACTTCATGATATGTATTGTTACCACATTAAACAATTTAAAACTTTCAACAAATTTATTTGGCTGTGCTGGGTCTTAGTTGTGACACTTGGGATCTTTAGTTGCAGCATGTTGGATCTAGTTCCCTGACCAGGGATCGAACCCAGGCCCCCTGCATCAGGACCGTGGAGTCTTAGCCACTTAAATATAAGAGAATTTAAAAGAGAGAAATCTGCAGTTCTATGCAGAGACCTGAAGACACCTCCCTTGGTAGCTGATAGAACAAACAGACCGAAAGTCAGCAAGGATGTAGAAGACCTGAGAAACATTACCAGTCAATTTGATGAAATTAGTATTTTTCAAGCACTTCAAAAATAGGATACATATTCTTTTCAAGTGCATAGGAAACATTTACCAAAAGAAACCATATTCTGGGCCGTAAAACATCCATAACAAATTTAAAAGCATAAATGGAAATTATTCCAATTGTTTTCTCTGACCGTAATGAAATTAAATATTGTTGTTGTCCAGTCGCTCAGTCGTGTCCAGCTCTTTGCAACCCCATGGACTACAGCATGCCAGGTTTCCCTGTCCTTCACCATCTCCCATGGTCCAACTCACACATCCATACATGACTACTGGAAAAACCATAGCTTTGACTGGACGGACCTTTGTTGGCAAAGTAATGTCTTCTCAATACATTGTCTAGGTTCGTCATAACTTTTCTTCGAAGAAGCAAATGGGCTTAGTCGCTCAGTCATGTCTGACTCTTTGTGACCTCATGGACTGTAGTCTGCCATATTCCTCTGTCCACAGAGATACTCCAAGAAAGAACACTGGAGTGGTTTGCCATGCCTTCCTCCAGGGGATCTCCCCAACCCAGGGATCGAAGCCAGGTGTCCTGCATTGCAGGCAGATTCTTTTACCATCTGAGCTACCAGGGAAGCCCTCCAAGAAACAAATGTCTTTTGATTTCATGTCTGCAGTCACCATCTGCAGTGATTTTGGAGGCCAAGAAAATATACTCTGTCGCTGTTTCTATTGTTTCCACATCCATTTACCACGAAGTGATGGGACCGGATGCCATGATCTTTATTTCCTGAATGCTGACTTTTAAGCCAGCTTTTTCACTCTCCTCTTTCACCTTCATCAAGAGACTCTTTAGTTCCTCTTTGCTTTCTGCCATAAGGGTGGTGTCATCTGTATATCTGAGGTAACTGACATTTCTCCCAGTAATCTTGATTCCAGCTTGTGCTTCATCCAGCCTGTATTTCACATGATGTACTCTGCATATAATTTAAAAGGTAGAGTGACAATATACAGCCTTGACGTACTCCTTTCCCAATTTGGAACCAGTCCATTGATCCATGTCCAGTTCTAACTGTTGCTTCTTGACCTGCATACAGGTTTCTCAGGAGGCAGGCAAGATGGTCTGGAATTCCCACAAAATTCTTCAAGAATTTTGCACAGTTTGTTGTGATCCACACAAAGGCTTTATCGTAGTCAATGAAGCAGAAGTAGATGGTTTACTGGAATTCTCTTGCCTTTTCTATGATCCAACAGATGTTGGCAATTTGATCTCTGGTTCTTCTGCCTTTTCTAAATCCAGCTTGAACATCTGGAAGTTCACAGTTCATGTACTGTTGAAGCCTGGCTTGGAGAATTTTGAGCATTACTTTGCTAGCATGTGAAATCAGTGCAATTGTATGGTAGTTTGAACATTCTTTGGCACTGCCCTTCTTTCAGATTGGAATCAAAACTGACCTTTTCTAGTCCTGTGGCCACTGCTGAGTTTTCCAAACTTGCTGGCACATTGAGTGCAACACTTTAATAGCATCATTTTTTACAATTTGAGATAGCATATCTGGAGTTTCATCACCTCCACTAGCTTTGTTTGTAGTGATGCTTCCTAAGGCCCACTTTACTTCACACTCCAAGATGTCGGGCTCTAGGTGAGTGATGACACCATTCTGTTTATCTGGGTCATTAAGATATTTTTTGTATAGTTCTTCTGTGTGTTCTTGCCACCTCTTCTTAATATCTTCTGCTTCTGTTAGGTCCATACCATTTCTGTCCTTTATTGTGCCCATCTTTGCATGAAATGTTCCCGTGGTATCTTTAATTTTCTTGAAGAGATCTCTAGTCTTTCCCATTCTATTGTTTTCCTCTAATTCTTGTATTGTTCACATGGGAAGGCTTTCTTATCTCTCCTTGCTATTCTCTGGAACTCTGCATTCAGATGGTATATCTTTCCTTTTCTTCTTTGCCTTTCATTTCTCTTCTTTTCTCAGCTATTTGTAAGGTCTCCTCAGACAATCATTTTGCCTTTTTGCATTTCTTTTTCTTGGGGATGGTTTTGATAACTACCTCCTTTACAATGTCATGAACCTCCATCCATAGTTCTTCAGATCTAATCTCTTGAATCTATTCATCACTTCCACTGCATAATCTTAAGGGATTTGATTTAGGTCATACATGAATGGTCTAGTGGTCTTCCCTACTTTCTTCAATTTAAGTCTGATTTAATGAAATTAAATTAGAAATCAATAAGTGAAAAATCCCCAAATATTTGTAAATTAAATGGTGTACTTTACACACTATTCTATTTAAAGTGGATAACCAACAGAGATTTTTTGTGTAGCGCATGGAACTCTGCTCACTGTTATGTGGCAGCCTGGATGGGAGGGGATTTTGGAGGAGAGTGGATATGTGTGTATGTGTATGGCAGAGCCCCTTTGCCGTACACCTGAAACCGTCACAACACTGTTAATTGGCCATACTCCAACACAAAATAAGAATTTAAAGTGCAAAAAAAAAGTTTACTCCTAAATAGCCAATGAGGCAAAGAGGAATTTTCTAGGGTAATTACAGCGTTTGAACTGAATAAAAATGAAAGGTCAATATAGCGTATTTGTGGAATATAAAAGAAAGAAAAAAAGTAAATTAAGCCCAGAGGGAAGAAACATTAAAATGACAAAAATAGCAGAAATAAATGAAGTTCAAAACAGAAATGGAGAAATTTGAACCCAAACTAGTTCTTTGAAAAGATCAATAAAATTAATAAACTACCAACTAGGGTGACCAAGAAAAACATGACAGACTATGCAGCTTACCAATATCGAGGAGTGGAAGATGAGATCCAGTACCGATCCCGTAAATACTGAAAGAGCAGGGGAACACCACGAGGAACTCTAGCCTCGTAAATCCAGCAGTTTAGATTAAATGGGTCAGTTATTTCAAAGACACAGCCACCAAATCTTGCTTAAGACCTGGGGTGCGGTGATGCCTTTTTGGATAGAACACTGAACACACAGTCCATGAAAGACATGATAGATAAACTCCCTTCATGAAAATTTAAACCTTCTGCTCTGTGAAAGACACGATCAAAAAAGTTACAAGATCAGAAACAGACCAAGCGAAAATATTTGCAAAAGACACATCTGATAAAGAATGGTTATCCAAAATATACAAAGAACTCTTAAATCCCAAAGGTGAGAAAACAAATAGCCCATTTAAAGAAATGGACCAAAGACCTTAACAGATGCTTTGCCAAAGGAGATGTACAGATGACAAATAAGCCTGAGAACAGATGTACCACATCACATGTCAGTGGGGAAATGCAAGTTCCAACAAGGAGGTACCACCACACGTCTAATAGGAGGGCCAGAATCTGGAACAACACCAGTGCTGGGGAGGCTGTGGGGGAACGGGGACTCTCACTCACTGCGGATGAGGATACAAAATGGCACAGTCGAGATGACAACGGCAGTTTCTTGCTACACTAAACATACTTTTACCATGTGATCCAGCAATGATGCTCCTTGACATTGACCCAAAGGAGCTGAAAACTTAGGTCCACAGAGAAACCTGCACATGGATGGTTACAGCAGTTTTATTTTATAAGTGCCAAAATTTGCAAGCTACCAAGATGTACTTCAGTTAGTAAAAGGATAAATATACTATGCTATGTGCAGGCAATAGAATATTATTTAGTTGTAAAAAGAAATGAGCTATCAGTCTATAAAAAGAAGAACCTTAAATGCATATTATAAAGTGAAAGAAACTAATCTGAAAAAGGTTACATACTGTATGATTCCAGTTATATGACATTTTGGAAAAGGTGAAACTATGGAGACAATAAAAAAAAATCAGTGCTTGCTCAGGGTTGGAGGGAGGAAGGGATGAACACATACAGCACAAGGAACTTTTAGGACAGTAAAATTATTATTCTGTATGATGTTATAATGATGGGTACATGTCTATGCATTTGTCAAAACCCATAAAACACACAACACAAAAAGTGAACTCTCATGTAAACTATGGACTTTAGTTATTGTTCAGATTGGTTCATCAATTGTAACAAGGGCATAGCACTAGTGTAAGATGTTAGAAATAGGGAGGAATGGCTGGTCTCTGAGGGACGCTCTACTTTTTGCTCACTATTTTTTGTAAATCTAAAACTAAAAATTGTCCATTAATTGTTATGTTTAATTAAAAAAATTATGAAGAACAAGATGGTGGAGGAGTAGGTGGACATGGAGTATGTCTCTCTCCTTGGATACATCAGGAATACTCCTTCAGACACAGAAGTGCATGCAGAACACCAGCTGGGAGTGCACAGGAGAACCTGACCACTGGGAAAGAATATATGCAACCACGCAAAACTCAGTAGGATGAAGGAACTAGGGGGAAAAGCAGAAGTGTTAGTAGGACTGGACTTGCCCTTGGCGGGTGGGGGGACTGAAGCAGGGGTCCAATCCCCACATTGGGGCAGTTGCCTGAGTCAGAGGAGAAACATTTAAGGCTGAGAGTGAAGCAGCTGATCTGTGGCAGCCTCAATGGGATGAGAATCAGACAGTCCTTGCTGTAGCCATACCTACTCTGGATGGGGACAAGGGTTGCCTGGAAGGTGCAGCAGCTGGGAGCTGGAGTTTGGGGAGTGTGGAGTGATACCAGGGTGAGAGCTGTGGAGAGACGGATCGAGGGGAGGTGAGGGAGGAGATTGTGATGGGAAATGCCTGTGAAGGCAGAAATACAAAGGATTATAGGAGACTACTATGAAAACTATATGGCAATAAAATGGATAACCTGGAAGAAATGGACAGATTCTTAGAAAAGTTCAATCTTCCAAGACTGAACCTGGAAGAAATAGAAATTATGAACAACCCAATTACAAGCACCGAAATTGAAGCTGTGATCAAAAATCTCCCCCCCCAAAAAGCCCAGGACCAGAGGGCTTCACAGGAGAATTCTACCAAACATTTAGAGAAGAGCTAATGAGCTAATGCCTATCCATCCTTCTAAAACTCTTTCAAAGGAAGAGGAAGGAACACTTCCAAACTCATTCTACAAGGCCACCATCACCCTGATACCAAAACCAGACAAAGATAATACAAGAAAACTACAAGCCAATATCACTGATGAACATTGATGCAAAAATCCTCAACAAATTTTAGCAAACAGAATTCAGCAACACATCAAAAAGCTCATACACCATGATCAAGTTGGGTTTATTCCAGGAATGCAAGGATTCTTCACTATACATAAATCAATCAATATGACACACTATATTAACAAATTGAAAGATAAAAACCATATGATCATCTCAATAAATGCAGAAAAGTCTTTGACAAAATTCAGCACCCATTGATGATTAAAACTCTTAAAAAAATGAGCATAGAAGGGACCTACCTCAACATAGTAAAGGCCATACATGATAAACCTACAGCAAACATTATTCTCAATGGTGAAAAACTGAAAGCATTCCCCCTAAGATCAGGAACAAGACAAGGGTGTTCACTTTCAGCACTATTATTCAACAAGTTCTAGAAGTCCTAGCTATAGCAATCAGAGAAGCAAAGGAAATAAAAGAAATCCAGATTGGAAAAGAAGTAAAGCTCTCACTGTTTGCATATGACATGCTAGTGTACATATAAAACCCTAAAGATAGTATCAGAAAATTACTAGAGCTAATCAGTGAATTTAGCAAAGTTGCAGGATACAAAATAAATACACAGAAATCACTTGCATTTCTATACATTAACAATGAAAAATCAGAGAAATTAAGGAATCAATCCTATTCATCATTGCAATGAAAAGAATTAAATATCTAGGAATAAACTTACCTATGGAGACAAAAGAACTGTACACAGAAAATTATAAGACACTGATGAAAGAAATCAAAGATGACATAAACAGATGGAGAGATATTCCATGTTCCTGGGTAGGAAGAATCAATATTGTGAAAATACTACCAAATGCAATCTACAGATTCAATATGATCCCTATCAAACTGCCAGTGGCATTTTTCACAGAACTAAAAAAAGATTTCATGATTCATATGGAAACACAAAAGACCCCAAATAGCCAAAGCAGTCCTGAGAAAGAAGAATGGAGTTGGAGGTTCAACCTTCCTGACTTCAGATTATAATACAAAGCTACAGTTATCAAGACAGCATGGTACTGGCACAAAAACAGAAATATAGACCAATGGAGCAAGATAGAAAGCCCAGAAATAAACCCATGCACCTATGGGAACCTTATTTTTGACAAAGGAGGCAAGAATATACAATGGGGCAAAGACAGTCTCTTCAGTAAGTGGTGCTGGGAAAACTGGACAGCTACATGTAAAAGAATGAAATTAGAACACCTCCTAACACCATACACCAAGATAAACTCAAAATGGACTAAAGACCTAAAGCTAAGATCAGAAACTATAAAACTCTTAGAGGAGAACATAGGCAGAACACTCGATGACATAAATCAAAGCAAGATCCTCTATGACCCACCTCCTAGAGTAATGGAAATAATAACAAAAGTAAACAAGTGGGACCTAATTAAACTTAAAAGTTTTTGCACAGCAAAAGAAACTATAAGGAAGGCAGAAAGACAGTCCTCAGAATGGGAGAAAACAATAGCAAATGAAACAACTGACAAAGGATTAATTTCCAAAATATACAAGCAGTTCATACAACTCAATGCCAGAAAAACAACCAACCCAATCAAAAAGTGGGAAAAAGACCTAAACAGACATTTCTCCAAAGACATACAGATGACTAACAAACACATGAAAAGACACTCAACATCACTCATTATTAGAGAAATACAAATCAAGTCTACAGTGAGATATCACCTCACAAAACAGCCAGAATGGCCCTCATCAAAAAGTCTACAAACAATAAATGCTGGAGAGGGTGTGGAGAAAAGGGAATGCTCTTGCATTGTTGGTGGGAATGTAAATTGATACAGCCACTACGGAAGATGGTAGGGAGATTCCTTAGAAAAGTAGGAATAAAACCACTATATGACCCAGAAATCTCACTCCTAGGCATATACCCCTGAGGAAACCAAAGTTGAAAGAGACGCATGTATCCCATTGTTCATTGCAGCACTACTTACAATAGCTAGAACATGGAAGCAACCTAGATGTCCATCCACAGATGAATGGATAAAGAAGTTGTGGTACATATACACAATGGAATATTACTCAGCCATAAAAAGGAACCCATTTGAGTCAGTTCTGATGAGGTGGATGAACCTAGAATCTATTAAACAGAGTGAAATGAGTCAGAAAGAGAAAGTTAAATATTGTATTCTAATATATATATTCGGAATCTAGAAGAATGGCACTGAAGAATTTATTTACAGGGCAGAAGTGGAGAAACAGACATAGAGAACAGACTTATGGACATGGGGAGAGGGGAGGAGAGGGTGAGATGTATGGAAAGAGTAACATGGAAACTCACATTACCATGTGTAAAATAGATAGCCAACGGGAATTTGCTGTGTGGCTCAGGGAACTCAAACAGGGGCTCTGTGTCAACCTAGAGGGGTGGGATGGGGAGGGAGATGGGAGGGAGGTTCAAAAGGGGGGATATCTGTATACCTATGACTGATTCATGCTGAGGTTTGACAGGAAACAACAAAATTCTGTAAAGCAATTGTCCTTCAATAAAAAAAAAAAAGAAAAAAATTTATACACTCATTGCTCCCCTCTCCCCTCCCCCCTTTTTTTTCTTTTTTTTTACAAAAATAGAAAACAGAAACATGCTGCTGCTACTGCTCAGGCGTGTCCAACTCTTTGCGACCCCATGACTGTAGCAGGCCAGGCTCCTCTGTCCAGGGAATTTTCCAGGTAAGAATACTGGAGTGGGTTGCCATTTCCTTCTCCAGGGGATCGTCCCCACCCAGGGATCGAACCTGCGTCTCCTGCATTGCAGGCAGATTCTTTACCGAAGTCTGACTAACATTACCTGTGTTTGTTGCTGTTCTTTCTTTGTTAATTTCTCTGCCATTTAGGAGAATGGCTAATTTTGCTTTCTCCTCAGTCAAAAATAACGACCAGCAGAGGTTGCTAGAATGCCGGCATCCCTCTCAGGAGAGAGGAGGCACTTCCAAGCCACTCAGACTTCGCTCTGACGGCCACAGGCATGCACCATGGGAAAGCATTTACCGACAGATTTTTCAGGGAATTCAGGAACTGAGTGCTCTATAAGGTGTCTTATGAACATTCTTGAAGCAGGGAGATAAATAGTGTGGAGACATGAACAGCTGAAGTGCTCACATCTGTTTGTTTGTTTTTTTTCCTGGATGTTAATGTGTAAAAAAGAGTGAAAGAAAACAGTTTTTTTCATTTTGTAGCCTCCACAGTTCCCAATCTAGCTAAGTTCTCAAGAAAATTAGAGTAAATTTCACTTAAGTTAAATAGCAACTCTAAGTGAGGAGCCCAGGTGATGGCTCAATTTTTTTTTTTTTTTAAGAAAATTCCCAGTAACAAGAGTGAATAGATGAGGATGCTAAAAACTTAATTTAAAAATACATTTCTCAGGACTATTTGACTAATTTATAATAGAATCATTTCCTTTTCAGTTCTTTCAGAATCAGAGAAATGTTTAGATAGGTTGTTTTTTTAGGAATGTTTAGATAGAATGCTGCTAACAGGTTCATTAAGAGTTTCATTAAACTCCGCAATAAAATTCTGAATGCGATTTCCCAGAGGTTATCCAAGAAAGGAAGTGGAGAATGTTCTTTTAGAAAGCATGAAGTGGGAAAATGTTTAAAACTATTTATAGCAGCACTTAGCTGTGGAAATCCCAGACTTTACCATCTATTTATAGTTATACTTCGGGTTAAAAGGGTGAAACCAGAAATCTTGAAAATGCCGCATGCTTTTATCCAGCAGTTGAAACTAATAAGCTGTCTTTTTGTGGTTATGATAACCAGATCCTTACAAGGGTAATTCTGGAAATGACAATAAATACATCTTGACTAAGGGTAAAAAAACCTGTTTAAATCTGAAAGAGCAATATTTTTTCCTGAGTAAGTGATTCTTGGTTTTCTTGTGTTTTCTAGTTAAGAGGAGATTGAATTCTGCCTGTCGCATGCGGACTTATCTAATGAGGAAGAAGCAGGGCAGTGGGTTTACGAAAATTTGCAGATGGGCTAATGAAGGCATTTTCAATATGGGTAGATTCATCTGAATGAAAAGAAGCCCAGGTAAAATTACCAAGCTTCAAACAGCAGACCTTAAACATCCCTTTGAGAAATACCGGGCTTCCCTGGCGGCTCGGAGGGTAAAGAATCTGCCCCCAGTGTGGGAGACCTGGATTTGATGCCTGGGTCGGGAAGATTCCCTGGAGGAGGAAATGGCAACCCACTCCAGTACTCTTGCCTGAATAATCCCATGGACAGAGCAGCCTGGTGGGCTACTGTCCATGGGGTCGCAAAGACTGAGTCTTAGGGTTGCAACTACCACTCACTCACTCACTCACTCTGAGGAATACCAGTTTCTGGCAATTCCACCCGATGGAAACGGAAAACCCTGCTCCAGCCTCGAGGATGTGACACAGGATCTGCATGTACACAGCATGAACCATAGACTCTTTTGACCCTCAGGAACTTGATGGTTGTTTTCCTAATATTTTTCTGCAGGAAAAAAGGCAAGTTAGGAGGTTATTGTCGTGGGATGTCTAGAGATGGTGGGAGGGTGGCCCAGGGCCGTGGTCAGGAGCCTGGGGGGCAGGGCAGGACTGCAGGTCTTGAACTGGACTCCCTGGGCTCGCCCAGGGGCTAGAGGATGAACCTGTGAGGATGAACTCGCAGGCAAGGGGAAATGTGGCCTCAATCCTAATGAGAACTTCCGCTGTGGATACAAATCTTAGAGGTAATCTAGAGTGAACAAATACAGGGATGCTGGCCAACAAGGTCGAGTCCTGGCCTCATGTTTCTTTGCACATGCCTCACACGAAACCCCACCCACTAGGGGTTATTCACCATCACTGATGCAACCCAACACACTCCCGTGCCCATCAGTTTAGACAGAAAATCAGGCTTCCAAAATGCACTGAAGTGTTCCATCTCCTTCCACTGGCATGTCTCAGTGATGTCCATCCCCTTACCCGAGCAGCCTCTCCTGGGGTCACTTACGAGCAAGGTGGGCATGTCCTCGGGGCCCTGATGTGTCCATGCCTCTGCGTCTGGAGGCTGACTCACCCAGTAACTTCTTTCTCATCCACCTCTGGCGTGAGCTCGTCGTTTCGCAGCCCAAAGCTTCTGTTGCTGAGACTGTCCACCGGTCATCACCCCCGCGCTGCCTGACGCCAACTCTGGACTGTCCCTTCTGTTCCTGCGGCCACTGCGATGCCTCTGTGTCCCCCAAGGAACCCCAGCCTCGGCCACGTCAACACCTCCTGTCCAGGACTTGACTGATTTCCCAGGAAACCACGCAGGCTGCGTTCGCAGAGGGCACCGGGTGACCAGTCAGGGTGCTGAGGTCCTCACCTTATTTCCTTTTTTGCTTTAATTGTATTTATTTACTTTTGGCTGGGCTGGGTCTTCACTGCTGTAGACTTTTCTCTAGTTCTGGTGAACAAAGGCTCCTCCCTGGTTGCAGTGCTCAGACTTCTTACTGCGTGGCTTCTCTTGTTGAGGAGCTTCCCTCGTAGCTCAGTTGGTAAAGAATCTGCCTGCCGTGCAGGAGGCCTGGGTTTGATTCATGGGTCAGAAAGATCCTCTGGGGAAGGAAATGGCAACCCTGGATGAGAGTCCTAGACTCCAGAGCGCCGGCTCAGTAGTTGTGGCCCATGGGCTTGGCTGTTCCTCGGCACATGGGATCTTCCTGGATCAGGGATTGAACCCGTGTCTCCTGAATTGGCAGTCAGATTCTCTACCGACCAATAAGCCGCCAGGGAAGCCCTCACTTTATTTCTGGCATCAAACTCCAAGTGATTCTGTACCATCCTTCACCTAAGTCTCTGTTTCCCTCGGGTTTGAAATGAAGGTTTGCACCTGATCATCTCTGGACTCACTCTGCCTCTAAATGACTTCCTTCTCTCGCCTCTTGATTGGACTACCATCCGAGGACCATCCGGCTTACACTGATCACCCATCCTGCAGGAATAACTACAACCCTGCCCCACCCCCGAACCTAAGTATTGCAAGGGGGTCCAAGCAGGTTAGCAAATTAACGGAGGGTCTCATCTCGAAGCTGTGGGGGCCCTGGAGGGCCTGAGGCAGCAGCTCGCAGAGGAGCCTGGCCTTCCTGTGCAGTGACCCTGAGTCTGGTTCCCTTATTTGGATGCGAGGGACATAAAGCACCTTCCTGAGAGGCGCCTCAGGGCGGTCCTCGGGGGCCAGAGCCGCGCCGTGACAGCGTGCCTTGTCCCTGAACCTTGGTCACCACATCTGCTTATGCAGCCTCGGCCTGTGGAGACAGGCAGGACACGCTTCAGCAGGGCTGCTCCGGGATGGTCCTGGGTCACAGTGAGGCAGGGTCCCAGTGGCCAGCAGGCGGGAGTCAGGGTACCATGTGGGGGAGGCAGGCCTGGGGTCCTGGGAGCTGAGGTCTGAGAGCCCTGTCTCTCTCCTCCTGGATCCCAGCTGTGCCTGCCGGGGATGGCCTTGAGTCTAGGGTTGGGGTCACAGTTCTAAGCTACAAGGGTTTGCCAGCCAAGGTCCCTGGGTCATCATTCTTTATTTACAGTGACAGAACCTCAGGGAAAGACATGGAAGCTTGGGGACTAAATGCACATATTGGTGACCTCCAGCATGGTCGCACCCTCCCCCTAACTCACCACGACGACTCCCTGGCCCCTCAGCCCAGGTCGGGGGTGCGTGCCTCCCTCCTGTTACAGGCTGATGCATGTGTCTGAGTAGATTGGGTAATATTTTTTTGATGCGGAGAAGTCAGGTCGTCTCACACGTGCTTAGTTAAGTCATAGAAATAAGGCTTGATTCCAGCTGCAGCCTCGGCAACACCTGGGGAATCCAGAGGGGCCTGAGCATCTCTCAGAAACATGCACACGCCGTGTGGTCCAGGCCTTACTCCCCGCCCCTCCAGGCCTGATGCCCTCTGAGCATCACGTGTTGCCTGAGGGAATGCACATTCGTGGTCATCTTCATTTCTTCTGAAAGGCCATCTGTTTCCTTGCGTCATGAATAAAAGTCATCACTAGAAGGAATCATTTAAAAGTGCATGTGATGGGGGGGGGGTGGCTTCTGATTATCTGGGACTGGAGCCTGGGCACAGTGTCTTGGAGAGGGGGAATCAGTCTTAGGTCATCCTCGTCCACAGCCAGAGTTGAAATTCACTACCTTAGCATTACGACAAGAAGACAAATGATTCTGCTCTCAACCTTGTGTCCTTGGCTGCGTTCCTGTTTAATCTCCCAACAAATCTCGTTTCATGCTGGACTGAATGTTCATGTGTTCTACGCTGGTGGCTGTTTTGCCAGAGACTTTGATGGAATCACGTTGCAAATCGTACCTCAGGTCAGAGCGATTTAACAGTACCACCAAAGCGATCATGGAACCACCCTAATTTTATGTGGGAAATTTGATTATGCATGGTGTTTAAATACTTGTGATAGAACTCTTTTGTGTGTGCAGATAAGAAAGAAGCCTTTTTATTTTTTTCAGCTGCGTGGTCACTGGTAATGCCGGCTTAGAGTTGGAACTGAACTCTTAGCTCATACAACAGGATGGTTTGCACAGCACGTGGGATCTTCCTGTATTCAGGCATGTGTCATGAATGCTTGACATACAAAGGGATGTGGTTGGAGGCTGTGCAGCTGGAGGCCTTGAATGGCCTGAGGAACTGCATGTGGTCAACACAGGAGAACAGAGAGAGCGAGAGAACATCCACTAAACAGAATAAGATCACTTGTCCACCATATTTTTCAGAGAATCAGAGAGGATTCCTTGTACGGTCTGAGTTCCAGGTCTAAGTCTCCCTTGGGAGATTGGCCAGAGCCGGTATGGGAGTTGCTTCATAAGCTCCTGCCGGGGTGAATGCAGAAGTTCCATGGAGCGGGGGGTGCCGGGGAACTTGAGGACCATGTAACAAGCGCAGCCCAGCGTCCATCATCAGACTTCTGGGTTGGTCTTGGTGAATGGGTTCTGTGTTCCTTCAGTGTCTGTTTGCAGACTATGCATCTAATGGTGAATATTTGTGCTGTCAGGCATTGTCCAGTAATGAAACTTTGCATGGATTAAGATGCTCCTGGGGGACTGGATTGTGTTCATCCATTCAAGGCTTTCCTGATAGCTCAGTTGGTAAAGAATCTGCCTGCAATGCAGGAGACCCCAGTTTGATTCCTGGGTTGGGAATATCTGCTGGAGAAGGGATAGGCTACCCACTCCAGTATCCTAGGGCTTCCCTTGTGGCTCAGCTGGTAAAGAATCTGCCTGCAAAGCAGGAGACCAAGGTTCGATCCCTGGGTTGGGAAGATGCCCTGGAGAAGGGAAAGGCTGCCCACTCCAGTATTCTGGCCTGGAGAATTCCATGGACTGTATAGTCCATGGAGTCGCAAAGAGTCAGACACGACTGAGTGACTTTCACTTTCATTCAACTGATATTTAGAGGTTTTCATACGGAAATCCTACAGGCTCCTCAGGTTTACCTAGTGTTCATTCAGATTCATGTTCTTTCTTCTCAGCCTCTTTATCCTTCTATTCTCATTTTCTGAAAGTATATGATCTCTTTATCTGCAAAGCACCCGTCTTGTCAATCAGGCAGCCAGCAGGTCCTATCAAGTGATCCTCCTTCAAAAGGACTCCTCATCTCTCCCTTCCTCTCTGTTCTCCCTGCCGTGGCCCGACTCAGATGCCCCGACCTTCCCACAGCCTCCTGCAGTAACCTCTCTGGTCTTCACCTCCAGTCTTGCCCCACCCAAGCCATCCCACACTCTCCTATCAGAGAGGCCTTCCTCAAACACAAGTGTGATGACATCATTATTTTCATGTGTTAACTTCTCACAGCCTTCCATGCTTACTAGATGGCAAACTGTTAGCATGAAATTCCCAGGTTCTCACTCCATCATTCCATCCAGTCTCTACCTCTGGCATCAGAACCATCTCTCTGCATCTTGAGTCCTACCACCTAGTCCGTGTAGATGGATAAACTACTACTTCCCTGTAAGTGCCATTCAGCTCCATCCACATGCCTTGATCAGTGCTGTTTCCTTCTCCCAGAATGGCATCTACACCATTCTCCCTCTATCCAGAATCCTGTTCACATTTTCAAAAGTTAATCCGGGGGTCTTATGCCCTCTCATATTCCCTCCCCCTTCCTTCTGCATCTGTTTAATTCCTATCCTCACTATACTTTAAATACAACTCTGTGTGATAGGCTTAATTATCACTGTCTGTTTATCCTAGTTTATGAATGCCTCAGATACAAAGATTCTATCTTTCTGAAACTTGCATGTCAAATAGGTATTCAGTGCATGTCTGCTCAGCCTGGGAAACTGAAGGAGACCTTTCTTCGTTGAGGCAGAACCAACGAAGTGACACTTCAAATAGATCCCTTGGCTTTGCTTCCTACTTTTGTTTCTTGGCAGGGTCTACTCACACCTCAGTGCATTCCTACCAGACAAGTATCAGAAAAGCAACAGGCTGTTTTCCAGGCTGGTTACAAATGCAGCCCAGTCTCTTAGACTTTCCACAGACACAGCACAGCACAATAATTCTGAGGTTCTGGAAGAAAGATTCTCTGGTGAGTACATTGTACTTACTAGGATAAGAAAACAGGAGAAAAAAAACTTGA
The DNA here is from genome assembly GCF_963930625.1 of Muntiacus reevesi. Lineage (NCBI taxonomy): Eukaryota > Metazoa > Chordata > Mammalia > Artiodactyla > Cervidae > Muntiacus > Muntiacus reevesi. The sequence continues at coordinate 48,821,920 of NC_089258.1, read as the reverse complement.
AAGATTTTCAAAACGAAGGACTGAACTCAGAAAAGGTTTCTGGTTAACCATTTTAACCAGGGAATTCGGAGAACTATGACATTTCTGTCTCTGAATATTATTGTTAGTGGAAGATTTATTAAATTTGAAAGCAGTAAATAATGGGAAATATTTCTTAGCAGGCTGTAGAGTTAAAATAGAGAATGTGAGATTCTAACCTCTACTTCCTTCATCAAATCTGTACAGCTTAGGTTTACTATATCAACATAATTCAACATAGATGGGATTGTCAATTCCTTACATGATTTTAACTTTTCTTGTCTATGATTTTTTTTTTTTTTTTGGCCTTTATTAATGAGTTCGAGAATCTCATCCATTTCATGAAAAGTATTACAAAGTACTTTTAAAAAAATTCATCAGGGGTAATTTCTCTTGTTTGGAAGAGAGAGCATTATCTTAGTAGTTAGTTCTAAATCATCTCAAAATTAGCATTTAGGTTTGAGAACATTCACATAACAACTAAATGTATCAAATTGATTTATATCCTCCCATTTTCCCTTTTCGTTCAGAAGTGTTATGAGTTAGCATGGCTTAATTGGTACCTGCTGTCAAACCAGGTACCATGAAGGAACTGGCATAACAGCCTCACTGCAGCAACCACTTAGGGCTGGCACCGTTGTCATTTATGATTGCACTTTTCTTGAGCCAACCCACGTTCCCTCCTCCAGGAATTCCTCCGTGACAGAGATTTCCCTGGGGTGCTCGGGAGTCCAGTGTGGTTGCAATATGAATCCCATATGTTTATTATTTCATGGGGGGGGGGGTGGGAAACAGGAGGCAGAGCACCGTGAACCTGAAGTAATGGGTTTGTGAAGGGCCTCTTCATTCCCAAGGAAAGGGTTCTCAGACATATTCGTCTTTTGGAAATCTGGTTGGAAAGAACGCAGGTTTTCGAATCAGGTTGATGGGATCTGAATCTCCCTGAAGCCCCTGAGGAGTGGTCACCCTTGGGAATTTACTGCATCTTTAAGAGCAGACATTCCTTCTGTGACAAGGACCTTCCACCTGTGTCTTCGAGCTCTGAAAAGCTGTGAATTACTTTATCCACATGAGTGATGAAGACAGTCACGAAACACAAGTTCTGATTTGGGCCTAGAAATCTGGGCTCCCCTGTGTAGACAGGTGAGTTTCGGGCTGCTCAGAAGTGGTGGAAGGAGGCTCACAAAGGGAACCAGGGCTGACCCAGAAGGGCTCCCATTTTGCAGCTTTGATCAGGGGCCTCTCTGCAGGCGGCATCACTGGGTTCGGGAAATGCTGCACTTGACAATGTCCATTGAGCCTCTCCGATCGTTTTCCCTTCTCAACTTGTTCCAGTCTTCTAGATCCAAAGCTTGCCTTTCTACCCCCAGTGGGAGAAGATGAGCAAAGAGAAGAGCCCAGTCTCTCCTTGGGTCTTCATCTTCGCTGTCTTACCTGTATGGTGCATTCCGGGGCCCTCCGCATGAGAGGGTTTCCCGTCTGTCTGATGAGCACAGGTAGGAAGCCAGGCTGCAGGACGGAGCGCATGGTGCATGAAAAGCCATACTCTCCTTTCTGCAGCTGAGGCCTCAGAACTACAGGCAGCGAGTGTCTCTGAGCTCACTGGAGCCTCTCGCCACTACTGTCGGCGTGCTGAGCGTCGGCAGATGGGACGAAGGCTGCCAGACACGTGCGCTCAGGGCGGGGATCCCCCGGACACGTGTGCTCAGGGTGGGGATCCCCGGGACACGTGCGCTCAGGGCTGGGATCCCGGCACAGGTAAAGTGTGGAGAGTAGCACAGAGGCCCGCGCTAAGACATCCAGGCCCCACCCCAGCGATAAGGGTCTGGGACCAATGGGCCCTCACCCCCTTTCTGGGCCTCCCTGGAAATAAGGGACTCCTTCTCCTTCTCTGGCCTCCCCGGGGGCACCCCTGGGGGTCCTAAAGCTCTTTTCTGAGGACGCAACTCAGTAGTGGGGACCGATGAGCCAGTGGCGGGTTAGTGGTGGTTCTGCCCGTACCATAGTCACCCCGGAACCAGGCACCCACAGGGGCTCTGGGCCAACAGCCCCCCACTTCTCACCCCAGGCCTGGGTCATGCCCCTCCCCGGGGAGCCCAGTGTGGGGGGGTCCTGGCCGAGGGGGCCCGTGGAAGCTGTGGTGCTCCTGCTGGCTCGCCCACCTCTTCCCATCCCAGTTGCCCTGCTCCGTGGTCCCGTGAGGTGGGTGTAGATGGGGCGGGAGGACCCGACCTGCATCCCGAGGCCCACACCCCTCCCTAACTGACCTCGGCTCACCATCCTCCGCCTGCCTGTGGCCCCGAAGCGCTGGGAGTGCCCTGACTGTGGAACACTCTCCTCCTCTACTGGCGGCAAAGTTCTGATTCCAACGCACACGTTTCCTCTGCCATCTCTTCTTCCCTAAGCCACTGGAGCCTAATCCAAGTTAATCCTCCTAAGCAGTGTCATCCCAGGGGTGCCCTAAAGAGGAGTCCCCTGATGTAGAAAGAGCTCTCGCTAACACTGAATACTGTGAAAGGGGTCTGAACCCTGGTCACAGGGCCAGAGTAACAGGGCTGAGTGAAGGGTTTGGGTGGCTCCCAATCTTTTTTTTTTTAAACTATTTATTTTGTATTGGAGTATAGCCGATTAGGGGCTTCCTAGGTGGTACTAGTGGTAAAGAACCCACCTGCCAGTGCATGAGATGTAAGAGATGTGGGTTCGATCCCTGGGTTGGGAAGATCCCCAGGAGGAGGGCATGGCAACCCACTGCAGGATTCCTGCCTGGAGAATCCCATGGACAGGGGCGGCTGGTGGGCTACAGTCTATAGCATCACAGAGAGTCGGATATGACTAAATCGACTTAGCATGCACACACAGTCGATTAACAGTGTTGTGATTTCAGGTGAACTGTGAAGGGACTCAGCCACAAGTATGCATGTATCCATTCTCCCCCAAACTCCCCGCCCGTCCAGGCTGCCACGGAACACTAAATTCCTTGTGTTATACAACAGGTCCTTGTCCTTGTCGGCTATCCATTTTAAACACAGCGGTGTGTGTACCCGCCCATCCCAAACTCCGACACTATCCCCTCCCCCATCCTCTCCTCTGGCAATCCTTTGCTCTCTAAGTCTGGGAGTCTCTTTCTGTTGAGGAAGTTCATTTGTATCATCTCCTTTTAGATTCCACATGTCAGGCTATATCTCTCTTTCTCTGTCTGACTTACTTCCCCTGGTATGACACTCTCTAGGTCCATCTGCCTTGCTGAAAATGCCATGATTTTATTCTTTTTAACGGCTGTGGTGACTCCCAATCTCCCTTCTGCCCCAGGCAGGGAGGGCCCTGGCCCCCCAGGGCTGTCTTTGTCTGCCCACCAGCTGGCCGCCCAGAGGCCCCTGGGGGTCCTCATGCCCTCTTCCTCGTCCACTCCTCTTAAAGGCTGGGGGAATCCAGTGATAAGCGCCCCTTCCCTGGGGGAGACCACAGGCCTGCCCCCTGCTCTGAGTGCCGCTCACCGCTTTGCAGTAGGTCCCACAATTCCCACACCCTTCCCTGGGACCAGTGGTCAGCTGAGGACAGAATCCAAACTGCCTGGTGAAAAAAAAAAAAAACCACCAAGTGGAGGAGACAGAGCTTAAGACCAGGTTAGGTGACGGGGCTCCTGTGAACTGTGCCTGCACCGTAAGGTGGTTAAGAAAATTGGATGTCCTGTGGCATTACTTTCTATTGTAAATACACAATTCCTCAATGATGCTACAGTCACCTGACGGCCGGACCAGGAGGCAAGCACCAGGGAAGACTGTGTGTCCACAGAATTCTAAACACCTGACCTGAAAAGTCATATAACACACTAATCTGGGACTGTCAGGGTTTTGTACCTTGCTGTTGAGTCACTCAGTCGTATCTGACTCTTCTGCAATCCCAAGGACGGTATGTAGGCCACCAGGCGCCTCTGTCCATGGAGGAGGCAAGAATGTTGTCTCCTGCATTGGCGGGGGTGGGGGTGGGGGTGGGGTCTTTACCACTGGCGCCACCTGGGAAGCCCCGTTCTGTAACTAGCAAGATGCAAATTCAAATGGTATCTTCTGTCACTTTTACTTCTAGAAGGCATCTGGAGGAGCCGCCTGTCAACAAGGATCGTATCCAGCTGGTCAGTGAGATTTGAAGATTTATAACCATGTTTTGTGGTTTTTCTCTAAAACTGAATGAAATAAGAACCTCATGGTAAAATCCAGTGGTTCAGGAGTTATAAATAAGTTGTCCGTCAAAATTATAATATGAAGCTGAAGGAAACAACAGATAATTCGGTTTAACTTGTTAAAAAACAATACAAAGGAATCAGCTGGATGGATGGAGAGAAGAGAGCTGAGGAAAGTTTTCACCATGAGAGTTACAGGGTTGCCCCGTGCTTCTGGCTGAAGGAAGGATGATGCTTTTCTGGTATCTTGTTCTGGTTCAGTCGCTCAGTTGTGTCCGACTGTTTGCAACCCCCATGGACTGCAGCATACCAGGCTTCCCTGTACTTCACTGTCTCCTTGAGTTTTCTCAAACTTGTGTCCATCGAGTTGGTGATGCCATCCAACCATCTCATCCTCTGTCGTTCCCTTCTCCTCCTGCCTTCAATCTTTCCCAGCATCAGGGTCTTTCCCAATGAGTTGATTCTTCGAATCAGGTGGCTAAAGAATTGGAGTTTCAGTTTCAGCATCAGTTCTTCCAATGAACATTCAGGGTCAATTTCTTTTAGGATGGACTGGTTTGATCACCGTGCTGCCCAAAGGACTCTCAAGAGTCTTCTCCAGCACTGCAGTTCAAAAACATCAATTCTTCGGCACTCAGCCTTCTTTATGGCCCAACTCTCACATATGTTCAATTCTGATCATAAAGTATCTTTTCTTGCTGTTAAAAGATCTGAGCCATCTCCCTGCAGTATCTGAAGTGAATGCCAGAGCCGGGTTCCAGCAGCACCCTGTTCCCAGCACAGGCGTACCTCAAGTCCTCACAGGGGGATTGCTTAGGCAGTGGTGGGCAGCTGATATGGCGGGGGGCAGAGATTCAGCTGCTCTTCTGAGATGACGGACGGACTCATGACTTTAACTATCTAAAGTCCATTTTCCCTGCTGGAGCTTTTAAATTGAGGACAGATTTAAAAATTAACCTGAAGTATTTTAATAATGAAGGAATGCAGCAAATGTTACAAAGCAGAGCTCCAGGTAGGAAAGCATGAGGAATCTTTGCTTTCACTTCCTTTTCATTGTAGCCTATCAAAAAGGCAGCCACTTGCCTTTTCTGAATAGGCTAATACTGTCCTGTGTGCGTGCATGCGTTAGTTGCTTAGTCGTGTCCAGCTCCTTGCGATCCCATGAACTGTAGCCCACCAGGCTTCTCTGTCCATGGAATTCTCCAGGCAAGAGTACTCTCCTGAGCTCCCATGAAAAATTTCAAGAGGCTTGTCAACTTACTAACTCTAAATTCTCTCTGCTCAAAGCAGTGTTCAGAGTTAGCTTTTCATCTGCTTTTACATTCCATCTCTTTCTCTTCACACATCTAGAACACAGATGCATATTTCTGTGCTTTTAGTGGCTACCTTTTGATGGAATTGTGGGGAATTGTGGGGCTGGAGAAGGCTCTTGAGAGGCTCTAGGACTGCAAGGAGATCCAACCGGTCAATCTGAAAGGAAATCAACTCTGACTATTCATTGGAAGGACTGATGCTGAAGCTCCAATACTTTGGCCACCTGATGCAAAGAGCCAACTCTTTGGAAAAGACCCTGATGCTGGGAAAGATTGAAGGCAAAAGGAGGAGATGAAGGCAGAGGATGAGATGGTTGGATGGCATCACCGACTCACTCAATGGATGAGTTTGAGCAAACTCTGGGAGATAGTGAAGGACAGGAAAGCCTGGCATGCTGCGGTCCTTGAGGTCACAGAGTCAGACATGACTTAGCAACTGAATAACAAGTGGTTGCCTTGGAAACATTCTGTATATACTTAACAGTCCAAAGTGAATGACTGTTTTACCATCCTCTGAACAGTACAAGGATTTGAAGATGTTTTCCTTCCACTAATCACTGCTTCCATCTTACGGGGATACCATATTTTGAATGCTTTCATATTTTTATTTCTGACCTTGCTGATTAGGTTTTACTATTATCAATGAACTTAATGTGTGTTTAAATTTATCCATATATTGTGTCTTTAAACCTGTGATGATTTTCTAGCACATTGAAGATACTGCCCTTCCTCTGGCTACCATTGCTGCTGTTAAGAAAACTGTTGGCCGTTGATACTGATATTCTCTTGTAGACAATCTGTGTGGTTGCTTTTGTAACCTTGTCTTTGTCTTTGGTATATAGTGTGACTAAGAGATGCATGAATCTATGCATGAATTTATTTATTTTGCTTTGTCTACTCTAGTACTTCCTCAATTCTGGAAAATACTTGGCCATTATTTTAACTTTTCATTTTATATTGGGGGTATAGCTGATTAAGTGTTAGGATAGTTCCAAGTGGACAGTGAAGGGACTCAGCCATACATACACTGGCCATTATTTTCTAAGTAATATATTAAGTATTCTTTAAATCTCTCTGTACTCCCATTGCTTTACCATTTTGTTCTGAAACTTGACATGCACATATATTGGACTTTCTCATTTTTTTTAACTTCTTTCATATTTTCTATGTGTCCTTTTGGAATGCATTCTGATGGTCAACAGATACATGTAAAGATATTGAACACCACTAATCATCAGGGAAATGCAAATCAAAACTACAATGAGATATCCCCTCACCCTTGTCAGAGTGGCTGCTATGAAAAAGAAAAGAAATAAGTGTTGGTCCGAGATAGCCACTGACAGATGGATAAACAAAATGTGCTCTATTTATACAATGAAATAACATTCAGCTTTAGAAAGGAATGGAATTCTGATATTTGCTGCAACATGGATGACCCTGGAAGACATTATGCTAAATGAAATTAGTCAGATACACAAATACTGATTGCACTTACGTGAGGTTTCTAGAGTAGTCAAATTCAAAGAGACAGAAAATAGAACAGTGTTTATCAGAGACTGGGAGAGGGGGGAATGGGGGGCTCCTTAGGATGGGGTGTTAGTTAATGGGTGCAGAGCTTCAGTTGGGCAGCATGAAAAGTTCTGGAAATGGATGGTGATGATGGTTGCTCAACAAAGTGAAAGTATTTTATGCTCTTGAACTGTTCACTTAAAAATGGTTAAAATGTTAAATTTTATGTTGTATATATTTTACTGAAATGAAGTAATAATAATGATGATAAAAAAAGAAAAATACTATAATTGATATAATATGGTATAATTAATAATATAATAATACTATAATGATAAAAAGAAGTAAATGGTGAGGATGCTGATAAGAATGTCAATGAGTACAGCCACCATGAAGACATTAAGGAGTTTCCTCTGCAAATTAAAAATAGAACTAACACATGCAGCAATTTCACTACTGTGTGTTTATCCCCTTAAAAAGGAAATGCTAGTTTGAAAAGATATATGCACCCCCGCATTCACTGTGGCATTATTTGCAATAACCAAGATACAGAAATGACTTGTGTCATCAGTGAATGCAAGGATAAAGGAATGATACATTCTGAGCTGTTTCTTCGGACATATTTTCTAGTTTGCTGATTCTCTCATGAGCTGTGCTTAATTTGAAGACTACACTTTCTTTAAATATTTTTTTCTGATCTTTGGCCATTTAATTTTTTTCAGTATGTCTTTTAAGTATCCATATGTTCATTTATCTCCTTTTACTCCTTTACAATTTATCCAGTTTCTTTGGAGGAACCCAAGTTGTTTGATCTATGGTTTCCCACCATGTGGATTTTGGTGGTTGAAGACCCATGGTGCACTTCAGCATGTTCCTCTGTCCTCTGCATTTTCTGGAAATTGGCAGCTGAAACCGCTGACTGGCTCACTCAGGCTCAATGCCTTTAAGCCAATTAGAAGCACTATATTTTTCTAATGCTAGGCTCTCTATTTTGTGATCTTAGGAGTCAGAGATACTGATGCTAAATTTCTATTTCCATTCATCAGTTCTGTCGCTCAGTCACATCCAATTCTTTGCAACCCCATGGACTGCAGCACACCAGGCCTCCCTGTCCATCACCAACTCCCAGAACTTGCTCAAACTCATGTCCATTGAGTCGGTGGTGCCATCTGACCATCTCATCCTCTGTTGTCCCCTTCTCTTCCTGCTTTCAATCTTTCCCAGCAACAGGGTCTTTTCCAGTGAGTCAGCTCTTCACATCAGGTAGCCAAAATATTGGAGCTGCAGCTTCAGCATCAGTCCTTCCAATGAATATTCAGGACTGATTTCCATTCATAGGGGGTTGCAAAGGTCAGTTTTCTAAGTCTGTGATCATTTTTTCATTTATTAGTTGGAAATTCAATACACATTCCCTCATAATTCTTTGTTTACTAAGTGGTACAGTTTACAAAGAAGCAAATGTTTGATTGCTTCTCTTTGTCAATTTTCAAGGTAATGAATCAGCTCCTTTTCATTCCTGTCATTTAAGAGCATTAAGAAGTCATGGCTTTAAACATCTTTGAAGGGTTCTATTCATTGGAGGGACTGATACTGAAGCTGAAACTCCAATACTCTGGCCACCTGATGTGAAGAGCTGACTCATTGGAAAAGACCCTGATGCTGGGAAAGACTGGAGGCGGGAGGAGAAGGGGATGACAGAGGATGAGATGGCTGGATGGCATCACCAACTCAACGGACATGAGTTTGAGTAAACTCTGGGAGCTGGTGATGGACAGGGAGGCCTGGTGTGCTGCAGTCCATGGGGTCGCAGAGTTGAACATGATCAAGTGAGTGAACTGAACTGAAGGGCTCTAAATCATTGCAGTTATGCTTATTAAAGCTCAAAGCATCACACTGCATCCAATAGGACCCTCTTCCAGTCAGCTTCTAGATCATCTGACATCACCTTAACAGTCTTGGTTGGCTTCCTTGAAGTTTGATACAAGACTTCCTACACTCGTCTCATAACTTTTCTTTTTGCAGACATGAAATCAGCCATTTCTCCAAGAAGGCTAGATTTCTTTCAGTGAGAAATGATATTTCCAAACCACAATTTTGTTCCTAAGGGGTGTTTTCAAAACAGTGCTAAGAAGTATATTATGCATATATATTTTTTATATGTATATTAAAAGTAAAATATCCCATGAGTCCAATTCAAATCAGAGTCTGTAGAGCTTAACCTCTTCTCAATTGTGCCTGTATCATCTTTCTTTCATAACTGAGAATCTAGTTCTCAAACATGCAGGAGATGATAGAATTAGAATATCCCATAAAAACTTATTGGTTTTAAGCCATATTATACACACAGACGTCTCAGAATAATGTTAATAATACCAATACTACCACTAATGTGGTTCCTGAAAATATTACATTTTTTGGCATGTGTTCTCTCATTCTTCCTCCATTTTCCTCTCCCTCCATCGTTTTTGAAATGGTTGTGCTATAGTTACACAAGTTACTACAAGTCAAAGCTTATAGTCATTACATACCGTCTCTCTCTTACCCTTCATTTGCATATGTGTGTGTGATGTACGTGTGCATGTGTGTATTATACATATGCTTCGCCAATATTTAAGTCAATATCGTTATTCATTTTGGTTTTCTGAATCTTGATGTCTAATAGATTGCTCAGGAAGACTCATGAATAATATTCTGAATTCTGGCATGTTGGTAACAGTTTGTGCCTATTATACTTGAAAGTCAGTTGGTGGATATAAAATTCTTATTTATTTCTTCCTTGAGTGTCTTAAGTACATTATTTCACTTTCTTTTCATAAAGTTGTTCTGTCAAAAAGTTTGATAATATATTTTTTTCTTAATAATCACCATGTTTTCCTGTGAGTTTGCTTTTTGGCTTTTTTAGATGTCCAACAGATCTTTTCTTTTGTCTTTAAACTTTAGTACTCTTGACCATTTTGGGTCAGTGTTCTCAGATATGTGATGTACTTTTTCAATATAGCTTCAGGTTTGTTTTTTTAATTCAGGAAAAGTTCTTGAACTGTGGTTTTTAGTACTTACTCAGGTTTTTTCTTTGATTCTTGTTTTTTTTTTCCTTCAAGAGCTCCTGGGTCTAATAGCCTTTGCTTATCTTTAATATTTGTCACTTTCTGTGACATCCTTAAAAATAGGCATTCATTTCTTTTCTGTGTTTATTATTATATTCCTTATAGTGTAGCCTAGGGTAGGCTTTGCTTCTGAAATTGATTTTTCTTTATTTCTAATTCTTAATTCTGTTGCCTCACTGGTGAGTTTTTCTGTTTTATGTCTTACACAGTTTTCTTAAAGTTAGAATAGTTTTGATCGGTTTTGTGACCATGTCTTTATTCAAGCTTTTATTGTCTGTGCAGGATTATTCTACTTCTCTTTTTTCTTATAATAATTTTGTATGGGATTTGATCTTGATAATTTTCTGTTGCTTATTTCTTGTGAAATTAGTTTGCCTGAACTTCTAGGATGAAGCATGGTTTAAGGTGGTTTTCTTTTTTCTTTTTATTAATAATTTTTAAAATTTATTTGGCTGCATTGGGTCTTTTTGTGGCTCTCAGGACCTTTGTTCTGTTGTAGTACCGTAGTTACGGCACATCGGCGTGTGGGATCTTAGTTCCTTGAGCAGGGTTTGAATCCATGTCCCCCGATACAGCTGGCAGATTCTTAACCACTGGACCATCAGGGAAGCCCCAAGGTGGTTTTCTAACTTCACCCTCTACTGCTGCTTTTTTATTTTTATTTTTTTGAAGATGGCTTGCTTTGTGAGCTTTTTTTCTCTTTTATTTTTTGAGATGTAACTGACATACAACATTGTATAAGTTTAAGATGTCCATGTGTTGAATTGGTGCACTTATATATTGCAATATGATGATCACTGTGTGTGAGCTAATATCTCTATCATTTCACATAATTATCATTTCTTCTTTGTGATGAGAACAATTAAGATTTAGTTTTTTTAATGACTTTGAAGTATATAATATAGTTTTGTTGACTGCAATCACATGCTGTGCCTTAGACCTCTAGAATTTATTTATCTACTAGTTGCAAAGTTGGACCTTTAATATCACTCCAATCCCCTGTCTCCTGGTAATCACCATTCTACTCTCTACTTTTACAAGTTTGATATTTTTTAGATTCTAAATATACAATGTTTCTTTCTCTGACTTATTTCACTTAGCATAATACCCTCAAGGCCTATCCATGTTGTCACAAATGGTAGGATTTCCTTCTGTCTCACAGCTGAATAATATTCCATTGTATGTGTATATCACCTCTTCTTTATCTACTCATTCATTGATGAACATTAGGTTGTCTCCATATCTTGGCTATAGTGAATAATGCTGCAATGAACATGGAGGTGCAGATATCTTTTTGAGACACTGATTTTACTCCTTCAAATATATTCTCAGCAGTGGGATTGGTGGATCATGGTAGGTCAGTTTTCAATCTTTTGAGGATCCTCCATGCCATTTTCTACAGTGGCTACACCATTTTACATTCCACAGTCCCACCCACAAGGTGTATAAGGATTACCTTTTCTGTACATCTTTGCCAGCGTTTTTTACCTTTTGTCTTTTTGGTAAAAACCATTCTATCAGGTGTGAGGTTTTGACTTGCATTTCGTGATGACTAGTGATGTTGAGCATCTGAAGTTAAGAGTGTCTTTTCCTCTAACTCGACTTTGGTTGATACCAGGACTTGGAAAACTAAATCTTTGCCACCACTGGTTTTTATATATTCTCTGTGTTAAGCATGCTTTTTTTTTTTTTTTTTTTAACACTTTTAAATGGTTGAAACAACAGCAATAAAACAATGATAAAAGGATATCATTGACACATGAACATTATATGAAATTTATATTTCAGTGTCTGTAAATAAAGTTTTATTGGGAAACGGCTGCATCTTTTCACTTACATGTCATCTGTGGCTACTGTGGTCCTGTAACTGTAGAGATGAGTCGTTGTAACAGAGAATGTCTGATCCTCAAAGTCTAAAATATTTACTATCTAGTCCTTTACATGAGAAATCTGTGGATCCCTGATCTTGATCCTCTCTTTCTTCTGTCTTGATCAAGTTTGAGTCCATGATTCTGTATCTATCTTGGTTGGTCTGGTTCTATTATGTCCTTTTCCTAAAGATGGTCATGGTGATCTATTTGGAAGTGTGTGTGATTTCAGATTGATGGTTACTTATCTATGAGTATTATCAGAAGCCCACGTTGAGGAAGACTTTTCCTGGAAGGTGTGTGTTACTTCTTCCAAATGTCTAAGGATTTGGTTCTTTGTAGAGAAGTCATTTCCCCCGATGGGCACACTTCCAGGACTATAACCCTTTTTGAGCCCCAGTTTTGTCAGGGTGCTCTTCATTCCAATTTCCCCTCACCCCTACACACACACACACACAGTTCAAGATCAGTCGGGTCTCCCCAGTTTTGATGATGACCTGCCTCTTTCGTTTATTTCTAGCCCTAGAGTTTGCTGGTTTATCCAATCACTTGAAAGGAAACACTCTGTATTTCAGTATGCCTTTTTAAATGTCCTAGGTGGCTCAGCAGTAAACAATCTGCCTGCCAATGCAGGAGATGTGGATTTGATTCCTGGGTCGGGAAGATCCTCTGCAGAAGGAAATGACAACCCATTCCAGTATTCTTGCCTGGGAAGTCCCATGGGTAGAGTACCCTGGTGGGCTCCAGTCCACAGCGTTGGAAAAGAGTCAGACACGGCTGAGGAACTAAACAGCAGTAATGTTCATTATCTTGCTGAAAATGGAAGTCACTTCTTTACTCTTTTGGATCCTGCAAGTGATTAGATTTAGAAACCTGGCAACTGCTTTTTGAACATCCAACAAGCTTAAGATGGAGCTCTGAAACAGGGTGTGCCTTTAATCTCCCACTCCCATCTTTCTAACAATTGTCTTCAGCAACAAGAACTTGACCCCTTTATGCCCCTGGGTGGCACGCTGCATTCATGGCAAAAGCACTCTGACACATTTTGTCCTGGTGGCTCAGACTGTAAGGAATCCGCCTGCAGGGCAGGCAACCCAGGTTCGATCCCTGGGTTAGGAAGATCCCCTAAAGGAGGGCGTGGCGACCCATGTCAGTATTCTTGCCTAGAGAATCCCATGGACAGAGGAGTCTGGCGGGCTACAGTCCATGGGGTCACAGAGAATCAGACTTGACTGAACAGCTTTCACTTACTAACCATTTGATACATTTTGTCCCATTAGCTTATGGATATGTTTCCTTTTAAAATGCGATCTTCCTGAGGGTTCTAACACTGTATTCCCGAATCTGAAGACTCATCCCCACTTAGCCCTGTCTTCCTTCTTACCCTGTGTGGCTACTCCATCCTGAGTTCTGTGCATTCCATTTCCTAAGTGGCCCTCTAGTCCATCTCCTCCTTTGCATCTCCAGGAGCACCTGGCATCCCTTGCCTGGAGAATCCCAGGAGCCTCTCACCACTAGCAGGCAGATGCTCATATCTGGTCCGGCTCAGCCGTCAGAGGCGCAGCCTCTAGCATCACAACCTCCCCTCGCACTCAAATCTCAGGGCTCCTGACCCCACAGGCTGCCCCACAGCCTCTTCTTTACTGCCTTTTCCTGCTGCTGAACACCTCAGCATCATTCAAAGCTAACTCAGCCGTCAGTTTCTCTTGGAAGCATCTCCTAAACCCTTCCCTTTCCTTCCAGGATGAATCACCCCTCTCTCCGCACTTTCTCGTCCCCCAGCCTCTGCTGAGCTCATTGCTCTGCCTTGCAACCGGACCCCCGTGCTTTCCTGCCAGGCCCCCTCCAGGGCTGCTGGGTCTGAGTGCAGCTGCCTGCTCCCTTATTCTGGTCCCTGGAGTCGAGTGTGTGTGTGTGTGTGTGTGTGTGTGTGTGTGTGTGTGTGTCTGTCTGTCTGTCTGTCTATACCCAAAGTAGAATGGATGCTCAGAAAGTGTCTTGCGGATCTGGGCTGTTTGCGCTGGGTGTGCATACACCTAGGGTGTGAGCTAGAAGGTAAATGTGGGCAGTGTAAGGATGGCAAACACGGAATTCAATGTGGGGAACAGCAGGTGCACACAGCCTGCGGGAAGCCATAGAATTCTTGCCTGAACAGACGATGTGGAGAAGACTCCCACGTCTTAAAACTGGTCGCTTTGCCTCTGGTGGTGGGTCCCTCAAAGCTGGGGATCGTGGGGTCATTTGACTCAATTCCTTTGCTCTTTGAGTGCAGGAAGTGAACTCTTAAGCCCCGGAGCGTGAATATGTTATGCGTTAAAGTCTAATTTGGTCTCAAAGGATATTACAAGGTGGCCCCTGAATCCAATAAGTCATAAAAGGGGGTGGGGAGGGGTGGGAATTGCTTAAGAAAGGCAAACTGCCAAAGAGTTCCAAATAGCTGAATTCCTCTGTCTCCGACCACCTTGGAGGGCTGCCTCCAGAAATCTTCTCTGGGCCCTGCGGCCACGGGGACGAGGGGACAGTCTTTCATCACCCTCTGCAGTGGGGTCTGTCTTGAGCCTCCATCTCCTGCTGTGCCCTTGGCTCCATCCCCAAATAATGTCCCCAGATCTGTTTTGGGAACAAACCTCGTGGCATCATGAGTCAGAGCCCTTCTCCCGCACTCCGCCGTCATCTGCTCCACACACTCGGGACAAAGAGTCTTTCTCTCTCTCTGACCAATCCCCCCAACACTTAATGATTGGGTTTCATGTCGCTGGCCCAGTGCATTATCTGGCTGACAGCTGGTTCTTTGTGCCAAGCTTTGGGTCTGGCAGTCACTTCTCCTGCTCTGTCTGGGCCCCCGTGGTGGCTGCAAGCCCATAGACCAGCCACAAAGGCGCCCCATCCCCGCACTTACGTTGACAGACGGACGGACGGACAGACGGATGGCTGGGTGATCCCCAGGAAAGGCTCCCCCTGACAATTCCTCTCTCTGTAGGCTTGGCTGAAATTTCATCTTCTGGCTTGCAGAAAAGGATATTAAACTGAAATATTAAAGAGGGAAAGCCATTTGTTCCCATAGATAAGCTGTGAATTGAGCATTTGACAAATTGAAACCAGATTAATAAAGGAATGATGGAGGGGCAGTATCTTTGAGGTCTAGGTGGAGCTTAGGACTTGGAAGGTCCTGAGCCTTTGGGAAAACATCAACGCCTAAACTGGGAATGCATACCAAACAAAATACCAGTTTAGCCTGGACAATCTTTGCAAGTGCTTGTTTAGTTTCAGTTCAATAATTTTCATTATCGTCTCAGTTAACAGTACAAATATTACGGGGGTCAAAGTAGAGACTGTTTTCCTGGCACAGAAAACAGACTTTATAGTTTTAAGCAAAGTAAAAGTTGAAGCAGAATTCACAACAGGAAACATAAAACCTTAATTACAAGCGCAGGTCACTTTAAAATAGATCCATTTCCTTCTTATGGTCAAGTGAGTTAAATAATTGCTAAATACAATAGTTATAAGCAAAGATGTTTTCTATTCTTTCTCCACCGTTTCAGTTGTATTGACTGAGACCTGTTGGCCAAGCATTTCTTAATCTGTGCTGGGAATTCCTATCAGTGTCCGGTTTGACACGCGTGTTGGGGAAGATAGGACTCCCTGCATAAGGCAGCGTGTGCAGCATCTGCTCGTGGGCTGACCTTTGGGTTCCGAGGTATCCAGACAGGAAGTACTGTGACCATGGGCAAAGATTCTTGGTCAAACTTCAGCCCATCTCCTGAACCGTCTTGTGGACCCACCTGTCAAATCCCAGTTTAGCAAGACCTCTGCTAAGTTTGTTTAATCAGAACCTCTACCAAGATCATGGCATCCAGTCCTATTCATGGCAAATAGAAACGGAAAAAGTGGAAGCAGTGACAGATTTTATTTTCTTGGGCTCCAAAATCACTGCAGATGGTGACTATGGCAGTGAAATTAAAAGACACTTGCTCCTAGAACAACAGCTACTTTCTATCTGATCAGGTGCCTCATCTCCTGGGTGAAGGTTAACCACCTGGTCTGCCTCCAGCAAGAATCCCTGTTAGGGATCTCCCTGGTGGTCCAGTGGTCAAGACACCTTGCTCCCAGTGCAGGGGATCTGGGTTTGATCCTTGGTCAGGAAACTAGATACCATATGTGCTGCAACTAAGACCAATAAATAAATAAATATTTTAAAAATCCTGTTAGGTCAGTTTATGCAGAATCCCTCCTTGCTCCAAAATTTCCTGTTAATAATTTTCCATCCTCTGACCGCACCCTGCTCCTTGGCTATCTCCACTTGTCCAAGCTATTTTTGTTTTTAAATTGAGATATAATTGACTTATAGCATGTTAGTTTCAAGTGTACATTATGATTCAGCATTTGTACATACTGTGAAATGATCACTACAGTAAATCTTGCTAACATCTATCACCACAAATAGTTATATATATTTTTTATATTGTGATGAGAAATTTTAAGATCTTTTAGCAGTTTTGAAATATGTAGTATGATATTGTTAATGATAGTTACAATGCTGTAGTCACAATTATATGCTGAGAACATTAAAAAAATAACTTAGTTTATACCGTTTGACCCATTTCACTCCCCAACCCTCACCTCTGGCAACCACCAATCCAATCCATTCTCTATATCTTTGAATTCCATTTGCTTTGTTTTATACTCCACTTATAAGTAAGATAATATGGTGTTTGTCTTTTTCTATTTCACTTAGCATAATGTCCTGCAGGTTTATTCATATTGCAGGATTTCCTTCTATTTTAAGGCTGAGTAATACTCCATTGTATATGTATACTACACTTTCTTTATCCATCCCTTAAATGATGAACACTCAGGTTGCTTCCGCATCTTGAATTTTGCATATCACACTCAATATACATGGAGATGCATATATCTTTTCAACCTAGTGTTTTCATTTCCTTTGGATAAATATCCAGAAGTGGAATTGCTATATAATACAGTAGTTCTACCATTCATTTTTGAGAAACCTCCATACTGTTTTCCATAGTGGCTAGCACTGATTCACATTCCCACCAATACTTGCTCTTTTTTGTCTTTTTTGATAATAACCATTCTGACAGGTATGAGGTGATACCTCGTGTGGTTTTCATTTGCATTTCCCTGATGATTAGTGATGCATCTTTTCATGGACTTGTTGATCACCTGTAGGCTTTTGTTGAAAAATATTCTGATTCTCTGCCTGTTTTTAAATTGGAATGGCTGTTTATTTGCTATTGAGTTTACTTGATCTATGGGTTCCTTATATATTTGGATATTAAACCTTTAACAGATAACATTTCTAAATATTTTCTCCCACTTGTTAGGCTGCATTTTAATTTTCTTCATGGTTTCTTTTGCTGTGAAGAAGCTTTCATTTGGATGTAGTCTCACTTGTTTATTTTTATTTTTGTTGAACTTGCTTTTGGCATCAAATCCAAAATATCATCGCCAAGACTAATGTCAAGGGACACAGTTCCTATGTTTTCCTCCAGGAGTTTTGTAGTTTTTCAGGTCTTACAATCAAGTCTTTAATCTATGTTGAGGTCATTTTTGTTTATGGGGTAAGATAGTGGCCCAGTTTCATTCTTTAATGAAAACCACTGTCCAGTTTTCCCAGCACTGTTTATTGAAAAGACTGTCCTTTCTCCATCGTCTATTCTTGGCTCTTTGGTTTACATTAATTGACCATATGTGTGTAGGTTTATTTCTGGGCTCTCTATTTTGTTCCATTGATCTGTGTCTGTTTTTATGCCAATACCATCTTGCTTTGATTACTGTTGCACTGTAATATAGTTTAAAATCAGGGAACACAATGCCTCCAGCTTTCTTCTTCTTTCTCAAAATTGCTTTGGCTATTCAAGGTCTTTTATAGTTCCATATAAATCTTAGGGTTGTTTGTTCTATTTCTGTGAAAAATACCTTTAAAATTTTGACAGGGGTTACACTGAATCTGTATATTGCTTTGGATAGTATGGACATTTTAGCAACATTCTTCCAATCCACGAACATGGAGTATCTTTTCATTTATTTGTGTCTTCAGTTTCTTTGATCAATGTCTTACAGGTTTCAATATACAGGTCTTTTACCTCTTGCTTAAATTTATTTCTAGATATTTTAATCTTCTTTATGCAACACATATGGAATTGCTTTCTTATTGTCTCTTTCTGCTAGCTTGTTGTTAGTGTATAGAAACACAACAGGTTTCTCAATCTTAATTTTGTATCCTGAAATATTGCTGAAGTCATTTATCAGCTCTAACATTTTTTTTGTAGATTCTTTAGGTTTTTCTATATATCAATATAATATGTCATCTGCAAAAAGTGATCACTTAAATCTTCCTTCCTGATGGGATGCCTCTCCTGGCTTTCTTTCTTTCCCTGGCTTTATTGCTCAGGCAAGGATTTCCAATATTACACTGGATGAAACTGGTGAGTGGGCATTCTTTCTTCTTCTTGATCTAAGTGGAAAAGTTGTCAGCTTTTCACAGTTGAGTATGATGTTAGCTGTAGGCTTGTCATATACTGCATTTTGCTGTGTTACCTTCTGTCTACAGTCACTTTGTTGAGAGTTTTTGTCATGAATGGTTCTTCAGTTTTTCAAATGTTTTTTCTGCAAGGATGTCTGGCTCTAGGTGAGTGACCACACCATCATGGTTATATGGGTCATTAAGACCTTTTCTGTATAGTTCTTTCGTGAATTCTTTCTACCTCTTTTTTTTTCCCCCATTTATTTTTATTAGTTGGAGGCTAATTACTTTAATCACTTCAGCTTCTGTTAGGTGCTTGCTGTTTCTGTTCTTTATAGTGCCCATCTTCACATGAAATGTCCCCTTGGTATCTCTAATTTTCCTGAAGAATTTCTAGTCTTGCCCATTCTGCTGTTTTCCTCTATTTCTTTGCACTGTTCACTTAAGAAGGCTTTCTTATCTCTCCTTGCTCTCTCTGTGCATCCAGTTGAGTATATATTTCCCCTTTCTCCTTTGCCTTTCGCTTCTCTTCTTTTCTCAGCTACTTGTAAGGCATCCTCAGACGCCACTTTGCCTTCTTGCATTTCTTCTTCTTGGGGATGGTTTTGGTCACCACCTCCTGTACAATGTCATGAGCCTCTGTCCAGAGTTCTTCAGGCAGTCTATCAGACCTACTCCCTTGAATCTATTTGTCACCTCCACCGTATAGTCAGAAGGGATTTGATTTAGGTCATACCTGAGTGGCCTAGTGGTTTTCCCTACTTTATTCAATTTAAGTCTGAATTTTGCAATAAGGAGCTCATGATCTGAGCCACGGTCAGCTCCAGGCCTTGTTTTTGCTGACTGTAGAGAGTTTCTCCATCTTCAGCTGCAGAAAATATCATCAATCTGATTTTGGTATTGACCATCAGGTGATGTACATGTGTAGAGTCGTCTCTTGTGTTTTTGGAAGAGGGTGTTTGCTATGACCAGTGCCTTCTCTAGGCAAAACCCCATTAACTTTTACCCTGTTTCATTTTGTACCCCAAGGCCCCCTTGCCTGTGACTCCTGGTATCTCTTGCAACTTTTGCACTTAAGTCTCCTATAGTGAAAAGGACATCTTTTTTTCTTGGTGTTAGTTCTAGAAGGTCTTGTAGGTCTTCATAGAACGGTTCAATTTCAGCTTCTTCTGCATTAGTGGTAAGGGCATTGACTTGGATTACTGTGATGTTGAATGGTTTGCCATAGAAACTAACTGAGGTCATTCTGTCATTTTGAGAGTATTAAAATACACTTGCTCTTTGGAAGAAAAGCGATGACAAACCTAGACAGCATATTAAAAGACAGAGATATCACTTTGCCAACAAAGGTCTGTATAGTCCAAGCTACAATTTTTCCAGTAGTCAAGTACAGATGTGAGAGTTGGGCCATAAAGAATGCTGAGCACCAAAGAATTGATGCTTTTGAACTGTGGTGTTGGAGAAGACTCTTGAGAGTCTCTTGGACAGCAAGGAGATCAAACCAGTCAGTCCTAAAGGAAATCAACCCTAAATATTTATTGGAAGGACTGGTGCTGAAGCTGAAGTTCCAATACGTGGGCCACATGATGGGAAGAGCTGACTCACTGGGAAATTCCCAGGTGCTGGGAAAGATTGAAGGCAGGAGGAGGAGGGGGTGACAGAGGATGAGATGGTTGGATGATACGACTCAATGGACATGAGTTTGAGCAAACTCAAGGAGATAGTGAAGGGCAGGAAAGTCTGGCATGCTGCAGTCAATGGGGCTGCAGATAGTTGGACACAACTGAACTGAACCGAACCTAGAATTTCCCTACAAATAAAATCATGTCAATAGCAGAGAGAGACAATTTTACTTCTTCCTTTCCAATTATGGCGCCTTTACTTCTTTTCAGCCGACTGCTGTGTCAAGGACTCTCAGCACTATATTGACTAGGAGTTGTGAGAATGTATACCCTTATGTACTTTTTTCTTTTTAAAAATAATATATATTTGGCTGTGCCAAGTCTTAGTTATGGCATATGGGATTAACATGTAGAATCTACTTCCCCAAACAGGGATCGAACCCAGGCCCCATGCAAGGGAGCACAGAGTCTTAGCCACTGGACCACCAGGGAAGTCCCCACCCTATGCTGCTGATCTCCAAAACATTTACCTGCCTTTTACCACTGAGCGTGATATATGCTGTGGACTTTTCAGATATTGCTGTTATTATGTTAAGGACATTCCTTCTATACCTAATTAGTTGAGTTTTTTCAATGAACAGATATTGAATTTTCTCAAATGCCTTTTCTGCATCTAGATGATCATATGACTTTTGATTCTTCACACTGTGAATATTCTATATGTTTTTTAGTTTGATCACTGATGGTTTGACCATTTTCTGCATCCCTATGGTTTTGTGGTTAATTAAAAAAAAAAAAAAAAGACTTCAATTTGAGTTCCTGAGACTGTAATTGGTTCATTTTTTGAAGAATTCTTGCCCACTGAATTGAATTCAATTCAACAGAGTTTGTAGAGAAGACTATAGAAAAAAATAGGGTAAAAGGTTAAATACATATGCCTATATCAAGTGTAAATTTTCTGTCTGCCTGTGCCAAGACAAATGTTACAAAGGAGAAGCATTATTTGGTTCTCTCTCTTGTGCTGCATAAAGTTTTATCTCCTGTCTCCCTCTCCAAACATAGCCCTGATCAGTGGGGATCCCATAATGTTGTAAATAGCAATTTCTTAGAGCAGAATTAAGAGGTATTTCTGTAAATGATGTATTTTAACCTCCTCAAGTTGTTTCTGAAAGAAATAGCGGTGAAGTTAGTTGTAACCTCAAAACATGTCCAGATAATAAATGTTTCTGTTTATAAATTTTTTTTTTTAATTAATGTGATTGCTTTGTGTATCCTGAACCATCCTTGCATCCCAGGTAGAAATCTGATTTGATCACTGGAAAGACTGTTTTAAAATGCTGTACGTCTAGTGGTGATATATTCTTTAGCTACTGTTTGTTTGGAAAAATCTTTATCCCTCCTTCATTGTTGAAGGGCAGCTTTGCTGAGTATAGTGCTCTTGGTTGACAATTTATTCCTTTGAAAAATTATGTCACAGCATTCTCTTCTGGCCTTGTTTCTGTTGAGAAATTCTCTAATAATCTTATGGGGGTTTCTTTTTTATGTAATTTCCTTTTTCTTGATGGCTTTACAATTTTTCTTTGATTTTGACTTTTTTTTACACAAATTATGATGTTTCTCAGTGTACCCCTCTTAGATTCAATTTATTGGGAGTCCTTGGGGTCTCTTGAACCTGAATATATTTCTCTCTCCATGTTTGGGAAGTTTTCAGACATTATTGCTTTAAATTTTATCACTGTCACTTTATCTTCTCCTTTTAGAATTCCATAATACAAATATTCTTTCTTTCATTGTGTCCCAAAATTTCCAGAGGCTTTCATCACTGTTTTTCATTCTTTCTTTTTTACTCCTGAGTGAATAATTTCAAATGCTCTACTTTCCAGTCACTGTTCCTTTCATTTCCATGGTTGATTCTGCTTTTCAGGCTCTCTGTTAAACTCTGCAGTATTATTATTGTGTACATTTTTAGCCCTAGGATTTCTTTTTTAAAAAATGCTTTCTATGTCTCTGTTTAATTTTTCATTTTATTCATGTATGATTTTCCCAATTTTATTTAGTTGTCTGTCTCACTAAACTTCTTTAGGAGAGTTGTTCTGAATTCTGTCTGAGAGTACATAGAGCTTCATTCTTTGGGGTCAGTTATTAAACTTTGTTTTCTTTGGTGGTGTCATCGGTACCTGACCTTTAATGATATTGATTCCTTACATTGGTATCTACACATTTAAGCAGGTGTCCTGTTTCAGCCTTAGCAAATTTGCTTTGGCAGAGGCAGCTCTTCACCCATCTGCTCAGTTTGGGTTTCTGGACATGTCTGTTGGTCATGTCCTTGGGCGTGGTGCCTGCTACCAGAGTACCCTGGGGCGAGGTCAGGATGGGCCTATGTGCCCCTGGCTAAGAACGTCTGGTTAGGACTGCTTGCTTTGTTTCCTGCCCGGGTGAGGCTGTGATGGGCTCTATGTGCACCTTGTTCTATTTAAAATGTTTTGATTCCTTTTTCCCAGTGAAGGCACTGAAAAACTATATACACCTCAGGTCCCACAAAACCTGAATGTATCCTTTTTCAGTTTATCTGTATGACAAATAAATAGAAGTGGCATTTGTTAGGAGAAAGGTGTGTACATTTACAATTTTTAAAATATTATAAAACTGCCTCCTAAGAAAGTTGTCAAATTTCCATTCCCAACAGTAAAATATGGATTACCTTTTCCCTGCATTGTCACCAGTGTATTATCAAGGGAGTCACCAAACTTTTGGATCTTCATGAATCTGGTGAGAGAAAACAGGAACTCCTGGCTTTCTTCTGTATTTTGGGGGTGTTATGATGGAGGTTGAGTGTATTTCCATAAGTGAAACAGTCACTTGATTTTTCTTTTCATGGTATTCTCTGTCAAAATCCTTTGATTATACTTTCCTTATTGCTTTATAGAAGATCTGTGTATGTTAAGGACAATTTACCTTTTGTGATTTGAGTTACGTTTTCCCTAGTTGCTTTCCTTTTGACTTTGGTTGTTTTTATTTATTTTTTCATGTGGGCTTTTAAAAACAACTCTCCTCTTAGAGTTGACAGTTTGGAATAATTAGAAAGGTGCTCCCCATTTGGAAAAAAAAAATGCATATATATCTATGTATATCCTATTGGTTATGTTTCTCTGGAGAACCCTAATATAGATGGTTTGTATTATTGTTTTCCAAGGAGCAAGCATTTTTAAATTTCATGGCTGCAGCCACTGTCTGCAGTGGTTTTGGAACCCAAGAAAATAAAATCTGTCACTGTTTCCACTTTTTCCCCATCTATTTGCCATGAAGGGATGGGTCTGGATGCCATGATTTTAGTTTCTGAATGTTGAGCTTTAACCCAGCTTTTTCACTCTCTTTCACCCTCATCTAGAGGTTCTTAGTTCCTCTTCACCTTCTGCCATTTGTTCTTTTGGGTGTTGTTCAGGGACTTAGTTGTCTACGACTCTTTGTGACTTCCTGAATTGCAGCACACCAAGCAGCCCTGTCCTTCACTATCTCTCTGAGTCAGCTCAAATTCATGTCCATAGAGCTGACGATGCCATCCAACCATCTTATCCTCTGTGGTCCCCTTCCTCTCCTGCCCTCGTTCTTTCCCAGTATATGAGTCTTTACAGTGAGCCTGCTCTTTGCATCAGGTGGCCAAAGTATTGGAACGTCAGCTTCAGCATTAGTCCTTCCAGTGAATATTCAGGGTTGATTTCCTTTTAGGGTTGATTAGTTGGATCTCCTTGCAGTCCAAGGGACTCTCCAGAGTCTTCTCCAACACCACTGTGCAAAAGCATCAATTGTTTGGCTCTCGGTCTTCTTTATGGTCCAGTTCTCACGCCTGTACTTGACTACTGGAAAAACCATAGCTTTGACTATAATGGAGCTTTGTCAGCAAAATGATGTCTCTGCCTTTTAACATGCTGTCTAAGTTTGTAGTAGCTTTCCTTCCAAGGAGAAATCGTCTTTTAATTTCATGGCTGCAGTCACCGTCTTCAGTGATTTTGGAGCCCAAGAAAATAAAGTCTGTTACTTTATTTAAAGTCTGTCCACTTCCCCCTCCCCCATCTATTTCTGCCATTAGAGTGGTATCATCTGTATATCTGAGATTGTTGATATTTCACCTGGCAATCTTGATTCCAGCTTGTGATTCATCCAACCTGGCATTTCATCAGATGTACTCTGCATATAAGTTAAATAAGGAGAGTGACAATATACACCCTTGATGAGTTCCTTTCCCAGTCCTGAACCAGTCCGTTGTTTCATATCTGGTTGTAACTGTTGCTTCTTGACCTGCGTACAGGTTTCTCAGGAGGGAGGTAAGATGGTCTGGTATTCCCATCTCTTTAAGGATTTCCCACAGTTTGCTGTGATCCACACAGTCAAAGGCTTTAGTGTAGTCAATGAAGCAGAAATAGATGGTTTTCTGGAATCCCCTTGCTTTTTCTATGATCAAATGGATATTAGCAATTTGGTCTCTGGTTCCTTTGCTTTATCTAAATCCAACTTTACATCTGGAAGTTCTAAGTTCACATATTACTGAAGCTTAGCTTGAAGGATTTTGAGCATTACCTTCCTAGCATGTGAAATGAGTGCAATTGTACAGTAGCTTGAACATTCTTTGGCATTTCCCTTCTTTGGACTGGAATGAAAACCGACCTTTTCCAGTCCTGTGGCCACTGCTGAGTTTTCCAAATTTGCTGGCGTATTCAGTGTAGCCTTTTAACCGTATCATCTTTTAGGATTTGGAATAGCTCAGTTGGATTTCTGTCACCTCCACAGGCTTTGTTTGTAGTGCTGCTTCCTATGGCCCACTTGACTTCACACTCCAGGATGTCTGGCTCTAGGCACATGACCACACCATCGTGGCTATTTGGGTGATTAAGACCTTTTTTTATATAGTCCTTCCATGTATACTTGCCTTCTCTTCATTAACTCTTCTACTTCTGCTTGGTCCTTGTCATTTCTTTCCTTTATTATGCCATCTTTGCATGAAAACTTCTATCTCCAATTTAATCGAAGAGATCTCTAGTCTTTCCCATTCTGTTGTTTCCCTCTATTTCTTTGCACTGATCACTGAGGAAGGCTTTCTTACCTCTCCTTGCTGTTCTCTAGAACTGTGAATTCCTTAGGGTTTATCTTTCCCTTTCTCCTTTCCCTTCTTTTTTTAGCTATTTGTAAGGCCTCCTCAGACAGCCACTTCGTCTTTTTGCATTTCTTTTTCTTTGGGTTTATTTTGGTCACCATTTCCTGTACAATGTTAAGAACCTCTGTCATAGTTCTTCAGACACTCTGTCTACCAGATCTAATCCCTTGAATCTATTTGTCATCCCCGCTATATAATCAGAAGAGATTTGATTTAGGTTATACCTGAGTGGTCTAGTGACTGTCCCTACTATGTTCAATTTAAGTCTGAATTTTGCAATAAGGAGCTCATGATCTGAGCCACAGTCAGCTCCAGGACTTGTTTTTGCTGATTCTATAGAGCTTCTCCATCTTTGGCTATAAAGAATATAGTCAATCTGATTTCGGAAATGACCATCTGGTTTTCTCCAGGTGTAGAGTCATCTTTTGTCTTTTTGGAAGAGAGTGTTTGCTATAACCAGTGTATTCTCTTGGCAAAACTCTGCTAACCTTTGCACTGTTTCTTTTTTCCTCTTCAGGCCAAACTTGCCTGTTACTCCTGTTATCTCTTGACATCCTATTTTTGCATTCCATACCCACTATGATGAAAAGGACATACTTTTGTTTGGTGTTAGTTCTAGAAGGTCTTGTAGGTTTCCATAGCATTGTTTGATTTCAGCTTCTTCTGCATTAGTGGTAGAGGCAGAGACTTGAATTACTTTGCTGTCGAATGGTTTGCCATGGAAACATATCATTCTGACAGTTTTGAGATTATTAAAATACACTTGCCCCTTCGAAGGAGAGTGATGACAAACCTAGACAGGGTATTAAAAAGCAGAGACATCACTTTGCCAACAAAGGTCCCTATAGTCATAGTTATAGTTTTTCCAGTAGTCAAGTATGGATGTGGGAGTTGGTCCATAAAGAAGGCTGAGTGCCAAAGAATGGATGCTTTTGAACTGTGGGGCTGGAAAGGACTCTTGAGAGTCCCCTGGACAGCAAGGTGATCAAACCCGTCAACCCTAAAGGAAATCAATCCTGAATATTCATTGGAAGGACTGACGCTGAAGCTCTAATACTTTAGCCACCTGATAAGAAGAGCCGACTCATTGGAAAAATCCCTGATGCTGGGAAAGATTGAAGGCCGGAGAAGGGGCTGACAGAGATGACAGAGATGGTTGGATGGCATCACCAATTCAATGGACATGAGTTTGAGCAAGCTCTGGGAGTTGGTGATGGACAGGGAAGCCTGGCGTGCTGCAGTTCATGGGGTCACAAAGAGTTGGACATGACTGAACTGAACTGTATGATAAATTAATAGAAGTGGCATTTGTTGGGAGAAAAGCATGTACATTTACAATTATAAAATATTATGAAATTGCCTTCTAAGAAAGTTATAAAATTTACATTTCCAACAGTAAAATATGGATTGCCTTTTGCCTGTATCTTCACCGGTATATTAAAAAGGTGTCACCACACTTTCGGATCTTCATGGTCTGCTGAGAGAAAATAGGAACTACTGGCTCTCTTTTGCTTTTTTTTTTTGGTGTTTCGATGGAGTTTGAGGATATTTCCATAAGTGAAAGAACCATTTGATATTTCTTTTCAGTGTATTCTCAGTTCAAACCCTTTGATTATTCTTTCCTTATTGCTTTGTAGACACTCTGTGTGTATTAAGGATAATTTATCTTTAGTGATATGAGTTATAATTTCCCAAGTATATTTTCTTTTGATCTGGGTTGTTTTAGTTTATTTTTTCATGCTGACTTTTAAAAATAACTGTCCTCTTATAGTTGAGAGTTTGGAATAATTAGAAAGATGTTCCCCATTCCAAAAATATACATATATCTATGTATATCCAGAAAAAGTGGAAACAGTAGCAGATTTAATTTTCTTGGTTTCCAAAGCCACTGCAGACTGTGGTTGCAGTCATGAAATTTTAAAATGCATGTTCCTTGGAAATCAATAATACAAACAATCTAAATTAAGGTTCTGCAAAGAAACGTAATGAATAGGATATAGATCAAAGTGATGAAGGTGAAAGCTGCTCAGTTGTGTCTGATTCTTTGTGACCCAATGGACTATACAGTCCATGGAACTCTCTAGGCCAGAATACTGGAGTGGGTAGCCTTTCCCGTCTCCAGGGGTCTTCCCAACCCAGGGATCGAACCCTGGTCTCCCACATTGCAGGTGGATTCTTTACCAGCTGAACCACAAGGGAAGCCCAAGAATGCTGGAGTGGGAAGATCCAGTGGATTTTCCCTACCCAGGAATCAAAATGGGGTCTCCTGTACTGAAGGCAAATTCTTTACCAACTAAGCTATCAGGGAAGCCCAAATAAGATGGAGAACAATCCCTGGGTTGGGAAGATCCCCTGGAGAAGGGAAAGACTACCCACTTCAGTATTCTGGCCTGGAGAATTCCATGGACTGTATAGTCCATGGGATCACAAAGAGTCGGACACAATTGAGTGACTTTCATTTTCATCGCTTTCATGCATATTCTATTCATTACATTTCTTTGCAGAACCCTAATTTAGATGGTTTGTATTATTGTTTTCCAAGGAACATACATTTTTTAAATTTCATGGTTGCAACCACAGTCCACAGTGGTTTTGGAAACCAAGAAAATAAAATCTGTCACTGTTTCCACTTTTTCTGGATGTATTTGCCATGGAGTGATATGACCAGATGCCATGATCTTGGTTTTTGAATGTTGAGTTTTAAGCCAGAATTTTCAGTCTCCTCTTTTACCCTCATCAAGAAGCTCTTTAGTTCCTCTTCACTTTCTGTCATTTGTTGTTGTTACTGTTCAGTTGCTCAGTCATGTTCCACTCTTCGTGACTCCATGGACGGCAGCACGCCAGGGTTCCCTGTCCTTCACTATCTCCCTGAGTTTGCTCAAACTCATGTCCATTGAGTCGGTGATGCCACCCAACCATCTCATCCTCTGTCACCTTCTTCTCCTCTTGCCCTCAATCTTTCCCAGCATCAGGGTCTTTCCCAATGAGTTAGCTGTTTGCATGAGGTGACCACAATATTTGACCAATACTTCCCATGATGTGACCAAAGTACTGGACCATCAGTCCTTCCAATGAATGAGTTTTAGCATCAGTCCTTCCAATGAATATCCAGAGTTGATTTCCTTGAGGATTGACTGGTTTGATCTCTTTGCTATCCAAGAGACTCACAAGAGTCTTCTCCAGCACCACATTTCAAAAGCACAATTCCTTGGCGGTTACCCATTTTTATTGTCTGACTATCTCGTCTATACTTAACTACTGGAAAAACCACAGCTCTGACTAGACAGACCTTTGTCGGCAAGGTGATGTCTCTGCACTTTTATACTCTGTCTAGGTTTTTCATAGCTTTCCTTCCAAAAAGCAAGCATTGTTTAATTTCATGGCTGCAATGACCATCTGCAGTGATTTTGGAGCCCCCCAAAATAAAGTCAGTCACTGTTTCCACTGCTTCCCCATCTATTTGTCATGAAGTGATGGGAATGGATGCCACGATCTTAGTTTTCTGAATGTTGAGCTTTAAGCCAACTTTTTCACTCTCCTCTTTCACTTTCATCAAGAGGCTCTTTAGTTCTTCTTCACTTTCTGCCATAAGGGTGGTGTCATCTGCATATCTGAGGTTATTGATATTTCTCCCAGCATTCTTGATTCCAGCATGTGCTCAGTCACGTCCAACTCTTTGCGACCCCATGGACTGCAGCACACCAGGCCTCCCTCACCAACTCCTGGAATTGACTCAAACTCATGTTCATTGAGTCGGCGATGCCATCCAACCATCTCATCCTGTCGTTCCCTTCTCCTCCTGCCTTCATTCTTCCCCAGCATCAGGGTCTTTTTTTTTTTTTTTTTCATTTATTTTTATTAGTTGGAGGCTAATTAGTTCACAACATTGCAGTGGGTTTTGTCATACATTGACATGAATCAGCCATGGAGTTACATGTATTCCCCATTCCGATCCCCCCTCCCACTACCCTCTCCACCCGATTCCTCTGGGTCTTCCCAGTGCACCAGGACCGAGCACTTGTCTCATGCATCCCACCTGGGCTGGTGATCTGTTTCACTATAGATAATATACATGCTGTTCTCTCGAAACATCCCATCCTCGCCTTCTCCCACAGAGTCCAAAAGTCTGTTCTGTACATCTGTGTCCCTTTTTCTGTTTTGCATATAGGGTTATCATTACCATCTTTCTAAATCCCATATATATGTGTTAGTATGCTGTAATGTTCTTTATCTTTCTGGCTTACTTCACTCTGTATAATGGGCTCCAGTTTCATCCATCTCATTAGAACTGATTCAAATGAATTCTTTTTAATGGCTGAGTAATATTCCATGGTGTATATGTACCACAGCTTCCTTATCTATTCATCTGCTGATGGGCATCTAGGTTGCTTCCATGTCCTGGCTATTATATACAGTGCTGCGATGAACATTGGGGTGCACGTGTCTCTTTCAGATCTGGTTTCCTCAGTGTGTATGCCCAGAAGTGGTATTGCTGGGTCACATGGCAGTTCTATTTCCAGTTTTTTAAGGAATCTCCACACTGTTTTCCATAGTGGCTGTACTAGTTTGCATTCCCACCAACAGTGGAAGAGGGTTCCCGTTTCTCCACACCCTCTCCAGCATTTATTGCTTTTGGATAGAAGCCATCCTGACTGGTGTGTAATGGTACCTCATTGTGGTTTTGATTTGCATTTCTCTGATAACGAATGAGCATCAGGGTCTTTTCAGATGAATCGGTTCTTCGCATCAGGTGGCCAAAGTATCAGAGTTTCAGCTTCAGCATCAGTCCTTCCAATAAATATTCAGGACTGATCTCCTTAGGATGGACTGGTTGGATCTCCTTGCAGTCCAAGGGACTCTCAAGAGTCTTCTCCAACACCACAGTTCAAAAGTATCAATGCTTCATTGCTCAGCTTTCTTTATAGTCCAACTCTCACATCCATACATAACCACTGGAAAAACCATAGCCTTGACTAGAGGGGCTTTTGTTGGCAAAGTAATGTCTCTGCTTTTTAATATGCTGTGTATGTTGGTCATAACTTTTCTTCCAAAGAGTAAGCGTCTTTTAATTTCATGGCTGCAATCACCATCTGCAGTGATTTTGGAGCCCCAGAAATAAAGTCTGTCACTGTTTCTCCGTCTATTTGCCATGAAGTGGTGGGACTGGATGCCATGATCTTAGTTTTCTGAATGTTGAGTTTTAAGCCAACTTTTTCACTCTCGTCTTTCACTTTCATCAAGAGGCTTTTTAGTTCATCTTCACTTTCTGCCATAACGGTGGTGTCATCTGCATATCTGAGGTTATTGATATTTCTCCCGGCAATCTTGATTCCAGCTTGTGCTTCATCCAGCCCAGCATTTCTCATGATATACTCTGCATATAAGTTAAATAAGCAGGGTGACAATATACAGCCTTGACGTACTCCTTTTCCTATTTGGAACCAGTCTGTTGTTCCATGTCCAGTTCTAACTGGTGCTTCCTGACCTGCATACAGATTTCTCAAGAGGCAGGTCAGGTGGTCTGGTATTCCCATCTCTTTCAGCATTTTCCACAGTTTGTTTTGATCCACACAGTCAAACACTTTAATGTAGTGAATGAAGCAGATGTTACTTCTGTTACTCCCTTGCTTTTTCTATGATCCAACGAATGTTTGCGATTTGATCTCTGGTTCTTCTGCTTTTTCTAAATCCAACTTTACATCTGGAAGTTCTCAGTTCACGCACTGTTGAAGCCTAGCTTGAAGGATTTTGAGCATGACCTTGCTAGCATGTGAAATAAGCACAATTTTTTGGTGGTTTGAACATTTGGCATTGTCCTTCTTTGAATTGGAATGAAAACTGACCTTTTCCAGTCCCATGTCCAGTGCTGTGTTTTCCAAGTTTGCTGACGTATTGAGTGCATCATCATCTTTTAGGATCTGAATCAGTTCAGCTGGAATTCCATCACCTCCACTCGTTTTGTTTGTGTTAATGCTTCCTAAGGCCCCCTTGAATTTACACTCCGGATGTCTGGCACTAGGTTAGTGGCCACACCATTGTGGTCATTTGGGTCATTAAGGACTTTTTTGTACAATTGCATCTTCTTGCCACCTTTTGATCTCTGATGCTTTGGTTAGGTCCTTGCTGTTTCTGTCCTTTATTATACCCATCTTTGCATGACATATTCCCTTGGTATCTCCAGTTTTCTCAAATAGATCTCTAGACTTTCCCATTCTATTGTTTTCCTCTATTTCTTTGCACTGTTTCCTTAAGAAGGCTTTCTTATCTCTCCTTGCTATTCTTTGGAATTCTGCATTCAGTTGGTATCTTTCCCTTTCTCCTTTGCTTTTTGCTTCTTTCCTTTTATCAGCTATTTATTTATAAGGCCTCCTCAGACAACCATATTGCCTTCTTGTGTTTTTTTCCCCTTGGTTTTGGTCACCACTTCCTGTATAGTGTTATGAACCTCCATCCACAGAGTTTTAGGCACTCGTCTATCAGATCTAATCCCTTGAATGTATTTGTCTCCTCCACTGTTTAATCATAAGGGATTTGATTTAGGTCAGGCCTGAATCCCCACTTTCTTTGATTTTAAGCCTGAATTTTGCAATAAGGAGTTCATGATCTGAGCCACAGTCAGCTCCTGGTCTTGTTTTTGCTGACTGTATAGAGCTTCTCCTTCTTCAGCTGCAAAGTATATAATCAGTCTGATTTCGGTATTGATCATTGGTGATGTCCATGTGTAGAGTCATCTGTTGTGTCACTGGAAGAAGTTGTTTGCTAAGACCAGTGCATTCTCTTGGCAAAACTCTGTTAGCTTTTGCCCAGCTTCATTTTGTACTCCAAGGTCAAACTTGCCTGTTACTTCAGGTATCTCTTGACTTCCTAATTTTGCATTCCAATCCCCTATGATGAAAAGGACATCTTATTTCAGTGTTAGTTCTAGAAGATCTTGTAGGTTTTAACAGAACGGTTCAACTTCAGCTTATTTAGCATTAGTGGTCAAGGCATAGGCTTAGATTACTGTGATATTGAATGATCTGTCTTGGAAACGAATGACAATCATTCTGCCTTTCTGTTTTGAAATTTCACCCAAGTACTGCATTTCAGACTCTCATTGACTATGAGGGCTATTCTGTTTCTTCTAAGGGATTCTCTCCCACAGTAGTAGATACAGTGTCATCTGAATTAAAGTCACCTATTCCCATTCATTTTAGTTCACTGACTCCTAAAATGTCAGTGTTCACTCTTTCCATCTCCTGTTTGTCCGCATTCAATTTACCTTGATTTGTGGACCTAACATTCCAGGTTCTTGCGTAACATTGTCCGATCTTTACAGCATTGGACTTCACTTTTACCACCAGACATCCACAACTGGGTGCCATTTCTGCTTTGACTCTGCCTCTTTATTCTTCTAGAGCTGTTTTCCCGCCCTTCCCCAGTAGCATATTAGGCACCTACTGACCTGGGGGGCTCATCTTCTGGTGTCCTATCTTTTTGCCTTTTCATACTGTTCTTGGGGTTCTCAAAGCAAGAATACTGAAGGGGTTTGCCATTCCCTTCTCCAGTGGACCATGTTTTGTCAGAACTGTCTACCATGACCACAGAGCGGCAGGTGGGTGACCCACAAGCTTGAGAACAATTATACCAAAGAAGTTCTCCCCCTGATGTGAAGGTTCTTGGTCCCAGAGCAGGCTTCCCAACCTAGGGATCGGGCAAAGGGACTGGAAATCCCCAGGTCTGAAGGTCTGTGTGATCTGATTACAGAACTTCCACAAGACTGGGGGAAACAGAGACTCTTGGAGCGCACAAACAAAACCTTGTGCACACCAGGACCCAGGGAAAGGGGCAGTGACCCCACACGAGGCTGAGCCAGACTTGCCTGTTTGGGAATCTCCTGAAGAGCGTCAGCTGTGGCCTGCTGTGGGGTCAGGGGCATGGGCAGCAGCAGGCTTGGGGGGTGCGGCATGTTGGCATGAGTCCTCCTGGAGGAGGTCACTCTTAGCCCCACCACAGAGACTGAAAACTCCAGGACGGGGCTGCCTCTGGCCAAACCACTGGGAGGGAACACAGTCCCATCCACCAGCAAAAAATTGGATTAAAGATTTATTGAGCTTTGCCCACAAGACTAGGGCCAGTGTCCCTCACACCCAGTCCCTCCTATCAGGAAGCCTGCACAAGCCTCTTATCCTCATCCATCAGAAGGCAGACCAGAAGAAACAAGAGCTGAAATCCCGTGGTCTCCAGAATGAAAACTACAACCCTTTACTCTGCGTCCTAGCAAAACATACACAACAGAGCTGTATTTGGCTTACAGTTTTGGATATTTTTGTCATAGTTTAGTCGCTAAGTTGTGCTTGACTCTTTTGCAACCCTCAAGGACTAGCCCTCTAGGCTCCTCTGTCCAAGGGATTTCCCAGGCAAGAGTAGTGGAGTGGGTGGCCATCTCCTTCTCCAGGGGATCGTCCCGACCCAAGGATGGAACCCACGTCTCCTGCATTGACAGGTGGATTTTTTACTATTGAGCCTCCTGGGAAGCCATTTGGATATATAGTGGGGCCAAAAAAATAAGCTGCTGAGATAATTCATTACAGTAAAGTATTGTGAGAAACTGGAGTCGCTCAATCCTGTCTGACTCTTTGTGACCCCATGGACTGTAGCCTACCAGGCTCCTCTGTCCATGGGATTTTCCAGGCGAGAATACTGGAGTGGGTTGCCATTTCCTTCTCCAAAGCCATTGTGAACATTTGTGGACTGTTTGTTATAGCAGTATAACATAAAAGCTGACATATCCATGCTCCACACTTTTGCCTTTACTTCTTATTCATAGAGCCGTGACACGGAATCATCATCCACCCAGTCACTCAGCAAGATTCTAGCAGTCACTCGTTTTTAAAAATTTTCTTTTATTGTAGAAGTCACATAATACAAAAGACTGTTTCAATCATAACCAACTGTACAGTTTTGTGGCACTAATTGTTGTACAACTTTCACCATCATCCATCTCCCAAGTTTTTCACCTTCCTAAACTGAAACTTTGTCCCCGTTAAACACTAGATCCACATTCCCTCTCCCCACACCCTACCCCACTGGTCTCTACCAGTGTATTTCTGACTCTGTGAATTTGACTCTTCTAGGCACCTCATATAAGTGAAATCAAACAGTATTTGTCTGCACCTACTGTATATTGGAGTGCAGTTTTAAGGTTAACCTGATAAACGTCCTACAGATTGTACCTTCTTTTCTTTGTTTCTCTAGGAGTCACTCTTGGTTCTTCTTTCTCTTACCCTACACACTGAATCCATCTTTTGGCAAACCCTATTGTTTCTATCTCAAAAATATATTACAAATCTACTCTCAGAATCTTAACTGTCATGATCATCTCTTGCCTAGATTACTGCCAAAGCCTCCTACCTGGTCCCAAATTCTCTTCTTGTCCCCTTCCAATTCCTTCTCTACAGGAGCTGCAGAAGTCATGATAAAAGGATCATACCATTCTTCTGTCTAAATCCCTCCCTGGTTTCCCAGTAGCTTTGTCATGAAATACACCTCTTTTTTTTTTTTTTTTTGCATGACCTACACATTGTACCTGGTCTGTCTCTTGCTTTTCTCCAAACCTATCACATACCAGTCTCTTCCTTGCTTGCCTTTTTTTTTTTTTTTTTTTTTTAAGATAACATCTCTTTATTCCCTTGTGGCTCAGCTGGTAAAGAATCTGCCTGCAATGCGGGAGACCTGGGTTCAATCCCTGGGTTGGGAAGCTTCCCTAGAGAAGGGAATGGCTACGCACTCCTGTACTTTGGCCTGGAGAATTCCATGGACTGTGTAGTCCATGGGGTCGCAAAGAGTCGGACACGACTGAGCACTCCTTACCTTGGGATCTTTGTGTGTGTTATTTCCCCCATCTAGAAAGCTTTTCCTTTCACCCTTTGAATGGCTAGTTCTTTGTTTCTGAGCTAGCTACCTAATGTTGGCATTTTAGAAGCCTTTCCTGGCCATGCTGTCTAAACGAGCTCCCCTCCCCATGATTCTCTGTCTCCATTCCTGATCCTTTATTCATGAATATAAAGTTAGATACTTTAACCTGCTCTTCCCATAGAAACGTTTCCTTTAAGAGGGCAGAAACAGTAGCTGTCTTATTCACGGTGTTTTTCCCCAGAGCCTCGCACACAGTAGGGGCTTAGTAAACACTTGTTGAGTGAATGAATCTTTGTGAGCAGGCTTCCCAGATGGCACAGCGGTGAAGAATCCGCCTGCCAAAGCAGGAGATGTAAGAGATGCAGGTTCAGTCCCCGGGTCAGGAAGATCCCCTGGAAAAGGAAATTGCAACCCACTCCTGTGTTCACGCCTGGAGAATCCCATGACAGAGGAACCTGGCGGGCCATGGTCCATGGGGTCACAAAGAGTCGGGTGTGACTGAGTGACTTAGCACACTCTCAGGTGGGTACAGAGCAGCCACAGAAAGAGTAGCCTGGCAGACAACCAGGCCTGTAACTGACCCTAATCTGGGGATCTCCTTGGCTGGCTGCCCCTCCTGGCTGCACGTGGGTAAAGGCAAACACTGTACATTGCACACCTGAGGCCTTCTCCTTGCCTAGCACAAGGCTTTCCTGACGCTGGGCCTCTGGCCTGACCACAGAGGCCACCAGGTCCCGAAGCCAGGTCTCCGCTTCTCGCTAACAGGGTGACTGGATGGCTGGCAGGTGTCTCCCTGGGGTAAGGAGCAGATCGCTCTAAGAGGGCGGCCGTGGGAGACGGCTGAGCTCTCAGAGCAGTCTGAGGGCTGTCTCTGCTAGATCAGTGCCCCTGAGACAGACTTTAGCTGTGCTGCTGTTTCCTCTTTCACCCAAAGCCTTCTCATCCAATCATCCCGACCCCCTGCCTCAACCGCTTCTCCCTAGTCAGTCTTTCCCTAGATGCTCACACCCAATCCTTTCCACTAACACCACTGCCCCAAGTTCAAGGGTGAGAGGGACTTCCCTGGCAATCCAGTGGTTAACACTCCAAGCTTCCAACGCAAGGCTGTGGGTTCAACCCCTGACTGGGGAATCAAGATTCTACAGGTGGTGCAGCATGGCCCAAAAAAAAAAAAAAAAAATTAAAAATGTGGGTGTCTCAATGGTCCTAAATGTCCAGATATAATTGATATCTATAGGACATTTCACCGCAAAACAATCAATTTCACCTTTTTCTCAAGTGCACACGGAACCTTCTCCAGAATAGATCACATCCTGGGCCATAAATCTAGCCTTGGTAAATTAAAAAAACTGAAATCATTCCAGTCATCTTTTCTGACCACAATGCAGTAAGACTAGATCTCAATTACAGGAAAAAAACTATGAAAAATTCCAACATATGGAGGCTAAATAACATACTTCTGAATAACCAATAAATCATAGAAGAAATCAAAAAAGAAATCAAAATATGTATAGAAACAAATGAAAATGAAAACACAACAACCCAAAACCTATGGGACATTGTAAAAGCAGTTCTAAGGGGAAGGTTCATAGCATTACAGGCTTACCTCAAGAAACAAGAAAACAGTCAAATAAATAACCTAACTCTACACCTAAAGCAACTAAAGAAGGAAGAAATGAAGAACCCCAGGGTTAGTAGAAGGAAAGAAATCTTAAAAATTAGGGCAGAAATAATTGCAAAAGAAACAAAAGAGACCATAGCAAAAATCAACAAAACTAAAAGCTGGTTTTTTGAAAAGGTAAATAAAATTGACAAACTGTTAGCCAGACTCATCAAGAAACAAAGGGAGAAGAAGCAAATCAACAAAATTAGAAATGAAAATGGAGAGATCAGAACAGATAACACTGAAATACAAAGGATCATAAGAGACTACTACCAGCAGCTATATGCCAATAAAATGGACAACTTGCAAGAAATGGACAAATTCTTAGAAAAGTATAACTTTCCAAAACTGAACCAGGAAGAAATAGAAGATCTTAAAAGACCCTTTACAAGCCCAGGATCAGATGGTTTCACAGCTGAATTCTACCAAAAATTTAGAGAAGAGCTAACACCTATCTTACTCAAACTCTTCCAGAAAATGCAGAAAAAGGCAAACTTCCAAACTCATTCTCTGAGGCCACCATCACCCTAATACCAAAACCAGACAAAGATGCCACACAAAAAGAAAACTACAGGCCAATATCACTGATGAACATAGATGCAAAAATCCTTAACAAAATTCTAGCAAACAGAATCCAACAACATATAAAAAGATCATACATCAGGACCAAGTGGGCTTTATCCCAGGAATGCAAGGATTCTTTACTATCCGCAAATCAATCAATGTAATACACCATATTAACAAATTGGAAGATAAAAACCATATGATTATCTCAATAGATGCAGAAAAAGCCTTTGACAAAAACGTGGGAGTCCTACTACTCCACTGTGTGCAGTTCCCACCTGCCAATTCCCAACAGTTCCCAGCCTCTGAGTCAGAGTTTCTGGTGCCTGAGCGAGACCCTGGATGGGAGAGTGGGTGTCTGTAGAACTATTAACATTTGATGAATAAAATGAAAAGCATGATTTAATGGTGCATAAGGGTTGTAAATAAGCATGTTTCTAGGAAAACCTCATAAATATCATAGCTGACTGTTACTAAGGAAGTAAAAAGAAGAACCAAGCTTAGGGGTGAGAGAGGTGACTATTCCCTCTCTCCCTCCCCCTTCTGCCCCTCCCCATCCCCCCATTCTTCCGGGCTCTCGGGGAGAGGGGTGCTCTGTTAGGATTATGCTTTTTTTTTTTTTTTTTAATTTTATTTTATTAGTTGGAGGCCAATTACTTCACAACATTTCAGTGGGTTTTGTGCTTTATATAGAGGATCATGTCGTCTGCAAACCGTGAGAGTTTTACTTCTTCTTTTCCTATCTGGATTCCTTTTATTTCTTTTTCTGCTCTGATTGCTGTGGCCAACACTTCCAAAACTATGTTGAATAGTAGTGGTGAGAGTGGGCACCCTTGTCTTGTTCCTGACTTTGAAGGAAATGCTTTCAATTTTTCACCATTGAGGATAATGTTTGCTGTGGCTTTGTCATATATAGCTTTTACTATGCTGAGGTATGTTCCTTCTATTCCTGGTTTCTGGAGAGTTTTTTTTTTTATTATTATAAATGGATGTTGAATTTTGTCAAAGGCTTTTTCTGCATCTATTGAGATAATCATATGGTTTTTTCCTTTCAATTTGTTAATGTGGTGTATTACATTGATTGATTTGCGGATACTAAAGAATCCTTGCATTCCTGGGATAAAGCCCACTTGGTCCTGATGTATGATCTTTTTATATGTTGTTGGATTCTGTTTGCTAGAATTTTGTTAAGGATTTTTGCATCTATGTTCATCAGTGATATTGGCCTGTAGTTTTCTTTTTTTTGTGGCATCTTTGTCTGGTTTTGGTATTAGGGTGATGGTGGCCTCAGAGAATGAGTTTGGAAGTTTGCCTTCTGCAATTTTCTGGAAGAGTTTGAGTAAGATAGGTGTTAGCTCTTCTCTAACTTTTTGGTAGAATTCAGCTGTGAAGTCATTTGATCCTGGGCTTTTGTTTGCTGGAAGATTTCTGATTACAGTTTCGATTTCTGTGCTTGTGACCCTAAAGGCTCTACCAGAAAATTAGTAGAGCTAATCAATGAATACAGTAATGTTTCAGGATATAAAATTAACACACAGAAATCCCTTGCATTCCTATACACTAACAATGAAAAAACAGAAAGAGAAATTAAGGAAACAATGCCATTCACCATTGCAACAAAAAGAATAAAATACTTAGGAGTATATATACCTAAAGAAACGAAAGACCTCCACAGAGAAAACTATAAAACACTGATGAAAGAAATCAAAGAAATCAAATAGATGGAGAAATATACCATGGATTGGAAGAATCAATATTGTGAAAATGACTATACTACCCAAAGCAATCTATAGATTCAATGCAATCCCTATCAAGCTACCAAAGGTATTTTTTACAGAACTAGAACAAATAATTTCACAATTTGTATGGAAATACAAAAAACCTCAAATAGCCAAAGCAATCTTGAGAAAGAAGAATGGAACTGGAGGAATCAACCTGCCTGACTTCAGGCTCTACTACAAAGCCACAGTCATCAAGACAGTATGGTACTGGCACAAAGACAGAAATATAGATCAATGGAACAGAATAGAAAGCCCAGAGATAAATCCACGAACCTATGGACAACTTATCTTCGACATAGGAGGCAAGAATATACAATGGAAAAAAGACAATCTCTTTAACAAGTGGTGCTGGGAAAACTGGTCAACCACTTGTAAAAGAATGAAACTAGAACACTTTCTAACACCATACACAAAAATAAACTCAAAATGGATTAAAGATCTAAATGTAAGACCAGAAACTATAAAACTCCTAGAGGAGAACATAGGCAAAACACTCTCCGACATAAATCACAGCAGGATCCTCTATGACCCACCTCCCAGAATATTGGAAATAAAAGCAAAAATAAACAAATGGAACCTAATGAAACTTAAAGGCTTTTGCACAACAAAGGAAACTATAAGCAAGGTGAAAAGACAGCCCTTAGATTGGGAGAAAATAATAGCAAATGAGGAAACAGACAAAGGATTAATCTCAAAAATATACAAGCAACTCCTGAAGCTCAATTCCAGAAAAATAAATGACCCAATCAAAAAATGGGCCAAAGAACTAAACAGACATTTCTCCAAAGAAGACATACAGATGGCTAACAAACACATGAAAAGATGCTCAACATCACCCATTATCAGAGAAATGCAAATCAAAACCACAATGAGGTACCATTACACGCCAGTCAGGATGGCTGCTATCCAAAAGTCTACAAGCAATAAATGCTGGAGAGGGTGTGGAGAAAAGGGAACCCTCTTACACTGTTGGTGGGAATGCAAACTAGTACAGCCACTATGGAAAACAGTGTGGAGATTCCTTGAAAAACTGGAAATAGAACTGCCATGTGACCCAGCAATACCACTCCTGGGCATACACACTGAGGAATCCAGACCTGAAAGAGACACGTGCACCCCAATGTTCATCACAGCACTGTTTATAATTGCCAGGACATGGAAGCAACCTAGATGCCCATCAGCAGATGAATGGATAAGGAAGCTGTGGTACATATACACCATGGAATATTACTCAGCCATTAAAAAGAATTCATTTGAATCAGTTCTAATGAGATGGATGAAACTGGAGCCCACTATACAGAGTGAAGTAAGCCAGAAAGATAAAGACCAATACAGTATACTAACGCATATATATGGAATTTTAAAAGATGGTAACGATAACCCTATATGCAAAACAGAAAAAGGGACACAGATGTACAGAACAGACTTTTGAACTCTGTGGGAGAAGGCAAGGGTGGGATGTTCAGAGAGAACAGCATTGAAACAAGTATACTATCAAGGGTGAAACAGATCACCAACCCAGCTGGCATGCATGAGACAGGTGCTCAGGGCTGGTGCACTGGGAAGACCCAGAGGGATGGGATGGGGAGGGAGGTGGGAGGGGGGATTGGGATGCAGAACACATGTAAATCCATGGCTGATTCATGTCAATGTATGGCAAAAACCACTATAATATTGTAAAGTAATTAGCCTCCAACTAATAAAAATAAATGAAAAAAAAAAAAAAAAAAAAAAAGGACAGTGCTGATGACGAGGACAGAGCTGGGATGTACCAGTGAAGTTTGCTATCAGTCTGACTGCAGAAGGACAGTTAAAGCCTTGTATTCAGAGTAGATAGTACGTTGTTCCACATTTCCTGTGCTTCTTAGATATCGGTATATTCAAATTTACTTTTCATGCTGGGATTCAGCCCTATTTTGAATTCACTGCTTCTCATTAGCTTTTGGGCTATGAAAAACAACGTTGCTACACTTTTGTGTCTGACTTTATGAGGCGAACTTGGAGGCTTCAAGTGGTGGTGGGATGGAAAAGCTTAGGAGATGCATTTTGTTCTCCACTATGAATTACCTGGTATCGCACAAGGTTTGGAGTATGAAAAAGGCCTTCCAATACTTATACATGGTCTATTATTTTCTCCACTATAAATTCTCTCATGTTCTATTGTATGTGAATATTGTAGGAATGTCTCCCCTCATTCAGTATGTTTACAGGGTATTTTGCCTGTGTGGTTGGTATTTCAACTTTGTTTTGGTAATTATTCTTTATATGGATATCTTAACTTTTATTATTTATTTGTTAAAATTTATATACTATAATTTATTTTCTGTTATTTTGCTTTAAGGATGGTGGTGTCTTTAAGAAATCCTTCCCACTTACAATGCTTTTCTTATATTCATAAAGCTTTAGACTTAATCCACCTGGAGTTGATTTTTCTATGTATATGGTGTGAAGCAGAGAGTCTTTTTCCCCATATGAATAACACAATTTTCCATAATGTCTAACTTGTCAGACCATCTTTGTTATATACTAACTTTCTATACACCTGGGGGTCCATTTCTTGCTATTCTTTTCTGTTGATCTATGTATTTACCCTCAACCCTACATTTTCCTTCACTATCTTAATTACAATTGCTCTATTATGACTCATCTTATCTGGTAGAACAAGCCT
The DNA here is from genome assembly GCF_963930625.1 of Muntiacus reevesi. NCBI lineage: Eukaryota > Metazoa > Chordata > Mammalia > Artiodactyla > Cervidae > Muntiacus > Muntiacus reevesi. Next base: position 48,780,100 of record NC_089258.1, on the reverse strand, counting down.
TGTCACATATTCTTCTATTCAGGAGAGTTTTAAATATTAGGGACCTCTGAGAATCAGCCTGTCAGAACACATATACACAAACAACGGAACTGACTTTATAGATTTTGGGGGAAATTGACATCTTCCTACATACATGTTGTATCCCTTTTTGTGTACTTAATGTATTTCATGTTAGTTTCATTTACTTAGATGTTCTTAAGTTATTCTTAAGTTATTCTATTAATAATAATTTATAATTTCCCCATATTCTATGCACAATTTATCTGTTTTTAAAGTATCTCATGCTTTTTGATGTTGTTTTATGTATATCTTTTTTAAAGTTGTTAGTATATAGGAATGCACTTTGGTGATTTATTTATCTGTGCTGGGTCTTTGCTGCTGCACGGGCTTTTCCCTAGTTGTGGTGTGAAGGAGTCCCATCATGGTGAGCCCTCTTGTTGCAGAGCTGGCTCCAGGGTGCATGGACTGCAGTGACTGCAGTCTGTGGGCTCAGCTGCACCACCCGGCTCTAGAGCTCAGGCTCAGTGGTTGCGGCACACGGGCTCAGCTGCCTGGGGCATGAGGGATCTTCCTGGACCAGGGATCGAACCCATGTCTCCTGCATTGGCAGGAAGACTCTTTACCTCTGAGCCAACATGGAAGCCCCCAGGAATACATTATTTTTTTATATTGATTTTTGTGCCCAAAATGTTTCTGAACCCTAATAATTTATTTGAAAATATTCCTGGCTTTTCTATGTAGATAACTCTATCTTTTGCAAGTTAGGACAGTTTTGTTTTTTTCTTCATAATCATTAGACTTCTTATTTCCCTTGTTTTGCCATATGGCTAGAACCCCCAGTAAGTGTTGAATAGCAGTGATGAGAATAAGTAACCTTATCCTGTTTCAGACTTTTAAAAGATTATGTCTAATTTCACCATGAGCTATATTTGGCTCAGAAAATATCCCTATCAGAAGATGACACTAAGAGTTTTCATCATTATTACATGTTCACTTAAAATTATTTTCCTATTTATTTAGAGACAATCACACATTATTTCCTCCTTTGTTAATGTATTTATCTTGTAATATTTGGATTGACCATCATGTGTGTATATGGGTATGTTTTACTGTACTTTATTTTACTGTATATATGATTGAACAAAATATTCCTTTAAAGTATTGCCCTTATATAGTTTTTTGTTTTGAAGGGGAGGGGTCCTAGAAAAAGGTTTTATGTTATTATTTCCTCCTTTTTATTGAGCCATAATTAACATGATATATTAGTTTCAGTTTTGTGACATATTGATTTGATATATGTATAATTATCACAACTCTAGCTAACATCCGTCACAAGTATTGACAATTATGTAATTTTTTCTTATCAGAACTTTTAAGACTTATTGTCTTAGCAGCTTTCAAGTATGCAATACAGTAATATTAACTATAGTCACTGTGTTGCATTTATGTCTCTAGGATTTACTTATGTTACACCTGGAATTTGCACCTTTTGACCACCTTCAACCGTGCTGTCTGCTCCCCACCCCCATCTCTGGGGACCACCAAACTGTCCTCTGTATCTCTGAGTTTGTTTTTGTAGAACCCACATATAAGCAAGAAAATAGTTTTTTGACTTTCTCTGACTTATTTTACTTAGAATAAGGCACTAACCATCGATCTGTGTTGTCACAAATGCCAGGATTTCCTTTCTCAAGGCTGAGTAATTTTCCATCGTGTGTGTCTGTGTATCACATGATCACATTTTCTTTACCCATCTATGAATGGGTTGTTTCCATGTCTTCATTACTGTAAATAATGCTGCAGTGAACACGGGGGTGCAGATATCTTTTTGAGTTTATGTTTTCATTTACTGCAGATAAATACCCAGAAGGAGAATTGCTGGATCATATGGTAATTATTTAATTTAGTTCTATGCAGTTTACATGTATAAAACTGCATAGAACTAAATAGAGAAATCCACCCCCCACTCAAATATATGGATGCCCAGGTGAGTTAAGTCAGAACCCCTGATGACTGTGCAGTTTTCATGCTTTTTGTTGAATTAAATTGATTTAACTTTGGCTTTGCTGGGCCTCTGCTGCAGTGCTCTGGCTTCTGTTATTGGGAAGCACGGCCTCTAGAACAAGGGCTCAGTGGTTGCAGTGCTTGGGCTTTGCCGCCCCAGAGCATGTGGAATCCTCTGGGAACAGGAATTGAACCTGTGTCCCCTGCATCACCAGGCAGATTCCTAACCCCTGAACCACAAGTAAAGTTCGATTTTGTATTTGTAAACTCCTCAGATGATTCTAACATGCGGTCAGGGTTGAGAGTCCCTGTCCTAGGCATTTTCACAGAAACACCTCAACAGGAATTTTACAGCATATCTGCAACACTCTGCTAGAAACAGAATTTGGTTGAAAAAGACATTAAAATCTCCAAATCATTAATTCCTGTCTACAACTAAATAGTGTTTGATCCCTCTGAGTATTCTAGATCCTCGCTATTCAAGCAGCTTCCATGACATTGTCTGGGAGCTTTTTATAAACGCAACATTTCAGGCCCCACCCAGATCTACAGAATCACAGTCTGCCTTTTCAAAGTGCAAATTCACATTTGAGTTTGAGAAGCCCTCTTTAAACCCTTCCTTAAGCTCTCAAGCTTAGAGTTTTCTCAAACGCTTTTCAAACATAGTTACAAAGGGGCATGGTTTTAAGTAACTATCTATAAATTAAATCTTTTAAGCCCCTAAATGGCATTTCTAAAAATATGAGAGGATAATATTCAATGTATCACATGGTGAAAAATGTTCTAGTAAAAAAGTGGCACTGGGTGCATGAGAGTGGCTTGCCAAACACAAAGACACTTTCATTGACAACATCAAAGGACACCTCATTTTTAAAAAAAATTTATTTATTTATTTATTTTTATTTTTCAGTGGGTTTTGTCATACATTGATATGAATCAGCCATAGAGTTACACGTATTCCCCATCCCAATCCCCCCTCCCACCTCCCTCTCCACCCAACTCCTCTGGGTCTTCCCAGCCCACCAGGCCCGAGCACTTGACTCATGCATCACACCTGGGCTGGTGATCTGTTTCACCATAGATAATATACATGCTGTTCTTTCGAAACATCCCACCTTCACCTTCTCCCACAGAGTTCAAAAGTCTGTTCTGTACATCTGTGTCTCTTTTTCTGTTTTGCATATAGGGTTATCGTTACCATCTTTTAAAATTCCATATATATGTGTTAGTATGCTGTAATGTTCTTTATCTTTCTGGCTTACTTCACTCTGTATAATGGGCTCCAGTTTCATCCATCTCATTAGAACTGATTCAAATGAATTCTTTTTAATGGCTGAGTAATATTCCATGGTGTATATATACCACAGCTTCCTTATCCATTCATCTGCTGATGGGCATCTAGGTTGCTTCCATGTCCTGGCAATTATAAACAGTGCTGTGATGAACATTGGGGTGCACGTGTCTCTTTCAGATCTGGTTTCCTTGGTGTGTATGCCCAGAAGTGGGATTGCTGGGTCACATGGCAGTTCTATTTCCAGTTTTTTTAAGAAATCTCCACACTGTTTTCCATAGTGGCTGTACTAGTTTGCATTCCCACCAACAGTGTAAGAGGGTTCCCTTTTCTCCACACCCTCTCCAGCATTTATTGCTTGTAGACTTTTGGATAGCAGCCATCCTGACTGGCGTGTAATGGTACCTCATTGTGGTTTTGATTTGCATTTCTCTGATAATGGGTGATGTTGAGCATCTTTTCATGTGTTTGTTAGCCATCTGTATGTCTTCTTTGGAGAAATGTCTGTTTAGTTCTTTGGCCCATTTTTTGATTGGGTCATTTATTTTTCTGGAATTGAGCTTCAGGAGTTGCTTGTATATTTTTGAGATTAATCCTTTGTCTGTTTCCTCATTTGCTATTATTTTCTCCCAATCTAAGGGCTGTCTTTTCACCTTGCTTATAGTTTCCTTTGTTGTGCAAAAGCCTTTAAGTTTCATTAGGTCCCATTTGTTTATTTTTGCTTTTATTTCCAATATTCTGGGAGGTGGGTCATAGAAGATCTTGCTGTGATTTATGTCGGAGAGTGTTTTGCCTATGTTCTCCTCTAGGAGTTTTATAGTTTCTGGTCTTACATTTAGGTCTTTAATCCATTTTGAGTTTATTTTTGTGTATTGTGTTAGAAAGTGTTCTAGCTTCATTCTTTTACAAGTGGCTGACCAGTTTTCCCAGCACCACTTGTTAAAGAGATTGTCTTTTTTCCATTGTATATCCTTGCCTCCTTTGTCAAAGATAAGGAGGACACCTCATTTGTATTTCATCCTTTTCAGTGTTGTTTGCCTATCAAGCAGTTTACTGAGTTTGATCAAGGCTATCCCTTATGCATAGACATGTTCAGTTTGTGCCATCTTGGGTGCAAAGAGCGGCCACAGTGTGGGTGAGGAGTTCTGAGTTTAGATTGTTTTTGTAGGATTACTGCTCATTAGTTGAATGATGTTGGAAGGGGCAGCTTTTCTGATAGTGAAGTGGAGGGCTGGGCCAGACGAGTGGATTTGAGACTCATCAGAAGTATCCACAGAGGCGCTGCGGGGGGTGACCCCATGGACAAGATCAGGACCTCTGGGCCAAGGTCTAGACCTCTCTCCCTCTTCAATCTTTAACCAGAGCAAGGCTCCTGCCAGCTGTCCTGTCTATTGCAGCTTTCATGAGACCTCACTTCAAGGGTTCTGCCATTTAACAAAGGCTGAAAACAGTTGTTAAGTAAGGTTTCTTGGAAACACATTGATTCTGAGTTTAAGGATTATGTGGTAATATGAGGGTAGTCACCTGCATGTGATAGATATTAGCAAACATTTTAAAAAAACATTATTTTGCATTGGAGAGGATGAGATGGTTGGATTTGTTGTTGTAAAGTTGCTCAGTCATGGCCAACTCTTTGTGACCCCATGGACTGCAGCACGCCAGGCTTCCCTGTCCATCACTATCTCCAGGAGTTTGTGCAAACTCATGTCCATTGACTCAGTGATGCCATCCTACAATCTCATCCTCTGTCATCCCCTTCTCCTCCTGCCTTCAATCTTTCCCAGCATCAGGGTTTTTTTCTAATGAGTTGGCTCATTGCATCAGGTGGCCAAAGTATTGGAGTTTCAGCTTCAGCATCAGTCCTTCCAATGAATATTCAGCACTGATTCCCTTTAGAATTGACTGGTTGGATCTCCTTGCAGTCCAAGGGACTCTCAAGAGTCTTCTCCAACACCATAGTTCAAATGCATCAGTTCTTTAGCACTCAGCCTTCTTTATGGTCCAATTCTCACATCCATACATGACTACTGGAAAAACCTTATCTTTGACTAGATAGATGGACCTTTGTTGGCAAAGTGATGTCTCTGCTTTTTAATATGCTGTATAGGTTTGTCATAGCTTCTCTTCCAAGGAGCAAGTGTCTTTTAATTTCATGGCTCCAGTCACCATCTGCAGTGATTTTGGAGCCCAAGAAAATATACTCTGTCATTGTTTCCATTTTTTTCCCATCTATTTGCCATGAAGTAATGGGACCAGATGCCATGATCTTCATTTTTTGAATATTGAATTTTAAGCCAGCTTTTTCATTCTCCTCTTTCACCTTCATCAACAGGCTCTTTAGTTCCTCTTTGCTTTCTGCCATTAGGGTGCTGTCATCTGCATATCAGAGGTTATCGATATTTCTCCCAGCAATCTTGATTCCAGTTTGTGCTTCCTCCAGCCCAGCGTTTCTCATGATGTACTCTTCATATAAGTTAAACAAGCAGTGTGACAATATACAGACTTGACATACTCCTTTTCCAGTTTTATAGTTCCATGTCCAGTTCTGTTGCTTCTTGACCTGCATACATGTCTCTCAGAAGGCAGAAGGTGGTCTGGTATTCCCATCTCTGTAAGGACTTTCTACAGTTTGTTGTGATCCACACTGTCAAAGGCTTTAGCATAGTCAGTGAAGCAGATGCTTTCTGGACTTGTCTGGCTTTTCCTATGATCCAATGGATGTTGGCAATTTGACCTCTGGTTCCTTTGCCTTTTCTAAATCCAGCTTGTACATCTGGAAGTTCTTGGTTCATGTACTGTTGAAGTCTAGCTTCAAGGATTTTGAGCATTACCTTGCTAGTGTGTGAGATGAGTACAATTATGCTGCAGTTTGAACATTCTTTGGCATTGGAATGAAAACTGACCTTTTCCAGTTCTGTGGTCACTGCTCAGTTTTCCAAATTTGCTGGCATATTGAGTGCAGCACTTTCACATCATCATTTTAGGATTTGAAATAGCTTAGCTGGAATTCCATCACCTCTACTAGCTTTGTTCTTAGTAATGCTTCCTAAGGCCCATTTGACTTAACACTCCAGGATGTCTTGTTCTATGTAACTGCTCACACCATTGTGGTTATCTGGGTCATTAAGACCTCTTTTTGTATAGTGGTTCTGTATTCTTGCCACCTCTTCTTAACATCTTCTGCTTCTGCTAAGTCCATACCATTTCTGTCCTTTATTGAGCCCATCTTTGCATGAAATGTTCCCTTGGCATCTCTAATTTTCTTGAAGAGATCTCTAGTCTTGCCTATTCTATTATTTCCCTCTATTTCTTTGCACTGATCACTGAGGAAGGCTTTCTTCTCTCTCCTTGCTATTCTTTGGAACTCTGGATTCAGATGGGTATATCTTTCCCTTTCTTCTTGGCCTTTCACGTCTCTTCTTTTCTCAGCTATTTGTAAGGCCTCCTCAGACAACCATTTGGCCTTTTTGCATTTCTTTTCCTTGGGTATAGTTTTGATCACTGTCTCCTGTACAATGTCACAAACCTCTGGCCATAGTTCATTAGGCACTCTGTATCAGATCAAGTCCCTTGAATCTATTTCTCATTTCCACTGTATAATCATAAGGGATTTGATTTAGGTCATACCTGAATGGCCTAATGGTTTTCCCTACTTTGTTCAATTTAAATCTGCATTTTGCAATAAGGAGGCCATGATCTGAGCCACTCAGCTCCTGGTCTTGTTTTTGCTGACTGTATAGAGCTTCTCCATCTTCAGCTGTAAAGAATATAACAAATCTGAATTTGGTATTGACCATCTGGTGATGTGTAGAATCACTGTTGGAAGAGGATGTTTGCTATGACCAGTGTGTTCTCTTGGCAAAACTCTGTTAGCCTCTGCCCTGCTTCATTCCGTACTCCAAGGCCAAACTTGCTTGTTACTCCAGGTACCTCTTTGACTTCCTACTTTTGCATTCAAGTCCCCTATGATGAAAAGGACATCTTTGTTGTGGTATTAGTTCTAGAAGGTCTTGGAGGTCTACACAGAACCATTCAACTTCACCTTCTTTGGCATTAGTGGTTGGGGCAGACTTGGAAGACTGTGATATTGAATGGTGGGATAGCATCACTGATTCAAAGGACATGAACTTGGGCAACCTCTGGGAGACAGTAGGGGACAGTGAGGCCTTGCGTGCTACAGTCCATAGGTTGCAGAGTTGGACACTACTTAGTGACTGAAACAACAAAACAGTGAATTAACAGTGTTGTGACAGTTTAAGGTGGTCAGTGAAGGGACTCAGCCATATACATACATGTATCCATCCTCCCCCAAACTCCCTTCCCATCCAGGCTGCCATATAACATTGAGCAGAGTTCCCTGTGCTGTCCAGTAGGTCCTTGTTCATTGCCCATTTTAAATAAAGCAGAGTGTGCATGTCAGTCCCAAACTCCCTAACTATCTCCTCCCCATATTCTTCTCCCGGGCAACTATAAGTTTGTTCTGAGTCTGTGAGTTTCTCTGTGTTTTGTGAGTAAATTGATTTGTGTAACTTCTTTTTAGATTCCACATATAAGGGATGTCATACACTATTTCTCCTTTGCCTGACTTCACGCAGCATGACAATTTCTAGATTCATCCCATGAGTAAACACTTTAAACATGGATCATTACCCACCACTGCACATGCTCAGAGCTGCACGGGTCAACCTGATGAGCTGGCAGTTCTGTGCAGAGACTCCCCGTGTTCAGCCTGCAGTCCTTCCATCCACTGCTTTAGGTGCCTCTCTTCTCTAGAAGTGATGTGATCTCCGAAAAGCAGAGTATCCACAGATGATGATAGAAGCCCCAGAGCTCCCAGTCTACAACTGCCAAATCCAAAAGCACTAAAACAGAGGTTTCTTGAATGAGAGGCAAAAATCTGACCCGAGTGTGTGTGAGATGACCAGTAGTTTTGTGTCCCACTCCACGTGGTTTGTGTCGTGGGAGAAATGTGAGACTGCAGCCTCCAAGTGCTCGGGGGTGAGGGTCACAGGCACCACCGTGCTCACTGTCCTCAGAGTGAGTCCTCGGGGTGGGGGCTGACTGGTGGGCGCAGAGAGCAGGGAGTTTGTTGGGAACAACTTGTGCGAACAGTAAAGAGGGCAAGAAGCAGGATCCCATGAGGAGAGCTTGTGACGCAGCTGAGAGGACGAGGGGCGGGCAGGGAGAGCCTCCACGCTGCAGCTGGAGATGGGGATCCTGCAGGCCGAGAGGCTTTATCAGAAGCAGCCAGACACCCGACACCCCCAGGCGCCGACCACCCAGGAAGGGCGTAGCCTTGGTTTGAAAGCTTTGGTGGGTCTTTAAGGTGTCACCAGCAGTTAGCTATTCATTCAGCTGAACACAAGATTCTTTCTTAAAGATGATCTCTGAGAGGCACAGCTCCAAGGTTGCCATGAAGCTTTTTAAAAACCTTTTTATTTTAATAACTTTGGTGGTGGTTTAGTCGCTAAGTTGTGTACGACTCTTTGTGACCCCATGACTCTAGCCCACCAGGCTCCTCTGTCCATGGGATTTTCCAGGCAAGAATACTGGAGTGGGTTGCCATTCCCTTCTCCAAGGGATCTTCCCCACCCAGGGATTGAACCTGGGTCTCCTGCATTGCAGGCAGACTCTTTACCAACTGAGCCAATAACTTTATTGAGGTGTAATTCACACTCTATAAAACTTACCACGGAAAATGCACTGTTCAATGATGTTAGTAAATGGATACAGTTGTAGGACCAAAATCACAGTCGAATTTTAGAATACTCCTATCACCCCAAAATGTTTGCTGTCTATTCCCATTTCTACACTCAGCGGCAGGAAACCACTGATCTGTTTTCTGTCTCTGTAGTTCTGCGTTCTCTAGAAATGTTATCTAAGTGGAATCACACAGCACATAGTCTTGAAGTCTGGCTTCCTTCTCCTTCCATGTTCCTGGGGATGGTTCACGCTGCTGCCTCTATCAGTTGTTCACTGTTTTTTATTGCCAAGTAGCGAGCCACGGTATGGATACAGCAGGTTTTGTTTACCCATTTTTCAGTTGATGGATTGCTTCTAGCTTTTGGCTGGTGTGAATAATGTTGCTATGAACGTTTGTGTGCAAGTCCTTCTGCAGCCACATTTTCAGTTCTCTTGGGTATACACCTAAGAGTAAAGTTGCTGGATTACATGGTAAGTGTATGTTTAGTTTTTAAAGGAAACTGCTGAATGACAGCCATACCAGCGGTGCATAAGAGTCCTAGGCTCTGCATGGGCCGGTCAGCTCTTGGGGTGTCAGGATTTTGGGCTGCAGCCGTTCCCGACGGCGCGTGGCGGCATCCCCGTGTGCTTTTACTTTGCATCTAATGACCAATGATGTTGAACATCATGTACTTAGTCATGTCTACATGTTCTGTGTGAAATGTCTTTTGGCCAGTCTTCTTGTTAATGAATAGAAATTCTTTTTTTGCTTGCTTTTATCTGTTTTTAATTGAAGGATGATTGCTTTACAGTATTGGTTTGATTTCCACCACTGAATAGAAGTTCTTTACATAGTCTGGACACTGTTCCTTCATCAGATATGTTTTGAAAATATGTTACCTAGTCTGTGACTTGTCTATTAATTTCCTAAATAGTTTCTTTCAAAGAACAAAACTTGTACCTTTGACGAGGTCCAGTTCATTTTGTTTTTTAATGAACTGTGCCCTCAGGGGCACATGTAGGAAATCCCTGCTAACCTTTCAGAGCAACTGCCTGCTGTTTTCTTCTAGACATTTTACAATTTTAGGCCAGTGGTTCTCTGCTGGGAAGTTTTGCTCTCCAGGGCACATGTGGGGATACCTGAAGACAGTCTGGAGGGTCCCAGCTGGTGGAGTGGGCCAGTGGCACCTAACAGAGGCCGGTGATGGGGCTCAAGGTACTGCAGTGCCCAGGACAGCCTTCAGAGCACAGAATCATCCCGTCGGAAATGCCAGCAGTGCTGCGGCCGACAAACCCGAGTCAGCTCTGGCCCCTCGGAGTTCACTGTGTGTGCTGTGAGGTGGGGATCTATGTGCACTTTCTTTCTGCATGTGAGGTAAGGATGTAAGTTGTTTTTTTTTTTAATCTTACTGCACTGAATTGCCTTGGCACCTTTGTTGAAATCAAGTGATCATAAACATGAGGATTTGTACCTAGATTCTCTAGTCTCTTCCTTTGATTTGCATTCTACCTTTATGCCAGTGAATTTTGAAATCAGGTAGTGTAAATCCCCTAACTTTGTTCTTTTTCTAAGAAATTTCTTCTTTACATTTTCATATACATTTTAGTATTAGCTTTTCAAATTCTGTAAAAAACAAAACGAAACTGGCATTTTGATGATCATATTATATAAATCAATTTTAAGGAAAATTAGCCCTCTTATGAACAGTCTTCTAATCCATCTTGGTATATTTCTCCAATTACTTGGATCTTTAATTTCTCCCAGAAACGTTTTTGTAGGTTTCAGTATAAAGATCTTACACTTGTTTGGTTAAATTTATTCCTATGTAGTTTATTTTTAGATGATATTGTAAATGGAGCTGTATTCTTAATTCCATGTTTGAATTGTTTACTGAGAATATATAGATTTGGTATTCTACAGACTTACTAAACAGGCCTATTTATTTTTTGGATTCCTTATTGTTTCCTACATACAGTTTATGTGATCTGAGAGTTTTACTTCATCTCCAGTCTGTATGCCTTTAATCCCTTTACTGGCCTCCTCTCAGTAGAATCTCTGATATAACGTTGAACAGAAGTAGTGAAAGCCGCATACCTTTCAAAATTAAAAATTCAGAATTCTGAGACACTTTTAGTCCTATGTGTTTGGGTAAGGGGTGCAAACTTGTAGTAACTAACTTTTAGGATTGCTGGGAGGACTAAACAAGATACCACATACAAAATGCTTAGTGGAAATCCTGGCACAGATAAGTGACCTTCTAAGAGACAGCTTTTAGAAAGAGAATCAAGTGGCTGCTGGCGGACACGTTGTCTGGGTGGCCCTCTGTGGCCCCACGGCCGGGGGATGGAATGCTCCGCGGCTGTCCCCACCGGGAGTCGGCACATGTTTGGTCAGCTGCCAGCAACTGCTGGTGTCAGGGGAGCTCTGCCAAAGTACTGATACCTGAGCCCCAAAGTAGCCAAGCCCAGGATGCAGTGTACGACATTGTGAAACAGGGCGGATGCGATGGGGGGAAGGACCCAGGCCTGCGGGGCGGTGCTGAGGCTCAAGGTTGCTGGGCAGTAGTGTTAAGATGGGCTTGGGGCATACGCTGGGTTTACATCAAGAGAAAACACTTCATTATTTCCATGTGCGTTGTTGCTGCCTTTCTCTAAGGTTTATTCTAGAAGTAGATCCATTGTATTTGCTGAGACTTGGTATCTATTTGGGGCTTCCCAGGTCGCGCTAGTGGTAAAGAACCTGCTTGCCAGTGCAGGAGACATAAGAGATAGATGTGGGTTCAATCCCTGGGTTGGGAAGATTCTCCTGGAGAAGGGAATGGCAACCCACTCCAGTACTCTCGCCTGGAGAACCCCATGGGCAGAGAAGTCCGAGGGGGCTACAGTCCATAGGGTCACTCAGAGCGACTTAGCATGCATGCACACGATGTTTATTTGAGGCAGAAATCGCAGCTGAGATGAGTACCATGAGGGAACAGACACATGAGGGCATCATGCAGTGCCTGCAGCCTCGCTGGGTTGAGCGTTTTTCTCCGAGACAAGCTGAGCGGCTGTGTATGTAGGAGTCATCCCGAATCCCCATTTCTTCCAGGGGACGGCGGGCATCCTGGAGGCTGGCGGAGACCCTGGTCTGCGGTGGGTAATGCGCTCCTCACCAGAAACTAGGCTCACAGAAGCCAGGGCTACTTCCATGGCGCCAATAATCATTAATTACAGCTCCTGACACCTGTCCTCATTAATTACTTTGAAAGGAATCTCAGGGACCTACGGTGTAACTGTGATAATGGACCAGCATCCTTCATACCTAGCAGACGATAACCAAGAGACTTGGTGCAGGAGTGGGGGAGGTTTCCTTTGTTCTCAGTAATAAACAGAATTTAATTTTCAGCCTTTATTTAACAGTACAGTGCTTCAATGACAAATCCTGGGACTTAATTATGATCATCTCCGGGACACACAGACTGGGTTTATATAGAAAAGGACCAACAGGGGAGGGTCAGTACTTCTCTGAGACACACACTCAGACGTCAGAAAGTCACACGAAGGCACTTCTTCATACACCGCACACGTGCCCAAACGTGATGACATACGAAGGCATCCTTTCATGGCCGAGGACGAGCGGTGGGCTGAGAGGCGTCCTCATCACGGCAGCAGATGGTTCTCAGAGGCACAGAGCTTGTGCTGGCTGATTGAATCTAGAGGGAGAGAAGCAGTTAGCACTGATAATGGCCCGCATACGGCAAGGCAAACATCTTATCACAGCAGTAGTGTTAGTCCCTCAGTGGTGGCCAACTGTCTGCGACCCCATGGACGGTAGCCCGCCAGGCTCCTCTGTCCACGGTCTTCTCCAGGCAAGGATACTGGAGTGGGTGGCCATTTCCTCTTCCAACCTTATCATAGATACACAAAACGTATTTAAAATCTTCAGTGGTCCTGGGCTTCATAGTCCACACGTGCCTATTCACAGTGAAGCAGAATAAGATAAAGTGAAATGAAGAGTTCAGCTCCTCAGCTGCACCAGCCACATTTCAAACGCTCGGAGTCCACATGTCTTCTTGGATGTAGCACACTTGGACATGCCCTTCCTGGTGGAACGTTCCAGTGGACAGTCCATGACATGGGAGACGCAAATTCTCATCTTGCTACGGCAAGTACGCTCTGGTACAGGGCAGAGCATAACTAACTGTTTTTTGAGAACCACAGGACCTTTCCTGGCCCAGGACCAGCCCCGGCTGCAGGAGAGGGGCCCGGCACAGGTGGGCCTGCAGCCGGCTGCAGCAGCCTGGTGCTCTCAACACCAGAGAGCTGACTGCCCCCAGCCCTCCTGCTGCTGTTAGGATGAGAGAGGCGTGCAGTGGGTGGTCAGTGCTGACTCACTGACAAAGTTAACTTATTGACGGCAACATTATCCAGAGGGTGAACAACTGTGTCTGAAGGACTTTAAGAGGTCAGGATGATGACCAATAGAACATGGATTGAAAGTTGTGACGGTTTTGAGATACAAAGCAGAAAAAAATGGGTTTATTTTATGACTAAAAGAAAAACAAAACAAACAAACAAACAAACAAAAAAAAACAGAAGAAAAAAACAGCTCATCTTAGTTGTAGCTCAAGGCACTGCCCCGGAATTTAATCACAGCCCTCCAGAATGAATGCACGGCTGCATAGGCTGTCTGAGCTGGGAACTGAATCGCAGAAGGGGGGATCATTAATATTTGTTATAGAGATCATACACATTATATAACTGTAATTAATATATACAGTGGAACTGTAACAATTATCATTGATATCATGCACACCATAGTCCTCTCCACAATACAGTTACAGATTATTATGACTTATATTTTAGTGTTAGTCCTTTATTTATGATATGTATTGCATATACTTTCTCTCAGTTTGTTACTTGCCTTTTAACTTTTCTTATAGAAGTTTTTACTTATATATTAAAATTCTACCAGTCTTATTGCATTTGTACTTTGAATCACAGGTAGAAAGGCTTCCCTAGACTTGGTAATACAAAAATCCAGCCATATTTTCTTCCAGGTTGTAAAAACCCCATTGATTCTATTTTTTACATTGATTTCTGACAGGATGTCATTTTTGAAAGCCAGAGAAGACTGCAAATGGGATGATGCTCTTTCCTACCTAATCTAAAAATCCAGTATATAATTAGCACAGAACAGATAAATAGATCAGTGGACAAGAACAAAATCCAGAAACTGACCCATGCATATATGGGAGTTGAAGAGATGATTCAAGGTGGCATTACAAACCAATGGAGAAAATTCCCTGACAGTCCAGTGGTTAGGACTCCATGCTTCCCTGCTCGGGGAACTAAGATCCCACATGACAAAAAAAAAAAAAAAAAAAAAAAATCAGTGAAGAATGATAAGTTATTAAAGAGATGAGATGATTCCTTATATCCCACAATAAATAAAGATGGGTTAATGCTCTAAACATTAAAAGACTATGAGAGCATTAATAGAGACGGGAGACTAGGGTAAAGCTCGGGGCAGGGAACGCTTTCTAAGTGAAACCTCAGTTTAGGTGCTGTGGAGGAACAGAGGCATTTGATTTCATCCAGAATCATAATTAAAAATGAAAACCCACAGAAAACACCATATAAATAAAGACAGACAAGTTGAGAGGATTTTATATTTATCACAGAAGGTTAGAGTTCATATTAAACAATCAGTGTAAAGCAATGTGGAAAAGAGAAACAGCCTGATGTAAAAGCAGGCAGGGGACAAGAGCAGGCAAGTCCCTGTTCGGTGCTCACGAGGAACTCAGTAATTAGCATACACATTAAGTAACGAGGTCACCAGATACTGAAAGCATGGTTAAAGTCTGGAACTGGTGAGGGTGTGGGAAACAGCAATATCAAAGTACTGTTAGAGTGCAACCTAGCGAAGCTGTGTGCATCAAAATTTAAAGGACACACACCCCAGGGTTCAGTAATTCTCCGTCTATGAATCAAAAATGCTCTTGTCTGGGATTGGACTAGACCAACTAGAGCTTACGACGGTCTCTTAAAATTGAATTAGAATCACTCCAACTAGAACACACACACACACAGAGTTTACAATAGCAGAAATAGTGGAAATAACTCCAAATATCAAATAGTAAGGAGTGTACAAATTAATCACAGCACCTCTGACGGTTAAAAAGAATGAAGCAATTGCATCAAAATGGAAGGATCTCCTAGACCCAGAGTTGGATAAAAGCTCATGAATGTGAGATTCTCCATTTACGGAGAACAAACCCTCAATGCACATGTTTATATACATTTATTTCTATGTAAATACATGTTAAACCTGAAAGAGACAGCTTTGTCTGTAGTGTAGCTACTTTAGGGAAGGGTAGTTGAATTTGGGGATTTTATGTATTTCTCTACTGTTGGATTTCCTTGACCATGAAATCAGGTGTCACTCTACATATCCGTCCATCTATTTTGGCAGGCAAAAAAATATTGGCCGGAGAAGGATCCAGTTTTAAATTCAGATAAAACATAAGCCACAAAAAGTCCGTGGCTAACCCCTCTGCCCTCTGGGACAGTGCTGCCCGAGGGGTTCACCCCTGGACCCCCGAAAAGGGATGAGGGGCGCGTGGTGGCGTGTGTGGTGGGGGTAGGGGGCACTCGAGGAGCGGCCAAGCGCCAGGCCAGCCACGTCCAGGGGGCGCCTCCCAGCCTCACGTTCCTGACTGTAAACACACCCGGGGAGAGGGATTTCTGTCCAAGTTCATTTGGCATCCGAAGACGGCCACGTCCCCAAATTCCAATGTCATGTCAGATGTACGATCGTCTAACACTCCATAAAACGTGACCACAAGACACATGTTAGCGCAGTGCCAGTCCCCGCCAGCCTAGAGGGAGACAGATTGTACACGAGAGGCTCCCATGAAATTGCAATTGGAAAGAAAGAAACCCAGGTTTTGTTTGTTTGTTTTCAGCAGAGCTATCTCACAGGTCTTGGCACACGTTATCTGCACACATTCAAGTTCACTGGCCATGCTTCTGTGTGGTCGTGTGGTTGGGATGTTGAATCAACATGCCGCCAACGCTTTTTCTTTTTTTTAAGGGTGGGATGGATAAATCACTTTATTGAACTAAGACTCCGGTTGCCAACAGCCAGATGTGGTCGTGTGTGTAGAGTTTGGGGCCCCTCAGGGCCCTGCTGGGAGCTTTATCTTGACAAAACGAGCCATGAATTTTAGGGCTGGCAAACAGCAGTGTCTGTGCAGCCGGTATCTGTGCATAAGGGGTCAGCTCGTGACTCTGCAGGGCTTCCCTGGTGGTTCAGATGGTAAAGAGTCTGCCTGCAATACAGGAGACGTGGGTTCGATCCCTGGGTTTGATCCCTGGGTTGGGAAAAATCCCCTGAAGGGAATGGCAACCCGTTGCAGTATTCTTGCCTGGAGAATTCCATGGAGCCTGGCGGGCTACAGTCCATGGGGTTGCAGAGCTCGACACAACTGACCGACTAACACTTTCACACGACACTTTCTTCTCTCTGCTGAGCAGAGCGAGGGTCCCTGACGGTTGCTGAAGGTCGCCAAGTCCTTTCTGATGCTGAGCCCGGCCCGCGCGTCTCTCTGGACCCACACCAAGCATCTTTCCCCCCTTACCTGCTGTTTCCCCTTCTGAACAAGCCAGGCCCTTCTCTGCTTCTCCATGGATCCTGAGTTCCAGGCCCTCACTGTTCTCCCGGGTGTTCAGAATCCAAGTCTAGGACTCCCCTCCCCATCTTCTCTGTCCTCACACAGCACAGTGTCCAACTTGCCAGAGGGTGCAGTTGGACTCAGCACTTTTATTTAACATCTGACAGCTTCACATCACCTCCATCACTATTACCCTGGTCCCAAACCACCATCACTGATCACCTGAATCTCTGTAAGAGCCTCAGGTCACTCTCTGCTTCTCTTTAAAAATATGTCTCAGAGCCCACTTCCCTTTCTTAAAATCCTCTGGTGACTTCTGCTCATTCTTAGAACAAAATCCACACAGCTGACTGCCGTCCACACGACCTATGGGCTCCAGGCTCCGCCGTCTCCTCCCTGTCATCCCCTGGATCCACGGCCTCTGCCCACCTCTCACCGTGACCCTAACTGTTCCCTTAGCGCCACATAAGCCCCTCTGACCTCGGCGACGAGCCCAGCTCACTGTCTCTCTCCACATTCACAACCTGTTTTCTTCATAGTATTTATCACCACCAGGATTTTAGAAAATGTTGTCTGTCGTCTTTAGACTGTAAGCCCCCAAAGAGCAAGGGCGGTATCTGCCTTGTCACCTGCTATTCCAGGAGTGCCAAGAACATGCTTGGCACATGGAAGATGCTCAACAAACACAAACTGGGTGAGTGAATGACCTGATGCCGTGCAGAGGATCTGAAGAAGACAGTCTAACCTAGCAGGTCTCAATCTTTTTTTCTGCTCTGATATTGGGGTAGAGATGCTCACTTATCTGATACTTAACCAAGGGTACAATACGAATTTGTGCTGTCTTAGACAAGGCTGTCTAGTTTATTCCTAGCATGCCAACTTTTCCTTTCCACCCAAGATATGTGAGAGAAAAGATATCACAGGGCTAGCCTTGAGTTCACTATTTTTTCTATTACATTTTATATCTATTCCTGGGCATGGAAATGCTAATGATTTTAGTAAGTGTATCTTAAGAATCTTGCTGAATTGATTATAACCATTTCTTGACTCTCTTCAATTTTTCTATGTATATACTGTATCATAGGCAAATATGTTGTACTTTTTTTTATACTCTATCGTTTAGGAAAGTTCTCTTATTCCTAATTGTTGTTATTGTTTTTAATCATGAGTAGGTATTGGATTTTCTCTAATGCTTTTCAATATCTGCTGAGAACAATCAATGGACTAGAAGAAAAGATTTAAAGATCTTTGTTTCTACATTCTTCAGTTAAACCTTACCTGATTATATGTTTCTTAACATACTGCTAAACTTAATTTGCCAATATTTTACTTTGGATTTTTACATCCATCTTCACAAATGAGTTTGGGTTAGTCTTGTAAAATGAGATGAAATAATTTCTTTTCTTTTTCTCCTGCAGTAATTTGAGATGCTTAGTAAAACTTTTGTTAAAACTATCTAGCGGGAGGTGGTAATGATTTTTTGTGGTCAGACAGACATGAGCTGAAAGTTACCATTTAAACCCTTTTAAGTGTATAGTTCAGCGGCATTAAGTACATTCACAATACTGTGACTTCACAACACTGGGCCACCATGACCACTGCCCGCGTCCAGAAGTTTCTTAACAATCACAAACATAATCTTTGCATTCACTAAACAGTAACTCCCCATTCCTTTCCCCCCTCCTTCCAGACTGAATCTCTGTATTCTGTCCCTATGAATTTGCTTATCCTTGGGTATCTCATAGGCGCGAAATTACGTGGCATCTTTTTGTGACTGGCTTATTTCACTTGAACGCAGTGTCTTCAAGGTCCGCTCGTGTGCTGCAGGTTTCAGAACAGCCTTCCTTTTTGGGGCCGGATAACATTCTGCTGTGTGTCTACATCACAGTTTGTTACCATCATCTGCCCGTGGACACCTGGCTGTGCCCACCTTTTGGCTGTCGTCAGCGGGCTGGGTTTCTCCCGAGGCCTTGCCCTTCTCTTTCCTTGCATGGCCTTTCCTCTGTGTGTGCACCCTGGTGTCCCTGCACCTTCTTATGAGGTCACTGATCCAGGCGAACTCGCGCCCACACTTATAGCCTCCTTCCACCTTAATCACCTCTTTGCACTCCCCGTCTCCACACACAGACACAGCCTTGGGTGCTGGGGATCAGGACTCCACGCACGACTTTGTGGGGACACAGTTCGGTCCATACGCGAGCTCCATCACTTGGCAGTCAGTGGTGAACATCATAAAACCTAACATCTAACAACAACAAAACCGCAGGCTGTGAACTACAGGCAAAAACAGGCTGACCTACAGGCAGCGTCACACTGGGAGACTGAGCCGTGAAGTTTCTTTTGCTCTGTAAGCCCCAGCCCCTCGAAGACACAGGGTGAGCCCTCACCCCTGAGTGGGGGGGCGCTGGGGGTCTGCGGTCGTGCACACGGCAGCCTCGTGAACCTGGCGCTGCCTCAGCGCGCAGCGCTGGCATGTGAGAGGCGGCCTGATGCCTCACACAGCAACATTTCCAGGGACAGACGCAGAGAGGTGACCTTGTTCACAGCGCTTCCTGTTCTGAGCCGATACACAGCTGGTGACTAGGTATGCTGCATAAAATATGGTCTACTCTTTCCGCCTTTTTTCTTTTTGAAAGTGAGGCTTGAGGACTGCGCCTTGGCTGGAAAGGTACAGAGAAGGGTCTTCTCTTTCCCAGTTTGTCCACTTGCCTTTAACATGCTTTTTAACCTTCAGATCACAGATAACGTTCACGCCCAGTGATGGGCATTCAGTCGGTGTAAATGTAATAAAGTGGCTGGTGGGTGGGGGTGGGCAGGGAGACGGTTTAGGAAATTTCAAAGATGATCATCTAGGACTACTGGTTAAGCAATGAATACCATTAAAGGGAGAGCTTAGAAACGCACTTTCTGAGCACACTCTTTATCTTTTCAAGGCTAATACTTAAATTCTAATAATTTACATTTATGTACTTATAATTTATATTTAGTTTATTACTGTTAAAAACTGTTAAGGTACTGTAAACTGCAGCTAGCAGTTAATTTTTTTTAAACCAATTAATGTATTTTTAAAAAGCCTAAAACACACGAGATGTTGAAATGATAAAGTTTCATGAATTGGTTTTAGTTCCACTCATTCTGTCCTGGTAGAATTCATGCATTTGGAGACCAACTCAGAACACAGAGAATTCATCTTAGGGTCTGAAATTGCCCCTTAACCTTCTGCAGTGCTTTCTGCATGGTGGCCGAGCTCAGGGTCCCTAAGGCGAGGAGCAGGCTCAGCCGACCTGCCTCCTTTCTCCTCGCCTCGCCTTTCTGCCCCCACCTCTCCACGCCTGGTTCTTTATCTGTGCAGTGGAGATGTGGCCTGAGATGCTCCGAGGATCCCTGATGGACTCGACGTGATCAGCAAACCGTCGGTCCGGGGCTGTAACAAACGCCCCGTGCAGAGCGTGCAGCTCTGGGCTGCTCTCTGCTCGGTCCTCCGAGGGGGCGGAGATCCTGCTAGCACGTACAAGGCCGCACACTATCAGGGGCCTTTTTCTTGAAAACACTGACATGGGGAGACATTCAAATCAAATGCTGTTTTATAAGTTATAAGGAAATCATGCCGAGGCAAGACTTTTTTTTTTTGGCAAGGCTGTTGTGACTATTACATTATGTTCCCACAACAGCATAAAATGTATGTTTTATCACTTGAACATAGCCCAGACTGGAAATGGCGCCTGAGACTGGAAATGTCTTATGAGAAAGGCCAAGCTCAACCTGATAAGACCGGTGGGGATAAAAGGAGGGAAAAATGGCCACAGCTCCAGCCACTGACCCTTGATGGACACCCCGTGGGCCCCTGCCAGCCCCCACGCCAGCGGGGACCCAAGACCTGTTCTTTCTTGACCGTGAGATGGGAATGGTGCCCTGTGGGGGGGCGGGGAGCCTAACTCCTGGGAAGTGCTTCAGAATGTAACCAGTCGTACCAAGATCAGGTAAAGGTAACTTTCTGCCTCCTGGTGCCAGGAATCTGAGTTTTGTTTTCCTGTTTATTTCCATATGTGTTTAAGCTCCACAAGTGTGCTCTCTCTCAGAAATCCCCACTCCCCCTCTGGTTTAATGATTCATCAAGAATCTTGGCCCAAGTGTGCTGCTGTTTCAGGGAAAGCGGGCCCTGGGGAACGGCTCGGGAACACAGTCGGGACCTGTCCAGAGGCCTCAGCAGAAGGCGGCTCGGCCGATGTGAGCTGCTCAGAGCAAGTGACTAAGTCATGGCTTAGGTTTCACGTGTGCGGCCCGAGGTGGAGTTGGCTTAAGTTCACGCTGTTCTAGGCCAGCAACACCAGGCAGCGGGAGGATGGTGAGACAGTTTTTTTTTTTTTTTTTTAAGAAAACACTAAAAAACATTGGGTTACCGGTTCTAAGATACGATAAAGGGATAAAAGGCCTATGTGACGGCTCACGGTGCTCAGATGTCAGAGGTCACGGCAAAAGTGTCCACCTTCCCTCCGCTGAGAGGGAGATGCTAACGCCCCCCCTTCCTCCTACTTGTCCAGCCCATGCGACTCCGTTGCTCAGTGCTGTTTACTTGCTCCGTCTTGTCCGATACCTTGCGACCCCATGGACTGTAGCCCGCCAGGCTCCTCTCTCCGTGGGATTTCCCAGGTAAGAATACTAGAGTGGGTTGCCATTTCCTTCTCCAGAGGATCTTGCCGACCTGGGGATCAAACCCGTGTCTCCTGCATTGGCAGGCGGATTCTTTACTATCTGAGTCACTAGGAAAGCCTTTGACTGTATTAGGACTGCAAAAACAAAGACCCCATAGAATATAGGAATAAATGCAAGGTACTTAAAAAAAAACAACCTTAGAATCTTTGGTTTGGAAGGGAAATTACAAATCTGAAAAGCTGCTTTCAAGAGTTTAAAAAAAGTTTGAATAAAATAAATAAGTCTCAGGGATTCTAGCTCACATAGCATCTGATATTCTAGTTGGAACAAATTTAGTTGATAAAATTTGAGTCCTGCTTTTCATAATTTATCACAAAATGACATTTAAGTTGGTGCTTTAACATGGTTTTAATTTTAATTTCACAACATTTTGAGAATAAAGTATTCTCTGGAAGTGTTTATGGTGAAAGCTAATGGGAAGGAGAACAGTCTTCAAAAGGGAAGACGCTTCTCTGCCAAAGGAACAGGAAAGACTTTTCTATGTGTTGGTGAGTCTTGGGGCCCCACGGCCCTGAACACTGTCCCCTGCAGAGGGAGGGAGTCTGCTCCGATCATCCTGTTTATTACTCTGTCACGTACAGAAGTAACTAAACTAGGTCCAGAAAGAACCAGGTGACTTGCACTTGGTAAGAGAATAAAGAATCAGCCTGCAATGCAAGAGACCTGGGTTCAATCTCTGGGCCGGGAAGATGCCCTGGAGGAGGGCATGACAACCCACTCACATAATCTTGCCTGGGGAATCCCATGCACAGAGGAGCCTGGTGGGTACAGTCCACGGGCTAACAAAGGGTCGGACACGACTGAGCGACTAACACACACAGAAAAGGCGATGATCTAGACTGTGTGTTCTGTAGGTCTGTGCATATGTGGAGAGATACCAAAATGAAATCTCCTTCACCTGCACAAAGCTGGAGCTCCATTCGGAGGGAGATGCACACACACTAACAGAACACATATTTTTCAAGTATGTAACACTCATACGATGGGGTTGGGGAGACAGCCAGAGGACCCAGTGCACACTGGCAGCGGGACTGATGTTATGGGTGAGGATTTCAGCACGCGGAGAGCCAAGGATTCCAGGACACACAATACCCGGATGTTGCCAAGGGCACACACAGATGGTGTGGGCAGTGACAAATGAGAAACAGGACATGAGTTATGGGAGAGGAAAGGACAGAAATGCGGGCCCGCAGCTTCAGCTCTGAGGGCCCGTGGACATGACGATCTGGGCTTCAAGCAGGCAGGCATCTGCCTCCTGAAGACCCGCCAGCAGGGGGGGCTACGTGGCCAGACCCCTGGGGGAACCTGGCAGGCGGCCGACACGTGCACAATGTGTGTGCAGAAATGCACCAGCGCCAGGAAGGGGCTGGCCAAGTTCCCCAACCTGGAAATAATAAGAGTGCAAACCAGCCTCCGGCCCCCTGCACGACCACAGGCTTTGGAATGACTAGCCGTCGATGTGACTGTTGATGTCAACCATGCGCAGCCTGGCTGAAGGAGACTCTTTTCAAAGCACAGTCTGCTCTCCAGTTGGTGTCATTTTGATACATGCACTTCTCTTAAAAACAAAACAAAACAAAACCAAAACCTCTGTTTGAGAACATAGGATGTTTTGAAGGTTGTATTTTTGGCATGTGGAAATGAGTAAACAGCTTCTGTTGGCTTCTGGACTGTAGCTACAACCATAGGTGTTTTGAAGTTAGTTTCCAGGCAAATGATAAATGACTGTGCACCAGAAAGTGAAAGATTTTGTATCAAAGGAGGACCATTGGTCATTTACAAGATATTCATAAACATGGTTGTTATAAATGAGTGCCACCGGAACAAACACAGTCTCTGCCAATCTGTTAAACCAGCAGTCCCCGACCTTTTTGGCACCAGTGACCAGTTTGACGGAAGACAATTTTTCCACGGACTGGTGGGGGGGTGGTTTTGGGATGATTCAAGCACATTACATTTATTGTGCACTTTATTTCTAATTTAATGCCGCCACTGAGCTGACCGACAGTGGGGTACTGGTCTGCGGCCCCAAGGTGATCCTGGTATTGAAGAGTAACATTTAGGAAGTGGTGAGAGAGGCCAGGGGTTTGGGGTTTAGAGACAAGGAAAGTGAACAGGAGTAAGACTGAGAAAGAAACTTAGGCGGAGAGGGAAGACATTTAAGAAGCCACATGAACATCTTGGCCAAAAGTGCTGAGATGGGTAATCCAGTGTCAGGGGTTGAACCTCCACAAAGCCCACAGGTCGAAGCCTGAACCTCCAGGATCTCGGAATGGGACTGTGTTTTGAAAAAGGGCCTTTGAAGGGTCACTAAATTAAAATGAGGTCATGAGAATGGGCCCTGATCCAGTTACTGGCGTCCTCAGAAGAAGAGGAGATGAGGACACGAGGGAGAGCCATGTGAAGACACAGGCAAAGACGGCCTCCTGTAAGCAGGGGAGAGAAACCAGCCTCGCCGACACCGATCAGACGGCCAGCTCCAGGACACAGGGAAAGACGGCCCCCACAAGCAGGGGAGAGAAACCAGTCTCGCCGACAATAATCAGATGTCCAGCTCCAGGACCGAGGACACCTTCCTGCCGTCTCCGCCCTGGGCCTGCGGTCCAGTTACAGCAGCTGGACCAACTCGTGGCCGTCCACACGCAGTGGAGGAAGCCGTGGAGCTGAACCCCAGTGGACCCCCCGCCCCCCTCGCCACTGCATCCCACGCCCCCGGCTCCGCCACCCCCTCCTCCTGGCGCCCCGGGGCCCCCAGAGCCCCCGCCACCACGGTTGGCCTCCAGCCGCCCAGGATCAGGGCTCACCTGGGACCCCGCCTCCCCTGCAGAATCCCCAGGGGGCGTTTGCACAACACAGCGACACTGATGCCAACACACACATCACATTCACGTCACACCTGCTTTTGGAAATAAAAGCCAAAGGCGCTTTGTTGTAAAACAGCACTGTGAGCACGAGGACAGGCAAGTGCGGGCAGCGGGCGTCAGGGGAGCTGCAGGGGGTGGACCGCAGGGGCAGCGGGCGTCCCGTGGAGCTTCTGGGAGTCAGGCTGCCGCCAGGGGCAGCGGGCGTCCGGGGAGCTGCAGGGGCCGGGGCGGGCCAGCAGGGGCAGAGGGCGTACGGGGAGTTGCAGGGGCCGGGGCGGGCCGGCTGGGCCTTGCACACAAGCCAGGAGGGCCGGTGGCAAAAGTCTAAGAGGACTTCCTTTGTCCCCGTGAGCTCACCTGGACGGACAGGTGGTCCTGTGACAGCTGGTAATCACACAACTTTTTTTCTTTAACCACAGGCCTCAACGCAGATGATGTGAGAAGCGTATCACCCTGATGCTCTCCCCAACCGTCGCCCCCAGGACCGCAGGACAGAAGCTCTGAAGGGCCTCCCGCGGCTCTGACTTCATAAGGTGCATCCCTCCCTCCCCTCCACCCAGGAACCAGCATGTGGATGCTTACCTAGGATCCATGTTTCAGACAGGTATTTGACCGTCTCCTTCCTCCTTCCTGGGGAGGGTCCGATGAAGATGCTGGCCTGGCGAGGGACCTGTGTGACCCGACCCCCGCAGAGCACGACCAGCTCCCCCAGCTTGGCTCTGGGAGGATTGCTGGCCGGGGAGATGAACATGGTTGGCTGGTCAGCAAACAGGGTTCCGCGATACTGCCCGGCGGACGACAGGCGTTCCTGGCGGCAGAGCTGTGGGGAGAGACGGAGGCGGGGGTTACTCCAGACCTCTTCATTGTTGAGAACAGGCTGACTGAAATAGAGCAGGCTGAGGTTGGGTTGTCTGTCCTCCATGGGTTCTGAGGATCCAGTGGTGATGACAACATTTACGAGCAGATGACATTTTCTGTAGCAGCAAAAACTCCAAGCAAATTTACAAGCAAAAAAAAAAAAAAAAAGGCCTTTGATTTATTACAGATTCTAAACCAAATTATTGGAAAGCAATCAGCTGTTCGGTTGAGCCAGGCGGACAGCCTCTGGGTCCTGAGTGATGGGAGGGCCATGGAGGTAGGTGGCTCGCCCAGAGTGCCCACCGCGTGGGACCACCTCCTCCACCCGGCTCAGGGCACCCACAGCGGGCGGCATCAGCGCTGAGCCGCTCCATCCACCCCTGCCCGTCTGCAGGAGAGTGCAAACTGGAGTCCTGGCCGTGTGCTGCGGGCCAGGTGGGTCCTGAGGGGTGCGTCCAGGTGGGTGGGGGCCAGTGTGGAGACCCTGCAGGTTCAGAGCCGCTGTGGCCGCCCTCAGCCTGCCCTGATGGGTCAGGGTCAGCGGCTGGCCCAGGGCGGCGGGGAGGCCCCTCTATTCTGACACACAGTACTAAGTACCAATTAAAGAAAGACTCCTCTATGCGCAGATAGCCCCGGGGAGGTGGTGAGGGTTGACGACTTCAACCCATGAATTTCCCTGAGGACAGATCTGTGGCTCAGGGCAGTTGAGGGTTTTGACGGGAGGTCTGTGGGAGGAGAGGGAGGTGCCCCTCAGAGGAGGGGGCACCCAGCGCCCAGAGAACAGAGGGTGGCCAGCGTGGGGCCAGCGCTGACCTCGAGGCAGGAAGGCAGCAGAGGATACCCTCCTCAGCCTGCCGCTCCGGCAAAACCCGAGAGAGAGAGCTGTTCCTACACTCAGTTTTCATGCTGCTTTCATTTTTAGGAAAAGATCCTACTACAAAAAAAGAAAAAGGCTCCATCATCAGTGAAACCAATGTGATAAATTTAAATCCGGCTGTAGAGTCACTCTCGTTTCTTACCCTAAGGTTGAGTTTTGCCATAAGCTCTGATATAAATCATCACATTTTATGTCTTCCCTTCGACTCGGTAACTAACAGGGCAAATGACAATTCTACCAGTGTGGTACCTTCGTTCATGCCGTCAGTTACTCCCAGCATCCCTGGGAGGCAAGGGGCGGGGGGGGCTTCCTTAATTTTGCACATGAAGATACTGACGCAGAATAGATTTGCTTTGGTTAACTGTGAGCTGAGCTGCAGAAGAAAGCCCAAGACCCATAAACGCAGTGAGTCACGGGGCCACGCGGCCCTGCCGCTGGGGATCAAGAACCTCCGTCAAGTTGGATGTGGTCACGCTGTAGGAGGTGAGAGCTGACACAGCAAAAGAACAAAGTCAGGGCACCTTTCCCGGGTTTTCTGCTGCTCAAGCCAACTCTGTCTTTTCGTCTTGAGCAGGGAAGCGCGGTCGTTTTCTGGGTGCTGATGTCTGTGGGGCCAGGTGTTCAAGGTGGGCGCCCCTTCCCGCCAGGGGCGGGGGGAAGACTCAGCCAACCGCAGGGACCCTCCTTACAAAGGCCTGCGTCATGCCTGGGCTGGAGTCTGGCCAGTGGGGCGTGAGGGCGGGCCTGCTGGGGGTGGCTTTTCCTCACTCACTATAGGAGCAACTTTGTCCTGTCAACACAGGACACCCTGGATTCCCAAGGCTGAGAACAGCCAAGAGGGAAGATGGAACGGCGTGGACCTGGGCAATGAGGGCCTCTAAGTCGGTAGCCTGACCAAACCAGGCCCTGTCCTCCTCTATCCTTTTAATGTCGGGGTGGGGGGGACCTCCTAACTTTTGTTTCTCTCCATATCCTCAGTTTAATCTCCCCCCCAAAAAAATAAATTTTAAGAGGTATTCTGAATTTTAATTGACTTTATATTAGATCCGGGTATGTACAGTGATTTGATATTTTCTTATGTTACAAGATGATCAACACGATAGGTTTCATTACCATCTGTTATGGTTTCATTACCATCTGTTATCATATAAAGACAGTACATGGTTTTTGACCATTCTCCCCACACTGTACATTTCATGCTCATGATTCACTTATTTTGCAGTTGGAAGCTTGTACCTCTTCACCCGCCCACCCCGGCCCAGCTTACCTCGTCCCTTCCCCTCCCACCACAGCGTCCCCTTCAGCGGCCACCAGTCTGTTTTCTCTATCTATGCCTCCGTCACTGTTCTGATCTGTTTGTTCATTTGTTGTGTTAGTTTCTATATATGAGTGCTATCACATGATATTTCTCTTTCTCTGTATGACTTACTTCACTTAGCACAATACCCCTTAGATCTATCCATGATATTGCAAATGGCAAGATTCTATTTCTCATGACTGACTAATAGTCCATTGTGTGTATGCACATCCCACGGCTTTAGCCCCTTGTCTTGGACACGTACGTTGTGTCCATATTATGCGGGGTATTATAAATTCTCTTTGGAAAACAAGCCTCTTCTGACTGGTGCTGTGACGACCTAGAGGGGTGGGCTGGGGCAGGGTGGGAGGGAGGTTGGAGAGCTGGGGGACATGTACACCCATAGCTGGTTCGTTTCACTGTACAGCCGGAACTAACTTAACACCGTAAAGGAATCATGTTCCAAGTTTCAAACAGTGATCACAGCACAGTGACAGCAGGTAATTTTAAATACCTTTTGAGTATCCACCAACAGTGTTACTACACTTGGTTAACTGGGACTAGGTTCCTATGCAAAGCCAGCAGCCTGGCAGGGTTAGGCCCGATGGTGATGACTTTGGGATAGGACCGGTGGTGGAAGGCAGGCCCTTCATTCATAAACTTTACTATTCTTTACATTTTTAAAGCACAAACTACTTCCATAAATGTGTTAGAACTTCAGTGGCAGAGGTTTGAAAAAAATATCTACTGAGCAAGTTAGCACATCCACTTTACAAAATACCATAAATCTGAGGCAGGGCTTGGAAAAGACAAGAGCCAGAGACTGTCCCGTCTTCTAACTGAGTCCCCATCCCAACCACCATTCCTCCATATTTCAAATCCATAAATTATGCTGCAAGGGCAGGCTGACTACTACCATCTGCTGAGAACACTGGATGCAGCTATATTAAGATTCCAAATGTAACGGATGCATAGTCCTCCCCTCTCCTAGGATTTTATGACCGATCGGATAACATTAAGATACCGAGTAAATGCAGAGTGTCAGCTTGAACTTCCAGTTTCTCTGCTGCACCAACATCTAACAAGTAATTTTTGTATTTATAGCCACATTGGGGTACTTCCTTATATTTTTGTAGCTAGGTTTCAGAACTGAAAACCAGAAGACACGAGTGAACACTGTAAGGGACGAACATTTCAAAGAGCAATTTGAATTGCTTCTCTTTTCTGGGATCCTTGACAATAAGACTTGAGAACCAATCATTCTGATTCAGACACTCAAGGACATCAAAAGAGAGCGTGAGACTCACAGAACGATTACAGACTGTAACGGTTATTATATGGATTATAACAGATTATTAACGATAGCAAAAGAGCTAACATAACTAAGTTAAACCATCGTTAGGCAGTGGTGGTGGTGGTGTGCTCGCTCGGTCGTGTCCGACTCCCATGACCCCACGGACTGCAGCCCGCCAGGCCCCTCCATCCATGGAACACCCCAGGCGAGGACACGGGAGTGGGCTACCACTTCCCTCTCCAAGGGATCCTCCCGACCCAGGAGTCAAACCCGTGTCTTCTGCATTGCAGGCAGACTCTCCACTGACTGGGCCACCACAGAAGCCCATCTTTAGGCAGAAAGTCTCTCAAATGATAGTGAGAAGACAACCTGTCTGTCGGGGGCGGGCGGGGGAGCTTTCCAGGTGACTCAGAGCAGGAGACGCGGGCTCCATCTCTGGGCCGGGAAGACCCACCGAAGGAGGGCTCGGCAACCCACTCCAGCATTCCCGCCCGCGGAACCCCATGGACAGAGGGGCCTGGCAGGCCGCAGACGGCGTCCCAGAGAGTCAGACAGGGCTGAAGGGACTGAGCACGCACTCCCTCTGTGAGGTCAAAGGTCTCTGCCACCCGGAGTCAATCCCCCGCATGTCCTCCACATCCCGTGGTGCCTGGATCCCCAGCTGACCCTCACTAGCCGCTCAGGCCTGGAGTCCTCCACTACAGCTGTCCCACGCAGAGTGCTCCCTAGGACCGAGCCCTCGCCTACTCCAAAGAGGATGGGAACGTCAGGTGTGGAGGAGCTGACCGTCTGAGGCTTAAGACAGCTTTGGCCCAGCTGCAGGCCTCTGAGACAGTGAAGTGGAGGGAAACAGCTTGAAAGGGTCCAAAAGCAGAGCCCTGTTTAACACCAATGAAGCTCCTCCCCCCACCCCAAGAGTAAACATACCGTCCCAGCTCCTCCTTCCCCTCCCGCGTGAGCCCCAGGCCGACAGGACACCGGCCGGCTCCCTGTCTGGAGCAGTATGCAGACGGCCTGAAGCAGCGGCCGGCTCCCTCAGTGATGGGTGAGGACAGCCCGGGCGGGGCCTCTGCCTGCGTCAGACAGGTGTCCAAGGGGGCTCCCCCTCACAGCTCCAGCCTCCTCACTGTGCTTTGAGAAGCAGAAACCAAGGCGCTTCGGAGAGCCTGGAGTGGCCGTGGGGCCCGCGGGAGGCTGCAGGGTGTCTCAGAAGCAGCCGCACGTTTCTATGAGGGAGGTGTCTCTGCCACATACACTTACTGTGTTCCTTGTCTCGGATCATCTAGTAGAAAAGCCTGACCTCGATGGGGCCGCCGATCTCTGTGGGAGAGCCAGCTGTGTCTCCTGACAGGAATGGATGCTGGGTGTGACAACACACTCTCCGCAGGCAGCTAGCTCTGTGAAGTGTCCCCTGTGAGCCTGCAGGGGCCAGAGCGTCTCTGCTGGACACTGAGCCCGGCCAGGCCCCAGCTCCCGGGGACACTGGCCTGGGGAAACACACCAGCGACAGAGGGGCCCCGCATGCAGGCAGCTGGAACAGAAGGCGCTGCGTGGGGACACAGCCAGCAGCCTGTATCCCGCGTGCCACTGGGTGTCGACGTGCTTGTTCAGCCCCGTGTCAGCGACTCGGTGATGGAAGTGTTTCCTCGGCCACGAGAGTGGGTCCCAGCTCCGCCTGATACATTAGCCAACATGAGATCTGCAATAACGATCCTCTCTCTGACTGATAGGAGGAAGAGACAATGGGAAAAGAACCCAGGAGACATCCTTGGGTACCCCTCCGAAGACCCTCAGACTCCAGAGCCAGCTCAGCTGCATGGGGTGGGCAGCAGGCACTCAGGCTGGCTGCTGGGTCAGGGAACTCCCGAAGGAGCGGGCTGCTTCAGGACCGAGAAGCCGGCAGTCACACGGGGTCGGGGAGCTCTCCACACGAGGGGGGAGCCACATGGCCTGGCAGAAAAGATCTCATCCACCCGGGAAGGCAGAATGTGGCAGGAAAGCCCAGTAGTTCTACCCAAGTAAACCGCGTGAACCAAGAGCCCAGAGCCAGAAGCACAGGGACAAGGCTGAGGGCCCGCTCACCGCGGCCCCGACACCGTCTGCTCTCAGAGACGTGTGAGCTTTTCAGCTACTTTTTGTTGGGATTTTTGTTTCCAGAATCCCAAGCATCCAGATGCCATGGTTCTCACGACCCTGCCACTCATCAGAGGTAACAGTTTGCGTGTATTTTTCTAAATTCTACACAACACACACACGTACTGGGGACAGAGTTTTTTCTTAATCAAGGATCTATCTTGGTATATAGAGAAGCAGTAACTCAAACCTGTTTTTAATCCAGCAGAAAGGACCTGTGTGGGCCTTTCTCATGTTTAGAATGTGACTTCAGAGCTAATTTGATTCTTCTTCTCCCGCCCACATTTATTGAACGCTTACTGTCTACCAGGCATGTGCAAGGTGCCAGGAAGCAAAGCTGATTAAGTCGCAGTTCCTGCGCTCAGTTTAAAGCATGTGTTGTAAAAGTCAGTAAATGGAAATATTTCCATTTATTTATTCAGCTTGAAATCAGAGGAAGCAAAGAATTAGAAGGATCTGATTCT
Source organism: Muntiacus reevesi (assembly GCF_963930625.1). NCBI lineage: Eukaryota > Metazoa > Chordata > Mammalia > Artiodactyla > Cervidae > Muntiacus > Muntiacus reevesi. Next base: position 48,748,965 of record NC_089258.1, on the reverse strand, counting down.
TTACTCAAAATAACTGAGACTACGTGCTTGTTGACTTTCCAGTCCTAAGTAAAACAATTTTCTGGGGAAGTTTAATCAAGATTTAGGTTATTCAAAATTAAAAGTTAATTTGGAAACTTACCCTCCAGACACGCTCTCTGATGTACACATGGACGTGCATGTATAGGAGGTCATTGCCATGGAGACGGTGGTGACTGGCAAGGCTTATTTACATTGTCAATAGAGCAGGATACACGATTCTGCCTACTGCTGGGCTTTAGCTAAGGTCATTTCAGGAGGTGGGGGGTTTTAAGAATGGGATACTCCCCCAGCACCCCCTTTGTTGTTCCCCAGCCCCCCAGGGGTTTCGCTCCGTGAGTCCTCGTGATCGACGGGCTTCAGAGGCAGCAGTGTGGCCAGCGTGCCCCGGAGCCCACGCTCGGCGCGGAAGGCACAGGTCATGCATTTGCTACTGAGATGCTGCCCAAAAGGTCTGATCGAGGCAGTCTAGCAAAACTTCCCTCTCTAGCAAAGCAACGTTTTGTCCCCACTGAAAGCACTGACTGTTGAGTCGTGTCTGACTCTTTGTGACCCCATGGACTGTAGACCACCAGGCTCCTCTGTCCATGGGATTTCCCAGGCAAGAATACTGGAGTGGGCAGTCATTCCCTTCTCCAGGGGATCTTCCCAAGCCAGGGATCGAACCCTCGTCTCCTCCGTTGCAGGCAGATTCCTCACCATCTGGGCCATGTAGGGATGCCCCTGCCCCCACTGGTACGCTCTAAAAACTGAGTTGAGGACCGTGAGGCAGCGGGCACTGCAGGTTAACAGGGCAGCTGAGAAGGCTCCGCGTCCTCTCTGACCAGCTCCTATCCGGCCTCACCCCGATGCCTGCCTGCACCTCAAGATGGACTAGAAGAGCTTCAAAGGCACAGATTTTGAGCCAACGTGCTGCTGATTAATTTCACTGCCTTCTCGGTCCCTTATGGATGGCAATTCATGGGAATTTGATGTAAATCCTAACTCAGCTTCAGACTTTTCAGCAACACCGAATGCAGCCAACTGCCAGAAAAAGGAGTCTGGACGGGGCCTGGGGGTGTCTTGCAGGCGGCGCTCCGTGGTGTTACCTTTCCCTCAGAGATAACCAGGTTCCCCAGAATTTCTTCCCAATTCCCTGCACTTCTGGTGGTTATGCAAATCTACGTACCTTAAAACATACAGATCTAGACAACAAAAAGAGTCATTTTTAGGGTTAATGTAAAAGATCAAATAACAGTGAAAAAACACACCTTTTTAGCATTACATTTGTCTACGTCTTGTTTTTCCTCCAAGGAAAAAAGTGCGCCTTCTCCCTGGGGCCTTTGCTGAAGGCGCCCTGCAGCGCGCTCTCAGCCCGCAGGCCTGCACCCCTGGGAGTCGCCCGCACCCCTGGGCTCCTGGGACATGTCCACACGGCAGCCATGGGTGGGGGCTGCAGAGGCTCGGGGAGAGCAGCTCAGTGTGATGGTTCAGTTTGTGCGTCCCGGCGGGGCAGGGCCGCCCAGAGGGCTGAGGGACCTTACCGCTGGGTGTGTCCCCGGCGCCAATCCTTTGGGGGCCTAAGTAGAACAAACAGGCAAAGGAAGGGTGGGCTGTTCCCTGCGCCAGTCGTCGGAGCTCCTGGGTCCAGCCTGGGGACTGGGTTGAACCTCCTGACCCTACATCTCTCTGCTCTGTGTGTTGACATGTGTGTGTGTCTGTCTGTCCTGCCGGTTCTGCCTCTACAGGACCTAGGCACATGGCTAAGTGGCGGAGGAGGAGCGGGGTGGGCCGGGCAGAGAAAGGACACCTGCCAGAGATCCGTCAGGTGGGAGGGCGAGCCAGTGAGCTCTGCCTCTATATTTCTCAACAACAAGAAGGTGAAATCACAGATGAAACGGCTGAAGATGCCCACCGCAGAAGGGGCAGCTCCACGGGGCACCTACGGTGCCAGGCCCCATGTCAGGGTCCAGGACGGGGCTGAGCCGGTGGGGGTCCCTGGGTGGGGCGGCCGGGCTGCGGACAGATGCCTGGGTGCTGAGCCGAGATGCTCAGGGAGGGGACGGCAGAGCTGGCCGGGAGCCGCAGTGGGCACTCCCGCGATGCGCTTGCCCTCTGGCTGAGGCACCATCTCGGAGGACAGCAGAACTGGGCACCAGGAAGGATCCTGGAGACCCTCCCAGCTGCGGATCGCCTCCTGCGAGTGAGGAAACCGAGGCCCTAGGGACCCGGGTCCTCGTCTGAAGTCGGAGCAGAGCTTTCCCGGGCACCGAGGTGCAGAGCCCCTGACCGCCCACCCCAACCCACGGTGACCCCGTCTGCCCGATGGCTGGGGCGCCGGAGCCCACACCTCTCCTCCTCTGGTCTGCTCACGGGTCCATCTGACAATTCGCGCGTCTGCCAGGCTAATGAACAAAGAGACACACATGGAAGGACAGTGTCTGCTTCCACAGGATGTCCTAGAAACTCCAGCAGGACAGGGCACGCCACCTCGTGGGATGGGATGAGACTCGGCGGGCTTCACAGCGGCGGCGTGTGACTCAGAGGTGGTGGGACGGCGCGCTGGCACAAACTGCTTGGGATCACTGGGGTGATGCGTGTGGGAGCAGGGGTCTGCAGCAACAGAAGCTAGCTTTTAAAAGTCTGTACGAAGGCGATGAGACTAGGTAAGCAGGCACAGACGGGTCAGGATTCTACAGCACGACATCGAGCTGGGGGAGCTATGAGAGCCGCGAGCAGAGAGGTCACGGACTCCAGATGTCAGAAGACCATACTGCAGATGGCGTGGAGGGGCTGAGACCAGGACAGGAGACTCCGAGGAAAGGACCGCAGGAATTCCAGCAAGAAACGAAAGAGGGCGGGGGGGCAGGGCATGGACTCCAGAAGCAACGAGGGTGCAACCCAAGGGAGTCCCAACTTATCACAGGCTCCCTGATCCAGGGCAGGGTAAGAGACCTCGTGCGATTGTAGGAAAGATGGGCTGCTGAGGTTTCAAAGGTCCTGGTAAACGGTGCCTCTCTTTCCCCCGGGTTCAGTAACAGCTGTCCAACAGAGGAGAGCAAAACCACTTCCATCGTGCATCCAGCCGCCTGGACATAGACCTGCGGTCCTGTGAGTTTCCAGTCCTGCGCCATGACGGGGGAGGAGGCAAGGCCACAGCTGGCCGGGAGCCCAGGAGGGCGCCCCGCTCCCTGCTGGACACCCCCAGTGTGCCCGGCTGGTCCTCCCTCGGGGAGGGGCGGGCACGTGTCTCCAGCAGGGCCTCGGGGACTCTTCGTATCCTGCAGGCGGATGGCGTGGGTGACACCCCGCTCTGGAGGAGAGACAGGGGGCCCCAAGGTGACTGGAAATGAGGCAGAGTTAGGAGTTTCACCTTCAGTGAAGCTGTCAGAGCCTATACCTGACCATATGAGATGTGCCAACCTGACCCCAGGTGAAGTGAGCTGACTGGAGAGAGAGAACAAACCATGTCTGCGGTCCTGGGGGTTTCCTAAAGAGCTGAAGAAACAACAGGACACACACATCTTAAACAATTCTGATACCTTCCTGAAAACCATAGGAAAACTTAACGACCCCTCAAGCTCTCCGTGAATTCCCCAGTTTTTAGTGGAGAAACTGTCCCTGCTTCTCCCCGCAGCTTCTGGACCTCGTCCCGCGCTCAGCACTTCCTCTCAGTTCTGAGCATTTAATTTTCAGACTCCCTGCCGCCTCCGTGACCTCTCCTGTGCCCTGGGCTCCTGGGAGCCCTTTTCCCTGCGTGCCTGTCCACCCCCGTCCACGCTCACGCTGCCCACCCGCCTGTCCTGGCCTCCCCCACCTGGCGCCTATGGCTTCTCGCTCACGGAGACCCCGTAGCACCCTCTGCGCTCCAGGATGGCCTTACTGTTCACTGGCAGTGGCAGTGATTATCCCTGGAGATGCCAGCCCCCCGGGAACCGGAAGACAAGCCCCTGCGCCTGGCCTGGAGCCCGCGCCCGGCTGTCCTTCCCCTCGCTCCCCTCTCTGCTCTCACGCTCGGTCCTGCGGCCCAGATACGCTGTCATGAAGGACCCCGTGCACCCCCCAGCGCCCGATCCTGTGGATGCAGCGGCCCTCCCCGGCCGGCACCTGCTCCCTGCACCTGCCCTCCCTGGCCTCCATCTCGCTGCGTTTCCCTGCGTCCCCCGCACAAGCCTGGCCGTGTCCACACCGGTGCTTCCATCCTCCCCGAGTGCCCTGCTCCCCGCTGCTTCCCCTCTCCGAGCAGCCCTGTCAGGGCCGAGAGGACCCTGCCCCGTGGAGCGCTGCGGTTCTGACGGACCCTGAGCTCGCAGGCCTGTAAAGAGCAGCCAAACACACGCCGTGGGCCCTGATCCCAGACGCCGGGGGACACAGAGCACAGAAGGCTTGTGGTTCGGGATCAAAGAGGCTTCTACCCGACGCTGAGAACATGGTTTGAAAGGGTTAAGAAACAGTGAAAAGTCACGAACAAAGACACCTAAGTGTAACGAATGGTTTCTTTGTCTCCATTCGCCCTGGCTAGTGGTCCCCAACACTGAGGGCAGAGCACAGAGCCGCCCCCGTCAGAGGGAGTCTCCTGCAGGGTCTCCTATATAGTTATTCTACCCTGAAATACATCTGCTTGGTTTACTGTTAACATGTTTTACATTGCTTCTCGCTGAGTGCACGTAACAGACACAGGACAGACTGGGCTCGGAGTTCTGTGTAAGAGGCACAGTTGCACGAACATCTAAAAGAAGTGCATTTCTCAACGCTGCTCGCGTTTACAGGGAAACACTCCTATGTGGAAATGATTATTGGAGTCCAGCTTTTCCATCTTGCTGGTATGCAGGGCAAGGCAGGCGCACGAGGCCGCACACGAGGCGAGCAGATGGGTGTGAACAGAGAGCGCAGGACCTGGCTCCCAGGTCCCCACTGGGTGACGCCGGGCTGGGCTGGACGAGGGCGATGGTGGTCAAACCAGGATGTTTGCCCCCAGTCAGACCCTCCTCTGACCCTACGGCACAACCCTGAGCTGTGGTTGTGCCGAGCGGGTGATTCCCGGGGCCGGGGCGCACGGGGGCCCACAGCCCTGGGGTGAATGGCTCGGAACAGCGTCTGACAGAGGACGCCTCCGCCTTCTGTGGTCTTAGCGCCTCTCCGCACGTGGCAGAGTCCACTCCCTGCTCTGAACACTGTGCTCTGGTCTTGGGCCCCGTCACCCCGGGGCTCTCCCTCGGCCTGGCCCCTTCCCTCCGGGCCCGAGGTCCTGAGCACAACTGGCGGCCCAGATGCCCAGCGCCTCCCCGCTGCCCCCCTGCACACTTGCCCTGGGACCAGTGCCGCCCCGCCCGCCTCTGCCTGGGTGCGGAGCACTCAGCGCGTCTAAAGGCCTCTCTTCGCCCCAGCCGAGTCCCACTAAGTAACAGCTGACGCTTTACTCAGAGCCTGCTGTGCGGGGCCTTTCTGAGCCCTGGATGTGAATGAGCTCGCTGCATCCTTGAAATGAGCTTATGGAAAAGAGACTGTCACTGTTTCCAGCTCACAGCGGAAACTAAAGCAGAGGGAACAAGGTCATAGAATGAGATCGCGACGGGACCTTGGAGTCTGACCCAGGCAAGCGACATCCTTGACAATCACACCCTGCTGCTTTCAGAGTCTCTCTCCCCCCCTCCCCTTCCACACCCAGTCCACCAGGACGCCTGGGGGCCGGATCTCACTCCCCGCCTCATCACCACCCCAGGAGGGCTTCCGGAGGTTCTGTCCCGGGGGCTCCTAAAATGGAGGTATTAAATGCATGCAGTTACGTGCACAGAGTACACAAACTGTAAGTCCCAGCCCCAAATTCTGTCCATGGATCAGCCACTGCTTCGAAGTGCAGCCAAATCTCCCCCTCCCCGCCTCCCCATCTCTGCCCTGCCACACCAGTCTCCTGCCAGCCTCCCTCTGCCCGCAGGGCCTTTAATATGCCGCTGTGGTCTAAGTATTTTATAAACGCTAACTTTTAGGAGACATACAGATGACCGACAGTCACATGACAAGATGCTCAACACTGCTAATTATTAGAAACATGCAAATTAAAACTACAATGCGGTATCACCTCACACTGGTCAGAATAGCCATCACTGAAAAGTCTAATGAATCATAAATGCTGGAGAGGGTGTGGAGCAAAGGAAACCCTCCTACAGTGTTGGTGGGAAGGTAAATTGGTGCGATCACCATGGAGAACAGTGTGGAGGCAGTTCCTTAAAAACTAAAAATAGAATCACCATATGATCCTGTAATCCCACTCCTGGGCGTATACCTGGAGAAGACCAGACTTTGAAAAGACACACGTATCTCAATGTTCCTTGCAGCAGTATTTACAGTGGCCAAGACATGGAAGCAACCTAAGCGTCCATCGACAGATGAATGGATGAAGATGTGGTACACACACACAATGGAATATTACTCAGCCATAAGAAGAATGAAGTAGAGGTGAGGCAAGGTGAAGGCCCACTGGTGAGGAACACTGGCTGAGATGCAGGGAGCAGCCGCGGGGCCTGGAGAGGAGGCCATGGGCGCCTCAACCTCCTGGGGCCTGCCCGCCCGCGTCCCAGCTCCGCACCACGAACCACAGGAGGTGCCGGGCCCGAACCATCTGCCCATCGAGCTGCTCCGGGAGATGCTGAGCTACCTGCCCCCAAGCACGCTGCTCCGGCACTGCCGCCTGGTGTGCCGGCGCTGGCGAGAGGTGGTGGACGGCAGGGACCTGTGGCTGAGCATCCTGCCCTGGAAACACCCCGACCTGTGGCCCGTCATCCTCACCTGCCTGCCCCCTGCTGGCGCCCCCGGGCCCTGCACCCTGGGCCGCTTCTGCGAGCTCAGACCCATAGGACGCAAGCTCACCGCGAACCCCCCGGAGAAAGAAGACCTCTGGAACTGTATGATGCTGAGCGGTAGCGATGACTCGGAGGAAGAGGAAGACTTGGGGGTCAGGCTGAAGACTTCTGGGGAGGCGAGCTGCAGTCCTGCCTACAGGTGTTGGTACAAGGGAGAAATTTTGGATCTGGAGGAGGAGGGCCTGTGGCGGGAACTCCTGGATAGTGGAAAGATTTGGATTTCCGTCTGTCGCCGCTGGACAGAACAACAAGGCAGTGACCGGATGTATCAGCTAGTCGTCAAGCTTCTAGATGCCAACTATGCCACCTTGCATTATTTCTTCCATAAACGTTTTCCTGTCCGTCCGCGGACAGGCAGCTTCTCCTTTCGGATCATGCATGCGTTCACCAACATCAAGAAGGGCGTCCGCTTTGTGTTGTTTGACCACAACGTCGAGGGCTATGACTCGTGGCCTGAGCAGTGTGGCGTCTCCAGGCCCCAGTCCAGTGTCATCGTACGGATCCGTCCCTAGGCTGTCCCCGTAAGACAACCTGACCGTGCCTTCCAGGAGCCGCGACCGTTGGCCAGACCACCTCAATAATCAAGAGCTTGTAGCTCCTGGCATCCTGGGATCTCTCCTGGGTCCAATCAAGGGACCTACTGGGCCTTGTCTTTAAATTCTATGAGAAACTACGAGAACGTTCTTACATCAGGGTTACTGACTGAATGCAGCCCCTGTTATACGGAGTGGAGACACACGGGTGAAAACAAGGAAATGGTGAGAGGGCTCCTCACCCTCCCCCCCAATGCCAGGCCCTTTGGTTCGGCCCCCGTGCCCTCTGCCCTCTGTCTTCTGTTTCTGCTGCAGAGGCTTCATTGATCACTTCCAAGAAACCCTCTCCTCATGTCTGAACCAGAAACCCATGCCTCTGGCTGAGTAATTACAGTCTCTAACCTTCCATGATTTCAAGACTGTGACCAGGACTCAAGAGCTGAAAGTTAAACTAGCTCAAAAAATTGTTTAGAGGCAGAGGGTTCTGCCCACCCTGTGCACAATGAATTTGATCCCCAGAGCCCAGCCCTGTTCTGGATTCTATGGTGGATAGAATTATTTTGTTACTTTGAAATTCTTTTTGAATTTGGAGATAATAAATCAGGAATGTATCTTCCAATCATAGTTAATAAATACAGTATTTGCCTAAAAAAAAAAAAAAAAAAAAGAAGAATGAAGTAATGCCATCTGCACCAACATGGATGGACTCAGAGATCACACTAAGTGAAGTCAGACAGAGAAAGACAAACATCGCATGACAACACTTACATGTAGAATCATGGGATTCTCCAGGCAGGAATACCAGACAGGGTTGCCATGCCCTCCTGCAGGGGATCTTCTTGACCCAGAGACTGAACCTGCGTCTCCTACGTCTCCTGCACTGGCAGGGGAGTTCTTTACCACTAGTGCCACCTGTGAAGCAACCCCCCCCGCCCCCAATGATACAAATGCACTTATTTACAAAACAGAAAAAGACCCACAAACATAGAAAACAAACTTATGATTAGCAAAGGAGACAGTAGGGGTGGCAGGGCTTTAAATTAGGCATTTGGAATTAACATATACACACTACTATCTGTGAAGCAAACAAGGACCTACTGTGCACACAGGGAACTACACTCGATATCTTATAATAACCTAGGATGAGAGAAGAATCTGAAAACAGAATGGACAGGTGTACATGCATAACTGCATCACTCTGCTATACACCTGAAACTAACACAGCGTTGTAAACCAACTGTAATAAAAAGCAACACTCTCAATCCTCACAAAAGCTGAACGAGGCACGTGCTATTCTTCTTCTCCCCATTGACACGAGAGACTGACAGCACAGAAAGGAGGCAAGCTGCTGGAGGTCAGGAAGCTAACCGGTGCGGGGCTGGTGGGAGCGTCGCCGGCCCTGGAGCTGCACTGGTCCCGAGCTCCCGCCCCTCCAGGCAAGGAGCCTGGCCAGAGGGCGCTCAGCATAGCTCCAGGGGTGAGCAAGCGTCAGCTCTTCCTTTCAGAGGACACACACCTTAGAGCTTTCTGGAGGCCATGCATGCGTATGGACATGTACATGTGTATCTGTGTGCGTGTCAGAGGATGAGATGGCTGGATGGCACCACCACGGCGACGAACATGAACTTGGGCAGACGCCGGGAGACGGTGGGGGACAGGGACGCCTGGCGTGCTGCAGTCCATGGGGTCCCCAGAAGCTGGACACAACTCGGTGACTGAACAACAGTAGTATAGCACAGCACAGCACAGATAGCGTTAAGTTACTACGCCGTGTTCCACTCTCTGTGAGCCCACGGACTGCAGCCCGCCAGGCTCCTCTGTCCACGGGATTCTCCAGGCAAGAATACTGGAGTGGGCCGCCATTCTCTTCTCCAGGGGATCTTCCTCACTCAGGGATCGAACTCAGGTTCCCAGGTTCCCCACATCATGGGCAGATTCATTACCTCTGAGCCACCAGGGAAGTATATATATATATTTTTTGTTTGTTTGTTTGGTTTTTTCTTTTCTGAGGATCCATTCCCTGACCAGGGATCAAATCCCGCCCTTCTGCATTAAGAGTGCAAAGTCTTAAGACACTGAACCACCAAGGTATATATTCGTATTTATAATGTTGTGTGGATCACAACAAACTCTGGAAAATTCTTAAAGAGATAGTAATACCAGACCACCTTACTTGCCTCCTGAGAAATCTGTATACAGGTCAGGAAGCAACAGTTAGAATTGGACATGGAACAACAGACTGGTTCCAAATAGGGAAAGGAGTACGTCAAGGCTGTATATTGTCACCCTGCTTATTTAACTTATATGCAGAATAGTGATAGTGAAGTAGCTCCGTCATGTCCGACTCTTTGCGACCCCATGGACAGTAGCCTGCACCAGGGTCCATTGTCCATGGGATTTTCTAGGCAAGAGTACTGGAGTGGGTTGCCATTTCCTTCTCCAGGGAATCTTCCCTACCCAGGGATGGAAGCCAAGTCCCCCACATTGTAGACAGACGCTTTACCGTCTGAGCCACCAGGGCAGAATACATCATGTGAAATGCTGGGCTGGATGAAGCACAAGCTGGAATCAAGATCTCCGGGAGAAATATCAATAACCTCAGATATGCAGATGACACCACCCTTATGGCAGAAAGTGAAGAATTAAAGAGCCTCGTGATGAAAGTGAAAGAGGAGAGTGAAAAAAATTGGCTTAAAACTCAACATTCAGAAAACTAAGACCATGGCATTCGATCCCATCACTTCATGAGAAATAGATGGGGAAACAGTGGAAACAGTGGCTGACTTTATTTTGGGGGGCTCCAAAATCACTGTAGATGGTGAGTGCAGCCATGAAATTAAAAGATGCTTAATTCTTGGAAGGAAAGTTATGACCAACCTAGATGTCATATTAAAAAGCAGAGACATTACTTTGCCAACAAAGGTCCATCTAGTCAAGGCTATGGTTTTTCCAGTGGTCATGTGAGAATTGGACTATAAAGAAAGCTTAGCGCCGAAGAATTGATGTTTTTGAACTGTGGTGTTGGAGAAGACTCTTGAGAGTCCCTTGGACTGCAAGGAGATCCAACCTAAAGGAGATCAGTCCTGGGTGTTCATTGGAAGGACTGATGCTGAAGCTCCAATACTTTGGCCACCTGATGCAAAGAACCGACTCACTTGAAAAGACCCTGATGTTGGGAAAAATTGAGGGCAGGAAGAGAAGGGGATGATAGAGGATGAGATGGTTGGATGGCATTATGGACTCAATGGACATGAATTTGAGTAACCTCTGGGAGCTGGTGATGGACAGGGAGGCCTGGCATGTTGCAGTTCATGGGGTCGCAAAGAGTTGGACACAACTGAGAGACTGAACTGATAATGTTGCAGTGGAAAAAGTTTTTTTTGTGTGTGAGACGCAGCAGATCTGTTACTGACTCAGTTCCATGTGCTCTTCCGCAGCCTCTGTTCCATGCATCCGAGGCCGTCCAGTGTAGCACCATCTGTGATATAAATCACCTTCCAGCAGCCCCTGTCACCGTCTCAGTCACTCAGTCTCCAAACTTCAGGAAGACCTTTGGCTTCTCTACCGGCAACAACTCCCGCGTCACCTCCCCGCACACACTCAGCTCCAAAGAGAACCTGGGTTTAGGGTCAGCCATCACTGAGTATGAGCGGCCTAGCAGGAGCCCCCAGATCTCTGCGTCTCCGTGGCTACAAGCATAAATAATCATCGTGTCCACTTGGTAGACAGGCTGGAAGGCAGAGCGAAGGTCGGCACAGCACTGCCTGGCTCCCTGAGAGCCGCGGACACATGTCAGCTGCTGAGCGCTTGGTCAGGACCCTGCCTCTTCTCGCCACGCCAGCGCCGGCCAGCAGGATGCCTAGGGGTCTGCTGGGCCTAAGCAGCTGACTAGGGGTCCTGGCCGTGGAGACTGGGAAGGCAGCAGTTGTTAAAATTAACAGGTGAGACGTTAAACAATAACCGACATTTGCAAAGCATTTGCATACAACACATTTGCTCAAGTATTCCAGCTGTGCTCCAGGAAGCACCCCTTTTAGTTGCTACAAAAGTCCCGTGAGGCAGAGCCTATCCCTGGCCCCGTTCCCGTTCTGCAGCTGGGAAACTGTGGCGGCCAAGGTGCTGGGTGGGCACATGGACAGACGGATGCTGAAGCCAGGTACGTCCCAACAAAGACTGGGCCTGCGCCCTCAGTGGCTCCTCGCCTGCCTTCAGTGACCTGCCGACATCACCCAGGGAGGACCGGAGCCTCTGGGACCCCGGGAGGAACTGCAGCTTCACAGCATCCAGTCCTGGTGACAGAAAGTACCTGCGGATACTTGGGTCTTCTAGAACTGTCCTTCTCTTTCACTGAAGTCTGAACTCCTGACATCCCCCCAGTCCAGCCTGGAGCTTCATTTCCTTGGTAGGGTTGGATCGGGCTTCCCGAGGATGGCAGAAACCCACTTACTGCCGACACACACGGGCCTAAGAGACGCCCTGTTACCTGAGACCCGCACGACATAATGCAACTAATAGACTAAAATACAATTTTTTTTGGACTAAGGATTCTTTTAATAGGTGATGTTGGCTAGCTATTAATATCAGGGGCAGTAGTCATGTAGTTAAAATTAGCAGTGGTGTTGACAGGGAGTTGGAGGAGAAATCTAATGGGAAGCTCAGGCTGCTGTCCTTAAATTGATCAGGGAGGAGTAGGCCTGTGAGGCTGTTTAGTAAGCTATGAGTAGCAGCGCTGATCCAGATTGGGCTATTTTTTGATAATCAGATTAGGGGTGTTAGCAGGACTGTTAGAGCAGTAGTTTTTAGCAATGGACTAGGTTGAGACTTTGTATGTAATCAGTGCCATGCATGCAGACAGTCCGAGTGCTCAGGGCAGGGGCACCAGGAGGGAGGCAGAGGCCAGCAGGGCCCAGAGCCCGCTCCCCGGGAGGATGACAGCGCCCCTGGGGGTTAAAACCGGACCCGAGGCCTTCAGGAACCTCTCACAGCCCAACGGGATCAGTGCACAATGGAGAACGTGGTCCACACGGGAGCTGCCACCCCAGGGGCATGTGGCTCCCCTGCTCTGGCTCCCAGTGGGAAGAGACAGCCTGGGGGCACGTCACCCCCACCCCTGCATGGATTTAGGAGTGGAAGCAGGCGGCTTTTAACCGTCTGACAATGGGGAGATCAGAGCATAACCAGGCAAGGAGACTCTGCAGACCAGTGAAAAGGATGCGAATGATTTCAGAGATCCTTATGGTTCTTGGCAGAAAAAGTCTCAGGCAGAAACATGTGTTGTCAGGCACGGGGCATGGTTTCCATAAACCTCCATGGGTTAAAATTTTTTAAAAATTATTTTCTATGCTTTTCCAGCTTTATTGGGAGATAATTGATATGCAATCAGCATTGGTTTTATCACTATGACTTAAAATGCTTCAGAAATACCACTGAGAGAGATTCCAAAGAATTTATCCAAAAAAAGAAGAAGAAAAAGAGACAGAGAGACTGATAAGGGTAGAGGAGAGGCATGTAAAGTATCCCTCGGCATGGGCACACGTGGCCCTGCACCTCAGGTGACCACCCTCCATAATGAAACTTCTAGGAAACGGAAAATCTGCAAGGACAAAAGGAAGGCCGAGTTCAGGGTGAAGGGTCCACTTCCCTAAGACATTTCCCTCAAATCCTTTTATGCAGACAGCGCCTGAGGGGAATCACCCGGCTTAGCTTTCCCCAAAGTCACCCACGAAAGTGCCTTCCTATCTTCTGCTCATGACAAACTACGGTGTGGGCAAAGGCAGAAGGCGTTTCCCCTTTACTTTCGCTGAATTAGGACGACAGACGTCGGAGCTCAGAGTGCGCCAAACTTGGATTTTTTGAAAGCGTCGTTTGAGTTTTAAAAGCTACATAAGTGATGGGAACAAAATTGTCTAGGGAATCCACAAATAGCTTTTTAAAAAGTCATAAATCTGGATTTCATGCCTCATAGTTTTCAACAACTGCAAGAAATAGGTCAAAGCCTGGGACACGGTGGGTTCCTTTCCTCCCGTGTCTGCGGGCTGGCTCTGAGGGCTCCAGTGGGAACCACGTCAGCGTTCCAGCCACACTTGGTCCTGAATCACTTCTCACTGCTTCTAGCACTCACTCCCCCCCCCACCAACCCCAAAATCGTGATCAAATACACATGGAAATAACTGCTTGGCTTTATAGAACTGTTTTATTTGATCCTTTAAAAACTGTCAGGTAGTTGGCAAGAAATTTGCAAACGTATAAAAACACTAGAGCAAATCCATAGTGTAATTTAAAGTTGGGGGTTCTTGGCAAAATTTTGGAAAGGGTTGAAAAACCAAGCCCCAGGCAGGGCTCTGTACTCTTGATTCTCCGGAGCCAGTCTTCCTCAGGCTGTGGGTTGGCTTCACCTGGAAAGCTTTACAATAATGCTGCCCAGGACCCACCTCACGGTGGGCAGGTTGGAGCTTCTGGGGGTTGGAGGCCTTGGTGTTAGGAGTTTTAGAGGCCCCTGGGCGACTCTGCTGGGCTGCTTGGCTGAGAAAGGATCGCAAGCTGGTTCTTGAACTGGCCAGCATCCTGAGGTCACCTGGGCGAGTTTTACAGTTTTAAAAATACCAGCGCCAGGATCCCCATCCAGACAGTCTGATTTAATTAAAGGGCTGTGGCCTGGGTGTATGCATGCTAAGTTGCTTCAGTCGTGTCCGACTCTGTGCGACTCCATGTAGCCCGCTAGGTTCCTCTGTCCATGGAATCCTGGGCTGGCATGGCCTCCTTCAGGGAGTCTTCCCGAACCAGGGATCAAACCCACATGTTTTAACGTCTCCTGCACTGGCCGGCACATTCTTTACCACCAGCGTCACCCAGGTGGCCTGGGTAGCAGGAGTTAAAAGTGAAAAAGTCTCCCCAGGTGATCCTAAAGAGTGAGAACCATGGGATTAATAATCCAAGAGGCTATGAAGGGAGGGCAGTTTTGAGCTGGACAGGCCCATGTGCAGCCACAGCAGCCTCAGGCTGAGAAGATCTGTAGGAAGTGCTGGGCAAGTGGGAGCCCTGCCCTGCTCCAGCACCCAGAGAAGAATAAAATGTGGTCCATGACTCAAAGAGCTTGAAGGGGGAAAAAAACCCTACCATTACATCAGTTCAGTCGATGCAACTACCATTCCGAAGCAAACCTCTGCCCACTCGAGGATGAGTCTCCTGGTGCGGGGCTCTGTCCTCTGCTCTCTGGGTGGTCCTCAGGGTGCCCCCAACCCTCCTCTCCCACGCACCCATCGTGGCCCCAGAGGCGGGCTCGCTCTCTGCCGGCAGCGGTGAAGGTCAGGGTCCGGGAGTGTCCCAGCCTGGCAGGCAGGCCAGCCTGCACCTCTCGGGGCGACCTGACCAGCATCCGCCTGGCTGGCTGCCCTCACCCTCAGCCCAGCGCCCAGGTCTCTGCCAGCCTCTCCCGGGCAGATGGCCACCCCCCACCAAGCGCACCCTGGACAGGACCCAGCCTGGGGACACGGGCCTCCTGGTCTCCCATGGCCGTCGATCCTTTTTTGGGTTTTGTTTCAGTCTCCACGTTTTCCTCCTCTGGGGTGGCTCCTTCAGACTGCAGCTCAGCGTGGGCAGAGAAGAGGCGTCGCCTCCTGCCTCCTCCCTGGGGTTGACCATCACTGGCCGTTTGACTGGGGGCAGCCCCCTGACAGCAGCATAATTGCATCTTAACAGAAGATGACCATGACTCCTAATGTAGGTCCACTGTTTTCATGAAGCTTTTATTCAAACCCATATTTTGGACTGAGACTTATAAAAATGACCTATTGTGAATTTTATTTTTAGGTCACTTTATACTCCACTATTTGTTTTGAGTTCACTTGAAAATCCACTACTGTGAACTTTCAGGTTTGAGCTGAGATGGATTACATTTGCTTCCTTAAAAGGTCCTCTCCGCCTCTCTGAGGGCTGCTAGATGTTTTATTTTATTCTATATAGAGGTAAGTGAAACAACTTTGTTGCCTGCAGGTTTCAAAAATTTCTCTTTCCTTATGCGTCCCAGGTGGCTCCGTGGTAAAGAATCCGTCTGCCAACGCAGGAGACTCAGGTTCAATCCCTGGGTTGGAAAGATCCCCTGGAGGAGGGCATGGCAACCCACTCCAGTATTCTTGCCTGGAGAATCCCAAGGACAGAGGAGCCTGGTGGGCTCCAGCCCGTGAGGTCGCAAAGTCAGATGTGACTGAGCAACTAAACAACAACAAGCATCAGTGTGCTTTCAATCAGGCGTATTCTGCAAAGTATGAGGGAAAGCAGCTGTCTCCAAAATCTTGTAGTGCTACTGGATTTAGCAATTTGTGGGCTCCCGACAGGCGCCACTGAACTTACCAAAAGTTTAAAACCATGTTTATACATTTTTTTCTATGAAAATAAAATTCACCAAATTGGTGTTTTGTTTTTGCAAAGCAAATTAACATATTTTATGAAAAAAACTTCCCAAAGCTGAAAAGTGAAGCGCAACTTCTCTGCATCTTATTTTTTTTTTTTTTCTCTGCATCTTTCGAATGAAGGCACCAGCCAGCGGCCATGGACCCCGTCCCTTCCCAGACTCGACCTAGAGGGCAGAGTGTCCCTCCAGAGGCCGGCATGCGTGGTCCCGCTGCTCAAAGCGCATGATGTGTGTCTCAGAACACACTGGTGGTTTGCAGCATCATGTCGAGGTTTCAGCATTGCTCACATCCATGATTTATTTGCTGGTGAGTCTTTGGTGAGAAATGCAGCCCCGGACGCAACGTCTTCCTGATGATCCACCCCACGTGGTTTCTGGGAACATGAGTCACAGCGAGGGGCCAGGGGTCCCCGTGCTCTTAAGTTTCAAAACAATTATCCCTGAGCAAAACCAGTTCTCCTTCAGTGGACATGACGCCCCAAGGGAGGAGGAGCCCAGGGCAGGGGCAGAGAAGGGCAACTGACAGGCTCACAGCAAGGGAAGACCCCTTCGGGATGTCAGCGGCAGGACAGGGGATAAAAAGCCCCCAGTGCGATGACTGCTGTAGCCCAGGAAGCCCAGGGAGAACGAGGGGCTGGGCTCCAGGGTTCCTGCTGGTTCTCTGCTCACAGCCGGCAGTGGGGTCAAGATCCCCGACTCCCGCTCCCCTTACGGGGCAGGTGTAGGCATGCGAGGGAGCAGTCGGTTCTCAGGAAACAGCAGAAGGGGTGCGGTGGGAGTAACTTCACGTCTCCAGCTCAGTTCTCACCTGTGAAGAGGAGCGGTGGTGCTGGATAACTTCCGGTTGCTCTTTCTGCCTGGACGGTTTGGATTCGACGGCTCCTTCTGATCAACCTCTTACCCTTTTGTACTTAGCAACCCAATTTCAATAGCTTCTATTGCACTTAAGCTTATAATTCTCAAAAGTTTTGCCCGTATTACAGAAATACGCTGGGGAATTTAGACACTCACTGGAACATTCCATCATATTATAAAACCCACTTAAATAGTCTTGGAGGTTTACTAGGTTTACTAGGGAGTCCCCCCCCCCCCCCAGCTTAAATTTATCATTTGGGTACTGGAGTCTCAACACAGACCAGATCTGAATGGTCCTGCTTCTGTTCCTCTTTCAAAGGCTTTGCTTTTGGCTGAAACATCACGGGATGGTGGGTGCACATGCCCGCCGGCTGTGGAAGAACGGTCCTGGGGAGGGGGTGACGTGGGAGCCGCACAGATCCCGCGGTGCTGGGGAGCCAGCCTGCAGCGGCGGGTGTGGGGAGAGGGTGGCTGGGGAAGGGGCTCCAGGGACCTGACCCCTCTGGTATCCACCTCAACCGTGACATCAGTAACAAGACCACCAACTGGTGGAGATCAAACGCAAACCTCTTACTAGACCTGCTTTTTGCCGCTGCAAAGAATCACCGCACGCATACTAGTGACTGTGCAAACTCAGGAATGAGCGTGGCAGCGACAGTTTCCGAGCTGTACTCCCCTTCTATAACCTCGCGCAGCGACCTCCCATTCACTGTGGGAAACACAACTCAGCCTTATAAATAATTCGTACCTATGTAACTTACTCAGAGTGGGGAGATGTTCCCAACTACCCTCCCATGCACCCCCTGCCAAAGTCTCCAGCATCAGTTAAATCTTACAGTGCAAACGTCCTTGGCGTGGGCCACACACATGCATGAGGAAACCGCCAACAGTCTCATTTTCCGGCAATGTGAATGTGCTTAACTTATTCTTCTGTGATCTATCATCTGTCTGTCTGTCTATCTGCGATGCTTCATGGCATGTGTAATCTTAATTCTCCAACCAGGGATGGAACCCCACCCCTTGCAGTGGAAGTACGAAGCCTTAACCACTGGACTGCCAGGGAGGCTGCCAAAATGCTCCCATTTTAAACATCATCGTTTGATGATTCTGACAAATGCAAACACCCATGTGACCACACCCCCATCGTCCCCAGGGTTCCCCATGTCCTCTGCACTCAATGCACCCGGCCCTGGACCACCATGGCCTGTCCCTGGAGTTCACATAAAGGGAAGGACATGCACACGTGCTGTGACAGCCTTCTGAGGCTCACGCACCGTGTCTGAAATTCAGCTGCGTTGCTTTGTTCTGGCCACCTGCTGCGAACAGTTGACTCACTGGAAAAGACCCTGATGCTGGGAAAGATCGAAGGCAGAAGACAGCGACAGGATGAGGTGGTTGGATGGCATCGACTCAACGGACAGGAGCTTGAGCAAACTCGAGGAGACAGTGAAGGACAGGGAAGCCTGGCGTGCTGCAGTCTATGGCGTCAAAGGAAGCCGGACACGACTGAGCAACTGAACAACAGCCGTATTTATTGCTGTGCTACTGGACGACTACGCCACAGTTCTCATCCACTCACCTGCTGACGGACACTTGGGTTTTTCCAGCTATTAGATATTACGAATAAGGCTGCTATGGACAGCTACAGATCTTTTCGTTGATGGAGGCTTTCCTTTCTCTCTGGTAAATACCTAGAAGTGGAATTCCTGGATCATTTGTAAGGTATACATTAAACTTTAGTAGGAAACTGCCAAACAATTCTCTACAGTGTTTGCACTGTTTTACATCCCTGTCAGCAAACCGTGAGTTCCAGTTGCTCTGCATCTTTGCCGGAAGTTAGCATTTTAGTTTTGGCGTTAATTTGACCACAGTGGGTGAGTGGCTGCAAGCTCACTGTGATTTTATTTTGCATTTCCTAGATGACTAATAAAGTAAAGAATCTGCCTGCAGTGTGGGAGACCTGGGTTCAATCTCTGGGTCAGGAAGATCCCCTGGAGAAGGGTATGGCTGCTCACTGCAGAATTCTTGCCCGGAGAATTCCATGGACAGAAGAGCCTGGTGGGCTACAGTTCATGGGGTCACAAAGAGTTGGACACGACTGAGCGACTAACACATTCACAGATGACTAATAATGTTTGACAAAACTTCTTTTGTGAGGTTCTGTTCTTACATTGTGCCCTAGGTAGGGTTTAAGAAGTCTTTATATATTCTGAATATAAGGTCCTTGTTAAATATATAATAAGACTATTTCCTTCCTGTCTGGGGCTTGCCTTTTCATTTTCTTAATGGTGTTTTTCAAATGTAACTTTCATTGCGATGAGGTTCAGTTCACCAGTGGTTACTGCTTGTGCTTGAGCTTGTGTCCTAAGAAATCTTTGCTCCCTGCCCCAAGGGTCATAAAGATTTTCTCCTACATTTTTTTCTAGAGGTATTTCCAACCAGGATTTTCTGACCAGGTGTAAGGCATGGAACTCTCACTAGAGACCAGACATGGAATGGGGAAGAGGAGGGAAAAACTAAGAAGAAAAAAGATGAGAGATTTGATGACAAAAGACAGCAGGTCGTCTTGATAAGCATATATATTCACAGGATCATGAAAGTAAGCACAGTCCTATAGACCCCGAGACTCACACAGAGAACCAGACCCTAGGCACCTGTCACTTTCTGATTTTTCTTCCTTAAAAAAAAAAATTAGAGTGGACTCCTTCCTGGGGAAACCGGGAGAACACAGGCTGCAGACCGAGGCCTGTGGGACGCCACAGATCCCGGGCCATGACACATGTGCCACACACACACTAATATATATGTGTGTGACACGTGTTTTCCTTCAAGACCATACGTGCTGGTCATATTTAATTTACTGCATCTCTTAAACTAATCAAGATGGAATAAAACCCAACAGCACAAACGCCCCTGCCAGAGTGGCGAGAGGTCAGACGCAGGGGCAGAGGTGAAAAGAATGAACTAGCAGAGCTGGGCCAAGAGGTGACTAAGAGGGAAGGAGATAAGATCTGTCTACACATACCTGAGGCTGTAAACAACGGGTGACAAACCGGAGCAGCCCACAACAAAGGCTGCCCAGGAATCCAGCAGGAAAGGAAGTGGATGAGGCAAGAGGCCTGCCCACGGGCATGCTCCAGGACGCGGCCGGCCCTCCCACTTCCGCCCCCCGCCCCCCCATCAGCGGCTGCAGGGCCACCATCAGGTTCTACCACACGTGGAGGTCAGGATGCCTCCTGCCAGGGCTCTCAGACCAACCTTCATCTGCCTTCACCCTGCTGCCCAGAAATCCTCACAACAATCAGAGAATGCGTCTCTCTCGGGTTCCAAACGACCTGGGTCATGACCTTGGTTTGGACTTCAGTCCTCTACCACGTGGTCCCTAAAGACCTTCCATCCTTCCCAACAAGCACTGTCCTGACTTTCTGTTCAAGGACACAGGCCTTTCAGACCTCGACCTGTATGGTACTGTTAGGTAGTTAGAATAGGAAACAGGAGTCGAGAATGGTGGCGGCTAAAAGATAAGGATGGTGATGGCAACCATGAAATTAAAAGATGCTTACTCCTTGGAAGGAAAGTTATGACAAACGTAGACAGCATATTAAAAAGCAGAGGCATTACTTTGCCAACAAAGGTCCGTCTAGTCAATGCTATGGTTTTTCCAGTGGTCATGTATGGATGTGAGAGGTGGACTGTGAAGAAAGCTGAGTGCCAAAAAATTGATGCTTTTGAACTGTGGTGTTGGAGAAGACATTTGAGAGCCCCTTGGACTGCAAGGAGATCCAACCAGTCCATCCTGAAGGAGATAAGTCCTGGGTGTTCATTGGAAGGACTGATGCTGAAGCTGAAACTCCAATACTTTGGCCACCTCATGCGTAGAGTTGACTCATTAGAAAAGACCCTGATGCTGGGAGGGATTGGTGGTAGGAGAAGAAGGGGGCGACAGAGGATGAGATGGCTGGATGGCATTATGGACTCAATGGACATGAGTTTGAGTAAGCTCCAGGAGTTGGTGATGGACAGGGAGGCCTGGTATGCTGTGATTCATGGGGTCGCAAAGAGTTGGACACGACTGAGCGACTGAACTGAACTGAAAAGATAAGGAAGGGAAAAGCCTGCGAAAATAGAACATAGGAGGGTCCGAGGACGGGAGTGAGGACTTCAGGTAGCACACACACTCCTGGCCAGCCCAGTTTACATAGGGCAGGCCCAAGGAGAGGAAAAACACATAAAAAGAGGAGCCAAAGGGCCGGTCTCTCTCTCCCTCCACCCGCGCGCTGGGGTGCTCTTCTCTTCGCCTCTTTGGGTTGACATGCACGCCTCGAGGATGGATTTTCCTGCTGTTTTCTAAATAAAATAGAGCTGTAACGTGGAGCCGTAACACTGATCTAAGATCTATAACACGGTCTGTCCAAGACCCGAGAGCTGTGGCACGCTGAGGGCTTTCATGTCTGTCACCCCACACCTTTGTTGTGACGACAGAGCCGAGGAACGTACACTCGCCTGACAGGACCCACTGCTGCGTCCCCCCTTCCAATCAGAGTCTGTTTTAACCCAAGACACGGGTATCTTCAGTGTATGATGCAGGTGATTAAAAAAGAAAAAAAAAAAAAAAAAGCAAAAATGTGGACCTTGCCCCCAAGAAGTTCATAATCTAGCAGAAAAGATCTACATGCATAATTTATTCAACTAAGTTACACGAATGATTCTTTTTACACTGCAGTATTTACACTGGTGGGCTTTCCTGGTGGCCTAGCAGTAAAAGAATCCACTGCCAATGCACAAGACCCAGGTTCGATCCCTGGGTCGTGAAGATACCCTGGAGAAGGAAATGGCAACATGCTCCAGCAGTCTTGCCTGGGAAATCCCATGGATGGGAGGAGCCTGGCGGGTTACAGTTCATGGGGTTACAAAGAGTCAGACACGGTCAACAACAACAAATTATACTGATGATATGAAAACAATACTGTAAAACCATAACAAAAGGTGAAATTAATTTTTCCTGGAAAGTCTGGGGAATGCTTCCCAGAAAAGCTTGTTCCTAGGATGATTAGGAAAAGGATGTGTGTGGGGTGTGGGTGTGGGGGGGAGTGATGGGGAGGCCTGGCAGGGGACAGACAGACACACACAGCTGGGTTTCGGGCACCGTGGGTAGTCCTGTGTAGCTGGCTGGCATTTCGGGACAGTGGGAAGGTGGGCTGAGAACAAGTTTTGGGCGAGGTCTTGAATGTGTCCTCACAGAGTTTGAACTTGATCTTGCAGGCAAAGGGAAGTCAAAAGGGATGTAAAAGCAGATGATAAGATGATGAGGTCTGTTTTCCAAAGACACATCTCCGAGGCAAGCTGAAGGCAGTGGAAGTGGAGGGGAGAGACCCTGGGAGACACCGCTGGGGGCTCCGGGGCCCTGGAGGCGGGGGCGACGATGACTCCAGGGGCCTCAAGCCACCTCTGCAGGTCCGTTCTCTCTGCGTGGGCGCAGGCAGCGTGCCTGGACGGGTGCTCCCGCTTTTTCCTTGCCTCAGGCTTTGCTCATCAAACCTTGTTTCTGCAGGTGCTGCGGCGGTTGGGCAGTGCAGCCTCTTCGTGAGGGTGTCTGCAGCTCTAAAAGCAACCCAACATGTCTGGCAGGCAGGGTGGGCTTCCAGACCTTCCCCTACTGCCTCACAGCGTTTCGAGGGTTACCTTCATCACTGACCAATCCAAAAATGACAAAAAGTAAACAACCAAAGCCTCGTGTTTACACAAATGTGTGCAGGTTCCTTTCTTTCATTTCATGGTAATCCTGTTTTGTTCAGGGTTACTTAGTTAATGAAAAGGAAATCTAACTAGAAGAAATCTCTCATCACAGAGCCGTAAACTTTCTGCCTTGTCACATTTATGGTCTCGGGTGAGTCTCAAAGCAGGAGTGGGGCATCACAAGCCCGGACCTTCCTTCGAGATGGGCATGTGCTGCAGGACCTGCACAGTGTGAGTGCAGAACAAGCCCGCGAGGAGCCCCGAGAGGCAGGCCCAGGAGCAGAAGCGCACCCCAAGTTTAAACCCATGATGCGGGGGTACCATAAATGTGCTAAAAGTGGCAGGCTTGCAGACTTCAAAAGGAGGTAGCTCCTGGGCTGGAAAATGACCCACGGACCTTAACAGACACCTTACCAAAGGTGGTCCACAGACGGCAGAGGAGCTTATTTGCATGTGTTCCACATGATATGTCATCAGAAAAACGAACACTGCATGCTCGCTGTTGTTCTTTAGTCACGAGCTCGTGTCCAACTCTGTGATCCCATGGGCGGGAGCCCGCCCCGGTCCCTCTGTCCATGGAATTCTCCAGGCATGAATCCTGGGGTGGGCTGCCATTTCCTTCTCCAGGGGATTGAACCCCAGTCTCCTGCATTAGCAGGCGGATTCTTTACCACTGAGCCACCAGGGAAGCCCGCTGCACGCCCATTATAATGACCAAAATCCAGACACTGACAACATCAAATGCTGACATGGTGTGGGGTGTGGGGCCACAGGAACTCTTGTTCACTGCCTATGGGAACGTGAAATGGTACAGCCGCTTTGAGAGACAGTTTGCTGGTTTCTTAGAAAACTAAACATAGTCTTACTACACAGTCCAGCAGTCACACTCCTCTGCTGATCCACGTCCACACAAAAACCTGCACACAAGTGCTTATGACATCTGTATTCACAATTGTTAAAACTTGCAAACAACTAATATCCTTCAGGAGTGAATGGCTAAATAAACTGGGGGTACACCCAGACAGTGGTATATTATTCAGCATGAAAAATAAATGAACCATCAGGCCATGAAAGACAAGAAGAGTCTTCAATGCTTATTTCTGCGTGAAGGAAGGCAATCTGAAATGATCAGAGTTTCCAGGGGTTGGCAGAGGAATGAATGGGGGAAAAACAGGATTTGTAGGGCAGTGAAACTCTTCCATATGACACTGCAATGATGGACACACGTCATTATACACTTGTCCAAACGCACAGGATGGACAAGGCCAAGAGTGAACCAGAGTGTGAACTATGCCTGTTGGTGAATAGATGCGTCTGTGTAGTTTCATCAGTCGTAACAAAGATACTATGGGGGGGGGGTGTTGATAACTGGGGAGGCTGTGTGAGTGTAGGGTGAGGGGGTATATGAGAAACCTCTGTACTTTCCTCTCAATTTTGCTTTGAACCTAAATTGTTTTTTTAAGTCTTAGTTTGCGAAGAGACAGGCCCTGCTGCCTCTGGACAGAGCAGGGCTTGCTTGGCACCGGGCCCCTTTGAAAGTTCCTGAAGAGCATGTGCCTGCACCTTTCTGGGCGTCTCTGAACGGACAGCACCTCTGTAACTGTGCTGATGCAGCCGGGAGTGGAAGCCCAGGCCGCCCAGGTTAAAGGTGCTCTGGACACGGCTGGCTGGGCCCCCTGACGCCCAGGCGCTCTCTGGGACCCCACCCTGGAGGCAGCACCTGGCTTGTTAGTGCGCCAGGGAGTTTTCACAAAGCTGCGCTCTTGCCAGGGTTTTGCACGCTGCAGCTTTCACATGTTTTAAAGCGCCAGCCCAGCCTGGCCTTTCAGAAAAGGATGGGACACAGGAGGAAAGGAGAGGGTGGGACGAACTGAGAGAGTATCACTGAAACATATACACTACCAAACGTAAAACAGCCAGCCAGTGGGAATTTGCTTTAAGACTTGGGGAGCTCAACTTGGTCTCCATGGCAACCCAGAGAGGTGGGTGGGGTGGGAGGGAGGTGGGAGGTAGGCTTAAGAAAGAGGGGACGCGAGTATACCTGTGGCTGATGTATGGAAGAAAGCAGTACAACCCTGTAAAGCCGCCAGCCTCCAGTTTAAAAAAAAAAAAAGAAAAAGAATGAGCAAGAAAAAAAAAAGGATGGGAAATTAAACTCGAAGATTTCTGACTCAACATGAACTCAGTTCAAGTCATGTCTGTAAGTTTTTAACACTGGGAAGCAAAGTGTTTCTACTTTCTGCTGTGAATGCTTACTTTATTACACAACAGTAAATAGAACATGGATTCACAAAGCTTTTTTTTTTTTTTTTACCATTACAGTTTACTATATAGAAATCATTTGGGTTTTATACTTTCAGTTAAATTCTGAACTTACAATATTGATTAAAAAAAAAAAGATTGTTACATTAATTCAGTACTTTTTTTTAGTATACCAAACTGAAATTTGTATTAACCTCAAATCCATTCCTCTCACCAATGACTGCTTTTGAAATAGCAACAGAATTGAGGTAAATGTTTGTTTCCCTCTGTTTTTCCTTATTTTGTACATAGGTACCTACCAAGATTGCATATATAAATATGGAAAAGGAGAGAATTTCCCACTTTATTTAAACTTGAAAGCAGATATTTAAAAAAAATGTAACCAACTTCTCACTGAATCTCTATGCAATCTCCTATACCCATCCACTCCCACTGCTTAAAAAAAAAAAAAAAACAAAACCAAAATGAAGATAAAAAGTAAATCCAGGGGAAAACTACCAGGAGACCATTTCCAACAACAGATGACTCAACAAGCACCTGAGAATCTGTTGTACTTGTGTGTACCGAGGTTCTGAACTTCCTGTTTCAATAAAATACCAAACAAGTTGTGTTTCCTTTACAAATAAGCTATTACATCAAGCCCTGTTCCTATAATTTCGGGTTTTTGTCTCCATTCCAACATTTTCTTTGGCAAATGTAGAAACATTCTAATTAAAGTGGAGAGGAAAACAAGCATCATTCATCACGGTAAGAATAACGCACAAAGGCACATCCTCGCTTTCTCATTCTTTCGCGAAGCCAGGCTCCACTTTAAACAGCGTGGGGACTGGCGTCATGCAGTCCCTGAACCATTCCCAGGTAGTGACCGAGTCACTGGAGAGGAGAATTCCAAAGGTATCGATAATTCCTGTCACAAGCTTAGCATTCTCTTAAAAATATCCTTCCGGCCCAAAGAGGAAGGCATTCCTTTAGGTAATCACGTAACAACATCAAGGTTTCTTTTTAAGATTCTGAGATTAGAGGAGGCCTTTCTATTTATAACCATGGAAGCCTGAGTTGAAAGGAATATTCTCACTTCCCAGGACTGTTTAAATGCTCACGTTTATCAGAACTTTTAAAAGCCATGTATTCATTTAGAAGTACCATCTAAAGAGGTGCAAGTCTTCTCAAAACGCACGGTTGAGTCACGAGTGACAGGACCGTCTCCCTGCTCCCCCGCAGTTAGGCAGGGTGTGTGTGAACGCCTGTGCACACACGTGTGCCTGCGTGCACGCACCACGGGCGCTCGCTCGGCAGGGCCCAGCTCTCTGCGGCCCCACAGACTAGAGCCCACCAGGCACCTCTGCCCAGAGATTCTCCAGGCAAGGGTGCCGGAGTGGGCTGCCATTTCCTCCTTCAGGGGATCTTCCCAACTCAGGATCCAACCTGGGTCTCCGGAATTAAGGGTGGATTCTTTATCACCTGAGCCACCGGGGAAGCCCTTCTTTTACTTCAAAAGCACTGTATTTTGGCAAGTCAAGATCGAAACTACACGGGGAAAAGCCACAGTGTGACAGCAGGAGACACTCTGGAAAGTTCGAGGCGATTCCAGTCCCGGTGTTGCCAACACTTTCAGATTCCAGCTCGCTGTTCTTCAGTTACAACGGGCGAGAGAGCGCCCACCTGCTCACCCCGCAGGTGCTCTGCACTCTCCTTCCTGGGGGTGCACCGAGGCAGCGACACAGGAGACAGGGGTCCCTCTGCCTGCACCGCAGTGCAGATGGGCGTGGTCCGCCCGGAGAGCCCTGGAGATGGAGCAGCCTGGGGTCGCCAGCACGGCAGGTCCACGAAGCTTCTTGGGCCTCAGGGAAGTCCGCTCTGCCCTGAGGCTGTGAGAACACCACCCCTGCAGGCGGTCTGGGGGGGACTGCCCCCCAGGCCTCTGCTTTCTCTGCTTGGACACCAAGGGACTAGGGGCCTCAGGGGGCCTGGGTGAGGGTGTTCACTCCTGATCTTGAGATGCTCCAGAGGTTGGGGCGGGGGCTGGGCTGTCTTCCAGGTCAGAGTTCCTGCTCATGAGCTCTGCCCCAGCCTCTGCTCCCTTCCTGAGCTGCCCGGGGGACAGTGTACATTATAGGCTTGCCAACCCCGATGCTCTGCTCACTGGGAACCCGCCGTCTCTCCCACCAGAGCCTTCGAGGAGCCCCCCTTCCCTGTCCCTCTGCAAGCTCTGTGCCTGGGGGACATTCTCCCTGTGGGGTCTTCGGGGTAAGTGCAGGCATACCAACCCAGGTCTCCTGCATGGCAGGCAGATTTTTTACCAACTGAGCTACAAGGGAAGCCCATACCTCACGATACCTAACACCAAAGAGCACCATAAAAAAGACAGTAAAAATTTGACATACGGTGAGAATTACCAAAATGTGGCATGGAGATGCGAAGTGAGCAGGCTGAAGGTGACCACCGACCTTCCGTGTATATGCAAGGCAGTGCGCGTGGCTGTGCGCGCATGCTGAGCTTGCGCTGCTGTGAGAGAAGGCAGTGAGACTGCCTTTCCAGTCTCCGCGCACCTGCATTTGCTATGTGGGAGACTTGACGCGAAGCGTGCGGACAGAAAGACCAAAAGCCCGGGACTTGCTTCAGAAGCCCGCCTTCCTGCTGCAGGGCCGGACACACGTGGGGTGAGCCCCCGGGGGCTGTGACGCGGGCTCACGGGCCGGCCCCGGTCACGGCTCTTCCCGAGCCCGGTCGTCCTTGTCTGTCATGGGACGGGGCCAACTGGCCTGGGTGCGGCCTTGCCTCCCTCGACGGACAGGGGCCTTCACCTCCTTTCCGGTTTGTCAGCCGTGAGCTCACGGCAAGGGTGCTCTGTGGAGCGGGCTGAGCCCCAGCCCCACTCCGTCCATCCTTCGGGTGAGGAAGCTCAACCCTGAGGTGGTGAAGGGGTCGGGGAGGGACGGGTCCAGATGGAGAACGGGCTGAGACCTGAGCAAAACTGTCAAAGGACCACACGGCCTCCTCTGCGTTCAGATGAAAAGTGCGTCACTCGTGGCCTGCTCCCTTCAGCGTCAAACAGCAGAAGTAGCAGCAGGAATGTTCGCTAACAGTGTGTGAAAAGCTGTCTGGAAGGACACAAAAAAGGCTTTCTTGATTTAACAAAAAGGGGGGGGGGGTGGGGAGAAACTTTCCTATTTGACCACTTTCAAAACTGATTAGCCATGAGCAGGGGCTCTGTTTCCCGGTAGGAGTTCCGCGGAGAGGCCTGAGTGAGTCCTGAGGCCGGGTCTGCAGGGTACCTGGCCACAGGGTTCTGCCTCGGGCTGGACTGGGGTGAGAAGGGCAGGGTTCTGAGCCTGCAGCTAACATCACAGGCACATGTTCCGGGTAAGATGCTCTCCTATGCTGTCACCTGGCTCTCGGCACTCTGCTGATTTCCTTCAGCAAATTTTCTTAAGGCAGACCGTCCTTTCCAATAAACCCTCTCCAGGATCCTGCCCAGGAACACTCGACTGGGCCTGCTGGAGTGCACAGCAGAGAGGTGTGAGGGAGGCCTGGCACGGTCCCCCCCCAGCCTCACCGGCCCCCCTTGCAGCCCGCCCAGCGCAGGCGGCCCGCCGGCACCCCCGCGGGGAACCTGGGCGGGCAGGGTGGGCGCTATGGCTGGATGGGCCCTTGCCTCCTCCTCTGCAGAGCTTATCTGTCTGTGGGCTGACTGCAGGGCGCTCCCGCCCAGGAGCCGCATGTGCAGGGGGAAGAGGCAAGAAACAGTTCAGCCTTAAGAAAAACCTCTGCAGGGGAAAGGAGATCGTCTCTGCTGAGGGACCCCTCACCATCAATCCCACAGCACCGCACAGCTCTGTAAACACACACGGAGAGCCTGCCTCACGCCTGGATTCATAAAGCTGCCCAAGCTCTCCTCTTGGTCTGAGCAAAGACAGAAATCCTCAGTGAGAGTGTCTGAACCGCAGCCTCAAGGCAGCAGCTTGAGAAAAATAAAGCTCTCTCTCTCTCACACACACACACACAGGACAAAAGAAAGACAAGGGCCCAGGTTGCTTTAAAAATAAGTAAGTACAGCCAGAGTGTTAGAGTGACTTTGATTTTAAAAGCGGAAAGAAACTATTGCAGGTAAACTGTTCTGTGTTTGAATGAAAAGCAAATGCGAGGACAGCAAACCTTTACACCCACGGTCTGCAACCCAGTGTCCAGAAGCTGAGTGGCGAGGGGTTTCTCGGCAGGGGTCCGTTCCCGGAGGGACAGCAGGCAGGTGGTCAGAGTACTTTCCAATCAGTCATGGCCCCAAGGGCGGTGGCTGTGGGGTGGGAAGGCCGGTCTGAAGCCGTCTCCACTGCCCCGGGAGGGTCAGAGGGCCCGCGGGCAGCCTCGGCTTCCCCCTCCAGGAGGCAGAACTCAACCCGGTGCCGCCTTACAGAGCTCCTGCAGGGCCTGGCTCGGGGATGGACAGGCGTGAACTGGAACCTCCACACTGCTCCCGGGGGACGTCCTGGGTGTCCAGTGGTCAGGACTCGGTGCTGTCACTGCCCAGGGCCCGGGTTCAGGCCCTGGTCGGGGAACGAAGATCCCGGAAGCTGAGTGGTGTCGCCAAACAAAACATAAAACAAAAGAAAAAACTGCCCTTCAAAGCTTGTGTTTCTAAAATGTGTAATTTTTAAACCTTTCCCCCTCAACAGCTATTTGCTTATGCAGCCTTTCACAGAAGACAGTGGTGAGAGACGCTTTCGGTGCCTTCAGGAGACCGTGACCTGCTCGCTGGAACGGCGCGGCTGACACCAGACCCTCTCCTCAGCCTCCTCGGGTCGCTCCGGCGTGGCTCCGTGAGATGTTATTGCTTGTGACAACATCTCCACACAGACTGGCACCGGACATGCCACATGAGGAAAATTGGTTTCAGAGCCGCATTCCAGATTAAGCCCCTTGTCAATCTGAACCCAGAAACTGATCTAGTCTCCAGTGGCCCAGGGCCAAGTGGATTCGAGTTTGGGAAGGGGCCGACTCCCCTCTCCCCACCCAGGGTGCGGGGTTGCCGCTTTGTCTTCGGCTGCACCGGCCTATGGAACATTCCAGAAAACACAGACTGAATGTTCCTCACTCTCCCCGCCTTAGAGGACCGCGGGCTGACACACACGGAAGGCAACGCCAGTCCCCTCCCTGCCTCCACCACAGTCCTGCCTGCTTTATGTGTTGCTCTCATTTCTGTGCATAATGATGACAAAGTCAGAACCGTAAGTCTTCCACTTGCTGTCATAACAGACTACCACACTACTGAAAACCCTTGCAGAAATAACTTTTCAAACTCTGCAAAATTTATAGTCATTTTTCTGGTACTGAATGGTTGTTCCTCACTGCCTGACTTTTTGCTGTTCTAAAGAACTTTCTGATGCAAAAAGTTTTAAAATGAGGGTACCATTTGGAAATATAGTGGAACAAGATAATTGATGGGGACCACATGTGTCTTTTTTATGCATGTCTTTCAGGTATTTTAAAGAAAAGATATTCATGAATGGAAACTTCTCTTGTGTTATTTTCAATTCTACTGAATAGCATAGACATGGAGAATTATCCAACATATACTGCTGTATCATCACATCCTGGATTTTTGACAAATAAGACATAAAAGCATTCAAATGCTGCATTCTGACTTAAAAGTCAATAAATCCTTGATACTTGACACGTAGTTTATTTAGTTACAACAAACACCACAGCAGCATTTGAGAAATTGGAGGAAAGCTGGATCGGTTCCGGCTGACCGGGTTTTCATCTGTTCTGGTCACGTCCACCTTAGCAGAGCATCACCACCAGGAGACAGGCAGCGTGCTCGGCACACAGTAGGTACGCACAGGAAGCTTCCTTTCCTCTCCCTCCCCCACGAACGCCTCTTCCTGAAAACAAGACTTTGTTGTTCAGGATTTCATCATTTCCAGATGCCTGCTCTTCAAATGACACCCGAGCAGGACACACTGATGTCACAAGCCCTGGAATGTCTGGTGGGAAAGCAGCAGTAGGTGAGCTCACTGGATACTAAGATCCTGTTTTCAAGTCAATATCCTTCGTGATAGAATGTGAGGAAAAGAGAGGAAGCATAGCATACAAATACGTGTTCCCCACTCACCATCCCAGCCTCGGTTTACACGAAAAAAGGGTCGCATGAAGGGAAGTGTCAGTGCTTTAAGAAAAAAAAAAAGAAATACTTAATAAGTGAAAAAGCATCAGTAAATCTATTTGTGTCACTAACATCACTCTAAAGTCAGTCACCATAGAATAAACCTGCCTTCCTGAGACTTTGGCAAGAAGAGAGATACTGGGGAAGATTCTTGAAAATCCACCCGGGCAGTTGGATGACTCTGATACTCCAGGGTTCACACACTGACTGTCTCAGAAGAATCGGCTTGAAAAGCAGAAGTTCCTTTCCAGTGGCTGCCCCTCCATTCTTTCACTGCTGTAACTTCTGCCCCTTCAGCCTGTTGATCACTGTCTCTGATGCCCTACAAGCCAACTACAGAGCAGGTGACACCTCCCCCTAGAGTCTCTTCCACCAGAACTGGAACCGCAGCCTGCCGAGCAGGATGGTGCAGGCGGGCGGTGCCCGGCTCTGGATGAAAGACAGCTGGGGGAGATGGCAGAAAGGGCACTTGTGTGCCCAGGTCCAGGCGAGACTCACCAGTGTCCTGGCAGGGCCAGTAACCGGAAGTGTCTCAAGCACGTGGGCCAATGGTTGACTCTGCTCTGCATCCACCTGGGGGACAGTGAGAGGCCAGCTGACTCAGGGCGCTTCAACTGTCCCAAGCAAACCAGCGCTGGCCCAAACCGACGGGTCCCCCTGGCAAACGACGGACTCTCTCCTGTAATTCCAGTGTGCCCTGCTCTCAGGGAGCTGACCAGACCACTCCTTCCA
The DNA here is from genome assembly GCF_963930625.1 of Muntiacus reevesi. Taxonomy (NCBI): domain Eukaryota; kingdom Metazoa; phylum Chordata; class Mammalia; order Artiodactyla; family Cervidae; genus Muntiacus; species Muntiacus reevesi. The sequence continues at coordinate 48,717,420 of NC_089258.1, read as the reverse complement.
ACCACAAGGTCTGTCTTCCTAGTGACAGTCCCATGAATGCAACTTTCTTTTCAGAGCTTTCCTTTTTTTAAACTCGTTTTTCCTTTCTTTCTTTCTTTTTTAAAGTTTAACTGAATTCAGTTCTTGCTCCAATAAAGCTGGTGCCCTTTACAGACAGACAGCTTCGGGCTTGGCCCAGACCTCCTCCTGGCTCCCAAGTGCACGGTACTTGCTCTGCAGCCACGGCTGCCTCCCCGAGGGGCCCATGTGCCTCCCTGGCTGGGGGCCGGTCTGCTCGGCGCCAGCCCCAAGAGGGGTCGGCACCCCCACCCGCTACTGCATGGACACACCCCCACCTCCGCCCCTTCCCATCCTCTGTTGGCAAAGTGGAAATTCTTCTTTCACTTCTATTTCCCCAGAATGGCCAGACTTTGAGGAACTTGAGACAGAATGGTCCAGAGATGCCCCAGATGGCAGGAAACCTGGACTCTGGGCGCCTCTGTCCCTGGGAGGCCTTTGTCAAGTGGGCTGGACGCCCATCAGTCAGAGGACGCTCACCTGCTCAGACTCAGCACAAATGACATCGTCAGCTTGGGTGACCAAGAGACGCAACCCACCGTGTGCTTCTGGGGACGGTAAACTCACGGCCCTTTGACGTGTGTGTGTCTGGGGTCTCTGGACAGGTCTCCACAAGCATTCGCTTCTTTCTCACGACCAAAGCTTCCTTACATTCTTATATCCAAGTAGAAACGCATTCTTACAGAGAAGCTCTGTAAGGGCTCAGCCTTATCACTGTGGGCTTTTTAAGACCACAATAAAGCACCCAAAGACTGCTATCTCCCTGAAAAATTACCAAGAGATATGCAACCATACACAGATGTATGCCAAAAGCTGTAATCAGATTCCCAACAATCAAAAACTGGAAGCAGCTCAAAAGCCTGCCAATCAGCAAATGGGAAACAAACCACATTCTGGATCCTGGGTGTAGTGGCCATCACACGAGAGTGAGGCTGCCAGGGGTCATCGGGCGAGGCCCTGGAAACGGCGGACTGGATCGTAGGGAAGTCAAAGCTTGATAAAGCGGGCAGATGAGCCATCACGAGCGGAAACAAACAGCCTACAAAATCTAACCCAGAGGAGACCCTGCAATAGCAGCGCTGGAGCCAGACAGCTGGAGCCCCACGGGGCTGGGGCGGTCAGTTCGGAGGGCCTGGCATCCTCAGACCCAGGGAGTCCTGTGCCCCTTCAAAGGGCTTTATAAGAGAAAGGGGCATCGTACAGTCTTCTGGGCTCTGTAACTCAGACCCCCAGATGCTTTAGCCTGCTCACACCACACCCCCACGCGTCACCACAACCCACACCAGGGGGAGCCTGCATGGGCGTCCGGGCTCCCGGCTGATGGAGAGCGCTGGGTGCGGGTCAGGGGCATCGCTGGTCCCCGCTCCCCCTCTTGGAGCCATCACTCTGGGGGTGCTTCCTGCAGGTGGGGATGGGCATGAGGGGCTTCAGACCAGGATGCCCGGGTTACGGGAGGCTGGGGGAAGGTACACCACGTGGGCAGAGCCGGTTACGGGGCTCGGAGGCCTGTTTCCCAACCCCCTGTCCCCAGCCCGTCCAATAGCGCGGCTGGATGAGCCTCCCACACCTGCTCACGGGCCCCCAGCCCTCACCTTCCCTTTCCAGAAGCATCTCTGTCCCCAGGTCCGTCCTGGGGAGCTCACGGTGTCTGTGTCTATGCTGAACTTCTCCTCCTGTTTCCTTTATCCTGTGTTCTCTCCCAGAAACAGGATAAATTACATGCGTATTTCCAATCCCAATGACTGCAGTAGAGCAGACGCTCAGTAACTTTGCTCAGAAACTGAAGAGAGAGATATATATACACATACACACATTTATATTTTTGCCCATTTGCCCTGGCATAACTGGTCATAAAGAATAAAACAGAGACCGACGTTTTCGGTCACTGGGCTTCATTTTATAAACAGGAGAGAACGCAGTGACCTGCAGTTTCCCTCCCTTTATACATAGGCGGGACATGTAAGTGTGTGGAGTTCACGCTGAGCGACGGGCATGAAGGTGACACCTAAGGTCACAAATACACTTCAAAAAAAGAAGCAAAAAACAGAATTCTGTGATGCTGAGAAGGCAACCCTGAGGTGGAGGGGAAGGGAGAGCATCCACGGACTTCAGGATAAGGCCTCGCGATGACGGCTCTTACCTGCCGGAAGCAACAGCAGGTGGAAGCGTGGCTGGACAGTGGCCGACGACACCCCCGTCAGAGGGGCTGGGGTCCCTGGCGGGCGCAGCTCCAGCAGTGGGGACCACAGCCAGATCCGACCACCCCGCAGGCTCACCCAAACAGTCTCATTTAAACAGGAAACCCACGGGCCACTGCAGGTAGCCCTGCAAGGGGGTGGGCACAGACCCCCGTCACTCACACTGTGCCCACCCCAAGTCTGAGTGGTTAAACCCACACCTACTTCCCCCGTGGAGTACCAGGCAGGCAGAAGACCCTCCTCTGTGTCACCCGTAAGTCATTTATTTGCTACAGGAAAAATGCAGAAAACAAGAGATGTTGCGTACTCGTCCAAAAAGACTAGAAAGAATAGCCTCGACCCCACAACTCCTGAAAAGTTGAATTGTTGGAGGGCAGCTTACATTTATAAAATATGAGTCTCTGGTGCTGCCAAGAGTGCTGGAAACGGGGTGGGGTGAGGAGGGGTTATCTACTGATTCATGCGGCCTAGTCATCAAATTTGCCAATTAGACTCAACAGGAAGCTTTCGATATTTTATTTGGGCTTTTAGACTCTGAGATTGTCTCCGTTTTGCTACTTGTTCATCCAGGGGGGGACAACAGTGTAACTAGGGGACGCAGTTTGATCCAACTTGTTTAGCGGAAGGCCCGTGTTTGCTGGCAAGGGGTTGCCCCAAATAGCACCATCTCATCAGAATACGCCTGTTGGAAAATGCGAGCAGGACAGGGCCATTTGTACTGTAAAGTCACTGTAAACTGCTTCGAGCACTGTCAAACTTTGGAAGAGGTTAAGCGAAGCCGTAGCCAATGCTGAGAAATGCTTTGTAAGATAACCTTTAAAAAAATTTCCTCCCCCAGTAATAATGGGCTGGAAGGAACTGCATCCTAGCAATAAGTCTGTGGTAGATTTGGATGTATCAGTACATGCAGGCACAAAGGTCTGGGATAAGCAGATATTAAAATAAAAAAGCATTAGCTGGGTAAGAGTTCTTTTAACAACAATCTCCATCTGCTATGTCTCCTTTTAAATCAATTGAGATATTTTTGTGGGCGACTTTGTTTGCACTAACTTCTAACTTTTTATGGTTCACTAAACCCTGGATTGTGATAGGAATACAAACATTTTATGAAGAGGAGGAATCCACATCTCAGATGAACTTGAGAGTTCCTTCCTCCCGGAGGTTTCAGACCTGTAGTGTTGTTTTTAAAAGGAGTATTGATTCTGAATTCCATTTGTAATTTTAACGACAAATTCAACATACAGATCTGAGGGTTTCAATTACAGGCAAGCCTGGGAACTGGCAAGAGTTTCAGAGAAGTGACCGAGGCAGGAAGGCTAGGAGGGTTTGAAGGTGATCAGAGACACTGTACAGACCGCACGCCTACCAGGAAAACCAGTGCATCTGCTGGACTGGTGAGAATTTCCAAGTCTAAGTAAGTTCTCACGGCGAACCTTCAGAGAGAGCCACCGAAACAAAGTGCATCCTCACAGCGGTTAAAAACTCAAGACTCAGGGCAACAGAAGGTACATAGCAAGGACTTCCCTGGCGGTTCAGTGGTTAAGAATCTGCCTGCCAACGCGGGGGACACGGGTTCGATCCCCAGTCCGGGAAGACTCTACATTCCGGAGGTGGGGGTGTAGAAACTAAGCCCATGTGCCAACTACTGTAGCCCACCAGGCTCCTCTGTCCATGGGATTTCCCAGGCAGGATTACTGGAGTGGGTTGTCGTTTCCTTCTCCAGGGGATCTCTCCAACCCAGGGACTGAACCTGTGTCTCCTTAATTGGAAGGTGGATTCTTTACCACTGAGCCACCAGGAAAGCCCTTGACTGTTAGCTATCCAAAAACAAAGACCCCACAGAATATAGGAATAAATACAAAGGTACTAGAAAATCTTAGAATCTTTGTTTTGGAAGGTAATTACAAATCTGAAAGGCTGCTTTCAAGATTTTAAAAGCAGTCTGAATAAAATAACTAAGTCTCAGGGATTCTAGCTCACACAGTATCTGATATTCTAGTTGGAACAAATTTAGTTGATAAATTTTGAGTCCTGCTTTCTATTACTTATCACACAATGATATTTAAGTTGGTGCTTTAACATGGTTTTAATTTTAATTCCACAACATTTTGAGGATAAAGTATTCTTTGGAAGTGTTTATGGTGAAAGCTAACGAGAAGGAGAAGTGTCTTCAAAAGAGAAGACGCTTCTCTGCTAAAGGAGCAGGAATGACTTTTCCACGTGTCGGTGAGTCTTGGGGCCCCACGGCCCTGAACACTGTCCCCTGCAGAGGGAGGGAGTCTGCACTCCTGTGTTGTCTGCTCTGATCATCTTGTTTATTACTCTGTCACGTACAGAAGTAACTAAACTAGGTCCAGAAAGAACCAGGAGACTTGAAGCTGGTAAGAGAATAAAGAATCAACCTGCAATGCAAGAGACCTGGGTTCAATCTCTGGGTTGGGAAGATGCCCTGGAGGAGGAAATGACAACTCACTCCAGTAGTCTTGCCTGGAGAATCTCAGACAGAGATTTTCTGTCTACAGCCTGGTAGGTATAGTCCATGGGCGTCCCAAAGGTTGAACACAACTGAGCGACTAACATACACAGAAAAGGCGATTATACCTGAAACTAATACAACACTGTTAATCAACTATACTCCAATATAAAATAAATTAAAAAAGAAGGAGGAGGAGGCCCTGCATGGAGCAACCAAGTCAAGACTGTGATGAATGCAGCTTGGTGTCTGAGGGTTAAGTGAGTGAGTGCCACACAGACTGGTTCTTTACTTTGCAGTCAGACTTGGGTTTGAATTGAGCTTTGCAAGGTCACTGCACTTCACCAGGCTTCGGCTTCCTCAGCTGTGAAACGGGGCTGCCGGCCTTGGGGAGCTGCTGGAGCACTGACAGATGGTGGGAGCCCAGTGGCGGCGGACACACACAGGAACAGCATCTCTGCGACGCCTCGTTACACGCGGCGCATCATTCCAAGCGCTTCACACGCTCAGGAAAGTCACCACTGCCAGCACGCTGACACGGGACACGATGCTGGGGTGTCTGCACGCCCTCCCCCCACCCCCAGCAACCACCGAGCCCAGGGCTGGAGGCTACCCCGAGGCGAGTGCAGCGACATCAGAGCCAGCGCCGACCAGCTGAAGCCCCAACGCAACGTACAGTTTCTCCAGCACTGTGGAGAATCAGGCGCTAAACATTCACACCACACGCAGCGCGCTTCTTCACAGACCTCCTCTCGTAGGAGAGCGTCTCACGAGAACTGTCAGAGGACACGGCTTTGCTTCCATGTTTGTTACAGGCTGATGACCAAAATGAACGCCGCGGGAAGGGCAGGCAGGGGCCGCGTCTCTCCCTGAACCGCGCGGTGATGGGCTCTATCTACTGTGTCCCGGACCGCTGGCCGTCCTGCCCACAGCGACGAACAGCACAGGGCAGGAGACTTCAGGGCGGCAGGGAGGTACCAGCAGCGGCTGCACCCTCCACTTACAGAGCGAGGCAGTTACTGATGGCGCGTGAATGGCTATATTTATTAAGATGCTCAGAGCACAGACGTGTCACACACACAGCTGTCTACAAGAGCAGGGATGAGAAGACAGGGTTCACACGACACTGGGCTGCATCGGGGCCTCTGGGGAAGTCACTTGCCTTCCGGCATCTGCTTTCTGTCTGTAAATGGGGGTTCTCGCTGAGACTCTCTCGAATGCGGAGATCCCTTGGGTTTAACATGAGGAAGGGCCATCAGCTGAAATAAGAGAGTGTAAGCACTGAACATCTGTTAATGCTTGCATTAGACTGCACCTGCTGAAGTGCGGTGTTGGTGGGTGTCATATCATTTCAGGACAGGGGGACCTTTCTCTGTGGTCGGTTGGCGTCTGAGCGCCCGTGTTTGCTGGGACAGACCCTGCCTCGTGAATCTTTGTGGGCCGCTGGGCCGCCTGCCTACCATGGAGTCTAGAAATGCCAGAGCCTCACTTTCCCAGCTCACTCAGCTGCTAGGGCTCAGGTAACCCCCCTGGAGACCCACACCCAGGGACTGGAACCGACGCCAGTGACCCGGAGAAGCAGGGACGGGGCGATGCTCTCAGTGGGAGGAGAGCTGGTGGTACTGGGGTGCTGGCTGCAGACCTGTGGCTCCTGCTGGGGCAAGAGGGGAGGGACGCCTCCCCAGCTGGTCTCGGAGGGCGCTGACTGCGGCTTCAGCCACCCAGCCTCATTATTACTGATATATTTTCAGAACTACCCAATATCTTTCCCAAAGATACTCCATTTTTATATAAATCAGAAGGCCCTGGTTTCCCTCACCTGTAACCAAGAAACCCTTCTGTGACTGCTGGTGACATCTGCTTTGAGGACAGAAAGAGCTGCTGGGTGCCCTTTGCTTATCTGTCTTATTTTGCTGAAACCATCTCATTACTCTCAATCAAGATAATACGCAAACCACTTGGCATTAAGCCTTCTGTTAAGGGATGAATTTCATGCTCACAATAACAAAGTATGAAAAAGTGTCCAGAGTCTGCCTGTTAATTATACACACAGCAATTTTCACAAAAGGAACATTTTACTGACTGATGGGCGTGACTTGGTGAGAGGTTGACGGTTCAGTTCCCCTCCTGTGAGGACAGGGCGTTTCCGACACTTCGCGGCAGGCTGAGTGCTGCCCGTCTCAGGGGATGAGTCAGGACATCAGTGACATCCAATCCGGCGAGCTCTCTCCGGTAACTAGGTGGGGACCAGACCCAGGGAGGGCTCTAACCTGTGGCCCAGTGTTTGCTGACATCCCTGAATTCTCCAGATCGCCTGCTGCTTACTCCCTTGGAACAGAGGCAGGGGGTGGGGGCTGCAGGTGGGTAAGGCCGAGATGGAAGGGGGTTGGAGGGAGGGAGAGAGGTCCTTCCAGGCAGCCATGGAGCCAGCTCCACCTAGGGCAGGTCCCAGAGTCAAGGCGTCCCTGGCCCCTAAGACCCTGCAGCTCAGGCCTGTCACCCACCTCCCACGCCGGATCTGTGAGGGCTGGCCCTCTGTTTGGATTTCTGCTTAAAACATCCAGACTCGGTCCTGTGAAGTGGCTCCAGGGATAATCAAGTCTATGGGCCACAGAAGCCAAGCCCCTCTCCCAACACCTAACCTAACTCACACGAGCTAGGATTAGAGTTTGAACCGTACAAGGCACCATCTGCCTTTTCTGTTAACCTGCCCGGCTTCCCCTGAGAACCCATGCATCTGCACAGGCTCTGAAACTAGCCCGAGCTGGTCACCAAGATGGGTCTGTTTACCCTGAACTCTCCTTTCTGTGGATGATGGAGCTTTTGAAGTTGCTGGCGTCCCTGAGTTACAGATGTCCAAAGTATGCATCTTGCGTGCAGAGCTTTGGCTGCTGACTGAACTACATTTAATCCTAATTTCATTCTCTCCCAGCTATATTGGCATTTTGGCAGTAATGAAATAGTCTATTCTGGAAAAGAAGGGGAAAAGCTCCAATTAAATAGTGAGATTTAAATTATGTTTATAAAATGATCAAGAAGTATTTTTCATGTTCAATCATTAAAACACTTAACAACAAAAAAAAAAAACCACCCCCAAAAACAGGCCCAGAAAAGTTGGAAAACAGCTCTTATGTTCTGAAAACAGGAAAATTGTAAGCCCTAAACACGCACATTATGGAGAGGGGTTTCCCAAAGTTTTAGGCTTTGGGCTGTATTGTTTTCTCACTTTTCTTTTTGCCAACTCAAATGCTGTTTAGAGCTGATACTGGAGAGCGAACAGCTGCAGGTTCTGGCTGAGTATTTTCCTAGAAATACCACTCGGGGAAAGAATTTCCACCCGCTTCCCTTTCCCGGGAGACTTCACAGTGGCTCACGCTTATTCGCCTCCAAGATCATGGCCCCAGAGTTGACCGGGACAGTGCAGCACCTGAGAAGCAAGGCCAGGGCGGCTGGTGAGAGCAGGGGCCACTTTGCCTTTGGCTGCACTGACTGGGTCTTGGTTGCTGTGCAAGGGCTTTCTCTACTTGCCAAGAGCAGGGGCCACTCTTTATTGCAGGGCCAGGCTTCTCACTGCCATGGCTTCGCTTGCTGCAGAGCAAGAGCCCACGGGCTCTAGGCCGTGTGGGGTTCAGCAGTTGGGGTGCACTAGCTTAGCTGCAGTGCGACATGTGGGAGCTTCCTGGACCAGGGATCGAACCCGTGTCCCTGCACTGGCAGGCGGATTCTTACCACTGAGCCACCAGGGCAGGCTCACAGGAGCCACTTCTGAGGCACCCGGAGGGCAAGTGAGGCTCTCCTGACACGACAGGAAAGCCTCACGTTCAGGTCTGCGGCCTGACGGGGTTCTCATGCCAGGAGACCTTGGTCTCCACGACACCCAGCTTTGAGCTGGTTTGACATTTTTAGAGCTACTTTGGCAGTAGGTGGAAGTCATAGATTCTGGATTCATTAGGCTCCAGATCACTTAGCTCCCATTAAGGAAATGGATGAGACTCATCTCAAGCTTTTTCTAGACTATAAGATTATTGACAATTCCTTAATTTGCACTTTTCTTTTTACAAGCTCCAATACTTTGGCCACTTCATGTGAAGAACTGACTTATTGGAAAAGACCCTGATTCTGGGAAAGATTGAGGGCAGGAGGAAAAGGGGACGACAGAGGACGAGATAGTTGGGTGGCATCACTGACTCAATGGACATGAGTCTGAGCAAGCTCCGGGAGACGGTGAAGGACTGGAAGGCCTGGCTGCTGTCCATGGGGTCGCAAAGAGTCGGACACGGCTTAGCGACTGAACAACAACAAAGTATAGTCTTTCACACATGTGGAATTGAATAAAAGAGAGAACACTGAAAACCGATAGATTGATAATATTATTATGTTTCCAGTCACCTACTAAGCAGCTGTTCTTGGAGAAGGGAATGGCAACCCAGTCCAGTATTCTTGCCTGGAGAACCCCCATGGGCAGAGGAGCCTGGTGGGCTACAGTCCATGGGGCGGCAAAGAGTTGGACACGACTGAGCGACTAACGTGACACTAACCAGCTATTCTATAGAAACTGTTGAAAAGAAGCTCTAGACATGTTTTGAACCAGGGCAGCAAAGTAAGCATATACTGTTTCAAAATTATCCTGAAGGACAACACTTTCTTTTACATGTAAGTTCAAGCACCTTTACTAGACACTCAGTCATGCTCTGTGTATTCAGAATCTGTGGGTGAGCTTACTGACGTTGGTTTATTCTGTATCAGTGGCTGTGCATTTGATAATTTAATTCAATTTGGAACTGTTCACCTACATTTCAGATTTTGGTGTCTGCGCGCTCAGTCACGTCTGACTCTTTGCGACCCATGGACTATAGTTTGTCAGGCTCTTCTGTCCGTGGGATTTCCCAGGCAAGAATACTGGAGTGGGTTGCCATTTCCTCCTCCAGGGGATCTTCCTGACCCAGGAATTGAACCTGTATCTCCAGTGTCTTCTGCACTGGGGGGCTCTCTTGCTGAGCTACCTGGCTTCATTCAAATGCAATAGGCTCCAGAGAAAATGTGACAGGAGAGAGGCCCGCTGAAAGAACCCCAGCTGGACCCTTAGACGGAAAGAACAGAAGCCTGGGCTTCCTTGCTGGTCCAGGGATTAAGAATCTGCCTTGCAATGCAGATTCCCTGGTTCGATCCCTGGTCTGGGAAGATTCCACCTGCTGTGGGGCAAGTAAGCCCATGAGCCACGGCTACCGAGACCGAGCTCCACAACAAGAAAAGTCAGTACAACGAAAAACCTGCCCACTGCAATTCTAACTGCAAAAGCCTACGCAGCAACGAAGACAGAACACAGAGAAAAAAAAAAAAAAAAACCTAAAGAACAGGGAGGCTTCCCTGGTGACTCAGATGATAAAGAGTTTGTTTGCAGTGCAGGATACCGGGGTTTGATCCCTGGGTCGGGAAGATCCCCTGGAGAAGGGGACGGCTGCCCACTCAAGTATCCTTGCCTGGGAAACCCCATGGACAGAGGAGCGTGGTGGGCTACAATTCATGGGGTCACAAAAGAGCCAGACACAACTTAAGGACTAAACAGCACCAGACTAATACTAAGAACCACAGACTGAGGGCCTTCATCTTCACATGGTGTTCTCCCCGTGGGTAAGTCTGCTTCCCCACTTCCCCTTTTCATAAGGTCACCAGTCATTTAGATCAGTCCTCACCCTGCTCTGGTGTGACCCACTTTATCTAACTACATTTCTGACGATTCGATTCTAAATAAGGCCAGACCCAGCCGGACTAGGAGTTGGAACATCAATGGACGAATGCTTAAGGGATACAGTTCAATCATAGCAGAGAACCTCAGAGCAAGGACAGATTTATGAGAAGTCACCACGCCGACTGGTATTCGATTCCTGGGTCGGGAAGATCCGCTGGGGAAGGGACAGGCTGCCCACTCCAGCATTCTGGGGCTGCCCTGGTGGCTCCGCTGGTAGAGAATCTGCCTGCAATGTGGGAGACCTGGGTTCCATCCCTGGGTTGGGAAGATCCCCTGGAGAAGGGAAAGGCTACCCACTCCAGTGTTCTGGCCTGGAGAATTCCATGGACTGTATAGTCCATGGCGCTGCAAAGAGTCGCACACGACTGAGCAACTTTCACTTTCACCAGGCCGACTAATCATATCTTGCAGATTTTTTTTTTTCAATCACTTGTAACATCTCAATGACACTCTGCACTACCTTTTTACTGACCAGACTGGGATTTCTTTATTTACTATCATTATCTGTCTCTTCCAGAGCAGAAATCCACAGAACAGATGCTGGTCCACAGAACTGGACCTTCAAGGGTCAAGATGAATAGAAGCTGCTTAGCTATTTACTTTTATCTAGAAAAACCTAGACTGTTAAGATTTATGCCATTTACAAAGTAGTGGGTCTACCTCATAAGACTCTAACAAACTTGCTAATACCAAGATCAGCTCTCTAAACTTGTCCTTTACGGAGACGGACAGCAAAGACCTCTCCCTTTTCTACTGTTACAATCACAAGGCTTCACTCACTTGGGTAGCAACCTGATCATCTGATGACGAGAGAAATAGATTCTGGCTCTGTATGTGCTAAACAAATGCTTGAAAGTACTTTTCACTGCGTGTGTGTGTGTCTCTCTACACTGAAGGTGTCTAACATCTGCTGTGGTATCCTTTTGCACTAAGATTATAATGAAAGCGTTCTGGGTAGTGTATTAGTTGCTACTGCTTTAGGTCCTAAACTACGTGTTATTTCTCTTAATGAATTTAATGAGAACAGAGAGTTTTGCCTGCTACCTGTTATCAAGCCAGCAGAGGGAGCAGGTGAGTATCACAAGCAGCATTTTCCTGTAGGTATCATCCATAGTAGATTTTTGTTTTGCTTTAATTTTTAGTGTAGACAAGCAAGACTTTTCGACCTGTAAACTAACAATGTCCCTGAAACACACATCAAGATTTTGGGGTAAGGTCAGTCAATAATATACTTTTTCCTGTAAATATTCTACTAGGATAGTTTTAAGGCTTTCAAAAACTATTGTTGAGATTTTTTTTTTTTCTCTTGAGGGAAACAGATGCAGGAACTAGGTATCTTAATACTGCTATAAATGTCCTCTCTTCACAGGCTCTGTACAACTTACTTCCTTTAATTTTTTCTTTTGTATCAGTCTTTCTTCGCTTTTAGGCCCTTTCCTTGAAATGAAACACTTTGGGGAGTACAGTTCATTATTAATGGAGTACAAAAGACATTGCTCGAGATGGGATTAAGAGAAAAAGTAGGGCATATACACATGAGATTATCAGGAAGGCCATAAATCACTGGCAGACCCCGTACTTAGATTCCTGAAGGGACAGGAATGGCAGGGAGTATTTTTATACACTCGGATGCAAACATCATTTCCTTTTATGCATAACTATTTATTATACTTATAATTCTTCAAAAACTATATATAATTCTTCAAAAATGACTTTTAGTACATGTAACTCCATAATCAAGCCTAATTTCCCACAGGAAGATTTTTTAATATCAAGTCAGTTAGACAGACAGGAATACCAAAAGGGGGTCACGTGCTTTTATTATTATTTTTTTTTTTACTTCTTTGACATAAGCAATTTTATTTATGCTAACCTATAACCAAGAAAGATAATATATCTTCATGGAAATAACACACATGACATTTTTATCTCTCTTATTTTAAAAGGTTTCTCAATAATTAAGATAAAAATTTATAAATTTAGATTAAACAAAGATTTATCTAGATGGTATTAGGCCACTCTCAAGAGAAAACTCATTCTGAGAGGAATTTGGACAGTTCTTCAGTAGAATGGTTATGACGGAGAGACTAGACACATTTTTCACAAGCAACAGGATCTGACTTCTCTACAGCTTTGCTGAAATGAAGTTAGGAACATTTAGTATACAATTACAACTCATAAGCCCACTTCAAAATCTTTTCTGTTTTGCATCCCACTTCAAAACACTCTAACAACAGTGTTAGTCAAAGGAAAAATTTTATTGACTTTTCATTGGTCATAAGCAAAACAGTAATCATTGACATCAATCCACTGAAAGAGAATGTTTAGCCTTTTTTTTTCTACATACGGGCAGAAAACAGGACACAGAATTACTGGCAGAAATATTATCAGGCTAATGCACTCATCTATTGTTTTAGAATTTCATCCACTGCCTTTTTAAAGTTATGACTTGTATCTTGACCTTTTAGGCACTTTTTTTTGATGGAAAGATAAAACAAAAATATTGGAGGATGAAAATATTTAAAAATCAAACAGCATTTGAGATAACTTCATGTAACAGGAGAATTATATAAACTAACATATTCCTAAAAATTCAGGGAATTCATCATGAAATCTTAGAAAAATAGTTACTTGGATATTTCCCAAGTTTCTAGTAAATAAAAAGCTTTTTCTTTTCAGTCCTTCAGGTTCCATATTATACGCAATGTGGCTTTACAAAGCAAACTGTCTTGAGTTGATGCTGTGCTGGTTCATGGCAGTACAAAGTTGTCAAAGATTCAGGAATCTTTTAAGTTTCCTTAAAAAAAAAAAAACCCAATAACTGCCTTCTCTAAAAGTCTTTCAAACATAATGTCACAGTAAACACTCAGATAAGTTAGAATGAATGAGGATTTGGTACCTCTTTGACGGAACTAACCTAAATAAGAATGAAAAAGATTTTTCTCAGTATTAACTCTGATCCTTCCATCAGCGCTAACCTCTGACACACAGATGCCTACAGCTCCCTGTCAAACCAGAAATCACACAGCCGCGAGAAGGAAGACCATCATTTCAGACAAGGCGATGCTATTCAGGCCTCTGCCCTTTAACGCCCAGCACTTAAGTGTATCTGCTCTGAGAATGAAAACACGAGGGGCATGCAGGGGAAATGGCTATTTCCCAGGAAAGGAAATTGCCTGAAAACATATCTGGCAAAGGCTTCTCTCCTCTGGCAGGCAGACGCTTATTTCAACAAAATATACACTTCTTCACCTTCTGCAAAGGTGAATTCGATGGAGCCAGTACCTGATTCTAAGTGGATGCCACTTAGCTTTCCCCTATATGGAACGGGCCAGCTCTTTTACAGCAAATGCTATGTCTGTTTAATTGCAGCTAGGACAGGAAATCATGCTAAACTGGGCAGCATACGTCATTTCAGAAACTGTACGTATTCTCAGAGGTATATCACCCTCTTCCAGCCAGTGACAGGGCATGAAATTAAAGAGGCAAAAAAAGGAGAAAAAAACAAAATGTTAACACCAGAAGATTGGAAAGATGGCAAGGACAGACACAGAAAGCATAACTGATGCAAGCAGACAAGAGGCTGAACCTCCGCAGAGTCCGTCCTCAGTGAGAACACCTGGGCTGTCTGCACTGCTCTGCGGACCTGTGAGCGGACAGCCCCCAAGTCCAGGTGGGCACGCGGTGGCCCCGTCCGTGACCGGCGACCCCTGCTCAGGTGACTAAAGGCCACAGAAGATGGGTCCATCAGCGGAACGGGTTACGTCTCTGGGGGTGTCCCGCACAGAGGTGACAGCTTGTGACATGGAGAGTCCCCACAGTTCTTGAAAGGCGGTTGAGCTGTGCCGTGTTAAAATCAGGATTAAAAAAAGTCAGGGCTTTGGACTTGCTGGCGGTCCAGTGGTTAAGACTCCACACTTCCAACATGGGGGGCGTGGGTACTTTCCCTGGGAGGGAGCAAAGATCCTACTTGTTATGCTAGGATTCCACATGCCATGGCAGCCAAAACGAAACAAACAGATACTAAAAACAAGAAACAAAAGCCCTACTTTAACTTCCACTACAGGGGCTGATGGAGGCCTTGTCGTCTCGCCCCACCGAGCCTTGGTTTCCAAGTCCATCACAGGGGCAAGACTGACCTTCCACAGCGCCACGTGTGTGCACTGGTATCTACAGGTTTTCCCTTTCCTCTGTCTTTCCAACTTTAAGAGGCTTTCTCCTTGCTGCTGTTCTCAGACCCACGGCTGGGGACTGTCCCCCGCAATCTCGGCGTCTAACACTGGCTCAACTTGGCCAGCAACTCCAGGGAGGGGCCGCCCATGGATTCTGCAAGACGGCTCCGGACCCCACGCGAGCCCCTTCAGTTCTGTTCCATGGATGAGATGCAGAGTGGAGACAGCTCTTCTGTGACTCACTGCGGAGAGGGCCTGCTTTCAGAAGTCGAAATACTCAGTCTTTTCTTTTCCCCTCCTCTTTTCTTTCCCCTTCTTTCCTTTTTCCTTGTGGCTTCCTCAGCTTTCATTCATTGTTGCATACAATTTGGGGAAAAAAAAGCAGTAAGAGTAACTTTTTCTCTTGCAACACTTTGATGTCCAGTGAACTTCCGAATGGCTCCCCCTGCACACTAAGCTGTCCACATGTTCTCTGACTTCACTGACTTTAAAAAGGCTGGGACCTAGGAGGGGATGGGTG
This sequence comes from Muntiacus reevesi, assembly GCF_963930625.1. Classification (NCBI taxonomy): domain Eukaryota; kingdom Metazoa; phylum Chordata; class Mammalia; order Artiodactyla; family Cervidae; genus Muntiacus; species Muntiacus reevesi. The sequence continues at coordinate 48,702,251 of NC_089258.1, read as the reverse complement.
AGAGGCCCCCACGCCCCGCGGGCCCGGCCTGCCCAGGGCCTGGGGTCCCGAGGAGCCTGCTGAGAACAGCTGAGAGCCAGAGTGTCCTCAGCGTCACCTAGGGGGGCATCCCAGCAGCCGGAGGTCCTCTTACACCAGCACAGCACTTCTGGCCCAACCACCGAGGCCCGCGGACATTGTGCCGCGGTGACGGTCACTTCGCTGCATGACGGTGACCAGCAGGTGTGAGACTGACTCTGGGGATCTGCCCAGATGCGACGGAAACAGGCTGGCACAGAACGTCAGCAGACGCGGGAGATCAATGTGCCCCCAAGTACGCCTGCGTGGTCTCTCATTGTTCCCCATTAGCCACGGGCTTCTGGAGTGGACACTTGCCACATACACTTGCTGCTCAGACGGCAACGACCACTCCCCAACCCCCCACAACAGCTGATCCACTTCTATCCCTCCTAAGTCCAACAGTATAACTAACCCGTTAGATATGAGTATCAAACAGGCTCCCTGGAAAGAGCAGAAGTCACGCAGGTTCCCCTGAAACCATCTGGCGATCCACGCCTTGGGGGCTGCCCCGCGCTGCACTGAGTTCAAGCTGGCACCGATTCTTGGCTTCTGGTTTCCAGAAACAGCAATCCGGCACCTCATGGGTGGTCCTGGGAAGGCTGGGGTCAATCAGATCCCAGATATGACAGAAGTGAGTCCACGTTGACTCTGGACCCACGTTTCTGGAGCCACGACCAGGCTTTTCCCACACATCCTGCACGTCTGCTCCACCGGGCGGACTGGAGCAGAGGCGCCCTCGTCAGAGCTCCGCAGCGCTCCTCTCACCGGGGAGGACGGCCACGTGGTCCTCCTGGTGCCGTCAAAGGAGGGTTCACTCCCTGATGGTAAAGTGCAAGAGGGGAGCCCGAGACAGCGCTACCGCGAGTAAGTGGGAGCCTCTGGAATTTCAGCTGATGACATACAGTACAGGGGAGAAAACAAACATTATTAAGAAAATAAACAGCACCACACACAGCTGTTCGGCAGAACTGTTAGGACAAAAAAAAAAAATTGGCTGGGCAGGAAGGCAGCTTTTGGGAAGGCTGTAATAATATTTCTCGTTTTATAGCCCCATCTGCCTTTAGCGAGCCTGTCAGCAAGTCATTGACGGAAACTCAAGATTCTCTTTGAGACTGAACAGCTCTGAGAAGCAGTCAAGGCTGCATCCAGCCTCCATCCCCACGCTGGGGTGGAGATCGCCACTGCTGCTAATGTGTGCTGGGGGTGAGTCTGCACCCAGGGCAGGGTCTTCCCGCCTGACTGCCCCAGGAAGCCCTGCTGGCCCCTCGGGGGTCTCCAGCTGCTGCTCCCGTGCCAGCCGTGGTGGACGCGTCCGTCTTCCCAGCGCTTCCTCGGCGGTGAGACGTTCAGCTTGCGTCCAGCCCTGAATGCAGAAGGCGCTGCTCTGCTTTCACACTGGGGCAGTTCTCCCAGGGCCTCCTCCCTCTTAGAGTTTAGGTGTGGCTTCCAAGTGACACTTTCTTTTTGGTCGAATGTTCCCGTCCCTTCCCTGAGCCCTTTCCCCTGGCCTGTCTTACTGGCCTGGGAGGAGGCGGGCGCTGATCTGAGGCACGGAAGGTTCCCTGAGGCTCCCTCTTATACTGGCTGCTCCCAGAGAGGCCTTGAGACCGTGTCACACCCCCCACAACCCCCTCCAGCCCGCAGACCAGGCCTGTGGTCCCTGCGGAATGGCCAGTGAGCTAAGAATGGTTCCTGCATTTTTAAAAGACAGAACAAATCCAGAGAATATTTCATGACGTGGAAATTATGATAAGTTCAAATTTCAGTGTCAACGAATAGTGCTTCGTTGGCACACAGCCACCTCCCATCCTCAAGGGCTTCCTCTGCAGGCTTCCACGCTACGACGGCAGAGTTGAGTGGCTGTGACGGAGCCCGGGTGGCCTACGAACCTTAAATACTTACTCCCAGACACTTTAAAGGGCACGTCTGCCAACCCCCGCGCCCCTCCAAGTCTCGGGGAAGGATTTCCACGTACCTACAGGGAGCTGCTCACTGCACGCCCGGACCGGAGGGTCTGGACAAGGGAGCATTCCCTCCTACCCCACGGCAGGACCGATCCCCTGGAGGCAACACACGCTCCTCCTGCGCGTCCTCCCCACGTCCCAGGGCCGGGGTCGCGCCGCCTCACTCTCTGCTTCTCTACGGCCGACACGCCACCACGCTCCCCAGCACCGAGCAGACAAGGACTGCTTGCGGGACCCGCTCTTCCTGTGGCTTCTTTTTAAACCACCCTGTTTGCCTGAGAAGCAGACAGATGATCTTGGAAACCACATGTGCGATATTATTACCTTATAATATATGCTTTCAAATGGTGAACCAACTTGGATGAAAAAAGTGCTCCCCGTGTTTCTGCTTCATGGTCAGCCAGAGAATAACACAGTGACAATATCTGACAGTGGAAAATTTAATGGGGAGTGCTGGAGAAGGAAAGTAATATTTCTGAGTTATAAGCATTATTTCATATCATTTTACCTCTAAAGGTGCTACTGAGAAAGAACCATCCTATTTTGCAAGTAGGGAAACTGAGGCTTAGAGGAGTTAAGTATTTGCTGTAGATCTCAGAGAATCAGGGTTCTAACACAAGTCCCGTCTTCAAATCCTACACGTGTCCCTCTGTAGTTAGCAGTCTGAATGGGTGTATCTTTAACTTGTCCTCTTAGTGGAAACCTTGCACCAAAATCAGGCTCTAGCTTTCCTGAGCCATCAAGCCCTTTGAGAATCTGGGGGCGCCTACAAACCCCTTCTTAGAAAAATCACACGCGCTATTTCATCCAAAGATTGAATAACAGGACCCTGGGGGTTAAATGACAATGCCGTGCTGAGTGCAAGTATCAGCTTGTGATATCGTAATAAAAATATCTGTAATTGCTATTTGTGAGAAAGCCGGAGACACTGACAACTGTTGTTTGTGACCTACTCAAAGCTAAAAGAAAGGCTGTATTTCAGTTAGACTTTTGCAAAAAAGAAAGACATCTTTTCCTGTCGAAGTTTGTGGACCCCACGAGTTCTGTCCGTGAACTTTGGGTTAAGAACCACCGCTCTGGAGGTAAGCTGGGGGCCAGCCCATGCACAGGAGGGACGTCTTTAAAGGTCTAATCAGGTCTCTTGACAAAATTCACTCTATAGACCTCAGCTATCCAAGAATTAAAATCATAAAATCCCCTGAAATCTGGTCTTGCACGATTATATGGACACTGGCTTTACAGGTAGATGAGGTTCATTGGGTCAGTGCTGATCTGGCCACTGCTGCCTGGGAGGAATCTCGTGCCCTTGGGCATGGACAGACCCTCACAGAGGTTCCAGGTCTCCCCGCAACCCCCTGCCCTGTGCACACTCTGGTCGATGAGCAAGGATACTGTCAACCCCAAAATGTTAAGTTTTAGCTATTGAAGGAAGTACCCTGGAGGATTTACGGAGCCACGGAATTGAAACAGAAGAACCTTGGGAGTTAATGCAGCCCTTGAATCTGGCAGACAAGGACTCTTGGGTTAATTGAAAAGAAGTGATTTGCCCGAGTCCAGCACTGAGTGGGACTGATTCAACTGATCCTGGATAATATGTTACAAAATGATAGGATTTGAGCAAATTCCGACCTAATAAAGGAGAAGTTAATACATGCTACCTCAACTCCCTCTTAAATTTTGATTTTTCTATGGATTCTAATTTAGTGGACAATTAATCAGCCTAGTTATATATTAAATTTACTTTGAATACTGGAGTGGATATTTTGCTTAAAAGATTAAATGTCAGTGCTCAGAAACTGACTTTCCTAACACAAATTGAATAAAGCGTGATGTTCCTATCCAGCTGTTTTAAGATCAAAGTTTTGCATACTTGGCTAAATGGTTCAAAAATCAAGTAATACCAACGAAACTATTTTCCCTATGAAAAGGCAGAGTTTACAAGAGTAAGACTTCTTCCTCTTTGTTTGTAGTAACAAAAATAAATCAAAGTCCTGACATATTTGCAGTATTTTTATTCCTAAAGGAAAAAACAGGAACTTTCATTGTACTTTAAAGCTATTGCCCCAGATATTTACCAGCTTCGCGCTGTGAAATCAGTTTCAGACACAGGAGACCTACAGGCTCTCTCTAGGAAATACTCAATTAGGGTGGTGCCTCTGAAATACCCAGGGGTCCTGTAACTGATCGGTTTTTCCCAGAGGGCTTCTGCAGCATATAGTCCCGGTTGGACAGTACACATCAAGCCCGGATTTTTCCTGTGGCCTGGTTGGTGACCCCCCTACAGGAAGATAACGGACAAGCCGGGAGGGCGGAGCCGCCGGCTGCACATGTCTGCCTGCTCTTATCAACTTATCATATAAGGAAAGGAAAGTGATTGATTCGGACCCTGACACCACAGAATCAGGGGCAGAGAGACAAAGCAGCACTGACGCGGGTCTGGAAGGCGAATGCAGCCCTCGCGGGGAGCAGGGCTCTTCTCCCCACTGTGATCTGACAGTCTGCTGTGAGGCCAGAGAGGAGACGGCAGCAGAGACCAAGGTCGCAGCTGGGAAAGGAGAAACAGGAGGCTTTCCTTGATGGACCTTGAGCCTCTGCCCCCGAGCCCTGCGTCTGAGAGGGCAGCTTAGCGCCGGGAGTCTCATGCGCCTGGAAGTTTGCTGAGCGGGTGGTTTATTACCGACAGACAGAAAGAATGTGGCAGCTTGTTTTCTTGACTCTGAGCTGTGATCTGGCCGTAGCCACAGCCCACAGCGGCTCTCGGAAGGGCATGGACATTGCCGCCGGGAAGAAGCAGTATCAGGTTCAGCACGGAGCCTGCAGCTACACGTTCCTCCTGCCGGAGACGGACCATTGCCGCTCGCCCCCCAGCGCCTACGTGCCCAATGCCGTGCAGAGGGACGCGCCCCTTGACTACGACGACTCAGTGCAGAGGCTGCAGGTGCTGGAGAACATCATGGAGAACAACACACAGTGGCTCATGAAGGTAAGGGGGCGCCTCTCCCGGGCACAGCGACGCCGGCTCAGGTTTCACCGCCAGCTCGGGCGGCCAGGCAGGAAGGGGTGGTCAGAGCAGGGAGGTGGTGGCTGACACCTCTGAATGAATGGCCACTTGCTGTCTCCTGTGCTGCCCTGCAAAGGGGCCGGGGCTGAACAGGGACATGGTTTACTGGGAGACAGTGCCGGGACCCGTGGAGACGTCTCTAAGGTCAGGAATCTTTATGAACAGAGGAAGTGCCCTTCTCTGCACAGCGTATGGGCTATGCTGTTTGTGCAAGCAGTTTAAACTCCGTGACACCCATTACCAGGGACCTTATAAGCTCGTTGCAGGCACGGGAGGGAAGCTGTGAGCAACACAGCGCCGGAGCCAGGAAAAACGTGACAATCGCGTTAATTACGGATACATAACGGATGGAGTAAAGTGCTTTACCAATTTCCTGAATTTATTTACTAAAATAGATTGGGGCTCTGGGTAAACGAGAGGAAATTAAATAAAGCAGACCTTCCACTTCTCAGAACCTCGGGGGTTTGATGCCGAGGGCTTGTCATCTGTCGGTGGGGGTGAGTTTTGCCAGCGCGCCAGGGAGTCAGTGCTGCAGCCCCTTCAGTCCCTCCGCCGGCTCTGAGGCTGACCCCACGCGGGGCGGGCGTGCAGGGCACCCTGCTGCCGTCATGCTGGGACGAGGCGGTCGCGTCCTCGGGGCTCCCACGAGCCTGCTGCTTCAGGCTTTTCACAGTGAATTTGACTCAGACAGGATCCTGAAAGCTCAGTTTTGCTTTCACAAGCTATCGTTTTCATACGTGAAGCTGTTTATACAAACCCCAAATCACCCTGAAGTTCTTCTTGTGGGCTGTGTATATTCTAAAGGGGGCTTAGACAAATTGCATGCATAGATTCCTCACTAACTATCACAGTGACATCACATCTCGGCGCTTGCACAGCAGAGAACAACGGTTTCAAGCCAGATGGGAACTTTAACAGCAAGCCGCTTTCCCCCATTCAACACTCTGCCCGAGTCTTTCACCATAAACCTTCTGTTAGGACACCTTATCTTAATCTCAGAATAGATCTTGGCTCCTAATCTGTGTTTCTCATTAGCTCTCCTACCTTCAGAGAGGAAATGACCAAGTTATTGCTTTGGTCCTGAGCCGAGATGAATGAAAGCCCTCCGCGCTGCATTCACTGTTAACAAGAGGGGTCGCTTCAAATCAAAGAACAGAAAACAACAGAAACGTATCAGAAAGACTTGCCCTGTAATATGAGACTCATTAGTCCTGTCTGTGAGCATGATCCCTTCTGGGCAAATTCTCTTTCCTATGAAGTTCCCTGTGGTGCTTTAAAAAAAAAAATCTAAAATTCACAGATGTGCAAATAGTGATGTTAAACTTAGAAAGTATGCAGCCATACAGGTTCGCATGTTTGGAAGGCAAACTTCTATCCTCAACATCTGCTCGCGGGCTTCCCGTTGCTTCCTGAGTTGCTCTGCTGCCCGCCGCTCGGTTAACACCAGGGCTGCTGGACGCGGCTCGGGATGGGAGACGCGCTGTTCAGTCAACAGTCTAATCTGCCCGACCGGCAAGTTGTTTCTTAGGATACACGGTCAAGAAACATAAAAGAGTGTTTTGCCAAATTCAGGACGGCTAAATTATGTTTGCTTAACGAAGCCCACGTTAGGTATACCTGGAACTCCACACACAGAGCTCGTGTTTCTCTCTTAGATAAACAACCCCCTGCTCCTCCATCTCTTTAGAGAAGGAGAAGGACCAGGAATCCTACAGGAGTGACCAACATTTTTTCCTTTCCAGGTTCAATGAGCAAATATTTGAACAGTAGCACAATGGTGTCTCTAAATTCTTTCTTTAGTCAGCGAGCTCAGTGTCACTGCGAATGACTTCACGTTGATCTTTTCGGGGCTCACACCTGCTCTCTCAGCCTCTCTGGGCTATCTGCACGTGAGCAAGTCAGGGTGTGTGCTCGCTTGCTTTACTGGCTCCTGGTTTTGGAATGAGAGCAAAAACGCCAACACGAAACCCGCTTACAGTGATTGAATGTAACCTCGCTGCTTGATTTTTACTTCTCTGTTTTGCCACCTGTGATAATAAACACTGTGTTTCTCATAAGGGAGAACATAATATGCAATGGGATGATAGATAAGCCACAATGATCAACAATCAAATCCCTATTGATAGATTATGACAGAAGGAAAAGCTCCATGCTGGGTTCTGCATATTTCCTTTTCTTTAGGGCAGTTTTTTTTCTTTTTATGATTCCACACTTCCTTTCTCTCCCTGATCTCCCTGAATGAGAGAGAGAGGAGGGGGGGAGAAACCCCACAAAAATCTTTTAAGGTTTTAAGAAAACTTGCTGAGAAGGAAAGTAAGACCAAGGGTCTGGTGGATCTCAGGGTAGATGAACACCATTTCGCCTTCTCTGTGGCTAGTAGCCCCTCGGAAGCTTGGACTAAGAAAGCAGTTTTGCACATCACCAAGAGATGCCACTCTGCCCCTCGAGCCAGCCAGGCAGAGGAAGCAGCGGACGCCTGAATGAGCGCAGGGCAGCATGAATGAACAGCACAGGGAAGGAGCCCTTGTTGGTCAGTGGGGAAGAAAGGACAAGATCAATCATGATGGTTAGGGACCAAATACACCCAGAGATCTAGAGAACACCGTGTGGTCACATCCCCTTGGTAATCCTGCAGCTATTCTAAACCTCTGCCTCAGGGACAGTAAATGCACTTTATAAAATCTGACAAATAACTTAGCGGAGAGCACTGTATATTGCTAGGAGACCGATTTTTTTTTTTTTGTCCTCGATCAGAAGAAACAGGGAAAGGAAATAAACAGTTATTTCACACTAATGAATACTTTAAAAGCTATAAACAACTGCAAAGTCTATTGTGCTTGCAAACAATGTTTTGAAAAATAAAGCTAATGCCTCTTAAGTTCATGCAAACATTTCCTTGTAATCTTACTTTTTTTTTTTTTTTAAATGACAGAAGCACAGGCTGGGAAATGTAAACCTCAATGGAGATCCTTTTCTTTCTTTACAACCAAGGATGCTATATCCTTTCAACAGAGTATGAGAACTATTTGTTAGCTGAAATACAGGGAGCAGTAATTCTGCTCCGAAGAACAAAACTACGGTTAAGGGGAAAAACTGATGGTGAGAGGCTCATGTATGTGTGTTCTTGTGTGGCTACAAACCTGCCAGGGACTGACTCTGTGTGTGAGTGAGTGAGTGTGTGTGTGTGTGTGTGTGTGTGTGTGTGTGTGTGTGTGTGTGATCTTGTATGCCCACAAAACACTCCTTAGCTGTATATCTAAACAAACAAACAAGTAAACAAATGAGAGGTTCGTTCATTAAAGGAAAGAAAGCAAGCCCCGTGCACTGTACATCCAAACAAACGAGCAAGCAAGCAAATGAGAGCTTGGCTCATTACAGGAAAGAAAGCAAGCCCCATGCAGCCACAGCCAAGGCTCTGGTGCAGCGTGGGAACAGAACCACCCTTCTACCGCCTGCACTGGCCCCGTCCCTGAGTCATGCAACGTGACTGTGTTCACTGTTGGAAGCAACTGCCGTGCCTTCAGACAAGCTGACTAAACCTTCTAGGCAAGACTGTAAGGAGATGATTACTATTGCTATTTAATTACATATTAATATCATCATAATAAGGAAGGAAGAGATGATGAAAGTTTCACTGTGGTAGGAGAAGTACAACAGATTTAAGGCTGGAAAAGGCAAGTTTAGTATAGTGTTTACTGTATGATGTATAGTACAATATGTGCTTACCCATATGTATTACAAAAAAATACGCACTTACTGTGCGGATAGTTTGCATTACATACAGTACAGACATAACATCCATTTTCCATGGGCAAGTGGCCTCTGACCTCCTGGATTAACGATGCCTGTGTCCCCGGGGGGAAGATGCAGACTTGCCCACAGAATCTCCAAGCAGGAAGTGGACCTGTGCACACACCTTCCATCATATCTGACACCAGACAACCAGCTAGTCTCCATACTGTGTTTTGAAACTTGGTTGATCCAATATGGTTCTTTACAGTTTATAACCCAGGAGTCTATCTGTAAACCAGTTTCTGCACTGCATGCAACCTGAAGAGGATGCTGGTCACCTTATAAACAGTGATCAGATGCTCAAGCTGGTCCACAGGACTTATTTTACTCCATAAAGTAACTGAAACTTCGTATGTGTGTAATTCAAGAACAATAGTGCCAATCAACCCTCTCGTCATATGTATCACTTAAGAATAAAAAAAACATGAGAGTAATATATGGGCCATGTAAAATTACAAAGTCAAACCTTTAAAACCGTAGAAAGCAGGATGCAAATTCTGCTTCCTCTTAAACTTCAGTCCCTTTCTGTAAGATGAACACAGAGATGTTTTTTTATCATTTACACGCTCAGTCGTGTACAGCTCTTTGTGATCCCACAGACTATAGCTGCCCAGGCTCCTCTGTCCCTGGAATTCTCCAGGCAAGCATATTGCAGTAGGTTTCTGTGCCCTCCTCCAGGGGATCTTCCCAACCCAGGGACCAAACCCAGGTCTCCTGCATTGCAGGTGGATATTTTTTCCCCCAGCCTAAGGCACAAGGGAAGCTAGCCCTTTATTGTGACAATTTAATATCAAAACAAATACATTTCCTTCCTTGTAAAATATGAATGGTGGTATTATACCGTGATCAGAATCTCTTTTTCTTTTTTTGGGCAGAGTGACATGAGAGGGGCTGAAAGATTTTATTTAGGGGAAAATTTGGAAGACGAAAGTAAAAGAGAATCTTGATTAAAGGGGTGTGTGCAATATATAAGGGAGGAAGGAGAGTTGGGGGCTGGAGAGGGAGGAGAAGAGAAGAATAGGGTGACGGGGCCCGTCAGCACGGGGAGGGGCCGTCAGTGCGACGGCTGCTGTGAGAGAGGAGGCAGCTCACACAGTCCCACATCCTGGACCCCAAAGAACCCCAGGCCCGGGCAGCTTCGGAGGTTCTGGGCTGAGGTCGAGAGGGCGATGCGATGAGTCATGGACACGCACGGACTGTTTCTAGATCAGATGCTCGTAATTTCCAGAGCATCCCTGTTACTTACTGATAATGACAACCCATCAAACCAGCCTTTGCCTTCTATAAATATATAATTATAATTATACAAACATATGCTCTTGGTGTAAGTATGTACGTGTGTGTTAGTTGCTCAGTTTTGTCCTACTCTTTGCCACCCCATGGACTGCAGCCCGTCAGGCTCCTCTGTCCATGGAATCCTCCAGGCAAGATACTGGAGTGGGTTGCCGTGCCCTTCTCCAGGGGATCTTCCCAACCCAGGGATCAAACCCAGCTCCCCTGTATTGCAGGCAGATTCTTTACTGTCTGAGCCATCCACATAACTGTGTATAAAAAGTATATATTACATAACATACATAGCTATACCTATAAAATAATTTACATTTTTAATTAAAAATAAAACACAAGCCATATATATGTACTAAATACTGTAAATTGTGTAGTACTGTAGTATGTATTCATTGGAAAAAAAATCTTGAGTATAAGTGGATCAGTTCCCTGGGTGCTACCAGTGGTAGAGAATCTGCCTGCCAATGCAGGAGACGCAAGAGACATGGGTTCGATTCCTGTGTAGGGAAGATCCCCTGGAGGAGAAAATGGCAACCCACTCCAGGATCCTTGCTGGAAAATTCCATGGACAGAGGAGCCTGGCGGGCTACAGTTCATGGGGTCACAAAGAGTTGGACACAACTGAGTGACTAAGCACGCACATAACAGGGAGTTCAAATTCATGTTGTTCAAGGGTCCACTGTAAGTGTGTGTGTGTATACGTATTTTTTTCCCTCTATTTTCATTACATCTTTCTTTGACTTGAATGAATCTGATAAGATTTTTCTTCTCAATTATTCTGGAACTCTTCTGATACAAAGAGAGCCACTCAACTTTCCAGTGACTTTTACCACAGAAGCAATGGTTGTAATACAGTAACAGAGGTGGCACTGAATAAATTCAAAGCACTTTGCACACCTCACCTCAGTGTGCCCCGGAGACACCTCTAGAACACAGATGAGTAGACACAACAGCACCTATTTCTAACCATTCATAAACATGGTCAGCGAATGTCAGTGTTGGCTGCAGTGCAGGAGTCTTGCCTGGGTCACCCAGAGAGGAAAAACACACACGGAGAAGCACGCACATCCCTCCTCTGACAGAAGCAGACTTCTCCGTGGGCCCGCAAAGAGCAGAAGATCGCCGGGAGGGGAGTGTGGGTGAATATGAACACAGGGCTGTTTCTCAGCTCACTCACACAAATGAGTCTCCTTTGGGGTGTTTCCAGTTCTGGGGTTTAGGGCAGGCATCACTAAAGGTCATTTATTTGCTCAAGAAATATTCACTGAAGGCCCACATGTGCCCAGGCAGTGCTCGAGGTGCTTGGGGGTGAACCAGTGGGGTGAAGACCAGGACTCGGGTCTGCCCTGGTGGGGACACAGTGCATGACACCCTCACGTTCTTGCTGGAACTCACAGTCAGAAGGTGCTAAGTGCCACAGAGAACTCTGAGTGAGAGGAGACAGATAGTCTGGGTGCATAAGGTGAGGTATGTTGCGGGGTGGGAGGGGACAGGGGACAGTGCCAGACAGTGTGGTCACCCCACTGGAGCCTCTTTTATAAAACGAAAACCCATTGAAACTGCTTCTGAATGGTCACTTCTCCTGATCACCACAGTAACAGGTGGCTGTGGGAAGTAACACACATGGAGCATGCACTAGACACGTTATGGACAGCACTCAGAGACAAGCGCCTTCCTCCTGAGCATATACATACACGCCTCCGTGGAGATGACGACTTAAAACACACTGCCACACTGCAGTACTACACACTTACACCTACCAGATAACTTGTCACTCTTATTTATTAAAAATAAAAAAGGAAGTGGGTCTGAGAGGCTAAGTAAGCTGCTTGACATCCCAGGTCAGTAAGAGAGGCAAGTCCCACCACCTGTGAGTCCTGTCTCAGGACAAGCACAGGCGTTCCGGGGCACACCCTGGCACCCCAAAACCAGGGCACGCCAGCAGTCTTGCAATATGAAGGCTACAGTGTGGGCAACCTGGTTACCAGGCAACATTTGCAGTCTGTCCTGTGTGGGGATGGTACCAAAGCTGCTAAGAAGGAAAAAAAAGGCAACTGGGAATGTCACATGAAATCCCGCCCTCTAGTTCTGAAGAGTAAAAACAAATTATATGATAACCAGGAGAAAGTATGGACATTCTTACAGATCATGCATAAAATAACCCTCTTCTGGACACTGAGTGAGGGGGACAGCTTGAATTTCACAGTACCACTTGAAAGTCCAGACAAATAAAATTCAGCCCCAGAAGAGTAACATGTGACTTGCCCTGTCCTTCACTGATTTTAAGAAATGACTAGGGTGTATCTCCTATCTAGCATTCTGTAGACAGATATAACCAAAAATAACTTGATGTCATACTATTCACATTTAAAATGAGAAATTAATATCAAACTCAGTGATTTGATGAAAACAAAAGCAGTAAAAAAAAAAATTATGGGTAATGTTAAGAGTTTCAACGCTGATTAGGATTAAAATGATTTTCTTGTATGGTTTGAGAATAAAAGGATGAATGTTCCTCAGCCACCTGAACTGACAGTCAGGTATGCTAGCTGTCTGTCTGTATTTAAATCAGTATTTCAATTAGATATCTGCCCATGACATCACCTTTCTTTCGTATCCTAAACTTGGCAAGCACTGCTGACTGAAGACAGGAAATCCACTAGAAATCTCTGAGAAGTGGGCCTACTCCCTTTACCATCATCACCTCCTTCAACCAGCTAAAACCATTATCTTTGCAACTCAGTTCAGTTCAGTTCAGTTCAGTCGCTCAGTCGTGTCCAGCTCTTTGCGACCCCATGAATCTCAGCACGCCAGGCTTCCCTGTCCATCACCAACTCCCCGAGTTTACTCAAACTCATGCCATCGAGTCGGTGATGCCATCCAACCATCTCATCCTCTGTCGCCTCCTTCTCCTCCTGCTCCCAATCCCTCCCAGCATCAGGGTCTTTTCCAGTGAGTCAACTCTTCGCATGAGGCGGCCAAAGTATTGGAGTTTCAGCTTCAGCATCAGTCCTTCCAATGAACACCCAGGACTGATCTCCTTTAGGATGGACTGGTTGGATCACCTTGCAGTCCAAGGAACTCTCAAGAGTCTTCTCCAACACCATAGTTCAAAAGCATCAATTAATTCTTCAGCGCTCAGCTTTCTTCACAGTCCAACTCTCACATCCATACATGACCACTGGAAAAACCATAGCCTTGACCAGATGAACCTTTGTTGGCAAAGTAATGTCTCTGCTTTTTAATATGCTATCTAGGTTGGTCATAACTTTTCTTCCAAAGAGTAAGAGTCTTTTAATTTCATGGCTGCAGTCACCATCCGCAGTGATTTTGCAGCTCAACTAGAACCTAATTAAAACCACTATAGGAACCTGCCTGGGGGTGCCTGGGCTGGTAATTGCTTTCCTCCAACATCAGCCTCATTCCTTCCTTTGAACCATCTTTTAACCCTCGAGAACTCCTTTCAAAATCTTTCTATTAACCTGACAACACTACCAATCTTTCACTTCCAATGTTTAATACATAATAAACTAACAATCTAATAACAAAACTAATAATGTAATTATTAATACATAATAAATAAAAAAGACCCTGATGCTGGGAAAGATTGAGGGCAAGAGGAGAAGGGGATGACAGAGGATGAGATGGTTGGATGGCATCATCGACTCAATGGACATGGGTTTGGGTAGAGTCTGGGAGTTGGTGATGGACAGGGAGGCCTGGCATGCTGTGGTTCATGGGGTCGCAAAGAGTCAGACACGACTGAGCGACTGAACTGAACTGAAACTAACAATCAAGAAAACTAAGTGTATACATTAAGAATATAAGCTGTCATTTTGAATCATGTGTGTGATTTTATATCTTTTCATGAACAGAGTGATTTTTAAGGGAAGAGGTATTCAGATGCAGAGGTCTTGGGAAATGTAACACTCTAACCCGTTGATACAGTTTCCTAGAGTTTCCCATTGTTTGTGTGTGCTGAGTATTCGCAACAGTTAGTGGTCTTTTAGGCAGAGAATATTAATCAAGTCTTAAAAGGAAGCCAGTGTTCAACCTCTCCATTTCTTGATTTTGTTACATTCTGTCTAGACCATATAAACAATCACATATTAAGTCTTCTTGCAGTGAGAGGGATGATTCCACTGGGGTAACTTAATCTACTGATTAACCTGGTGACAAAACATGGCACCTTCATGAGTCTTCAGTATTCTAGGACATACACATTAGCACCTTCATTGTGATTGTTTCAGCAAATTCTGGATGAAGGTTAAATCTGAATTGTGAGTTAGCTTCTGTATGTCACTAGTTAACATTTAGTTATGGGCTGAACATGCTTCCCATGGGAGGTTTCCACTTTGGCTGCCAAAAGCACTCTTTGGTGGTTGGGTTCAACAGCAAAGTTGTCTAATGTCATGAACCTATGGGAAGGAGGCTACACTCATCAGTAGAACCTGCTGAGTTGCTATGACTTGATAAAGACAGTCTGACAGCCTTTCTGTACCAGGAGCTCCCCGCGCCAGAGAAGCCTCTGAGGCCCTCAAGACCACCACCCTGATGGAAAAAAGGTAGAGGTGAAAAGAACTTGAGATCATTTCAGGGGTTTCGTTTAGGCCCAAGACAGCCTCAGGAACTGAGTCAAACTAGAGCAAAGGGAGGGGGCTTCTCCGGTGGCTCAGCAGCAATGAGGGAGACCTTGGTTTGAGTCCTGGGTTGGGAAGATTCCCTGGAGGGGGGCATGGCAGCCCAGTGCAGTATTCTTGCCTGGAAAATCCCATGGACAGAGGAGCCTGGCGGGTTGCAGTCCAGACGGTCTCAAAGAACCGGACACAACTAAAGCAACTAAGTGCGCATGCAGAGCAAAGGGATGTGTTCCCATTCTCTAGAATTTGGGATAAAGGCATTTCACACCAAAAGAAAATATTTCCTAGAAACATCTGGTCAGACTCAAAGAAAAACAAATCTAAAAGAAACTGTGTTTACACATGAGGCCCATGCTATCACTGTTAACAAGCGTGTCTTTGGGTGTGCTTGTTATTTTCCTGCATTTTAGTGTCTGCATTAAACATGCAGATAACTATTGGGCTGGCCGAAACAGTACACAACCCAGGACAGCTGGTTAGGTTAATGGGTGCAACCTGAAGCTACAGAGTACAAGTTTTTCATTTCATTTGTTCCTTCTTATTTATAGTAAGTGATCTTAAAAAAAAAAAGACCTAATTTTTTTTAAGAGCAGTTTTTGGTTTGCAGCAAAACTGAGAAGGTACAGAGATTCCCCATAAGCTCCCTACTGTTACCCTGCTCACATGCACAGTCTCCCCACTTATCAGTGACTGCCACTCAAGAGCACATTTGTTATAGTCAGTGAACCGTGGACACCTCCTCAGCACCCGGAGTCCATAGTTTATATTAGGGCTCACTCTTGGTGATGTTGGTCATATGTATAACGACACTGTACCCACTATTACAAAATACTTCCTCTGCACTAAAAATCCTCCATGCTCTGCCTACTCATCTCCACTCCCTCCAACCCCTGGCAACCATGAATCTTTTTACTGACTCCATACTTTTGTCTTTTCCAGAATGTGACAAGTTGGAATCACACAGTATGTAGCCTTTTCAAACTGCCTTCTTTCATTTAGTGAATGACTTCTTTTTCTAGCATGATTAACTGTACACTTGTTCAGTGACTCTCTTATCTTGACTATTCAACTAACTTAACTAGCTGAACACCCACAGTATACCTTCAGAAACATAAGCGATCCTTACCTACAGGAGGGACCTCAGGGGATTACTATGTGTTTCAAATAAGATGATGAATGCCAAAGTATGCTGGAAAGTGTAAGATGTCATAGTACTTCAGGGACTATCATTATAATTAATTTTAATAATGATACCAGAAAGACACTTATCAAGATCTGTACTACCTCTCATATTAAAGATTACAATTCACTCAGTCTCATCAGGTTAAATGATCTGACTTCATGCCTTAAGGCACATCCTTACTCTGTAAGACAATGAACTTTCTGTCAACACGGACACCGATAATTCTAAGTGCGCTCGTAAAAGGTCTTGATTCTATCAGGGGGCTGACAGCCTCTCTGTAGAAATGCTGGGCTCCAAAACCGTGCAGCGCGTCTTCTCCTAGATCACCTCCTTCTGTCTCATTGTGCTCACAGGTGAGCCACGAGCCCATGCAAAGTCAGGTCTCATTGTTGAACTTAATTTTTTATCACTTCAGTTTTCGGTAAGCTAAGAACTGTGTTACTCTTCTGCATGTTATATTTTTATAGAAGAGGGTGGCAGGAACTAAATCAGTATTAAGAAGCAGGCATTCTGGGGTTAACTAGTGAACCCACACATCTTCGTAGAAAAGACTCAAAATTCCAAAGATATATTGTTTCCTTTGGGCTCCTGCAAGCATTTTCTCTGCCATTAGGTTTGTGGAATCAACAAGATATTTATCAACTCTTGATTATTCGCTAGATAATTATAAGTATTAGCCTGAAGATAATTCAAGAATTCCTTTGAGTTTTATTAACTACTATCTAGTCTTTGGAATCTTGAAAAATTATTATATACAGATGTAGCTTAAAATTTCTCTAAGCCAAGTGATCTTCTTAATGGGAAATGCTGGTACAAAAATGCTGCTGGAGAGAAGATATTTTGCTGAGTAACACAAAACAATCAAATTCCAACCACAGGCCAATTATCTATGTTTAACATTTGGTTTTTTGTGTATGAAATTCCTTATTATTTTTAGCTACTAAGGAATACATTCTTAAATTTCCTAAAATAAACTTATCCAGTCTGAATTCAATACTGTATCAGTAACAGGAATTCCTAACCTGAACTAGCTGTAACTTAATTGCAATAGTGAAATGCTCTTAAAGCAGTGATGGTTGGGATAACCATGTAACAAATTCAAGAATCAAAGTTAATCAGAACACCATCCCCTCAAAAAACAAGTGTTCATTTTGTGATGTAATTAATTGGCCGTATTTTCAAGTATGGCTCCATCTTGGCTTATGACAAGCATGATAAACCTATATGTACTTTCCCTCTAATTAGGTAATGTTTTAATTTGACAGGTATCATTTATTCATTGCTGCCTGACTAGCCTGCCCTATGCCACCTAGGTTTTACAGCTGTCCTTGAATAGCATGATACTTTCCTTTCCCTTCTTCACCTGAAATACCACTACCATTAAAAGAAATGGTCCTTGGACGAGGAGGGAAAAAGGATAAAAATATCTTGTGAATAAACAACTCTCTACTTAATGCGGACCTTTTCTCTATCCATTTCAGTTTTAAGCTATTCAAAATCCTAAAGGGAGAACACAGATCAGCCCACTTCCTCACCTCTTCCCCAACAAGCAGGCTTTCAACCTCACTTTGATGCCAGCATACTTGGCTGGTTTGCTTAAAAAGTCTACAGAGTTCTTGCAGAAAGGATATTGTTCACATGACAGCAGTCATGAGAGGCAGACCCAGAGAGGCTCCCCCACGTCATTACTGTGCGGTTGTTAAAGGAACGTGACTGAGGCAGGCTGCTGCAGGCTGGCAGGACGGTACCTGGCGTTCACGAGGTGCACACGACCTGTGACAACTGCACGTTTGCTCTCGGGATAGCCTATTGCAGGGAGATGTTCTGTTCTTCCTTTTTCGAGTGGACCAGGAGAGCTACCTGACTTCACGGTGATCCCGACACCTGCTGCTCTGATGCTATACACAACGATCATGCCCCAAGCACGTCCAGCACCAGGAGTAAGAACAAGTGTGGGATACAGTGAGAAGACAACCATCCTGGGGAAGGCTGAGAAGTGTAAGCGTGCAGAGATATAAGGATGCCGAGCAGGGATCTACACCAAGGTCTGCCCTGTATCTGAGCCCTGTCCCACCTCCTCGCAGCTTCCCTTTCTCACTCAGGACTGGAACCTAGGCGGATCAGCAGGAGAGTCAAACCTGGGTAATTGAAGCTTCCATATGTTGGCGACGCTGCCTGAGTGTAAACAGCAGCTGCCGTCCGTTGGTGTCACAACACACACAGATGGCAGCTGCTGCAGCTGCAGACAGTGGCACACACTTGGCTCTGTTTGCAGACACAGGGAGGGACTCATGAATAAGCAAGTGAAGGTGTAAAACTGAAATGTGACCCTTCCCAAAACAGCCCTGTAAGAGTAAGGGGCGGGCAAAGTAAGAAGCTGTGAAGAGCAGGAACTCAGTCCATTCACACATATACCTCTGCTCCCCAGAACGCAAGACTGGATCAGGGAAGTCCTTGCTTTTCATTTATTCGGACGCTTGCTTAGACACGCCTCTGACTCTTGAGCTGTCTCGGTTTTATGGAGTCCAGCACTTATGTTTTTAGGTGTGACTTAGAATAGAATGACCAAGTCTGAAGCAAGCGTGTAACCTGATGGTGACATATACACACAACTGTGTGAGAACAGAGTAGGCAGTGGTTTTTCCAGTGGTCATGCGTGGATGTGAGAGCTGGACCATAAAGAAAGCTGAGTGCCCAAGAATAGATGCTTTTGACTGTGGTGTCGGAGAAGACTCTTGAGAGTCTCTTGAGCTGCAAGGAGATCCAACCAGTCCATCCTAAAGGAGATCAGTCCTGAATATTCATTGGAAGGACTGACGTTGAAGCTGAAGCTCCAATACTTTGGCCACCTGATGTGAAGAACTGACTCACTGGAAAAGACCCTAGTGGTGGGAAAGACTGAGGGCAGGAGGAGAAGGGGACGACAGAGGATGAGATGATTGGATGGCATCATCCACTCAATGGACATGAGTCTGAGCAAACTCCAGGAGATGGTGAAGGATAAGGAAGCCTGGTAATGTTGCAGTCCATGGGGTCACAGAGAGTCAGACACAACTGAGCAACTTAACAACAACAATAAAAGGAGATGGGAGCGGGAGAGGATGAGATGGTTGGATGGCATCACCAACTCAATGGACACGAGTCTGAGCAAACTCCAGGAGATGGTGAAGGACAAGGAAGCCTGGCTGCAGTCATGGGCTGTTACAAACAGTCGGGTACGACTTAGTGACTGAACAATACAAAGCTGGGTAATTACCACCAGGTGGCGCCCTCCTGCCCCTCCCACTTGGCGTCCCCCCAGCTCCCATCTCCAGGCTGGTCTCCATTCTGCCTTTTGCCACTATAGGTTAATTTTACTTCTGCTAACTTTTGTACTTTACCTAGTTGGAATACCGTATATATTCTTTGTTGGTCTTTTTTTTTTTTTAATTTCTGTGATTCATTCTTGTTTTTTAATGTATCAAAGTTTGCTTTATTCCATCACTGTGCAGTATTCCACTATATGAGCCTGACACCAGTAATGTGCCTACTGTACTACTGTAGATGGACACTTGTCTTCCTTATGGATGTCAACACTTAACTGGACAGACCCTCGAACTGGGTACTGTATTGTCTTTCTTTGGAATCTATACAGTTGAACTGACTTAAAGCTTCCTTGAATGATTTTCAGGACTAATCTACCATCTAACAGAATCTACTCTACAGAAAATACATTGCAGAGTGGTCTTGGTGTTGTTCCTGAGGTGCCCAGGACGGACTTCTGAAGAATACTTTAAGGACTGGTCAAACATAATATATATTAAACTGAGGTTTCAATGGGAGGCTAACATGGAGATAATGAAATAACTACAGCAGACAACTAGGAAAGAAGCTGTGTAAACATTCAATGGAAGAGAAAACCTGGGTATAAAACACAGGTCTGACTGATATGACTCATCACCTCTTCTGGCCTTACCTTCACCTCTCCCCTGACAACACCTTTTTCAGCATCAGAGAGGGACAGTTCTAAACAAAACACTTTCCAGGTTGGTGCTTGCTTCTGGGAGCACCAGGATTTTTCCTTTCCAAATTTCTCTAGGTGGTACATGCGTGCTAAGTCGCCTCAGTTGTGTCTGACTCTGTGTGAACCTATGAATTGCAGGCCATCAGGTTCCTCTGTCCATGGGATTCTTTAGTCAAGAATACTGGAGTGGGTTGCTGTGCTCTCCTCCAGGAGATCTTCCTGATCCAGAGAGTGAACTCACATCTCTTACATCTACCTGCACTGGCAGGGGGATTCTTTACACTAGCACCATCTGGGAAGCCCTTTCTAGATGGTATTATGCTTCAAATATATGATACGGTCATCACTGTGAAAACCCATTAGTTATACTTTCTGCACCATGGTGCCTATCAGCTCCTCTCTGGGTATGGGTGGACTGATTTTGCTTTTTGAGCAGTTATGGGGACCACGGAGACCACAGCAATGGGGCCATCAAAAACCCAGAGCTGCTTCCCTGAGGTTGGCCAGAGAAGAGCAAGTGGCCATGGGGGAGAAGGATTGAGATGAGGGTTCATGCCCTAGTGCTGAGTTTACCACTGTCATTTCCAGGATGGCTCCAAGGCTAGCATGGACTTTCCCCACAAAGCCAAACACTCCAGAAGACCAATGGTTTAGAGGTTCAGGAACAAGTAAAAGAGGTCTGCACATACCACCTGAAAGTGTTGGGATGCAGGATAGGCAACTTCAAAAAAACCTTCACTTAGTTCTAACTTTGGCCTCTGTAAGTCAAAGTGCTCCTCCAGCCTCTCCAGGAGAAGGCCAAGATTCCAGCAGAACCAACTCATAATTTGATTCCCAAAGAGCAGCCAAAACTCCAATGTAGGTCCTTCTGCTGAGGGGACTCAGCAAAGACGCTAAGCCACAAAGTTTAAGCTGGCATGTGGACCATGTTAATTTGAAACCAGATTTCTACAACTGAGGGAAGCCTTCAAGAATTCAACACCACTGATAAAATTAAACTGGCTGGTGGGAGTCAAGACCAAATCACAGCAGTGACCACAGGGACTTTTGGTTAAAAAATGGGGATAAGATGACTCATAATTTGATTGAAACAAACAAATGAACTCTAACAATAGGAAAACTTCTGCCTCTGTTCCCTTCTTCCTGTGTGAACCTTCTGCACTCATCCCCACTTCCTGTGTGAGTCCTTGCCCCTCATCCCACTTCTTATACTCCCCACCTCATTCCTACTTCCTAGTTCCCCCCCACCCCTTACTCTCATTTCCCATTTGCCCCTCACTCCTCATCTCTGCTTCCTGTGTGCACCCTCACCCCTCATTCCACTTCCTGTCTGTACCCTCACCCCTCAGCTTCATTTCCTGTGTGAATCCTCACCCCTCACCCCCACTTCCTGTGTGAGCCCTCACCTCAGCTTCATTTCCTGTGTGAATCCTGACTCCTCACTCTCACTTTCTTTGCGAACTATCACCGCTCATTCCCATTTCCTGGGTGAACCCTTGCTCTTTATTCCTTCTTTCTGTGTGAGCCCTCACCCCTCAGCCTCACTTCCTGTGTGAATCCTCACCCCTTATCCCCACTTCCTGTGTGAGCCCTCACCCCTCAGCCTCATTTCCTGTGTGAATCCTCACCCCTTATCCCCACTTCCTATGTGAGCCCTCACCCCTCAGCCTCATTTCCTGTGTGAATCCTCACTCCTCACTCCCACTTTCTCTGCGAACTATCACCCCTCATTCCCATTTCCTGGGTGAACCCTTGCTCTTTATTACTTCTTTCTGTGTGAGCCCTCACCCCTCAGCCTCACTTCCTGTGTGAATTCTCACCCCTCATCCTCAATTCCTGTGTGAATTCTCAACCCCTCATTCCCACTTCCCACTTGCCCCTCACTCCTCATCCCTACTTCCTGTCTGAGCCCTCAGCCCTCATTCCCACTTCCTGTCTGAGCTCTCCTGTCTCACCCCCACCACTTGTGTAAGCCCTCACCCCTCATTCACACTTGTTTACCTCCTCACTCCCTGTCCCTACTTGCTTGTTGTTCCCACTGATTAGTCAATAAGAAGAGGATCTTAAGTGACTTGTGTGAATGAATGTCATGAGGCTCCGAAAAAGACAAAGCACATTGTCATATACTATTCCTCCCAAAGCAATGGCTCATATAAATATCCGACAGTGAAGCAGAGTGAGTCAGCATTCTATGGTGGCCTAAAGTGATGCTGTGGACCCTTATCTCATTGATAGAGAAATATCTCTTGAAATTATTATTTTTTTTTCTTTCAAGTTGTGAGTAAAAATTCAAGCACGCAGAAGAAAAAGTCGATTCTGAATGACATGCTTTTTATAACTCGTGGCAGTAGAACGAAAGGGGATAGGAATTTTCCACTAGCTTCCACTGGAACAGACACACATGCAAAGTCATAGGGTTAGGGAGAGGGGCAGACCTACAGAACTGAAACTAATTATGGGAAAACGATTCAAATCCCTTGTACTTTTACCACAAGCATTTGAAGAATCACACTGAAAATTTATTTCCCAAATTGCTTTGGTGTTCAAGTAAATTTGGCTTCTCTGTATGCTATAAAACTCGTTCAACTTTGAACAAGTGAGGATGGCAAGCATGCAAACTATAAATTACATGCAGAAATGAACCACATTTCTTTTGTGAAACTGGCACACAGTCTGTACTTCCATTGCACCACCAAAAACACATCGGCCTGAGGCAACTGTGCTGCCCCACAGAACACAAGCATGTTGCGCTAGGAACGTTTCTCCTCAAGTGCACTAAGCTTATAAAAGTTGTTCGCCTGAAAAGAGACACTGTGCTCAACACGGCCTTGCAAGAAGCATGACTGCTTTTCTTAACGGTTTTTAAAGTTGGGAAGATATTCAGCTATACTTCTTAGTGAAGATCTTACATGATATACTCGCTCTTTTTCGTTTACTGGTTTTCCAGTAAACATAATCAAATCATAGAGGTAGCAATTAACGGTAGTATCTGGATTGGGAAGGGAAGGAAAAGGGTGGATTGAGCTTAACCCCTATCAAATGCAAGGTCCTATATAAGGTGTTCGAAATTTTAAGTAACCCCAATTATTTATGGAATATGTTTGCCGGTTAGCACTGCCCATCTTCTCAAACTGTGGAATCAGAGTGGACACCATCACCCCCCTTTCAAGTTCCATACTGATTTTTGTACAGTACTTGCTTTTTAACAACAGCAACCACCAAAATCCCAGCTTTGCTGAATGGTACAATCTAATAGTGTTGAAACCGAGCTACTTTGAGCTACTGTTTCTTCCAGTAACTGACAGATGTTAAATATTGTGAGATTGCCCTGGAATATGTAAACTATCTCCAGAGTTCTTAGGAGTTTGTTGCAGGGACCCAGGGTGGATTGGCACACAGTTTGGGAACCCTGATTCATTTGTCCCATTTA